>NW_027256897.1:0-1200000 GCF_029215685.1 Pituophis catenifer annectens | reverse complement strand
AATTTGCAGCTTTTAAGCCAAATCAATTTCATTAGCAGGTCCAATTTTAGGAGCCGATGCACAGTTAGAGACAGGCTGACATGCTTTGGGAGTGGGGGTGGGAGATTGGGGGGTGGAGGAGAGGTTGGTTTCCACCCACCTTTGTCAGCCCTGAAATTCAAAATTTGCCTATTTTGGGGTCTCATTTAGACTTCAAATGTGGGGCATTCCAAATCAGAAAAAAAAAATTTGCTCTCCACCTCTCCTTACACATTACTGGACCTAAATCGAAATGAAAACTGAGTAAAAAATAACCCAAATTAGAAACAACGAAACAAAACAAGCAATATATAAAATAGCAGCTAAGGCCCTTCCTGGCATCCCAAATTGAAAATAACCAAAACTAAGAAAAGTCCTCAATCGTACAATCGGACTTGTTGGCAAAACCATGTTTTTCATGCCAGCTTTTGCCAATGGAACAAAAATTGGTACCGAGGAAATCATCACAACGATGCCACCATGTTCTGCAGAGAATTATAATGCACAGCACACAACAACAACAATATCCCTTCCTTCCTTCTCCAAGGAACAAGGAAGCAGCCACACAAGACAGTTTGCAGCCCGAAATTTCTGTTGCTTCACAAGACACTTGTGAAGTTAATTTTGTCCTGTTTTACTACCATTCTTGCCACTGTTATTAAGCAAATCACACCGCAGTTGTCAAATTAGTAACATGGTTTTAAAGGGAATCTGGCTTCCCCGTTGAATTTGCTTGTCAGAAAGACGCAGAAGGGGGAATCACATGACTCCCGGGATACTGCAACGGTCATAAATACGAGTCAGTTGAATTTAGATCACGTCGCTGGGATGGTGCAATGGTCATAAGTCACTTTTTCAGTGCCGTTGTAACTTTGAGCAGTCATTAAAATGAACTGTTTTAAGTCGAGAACTAGTTGTATTTTTCTGGCTGGCTATCTCATCCCATGACTCTGGGCAGCTCTTTGGTGGCTGAAATTTTGCCTGTCATTTCGAATATAAATAACAGCCCACCCTGTGGTTTTTTCCCCTCACCTTCTTTTCCAACCTCTGTGCTGCTAAATTCACCAAATTTGACCCTGTGCCAGCCAGCCAGCCATTCCGGTGTCTCTCTGCAATGTTCCCAGTTGATTTAAACCCAGAGTCTAAATCTCCTTGGTGAAGTAGCTTGAACAGACCAGGAGGAAGGGGGCATTTTAAAAAAAATAAAAATCCCTTATTAGAATGTATTGCCACGAGTCCGCTAATTTAAGCATGTGTAAGTGGGTTTAGCATGGCCTTGAATGAGCAAAAGATGACATTACTTTCAACCATGTATTTGTATTAATATCCACTTTGATAACCAAGCTGGTGAGGATGGTAGAGCAGGAAGAGGGGGGGGTGAATTGTTTAATTTTTCAGAGTGTTTCTCCCCCTTTTTTGGGAAGGAAGGAAGGAAGCCACAATGCGTGCTGGGAGGCAGCATTGATTAACGTGCAGTGAGAGCTTAATTCATCAAAATCCAAACAAAATCAGAAATGCAGAAGGCTAAATGTACTCCCACCTGTGTGGCACACCTTGAGAAGACCTAAACGGGTGTTTCTCACCTTCAACTGCTTTTAAGGTTCATGGACTTCAACTCCCAGAATTCCCGCAACATGCCAGCTGGGGAATTCTGGGAGCTGACATCCACATGTCTTCAAATGGCTCAGGTTGAGAAATTGGCTGATTCCCTGTCAGTTAAACCCTTTGACCTACAGGTATTCCTCGACTTACGACCAACAATTGAGCCCCAAATTTCTGCTGCTAAGTGAGACGGTTGTTGAGTGGGTTTTACTACCCTTCTTGCCACCGTTGTTAAGTGATTCACTGAAGTTGTTAGGTTAGTCATGTGGTTGTTAAGTGAATCTGGCTTCCCCATTGATTTTGCTTGTCAGAAGGTCGTAAAAGGGGATCACGTGACCCCGGGACTTTTTGTACTGTTGCAACTTCGAACGGTGATTAAACGAATGGTCGTAAGTCAAGGACTACCTGTCTTTGATTATTGCTATGCTTACACTTAAAAGGGACACAGTGGCTCAGTGGCTAAGACGCTGAGCTTGTCGATCAAAAGGTCGGCAGTTCAGCAGTTCAAATCCCTAGTGCCGCGTAATGGGGTGAGCTCCCATGACTTGTCCCAGCTTCTGCCAACCTAGCAGTTCAAAAGCACGTTAAAAAATGCAAGTAGAAAAATAGGGACCACCTTTGGTGGGAAGGGAACAGCGTTCTGTGCGCCTTTGACGTTGAGCCATGCTGGCCACATGACCACGGAGACGTCTTCAGACAGCGCTGGCTCTTCGGCTTTGAAACGGAGATGAGCACCGCCCCCTAGAGTCGGGAACGACTAGCACATATGTGCGAGGGGAACCTTTCCCTTTACCTATGCTTACACTTCTTTTAATTTCTCTTTTTTATATTTGTAAACTGGCTAGAGTCACCCCACGGTGAGAGAACAAGCAAATAAATCTAACAAATAATAATAAGTAATAGGCACCTCGGGCGTAACCCCAAAACAATTGGATCACCACTTGAACACTGTCGGCATTGACAAATTCACCACCAGTCAATGGCAAAAGGCAGCTTGATTTGAAACCGCTTCCATCCTCTGACACCATCAAAGGTTAACATCTGTTCATCCCCGGTCCTTGGGAAGGTCTCAACAGGGGGACAAAAAATGCCAAACCCAGTTGAAATACCTGCTGACTGTACAATGAACCATAATCATTTATTATTTGAACACATGAATACTGTCGGCATTGACAAATTTACTACTAGTCAATTGCAAAAGGCAGCTTTAGTGGGAAGAGCTGACATCCTGCAATGAGAGCTCTAACCTCACAAAACTTCAGTGTCTGCCTATCCCGGGTCTTTGGGAAGGACAAAAATGCCAAATCCAGTTGGAACATCTGGTTGACTGTGCGACAAACCAGGAAATAAACGTGAAATCAATCCTCCAGTTGTGCTATGTTGGGGTTAACAGCCAGCAGAAAACTGGACCCTTCTGTTTTGTTGAAACGGACGGCCTCCCTTTTCCTCCTCCTGCCTTCCTTTGCAACCGGCTCCCTCCTTCTCCAACTTTAGAGTGGACCCCCTCTTCCTTCCTTCGTGACAACCCCGTCTTGTTGTTGTTCCCGCTATGGGTTGTTTTTGCCCGGTTCCACAGTGTTGGGTTCCAGCTCACTTTGGAGAAGGCTGGCTTTTGCGCAACAGGGAGAGAGATGTCCTCCGGGCTGTTTCCGCCGGTTCCTTTCGTGCAACCTGGTAACCGACTGGCAGGATTATAACTGAACAGGTTTGGGCTGGGATGCACGTTGAGACAAATTTAATTCTCCCCCGACATGTTTTCTCTGCAACTTCGTGGCTCTTCCTGAGCAGAGCATGGGAGGGGATTCGTGCGGGAAAATTCTTCTACAGGTTTTCATTATTCCTCCCTTCCCTCCCCCCGCCCTCCCCCCGCTTTCCGTCTGAGCACTTCATGCTGTTTGAGTAGAGATTTGTTTACAGGTTTCATTCCAATAAAATACTTTTCAGTACATGGCAGTGTTTTGCTGTTGTTTTTTTTAGTGGGGAATTTTTTTTTTAAGGGTACGATCTTTGCAATAGAGGTATTGCAACTTGTGTGACTTATGAATAGAATAGAATTCTTTATTGGCCAAGTGTGATTGGACACACAAGGAATTTGTCTTTGATGCATAAGCTCTCAGTGTCCATAAAAGACAAGATACATTTGTCAAGAATCATAAGATACAACGATTAATGATAGTCATAGGGAACAAATAAGCAATCAAATCATATTAGGAAACAGTCAATATAAATCGTAAGGATACCAGCAACAAAATTACAGTCATACAGTCATAAGTGGGAGGAGATGGGTGGTGGGAACGATGAGAAGACTAATAGTAGTGCAGCCTTAGTGAATAGTTTGACAGTGTTGAGGGAATTATTTGCTTAGCAGAGTGATGGCGTTTGGAGAAAAAACTGTTCTTGTGTCTAGTTGTTCTGGTGTGCAGTGCTCTATAGCGTCATTTTGAGGGTAGGAGTTGAAACAGTTTTATGTCCAGGATGCGAGGGGTCTGTAGATATTTTCCCAGCCCTCTTTTTGACTCGTGCAGTATACAGGTCCTCCATGGAAGGCAGGTGGGTAGCCATGGTTTTTTCTGCAGTTCTAATTCTCCTCTGAAGTCTGTGTCTGTCTTGTTGGGTTGCAGAGCCAAGCCAGACAGTTATGGAGGTGCAGATGACGGACTCAATCGTTCCTCTGTAGAACTGGATCAGCAGCTCCTTGGCCAGTATGAGCTTTCTGAGTTGGCGCAGGAAGAACATTCTTTGTTGTGCTTTTTTTATGACGTTTTTGATGTTGACTGTCAATTTTAGGTCATGAGATAGGTAGAACCTAGAAATTTGAAGGTCTCTACTGTTGATAATGTGTTGTCTAGTATTGTAAGAGGTGGTAGTATGGGAGGGTTTCTCCTAAAATCCACCACCATTTCTACGGTTTATGACCACAATTGAACCTGAAATTCCCATTGCTAAGCGGAACAGTTCATCCTGGGAAGTCCACCCATCTTAAAGCGGGCTGGCTGGCAAATTCTGGGAGTTGAAGTCCACTGATCTTAAAGTATGCTGGCAAGGAATTCTGGGACGTTGGACTAGATGACCTTTGAGGTCCCCATCCAACTCCCATCAAAAGCACTCCTAAACCCTGCTTAGTTTTTCCAAGATCAGCCAGGCTAAGCTGCCCCTTTAACTGGATCCTAAAGGAAATATAGAATTTTTTTTTTTGTCCAAACCTTTCTTCTACAGTTGTTTCACCTTACGCTGCAGAAGAAAATCACGGTTTGACATAAAACAAGGGCAAATTAGTTCCACGGGGGCTTGCAATTAATTGCTGGGGTTAACAAGTCAGCCTCAGAGCTCTCTGCATTATCCATAGGTTCAGTTTTTTTAAAAAAATAAAATAAAATAAAGATTCTCAGGTCTTTTTAGCAAATGACCCGGAATCATTGATAGTCCAGCGGTATACAATTTAATAAATTATTATGGTTGGTGGCATAGTCAGCTAGATGTTGACTGGATTTGGCATTTTTGAGTTTTTCCCAAAGACCTGGGATGGGCAGATGTGGCTCTTTGATGAGGTTACCAATATGGTTGCAGGATGTAAGCCGTTGCTGATAGAGCTGCCTTTTGTAATTGACTGATGGTGAATTTGTCAATGCCGATGGTGTTCAAGTATTCAAATAATAAATTATAGTTCATCACACAGTAGATGTTCGGGATGGATTTGGCATTTCTGTCCACCTATGGAGTCCTTCACATGGACCTAAAATAGGCAGATGTTGTTTGAGGGCGTGAAGTTGCAGGGTGTCAGCTGTCCCAAAGGTGCTTTTTCAAGAGGCAACTGGACTTTCTGGTTTTTCTTTGAAGATGTTTCGCTTCTCATCCAAGAAGCTTCTTCAGCCCTGACGAAAGAAACAGAGACAGGGTGTAAGCTGTTCTAGATCAAACGGACGTGTGCAACTGACCGATGGGGAGTTTATCAATACTGATGGGTGTCCAAGTGGTGCTCCAGATGTTTTGGGATTGCACCAAAGGCGCTTATCACTATTGGTCCTGAGCAGAAATTTATCCGGAAGGCAAGAAAAAAAGCCAGTTGAAATAAACATTGAAATCGTGAGGGTACCACCAGAGCATCGGGAAAGAAAACGTGTTTCCAAGACCCTTTTTAAAACGAAGCCCATCAAATCCGTCAAAATGCCTTCGTTGCTAAGGCAAATCCAAGAGTGGGGGCGGGAGGAGCCAAGAAGCAGGAAATCCTACGGAACTCCCCGAGACTAGAACTCCCACCCCTCCCAAATCCGGACGATGCGCATCTGGGCTGGCGCGCAATCATGATTTCCGCACCGGGCATTTGGGAATCCCCAGACAGGGGATTTGGGAGGCAAAGAAATTCAAATGAAGGGCCGATTCGGGGCGGCGGCAGCGCCTACGACCCCGCACCTGCAGCAGGGGAGGCGGGGATCCACGAGACCCCGCCCACTCGCCCGCCACACCCCCCTGCCCGGGCCCGCACGTGGCGAGCCGGTCCGGGGAGGCTCACCTGTGCCAGGCGGCGCCGGCCGCCCCCGTCGCCTTCATCTCGGGGAGATCCTCGCAGCCCCCTGGCCCGCCTTCCTCGGCGGCCGCCCGCCTCCCTCGCCCCCTGCCCGGCCGGCTTGGCCCGGCGCCCGCCTCTCGGCTGGCCTCTCCGGAGCGCCCCGCTCCAGCCAGCCGCGTAAGCCCGTTCGGTATTTGAATAGCACAAAGGAACCGCCTCGTCTGGATTGGCGGGTCGGGCCCCAGGTGGGCGGGCGGCGGCTGCCAATCCAAGGCCAAGGTGCCCGCCAATAGGTCCCGGGCGACGGGGGCGGGCTCGGGGAGGGGGTATAAATAGCGGGGGCTGGGCAAAGCCGCGCTTAGTGCTGGCCCTGCCGAGCGCAGACGGCCGGGCGAGAGTGGGAGGGCCGGCCGGCCGGGCGAGCGAGCCAGTAGCCAGCGCCGGGCATCGGGTGGGGTTGGCGGCTGCTTTCGCTGCCTTTTCCGAGCGGGTGGCATCAAGCGCCTGGCACGGGCGATCCTGCCCGCCTGCCCGCCGCCCGGCGCGGCCCCCGTTGGAGCGGTGGCCCCGGGCAGCGCCGGCCTCGCCGCGTGTGGATGCGGGCCCGGGCGCCGGCGGGCGGCCGAAGCTGAGCGGCCGCCGAGGAAGATGGAGTGCGCGCTGGACGCCCAGAGCCTGATCAGCCTCTCGCTGCGCAAGATCCACATGTCGCGCACGCAGCGCGGCGGCCTGAAGCTGCACAAGAACCTGCTGGTCTCCTACGTGCTCCGCAACGCCCGGCAGCTCTACCTGAGCGAGCGCTACGCCGAGCTCTACCGCCGCCAGAGCAGCGCCCTGCCCGGCCAGCCGCCGCACCCGCTCTACCTCGACGGAGCCGGCGGCGCCCTGCCCTTGGCCCCCGCGCCCCCCGTCTGCGCTCCCCCGCCGCTGGGCGAGCTGGCCGGCGCGGACTTCCAGACGCTGCCCGCCTCCGTCGCCGCCGGACCGGACGGCCTCCAGCTGCGGAGCTGCGCCCTGGCCAGGCCGGACTCGCCGTCGATGCTGCTCCTGCCGCCGCAGCCGCCGCCGCCCGCCGACGACGCTTTGGGGATGCCCGGCGCGGCCAGCGTGTGCCGGGACTCGCCGCTGCCCTTCTACCCGCCGCGCGGCTACCCCGGATCGGGAGGAGGAGGAGGAGGAGGAGGAGGCGGCAGCGGAGGCGTCGGGACGGAGTTCGGCGTCTCGTGCGCGCCCTCGGGGATTCCGCCGTCGGGGTCCGCGGCGCACTGCTCCAGCCGCACCACCGTGCTGGATCTGGACACGCACGTGGTGACCACGGTGGAGAACGGCTACCTGCACCAGGACTGCTGCTGCGCGCCCTGCCCGCCAGGCGGCCTCGTCCCCGCCGTCGTGGCCTCCGCTGCCAGCTGCTGCCCGCCGCCGCCGCCGCCACCGCCGCCGCTGCCGCTGCCTCCGCCCAGCCCGGGCGCCAAGCGCAAGTACGAGCCGGCGGGCGGCGCTGGGGATCCGCCGCTCTTGCCGCCTCCGCCGCCCGGTGCGCCTTCGCCCTTCGCCTCCTGTGCCAAGCGCGCCCGCTTCGAAGGCTTCCCCACCGCTGGACAGGCGCCCTCGCCTTCCTCCTCCTCTTCCTCCTCCTCCTCCTCCGCCTGCTCCCATCCTTCCTCCTCCTCTGCCTCGCCGGACGCTTCCAACATCTCCAGCCTGATCTCCATCTTCGGCTCCAGCTTCAGCGGTTTGGTGAGCCGGCCGCCCCCGCCGGCGCCGCCGTCGGACTCGGAGCAGCTCTCCAGCGGACAGCTGTGCGGCAAACAGGCGCTGGCCAGCTTGGGGGCTTGGACGCGGGCCATCGTGGCCTTTTGAGAGCGGCCGGGGTCGGCTTTGGCGGGGCTCTCCCCGCCGCTCGGCCCCTTTTGGGACGGTGGGGGGGACGGACGGACTGAGGGGGGGCGCGGGAGACCCTGAAACAAAGACTGGACTGGCGGGGGTCTGGGCTGAACCTGGGCGGGGAGGGAGGAAAGGGATTTGGGGAGGGGGGGGCGTCGAACCGAGCGAATGTTTTCTAAAATTGGACCACGGACTTTCCCGGGGCCATCGGAGCTCACATTTTTTGCAGCGGACGGACGGACGGCCGAGCAGAGGCGAGACGATTCGGGCAGCGAGGAACGCGGAAGACGGGCGAATAACTTTTCCTTTGTTTCTTGATTTCCCGGCGCTTTTGAGTTGGAGGGGTGTGTGGTGTGATTTTTTTTCTTTCTGCCTGGGTTCCAAGCCTTCTTTGATTGTCTTGCTCTTTTTTTTTCTTTTTAAAGAGGGGAAGGTGATTTTTAAAAAAAAAAAAAAAAAAAACCGGGGTGGGGAAAGTGGGACCGTGAACGAGCGCGAATGCCGCATGGGGGGGAGGAAAAGGGGAGATTTTGGGGGTCTCGGTGGGGCAGGAATTGGTTCTGCCTATTTGGAGGGAGCGTTGGGGGAGAAAAAAGGCTTAAACTGGAAAAATGGGGAAAGGTCCCTGCCTGGAAAGAAGGCGATTTTTCCTTCCCGGCTGTTAAGGCTGGGCTGAGAAATATTTCTAAAAGCTTCAGAATTAAGGATTTATTTTGAAAGCCCCTTGAAAATGCTGGGTTTTCAGCGAATTTCGCTCTAGAGTCACTGCCCTCAATTCAAATGAACTGTATGCATTTCTCCCCCCTCCCCCCCTCTTTGCAGCCGCTTAGGGTTTTGGGGAGGGGGCTCACCTTTAGTGGACATGGGCCTCCCCTCCGCCACCACCCCCTTTTTAAAAATCCCCAAATGTTTTATGCTGCAGAAAGAAATTTCTTCCTAGGGTGAATATTTGTATCGATTGACCACGTTGGAGATGGTTGCTATTTTCTCCTTGCATGTACACAAACACACAACATACACACCCTTGCGCTCCCTCTAAGTAGTCCATTTGCAGATGGGTTTTGGGGGAGGTAACAGCTCCCATCATGCACAGCTGTCTGATTCCCTTCATCCCAAGGGAAGCCTGCAAGAAAGAGGCAAACAACTCGACCAGCTCCTGAGTTCACTATTTTCGTGTCTTTAAATGTGTCGGATGACTCCTCCAATTTTTTTTTTAAAAAAACCTCCTTAACCAGCCAGCATTGTTCAGTCCTGTGTGCAGGAAAAAAAAATAAAAATAAAGTCTTGTGTTTTCTGTAACCCTTTTTTTTTATTTCTCAAGAGAGGAAGGGGGATGGGAATTAAATTTCTGTTCTTTTTTTTAATTATTATTTTGCAAGGGAAGGGAGGAAAATAGCCTTTTGTTGTAAAAAGGTAGTTTTTTTTCAATCTGCCATCCACTTCACATTCAGCACTGTGTATTAAAGGACTCATTTGCCAAAACTATTATTTTTTTTCCCACCTTCCCTTTGTATCTCTGTATATTTTTGTGTGTGAGTGTGTGTGCATACTGAATTGTATATCACCGGGTAAAACTGTTCAGATTTGTTTAAATTTATAATCTTAATAAAAAGGCCAATTATAAAAGGGGGAAAGCAAGTGGCTGTGTTATATCCTATGCTTACAAAAAGGAGCTTAGAGCCGGGGGTGGGGGGGTTGCAAATCTAACTTCAGTTGTTGCTACTCCTGTGTAAGCTGAATGACTCAACTGTGATGAGATTTGCTTGCCAGCAGCCTTTTAAGTTTAGCCTAACACAAAGTTTTGCTTGAAACAAAATAGTTGACTTGTTTCAACTGAAAATGCCCCCGTCTGAAAGGATTTAACTCCCATGTTATGCACATTTTTAATATTTTGGGAAGGGGAGGGCCAAGCCTTACCCAAATGAATACACGAAAGGAAAGAGAATGATCCATTTTCTCGAGACACAACCAGATTGGAAGAAAACAGCATCTGCTATCTTCTTTTCTTTTCTTTTTGTAAGCAAAAAGCTTCCTTCATGAATAGCGTTTATAGTGCGTGGAGCAAACTTGAGTTGCAAAAAGTTGAATTATTTTTGCTTGGGGAAACTTGGGTGGATTCAGAGAGTTTTGAGTTTGGGATTTTTTTAATTTTATTTTTTAACAGAAAAGTACCTTTGACAAAGGGATAAAAGTTTTTTTTTCCCTTTGTGGATCTATAAAACATGGCTATGTGGCCCGTATTCCTAAAGTTTGTTTTTCCCTCTTTTTATCTAGAGCCAGAGTTTGTTATCTCTGCTTTACGCCACTTGGTGGTGTTTTCCACACACCCCTTTCTTTAAACCAAATGAATGAAGGTAATAAAAAGATTTTTCTGACCAACTACAGGCTGGCCTCAAAATTAATGGGTGTGTGTGATCGTGCACGTGTGTGCCTACACAAACACATTTTTTTTTAAATGGGAGCTGTTCCTAAAACAGCTAGAAGCAGAGATTCCCAACTCACGGGAAAAATTGGCATAATAAATCAAAACTTTTTGACATTAGAATTTTTAACCAGACGGGATATTTATATTCTGATCTCAGGTAGATGACTGTTTTTGTTTTTAAGGCTCACAGATGGATTGTGATGAATTTGTGCACTCGCTACTATCATTTTTAATATTATATATATATATATATATAGTAGGAAAATCACTTATTATGGATCGTGTTAATATTATGAGTTGATCTTTGTTTAATCTTGTTGAATGTCAGGTCTGAAAAAGCCCATTTTAGATCTGAATCTGGGAGAACGCGATGTATGAAATCAGAGGCTGATATTTAAATGAAAAAAGAGTTCCCTTCCATCTTTTTAACCTTTTGTTGAAGAATGTATATAATTTTAATTCGTTTTTCCAATCTTAAATTTGCAACCCCGGTAGAGCCCAGCTGAAAAGGCAATTGCCAGAGCTCTCCCTAGTGGTCAATGTGGGCACTGCAGCATTATGCTGTTAGCGGATTTAAAAAATACATTGAAATTTGGAATACAAAATTCAGAATGAGAGTTGGAAGCGATCTTGGATTGAGTCGAATCCAAATTCAACCCATTTGGAGAGGGGATTTATATCAATATTGGGAGGGGGGAAGCGGATTACTTTTCTCCCACTGTTTATTGCCTCTGCACAAACATTCACAGATCAGCACACACAAACACTTATACCCACATCCAAATGGGCTGCATAAAAAGATTAAAACAGGAAAAGGCTATTCTACAACTTGGATAACCCAGGTCAATTGCTACAGGATGCTAAGCCGTGGTGTTAATGAACAAACTCCAACCGAGTCCACTACATCATACATCAGGGTTTACCAAACAAACCAGGTTTTATCTGTAACCTGCCTTTTATTATTTTTACAAACAACTCAAGGTGACAAACATATCCAACACTTTCCTCCTCTTTTCCACACAACAACCTTGTGAGGCGAGTTTGAGCTGACTGGCCCAAAGTCACCCAGGTGCCTGCCTTCCTCCTTTTTCCCCCTTTATCATCTATCTTCCTTCCTTCCTTCCTTCCTTCCTTCCTTCCTTCCTTCCTTCCTTCCTTCCATCTTCTTTCCCAACTATCAATTCCTTCCTTTCTTCCCATTCCTTCCTCCCTCCCTCCCTTTCTTTCTTCTGCACAAGGCAAGGGGATGACCTCAGGATCTCCAAAACTTGACCATGACCAGAAAACATATGTGAAATAATAATACATTGAAATCAGCACAGACATCCTGGTGAAATTAGATGATTTACGCAACAAATTCCTTTTCAAATGGTGGCTACAGGGATCCAGAGAGGGGGATTATTGTGATAGACAGAAGAAGAAAAAATTGCACATCAGGTTGACGGAATCTAAGCAGAGTTGGGCTCTGCCATACTTTGCGCATTATCCAGAGCAAAGAAGTGAGTGAACCTACGTTTTTTCATTCCAAAATTAAGACCAGGATCAAATTTGGGCAACGGCTGGTACAGCCAAGTCCATTTCATCCCTCTTTGTGATAGGATTTTTTTTTAAAAAAAAGAGAGGCTATTTTCAGCCTCATTTCAGCCGCTCTTTCTATCTGTCTCCTTTTCCTGGAGGACCCACGGGCAAAACCCAGAGCTTAGCGGGATGAATTCTCTCTTGCTTTTCCTCCCCAAAAAGGGCCCAACAACAGCTTTGCAAGAGAGCGTGCAAAAAAAAAAAAGAAAGTCTTGTTGTAAATAGAGCAAAACAGCACTGTTGAAAACAGCTCTGATGCTGCCTGCCTGTTGCGGAGGGCAGAGAGAAGAGAAAATGGAATTAGCCGAAGACAGAGTTTGTTCCGGGCTAAATTTAAACCCCTGATAATTAGCGGACTGGCTCTTCTGGACCCTTTTTGGCATTCCCACAAGACAGTTAACCTCTCCATGAACCCGGTTAAGTATGTTGTGGGAACCAGGCCAATGGACAGGGCGAACCTAAAAAAAACCAGGTTAATTTAGCAATTGGTTTATGGGCGAAGAAGCGAAGGGTGTCTCTTAACGCACCCAGAAAACCAGCTTTCCCCACCCCACCCCCTCAGGTGCAGTTGTGAACCCTTCCTCCAACCTGGTGCCCTCCAGAGGGGCAGGGACTACACTTCCCAACATCCCCAGACTCAGCCCAAGCAGCGTTGCAAGGCCAGGAAAGAGGGTAGAGGGGAACTAAACCGTTAGAAAATCCTCTTCAAAGGCTACAAAGCCCATCTACCTGATGGGGTTTATGGGGCGCAAATACTGCTGGGCCCATTGTTTCGGGTTGCCTATATTTAAAACGGGGGGAAACGGGGATGTTTGCTGGCCAATGAAAACCAGACCATCGTCCCAACCAACCTACGTGGGATAAAACATATTTGTGGCCCCGATGCGTAAGGTTCATATTGACTTAATTAATTTATTAATGGTTGATTAACTGTATCCTTGCTTTCAGTTAAGTTTAATTCATTTTTAATTCCGTGCAGTTGTGATCTAGCTGCCAAATGCTCAAGGCAGATAACGACATAAAAACTCAAAATAGGAAAAAAAAAAAAAGCCTTTTTAAAAAGCTAGTTAATTAGAACTACCTTCAAATTCAAGTCGAGTCTCTTTCAAGAATGGACACATTCAACGTTTTCTTGGCAATGCTAGGAAAGGGGTTGGAAGGCTTTGTCAACTTCACCTTCTAGTCTACGGCACCGAGATCTCCTGGTGGCGTCTCATTCAGTTTGAAACACCGCTTAGGTGTTCGGATGTCAGCCCAGGTTAGAATAAAAATGTTCTTGTTAAGTTTAATTGTGCTGACATCATCAACAAATCCAGATTGTTGAAGCTCAGAAATGACTTCCCACTATTGTAAAAAAAAAATAATAATTTAAAAAAAAAATTGGTCTCCTGGTGGTCTCCTATCCCTTTTCTAACCAAGTGAGTTTTGCCCCATTTTTTTTTATCTTTCTTGCCATTGTTGTTAAGTGAGTGGTACGGCTGTTAAGCGAATCTATCTTCCCCACTGACTTTGCTCATCAGAAAGTCGCAAAACGGGACCACGTGACTCCGGGATGCTAGAACCGTCTTAAATACGAGTCAGTTAACAAGCATCTGGATGTTGATCACATCACCTCGAGGATGCTGAAACGGTCGTGTGAAAAGGGCCCTAGGTCTCTTTTTTTCAGTACCATTGTAACTTTGGTCACTAAATGAACTGTTGCAAGTTGACACATTTAGCTTTGTTAACTTTCAACTGTTCGTTTGGATACCATCGGGGGCTCCAAAGGGGGAGGGTCTTTTGTCTTTTAAAATTAAAATTAATCGGGTGCCCCTCGACCTCCCCTTTCCTGACAACTGTGCTGGTGGGGGAGGGGAGAAAATTCACTCCGCACCTTCTCGGGCGCCAACCCTTTTCTCATTATCCTTCGCACCAACTTTCGACCTCGCGGCTGGGAAGCCGGGCACGATGGCTCAGTTGCAAACCCCAGCAGAAATTTCAGCCTTTGAACTGCTTAAAGCTGGGCTCGTTTCATCTTTTCTCCTCGGCTGTCAGCTCAGCAATTTCTTTCCGAGGGAGAAAACTCAGCACAGCAGCAGAATAGAGAGTGGTGGGGAAAGAAATGAGAAGGGGAGGGGGGTTAGGGGAGAGGGGGGGGAAGAGAGAGGGGCGATTTTCCCTGTCACCCTGAAAGTTTACCGGCAGCGTGATTAATTTATCTGCTGCTGATGAATATGCGGATGAGAAAAGAGGCAGGGAAAAAAAGGAGCGAAGGAGATAGCTCGGTGGGGAGGAGGGTGTCCTGCGGAGCTTTGGAAAAGGAACAGATGAAGGGAGGACAAGAGGCATCTGAGCGTGTGCAGGGAGCTGGCCAAAGTTTTAGGGGATGGTCTGATCAGATGGCTGGCTTATGCAACGGCTGGGAAGAGATCCCTCTTAAATCTTTGTGCATCTGATCTATTTGCCGAGGGGGAGGAGTGTTGGAGACATTGGGGGACATTGATTAGCAAAATCCTTCCGGGCCAACACAACTTTGGAGAAAAGAAATTGTCCTTTTTGGATATTGGCGCTCTGGCAACTGGATCTAGTCAGTTTCGCAATGTTTTACTCCAAGGACTTTCAACCTGTGTGTGTGTGTCGCAAATCTAGGGAGGGGAAGGTGGCAAATGACTCGTGTGTGTGTGTGTGAATGTGTGCGTTTGTGTTATATATGCGATTGCTGGATTGCTGTCAGAATTCTCCCGCAGAGATTCGGGATTTTGTACAGTTGCAGCTGTCAAGAGCAAAGATTGATCCAAAATAAACACGCGATGTGAAACAAGGATGACTAGCTCAAAAATACAACCCGGATCTCGGGAATTATGGAGTCCTAAACAAACAAAAACACAAAAATAGGATTTTTCCATTGTTTATTTCAATTTAAAGGACTCATCCTTCACACACACACAAACACGTGATCGCTAAAGGGATGGTCCAAAGTTGAGGGCTAGCTATACAGCTTCCAGATCATAGAATCCTAGGGCTGGAAGAGAACTTGGAGGTCTTCTACTCCAACCCTCTACTCAACACAATCGTGTGTTTGAAATGGTATAGGGCTTCCTACCTGAGCAGGAGATTGGACTAGAAGACCTCCAAAGTCCCTTCCAACTCTGTCATTTTGCTATTATGTCCTCCTTTTCACTAGACTAAAGGTTCCCCTCGCACATCTGTGCTAGTCGTTCCCGACTCTAGGGGGCGGTGCTCATCTCCGTTTCAAAGCCAAAGAGCCAGCGCTGTCTGAAGGCATCTCCGTGGTCATGTGGACCGCATGACTCAATGCCAAAGTCGTACGGAACGCTTTTACCTTCCCACCAAAGGTGGTCTCTATTTTTCTACTTGCATTTTTTACCTGCTTTCGAACTGCTAGGTTGGCAGAAGCTGGGACAAGTCACGGGAGCTCAACCCGTTACGCGGCACGAGGGATTCGAACCGCTGAACTGCCGACCTCTCGACCGACAAGCTCAGCGTCTTAGCCACTGAGCCATTGCGTCCCTATCACTGGACAGACCCAATTCCTGCAACCGTTCTTCATGTGTTTTAGCCTCCAGCCCCCTGATCATCTTTGTTGTTCTCTGCATTCTTTCTATGGTCTCAATATATTATTTGTATTGTGGTGAGCAGAAGTAGATGCAGGATTCCAAAAGTGTGGCCTTTTGATCTCCCCTTATTTGGAAGAATTCAGGAGGGGAAGACTGGGAGACACAAAACCGATGTGTCCATGAAGCCAGTGGTCCCCAACCTTTTTATCGCCGCGGCCCGCTGAGCGCGCGCAGGGGTGGGGGCACGGCCCAGGAG
Organism: Pituophis catenifer annectens; assembly: GCF_029215685.1. Lineage (NCBI taxonomy): Eukaryota > Metazoa > Chordata > Lepidosauria > Squamata > Colubridae > Pituophis > Pituophis catenifer. Next base: position 1,184,173 of record NW_027256897.1, on the reverse strand, counting down.
CTTTTGCGCACGGCCCATTGCGCACGGCCCAGGAGCCTTTGCGCTGCAGCGTTTATGTCCCCCGGCCGCTGCGCGGCCCGGTGCCAGGTACTCCACGGCCCGGCACCGGTCCGCGGACCGGGGGTTGGGGACCACTGCATGAAGCCACCAAAAGTCCATCATGATTCTCAGGCCCACCTTCATTTTATCCACTTAGTGATGTTAATAGAAGAACTATTTTAAAAGCTGGCGTTTGTGGCAGGATGTCAGTAAAGAAATTGCTCGGGCTCAGTTTTCATCCAGCTTTTATATTATCTGCCCGGAGTGCTTATATCTCTTAAAAAAAAGTTCCTGTCACCTGTTCGGTGATCCTTAAGGACCACGAGAGATCCCTCAAGCTGAAATTCCTGCAATCCCCTCTGGAATGGAGAGAAATCCTGGAAATCAATTACCGGAATGTATTTCCAGACCAATTTCCTGCAGGAAGTCTTTGCATAAAGTCTCAAGTCGCTTTGGCAGATTTAGAAGCAGAATTTGTTGGGAATATTCTAATTGTGGCACTGAATTCATTTGGAGGAAGATAGCAAGCTTGTCAAATATCCGGAGCCATCAAGCTCGCCAATGTTAAGCCATGGAAAATTAACCGAGGTTGACACTAAAGAAGCTTCAAGTTTTGTGTGATTGCAACTGTCTTCCCTTGTTCCGGTTAGAGGTGTTGCAACACAGTTCATATGATTTTAGCTGGCAAAATCCTGGCTAACTTCTATTCAGTGTTTCTAGATCCCAGCAACTTTGAGATGTGTGGATTTCAATTCCCAGAATTCTCCAATCAGCCGCTGCTTCCTGTTTTGTCCATTTTCTGCCTGCAAAGAGGCTTTGCTTCTAATCCTCCTCCTCCAATTTAGACGTGCGTTACATGTTTGCTTTTAAACAAATGCTTCCCCCTTGGTCCTGTCCAATAATCTCCTGAAAGATGCAAAATTCAAGGAAAAGGAGACTACTCAAGATCTAGTAGAAACCCTGCCCCTTCTTTAAGTCAATTTCACAACTAGATTTTACAGGGAGCAAGAATTAGTCAATTTCACCTTCCTGTCTAATCAATTTCACCAGCCGTTCAGCAGAATCTGGGACTCTAAAGCTATCATCTTTTCTTGATGTAGGCTAGCAGGCAGTCCTCAACCTACGACCACAACGGAGCCCAAAATTTGTGTTTGCTAAGCGAAACATTTGTTCAGTGAGCTTAGCCCCATTTCACGACCTTTCTTGCCACAGTCACTAAGTGAATCCCTGCAGTTGTTCAGTTAGTAACAGGGTTGTTAAGTGAACCTGACTTCCCCTGCTGACTATGATGTGTCAGAAGGTCACAAAAGCGGATCACGCGCCCTACCCCCACCCTGGGACAGTGCAACCGACCTAAGTACATGCCAGTTGCAAAGCGTTTGAATTTTATTCACGTGACCAATGCTGGGATGCTGCAACGGTGGCTTGAAAAACGGTCGTAAGTCACTTTTTTCAGTGCCGCTGTAACTTTGAGTGGCCGTTAAGTCGAGGACTACCTGTGTTCCAAGCACTTCTTTGCAAGTAATGCTACTAAGGCAGGCACCACTGATGCTTTGCAAGGTTGTAACCTTCTCCTAGGGCCTAGGCAGTACCTTTTTCAGGATTCGAAGGCAACTCAAATATTCTCCCGAGTGACTTTCCTCAAAGCTTAAACCATGAAGTTCTTCCCCAGATCCTATGGGAGAAGGACAACCTTCTTAGGAATGGGGTGCCACCCTGATTGCCTCAAAAACATATTATTATCGTCATCATCACGTTGTTCAATTATATTATTTTACTGTTATTACTAGGACAGGTGAGCTGTGGAATGCACAGGAAACCCTTCTATTAACTATGTAATTTCACTGATCCCGCATCTGGCCTAAATGGTAATTTACTTTGCCTCTGGCCCATACGAAGTTGCCTGCCCCAGAATTAAATAGTTCTTAAAAAGAGAAAAAGGGTAACGCTGAAGACCTGGGATCGGCTTCCCCTCTCTAGAAACATTTGTATGTGTGTGTGTGTGTGTGAGAAGATATGCAGGGGGACGTAATCCAAGCAGTAGATAAACAGATTTGATGGCCTTAAGGAGCTCTTTCGAAATGTTGTCTGGTCAGGAATTCAGTCTGCTGATTTGGTCTCAGGCCAATCAACTTAGCTGGGTGATTTTTGTTGCTCGAGAGATCCATGTTTGGCCATCTGGAAATCCCACAAAACAGCAACCTAGAGGAGGTCCTCAGCTTACAACCATTTAGCAACCATTGGGAGGAATTTATGACCTGTCCTCACACTTACAACACCCCCCCCCCAGTCTAGTGATCAAAATCAGAATCCTAAGCATCACATGACTGACACCTGCAACCCTCCCAGCCAAGTTTGTGATCAGCAAAGTCAATGTGGGAAGCCGGGTTTGTTTAACGACCACACGATTCGCTTAAGAACTGTGGCAAAAAAAAAAAAGGTTGCGAAATTGAGCAGGGCTCGCTTAACGGCCCTTGGCCACAGAAATTCTGGTTGTTAAGTGGGGGAACCGCCTGTACTCGCAGGCCAAAAGAATTGAGAGAGAAAGTTCGCCTTCACCCGAATCCTTAAGAAAAGCTCAACAAACATATCAGGTCGAACACCGAACAAAATGCTGGCAACTCCAGGCGAAATTCAACAGGTTTAATTCCAACCACCAGACCAAGAGAACTGGAGACCAGGGTCAGGGGGAAGGCTTATGGGTCCAGGAATGCCCGATTGACCGTTCTGGACAAGGGCACGTGTGCAGAGCTACAGATCAGACAGGCTATAGGACGTCCAACAGAATTTTCATCAAATTCTGTCTGGTCCAGGACTCTCCAAACTTGGTGACTTTAAGACTTGTGGACTTCCATCCACTCCCAGAATTCCGGCATGTGGGCTGATATGTCTAAGGAAAATGCTGGCTGGGGAATTCTGGGAGTTGAAGTCTTAAAAGTTGCCAGGTTTGGAGACCCCTTAAGCGCTAGGCTATTGCACTATAAAATCTAAGAAGAGGTGGTTCGAAAAGCTCTGACCACCCAGCCGAAGGAACGTGCAGGTGGGCCCTGAATGATACCTGGAATTAATAAAAGCTATGTCACACAGAGAAAGAGGCCAATCCTATTTAATTGAAGGTGCAGCTCTCCCCGGCGCTGAGGACGTCACTCCTTGGGTGTTTAGCAGAAACAGGCAAAGATGGACGTTTTGAGGGGGAGGGAGGAGAGGGGAGGGGAGGGGATGTCTCCTCCCCGGGAGGCTGAGTACACACATGCAGGGTTTGCAAAAATCCCACACATCCCCCCCCTCCCCATTTGCAAGCTTGCCCGGGGAAGCTGCCGCTTGCTTTGATCACAGTTTCAAAAGGCATTGGGGTTTGTGGCCATTCCAAGTATAGTTGCAAGAGGGCTGAACCTCTTGCTCTAGAGTAGGCTACAGGAAAGCTAGGAAAAGAGATCAGCCGGTAAGAGGAGAATATTTGTAGCTCAGGGTTAATATGAGGGATCCTCGGTGCTCTGTGAGCTGGGTTTTTTTTTTCTTGCGGACGTCTCATCACCCAACTAGGTTACATTATCAGTGCTGTGAAGGAGTGGGGTTTGCTTCTAGCACTGATGATATAACCTAGTTGGGCAATGAAACTTTTCTGCAAGAAAACCACCACTTAGAGAGAGCACCAAGGGCCCCACAGTTGTCACTGTCTTCCTCCTCCTCTCCTCCTCTCTGCAAACCCCTCTCTCTTCACACTGATGACGTTATCTAGAGAGTACCGAGGATCCCACAAAGAGATCAGCAAGCAGGTGGAATCCACTACTTACTAGGAATCGCCCTCTGAAGTTACCCACAACCACCTGCCCCTCTCAACTCAGCCTCAGGCTGGACATTTTTGTAAAAAAAAAAAAAGGGGGGGGTTCCTTTAAAATGGAATAAACCGTCAAAGCAGTTTCTTGGAATCCCCCCCCCCAATTTGGAGAAACAGGATTGAGAAGTTTTTGCAAGGAGCCAGAAAAAAAAAAAAAAACTACAGAACCAGTTGAATTAGAAATGCAGAAATTGGGGATCCCCCCCCTTCCTTTCAAATCACTTGGAGGGTGGGGGGGGTAGGGGCAGGTAATGTATTCCCCATAAACTTCAACCTGTAGTACAGTGGACTAAAGCACTGTAATTAACATCTGCTGCCTGCAATTACTGCAAGTTCAAATCTCACCAGGCTCAAGGTTGACTCAGCCTTCCATCCTTTCAAAGTTGGGTAAAATGAGGACCCGGATTGTGCGGGCAATAAGCTGACTTTGTATAAATATACAAAAGTATGAAGGCTATTGCATAACGCATTGTAAGCCGCCCTGAGTCTCCGGAGAAGGGCGGCATATAAATTAAAGCAAAAAAAAAAAAAAAACCTGAGAGATCTAAAACATTTTTTTTTTTTTTTGTTTTTAAGACTTGACTGGAAAGAAAAATAAATAAACAAATCGGAAATACTTTCACAGAGGGTGTTTTGGGGTTTTTCTTTTTGGGGGGCTGTTTTTCACCAAAATGTTTTCAAGGTGTAATTTAAAGCCTTTGGCTCCTTGGCCGAAAGAGATGGACAATATTAAAATTGGCGGTGGGGTGTAGCATGTCGTCCTTCCTTCCTTTTTTTTTCTTTTTGGAGATCTAGAACTCTCTGGTCCACATGGAAAAAAAAATAAATTAGCCAATCCCTCAACGCACGGAGTTACTCTTGAGTTTCTCCAGGTGGGTTGGAGAGGAGGCACTGCTTTAGGCAGGAAGCTTTCACGTCAAGCTTGCCTAGCAGGCCCTTCTGATCCAACTCTCTTTTAAGGACCGGATGCCATGTTTCCTTGGGGGTCCACGAGTGAATCTCCCCTCCTCGCTAAATATCCAGCTTGCAAGAAGGCTGGGAAACTGGGGAAGGGGCTCAGAAACACCCCACGCTTTCAAAATAAAGTGGCTGCCGTAGTCCGGAACAGTGTTTCTCAATCTTGGTGATTTTTTTAAAGATGCGTGGACTTCAACTCCCAGAATTCCCTAGCCTGCGTGCTTTATGCTTTTGTGTGAATGCAACCGTCTTCCCCTGATCTGATCAGGATCCGTGAACACAGATCCTGTGGTTTTAGTTGGCGAAACAGTGTGTCTCAATCTCAAGCCATTTTAAGGTGTGGGGATTTCAACTCCCAGAATTCCCCAGCCAGCATAGATGTTTCCATTTTAGTTATTTCCCGTTTTGTCCATTTTCTTCGCTTCTAATCATCATTCTCCTATTTAGATGTAGGTTACATTTTTGCAAATCATGACTTGGAAGAAGCAAAATTCAAGGAAAAGCAGATTGCTCAAGATCTAGAACCCCTGCCGAATTGAAATTGAGCCCCCGTCAATTTCCAGATCTTACAAAGAGCAAGAGTTAGTCAATTTCATCTTCCTGTCGAGTCAATTTCACCAGGTGCTGAGCAGAATCTGGGACTCTAAATCTATAATCTTTTCTTGATGTAGGCTAGCAAGAGACAAATGCTTTTTGCTGCTTTTCTTTGAACTTGCCCCCCCGTCTGTCTGCACCCTTCAAATGTGGTTTCCCCAAGTGGAGGCCGCACATGCTGGCTGGGAAATTCTGGGAGTTGAAATCTTAAAGCTGCTGAGGTTGTGAAACACAGGTATGGAAGCTTTCTCTCTGGGGTGGGGAGGGGAATAACACCCCCTATTTCTTGAATGGGAAGGGTCCGAAATCAAAGCTGGCTGGGGAATTCTAGAAGCTGAAGTCCAGAAGTCTTAAAGTGGCCAGGTTTGGAGACCCCTGTCCAAAGGGATCAAGGCAAAGAAGGGGAAGGATTGGGAAGAATGCCAGCACGTCCAGCTTGACTCTAAGTTTAAAGCATGTGTATTTCCCCAGCAAAATATACAGCACAGCTCAGAGAAGCAAAACCCCCCACCTACCACCACCATTTTAAGGACACCAACCATCCTGGGGCAAATGAAAAAAGGGGTGCAGAAGAGGGGGACCATTGTGTGGCCCGAGTGAAGTCCACCTCTTGCCTTTTTTCTTTCTTTTTTTTTTGTGCCAATGCCAGGATCTTCTTGGACAGTTGTGCCCTGCCAGGCTCCTGCCGAAAGGAAGGAGCATCAAGGCCGGCGGGGTTTTGGGGTGACTAGGAAGGGGAGCCCCCCACCCCACCCCCGCCGTTCTCCAGGACTCCCCCCCCCGGTCCCATCACCAACAGAGCTCCTTAAGGTGCGACAGGCTGGATAGGAAGCAGGCTGCCGAATTTGAAGTGCTGAATGACGGGGAACTTCTCCAGGCACTAAAAAAAGGGGAAAGAAATGGAAGAGGGACAGAAGTTTGATATCCGGCATCCATCATAGTCTGGAGTCACCAGGCAAAAAGTTCAGGATCCCCAGGCCTGAGGGTAAATTGGCCCCAAACCATCCAGTCAGCTTTCAGGCCTAAAGCAGGACTAGAACTCCCCTTCTCCTGGTGATTGCCCCTAAGTCACCCAGCTGGCTTTCATGACCATAGAACTCTCCGTCTCCCACTTCCTATCCTGGTACCTTCAACACTAGACCAAACTGGCTCGTGAAAAGTCCAAAGTGACTGATAAATGCCAGCTTTTCACATTCATGGACAGCCTAATACACTCAATATAGCCTCTCAAGGTCGGACAGATGTTTGACCCAGAACTAAATATAAATTTAATTAATTAAAATTAAATTAAATAAACTAGGACATCTGGATGGAGAGGTGCAGTCCCCACTTCCTCTGCCTTTCCTTACCTCGGCTTTATACATCCGGATGAGCCCCTGATTGACTTTGGACCACGAAGGGACGGCGCTGATGTTCCACAGCTGGTTGGAGTGCTCAGGGAAGGGGCCCGTCTTCATCTGGAGGGCAAAAGGAAAGAGTGTTAACCTTGAGGCACATCCCCACAAACAAACTAGAGCCCAAAGCGGTTAACTAGGAGTGTAAAAAAAACCCACACGGGGTCCCCCTCAAATTTTATTATGCAGATCTGGGGAGAAGAACGTTTCAATGCCTAATGGCATTTTTCCACTTTGCTGTGGCTGCACCCGGAGGAGAAACTGTTGGGAGAAAAAGAGGGCCTGAAATTCAGAACACCATTACAGTACTTGCTGTTGGTCTAAACTTAATTCAGTTTATCCCAAGTGGAGCGGTCTACACAACGCAGTGAATCCCAAAACTATTAGTTAATCCTCAACCTACGACCATAACTGGAGTTCTGATCCCAATGGCAGCGTGGAAGCTTCTGGTGCTAAAGAGTTGGGGACTTTCTGGAACGCTGGCACACAAGTCATGACGATCGTTAAGCGATTCACCATGTGACTGTACAATTTTTTTTGTGGCGGTTGTGAACAGAACACGTCAGTCATAAAATGAATCCGTTTTGCTCAATGCGCGTTTTTTGCCAGAGGTCAGAAGTAAAGACCGAAAACTAGTCATGATTATTTCATGATGCAAATGGCGGTCAATGCCAATCAGAAGCCAAGCGCCCCAAATGCTATTTTCAAAGTTCTGACGGCTGCACGGACACTGCACAGAGACTCTAGAACAGTGGTTCTCAACCTTCCTAATGCCGTGACCCTTTAATACAGTTCCTCATGTTGTGGTGACCCCCAACCATAAAATTATTCCTAAAACTATTGAAAATATGTGTTTTCCAATGGTCTTAGGCGACCCCTGTGAAAGGGTCATTCGACCCCAAAGGGGCCCCGACCCACAGGTTGAGAACCACTGCTCTAGAAAGAGTGTAGAGAAGAGCAACAAAGATGATAAGGGATCCAGAGGCTAAATCGTACAATGATTTAAGGGAACCAGCTTATCTCTAGCTGATTGAAGAAAAGGATTAGCATGATAGCCATCTTCCAGTACTTGAGGGTCTGTCACAGAGAGGAAGGGGCCAACCTATTCTCCAAAGCACCAGAGGGCAAGACAAGAAGTAAAGGGGTGGAGAGAAGCAACTTAGAATTAAGGAGAAATTTCCTGGCAGTGAGAACAATTAATCAGTGGAACAGAAGTTGCCTCCAGAAGTTGTGGGTGCTCCCATCACTGGAGGCTTTTAAGAAGAGACTGGACAGCCATTTTACTGGAATGGTGTAAGGTCCCTTCCAACTCTGCCTTTCTCTTATTTATTTCCTGCCTGCCAATCTGCACCCAGCCCAACCCTGCCCACGAGGCCAAAAGACCGGTTCTGCCGGCTGGCTGGGCATCCAAGCTGTTTTGGAAGGCGGAGACAGACGTGCCGCCCCTCCCGTTGAGGTGATCTGATTTCTCCAACAATCTGCAGGGGGGGACGGCCCCCCAAAAGGGCCGCACCTCCCACTTTTTCTAATTCCAGCCTTCCTCGTTTGCCTGAGACCTTTTGCAAGGAAGAGATTCGGATGAACTCCCAAGCAAGAGGCGCAGGGCTTGTGGGGAGGCGGAAAAAAAGCAGCGGAGTTACTTTTCTTGGACAGGATTCTGGGGCACACCCTTGAGAAGAAAGCTGGCTCTGTCTGGGGTGGGGGTGGGGGGGTGGAAGAGAGAGAGGAGGAGGAGGAGGAGGAGGAGGCTGGGAGGGAATGCAACTCAACTTGCCTAGAGGGAAGTTTCCATGACATCATCCACCACAGAGCTGCAGCGCCAGCTGAAAAGCAAGCCTGGGAAGTCAGCAGCAGCCCTTGTGCAGGATGCGGATTTTAAAATAACTCACTTCCTCCTCCTCCTCCTCTTCCTCCTCCTCTCTCCAGACCTAAAGCACACAGAATATTCAGACTGCAAACCCCCCAGCACCAAAAACAATGGGGGGGGGAGAGGAGGAAGAGAAGGAGAGGAAGGAGGGATTTAAAATGGGTTGGTGGAAGGGGGGGGGAAGTGATCGCCTTTTAAATGCACAAAAAATCTCTACACTCAGTGCGAAGGTATTTTGGGGAAGAGATGGGCAATACGGTGAGGGGCTGGTGGGGGGTGAAAATAGGTGATCAGCCCCCTCCTCTTCCTCCTCCTCCCGTGGTCAGTCCCCTTTCTCCACCCTTTTTGTAGCAAGGCCTGGATTTCATTTCTGCCCCCAACAGCTGCAAAAGGTCTCCCGCCTCCATCCTCAAGAGCCAAGAAAAGGACAGCGGGTTGCTAGTTTCTCCTTGCTAAACCCACAAGGGTTTAGCCAGGAACAGAAGCACAAATTTGGGGTGGGGGGAAAAAGAGGGAAAGAAAAAAGATCGGGTTCCCCGGCCCCCCCCCCCCCCCGTATTTGGGTGACCAGTTGATGAGAACCTAAAAGGTTATCGGGTTCTTTATAGAATTTCTTCGGCCGAAAGAAAGCGAGGAAAAAAAATATCCCCAAACGGGAGAAAAAAAGCCAGAAGGACAGGGGTGGGGTAAGGAATGAAGGAACACAAAAGTCTGCTTTTTCGGATGAGAAATCTGCCACGCCTGCTTTTCAAGCTCCTAGTCCTCAAGGGCTCCAGCACGGGGGAGGGGGGGAAATGCAGATTGCGAGCTACAGGTTGACCTTTATACAGGTAGTCCCCGACTTACGCCCACAATTGAGTCCACGGTTTATGTGGCTACGTGAAGTGAGTTTTGCCCCATTTATTAAGTGAATCACTGCAGTTGTTAAGTGAGTCACATGGTTGTTAAGTGAATCTGGCTTCCGCACTGACTTGGCTTGTCAGAAGGGAACCTCCCACCGTCCCGGGAGACTGCGACTGTCATAAATCTGAATCAGTTGCCAAGCGTCTGAATTTTGATCACGAGATCAGATTCACTTAACAACCGTGTGACTAATTTAACAACTGCAGTCATCCGCTTAACGACTGTGGCGAGAAAGGCTGTAAAATGGGGCCAAACTCACTTAACAAACGTTTTGCTTAGCAACAGAAATTCTGGGGCTCCATTGTAGTTAAGTTGAGGACCACTTTTAAATAAACCGCTATAAAGTGGCACAGGGCTTCTTCGTTATATATATATATATATATTGGAAGGGACCTTGGAGGTCTTCTAGTCCAGCCCCCTGCTCAGGCAGGAGACCCTACACCATCCCAGACAAGTGGCTGTCCAGTCTCTTCTTGAAATCCTCCAGTGATGGGAGGCAAGCCGTCCCACATCCTATTTCCAATCTGAGCGCTCACCTTTGTGACAGAGGGCAAGGCTGAATTCCAACGGCCTTAACCTAAGGACGGGAACTGAAGCCTGGAGGGGCCGAGGCCCCAATTCGGAAAAAAAGGCCAGAGGCAGCAGGAGCTGCAGAGCCTTCTTAGTCATGCCCGGCCAGATCCTCAAAAGAGAATGATAGGCTGACTCATCCAGGCTGCGTCAGTCAGCTCTGGCAAAGTTGGTCAGATGTTTTTAAGTCCTTCCCAAGAAGCGGCTCGTTTGAGGCTCGTCCAAAGCGAACCGAGGGGTTGGGCTGATCGATGTTTCTATTTATTTATTGGATTGTTATCCCTCTTTTACGGGTGGGTGTGGGTGTGGGTGTCTTCGACTTATGACTGCAACTGAGCCCATTTCTGCCACTAAGCGAGACAGTTCTCAAGGGAGTTTTGCCACAGGGAATGAAGGGAATGATCTCCGTTATTAACTTAGTCGCAGGGTTATTAAGTGAATCTGGCTTCCCCATTGACTTGGCCAAAGGGGATCACGTGAGCCCTGTATTTCTAAAGTGATCTGTCCTTGTCTTTTTCACCCCTTCCTAAATTTGTTTGCCTACGTAGCAGAGCAAAAGCTGGACGTACAGCAGAGAACGCATTTTGTGCTGAAAACAGGTTGCAGAAAGGAGACCAAAAACGTGAAGGAGTTAGCAGGGATGGATAGATTATTTTAATTTTAAAAAGAAAGTATCTAGTTTTGTTTCTCTCTAGAGTTTTGTAGTCGAAACGGAAAAAATATATATATGAAAATTTGATTTTGGGTTTGGCCGATTAGATTAGCCGGCGAGCATTCACTAAACATGAAAAAAATAAAAAGCTGAGGTTGTAATTTTATTTTCCAAGTCACCATTTTTTCTTTCCCCTTTCCTTCTCTTCCCCTATTTCCCGACCATCTCCCTTTGCACTTTAGAATTACAGAATAAAAGAGCTGGAAGGGATCTTGGAGATCTTTTAGTCCAACCCCCTGCTCAACCAGGAGACCCTATAACATTTCAGACAAACGGCTGTCCAATCCCTTCTTGAAAACCTCCAGGGATGGAGCACTCATAACTTCTGGAGGGAAGCTGTTCCACTCACTGTCAGGAAATTCCTCCTTCCTTTCCTTCCTTCCTTCCTTCCTTCCCTTCCCCTTTCCTTTTTCGTTCCTCACTTTATTATTTGTACAAAGTAACTCAATTGCATTTTATATGATGATCAACTACAATAGAAACAATATCTTTTTTAAAAAGATGAGACAGAAAAACCGTTCAGCGCTTGCAGAAAAGGGACATGGGGCCCAGACAAGTAAAGCCTCTCTTGCCTGCCCCTTCGCGGCCAGGGACCCACAAGGTGGCTGTGGCTTGGGGCAGATGGCGGTTTGTGTTTGTGTTTGCGTTCCAAAGGGATGACCTTTCGCGCAGCCTCGGTTACGAAACCAGAGTTTGGCACCCTGAAACTCCACTCCGCCCAAGCAGGTGGGCATCACCGCGGTGCCAAACGGACATCTGCTGGAGAGGGGAGATTGGGGACGAAGTGGTGGAGTTTTAGAAAAAGAAGAAGAAGAAAGCAAAGAGGCAGGGAAAAAAGAGAGAGGTAGAAAGAAAGGAACTGCAGCTGATTCCAGCCACAAAGAAAAGAACGAGCCGGGGAGAGAGAAGGATGGAGAGAGAGAGTGAGTCCCGCAGTGACCCCAAGGGAACAGAATGAGTCAGGGTAACCATATTGAGCAGGAAATTACTCACAGACGCTGCGTTCCTGCCTCTCTGTTCCCAAGAGAATCGGCCTTTTGTAAATGGTTCCTCTGTCAGTTGAAAAAAAAAAATTAAGAGGGGGGGCAGAGAGGAGATGGAAAAGGGGAGGAGGGAAGGCAGCTGAGCCCAGCACCTTCCTGTCCGTGGCTTCCCTTCCAGCCAGGAAGGGCTTAGCATTCCTGCCTTTCCCCCCCTCCCCCCAAGCCCCAAACAAGCAATGCAAAGCTTTTAAAAATGTTTTATTTTTCCTCTACACCCCTTTCTCAACCCGCACACCCTTACTGAAATTATTAAATTATTCTGTAATAAATGATTATTAAATTATTCTGTTATTTTGAAATTGGAGCTGTCCCTTCCCAAAACTTCCCCAAATTTAGGAGCTGGATTTATTTATCGATTTGGAAAAATTTTATTAGCCGCCCATTCTAACTGCAAGATTGAAACTGGGGAGAGGAGGCAGGGACCGGGGCAGGTGGGGGTTGAAAAGGGGGTGTAGAGGAAAAAAAACCAATAAAACCTTTGCATTGCATGTTTGGGACTTTGGGGGGAAAAAAGGCAGGACTGCTAAAACCTTCCTGCTTTTTTTTCAGGCGTGGGATTTGTGAGTGGGAAGGCAATCGACTTCTGGCCCAAGATTTGGGCCTGTTCACTCACCCCCTGGGGTGTGTGTGTGTGGGGGGGTGGAGATCTGTTTGGAAATGAGGCCAGAGGGGACCCCACAAGAGACAGGGAGATGCTCTTGCTGAACAAAGGAACAAAGCCGGGGGGTGGGAAGGAAGGAGGCTGCCTGGGAACCGAAGGGCTACGCCAGCCAGCCAGCCGGGTGGGTAAGAAGAGAAGTGAGGCTGAGGGTGGACTGTCCTGGCCCCCGCCGTAAGGAGCGTGTGGTCCCTCTTTTGAGGATCTGCAGCCACAACTCCAGAAGTCAAGCCATTCCACCGGTTAATTGTTTTTGTTGTCGGGGGAAATTCCTCCTTAAGTTGTAGCTTGCTTCTCTCCTTGATTAGTTTCTACCTGTAACTTCTTGTCTTGCCTTCAGGTGATTTAGGTTGACCCCCTCTTCTCTGTGACAGCCCCTCAAGTACTGGAAGACAGCTGTGCTGTCCACTCCTAGGCCCAACCCATGCAATTATTACAAAAGAAATGCCCACCCTACTGACCATCATGGTGGAGACTAGCAGGAGAGCGAGAGGTTTCTTGGCTAACAGCTAACAGACATCTGCTGTCCATTCAACAGAGTTTTCTTATTGCGTAAATCTGCTGGAATTTGCTATCCCCGTTATACAGCTGTGGGCTATGCGCTCTCTTATCTGACCGTTCCCTAGGCGGTATCACTTCCCCCACATCTCCAAAGGTCATCCCCACATACCATGACCTCCCCCTCCTCCCCTTCCTAGGCTGAGATTCGGAGCAGAAAAACAAAACTCCTCTTCGGCCACGTTGTGGATGCTGTAGTTCTATCGTTTTGCCACTAGGGGCCAATATTGTGCTGGGAAAATCTGATCTGAAGGTCGCGAGAGGGGATCATGTGACCCTGGCACGCGGCAACCGTCATAAGTACCAGCCAGTTGCCAAGTGTCTGAATTTTGATCATGGGACCGTGGGGATGTTGCAACCATCACAAGTGTGAAAAACAGTCATAAGTCGCTATTTCCAGTGCTGCCGTAACGTTGAATGGTCACTAAACGAGAGGTTGTAAGTTGAGTATCTGCAGTCTTGGGCCAAACAGAGAAGGCCAAGCCTGGTTTTAGGAATAAAAGTGGGGCTTTTACAGGAAATGAGGTGTTGTTCTTTTTTTAGTCAAATCCTTTTCATAAAATCAAGAAAGCACTAGGTGGAGCTGCAATTGGTGCCTAGCCCACAAATTTTCCAAGCCGAGGCTTTAAGCCGGGTTTCTTTCAAGTGGCTGCAAAAATTGGGCTTCCTTCCAGAATACAAAACTACAAAGAGTCCTTGGCTATTCATTTAGTGACCGTTCAAAGTTACCACGGCACTGAAAAGTGACCCAGGACCGTTTTTCACACATACGACTGTTGCGTCATCTGATCAAAATTCGGAGGCTTGGAAACTGGCATGTACTTATGACGGTTGCAGGGTCATGTGATCCCCCTTTGTGACCTTCCAGCAAAGCCAGATTCACTTAACAACCTAGCTTAACAACTGCGGGGGATTTGCTTAATAGCCGTGCCAAGAAAGGTCGTAAAGTGGGGCCAGACTCACTTCATTAACTCGCTTAGCAACGGAAATCTTGGGCTCCAGGGGGGAGGGGGAGTCGTGATTCATTTCATTTCATTTCATTGTATTAGATTCAAGGGCTACCTGTCTCTGCTCCGCCAAAGTTCAGCTCAAAGAAACGGAAGGGAAAGGCGCAATCCCAGCCTCACCTCTGTGATGAACCGGATGCATTCGAGGAACATGTAGTCCTTACGGTGCTCGTTCACCACCCTCTCATCCACAAAGTGCCGGGGTTCCAGGTTGGGGTGATCTAAAAACAGGATTTTTTTTCAGAGTGGCTGGAGGAAGTTCAGCCCTGGAGGAGATTTACTGGAGCCTGGCAATGCCCCTCTGCTCTTCAAAACGGACCCCAAAGAGCAGAAAATTCTGAACAGGGCCGGAGAAATGGCTTGACAGCAGAACAAAAAAAAAAAAAGGTATTCTCTTACAGGTAACCCTTGACTTATAACCGTTTGTTTAGTGACCGTTCAAAGTTACAATGGCACTGCAAAAAAGTGTCTTTTTTCCACTTAGGACTGTTGCAGCATCCCCACGGCCACGTTATGAAAATTCAGATGCTTGGCAACTGGCGTGTACTTATGACGGTTGCAGTGTCCTGGGGTCCGGTGATCCCCTTTAGCGACCGTCCGACAAGCAAAGTCCTTGGGGAAGCCAGATTCACTTAACAACCCTGTTACTAACGACGACACTTAACAACCGTGGTGAGAAAGGTTGTAAAACAGGGCCGAACTCACTTAGCAACCGTCATGCTTAGAGATGGAAACTTTGGGCTCAATTGTGGCTATAAGTCAAGGACTACCGGTATGGAGGGAACCTGCCTACTGCAGAAGGCAGAAATCCCGTCGATATTTTGGCCTGGGGTTTAAATTTTTATTAATCCTTTGCTTTCCACTCTTTCGAGTCCACGGTCCACATTCCTTTCCCAATCCTGTTTTCTAAACTTCCAGGTTTACCTAACAGTTACACATAACTGGGGGGCCCCTGAGCCAGCCCCTCTCTCTCAGCCCAAGGAGGCAGGCAATGACAAACCACTTCTGAAATCTTGCCAAGAAAACTGTGGGGACTGATAGTAAATAAATACCCTTTATAGCCCCTTTAAAAGAAATGGCAGCAATAAAAATATTTTTTCCTAAAGAGCAAGAAAAAGAAAAAGAGAGAAGCGGAGACAAAGAGAAAAAGAGAGACAGAAAGAGAAGAGAAACAGGGAAAGAAAAAGAGAGAGAGACAAACAGAAAAACAGAGAGAAAAAGAGAAAGAGAGAACGAGAGAGAGAGAGAGAGAATATCCCTGCTTACCAATCAATTGAGAGCTTCCCCAAATGAAGGGGAGGAACTGAAAGTCGTCCAGACCCCAGACTCCTTGACTGCCAGCTGGCTCCATCCGATAGGTTTTCTGGAGTTTCCGCATCACTTCCAAGTACCTGAAACCAAATAAAATTGGGTGGGTCAGGATTATATAGCAGCTGACCACTGACTCCCTGAAACAAACCTCCACAGGAACTCAATGGGAAAAGCCCTTCCCATCTTGGACCAATAATGGAATGACCGGAAGAGGAAGCAGAGGGAGAATTTGGGGAGGGGATTTGGGATCTTAGTCAATGCCATAACACGGGCAGAACCTGGGGGTTGGACTAGAAGACCTCCAAGATCCCTTTAAAAAAAGCTTTCGGAAATGAAATGATATCCGCTATCTGAGAACTTGCTCCAAAGTGGCGTTCTCAACTTTGGCGGCATGGACTTTACCTGTTGAACACTTTGAAGACGATGGCCAGCTGATCGTCCAGCCGGAGGACGCCGGTTTTGCAGAGGCAGCAAAGGAAGGCAGCGAAGGCCGCTTCGTGGCCTGTGGGGAGAAGGGAGATGCTCAGGATGAAGAAGAGTTTGGTCTAGGGGTTAAGGTCAAGGCTACAAAACCAGGAGGCGGTGAGTTCTAGTCCGGCCTTAGGCATGAAAGGTGGCCGTCTGACTTTTGGGGCAGTCCCTCTCTCTCAGCTGAATCCACCTCACAGGGTTGTGGTTATGGAGAAAAGAGGAAGAGGAAGGAGCATTTGGTATGTCCACCGTCTTTGAGGGATTTGTAAAAATAATAAAAGTGAGGTTGAAATGAATAGTTAAAAATAAGAAACAAAAGATGCCCAGGCTTAAGAAGAGGCCCTCCAGATGCTGCAAAAGGTACAGGTGAGGAACTCTTTCAAATCTCATTATTTTGAGAAATAAAATAAAACTTTCCCCCAGGAATTCTGTCCTCTTGTCTGCATGAAAGTGACCCATGTATTTCTCAATTCTGGCAACCTTAAGATGGGTGGATTTCAACTCCCAGAATTCCCCAGCCGGATCCTATTTTATTATATAACTGCGTCCGTATTGAAGAAGGCTAGAAGTAACTTTTTTGCATGTTTGTTTTGTTCCTTTTGTATATGTGTCACTTTTTAAACTATTTTTACATCCCCTTCAGGTTGTAATTTTGTATTTTAATTGTGTACTTTTGAAAGCTAGTAACAAAAAGTTAAAACAAACAGTCATTCCAAACATTTTAAGGAGCCTCTGCATGTGTGCCAATACATGGAGCTAATCTCGGTCTGTGGACCCAGGGTTCTATTTAACATTTCCAGAAAACTCAAAAAAAAAAAAAAAAAGCCTTCACACAACACAGTTAAACCTCAGTCTAGCTCTCTCTGCTGTGATGTCACACAAAATGACAATCCCATTTGTGGGTCAGGCTGGCTGGAAATGAATTGCTTGTACATTCAGGAAAACTAGGCTGGGCCAGAGCTATGTAAAAAGTCACAGCAGAAGGAAAGGTGAGTTGTGTGGGTGGGTAGGTGTGCGTGCGTGCGTGCATTCATGTGAATATCTCATGTGGTTCCTGCTCCCTCCAAGCTAAACTGAGGTTCAGTGTTGAACTACCAGGAATGAAACAGGAATTGGAGCTAGAGGTAACCAGGATGACAGTGCCGACTGGTGGCTGATTGCGGCTTTACTGCGGGTTCTCTTGAATTTTTCATGCATTTTTTTTTTAAAAAAAGGATCAACTAGGCTTTCCAAAAGTTCCTTCTTTGGCTCAGCAGCAGCAGTAGCAGCAGCAGCTGTTTTAAAGTATGTTGCTCGGTTGCATTAGCAGTTTTGGCACACACGAAACCCAACTTTTGACAACAGGGATCATGATGCTTGGCAATGAAACATCTGCAAGGCAACCAAAGCCCTCCTTCTCCTCCCAAATCCCACTCCCTTCTAGCACTGATGATGTTACCTAGTTGGGTATTGAAACGTCTGCAAGAAAGCCACCATGTTCAGAGAGCACCAAGGACCCCAAAGCCAGTTGTTACTCACGCCCACAAATCCATCTGCCATGCTGAAGGGCTGTCCTCCCTGGGGGCCAGACACCCACTCCCATCATCCCCGGGAGCCGACCAGAGTTGTTTAGAAGATGAGCGGCTATATAAATGCTTTAAATCAATAAACAGATACCTGTGCCATAGTCGATGCGAGTCGAATTGCCAACGGACTCTTTCAAGTACACAGCCACCTCGGGCACGGCGTCAGCTTGCTGTTTGGGGACGACAGTTGCCACCAAGGACTCTGCCCCCTAAGATTTAGCCATAATCGAGCAATTAGAGACCCCATCATGGCAATCCAGGCCGAAGAATAAATCTACAAGCTGAGCGCGTCCCCCTCCTTATCCAGCTATTATTCACAACGGCCAACCCAAAGGAAACGACAGAGGTGTGGACTTCAGCCCCCAGCATGCCTCTGGTGGCATTTGGCCGTGGATAAGGCTTCTGGGAAATGGAGGCTGGGAAAGAGATTGTGTGGCTGGCTGAGGAATTCTGGGGGTTGAAGTCCACAAGTCTTAAAGTTGCCAAGATTGGAGGCTCCTGACCTAGGAGAATGTAAGATGGCCACGAGACTGGAAATCCAGGGGTATAAGCTCATGCAACAATAAATCAGATTTTTTAAAAAATACCCTTGTTTTGCACTTGAGCCCCTGAGCAAGGGGTTAGGCCAAATGGCCTCTAACGCCCTTTACAACTCTGGGACTCTTTTCGGCCTAAGCTGACTTGGCAAAAGCAGGTTTACTTCTGACCCTCTCTCCATGAGACCCTCCGCCCCCTCTCTTTCAGCCCTTCCTCCCAGCCTACCTGGTCCACTTTTGCGTACCACGTCCGGAAAGCTTTGTTCCCGAAGCGAGAAGGCTGATCCATGGGGGGCGTCTCATCGATCCACCGATCCAACGTGTTGAGGAGCGTGACTAGCTTTTCGATGGGCTGTTGGGAAGAAGGTACAGTGGTCCTATCAGCCGGCGGTAAGCAAGCCTTGAAACGGAATTCACACCACACCACGCACCCTGTTCTGCCAGATTTACCGCTTTATTAAAGCACCAGAGAGGCCACGCTGGGAATGCTGCGTGCAATTCTGGTCACCACGATACAAGAAAAAAAAAAAGATGCTAAGGCCCTGGAAAGTGTGCAGAGGACCGCAGAATAAATTCTGCCTAAATTCTCATCTGCAACATTGGACCATCTGAATGGGGGAGGAGGGGGGAATGGAGGAAAACCCAGGGGATGGGAGGCAGGCTCAACATTGATCTGCAGCCAGGGGAGGAAAATGAAACTTAAGGAAGATGTCTTGGAGGAGGGCAAGAAGGACAATCGCCTGCAACTCAAGTATTTGTGTTTGCAAGGTCAGGATAGGATGCCTTCCTTCCTTCCTTCTTTCCTTCCTTCCTCCCACCTGCCATTCTTTCCTTTCCTTTTTCCCTTTCTCCATGTTTTCCCCTCCTCATCTACCTTCCATCCCTTTCTTTTCCCTTTCCCATTTTCCTCCCTCCCTCCCCTTCCCACTTTCTTTCCTTCTTTCCTTCCTTTCTTTTTCCATCTTCCTTTCTCTTTCCTCCTTTTCCTCTCTTTCTCCCCTTTTTTCCCTGTCACTTTCCTTCCTTCCTCAATCCTCCCTTCTCCCTTCTCCCCTCTTTCTTTCTCTTCGTTTTATATACTGCAGTCCTAGGCTTGTTTGAGCTTGATCAATTAATTCACCGGATCTTTCCCCTCCAAATGTACAGAAGCCCTTGTGGGAAAAAAAATCCTCAGCATGGAAAGGTGGGGAAGAGAGGGGGGGGGAGGAGAGAGGACAAAGACAACAGTGGTTCCCTCGACTTTGCCAGAGGCGGCTTCCTTCGTGAGAAATCCTTCAGGCCCTTGGGCCAAAGTTCGACCATCACTCACTCTGCCGTGTCAGACAGGAAACTGTCAAGCCCACCAATTTTCCCAGCTCTTCAAGCATGAGCTGAGTGGGAAGGAGGCCGGGGAGGGAGGGAGGGGCTGCAATTCAACCAGCGCAGCAGCGTGCAAAGCAGAAGTAAAACGCAACTGAGCAGAACCAGCCCGAACTAAGACTTGCAACGAATGTCAAAAATAATTTTAAAAAGTTTTGTTCAACGTGTAAGAGCAAGAAAAAAGTCAAGGAAACCATCGGGCCACTAATGGGGAAACGTGGCAAGGAAGTGATAGGCAGCAGGGAGAAAGGCTTAAGCCTTATAAAAACTGGCGGAGGTTCCATCTGCAGCCACAGCTCTGTTCCTAACCCTGGTTCAAAGCTCAGAGCCCAAACTCAACCGGTTTCCGAACCGTCTCCCGTTTCAATCAGTTCAAAAGTCCCTTTCGCTAAAGGCCTCGGCTGCCTCGGTGTCGTTAGTGTACGGGAAGGGTATGGCTGCCGTCAGCCTCCCTCAGGAACAGGCTACCCCAGATGCCTCCGATCTCTCTTTAATCAATTTTTGCTGTGGTTGGATTAGCAGCCGAGATTGGTTTGCCTGCTGATGCGGCCGCTCGGTCTGCCTGCAGCTGAGATCCTTGCTGTTTTCCAAGTCTCTCTTTCAAGCAAGGGAAGGAAGGGGAGGTGGAAATCCCTCTCTCTTTCTCCTTCTCCTCCTTTCTCTCTCTCTCCAAGGAAAGGAAGGAAGAAACGGAAGCCTGTTTGACATTAGGTTGTGGCTGCTCCATGACTGGAGATTTTCAAAAAGAGACTGGGAGGCCATTTGACTGGGGTGGTATCTCTCACCTAGGATTCTACGAGAGACCAAAAGAAGGCCTACCTCCGAGACTTTATATTCGCAGGTCAACTTCTTTCCCTTGATTCCCTCGTTCAAGGTGAGAATGAAGCCCATGTAGTCAGCATACGCCTGTTTAAAAACACACCGTATAAGGACCAGCAGTACAGGTAGACCTCTCGACTTGCAACAGTTCATTTAGTGACCGTTTGAAGTTACAACGGCCCCAGTGGTGAAATTCAAATTTTTTTACTACCGCTTCTGTGGGTGTGGCTTGGTGGGAGTGGCAGGGAAAGGATACTGCGAAATCTCCATTACTACCCCACTCCAGGGGAAGGATACTGCAAAATCCCCATTCCCTCCCCACTCCTGGGGGAAGGATACTGCAAAATCCCCATTCCCACCCCACTCTGGGGCCAGCCAGAGGTGGTATTTGCTGGTTCTCCGAACTGCTCAAAATTTCCGCTACCGGTTCTCCAGAACCTGTCAGAACCTGCTGGATTTTACCCCAAACAGCCCTGAAAAAAGTGACTTAGGATCATTTTTCACACTTAGGACCGTTTCAGCATCCCCAGGGTCATATGATCAAAATTCAAACGCTTGGCAATTGGCTCATATTTATGACGGTTGAAGCATCCTGGGTTGGGGGGGGTGTCACGTGATCCCCTTTTGCAACCTTCTGACAAGCAAAGTCAATGCAGAGGCCAGATTCCCTTAGTAACTTAACAACTGCAATGGTTCACTTAACCACTGAGGCGAGAAAGGTTGTAAAATGGGGCAAAACTCACTTAACAAATGTCTTGCTTAGCAACAGAAATTTTGGGCTCCCTTGTGGCTGTATGTCGAGGACTACCTGTATTCCAAGGGACCCTCTCCCTGAGAGGTTAGCTTTCTACATGCAGGGAACAACCTTCGCAGTTATCATTGCTCTCTTAAGACTGGAAAATGGCTTTGGGGTTCCTGCCAGGCCCTGCATCTGCTGCCAGAGCCAAATAAATAATGCCAAGCAAAGCTTTTCGCCCCTACCTGAGACCGCTTCCATTTTGCCATGTCAGGAACCATGTTGATTTCCTTCCTGGGGATCATGAACGTTTGGGACGGAGGAGGAGGCTGGGTCTCCTCCGAGGCTTCTGGAAGAGGAAAAAGCAGATCAAATCACAACAGATCTTGGAGAGTTTCAGCTTCCTTCAGGGGAGGAAAATCTCTTCAGAAGGTTTTTAAATCCGCCTCTCAGTCGGACTGATTGCCTAAGTGAGATGCAAGGGAAGTAGAGTCCAAATGCAATAAATGCAGGAGATTAAGTGTTATCACCCGGGAGTTAAAATCCTCAGGAACCCTGCTTTTGAACTGTTCCGATGATTAGATCTGCAGGCAGCCAGAGGGAACCGTGTGGGTCCAGACGAAGTCAAGTGAACATTTTAAAATAAGGGCTGCATTTCACTGAGGAACTGTTTTAGGTTTCTTAACAAGGAGAAGAGAGAAAAACGAAATTAAATCCCTGCAAACCCCCCCAGTTTTTGCAAACCCCCAGAGAGGCATCACTTATGTAAAGGAGTGCTCTTGGTTTGGAGAGCCCTCTTTCAAAACCACACGCTTCCAAAAAGCGGCGTAGAAATTTGGCAGATTTCAAAAGGGAGCCTACGCTAGTGTTCCTGAGATTGGAGCCGCAGAGTTGTGTTGAAAAATGCACAATGATTAGCTGGAGTGGCAGCAGGATTCCAACTGGCTTCCTGGCCTAGGCATGCAGAACAAGAGACGTGGAAGGGACTTTGGAGGCCTTCTAATCCAGGCAGGAAACCCTAAACCCGTGATGGCGAACCGGTGGCACGTGTGCCAGAGGTGGAAGACAGAGCCCTCTCTGCGGTCACACACGGTATCGCCAGCTGCTCTTCTGGTTATCGGCATGCACATGCGCATCGGCCAGCTGGTCTTTGGGTTTCCGGTGCTCTGGCATGCCACATGCATGCACACGGGTTCCGGTTTGGGCACTAGGTGCCAAAAAGGTTCGCCATCACTGCCCTAAACCATTTCAGACAAATGGTTGTCCAATCTCCAGTATCTGGATACAGAAAGAACTGGAAAATACAAAGGCCCTCAAATAGAAATAGGAGGACTGTGGCAAAAGAAAGCAAAGAATAAGCCTCTTTGGGGCAATTCCCAAAACATCTGGAGCATCACTTGAATACCAACAGCTTTGACCAAATCCACATCGGTCAACTGCAAAAGGCATTTTGATGTAGAACAGCCTACATCCTGCAACTTAACGCCATCAAACGACATCTGTCTATGATTCCATAGGTGGACAAAAATGCCAAATCTAGTCTGAACTGAACTGGCTGTATGATGAACCATAATTTATTATTTGAACACCATCGTCATTGGCAAATTCAACCAACAGTCAATTGCAAAAGGCAGCTCTATCAGCAACGGCTTACATCCTGCAATGATATTTGTAACTCCATCAAACAGCTACCTCTGCCCATCCCAGGTCCTTGGGAAGGTCTCGGATAGGTGGACAAAAATGCCAAATCCAGTCTGAACATCTAGCAAACTGTGCAATGGGCCGCAAAAATTACCTGAACATTTGAACAGTATCAGCATTGACAAATTCACCATCGGTCAATTGCAAAAGGCAATTGGAACAGCTGATATCTTTATAACTGTAACACCACCGAAGAGTCACATCTATCTATGTCAGTTGCTTAGTGAATAAAATGGTAGATCTGAACATCTGGGTGACTGTGCAACGAACCGTAATAATATATTATTTGAACATTTGAATACTATCAGCATTGACAACAATCCCTATCAGTTAATTGCAAAAGGCAGCTTTGCTTGGAACAGCTTACAGGCAGTGCTCGACTTACAACAGTTCATTTAATGACCGTTCAAACTAGTTACAGCGACATTGAAAAAAATGACTTAGGACCATTTTTCACACTTATAACCACTGCAGCATCCCCACGGTCACGTGATTTACATTCACACACTTGGCCACTGATTCACATTCGTGACAGTCGTCGTGTCCCTGGGTCACGTGATCCCTCTCTTACGACCTTCTGACAAGCAAAGTCAATGGGGGGGAGCCGGATTCACTTAATAACCGTGTTACCGATTTATAGCAATTGCAGTGGTTCACTTAGCAACTGTAGCAAGAAAAGGTCGTAAAACAGGGCAAAATTCGCTTAACCAATATTTCGCTTAGCAATGGAAATGTTGGGCTGAGCTGTATAATAGAATATATGATAATTACCATGTTTACACAAATGTTAGAAGTTGAAAGATTATGATTATGTATATCTAAATACTATTATTGTTATTAGTATGTCTATAAAGTATATCGACCCAGACAATACATTCTTCACTAAGCACTTATGGATGTGAAAGAAACAAACTATAAATAAAATGATAGATAGATAGATAGATAGATAGATAGATAGATAGATAGATAATGGAGAGAGAGAATGTAGAGATAGATAATAGATATAGATAGATACTGTAGAGATAGATACTGTAGATAGATAGATATAGATAGATATGGATGGTAGATAGATAGATAGATAGATAGATAGATAGATAGATAGATAGAGATAGATAGATAGATAGAGATAGATAGATAAATAGATAGATAGATAGATAGATAGATAGATAGATAGATAGATAGATAGATAGATAATGGACAGAGAGAATGTAGAGATAGATAATAGATATAGATAGATACTGTAGATAGATAGATATAGATAGATATGGATGGTAGATAGATAGATAGATAGATAGATAGATAGATATAGATAGATAGATAGATAGATAGATAGATAGATAGAAATGGTAGATAGATAGATAGATAGATAGATAGATAGATAGATAGATAGATAGATAGATAGATAATGGAGAGAGAGAATGTAGAGATAGATAATAGATATAGATAGATACTGTAGATAGATAGATATAGATAGATATGGATGGTAGATAGATAGATAGATAGATAGATAGATAGATAGATATGGATGGTAGATAGATAGATAGATAGATAGATAGATAGAGATAGATAGATAGATAGATAATGGAGAGAGAGAATGTAGAGATAGATAAAAAAATGCTGCGTTCAATTGTGGTCGTAAATCGAGGCCTGCCTATATGAACCCCCTCCAACAAGAAATTCCACCCGAGATAAAAAAGCCAAATCCCGTCTGAACCTCTGGCTGACTGTGCCAGCAACCATCATCCCCCAGCCTTGTTATTATGGGATGGAGCCTCGCCCCCTCCCCACACAAGGGGCCCCTGAGAAAAGACCCCCCCCTCATTTTCTCACACGGGGGTGTTTTGTTTCCTCCCTCAGAGGAGCAAAAGACGGCCCCGGCCCGAGGGGGTTACGACGACCCTGCAAAGTAGGCCGTTCCCTTTCTCCTGTCCTGCCCCGCTGGGGAAGGGGGGAAAGGTTTCATTTCGAGGCTGACTGGCCCTTACCCGGCTGTCGCTCGCTCTCGGCCATCTTCTCGGGACTGAGGAGGAACCGTCGCCGTCGCCTTTCAGCCCTCACCACCTGACGGCCCTGAGGAACCGCCGGCCCACCATCTTGGAAAGGGGCAAAGCCGCCGGCGGCGAATAGGAAAGCGCGAAGGGGAAGCCGGAGCGGCCATGTTTGTCAAGGGACACGCCGACTTGGAAGGGCAACGAAGCCTTCCAGGAGGCCGACGGGCAACCGTTACTACTTGCGTCGCGCGCGCGCGCATTGAAGTCCCAGCGTGCGCCTGGCTCGGACGGTGGGAAAGCTGAGATGCTACAGGGGTTCGGCCTCTAGAGGGCGCTCCAATGATGCTGATAATTTTATCATAATTTTATATATATATATAAATATGTATATATACATACACACACACACTCAAGGCAGAGCGAAGCCCAACTTTATATTATATTATTATACTAATATTGTATTGTTAGTATAGGGTGTACAGTGTGTGTGTATATATATATAAAATAGATATATATATATATATACATACATATATATGTTACATATCATATCGTATTTATTTTACATTATATTACAATACATTGCAATACATTACAACGCATTACATTAAATGAAATGTATCTTTTCTTTTATGTACACTGGGAGCTTATGCACCAAAGACAAATTCCTTGTGTGTCCAATCACACTTGGCCAATAAAGAATTCTATTCTATTCTATTCTATTCTATTCTATTCTATTCTATTCTATTCTATTCTATTCTATTCTATTCTATTCTTTTTTAAAAAATAATTTTTATTGAGTATTTTACATTTTAAAACCAAACACACAATAGCAAAAGAAATCAAGAGACAAAAACAAAAAACAAAAACACACGTACCTCAGATGTTAAAATACAATACTAACAACAATTGTAACAATTTTACAACTTTCTGCATTGACTTTTGTCTTTCTATTCTTATTCTATTCTATTCTTATTCTATTCTGTTCTAAAGCATAACATAGTATGAAACTATACTATACTATTACTCTACTATTACCCTACTGTATACTATTCTTATTCTAATTCTACATAATACATTAATCGCACCATAGCATAATATTATACTATGCTATACTATTCTATTTACTTTGCATTGCATTTATTGTATGAGTGTTTAATTTGCAAGCCACCCAGTCTTTAGTCAGGATGGGCGGCTACAGAAATTGAATAAACAAAACAAACAATTTCTTTTTTAATGGATTTAGGCTTAGATTTGGCTTTTTCACCACACATTTTTTTAAAAATATATTGTCACCATGTCTATCTGCTGTAATCCCAAGATAAATATTTACTGAAATAAATGTTTAAAAAATACTATTCTTTTGTGAATTTTGATTTGCTCCTATTCCTTTACTCCATACGGTGCCCAAACAGGAAGACTGGGGCACTTAGCAAATGCCCAGTTTGTATAAAGTCGCCAAGGTGGAAAAACACCAAACTGGCAAAGTATTCAGAGTTCCTTTAGGCACCATGCTTAAAATGCATAAACCGCCCTTTGTTAAGATCCAAAGACAATCTACATCTGCTTTGCAGGGGGAAAAAAATGCCCAGGGTTTGTCTTAATTCCATCATTAAACTCTTGATGCTCTGTGGTTGTTCCCAGCTTTGGTTAATGAATGAGTCATATCGATTCTTTCAACTGTGTTGACTTTGGCAACCTGCGACGTAGACAATCACTCAAGTCACTTTTTATCTTTGACCCACAAGAGAGCTGCCTTCCTTGCCAGCTTTCATCCAAGGTCCTGTTTGTCTTTTGGGCTTACAACCATCCCGCCCCCAACCCCCAAAGATTTTTACCCATAATCCACATCCCTGAATGTTCAACTCTTTAACCATGTGTACATCTTCGGCGTCCACCCTCGTTCTCCCTCCTTGTTTTACAGTCGGAACAAGTGTTTCTCAAGCTGGCAACTTTTAAGACGGGTGGACTTCATCCTCCCCCAAAATTCCTCAACCAGCATGATTTAGGATGGATTGGACTTCAACTCCCAGAATTCTCCAGCCAGCATGCTTTAGGATGGGTGGATTTCCAGGAGGCTTGCTAGGGAATTCTGGGAGTTGAGGTCCACCCATTTTAAAATTGCCAAGGTTGATAATAACCAGTGTGTTAGTTAGTGATGATTTAGCATGTTATGCAAACTCGGTTTGTTTTCTTAATTGTTTCCTAGAGACCCACCCAGATTCTTTGGCAACCAAGTGCCACTTTGTAAACCAAATGGTTTCCTGATTCCTGCCCTCTCTTTTTAAAATTTGATTAATTAAGAGTATTATAACACTTTAGTATTATAATGCATTATGTTGTTTTGTTTCGGTGGTATCTGTACGGTATTGATTAGAGATGATGTAACAGTCTAATGTTTACCTAATTTAAAAAGGACAAAAAAGATTTACACTGGCATTAACTATGATTTGCAATGACAGCATTAATAAGCATAACACAGGTTTAGTTTTTTGCATCCAAAGCTAAATATCGTACAGTAGAGCATATACAAAGAGCTGCCAATTACACCAAAATATGTGTTGCACAATAAAGCTGAAAAACAGCGAGGTCTCTGCTGCGCTGTCCCTTATTGTTGTTTGTGCATGGGAAGAAAAAGAGGAAACAGACCACAAGGCAAAAACAGCAAGAAGAAAAATAGAGGGGGGGAAAGGAATATGGAAGAGGGAAAAAAGAGGGAAAAAAATAAAAGAACACAAGAGGAAAAGGGGGGGAAGAATAAAAGAGGAAAAGTATAAAAGAAAAAGAAGGATGGAATAAGAAGGAAAAGAGGAAAAGGGGGAAAAGAATAAAAGAGGAAAAGCAAAACAGAAAAGGAGAAAGGGGAAAAGGATGACAGAATAAAAGGAAAAGGAAAAAAAAGGGAAACAATGAACGGATAAAAGAGGGGAAAAGCAAAGAATGAAACAGGAAAGGAAGAAAGGAAAAGAAGAAAAAGGTAAAGAATGAAAGAAGAAAAAGAAAAAAGGAATAAAAGAATAAAAAAAAGAGGAAAGGGGAACAAATGTAAAAGAGGAATAGTAACCACATTTGGTCCCAAACTCCCCCACTTCCTTTACTCCTAATTTGCGGCGCTTTTAACACTTTTAGAACCCAGACTGCGAAGCACCACTCTCCCTTCCTTTGATCTCCTGGTGGTCTCCCATCCGCGCCCTAAAAACTTGCTTGCATCCAAAATCCCTTTGCATTGAGGGGGAGGCGTGTGGGAGGGGGGGATCTTGCCCTTTCCAAGCATGGCGAGGGAGGGGGGGGCAAGATGCCCGGGCCAAAGATGGCTGAGTCTGGGACTCCGCCTCCCCCCCTCCCTCCCTCCCTCCCCCAAAAAAAGCAGGGGCGGGCGGGGCCGAGGCTCCAGGTTGCACCGGAGCGCGGCTGCCCTTGCGGACTTTGCTCGGTGGGCAGGGCGTTGCGCGGGTTTTGCAAAAGGCCCCCCCAGCTCCTTCACCGGCGCAATGCTCGCCTTGCTAGCCAGGAACATGGTAAGCCCTTTTTTTGCAAAGGCTGCGCGGGCGCCCGCTTGGAGATCCAGAAGGCTTGGCCATCCAGGAGACCCTTGTTGCTGTTGCGCGGGCGGGCGGGCCGGGTTGGAGAGGCCCCCCTCCGCCTCCTTTCCTCCCTTTTGCAAACCGATTTGCCTGGGCTGACTTTCGCTTTTGCGCAAAAGGAGGGGGTGAAGTGTGTAGTTGCGCTGTTGTGTTTTTTCCTGCTTGGCCCCCGACTGTTTCTCTCTGTCTTGGGGATTGCAATGCAGCCGGATCCTTTTGGATCCTGGGGTTTTTTTATAGGGGAGGACAAGAGAGGCTTTGGGTGGGAGAAGAATATTTGCCAAAAGGACACGCATCAAATCTTGGCTTTTGTCCATTCAAGAAGGAGGACGCTTGTCATTCCACCCCGCTTTAAAAAAAAAAAAAAAGAGGAGGAAACAAAATCTCATTTTTGGTTTGTTTTTGTTGTGGTTCCAGTTGGGAATCCAGGAATAAGAAACAGAAGGGGGCAAACAAATAGTTGCCTTTTTTTTTTCAATTTGGCAAGAAAATAACAAAAAAGAAATCACAACCGAAACAAACAGGGGAGCCGATGCAGGGAGTCCCTGACTTACGGTAGTTGGTTTAATGACCGTTTCGAGATGACGACGGCGTTGAAAAAAGTGACTTTCACATGTTGCATTATTGCCAGGGTCCTGTCACCAAAATTGAGATTTTTTTGGGCAACTGGCTCATATTTGGTTTCATGCTCTCTTAAGTTTGCACTGGCTGACCTTCGTTTCTTCCTTTTAATAATTAGCTGTTTTATTAAATAAATAAAGTATGAAGGTGGAGCCAATTAGCTTCCTTCTTGCAGAGAACCGAGACGGTTACGGTACTAATAATTAGGATAACTTTATTAGCGCCAATGTAATCGATGTCTTGCAGAGATGTTAAGTCCTCTATTTACGCCAAAAGGGGCCGTGACGTTCGCCGTTAAGCAGTGCGGTCATGAACCAAGGCGTCGCACAGCCACGACAAATCTCTTTCCGTGATCATTCAGCGAATCCTGCTTCACTCCATTGACATTGCTTGTCAGGAGGTGGCTGGGAAAGTCGTAAATGTTGACCACATGACCTCGGGATAGGAAAAACTGTCATAAGTACATGTCAGTTGCCCAGGGCTTGAATTTCAATCAAGTGACCGCAGGGACGTTGCGATGCTCGTGAGTAGTACAAGGACAAGCTGGAAGTCAAGTTTTTCATCGCCCAAAGTTTGAAAGGTCACTAAACGGACGGTCATAATTCGAGGACTTAGGTAATGCAGTGCTTGTAATGCAAAATTTGAAAGCACGGGTTAGACCCCCCCGACCATAAAGACCTCCCCTTGCCAACTGCAAGAGTTCGATTAGAGGCAATCCTCCACTTATGACCACCATGGAGCCCAAAATTCCTAAGCGAGACATTTGTTAAGCAAGTTTTGCCCCATTTTACGACCTGTCTTGCCACAGTTGTTAAATGAATCGCTGCAGGCGTGAAGTTAGTCACACGGTTGTTAAGTGAATCTGGGCTTCCCCTTTGCCAGTCAGAAGGTCGCAAAAGGAAAACACGTGACCCCGGGACAGTGCTGCTGTCATAAATACAAGTCAGTTGCCAAACGTCTGAATTTTGTTGCTGCAACAGTCGTGAAATGTGAAAAAACAGCCATCAGTCACTTTTTCCAGTGCCGTTGTAACTTGGAACGGTCGTCACTGAAGAGAACAGTCCTTCACTTGCGACTAAACCTTCTACAGTTCATGTTTGTTTAAAGTTGTTGGACTTGCACAATCCTTATTGGCCGGGCTGGGCTCCAGGAAACCTTTGGTCATAGTAATTTTATTAATTAGACTTTGGAGAAGCACGGAGCGCTAAGTGGTTTAGCCTGAATTAAGCTGGGGTGTGATTAAGGAGGATCTTGAAACGGGGGGTTCCTGGTTCCTGAAGAAACTCTCTTTCCGTGTTCAGATTTAGTTTCAGGAATCTTTATTGCCATGCAAGGTGACTCCGGTCGATGCCAACTGCCAATGGTAAGAGCTGTTGGGCGTCGAAGCCCTGAGATGGTGATTTTGGGAGACGGGCAGCCAACTGGCAACTGTTGGTTTCACTGGGGTGCCTGTCCTGTGCCGGGGTCAGACTGGAGGACCGCAAGGGGGCCCTTCTAACTCTAGGCTCTTTCCTTCAAAGGGAATGATTTCATGCACCGGCAGACAAGGAAACCGTAGAGCAAGTTGGTAAAAGATAGCTAGTGCAAAAAATTTTTAAAAAAATTAAACAGCAGAGAATTCCCACGCCGGCAGGCTAAATGTTTCTCCTCCTGCCGTTTTAAAAATCGCTTGGAAACTGCCGGGGGAAAAAAACGACAAAAGTTGTTTACTGCACCAGGTTGGCAAATAGAAACGGGTTGCACCCTGCTTTTAAAAAATGCACCTTAAACTGGTTGGGTTTGCGGTAGCAAAAAAATAGTAATAAAATCAAGATTTTTTTTTTTCCCCTCCACGATCTTATTCAACCGAGAGAGAAATTTTATGAGGTTGCAGCTCGCTTCGAACGGTTGCACAGAGTGGCTAGCTGGGGTTTAAAAATGGGATCGTTTTTAATCCGTTGAAATGAATCTGTTCATAATCTGTCTAGTTTTAATTGCCTTACTCTTTTTCTGTTTGCCATTTTGCATCATCCGTAAGCCGCCCATCTTCAACTTGCAGGAGAGATGAGTGGCACAAACATTTAATAAATAACCAATAAATCATAATAAAGTGGAATACAAGATGCTTGGCCTTTGTTACTTGAAAAATGAGGCCACCAAATTTCTGGTTTTGAGCCCGTATGTTACGTAATTTGCTTTCTCAGATACCTGGGAAGGTTTTTGTGTGTTTGCGTGTTTGTGTGATTAATCAAATTATACAACAAGGCTGCCCACAACCTTATTGCTACAGTTAGTCCTTGATTTATGACCTCAATTGGGTTGGAAGCTTTCATTGCCAAGTGTTATAGTTTTTAAGTGAGTTGTGCAATTTTACAAACTTTTTTTCAGCGGTTGTTAAACGAATCCAGCTTCCCTCATTGACTTTGCGTGTCGGAAATTGGCTGGGATGGTCGCAAAAGGCCGTGATCCCAAGATACTGCAACTGTTGTGCATACATGCCGGTGGCCAAGCACTTGCAATGAGGAGATGTTGCAATGGTCGTAAATGCGAGGACTGGTCGCAAGTCGCTTTTGTTAGCACTGTTGTGACTAAAAACCGTCGCTTGGTCATAAGTCAAGGACTATCTGATTTTAAAAGCAGGAGCATCAGTTTTATTAGGGTTATTGCAGCTGAATAAATGTATTTTTAGCGCCTCTATAAATAAATCCCGGGGGATATTGATTGCATTGCTTTTCTGTGGCTTTTAATTTTGCTTGTTAAT
Organism: Pituophis catenifer annectens; assembly: GCF_029215685.1. Classification (NCBI taxonomy): domain Eukaryota; kingdom Metazoa; phylum Chordata; class Lepidosauria; order Squamata; family Colubridae; genus Pituophis; species Pituophis catenifer. The sequence continues at coordinate 1,152,599 of NW_027256897.1, read as the reverse complement.
TTCGTTTGGGATTTTACACCGTGACCTCGTTGGGGAGGGTATTAAAAATAAATCATCCGTACCTATTTTTTAATTGAGATTTTGCACTCTTTGGCTGATCTCTTACCAAAGTAAATGATTAGCCTGAATTAAAAAGTTAAGCCTCCGACCCGGATTACTGTTACTCAAGAAATCCTTTAAAAGTTTTGCTGATTTTGTTAGGGGATTATTTGGGGGGGGGACGGTCAGGTACGTGGCGAGAAAAAAACAGTGTTGGCCTTTCCCAGTTGTTAAGGAGCTTCCACAAAGAAGAGGGGGACAAAGCTATTCTCCAAAGCACCTGAGGGCAGGACAAGAAGCAACAGATGGAAACTCAACAAGAAGAGAAGCAACTTAGAACTAAGGAGGAATTTCCTGACAGTTAGAACAATTAACCAGTGGAACAACTTGCCACCAGAAGTTGCAAATGCTCCAACACTGGAAGTTTTCAAGAAGAGACTGGACAGCCATTTGTCCGAAACGGTATAGAACGTGATGGCGAACCTATGGCATGTGTGCCACAGGTGGCACACGGAGCCATATCTGTGGGCATCTGTGAATGTTGCCCTAGCTCAGCTCCAGCACGCATGTATGCGCCAGCCAGCTGATTTTCGGCCTTCCAGGCCCACCGTATGTCGGGAAACAGGCTGTTTCCGGCCTCTGGGGGGTGGGAGAGGCTGTTTTCACCCTCCCCAGGCGCCAAGAAAGCTTCTGGAGCCTGGGGAGGGCGAAAAACGGGCCTACCAGGCACACCAGTAACCTTTTTGCCGTCAGATGCCAAAAGTGGGGGGAGTGCAGGGGGGGGTCACGCGCGCATGTGTGGGGGTGGGGTGTGAAGGGGCTTGAATGATGGGTGTGGGCACGCATGCGACCTCCGCTTTTGGCACGCGATGGCAAAAAGGTTAGCCGTCACTGGTATAGGGTCTCCTGCTCAAGCAGGGGGTTGGACTAGAAGACCTCCAAGGTCCCTTCCAACTCTGTTTTTCTGTTCAGGCCGTTTTTATTTTGGAAGTTGAGCGAGCCACATTTCGAAATCCAAATTAGAAGCTGGCAAGGTCTCCCTCAGCCCTCATGCCGCTCAGGGCGTGACGCCCAAGCCTTCACATATCACGTGCTTGCTGGAAATGTGGAATACCGGAGGAAGGACCTTAGCACCAAAACAGTCCTGTTGTTTCTGAATTCTTGTGTTTTTCTAAAAATGCTGACCAGCTTCACCTTTTTTGCCTTTAACTGCTGAGCGTGGATTTTATATGTTAAAGAAAGGTTCGGTGTATTCAAGGGACAAAGCAAACCGTAACTTGAGAAATGAAGAGACAAGGAAAAATAAAATAAAATGAGAAAGCAGAAAGCAGAAAGCAATCAGACCACAAATAAATATATATATATAGATTTCTATCTTCCATACTTTTCTTTCTTTCTTTCTCTTTCTGATTTTTCTTTCTGTCTTTCTTTTTTCTTTCTCTTTCTTTCCATCTGTATGTCTTTCTCCTTTCTTTCTCTTTCTTTCTTTCTTTCTTTCTTTCTTTCCTTCCTTCCCTCCCTCCCTATGAAACTTGAAAGTTCATTGGTTATAGCAGTGTTCTTGACCCTTGACAAGTTTTAAGGTGTGTGGACTTCAACTTCCAGCCAGGAGACTTGTGGTAGCTGAAGTCTTCCTTCCTTCCTTCCTTCCTTCCTTCCTTCCTTCCTTCCTTCCTTCCTTCCTTCCTTCCTTCCTTCCTTCTCAATCCCCATAATTTTTTCCCCTTCTTTCAGCAAAAAGTCCACAGACCGTTAACATCAAATACTTCCTCTCCAAAGCAGGAGAAAAACATTCCTCTGGAATTGAATGACTTAATACATGCAAATAAATGAATAATTTAAAATAAATAAATTAAATAAATTACCTCTCCTGCTTTGAATGGGGGGGGAAAGCCCAGTTTAATTCTTTTTCCAGATGATGGCATTTTCGTTTGGCAGCTGGTAAAAACTGCTAGATTTCTACAAGGAAACAAGGTTGGGGCAAAGTTTGAATCCCGTTCCCTTATTTCTAGCTTTCTCCATGCAAAGGAGTCTTGTTTAAAAAGCAAATGAAAAGAGAGAGCTGCTCGTTCACGCGTCCAGGTTTCGTAGGAGTGACTGGCGAAGGAACACTCACCGTTGTGCTGTTGTGTGTTGACAGGCGAAGCCATCCAGCTGGTTGAAGCCGGTGGTCTTACGGAAGTTACGAGGTCGCTACCTGGCCCACCAGGAAGGGCTGCCCGCTCTGCCGGTTCCCCCGCTGCAGCAAACTTTGGATCGTTACCTGTTAATGCTGGAGCCCATCATTAGCGACGAGGAATTGAGCCACACCAAAAATTTGGTGCAAGATTTTCGGAAACCGGGCGGCGTCGGAGACCGCTTGCAGAAAGGGCTGGAGAGAAGAGCCCGGAAGAACGAGAATTGGGTAGGTGGGACCCCGAGCACCAGGGGAGGGGGGAGGGGTAGGAACACCACCCAGCTCAGAGAGCACCAAGGATCCCACAGTTGACCTCCTCCTCCTCCTCTCTCCACTCCCTGGCACTGAGGATGTTCCCTAGTTTGGTAATGAAACGTCCACAAGGAAACCACCAAGCTCAGAGGCTCCCCAAGGACCCCTGAGCTACAAATACTCTATCAATACGTTGGTGCTGCAGCTCATTGCATGCTCTCCCTTCTCAACCGAGCTTTCAGACTGGTGGCTGAAAACAGCGTATCTGGAGTATCGGCTGCCCGTGGTCATTCATTCCAGTCCTGGCTTGGTGCTGCCCAAACAGGATTTCCTGGACCGGCAAGGTCAGCTAAGGTAAGCCTCCTTAAGCTTCGTGGTTGAGCCTCATTGCTGGAAAAGCCCAACTGAAGAAGTGAAAATTTTAGCTTTCAAACGGGGCCCCTTACCCACCCCCTACCCCGGAGACAAAGTTAACAGGGAGATGAATAAGATAAAGATAGATGAATAAATAATTTTTATTATGATCACTGCCCAGTAAACGAATCAGAGGTGGGTTTCTGGCCGGTTCTGGAGAACCGGTAGCGGAAATTTTGAGTAGTTTCGGAGAACCGGTAGTAAAAATTCATTCTGGACCCATCTATTCTCTGCTTCCCGAGTCCCAGCTGATCGGGAGGGAATGGGGATTTTGCAGTATCCTTCCCCTGGAGTGGGATGGGAATGGAGATTTTACCGTATCTTTCCCCTGCCACGCCCACCAAGCCACACCCACAGAACCGGTAGTAAAAAAAAATTGGAAACCCACCACTGAAACGAATGCATTCATACATAAGAATTTCACAGGGGTGCGTACTGTACCTAAAGGAACGCACTCCCAAATTACATTTGCTTTTGTTCGATCTGTTTTGTTTCTTTTGAATAGTTTTGTTGTTCTGTTGTGTGTTTTTCTACTTGCAATTTTGTTTTCATCCCTGCGTGTTTTGTCAGCCTTTCTGGAAGGAAAGCGACATAATCTGAACAGTAACTTCCTTGCAGGGTGTATGTCAGATGCTTGCTCGTTTGTGCCCATCGTCTAATTGCTGCTAGTATTTTTAGTGTTTCTCCGTCAGGGCTGCCCCTGATTGACAACGCTGGGGGGGGGGAAGAGTAGGGGGGAGGATATTTGATCTTTGCAGTGTTTTATGGGGGGGTCAATTTTCCCTCACAAGCCCACCAGGCCCATTTTCACCTTTCCTCTACTTCTGGGCTGCATTTAAAAATACCAGCCAATGCAAGGAAAGAGCAAGCGGTGAGTACATCAAAAAGGAATTTTCCTTCTCCTGCAGTGCCCTTTCTTTCCCTGACAGGCCTGGCTCCTATCTGCAGATGGACCCCCATGTCTAGCTGGGCCCCCTCCCTCAGCAGAACGTCTCTTGGACAGCTCAGGCATGGCTAGAGAAAACTTGGGGCATTTTTGCAAACAGGCAGGCATTTTGCTGGGCAAAAGGACGTCAGTTGCTGGAGCAATTGAGCATGAATCAGTGTAGGGAATGAGGCCAGCCCGCCCGCCCCAACCCCTCCAGCCTTTAATCCTTGACTGGGGGGTGATGGGAGTTGTAGTGTTGTAGTTAGAGAGGTCCAGAGGGCAGCAAACTATCCAAGCAGGGAGAAGAGAAATCAAAAGCATCGAATGTTGTGAATTTATCTCAAGAGGAGATTTTTTTTTTTTTTTTGCATTTTTTAAAGCCCTGAATTTGGATGGATTTGCAAAATTTTGTTCGTTTCATAAGCAAATTGCTGTCCTTGTTAAGTGAATCGCGTGGTCATTAAACGAATCCACTTCCTCCAATTAAATTGGCTTGTCGGAAGCCGGCGGGGAAGGTCGCAAAAGGGACACTGCAACCGTTGTAAAAAAGTTGTCAAGCACTCCCAATTTTTATTACGTGGCCATGGACATACTATAGTGGTTGTAAGTGTGAGGATTGGTTTCAAGTCCCTTTTTTCAGTCCATGTGCAACTGGTCGTTACACAAATGGTTGCAAGTTAAGGACGTGGTTTGGGCGCTTGGGTGTCCTGTCGAAAAATCTGGAAAAATATCGGGATCCAGTAAGAATGGATAAAATCTTAATTCACAAGTTGGAATCCTGCCTACATTGCAAAAAAAAAATATCACATTGCTTGGAATAACTTCTCTGTTACAAAAAATATCTTTTAACTATCTTGGCTCCTTGGGGGGGGGGGGAATCTAGTAATCCAAAGTACCAAAACTGCATGTAGACTGTGTTTAAATAACAGAATAACAGAGTTGGAAGGGACCTTGGAGGTCTTCTAGTCCGACCCCCTGCTCAAGCAGGTAACTCCATACAATTCCAATCTTTTCTTGAAAACCTCCAGTGTTGCAGCGCCCACAACTTCCGGAAGCAAGCTGTTCCAAAATTTTGGGAAACTGCTATCATAATGATGATGGTAATAATATTTACGAAAGGGACACGGTGGCTCAGTGGTGAAGACGCTGAGCTTGTCGATCAAAAGGCCGGCAGTTCAGAGGTTCGAATCCCTAGCGCCGCGTAAATGAGTTCCCGTGACTTGTCCCAGCTTCTGCCAACCTAGCAGTTCGAAAGCTCGTAAAAAAAAATGCAAGTAGAAAAATAGGGACCACCTTTGGTGGGAAGGTAAGAGCGTTCTGTGCGCCTTTGGCGTTGAGTCATGCCGGCCACATGACCACGGAGACGTCTTCGGACAGCGCTGGCTCTTCGGCTTTGAAACGGAGAGGAGCACCGCCCCCTAGAGTCGGGAACGACTAGCACATATGTGCGACGGGAACCTTTACCTTTAATAATATTTACAATTGCAGCTTCTTCCTTGCCATGTTTCTTCCCCTTGACCTCTGCAGAGATTTGAGCCGAACAGCCTCTTGTTCCATTTGGCAGAGGGTTTCAGGCCGTTGTCACATCACAGCTAACCTGGGTAGCTTCCGCCACACCAGCCTGAAACCGGAGACCTCCCTGCTTTCTGCAAAGCCCCCTCCCCTCCCGCCTCCCCTCCTGACCTGTTTGCTCATGACTCTTTCAGGTTTGCGGCCAAGATGATTGAGGGGGCTCTGGACTTCAAGACGATGATTGACAAGTGAGTCAGAATGCCTTTTTTGATCTCCGTGGGGCTTAACCGTCCTTCGTGTTCATTCCGTGGTAGAGTTTGGTCCTTCTCTTCCTGTCTGTCCGTCCATCTCTTTCTCACTCTCTCACCTTTTCTCTCCAGCGAAACTCTACCTGTGGAATATCTCGGTGGGAAGCCTCTCTGCATGAACCAGTACTACCAGATCCTCTCGTCCTGTCGCATCCCGGGCCCCAAACGCGACTCGGTGGTGAACTACGCCAAGGGGAAGAAATCTCCCACCCACATCACCGTGGTTCACAATTTTCAGGTAGGCAGGTGGTCCTTTGAACTTGGTTGTTGCTTGCTGCAGGCGTTTCGTGACCCATCGAGGTAACATCATCAATGCCAGGTGTGACTTGCTCCCTGTTTATACAGAGTAACTCTGAGCTTAGTTGTTTGCCTGCAGATTTTTCATGACCCAACTAGGTAACATCACCCACGTTCGTCCTTCGTTCTTTTATACTTTTTCATTCTTTTATTATTTCAGCAGTCAGATGTTCCTTTACCCGACTGGGTAACAACATCAGTGTGAGGGGGTGTAGGGTTTGTTCCCTGTTTATATAAGATTAACCATAGATTCAGTTGGGAAACTGAGCATCCTAGACCAAACTAAGCCCAAAAACGCTAGAGAATTCCAGGAAGCCTGGCACTTAGACGAATCAACCATCAACGGGCACATAGGATAAATCACGTGTACACGTCGTTCAAATGAAAAGCCAAAAGAAAACTCCACTTTGCCAGCAGTCAGTACCCAGATAAGCAGGATTAATACCAGACCAACGATCAAGCAGTGAACAAACTACCAAAAAAGAAATCCACACTGCCACAAACATAAGTGACAAGCCACTTGTATATAACATACTTTTCAGAGTATGAGACGCACTCTTTTCCCCCCTAAAAAAGGGTGGAAATGTTGGTGCATCTTATAGACCGAATACAGCCATTTTTGGTCTCCCAAAACCCCGCCCTGCACGTCCCATTTTTCACAAAAACGGGATGCACAAAGGGTTTGGGAGGCCTGCAGAGTGCTCCTGGGGCCCGGGGAGGACAAAAACCTTTTTTTTTCTTGTTTACCTCTTCAAAATCTTGGTGCGTCTTATACTCCGGTGCATCTTACAGTCCAAAAAATACGGTAAACAGTGAGTAAATACCGCTCCCTGCTAACACTGATGATGTTACCTAGTTGGGTCACGAAACGACTGCAAGAAAACACTACATCCATCGGTCATTAAACGAATGGTTGCAAGTTGAGAACTGCCTGCAATTTCTCAACCAGCCTAAGCAACAGGAAGGGAATAATATAGAGAGGCGAGTTCAAGGATTTGGGAATTCTTTTTCACCTGCCATCAAATTTGCCGCTTGATCCCTCTGCTTCTCCTTTTTCCCAGTTCTTTCAGCTGGATGTTTACAGTAGCGACGGGAGCCCCCTGACTACCGATCAGATTTTTATTCAGCTGGAAAAGATTTGGAATACGTCCCTTCAAACTAACAAGGAGCCCATCGGGATTTTGACAAGCAACCATCGCAACAGTTGGGCCAAAGCGTACAACAACCTCATCAAAGGTCAGCCCCCACCCCTTACTCCCAGGGAGACCCCACATGGGTTACCATCAGTTGCTTGTCATGAATTATTGAGGGAACTCGTCTAATGACGAGAAGGGCCAGTGGGGGACACGATAGCACTCTTCCGATATTTTTTTTTTTATGAGAAAAGTGTTTTTACTTTTATTTCTCATAACCATGTCTTAAATGTAGAGTCTCTTGTTGATCATACATTTTACCTTTTGACTTTCATATTAGTTCGTTAAACAATTTAAGTATCTTCGGGGTGGCTCTTCTATCATTCCTTCTCCCTTATTTTACAACAATCCTCCTCCTTCTTCACTCTTTCCCTTCCCTCCCTTCTTCTGTCCTCTTCTACTTTCTTCTTTCCTCCTCTCCTTCCCCTTCCTTTCCCCCACACCTCCCTTCTTCCTCCCTTCTAACCTCCTCTCCTGCTCTTATTTCCCCTCCCTCTCCTTTTCCCTTTCTTCTGTCCCTCTCTCTCCTTCCTCTCTTCTCCCCTCCTATCTATACTCCTCCTTCCATTCTCTCTCCATGGATGTATTCATTTTCAATTCAATATTTTCCAAAATGGTATCCGAGCAGCCCCAATTTTGCATTTATATTCACTTTCTTTTCTATTTTACTGATTTCACACATATCATCATAAATTGTACATTTATATAATAATATTTGAGAAGAGGCTGTCACAGAGAAGAGGGGGGGGTTTCAACCTATTCTCCAAAGCACCTGAGGGTAGGACAAGAAGCAACAGGTGATAACTCATCAAGGAGAGGAGCAACCTACAATTAAGGAGAAATTTCTTGACAGTGAGAATAATTAATCAGTGGAACGACTTGCCTCCAGAAGTTGTGGGTGCTCCAATACTGGAGATTTTTAAGAAGAGACTGGACAACCCATTGACTAAGATAGTAAAGTGAACAGGCGGTTGGACTAGAAGACCTCTGAGGTCCCTTCATATACTGGTTATTCTGTATTTTGTGTGTGTTGGTGTCTTCCCGGCTGATGGAGCATTTCCTTCCTTTCTAGACAAGACCAACAAGGAATCTGTGCGCACGATTGAAAAGAGCATTTTCACCGTCTGCTTGGATGCGCCGATTCCCCGGGTTTCAGACGACGTTTATAAGAGCCGGGTGGCTGCCCAGATGTTGCACGGAGGAGGAAGTCGATGGAACAGTGGAAACCGCTGGTTCGACAAAACCCTCCAGGTAATTTGGCGGGATAGACTTGCCCCCCATCTTGTCCAAAATTTTGGCATCCGTCGCGAGGTTTCTGTGCACACACAGAGATATGGTTGGGGTTTTCTTACCACAATGCCAACGTTCCTCAGATTGCGTCCATTTTCCAGCTGTTTTAAGATTGCGTTGACGGGGTGTCCGTCAAGGCCCTCCAATTCTAGGAAGCAAGAATTCTGTAGATGTCAGTGCGATGGCTTTAATGCTAGCCTTGGGGGTAAACGCAAGAGGCCTTTCCCATCTTCATGTCTAGTGAGTTCATTAAGTCTAATCTAACGAAGAGAAGGGCCAGGGGTGACATGACAGAATTCTTCCAATATTTGAGGGGCTGTCACAGAGAAGAAGGGGGTCAACCTATTCTCCAAAGCCCCTGAAGGCAGGACAATGTATGGACGCTTATCAAAGAGAGATCCAACCTAGAACTAAGAAATTTCCTGACAGGGTGATAAATAATCAGCGGAACAGCTTGCCACTGGATGTTGTGGGTGCTCCATCATTGGAAGTTTTTAAGAAGATCGACAGCCATTTGTCCAGAATGGTATAAGGTCTCCTGCTTGAGGAGGGGTGGTCGGAGTAGGAGACCTCCAAAGTCTGTTACAGCCCTAGGATTCTATGGTTTTAAGAAAGAGTAAAATGTCAAGAAAGAAAGAAAAAGAAAGAAAGAAAGAAAGAAAGAAAGAAAGAAAGAAAGAGGAAGGAAGGAAGGAAGGAAGGAAGGAAGGAAGGAAGGAAGGAAGGAAGGAAGAAAAAAGAAAGAGAGAAAGAAGGAAAGAAAGAAAACTTATTATTGCAGCAATAGAGCCAACAAGCCACGATTCCTTATTATTTGGGTGTTTGTGCCAATTTCATCTGGGTTTTTCCTTGCAGTTCATCGTGGCGGAAGACGGGTCCTGCGGGCTGGTGTACGAACACGCACCGTCTGAGGGGCCCCCCATTGTGGCTCTGTTGGACCACGTTGTGGAATACACGTAAGGCAGCTTGGCTTTCAAATAGCTTATTTATTTCCCCCCCCCCCTTTCTGGCAACCGATCCAGGAGGGATCACATAAGCCATCTTGGCTTTGTTGGGTGGTGTTCACCCTTCAGTCGATATTTGCTCGCCTTTCCAACACGTGTTTCTAATTCAAAATCCTTTCTTTCTCTCTTTAAAAAAAAAAAAAATCCAATTTGTTTTTTTCCTGTCCTTCAACTATGTCCTTGCTTCTTTTGGTAGAAAGAAGCCAGAGCTTGTAAGATCTCCCATGGTCCCATTACCGATGCCGAAGAAACTACGGTTTAATATCACCCCGGAAATCAAAAAGGATATCGAAGACGCCAAACAGAATCTCAACATGTGAGTAAGCTTCAGCTTCATCAAATCAGTCCGTACAGGTAGTCCTCAACTTACGACAATTCGTTTAGTGACCGTTCGAAGTTCAAAATTCTGGTTTCGATTGTTGAGGACTCTGGTTTTCCGTCCGTTTTTTGCAGCATGGTACAAGATCTGGATATCAAAGCGACTGTATTCCATCAATTTGGGAAGAACTTCCCCAAGTCGGAAAAGATCAGTCCGGATGCTTTTATTCAAATCGCTTTGCAGTTGGCTTATTACAGGTATAAATGGGGAGCTGGGTTGGGTTTTCTTGATTCTTCTGGTGGGCTTTTATTGTTTTGAGGATAAAAATTGCTTCTCCTTCCTCTTCTTCTCCTCCTCTTCCTCCTCCTCCCATCTGTTGGGAAATGGGGTGGATTTCCTTGGAGCAGCTGGTGAGCCACTGTAAGAACCAATCCCGGTCAAGATCGCGTGAAGGGTTAATACCACTTTATAAGGCCTTGGTAAAGCCACACCTGGAATCCTGCATCCAGTTTTGGTCGCCACGATGTAAAAAAGATGCTGAGACTCTAGAAAGAGTGCAGAAAAGAGCAACCAAGAGGATTAGGGGACAGGAGGCTAAAATATATATAAAGAACGGTTGCAGGAATTGGGTATGTCTAGTCTGATGAAAAGAAGGACTAGGGGTGACATGATAGCAGTCTTCCAGTATTTGAGGGGCTGCCATTAAGAAGAGGGAGTCAATCTATTCTCCAAAGCACCTGAAGGCAGGACAAGAAGCAACAGGTGGAAACTCACCAAGGAGAGAAGCAACTTGGAACTAAGGAGAAATTTCCTGACAGTGAGAACAATTAACCAGTGGAACAACTTGCTTCCAGAAGCTGTGAATGCTCCAACACTGGAAGTTTTTAAGAAGAGGTTGGATAACCATTTGTCTGAAGTGGTGTAGGGTTTCCTGCCTGAGCAGGGGGTTGGACTAGAAGACCTCTAAGGTCCCTTCCAACTCAGTTATTCTATTCTAATTCTAATCCAGCAGGGCCCCTTCATAGCTTCTTACATCCTTAACCAACTGCCCAAGAAAACCCACCAACCTCCCAGCAGGAGTCTTCAGAGGTGGTCCAAATTGCCTTCACAGCCAAGAGCCGTTGATTCCACACCCCCACCCCCACCCCAGCACTTCCATGAATTGCTCCCTTTCCCTTTCCGGAAGCCAGTTTTAATTTAGGATGGGGGAGCCCTACATTTCCTATTTCCCATCTTTGCTTCTTTTTCTTGTTGTGTTTTTAGGATGTATGGGGAGCTTTGCTCCACTTACGAGAGCGCCTCGCTTCGGATGTTCCGCCTGGGACGGACAGACACCATCCGCTCGGCCTCCGTGGATGTGCTGAAGTTTGTACAGTCCATGGGTGTTGACAACATCCAGGTAGGCTATTTGGCACCCATGTTTTACCCATAATCATCTTTTAATGACCCTATAATTCTTTGCGTGGTGGAGCGTCTGGGTAACTGATGCCCTTCCTGTCACCAATGCGGAGTTTTGTTCAGCAGATATATTCTCATTGTGCCCAGAGAGACAAATATCTGCCTCTACCTAGGATCGAACTCAAAGCCTCCTGATTGTGAAGGGAGAGCTCCACCTCTAGGCCACCGCGCCACTCACCATGTTTTACCCGTGATGCCCGGGTAAATTCAGGAAATAATCAGAAAAACAGCTATAAATTTTTTTCTTTCTCCTGCTTTTATGTCCAAGACGGATTCTTGCTTTTATGGAATCTAGGTTGGATATTGATTGTCATAAATTAACTTTTTTTTTTTTAAAGGAGAATAACAGCTGTAGACAGGTGAAAGATTAGAAACTTTTTCAAGTGGATCAGAGATTAAAAGAAAAACTAGATTTCCTCAGTCAGCCCTTAACAACAGCCTACAGCTGAAAAGCAAAACTCTTCTTTAACCAGATTTATCGAAAGGGGAAACGGTAGAGATAACTTGAGTCTCTTGCTAACCACCCATTGACACACTGGAGAGACAGCTACCTGTTTTCCAGGGAAAGGAAAACAAGAGGAAGATGTAATATTTTGCAAATCTCCGCCATCTGAGACCCTTAAAAGCGCCTGATGGTTGCATTTTGTGACTGTTTCTTCCTTAGAATCAAGAGAAGGCAGAATTGTTGAGACGAGCCACCCAAGCACACCGAAACTATACTGACATGGTGGGTGTTATTATTATTAGGCATTATAAATAACGATGATTAACGTATGATTTATTGCGTATAGCATTATTTATAATTCGCTACATCGTACGGTGTAGAAGTTTTGTAGTTCTTGCAATCGTTGCTGTGTTGTCTTGCACAATCAGACAGATGTTTAGATTGGATTTGGCATTTTTTGTCCCCCTATTGAACCCTTCCCAAGGACCTGGGATAGGCAGCCATTGAAGTTTTTGGGGGGTTAAATGTCTCGTCGCAGGATGTCTGCTGTTCCAAGCAAAACCTCCACAAAGGGCTAAAGTCAGGTCTTCCCCATGTCTCCTTTTACTGTCCGAAAAACTAGGGACATCTATTCTGAGATGCTTCCCACGCCCCCTTTTCCGTCTGTGGGCTTGGATATCTTTTCTTTGTCTGTTGTCCAGTCTGCAGCTCTTCCTCCTGTCTCCCAAGGCCATTCCCACAGACCATGACATCAAAACCTTAATCAGTCTGGAACTTATTCTTATTGAGCACTGATGATGTTACCTAGTAGGATAATGAAACGTCTGCGAGAAAACCCCCAAACTCAGAGAGCACCTCTGAGCAGTGACAAAGTTGTTCCCTGCGGATTGTTTCTCTACCTTTCCCCGTAGGCCATTAGAGGAAACGCAATCGATCGTCACCTTTTGGGCCTGAAGCTGCAAGCGATCGAGGATCTGGTGAGCATTCCCGAACTCTTCATGGACACCGCCTACGCCGTGGCCATGCACTTCAATCTCTCCACCAGCCAGGTGAGCTGGCGCTGCAGTGGATCAGGGTCTCGGGGGTTATTTCTTTCCACGTTGATTTATTTATTTATTGGGCTGAGAGCGAGGGATTGACCCAAAGTTACCCAGACGGCTTTCATGCCTAAGGCAGAACTAGAACTCACCGTCTCCTGGTGATTGACCCAAAGTCACTCAGTTAGCTTTCATGCCTAGGACGGGACTTGAACTCAGCATCTCCTGGTTTCCAGCTCCGTGCCTTAACCACTAGACCAAAATGTCCTCTCCTCCCTGCAGGTGCCTGCCAAGACAGACTGTGTGATGTGTTTTGGCCCGGTGGTGCCGGACGGTTACGGCGTTTGCTACAACCCCATGGAGGAGCACATCAATTTTGCCATCTCGGCTTTCAACAGCTGCAGCGAAACCAACGCCGCTCGGCTGGCCCATTACTTGGAGCAAGCATTGTTGGACATGCGGCTCTTGCTCCAGTCCAACCCCAAGTCCAAACTTTAAGAGGGGAAGCAGGGGAAAGAGGCGAATGGCCTGTTCGAATTACTGACATCTGGGTGGGCTTCATCCACCCCCCCGGACTCCCCCACCTCCCATCCCCCGAAGGACGGAAGACTTTTCCTGATTGCACTTGAGTTGTTGCACCGACTTTGCGGGATGGAAATGAACTTCATCACTCAACAGCGGAGATACCTGCTGCCCCCTCCGTCTTCCTCTCCCTGCTCACCTTTCCTCCGTTCGTATCAGTCTGTGCCTTTAGAGAGGTTTCGTGGGGAGAATGGGAAAGGGGGAAGGGGGGTCTTGTGAATCAAGGGGAATCTGGACCGTCCTCGGTTGGTTGCTGGGTAGAAAGAGAAGGCCTTGGCTCAAAGCCTCCTGAGAAGTTTGGCCTGGGATTTTGCACAATGTTTGTTTTCCATGTGAATATGCAAGTCTGTTTCACAGCATCTGTCATGGTAGAGCCATTTTATGGTTTGATGCTAAAGATTGCTTCCCCTTCTTCCTCTCCCCTTTCCTTCACCTCTTCTTCTTCCTCTCCTTCTCCATCATCACTATCATCCTTCCTCCTCGTTCTCCTTGTCCTTCTCTTCCTTTCTTTCTCCATCATTCCTATTTGTCCTCTTCTTTCTCCATCACCACCTTCTCCATCTCCTTCTCCTCCGTCATCCCTCCTTCTATTCCTTCTCCATCTCCTCCTCCTTTCTCCATCCTCATTCTCCTTGTCCTCCTTCTCAATCTCTTCCTCCTGCTCTTCCTTCTCCATCTCCTCCTTTTTTCTCCATCACCTCATTCTCCTTGTCCTCCTTCTCCATCTCTTCCTCCTCATCTCTCCTCTTCTTCTCCATCTCCTCCTCCTCCATCATCCCTCCTCTTCTTCCTTCTCAATTTCCCCTTCTCCTCTTCCATTATGATGCCTTTTTGTTGAGTTGGTCACAACCTTCGTCACCCACAGTGCAATTTTGGTTCCGTACAAGTCCTAGTTAACCCATCTACATTGCTGGGTTATCTGGACCAACAGCTGATTCTTACCAAATTGGCTCAGAGCGTTGTCCTGCTCAAGTTGTTATTAAGGATTATTTGAAAATGCCAACATTTTGTAGGATTTTCCGTGCCAATAGATGTTATTTCGTTAAACGATAAGCCTTTTTTAAAAAATGTATTTTTGTTGGGAGACAAAATACTGGTAAATTTCTACCAGTATTTTTTAGCTTCCTTTGGTGGTTTGTGGCTACCCAGTTCTGGATATTTATTTTAAGTCACCCTCATTAAGTCTCCAGGAAAGAGATTTTTAGATTATCTGCACATTTTTGTACACTGGCATCTATCTGTCCACACAATCCTCCTTAATGACAACAAAGCTTTTAGAAGCTACAATTTGCACAGCCAAAGAGAGGGGCTCTTGTTTGATCTGCCCTTCCACATTCGTTTAGTTTGGTGGATTGTTGTGAATTTGGTGGATTAAGCTTTTTGATGCAATCATTCGAGATAGCAAAAAACTGTGCATTTCAGGATGTGGAGTAAGAGGTAGATGGAAGACTCACAGTTGTGCCACGGCTAAAAGCCAATTTTTGGGGTTTGTGCAATAAAATTCGTGCCCACATTTTGAATAATTAAATGTTTTATGTTTCTAGAATGGAGAGAAACCCAAGATACAGCTCTTTTTCTTTCCTTTCGCTTTCCTTTTTTTTTTACCTTCCTTCCTTCCTTCCTTCCTTCCTTCCTGCTGTCCTACCACCAGACCTCTGTGGCTAACATGCTGTAGTAGAATTCATACAGTGCCCAATTAGATTTGGGTGATGACTCCCTTCCAGAAGGATGAGGGAAATTCTTCCCATAGGTAGCATTTGCCACGATGTTCATGAGATCTGGTGACTTGATGAAAGCGCATAAAACCGAAACCCTCTTAATCACGGAAGTGCCTTATATTGCCTGCTCCTAGGGATAAAATGTAAAGTGGTTTACAAGTTATTATCTTGCAAGTTGATATTTCAGCTTTAACAGTTGTGCTGTATGTTTTTAAGTGCAAATGTGGCGGGTAGCTTTAAAAATAGCTTTTAGAGCAGTGTTTCCCAACCTTAACAACTTTAAGATAGGTGGACTTTCAACTCCCAGAATTCCCCAGGCAGCACAGCTGTGCTGCCTGCTTTAGAATGAGTTTTTTTTTTTCATAAAAATATGTAAAACTAACTAGAGTTAGAGACAAAGCAAAGAGTCCACATTTCAAACCGTGGATGGTTCTAGGACCGTGATGGCGAACCTATGCCAAGCGTGCCACAGGTGTCACGCTGAGCCATATTGGTGGGCATGTGAGCTCAGCTCTGGCGCTCATGCGTGCACCAACCAGCTGATTTTCCAGCCTTCTGGGCCCACCGGAAGTAGGGAAACAAGCTGTTTCCAGCCTCCGGAGGGCCTGGGGGGGGGAAGGCCCATTTTTCGCTCTCCCCAGGCTCCTAGAAAGGCTCTGGAGCCTGGGGAGGGTGAAAAAGGGGCCCAGCATGCCATCGCGTGTCCAAAGCGGGGGTGGGGTGGGGCATAGAATTATGGGTGTGGGCATACACATACACGACCACCACCACCCCGCTTTTGGCACATGATGGCAAAAAGGTTAGCCATATTTACAACTGTTCCTGTTGTGTGAATTCAACCTGTTGGGTTCCTTTTTTTTTTTTTTTTGCCTCTCAGTTTGCAAGCTCAGAAGATAAGCTAATTCGGGCACCCCCTTAAATATGGGAATTCCCGGGAGTCCCAAATATCGTACTAGCTGAGAATTCTGGGAACATTTTTTTTTTTAAAAAAAAATACTCCCGGAATATCTATGTTAAGTTGATCAAGGTTGACTCAGCCTTCCATCCTTCCGAGGTAGGTAAAATGAGGACCCGGTTTGTGGGGGCAATAAGCAGACTTTGTATAAAATAGAACACCGCTCAGAGGGGGCCCGAAAGCCCTACTAAGCAGGTATATACGAAAGTATGAAGGCTATTGCTTAAAAGCATTGTAAGCCGCCCTGAGTCTCCGGAGAAGGGCGGCATATAAATCAAACTAATAAATAAAGGTTTTAAGGTCTTAAAACAGCCAAATTGTTGCCTATCCTGATATTCTCCTAATGCACCGAACAGATATTTTTGCACTGTTTAGCGAGTATTGCCAAATTCTTGCTGTTTTGCTTTTGTCGCACTTTGGCCGAATGCTTGCGTGATTGGACGGTAAATTGTATTACACGGATTCTTTTGTATAAGATGCCTTGCTCTGAAAGACGCAGAGGCCTTGAGCTGTATAAATATAAATGTATCCCAATTAAAAGAGGGGAAAAGAATGCCGTTCAGAATTTTCCTTCCTGAATGAATGTACAGGCAGTCCTCGACTTATGACCATAATTGAGCCTCAAATTTCTGTTGTTCAGTGAGCCATTTGCTAAGTGAGTTTTGCCCCATTTTACGACCCTTCTTGCCACAGTTGTTAAGCGAATCACGATAAACAAGCGAATCGATAAATTAGTAACCCAGTTAAGTGAATCTGGCTTCCCCTTTAACTTTGCTTGTCAGACGGTCGCAAAAGGAGACTCACATGACCCTGGGACATAGCAACGGTCGTAAGTATGAACCAGGGGCCAAGCATCTGAATTTTGATCACGATTGTGGGAATGCTGCAATGGCTGTAACTGAAAAATTGTTGTATGTCACTTACAATGGCACTTTTTTTTCAGTGTCGTCGTAACTTTGAACAGTCACTAAATGGACTTTTGCAAGTCGAGGAGTGGCTGTACTGTTCATGTCTTCTCTTGTTAAAAAAAGTCATTTGTACTAAATGAAACAAAACAAACATTTCTGAAAATGGATGGAAGTTCATCAAGGAGAGAAGCTACCTAGAACTAAGGAGAAATTTCCTGACAGTGACAATAATTAATCAGTGGAACTTCTTGCCACCAGAAGTTGTGAATGCTTCAAAACTGGGAGTTTTAAAGAAGAGATTGGACAATTATTTGTCTGAAATGGTAAAGGGTTTCCTCCCTGAGCAAGAGGTTGGACTAGAAGACTTCCAAGGTCCCTTCCAACTGTTATTCTATTCTAAATTCTTAACGCATTGTAAGCCGCCCTGAGTCTCCGGAGAAGGGCGGCATATAAATCAAATTAAAAAAAAAAAAAGTTTGCATCTCAGATGCAGCCACCTCAAGGGGAGCCTAACTCTTCATCAACTCTGGCCATTTGTGGTTAACGTGGCTGAGATGCCCCTCCTGGTTTGGAACAGCCCACGACGTGATCTCCCCAATCAAGGCTTGTAAACGTGTCCATCGTCTCTCGTTAGCGGGAGGAAGCAGACTTTTCCAGACGGAACGCGACCATAAAAACACGTTTATTATTTAAAAGTTTTGAAGGGGTGGCAGAGGGAATCCTTTATAAACGAGCCCCCCCCCCTGCCTTCTAATTCCCTTGAACTACAAGCCCCATCGCTCGCCACCGAACGCGGGGAGGTTTCCATTTGTGGGCCTTCCTTAAAAACCAGCAAAGCTGATTTTGGGATGAACTCTGGATCGGGGCGTGGAAAGAAAGGGAAGGAAAGGAGTTCCAATCATGGGGGGGGGGGGGAATCCATCCCCTTGGCACTCAGAAAGAGCCACAAATTTGGTTACATAATCTCAGTACCAGGATGTGATTTAAAAAAAAAAAAAAAAGCATGGTGGATAATTTTTTTGCTGCTGTATTGATCAGCACATGCAAATCCTTTAATTAAGGTTGTCGGGTAACTTTAGTAAAGAGTGTAGGAAAAGCACTTGTATTCAAAGCAACCTGCAGACTGCTTAAGCCAAGAGATCCAACTTTGGCGACTTTTTAAGACTTGTGGACTTCAACTGCCAGAATTCCCCAGCCGGCAAAGCCAAGCCGGCTGGAGAATTCTGGGAGTTGAAGTCCACAAGTCTTAAAAAGTCATCAAGGTTGGACAACCCTGGCTTAAACAAAATGCAGAATCCCCCCCGCTCTCTAACCTTGATTAATTTTGCCGACTCTCTTTCAGTGGCAGTGAGCTGGCCGTTTCCCCCCCGCCCCCCACCCCCCGAAAAGCAGGCTCAACACGGTCCCTGCCGTTCCCCTTCGCCTAACTGAACAACCCATGATTATATAAATAGTGCGTGGATTGCATGCTGCAAATTGCTTTTTTTCCTTTTCTGTTCTTTTGTTTAAAAAAAAAAAAGAAATTCAATAGAAAAGTCACAGAGCTATATCGGGCGTGTCCCCCCAAGGCGTACGTGGTCCCTCCCGGCCCCAACTTAAAATATTCACAGGTACAACCGACCGTCCGACTGACCGACCGGTGCCTGAATGCAAGCTTGGCTGAAGTGGATGGACTATGCCAACGACCTGCCTCGCCTTCTCCCCTCTCCCCATCCAATTTAGCGGTGCTTGTGCCCCCTTCCCCCCCCCCAAAAAATTGCTTCCCGGTGCATCCCGGGGTAGCATCCGGGCTTAACGCTGTGCGCCTGCGATATATAAATGGTTTTCTGCTTCGTGGGTGGACTCGGCATGCAGCAGGATTGATCCAGCGCGTTGGAAAAGGCCTCTGGGGTCTTCGGTGGTTGGTCCCTGCCCGATCACGTCGATCCGTCTCATAAAAGCCGCCTTGCTACGTCCTCAAAAAAGATCTGGGCAGGTGTCTCCGTTCCAGCCTGCCGGGATACAGAACTGCATAGTCCGATACCGGAGACTTTGGCGCTCATTGTAGCTTGGTGCCCAGTTTACGCTGTCGGTTCCTTCGAAGAGAGGAAAGGGGACGAGGGTCAGAGGTGAAAGTTTCTATCCGTGAAAAGCCGACCGTGACTACCTCGCAGGGAGAACAGTGGCTTACCTGGCTTCTGCTCTGCTGACCGCGTATTCGAACCATAAGATGTTGGGGATGAGGCTGGTGTCTCGGATTAGGAAAAACTCGGATAAGGGCCTTTAAAAAGGAAAGGAAAGGTAGGACGGGGAAGGAAGGAAGGTAGAAAAACAGGGAAGTAAAGTTAGCCAAAATACAACCAATTCTTTTTAACTTCTTCCGCTGAATCAGCACTAGGGCTGGGATTCATGCTTGAACATACGACAGCTTTATTGTGACAAACACAAAAGTTGTGTCAGCAAGCCTTCTCATTCGAGAGCTCGAAAGAAAACGTCACATCAAAATCACATTCAAGGAATTGCTCTATTTTGCAACTGACTTTGCTTGTCGGAAGCCAGGTGGGAAAGTTACAGATGTTTTTCCCATGAGCCCGGGAGGCCACAACTGTCATAAATACACAGCGGTTGCCGAGTGCCCAAATCCTGATCGCACAACTATGGGGGACGCTGCAACAGTGTGAAAAATGATCCTAAATTGCCTTTTTTTTTTTCTAGTGCCACTGTAACATGGGTCACTAAATGAATGGTTGTTAAGTCAAGAACTACCTGTATGGGTACTTTCTGAAAATAAATCCTCTGATTTCAGCAAATTCCAGACATACGGTATTCCAGACAAAACAGATCTGCTTTGGGGCCAGATTTCTGATAATACCACCTTCAAATTGCCTCCCCTTTGAAGGATTCCCTCTGGAAAATGCCAAAGTGGGAATGACATGATCCAGGAGGTGGTTTGGCATGATCCAGGCAGAACAAAAATGTTCTGGAATATTCCACCACTCTCTGGAATGCCCCATTCCTGAGTCAAAGCACTTTGCACATCCCCACTATCTACAAAGAGACAGCTTCTTTTTTTTTTTAAGTTTAGAAGGACTAGAGAGCAGGGAAAGGTAGACTTACCATGCAGCTATCCTCGGGAACAACGGCGTTAGGATTTCCTGCGTGAAGAGAAACCAAAGGGCAGCCATGAAGCTTCCTACAAAACCTCCGTAGACAACTTGGCTCCAGGTGTGATACAGTAAGTAAACCCTACCGAGAAAAATAAAAAGGTTATCGAGAAGGAAGCAAGCGAGGGTGCCATTTAGCTCTTTTATCTCTGAAAAGATGCAAGTTTTCGCCAATGTTCCTAGTCCTTTCCCCCCCTAAACTCGCTATAAAGAGCAGCTTTTCGAACCTCAGCAACTTTAAGATTGTGTGGCCTTCATTGCTGTCTGGGGGGGAATTCTGGGAGTTGAAGTCCACACATCTTTAAAAAGTTTTCAAGGTTGTGATAGACTGTGAGTCACAGCCACCTGGGGACAGGAAAGCAGCATCACAACACACACAACATACCTGCTGTATGAGACTAGACAGGCCAAGGTTAAAAGGCAGACGGACAACACGTGTCTCCACAGCAAGTCCAGGAACCTGGCATTGTTGGTTTGGTGCATCCTAGGAGAGATTAAACAAGCCTCTCGATCAGGAAACCAACATCTTACTTCTGAGAAGTGGAAACCCAAAACTGGCTGGGGAATTCTGGGAGTTAAAGTCTGCAGATCACTAAACGAACTGATTGTCAGTCGAGGACTACCCTGTTTCCCCCAAAATAAGACCCAACCGGAAAATAAGTCCTAGCATGATTTTTCAGGATGCTCGTAATGTAAGCCCTACTCCCAAAAAATAAGCCCCAGTTAAGATTGTCAGCCAGATGGATGCATTTAGTACCGTATTTCCCCCAAAATAAGACCTAACCAGAAAATAAGCCCTAATGCGTCTTGTTCTGTTCTGTTCTATTCTATTCCTTATTCTATTCTACTCTACTCTACTCTAAAAAAATCTTTCCACTCCCGGGATTGACCAAGCTCTACTCACCTTAAATAAAGGAAGAGGAACGAATACACAGAGAAAAACCATATAAATTGGGAATGGCTGGAAGGCATCGCATACTTCGAGTAGACAGACGGATGGGCTTCTGCGGAGACCGAAAGAAAACACGGAGGTTAGCAAACAGTACAGACTTTGTGTGATGTCCCACCACATCTGCTCTCAGTTTGACATCGTTGTGGCTTCTAGCAGACACCATATTGTATAGACTCTTAGGGCTGGAAGGGACCTTGGAGGTCTTCTAATCCAACCCCCTGCTCAAGCAGGAGATCCTTTGGACAAATGGTTGTCCAATCTCTTCTTTAAAAACCTCCAGTGATGGAGCACCCACAACTTCTGGAGGCAATTTGTTCCACTGATTAATTGTTCTCCCTGTCAGGAAATTCCTCCTTAATTCCAGGTTGTCTCTCTCCTTGATTAATTTCCACCCATTGCCTTCAGGTGCCTTGGAGAATAAATTGACTCCCTCTTCTTTGGGGCAGCCCCTCAAATATTGGAAGATGCCATCATGTCTCCTCTAGTCCTTCCTTTCATTAAACTAGACATACCCAGTTCCTGCAATCGTTTTTCACATGTTCTATCCCCCTAATCGTCTTGGCTGCTCTTCTCTGCACTCTTTCCAGAGTCTCAGCATTATTATTATTATTATTATTGCATTTTTTGTATGAGTGTGTGATTGGTACTCTTACCTGGGCAAGGCCTCTGTTCCTGGACAATGTTCTTGATTAACCAATTTACACCTTCGTTGAAACATAGCCCACCTAGGAAAGAGATCTGCAAAAGAGAAGAGAGGTTTAAAACCAGAGTAACCGTATGCAAGAGAGCCCTTGTCATTCAAATGCATCGTTGATTGGCCGAATTCAGTCCATAAATAGAAATGAGATTCTACTGAAGGTTGGGATCGGCGTGTGTGTGAAGATTGCACGACTACAGGTAGTCCTTTTTTTTTTTTAATTTGATTTATATGCCGCCCTTCTCCGAAGACTCAGGGCGGCTTACAATGTGCTCAGCAATAGCCTTCATCCTTTTGTACATTTATACAAAGTCAGCTTATTGCCCCCACAAACTGGGTCCTCAATTTACCTACCTTAGAAAGGATGGAAGGCTGAGTCAACCTTGAGCCTTGGCGAGATTCGAACCCTGCAGTAATTGCAGGCAGCTGGTCTTAATAAGCTTAATAACAGGGTGCCTTAAACCCATGTACCACCAAGGCTCTTGACTTACAATGGTTCATTTAGTGACAATTCGAAGTCACAACGGCACTGAAAAAAGTGACTTATGACGGTTTTTCACACTTACGACCTTTGCAAGCATCCCCATGGTCACGGGATCAAAATTTAGACGCTTGGCAACTGACTCACATTTACGACCGTCCCAGTGTCCCCTTTTGCAACCATTGGACAAGCCAAGTCAATGGGGAAGCCAGATTTCCTTAACAACCGTGGCAAGAAAGGTCGTAAAACGAGGCAAATTTCATTTAACAGCTGTCTCGCTGAGAAACAGAAATTTTGGGCTCAATTATGGTCGTAAAGCAAGGACTACCTGCAGATTATAACAGTTCTCAGTTCTTTGGAAGAACGCAATGTGGACGAAGGCCAGCAGCAACTAAGGAAGCGGCAACTGTGACTGTTGCTGTTGTGTATATAATCATATCCACCCCTCTTAATAGGCTTGTTGCTTCCTGGGACTTTGGGGAATTGTGCTCTAGATCTTGAGAAAAAACCCGGCCAAGGCGCCTTACCGTGTGTAGCTCTCTCTTGAAGACGATGAGGGTGACGAAGCCCACGATGATGAAGATGGGACTCAGGCTAAGGTAGGCGAGGAGACGGCCGGTGAAGTCACCTAGGAGGGAGACAAGAGAGATCAACGTGTGGGGGAAAGAATTTGCATCCCTCTGGAAGGGGCTGCTGAGCTGCAAAACTTTTCCGAGACTCGTGGATCTATAGAAGATAATATTTGTAGCTCAGGGTTGAACTGTGGGGTCCTTGGTGCTCTCTGGGCTTGGTGGTTTTCTTGCAGACGTCTCACTACCCAACTAGGCAACCTCATCAGTGCTAGAAGAGAGTAGGGTTGAGGAGGAGGAGGAGTGTGAAGTCCTTGGCACTTTCTAACCTTGGTGGTTTCCTTGGAGACGTTTCATGACCCAACTAGGTAACATCCTCAGTGCTACAAGGGAGCTAACTTCTAACCAGTGCTATCTTCCAGCACAGATGATGGGTCATGAAATGTACTGCAAGAAAACAAGGGCCCCACAGCCCTCCTCTCCACAAACCCCCCCTCCCTCTTCCACACTGAATTTCTGCTGCTAAATGACATAAGTTGCATTTTTCAGCACCGCTGTTAACGTTAAGCGGTCTCTAAACGAATAGTTGTAAATCGAGAACTACCTGTGCTCACATTCTCTGTGGAAAAAACCCAATAGGAAGGCAAGAGTTTAAGATTCCCACCCATCCCTCCTCCGATTAGGTACCAAGTTTTGAAGACCACTTTTGCTTCAACTGTGTCACTCAAACCGATGCACAGATAAAAAAAAACATGTTAATAATAGCAACTTTCCTTTATGCAATGGAAGATTTAAAAGAGAGACAAAACGCAGCTTCCGCCTAAAACCAGATTAAAAAGTGAGGTTTGCCACAGCAGCTTTTCCTTAATACATGAAGCGCGTCAAATGAATGGAAACCAAACCACATCCTTCTCCTGGCCACCCGGCCACCGTTTCCTCTCGGATGGCAGCTTGTTGTGGCAGATGCTTCAGCCGTGAGAAAGTCTTTTCAGATGGCCAGTTCTAGTGGCAGTACAGGCAATCCTCAACTTGCAACCCATCCGTTTAAGGACTTTTCCAAGCTACAACAGCGCTGAACAAGAGACGTTGGACCGTTTAAGCCCCAAGCTTCTGTCGTTAAGTGAGACATTTGCTAAGTGAGTTTGGCCCCATTTCCCTGCCATGCTTGTTAAGTGAATCTGGTTTCCCCGTTTGCTTGTCAGGAAGGTCGCAAAATAGGATCACGTGACTTCCCCGGGACACTGAGTCATAAATATGAGTCCTGAATTTTGATCATGTGGCTCTGGGGATGCCGAAACGGCCATAGGTGTGAGAAGTGGTCACAAGTCACTTTTCCCAGGGCCACTGTAACTTTGTACGGTCACTAAACAACCTTTTTTGCAACAAGAAAACACTTTTTGTCCCTTCCTTTAAAATTAAAATAAATGTTAATCAATTAAAATTAAATAAATTTGTGGCTTTATTTAATTAAAATTAAATAAAGATTCGTGGCTTTATACTATGGATTGCAGAGTATTTACCTATCGCAAACTGGACTTCGGAAAAATGGGATGAAATAAAGAATGCTTTGGAGTGATTTACGAAGCCTTCGGCCCAGCCTTCCTGGTGAACTACAGTCCACTTAGCTTTTAATTCTAGAAAATTAATTACGATGCAGCCCTTAGGAGTAAATCAGTCACAGGGAGGCTCCCTTTAAGTTGGCAGCTGAATTTATCCGGCCGCTGCAGGGAGCCTTTGCAGCAAACTAGCAAAAGGAGAAAGTAGAACTTAAGAATTGGAGATATATATATATTTGTTCCATGCCAAAGTCATGAAGTGCTCCTGAATAGCCAGCCACTCGTCAATCTGGCAAGCGAGCTTTCAGCAGATGAGCAGGAACAGACGGTCTAACTTGTCTGTTTTCACCCTCGAAACAAAACTGCTTGCAACAGCTGGCCTGAGGAATGAGTGCGTTTCCATCTACTCAGTGGAGCATCCAGCTAAGGCACCCTGAAAGGTAACCTACATCAGTGGCCCCCAAACTATGGGACACTGGGTTCCATGGAGAGAGGTTGTTTTCTGTGGATTGGAGGGGCACCGTTTTGCCCGCATCCCAAGGATGATGATGTAACCTAGTTGGGTAATTAAATGTCTGCAAGAAAATGGCCAGGCTCAGACAGCACCAATACTCCTCCTCCTCTCCACAAATCCACTCTCTTCTAGCACTGATGAAGTTACCTGGTTGGGTAATGAAACGTCTACACAAAAACAACCAAGCTCAGAGAGCACCAGGAACAAATTTGCTAAGCTAGACAGGGTCTATACTAAAAAGCAGAGACATCACCCTGCCCACAAAAGTGTGTATAGTCAAGGCTACGGTTTTCCCAGTTGCAATGGATGGCTGTGAAAGTTGGACCATAAAGAAGGCTGAGCGCCAAAGAATGGAGGCCTTTGAACTCTGGTGCTGGAGAAGATTCCTGCGAGTCCCTTGGACTGCAAGGCTATCCAACCAGTCAGTCCTAGAGGAGATCAACCCTGACTGCTCTTGAGAAGGCCAGATCCTGAAGATGAAACTCAAATATTTTGGCCACCTAAAGAGAAGGAAAGACTCTCTGGAGAAGAGCCCAATGCTGGGAACGATGGAGGGCAAAAGAAGAAGAAGGGGACGGCAGAGAAGGAGGTGGCTGGGTGGAGTCCCTGAAGCAGTCGGCGTGAGTTTCAATGGACTTCAGAGGATGGTAGAGGACAGGGAGGCCTGGAGGAACGTGGTCCATGGGGTCGCGATGGGTTGGACACGACTTCGCAACTAACAAGGTCTGTGGAACCACTGGGTCCTACCTGGGAGGCACTTCAAAACTCCATCTCTACCTCCAGCTCAAAAGGAGGAGAGCAACTAATGTTACTTGAGACCAACGCAAACACACACACAGAACCAGTGACTCTATGCAGCTTGCAGGCATTAAGTAACCCAGCATCATTCAGGAAACAGGAGAGGAGGCAGCTAAATATCAGAGGAGATAAATAATAAATGTGCTTTATTGCTACAATCTGCCTATCGTCCGCAGGACTAAGTGCCTAGAAAGGAAAAAAAAAAGCCGAAGGATGCCAAAACGTGGGCCCTGCTCGGAAATACCACACCCTGTTACCAAAAACCTTCTTCCCCGACTCGAGGGGGTGACTTGGGAAGCTGGCCGAGGGAAATAAATGCACTCTGCGCTGCCTCAGAGGCGATTCCTGTTGTGGTAGCCCCAGGTGGCGAGATGCAAAAACAGATCAGTTCGACCTGATCTGTTTATGCCTCAGATTATAAGCAGTCCTTAATTTACAACCACAATTGAGCCCAAAGTTTCTGCTGCTAAGCGAGGCAGCTGTTAAATGAGCTTTGCTCCATTTAACGTCCTTTCTTGCTACAGACAAGAAAGGACCACTAACAACAACATACATACATACATATACATATACAACGTACATACACCTACACACACATATGTTTAATTTACTTGAGGGAACAAAACTTCAGTTATATAAAGCAGGTCACAGGAGATGTGAGTTCCCCCTACCTCTCCTTCTGCCGCTTTGCTCAAAATCTGACCTCCTCTCAAATAAAGCTTAAAGATAAATTGGGGGGGGGAGGGACAAGACTTAGAAGGCTGGCTGTGTTGTAAACCCCCCTCCCCCTGCACCCCAGGTCCGATTTCAGACTTTGCTCTGCTACTGATAAGATAAAGCCTGAAGCTGATAACGGAAGCAAACCTGAATCCAACATTGCAACACCGAATACAGATTAATGAAAGGCATTAAAACCGTCAGGAATTCCAAACAGAAAGAGAGTGTGCGGGTACAATGAGAGGAATGCCAATACTAATCCCATCTATGTAAAATATGCCAGGTTGGGCAACAGTTTAGAAGTCAATTCCCACCTATTCATGAAAGAAGCTCCTGGCTTACACTGATAACTTTATCAGTGAACTGAACCTTGATTTACTCAGTTCACTCAAGTGATTTGATTCCAAGTATCTATGGAGATTCTCAATCATCCAGGTCATGGCTGTCCCAAAGGTGTTTTTCCAAAACGCAATTGGATTTTTTTGTTTTTTTTCCTTGAAAAAATTTGCCTCTCATCCAAGGAATGAAATGTTTTCAAGGGAAAAAAATCAAGAAAATCCAGTTGCCTTTTTGAAAAACATCTTTGGGATATTAATTAAAAACATCTTTGGGGTATACTGCACGAGGCAAAAAGAGAGCTGGGAAAATATCTGCAGATCCCTCACATCCTGGACATAAATTGTTTCAACTCCTACCCTCAAAACGAGGCTATAGAGCACTGCACACCAGAACAACTGGACACAAGGACAGTTTTTTTCCCAAACGCCATCCCTCTGCTAAACAAATAATTCCCTCAACACTGTCAAACTATTCATTAAGTCTTCACTACTATTAATCTTCTCATCGTTCCCACCACCCATCTCCTCCCTCTTATGACCGTATGACTGTAACCTTGTTGCTGGTATCCTTAAGATATATATTGACTGTTTCCTAATATGATTTGATTGTTTATTTGTACCCTTTGACTATCATTCAGTGTTGTATTTTATGATTCTCGACAAATGTATTTTCTTTTTTCTTTTTATGTACACTGAGAGCTTATGCATCAAAGACAAATTCCTTATGTGTCCAATCACACTTGGCCAATAAAAAATGCTATTCTATTCTAATGGTACATGGAAGTGAAAGCTGAGTAGGCTACAGTACTTTGTGGTCCAGGGTGTTGTGTCGATTCTCTTGAGCTAAACTCTACAGAGAGTCTTGAAAAAAAAGGATTCAAATGGATTTGGCGTCGTTTCTACTATCTGCACTTTAACAGGCTTAAATAAACACGCGACAAAACCAGGGTAATTTTCAAGCTTTGCCAGTTTGGTTACTTGGGTTGGGTTGGGTTGAGAAATCTGACCTTCCTTAGCACTTAATATCCATTTCTTAGCACTTTGTAGGCTGACATGACAGCTCAGAATTTACTGTCCGGGGCAAAGCACGTTAGGTGAGCAAAGTCGCTGGGTTTTAGGAAACTCGGAAACAGATCATCATCAATTACACAGTAAAGGGGTTTGGGGAATTATAGTCAAGATGCTTGGCCAGGACAGCAAAGCCTCGGATTGCAAATCCATCCTCAGCCTTGAGCCCTGGCTGGCAATTTTTTGGCCAGGGTGGGTGGGTAAACCCCTGCTCTTTTGGTCCAAGTTACTTCACAGGGTTGTTGTTGGTATGGAAACAAAAGTTGGAGGAAGGTTAATAGGGGAACCCAACTTTTGAGTCCTGGAGGAAAGGGAGAGATACGCTTGTTTAAAAAATTTAAAATGTTCATATAGCTGTCCGTCTAATAACCAACTCTGGGCGGCTCCCAATCGAAATCCAAAAACAGCACCGAAGCCATTATTTACCAGTCAAGAATATTTGTAGCTCAGGATTGAAGAAGCAAGCAAGCAAGCTCGGAGAGCACCAAGGAGCCATTCCTTATTTAAAACTAATTCAAACCGAACATGTTTAAAATGAAGGGTCGCAGTGCAAAGAAGCCAGCCGCTCCTTGCTTGGGAACTTGCAAAGCTGTTTCCAGGACAAAAGGGAGGAGGGGGTGGGGGTGGGGGGTCTCCACCGTGCCAATCCCTGGCTGGGGCACCAGGCTCCATGCAACCCCTTGGCACCATGAATTGCAAAGTGTGCAAAACTGGGTGTTTTGCACTCCTGGGGTGGGATGGGGGGGCACAGCCCTGGCCCAAGGAAGCCCACCCCCCACAACTGAGAGACAGGAGGAGAGGGAAGCTTGCAAAAAACCCGGGAAGCAGTTGCAACGGAGGAGAAGGGGGGGGAGGAAGAAAGGCACCCCCGCCCCAATTTCCAGGCTGTGTACTATCAAGGCGAAGCCCAGGAGGTACCGCGCATGCGCACTACGGCAGCCAGCGGCTCCCTATCTGCTAGCAGCAGCGTCGCCGCCCCAATACGCATGCGCACCCGTCCACCGTTCATCAATGGCTCACTATTTAGCAGTTCCCGCCTCACGTCCCCTCAGGCCTGGCTGAAGTTAAAAGGCCCCGCGCGAAATAGAAAGAGCGCTTTTTACCTGCCGGGTACTCGACGTGAGTGAGAGACACCGAATTCCACGGAACGGGGACCGAGCACTCTCCGACTGCGGCCATCTTACCCGGATACCGGGCCGGGCGGCCACAGCCAATCGGCCGGCACACACGGGGCGGGGCGGCCAATGGGCGTGCCAGTGTGGCCCGCTCGGCCAATCGGGAACTTCGCCAGGTGAGGCCTCCAACCAATCCTCGAATACTACCACACCCCCGCGGCCTGTCCTTCCCTTGGAATCAAGCAGCCAATCATAAAGCCCGGTCCGTAGCCGGGCCCAGGTAGATCTGAAAACCAATGGGAGGAAAAGTGAGGCGGGGCGGCCGTCGAAGATTGGCTGGCTCCCCTCGCCAACTGAGAAGTTGGCTCGGTGGGTCCGCCCCTCCCGCGCTGCCTCTTCTCCTCCCTCCTCGCGCGCTCCCGCTGTAAACCAATCAGATCTTCGGGAGTGGATGGCGGGCTGAGGACGATTGAATGGGAGCGCGGTGCATTGTGGGGCCGGGCTCAGCCTCTATTGTGACTCAGGGCTATCTTGGCCAGATGATGGCCTGCTCTAGCCATGTCTTAACCCTAGATAGTTGAATAAACCATAGTTCATCTTGGCTGCAAGAAACTGCTACGCCCACTTTACAAACCACAGTGCTGGTTTTCTTCCCAACTTTTGCAACTTAAAACCACTTAAAAACTCCCCAAAAATAGAAATATTAGATACGTTCGTCACGTTATTTGTAAAAAATAATAAAGGCGGTATACACACACACACACACATATATATATAAATAATAAAATAAGTATCTTCTCTGACCCTCTTCGTCAATTTGAACCCGAGAAAACCTCTGCCACCCTTAGTGTCTTCTCCATCTACTGTGAATTCATTAAAAGAAAATTGTACAGACATGACACAAACATTCAGACGGTTGAGATTTTAGTCATATTTCAAAGCTCTGCAATAACCCCGCACAAAATAACAGCTTAGTGAGTAGGTTAGAGAAACCTCCGTTCTCGTAAAACACAGGGGTTTTTGTGTGTATTCACACCGCACAATGACTTCAAGGATTCGTAACAAGAGAAAATTCATTTTTCCCGTTTCTTCTTCCTCTCTTCCGGGCACCATCTGCACGAGATCAATTCCCCGGAGACAGTCAATACAATTAGCAGGCAAGCCAAGCCAGAACGGAGCAGAAGAAAACAAGATGCAGAAACAATAAAAGCAAATTATCTTGGGTCGTTAGCTATATTATTGACCCCGGCGGAAATGAGAAAAAGTTGGTCGGTCGCCAGAAGTATTTAGTGCCATATTTTTTAAAAAAAAAAAATGCTGAACTAGAGGTCAATTAATTCAGTAAATACACAAATAGGGAAACGTGAGATGGCTCTCTAGAAAATCAAAGTAAGAATTTCATCGCCACCAGTCCGGAGACTCTGTGCAGAAGATAAAATGAAACAGAGAAATTGTTTGTAATGAGATCTGCTTGGGTGGCTTGCACAAATCCCGGCCAATTGTTGTTTGTTAGTCCTCAATTTACAACCGTTCATTTAGTGACCATTTAAACTTACAATGTCACTGAAAAAAGTGACTGATAACCGTTTTTCACACTTATGATTGTTACAGCATCCCCCCAGTCACCTGATTTTTCCTATTGATTTTGCAGTCATTCAGTGTGAAAAAGTGTCATAAGTCTTTTTTTTTCCAGTGCCGTTATAACTTCAAACAGTCACTAAACAAATGGTTGTAAGTCAAGGACCATCTGCATATTGATGCTGTCCTATGTTAGTCATCCTTACTTTCATTTTCAAGTGTATGCCACTCTCCAAAAAGAGTTAACTGATCCAGTCAACCACCTTTGGGGCTAAATTGAACCCCAAGTCAAGAGTCACACCCAGAATTAAACTTCCTCCAGCCTTGTGTTAGTGACATGAAAACCTTTCTTGCTCTCTTCTCAGAAAGGCAGGAAACCAAAAAGCCTTACATACATTCTCTTAGTGCAGGGGTCTGCAACCTTAAACACTCAAAGAACCATTTGGACCCGTTTCCCACAGAAAAGAAAACACCGGGAGCCACAAAACCCTTCCCGTGCCTGACTATTTCCTGAGCGGCCACAAAACTAGCATATGTAGTTGAATTAAACTTGTTTTCTTCTGAAACATTTATTTTCTTGGATTTATCCATGGTTGGCCTACCAGGGGACAGAAAAGCTCAATAAATCGCTTGCTGGCAGATGTCGCACATTGGCGGTTGTGATGCATATTTTGAGTAACAGGGAGCCGCAGCAGAGGGGTGAAAGAGCCACATGCGGCTCCAGAGCTGCAGGTTGCTGACCCCTGTCCTAGTGCAAGGAATCACTTCCAGTAGGTTAGTGGATGATGGGTTTCGATAGGAGCACAAGCAAAACTGGAGAGAGCTTTAAAAAAAATCACCACCACTTCGACTAAATTGAAAGAGGAGGAAAAAGGAGAACATTCCAGACCAGTTTAACAATAAAGAAAATGTTTATTTGATTTTTTTTTTTCAGTGCTAAAAGTTCTAATAGGATAGAAAAGTTTTAGTTGCAAAAGGGAATGAGAAGCATAAACGCGTCGATCACGGAAAGGGAGGGAGAAATAAAGTCCAAGCAACCAAAATAACGAGGCACAAAAATTATATTCAACTCCTTCCACATTCCCAGGTAATATTCTCCGAAATTAAAGTTTCCTCTTCTTTTAACAAAAAAGGAAGGCGTTTCCGATTTATTAGATCGGTGTTCCTTGGTAACTTTAAGATGTGTGGATTTCAACTCCCAGAATTTCTCAATTTCAAAGCTTGAAATCCATACATCTTAAAGTTACCAAGGCAGAAAAACACTGCTTTAGATCTTGATGAACTATATAATTCCCAGAATATTGTTCTTTCCCCCCCACCCTCTCCTCTCCCCCTACATCCCACGGACACATGATGTTCAGGATTTAGCAATATCCAAGGATCACAATCTCTCCACCATCCTTTTGATTTGCAGGCAGGAAAATCAACTTTTCCCAGGCTGAAAAATGTCCAGATCTGTAGGAAAAGTTAGCCATGACGGTTGGGAACTCTTATCGGCTACTCAAAAAGTGCCAAGGTCACTGGTCAATTGGTCACACCAAGTGAGCAAAAGGAGCCAGTCGACTTGGGTACAAGAAGCCACCACTGAATACCCAGGGTTGATGGAAGCAAGATTTTTTTAAAAAATCAGCCCTGATCAGCTGATTTCTGTCTTGCACAAAGCTGATCTTCCAGCTTTGATCAAAGCAGATTCTGATCAACCTGATCAGCTGATTTCCATCTTGGTTTTTCATCCAGCAACCGGCCCAACCATGCTCATGCTGATCTCAAGATTTAGCATGAGTATCTTTGCCCACAAATAGCTTGCTCCGCCATCCCAGGTCCAAAACTGGAAAAAACAAGCAAACCACCTGAGGACTCTGGGAATTCCTTCCGGGTAAATTAGGCACCACAAAAAGTTGCATGAAAAGTTGATAGCTCAGATCTTTAAACCATTAATCCGTGACTCGTATGGGTAGGAATGCAAGGGGCACCTCGGAGCAAACATTTAACTTCAGAGCAGGGTTCAAAAACCAATATAAATCCGGGAGGAATGATTATGACACTTGATCTATATTCTTGATACATTCTCATGCTTCCAAAAACTCTTCACTACTCCTCAGAATTAAAAAAAAGGAAACAATTGTGGCAGTCACCAAACTGTACTTTTGAATTTGTCCTTGCAAATCGGAGTTTTTTCTTGGGTGAGATAAGTTCGAAACGAGGTCTCCTCAAACAACAGAAAGCCAGACTTAAGTCAAGAGAAGCTAAAGCCTAACACAAACATTTAGTTTCCAGCCATTCACATTCAACACTCAAAGTTTCTCAATTCGAAACTAGAATTTGTTACGCGTCGATCTCAAAGGCTGCCTTTGGAACCTGTTGCAAGAAATGAAGTTAAAATATGTTCCATTAAAAGACTCAGGATGCAAAACAGAAAATCACTTTCGTCCCATGTTGAGTGTGGAAAACTCAACAATTCAGCCTCAAAACGTTGATTTGTTTGAAAGTCAACCCAACTGCTTCAATAATAGCAGTTAAAAGGAGATTTAAAAGCGCCTTAGCCAGTGTAATGAGCTAAGACAGTGTTTCTCAACTGTGACAACTTTTAAGACGTGTGGACTTCAGCTTCTAGAATCCCCCAACCAATATAGGTATGCTGTTTGGGAGATTCTAGGAGCTAAAGTCCATATATCTTAAAAGTTGCCAAGGTTGAGAAACACTGCTTTAAGACCATAATCTACCCTGTTGAAAAATCTCAGTGCATCTACAACTTGGAACATTCTCATCCAGCGGAATTTCATTTGCCCTCTCACCCAGGGGGGACTACAAACAAGAAGTTTAGGGGTTTCACTTGACCCACTTAAAGCAGGACTATCCTAAGTATCTCAAAATTGCATCTCACCATCCCTAACCATAGACAGTTTTTTTTTTTAACTTCCTCAAATCTACCCCCCAAGTACTGCATTCAGGATTATTTTAATGCAATCAACTACGTCTCTTGATGAAGGGTCAGTGAATACTTGGCCAACCAAACTCCACAAGGTCAAGTTGAGAACATCGATTCGTCCAAATCTACAATCAAGAAGCTGGGAGTTTTGTATTCAATTCCCCCATCTTTGGGAAAAGAAGGTGCCTTCAGTTTGATGGAGAAATTCATCAATAAATATTTTTTTAACTGAATCGAAATTTTGCAAGTTCGTAAATAAATATTTGTTGATGAACTTGCAGAATTTCAATTCTGCAAAAACTACAGTCAGGCAATTTTGAATTCAATTTCCCCCCATTGCTGGGAGAAGAAGGTGCGTTCAGATTGGTGGAGAAAATCCCCCGTTTTTGGAATATGACCACGAAGATGCCAGAGAAAATAAAATTGGAAGTTTTAGAGCAAAACATTTCTTGCAAGACTTTACTGAACATTTGATCTTTTTCAGAAGGCACAGTGAGATCCAACCTACCTTTCCTTCTTTCTCTTTCTCTTTCCTTCCTTCTCTTTCTTTCTTTCCTTCTTTCTCTTTCTTTCTCTCTCTCCTTCCTTCTCTTCCTTCTTTCTCTTCCTTTCTTCCTTCCTTCCTTCCCCACCCATCTTCTCCATAGAGGGTCTTTCATCCGAGACCATCATATGTGCGAGAATCTTTATTTTAAGAAAGGTTATTAAAAGTTTGACTCTACATATAGACTAGTGTTTTTCACTCTTGGCCACTTGAAGATAGGTGAACTTCAGTTCCCAGAATTCTCCAGCCAGCATGCCAATTAGAACATTCCGGGAATTGAAGTCCACCCATCTTCAAGTGGCTGAGGTTGAAGAATGCTGATATAGACACAATAAAATAAAGTCAGTTAAAAAAAAATTAAATCAGAATTTTCCAAATCAAAGGAGCAAAAGGTCTCTACAGATCTACCAGGTCTCTCCCCACTTGTCTTTCTTTTTGGCCATCAAATTTCACAGGGAAAAAAAAGTGTCCTCGTGCACTAATCTCACAACAGGAATATTAGTCAGGGGTTCGGTCACAATTTATGCAAGTGTTAAATAACTAGAAACAGACATGGCTGATTGGCAAAAACTTCCCACCTGGATAATGCTGGACGCATCTGGGGCTGTTAAACAGTCTTTAAATCAGTGTTTTTCTATCGTGGCGATTTTAAGATGCCTGGACCAGCTCCCAGAATTCCCCAGCCAGCTCTGCTGGCTGGGAAATTCTAGGATTTGAAGTCCACCTCTCTTAAAAGTTGCCAAGGTGGAGAACCACAGTTCAAAATTGCTTTTAAGTTAGACCATTCAAATAGAGAATGTTTTGCTGCAATCCGTCCTCAGCCTCCAAACTAGGGAGGCCGGTTGTCCTTCAAAAGGAGAAAAACAAAACAATTCATAAGCCCCAAACAGTCCTGTCCGAGCCAGCAAGCTTAGCTGAAGCTGTGGAAGGACATGTCATCATTTTGCAAAGTCCCATTGATCTCTGGAATGGTCTCCACTCCTAAGTAGCCGAGCAGGATGTCACTGCGACGCCGTGATAGCTGAAGGATGTCTTCGGCCAATAAAGTCACCGTTGTGTACCTTACAATGTCCAGGTCAAACATGTCTTTCAGATATTGCAAAATCTGGTGCTGGAGAAAAAGATGATTATTTATTTATCATAAGGCACATTCACATTTCAATAAAAGCACAGGGGATGAAAAAATATGAAATACAAAAATCTAAAATATTAGATTTTTAGATTACAGATATAATTTTTTTCCTTCACATTTTTTTTTGCAGCCTGTTCATCCGGGCAATCTCCTTGGCTATATCACAATCGCATCATATTAACGAGAGAGAAAGAGGGATAAAGGATTGTGGTTTCGAGCCATTTAAAAACAAAAATCACATAAGGATTTTTTTTCTCTTTAACTGACCGCATATCCTTTGCCATCTTCAACTCGATAGATAGATAGATAGATAGATAGATAGATAGATAGATAGATAGATAGATAGATAGATGACATGGATAGACAGACATGGATAGACAGAAGACATAGATAGATATGAGAGAGAGAGGGGGGGAGGGAGGGAGATGAGATAGATCTACAGATAGATAGATACAGATAGAGTAGATAAAGATGATAGATAGATAGATAGATACAGATAGAGTAGATAGATAAAGATGATAGATAGATTAATTGATTTTAAAAGAACATTTACCTTGAAAAAACTGCAGACTTCAAAAAGCTGTTGTTTGGGCCCCAGGAATCCGAAAGCCAGGACTGGGCTGACGTGCTCCGATACGGAGTAAAAATGAGATATAAAACCATCCGGAACCTAAAACAGAAACGGAGAAGGGAAAAGATGGATCGGTTGCCACTTCTGATTTTAAAAGTTAAACACGTTATAAACCGCACGTATCTCACGCAAAAACTGCAAACTCTTAGCTGGCAAAAGTTGCTCTGAAAACACAGAAACCAAGAATGCCAGTTCTTGGGAAATCCACCGGGATGTGTATCATAGGAGCGCAGAATCCAGACTGCAGAAAATCCTTAATCCGGCCCAACCATAGAGAAGCAAATTCAAATGGGCTTATTCCTTGAGAAGGAATTTTCCCTCGTCAACTAGTAGAGGTAATCCTCGAATTACGACTGTAATGGAGCCTGCCCATTACGGCTGTACGTCTTGGTGGTTGTAAGCAGATCGATCACATGACCGAACCCAATTTTGTGACCTTCCTTCTGGCGGTCGTAGAGTGAATGCCGAGTTGTTAAGTGAAGGGGTCGTCGATAAATGAACCCATGTTTTGCTATGGAGGTGGTTTTGCCAGAAACCAGAAGTATAACCGCCAGTTTTCAGCAAAACCATCATAAAATGAAGCAACATGGTTATGCTGCAAACAGCCATAAATTGGACCATCAGAATTTCGAACACCTAAGTAGGTCCATCAGAACTTCAAATGGCCACTAAGTGAGCCGTCGTAAGTCGAGGGCTACCTGCCTGACAAGCTACCACCTGAAGAGGGCCAGAAAGTTTCCTCTCTGAATAACTTTAGCAGATCCTGCAAGGGACTGAGTAGTCTAGATGACTACCAAGGCCCCCTCCCATCCTTTCGTCCTAAGAACTGGACAAAGGAGAGAGGGAAGCTCAGGACTGGATCTGATTCTCCCTCGTTCTCACGTACCATTAGAAGCCGCCTCTTCGCCTTCAGAACCGACCAGCAAGCGGTCGCGAGAGCCTGGAGTGAAAAGAAAACCGATTATTTTTGCCTCTTGTTTAAACCCGTCTATAAATTGAATTCGCCTTTCCTGCAAGGGCCACTAAGACAGCTGCATTATAGCGGCATCCTTAGCTTCTGTGCCTAAACTAGGTTGGCCTGGAGCCCTCACCTGCCGTGCCCCCTTAACTCCGAGGGTCCCGTTCCTACCCACCCACCCCCCCCCCTGGAAATGCACCGTCTCCTTGAAGCTGTCCGAGAGCCAGCGGTTACGCAGGATGGCCACAACGGAGGACGGCGGGTTCTCCAGATCTTCTAGAGCGTCCATGAGGATGAAGTCCAAGGTGATATCGAAGAAATTCATGCAGACCACCTGAGGGACGGACGAGAGACAATCCACGTTTATTCACCCAAACTGCAGCAAACCTCCGTAATTCCCCCATCTCCGGGATCCAACTGGTCCTAGTTTGATTAATCGTATCATTATAGCCCCCTCCCCTGCACTATTTGGGGGGAGGTCTTGATTAAGGTGGGTCAAATAAACCAGTAACAAAGTTGACCACAAAGCTAAGTGGAGAGAAAGATCTGTCCATGAAGGTTTCAAAAGGACAAAAGATTTATTATCAAGTCAATCCGGGGTGCCACCACCAGAAAGGCCTTGTCTTAGTACTACAGGTAGTCCTCATTTAGTGACCACAATTGTCAGGGGTAAGCCCAGCCAATGCTAGCCTATTCCAGAAACTCTGGTTTCTATGCTGCCTAAACCTAAGTCATGGCTGGCTTGTATAAATCCTGTTTTTCAAAACAGATGCAGGACTATTACAAAAGTTCCATGAAACCCCTTTCGTTCCTTTGAGCAGAACCAGGTAGAAGACAAGCCCAACACTCACCCCTCGCCCTTCCAGTTCCTTCTGCGTGGTTGGCCAGGTCTCCTGTCTCAGCGTGTAGCGCAGCATCTCATCGTACCTTTCAAGGAAACCCTTAGTGTTCTAGAAGAGCAGAAATCAAGAGGAAACCAACCCAAAACTCAACAGGTGAAACCAGACAGACTTCCTTGTTGCTTCTCAATCGGTTCCATGAAGTCCAGAGGTTTCCTCAGATCTAGTTTGCTTAGTGAACTCTGATCTCACAGAGATTTATCTTTGGAGAAGGTCCTCAGAAGATCTTCGGTAGACCACTAGAAGATCTCAAGATGTTACTGTAAAAACATTTGTCGCACTACACTGAGCAGACCCTGTGGTAGGTCCCAACCCACTTCTTTGGAGACCCATAGATTCTCTCCCCCACCCCCCAGCACAATCACAGAACCCTTTCATAGTTGGTCCTTACCTTCTCAGCCTTGGTCATCAGCCCCATCACCATGCGTTTGCCCACCTCCCCAAAAAACGTCTGGTTGTTCTCCACCATCAACAGCTCCTGTGAAGGGATCAGCCCATTGGAAACCACGGTTCCTTGGATGGGAGTTCAAATTCAGCACTTTGGAGGGTTCGTACGTACTCTCATGGGAGGTCCATTGTGACTTGCAAGCAAGCCAATTCTTTCTGGACCAGGTATGGCAGTAAGGCCAACTTCCTTCCACTCCCAAATTGCCATTCCTCAGATTCAGGGACTCCAGAAAGAACAGACATTAAAGGCAGGGTTGGCCCCAAGCCTTGAGGGACAACTAGCTCCAAGGGAGAATCAGCTTCAACGTTTCTAGAGAAGACCAGCTTTGAGGTCTCCAGAGCAAACAAGCTTCAAGAGAGGACTAGCTTCAAGATGTGTCCAGAGGAAAACAGCTTCAAGGCAGAACAAGCTTCAAGATCTCCAGAGAAGACCAGCTTTCAAGTCTCCAGGGAAGACCAGCTTCAAGAGAGGACTAACTTCCAAGGTCTCCACGTACCCACCTGAAAAGCTTGTCTGATGCAGTGAAGCTTGGCCAGGAAATCATGGTCACTGTAGCACCCCAAAAGCTCTGTGCTGGAAGAGGAGAAGGTTTGGTGGTGAGGTGGGAGAACAGAGAACATCTGGACTAGCTTTCCCAGCCTGATGTCCTCCCAACCTTGAGATTACAAATTTTGAAAGATGGAAGCCTAGGAATCTCAGCTTCACCACATACTCCTGGAATGGGGAACCAGGAGAATCTGGAACTCTTGAGATCTGTGATTTGACCCATCCTCCAAATATCTTGGCATTTCAACTCCCAGAATTCTCTACCTATAGAACCAAGAGCTAGGAACTCTTGAGGACTATGCCCTTGATACATTTGGAAGGGTCTAACTAACGAACGTTGTGTTGGCTACATTCAGTTTGAGATAAGGAGTAAGAGTAAGGAACAAGCTAAAATCTCTCCATGAAAGTCCAAAGGTCCATCAGATCCATAGTGACCTTGATGCCACACCAGGGGGAGATAAATATCCTAAGGCCCACCTACCCCGAACTCACCGAAAGGTCCTGCACAAAACCAATCCATCCTTCACCAACTGCAACGCTTCTTCGTAGGCAACAGCTGGCTTAGAAGGCTGGTATGGGGTCTTCTCAATTTCCAGGGCGTCAAAAATCTGAGGTAAAAAAGCAGAAACCATCAGATTTCTTAAACATTAGAGGTCCCCAAGGGGCTCCTCAAAGACATATCACAATTATAAACCAAGCCAAAAGCAGCTTGGTATTTGTAGCCTTGACTACTACTTAAGACTTTTCGTATGGGGCAGTCCTAGGAGACTGCTCGGAAACTTCAATCTTGACTATTTAAATACAGGATGTCATGTTTTCCGGCAAAGCCATTTAGAGCCACATCGCTCTAAGAGATGGGACAGCCGTACAAATATAATGAATAAGTAAAGAAGGAAAAACACGGCACAGGGTTCAAATTACCTCCGCGGCGGAGAAAAAGGATTCCTCGGAGGTCACGCTTTCTTCCTCATCACCTTGTTGACGCCTTAGAGACTGTTCGGTCAGTGGGAACATCAGAGTTTGCTCTAAGAGAGAGGATAAGAAAAATTTTGAGGTGTTAACAGTGGTTTATTTGAGTCACGGGCAGCATAAAACCAGGAACACCACAGCCTTCCTGGAAGACAAACCAACATTTTAGAAACCATCTCGGTACAAGTAAAATACAATGAAAATAAAATTGTTGACATCAAATTGTGAGTTAAAAGGGGGTCCTTGGTGCTGTCCGAGCTTGCTTGTTTTCTTGAAGACCTTTCATTACCTGGACAAGGTAACATCATCAGGGCAAGTAAGGAGTGCGGTTTGTTCTCGGTTTATATTCTGGGGGTTTGCCCTGTCTGGATGGGTGGGAGAGATCTTAAAGAGATTCTTTGGTTGGGCTCTTTATTGTTGGCTCTTTGGCAGTTCCTTGATTGGGGAATTTTTTAGTTCTTAAGTGTTGGTCTGAAGTTAACCTTGGCGTTATCTATGTTGATCTGGGTGCTGATTGCTGGTGGAGAGTGCTGGAGTCTTTTTTTGTTCCTTTTTGGGCTTTTGCATAGTCCATAGATAACTGTTAATGTCTATGTGCCTATTGATGGCTAATTAAAGACCCAAGCACCTCTCCACCAGCAATCAGTACCCAGATCTACATAGATTAACTCAAAAGTTAACATCAGTTGGGGAAGAAATGGAGGGAGTGACAGATTTTATTTTCCTGGGCTCCAAGATGACCGCAGATGGGGCCTGCAGCCAAGAAATGAAAAGACGCTTGCTCCTGGGGAAGAAAGCTATGGCAAATCTAGACAGCCTACTAAAAAGCAGACATCACCCTGCCAACAAAAGTATGTATAGTCAAGGCTACGGTTTTCCCAGTTGCAATGGATGGCTGTGAAAGTTGGACCATAAGGAAGGCTGAGCACCAAAGAATGGAGGCCTTTGAACTCTGGTGCTGGAGAAGACTCCTGCGAGTCCCTTGGACTGCAAGGCCATCCAACCGGTCAGTCCTAGAGGAGATCAACCCTGACTGCTCTTTAGAAGGCCAGATCCTGAAGAGGAAGCTCAAATGCTTTGGCCACCTAATGAGAAGGAAGGACTCCCTGGAGAAGAGCCTGATGCTGGGAACGATGGAGGGCAAAAGAAGAAGGGGATGGCAGAGAAGGAGGTGGCTGGATGGAGTTACTGAAGCAGTTGGTGTGAGCTTCAATGGACTCCAGAGGATGGTAGAGGACAGGGAGGCCTGGAGGAACGTTGTCCATGGGGTCGCGATGGGTAGGACACGATTTCGCAACCAACAACAACAATCAAGTAGACAGTACCCCAATCAAAGAACTGCCAAAGAACCATCAGTAAATAGCCCTGCCAAAGAATCTCTAAGACCGCTCTCCACCCACACAGATAGCCAATATAAACTGACAACAAACAGCTCTCCTTACTAGTGTTGGAAGAAATATCCTTCTGGGTTCAGCTCCAAGTGGGGAAAAAGACACTGGAAACATGGAGACTGCTTGGAAAGATGGTTTAACGGTGGACAGGATCACATGGCTTGAGTTCCTGAACAGAAAAAGGGATGAGATACATGGAGTCCCCGGGTTTTATGCTCTCTCTGGCTTTGAACTTCCTGGGGCCCCGAAAGAGTCTCCTGATTGGTTGTCAGACTCCCAGGGGGTGGGGGTCTTAGCTAGCCTTGCTGGCTGATGTAATCTCCCCAGGTGCCATGTGGTGAGTTTCTGTCCTAAAGGGTCTCATTGTGTTAGTTTCTGTTGCTATTGTGTTGCAGATGCGTTTCAAAGATTGAGTTTCTGCCTCTGGCCCATTGACAAAGGGTGGGGGTGGGAAGGTGGGAGCTGCTTTGTCTTTAAAATATGCTTCTCCATTTCTCATACAGGGAAACATAATATGCTGCCTTTTTAATATTTCCCAAAATATTTCATTCCTCTAGGAAAGGGGTGGGTGCTAACTTCCTACAATCGCATTGATGATGTTACCAAGTTGGGTACTGAAACATCTGCAAGAAAACAAGCATTGACCCCGAGCTACAAAGATTCTCCTTTATTAAGCTGGCTGAGGAATTCTGGAAGCTGAAGTCCACAAGTCTTAAAGTTGCCAGGTTTGGAGACTTCCTGGTCTTGAATTAGGACACGGTCAGTTTCTCCCGGAATTAGGAAACTGTCTCTACTTACCTAAATCAAGTAACATGTTATCGGCCGACAGGCTGGATCCAAATTCCTCCTGCAGGTTATAGGCCCGGTAGAGGAGCAATTCCAGCTTGTCTGCAAATTCTTTTTTCTGAGATTCCTGCAGCAAAAAAGACAGACGTGGCTGCACACGACATAAAATGAGGATCAGCGGCCTTCGGGAACCAAAATTCCGGATATGGGTACTTAAGCCTCTGTTAATAGTGTACCCGTATTTTTTGGAGTATAAGATGCACTTTTTCCCCCCCTAAAAGAGGGTGAAAATTTGGATGCGTCTTATACACTGAATGCTGCCCCCCCACCTTTGGCCTCTGTCTCCCAGCAATTTGCCTCCTTGCAGCAAACAGCCCATTTCAGCTTCAACACAGCCTGCTTAGCACAAGCAGCTGATTGTCGGTTGGATCGGCCTCCCGACCATCAGCTGTTTCAGCCTGCAGGGATTGCCATTGTCTATTGCTGTGCGGGCCTCCTGCAAGCAGGCAAATTGCTGGGAGGCAGATTTTTTTTTTCCTTGTGCTAATCAGGCTGTGCTGAAAATGAAACAGGCTGTTTGCTGCAAGGAGAAAAATTGCTGGGAGGCAGATTTTTTTTCTTGTTTTCCTCCCCAAAAAAGGTAGGTGCATTTTACAGCCCGAAACATCTTATACTCCAAAAAATACGGTAGCTTTGCAATAAAGTAGAATTTGCTCCTCTTGGTTGTCATTCCTGAATGATTTACCCAGCCATTTCTGCCAGGAAACGGTGCTGAAAATAAGCCAACTTGGTGATGGTGTCCATGCAGTCATCTCCAAAGGGATTCTAGATTTTACCAGCTCTGGGGCAGCATCTCCTGAACGCGATATTTCCCAGGAGACCCGAAATTGCCGAAGGATCCGTACCTCACAGAGATCTTCAGGCAGCAGCAGCTCTTCCTCTTTGGGGACGACCCACGAGGCAGAGAGGCTGGAGGGGTCCCTCTGACGGGCGGTCAGGGCCTGCTCCCACTTCTGCAGGGCCTCTTCAAACAGCTCCATGCCTGGCAAGGAAGAGAGACCCCCAAATGACCAGCAACAACCAGATTTGAGCCTCCTCTTGGCACCCGGCGTCCCCCTAAACTGATGTTTGCTAGGCTGAGGGATTCTGGGCGCTGAAGCCCACCCATGCTGGCTGGGGTATTCTGGAAACCCCTTTACCTTGAAAATAGAGGTTTTCTGCACTGCAATCCCCAGCAGCACCAGGGTCTTCTCCCCCCAAATGGGCTTCCCAGGGGGCTGCAGCAGCTGGGGTCGGGCTGGGGGAATTCACAACCGCCATCTAGAATGAGAAAAAACCCATGGGTTTTTCTGACAGATAACAGGAATGTCATCTGTCAGTCATCTCAAACGTACCAGTAAGCGATCTCAACTATTTGTATCCTGCCTTTATTATTATTACAAATAACTCAAGGCATTGAATATACCTTATACTCCTTCCTCCTCCTATTTTCCCTGCAACACCCCTGTGAAACATAAAATTGAAATTTTCAGGGAGGGAAGTCCTGGAAAAATGTTTAACTCAAGAGACTACCTTTTAATCTTTTGAAAAGCAAACCTGAGCTATCCTTTAAACAGAGGGAAGGTGGGGAGGTGTTTGAAGAAGAGAAAATAGGTATGTAAAGGTAAAGGTTCCCCTCGCACATATGTGCTAGTCATTCCTGACTCTAGGGAGCGGTGCTCATCTCCGTTTCAAAGCCAAAGAGCCAGCGCTGTCCGAGGACGTTCAGGGACTCCCTGTATTTCTATCCATAAATTTCTTTGCCTTTTTCAAACACGTTTCTTCTGCAGACAGGCAGCCTGTCATTCCACAGATGTTTATACAGGGAGGAATGCCACTATACTTACCATGCACCACATCCAGATATAAAACAACTCATTATCTAGTACTACTTCAAAACACTTGCAATTATCTTCAACTCACAATTTTCTGCAGGGGAGGATGAATTTTTAGCTAAAGGCTGTGACACAAACTGCAGTTTGTTAAGTTAGTAACAAGGTCGTTGAGTGAATCTGGCCTTCCCCATTGATTTTGCTGATCAGAAGGTCGCAGAAGCGAATCACATGACACCCCCCCCCCCCAGGACACTGCAACCGTCATAAGTCCATGCCAGTTGCCAAGTGTTTGAATTTTGATCAGGTGAACACGGGGAGGCTGCAACTGTTGTAACGGTGAGAAACGGTCATAAGTCAAAGTTGTAGCTTTGGAAGGTCACTAAATAAGCTGATGGAAGCCCAGGGACTACTTGTTGCAGCTGCTTCCCCTCACCAGGTGGGGCTGAAGGACCCCTCCCCAAGCATCTCTTACGGAGGCCAGGCTGTGCGAAGAGCTGGAATGCTTGCTGGGCTCCAGGGAGGAGATTCCACTTAGAGTGTCATTGCTTTTGCTGCTGGGACTCTGCAGCCGACGGCCGGAATAACCTGAAATTAGAGAAAATGCAAGTAAATGAGAGAGAGAGAGAGAAAAAAAAAAA
Source organism: Pituophis catenifer annectens (assembly GCF_029215685.1). NCBI lineage: Eukaryota > Metazoa > Chordata > Lepidosauria > Squamata > Colubridae > Pituophis > Pituophis catenifer. The sequence goes on along the minus strand of NW_027256897.1, from coordinate 1,108,493 downwards.
ACAAGTTTCTAGTGCACAACGCTGAAAGCCAACTGGGTGACTTTCAGCCGATCACCAGGAAGAGACGGTGAATTCTAGTCCCACCTAAAGGGACAAAAGCCAGCTGGGTGACTATGAACCCATTGCCAGGAGAGCGTGAGTTCTAGTCCTGCTTAGGTATGAAAGCTGTCTGGGTGTCTTTGAGCTACTCATTCTCTCCCAACGTCTCGCAAAGTTGTTGTTGCACGGAAAATAGGAGGACAAAGGAGTATTCGCTATATTTGTGACTTATAACAATAACTAGCTGGACGCTACGAAACTATGTGCTCGGGCTTGATAAACTGACACTTGCAGCCTGAAACTTAATGTGGAATGTGTAACTCTGTAGCATCAGAGTGTGTTAATATAATGCAACTGGCAGTTGGAACAGAGGGGGAGTAGAATGTCCCAGCCCACAGCATCCATCGGTATTCATCTGGCTAGCATCCTGTCAGTGTGTGAGAGAGTTGAGGGATGTTTGGAAACTCAAACAGTATTTGCTGTGTGAGCAACAAGGAAGGAGACAGCTTTGATCGTCATCACCTTTCTTCACCGAGGGCACCCGGCGGGTGGGCAAGATGGGTACCGGGACCACCAGAGGCTTAGTGCTGGACTTCTCTGGAGTTATTTGTTTCTTCCGTCGCCGTCGACGCTTTAACTGGTGCGCCGTCAAGGCCAAAGCCACCGTCCCGAGAGCCGTGGCGAAGAGCACCTTCCGGAGACCAGGAGTGAGTCTCAGAGCAGAGAAGGCCGACTTTAAGAGTGGGAGAAGCAAAACAAGGCAACTTTACCATCTATGCAAAGAAAAGGCTCACCCGTCGCACACCACACCAGAGTTGGACACTTTGATCGGTTCAACGGACACCCAACATCAAAAACGTCATCCAAAAAGCACAACAAAGAATGTTCTTTCTGCGTCAACTCAGGAAGCTCAAACTGCCCAAGGAGCTTCTCATCCAGTTCTACAGAGGAACTACTGAGTCTGTCATCTGCACTTCTATCACTGTCTGCTTTGGCTCTGCAACCCAACAAGACAGACACAGACTTCAGAGGATCATGAGAACTGCTGAAAAAACAATGGCTACCAACCTGCCAGCCCTGTTGTAACTTTGAATAGTCACTAAACGAATGGTTGTAAGTCAAAGACTAAACTCTATCAGATGGATTCATATTCTGTGCTAGCTGGGGAATTCTGGGAGTTGAAGTCCACACATCTTCAAGTTCTATCCATCTTTGAAAACTTCACGGTTTGGAGTTCAAAAAACAGACTAACTCCAAGCCAAACCACATCCCTCTGGAGTTAACAATGATGTGCAAAATCATGCGAGGTTCCTTAAACAAGCCAACATCACGTGTTTTAGACAGCCTGCTACGCTGTAAATCATTGTTAAAAATCTCTTCCCCCCCCCCTTCTTTTACCTGTCCAAATGTGGTGTAAAGAAAAACGGGAATCTCTGCTACGGTCATGGCCAAAGCCTGGATAATGGACATGCCCTCCGTCCTCTGAAAGGCCATGTTGGAAACGTGCTCGGGTTGTCGCCACCGAGGTTGTGCTGTTCACACAGCAGTCCAGCGTCGCGCAGGATCCAACCATCAGCCTTCGGAAGTGCATCTATTTCCTGGAGCAAAGGCAAAAAAATAGTTGGAAAAATGGTGGAAAACTCAAAGAGGAACAAGACACAAAACAGTTACACCAGAAGAACGAAAATGTTGGACCGGGTTAATTTTTAAAGTTCAGGACAAACTCCATTGGATGAAGATTTATTTACAACGTTTTTCAGAAATGCCAGAAGAGAGTCAGCACGGTTTATGGTTGTATGATAGATCAATCTCATTCCAGGTAGTCCTTAACTTATGACGAGGTGTGGCACTCCTAAATGTGACCAACTCAATTTTATTTATGTATTTATTCTCACAGGATCCGAGTTTGAAATGGCCCATTTCAACAATTCCCTGTTGCTCAGAAAGGGGGTGTTTTACGCTCAACACATACAAAAACATTTTTAATGCAAATTAGAGAACACAAATGAGAAAGTTTCTGATTTACTCCCTGATTACAATATCTCGTCCAGCCAGTCTCTGCAGAGCTCCTAACTAATACAAGCTGAGCCTAATTTATGGCAACTCCTTCTGGAAAACACATATGAAAAAAGGCTATATTATATCATACAACCTAATAGATAACCTCAAAGCTATGTCAAATCAATAACGAGGACACCATTCTTGCAATGGCTATTTTGATGCGCTATCGTTGCATCCCTAAATGACGAAATTATCAAGGTTTTTTTTTCCCGAATTGATGAAGTAAAGCTTGACATAACTCAAGGAAAGTTTTTGATGCACAACTGCCACTCAAATATCGTAATTTTTCTGGTTAGGATTTTTTTTTTCTCCAGAACATTTTTGTTCCTTTATTTTTTTCCCTTCTGGCTGAGAAGCCCCAAGCAAAATGGTGAGTTTAAAAGACCTTTCCTGTTTCCTTGCAAAGCCAGCCTTTGAAGCATCCAACCCATGCATAAAAAAAAGGCATCCCAGATAGACTGCTCCTGGACCTGGGGGCTCTACTCTTCATTTCCCCAGATTTTTTTTTTTCCTTTTCTTTGCTCACAGAAGAACCTGCTTAGCATGCACCGAAGAGACGGGGGCGAGAGGGCTTGCACACGCGAAACCGGCTGGTTGCGTGCCTTTTGCACATCTTTGCACTTTGCGGCTACCCCTGCCGCCTGCCTGTCAGCAAACCCGCTGGGCGTGCATAAATGATTAGCAGCTGTCACACACAATCCAAGGCGCCTGTTTGGGAGAGATCCACTTTCCCAGCCCCGGTAGAAAGCCGGCTATGCAAGAAAAAAAAGTCATCTTAAAACATTCCCCCCCCCACAACCCATAATGGAAGAGTCCGCCGCCCGTCTGACCTAAGCCAGGTAGCCAATACCATTCTCCTAATCGGGGGGAGCTCTCACCACACCGCTCCGCTCGCCATGGCTGCAGAAGGACAGCGTCTCCTTCCCGGTTCGATCGCAGCCGCGCAGACTAGCTTGTCTAATCTCCGCCTAGGGGCGGAGCCCCGGAGTGAGACCGCAGATTGCCAACCGTCCGAGCCAATTGAAACTGCACCCCGTCCCAGAGCGGACCAATAGCCACACTTTGGTCGCTTACCTTACTACTTACCGCAAGAGAATCTAGTGCGGTTGAGCAACCAAAGCGGCGTCCTTGTTTCCCCAATGGGAAAAGGAGGCGTAGCTTTAGAGCTGATTGGCTCCGGCCGCGACGTGGAAAGCGGAGGGGCGGGGCTCTTGTTAAAGGGGCAATGCCTTCTGCACTTGGCTAGAGGCTATGCCATGGGAATGAAATAAAAACAGGGACTAGAAACACGCAGGACTCTGGACCTTTCCTTTTTCCGCCCTTATTTGAATGAGAATTCTGTTTTGAGCAGGGCATTAATTGCGATTTAAATTAAAATAGGAATAAAAGGTTCTATCTCTGGCTTCCTACAAGACAAACTATAAATTGATTTATTGTTACTTTTATAAGATGCACAAACCTGGAACCTGGAAGATGGTGACATTAAACCTGGTTTTGGCTGGTGATTCTAAACCCATCTTTAGGCAAAGACCGCCCAACACCTTCCCATGGCGCTGCTCCTTTTGCAACCAGAGGGCGGCCCTCTCCGGCCCCCTAATCGTTGCAGAGAAGAGCAAGAAGTTGGGGGCCTGGAGGCTGAACCTTACAAAGAACGGTTGCAGGAATTTGGGTATCCAAAGGATGGCAGAGGACGGGAAGGCTTGGAGGGAACATTGTCCATGAGGTCACGCTGGGCCGGGCACGACTTCGCAACTAACAACAAGTTGAATGACGAGAAGGACAAGGGGTGACATGACTAGATGACCCCCAAGGGTCCCTTCCAACTCTTTTACTGTTTAAATAGCATCTTCCAATATTTGAGGGTCTGCCACAAAGAAGGGGGGAGGGTTTCAACTTATTCTCCAAAGCCCCTGAGGACAGGACAAGAAACAACGGACGGAGAACAATTGACCAGTGATTTGCCTCCAGAAGTCGTGGGTGCTCCATCACTGGAGGGTTTTACAGAAGAGATCGGACAGCCACTTGTCCGCAATGGGAAAAGGTCTCCTGCTCGAGGGGTTGGACTAGAAGACCTCCAAGGTCCCTTCCAACTCTGTTATTCTATTCCGTTATTCCTGACAGTGAGAACGATTAACCAGTGGGTCGGCTTGTCTCCAGAAGTCGTGGATGCTCCATCACCGGAGGCTTTTTGGAAAAAAGAGACTGGACAACCATTTATCTGAAACGGTCTAGGTAGGGTCTCCTGTTCGAGCAGGGGGCTGGACTAGATGACCTCTAGGATCCCTTCCAAACTCCTGTTTATTCTAGGTTCTATGCTGCTACTCCGGGGACGGAGCCTTGCAATTGGCAAACGGTGCGTAAAAAGGCTGCGTTTTTACGCGCGGTTTGGATAGCTCCGGCAGAGCTGGGTGCCTTTAAGGGGCTGCTTGGCTGGCTGGCTGGGCGGGGAGGGGCGTTGGCGGCGCTCGAGCCTGGCGGCCGTTCGCTGGCGTTGCTCTCCGCCTCCCCCTCCTCCTCCTCCTCGCCTGCCCGCAGCGCCAGCCCAGCCCAGCCCAGCCGGCTCGCTCTGTTGCGGGGAGAGCCAGCCAGCCAGCCAGCCGTCGCCCTCGCCGCTTTTCCCATGGATTTCAACATGAAGAAGCTGGCCTCGGATGCGGGGGTCTTCTTCACCCGGGCCGTGCAGGTAGATTGGGGTCGGGGGGCTTTCCAGGCGGGGTGGGAACCGCTTCTTTCCCCGCCTGGTCATCTGAATCGGGCCGTTGCGTGAAGCTGGAGGGGAGGGGGCTTCTTTGGGTAGCTCGGGGCTTGGCTGATGATGCCACTTGCGAGTCTAACGCGTGTCTGCAAGGAGTGTCAAGGTGCAGGAGGAAGAGGAGGAAGAGGAGGAAGAGGAGGGCAGACTGGCTTGTTCCATCACCACCTAATGCTAGAGAAGCGTGGGAAGGGAAGGAGGCACCCAAAGAAATAGATCGAGTGTTTATCATTCTCCACTCCCTTCCCAACCCGGGATCTGACTTAATGCAACATGCCATGCTAGGCCAGGGAGGATGGATGGATGGGCAGGTGGGTGGGTGAGTCGGGTTGCAGCTGGTTGGCTGGAGATGTTGGGTGCTTCGGGGTTGTGTGAACGAGGCCTGCGTGGATTTAAAGGGCGAGCTTCCCATTTCTGCTCCGGGCGCTACAGGCCAGCCCTCAAAGGAGCACCCAAACAGGGCAGGCTGAAATTCAGGATTGGGTCCTGCAAAATCTGCCTTGACGCCTCTCCTGTCCATCTCTGCTTGTCTGAATGAATGCACAGAGAGATGCTTTGTGGTTTTGTTTCGGTTTGTTTTGTTGTTTGTTCCTTCCCGGGGTGCGCACTGCACACAGCTGGCTGCTTTCGCCCACCAAGGGTTAAGCCATCATCCGGGTTGCATTTGGCAACTGACGGTTTCCTAAAGACTCCAGAATGGTGACTGTGCAACCTTGCTAGTCTCTACATCCCTTCCACCTTTTGAATTTGGTGTGTTTGTAAAGGCCGCTTTCCCGAAGGCTGCAGCAGGAGGAGGAAATAAACCTTGGTCTGAAGGCATCTCAAACATAGGGGGCCTGTCCTGCTGACCTTGCAGTTCAAACTTGGTGGGGAGAAAAAAAAAAGAGGCAGTAAAAATGTCACAACCTGGTCCTTGGGTAGGCCATGGAAGAGAAATCTGTTCCACAAACATCCCCTCTAGGTTGCATCTGGCCCTTCGAAGGATGGGACTCTTATTTCTGATCAGTGGATCATTGCTTGCTAGACAAACGGACATTTTCTGAAGATGGGGCTCCATTGCAGAAGGAATAAAATATAGAGAAATAGAATGAAACATGGCTGGTGTTTGGAAGAAGAGAAAAAAGATTATATACTAGTATATAATTGGGTAGGAATTCTTTGTCCCAGCTCAGCCTCTTTCCTGACTTGTTAATGAGGAAAGGGTGACTTGATGTCTGCTGATTTACTGTTGTTGTTAGTTGCAAAGTCGTGTCCGACCCATCGCGACCCCATGGACAATGTTCCTCCAGGCCTTCCTGTCCTCTACCATCCTCTGGAGTCCATTTACACTCACGCCAACTGCTTCAGGGACTCCATCCAGCCACCTCCTTCTCTGCCGTCCCCTTCTTCTTCTTTTGCCCTCCATCGTTCCCAGCCTTAGGCTCTTCTCCAGGGAGTCCTTCCTTCCTTCTCATTAGGTGGCCAAAGGATTTGAGTTTCCTCTTCAGGATCTGGCCTTCTCAAGAGCAGCCAGGGTTGATCTCCTCTAGGACTGACGGGTTGGATCGCCTTGCAGTCCAAGGGATTCGCAGGAGTCTTCTCCAGCACCAGAGTTCAAAGGCCTTCCATTCTTTGGCCCTCAGCCTTCCTTATGGTCCAACTTTCATAGCCATCCATTGCAACTGGGAAAACTGTAGCCTTGACTATACACACTTTTGTGGGCAGGGTGATGTCTCTGCTTTTTAGGATGCTGTCTAGATTTGCCATAGATTTCCTTCCCAGGAGCAAGCGTCTTTTAAATTTCTTGGCTGCAGGCCCCATCTGCGGTAATCTTGGAGTCCAGGAAAATAAAATCTGTCACTACCTCCATTTCTTCCCCATGTCTGCTGAATAGCTTGTATAAACTCCAGGTCCAAGCAGGGAGCCAACCCTCCTCCTGTTGATTCTGAAAGCAAAACAGGTTTCTGCTTTCCTTCTGGACTTGCTCAGCTCAACCATTAAGCCACCCCAGGTTCCGCTTCTCCCTGTTGCATCTTGTGAAAAAAATGTACGCCAAAGGTGCCTCCAGACAGATGGTTCTCGGGTTTGCCGTCCAAATTATTTATTGCGGATCGCTTCACTTCTGCTTTTCAAGATGTCACAACTTCAGGCAGCTTCAGGGTTGATAACTGTTGATGGAAATTTTAGGATTTTGTTTTATTGCGATGTATATTTGCCGGGCTATTACATTTTTATTATACTGCAATGTAATTGTATGTTTTATTTAAAATGTATTCACATTGTAATATATATATTTGCAATGTTGTATGAGTATTTAATACATGTATTTATTGCAAAGCATATTTGCAATTTAAATAGGTTACTATATATTTGTGTGCATATATATATATATATATATATATATATATATATATATATATATATATAATATATATACATACATACTTATATATTAGGGAGAAAGTGAGAGAGGAGAAAGATAGATAGATAGATAGATAGATAGATAGATAGATAGATAGATAGATAGATGATAGACAGACAGACAGACAAAGTCTGGGATCGTCACTCTCAGCCTAGCCCACCTCAAAGGGTGCTGATGTGGGGAAAATAGAATGAAAGAGTATTGGGTATGTATGCTGCCTTGAGTTATTTATAAAGAATAAAGAGGGATACAAACAAAATATGCAATGTGACTAGTAATTTATATATACTCGCAATATGTTTGCAGCATTATGTTACCATTTATGCACAAATTGCAATGCATATTTACAATTGTATATAAATTATTTAATTTCCCTATACTGTAATATATATATTATCTTTACGCGCACATACATATACTTTAAAAAAAGGGAACTGCTCCCTCTTTTACAGAGTCATTCAGTCCTTTTTAGCGGCTTTCCTTTTGAATTTTAGAAAAAGGGGAGGGGGTGATCTTTGGAAAGAGGGTGGAAGAAAGGGAAGATGGGGCCGTTGGAGCAAGGCAGAAAATGCTGCTTCCCTGTTTTCTTTTTCAGCCGGCGGTGCAATTCGGCGCAAGCCTTGGCTGAAATGAAACCTCAGCCTTTCGGGAGATGCATTGTTCCGGTTTTACAGCCGCTGCATTGACCATGTTCTGGAAATAACCCTTTGCACAGTTACTTTGAGCCTCTTGAGTTGCTTTTTTGCAACCAGGCCTGTTTGCCCAGGGCGGGGGGGGGGGGGAGAGGAAGGGGAGGGAGAGAAGGAGGGGGGGAAGAGCTACAGTTTTGCAACCTGCAGTGGGAATTTTAGCCTGGATCCTTCCAATGCCAGGCTGGGTCCGATGGGCCAGTTATAAAATTATCCAATTGCTAACTTTCTCTCCCTCTTACTTCCTCTGCCCGCCCTTCAGGAAGTCTCCTGTCACCTTTACTTACTTCTCACCTGTCCTCTCACCTGGATAAGTAAAGAGGTTTCCTTGTGGAAGCCTGCATCCCCTGAGCCCACCTGGCATGTTTATTTTCTAAGCAATTTATATTTAACAAGCCACGAAGAACCCAAAAAGCTCTTTATGGGCGGTTGAGATACAGGTAGTCCTTCATTTAGTGACCGTTCGCAGTTACAACGGCACTGAAAAAAGTGACTTCCTGTGACTGTTTTTCATGCTTGGGGACCATTGCAGCGTCTCCGTAGTCATGTGATTAGAATTCCGGTGCTTGGAAACTGGCATGGACTTATGCCTGTTGCAGCATCCTGGGTGCACCCGATTTCCCCCTTTGGCGACCTTCCCATCCAGTTTCTGACAAGCAAAGTCGACGGAGGAAGTTGGCTTCGCTTAACACAACAACACCATCCGCTGAACGACGGCGCCGGTGATTCGGTCGTGAGCAAAAACGATCGTAAAAATCGTGCAAGGGTTAACTTCACCCCCTTCCTTGCTTAGCCGTGGGAATTCTGCTCTCAGTTGTGGCCATAAGTCAAGGAATCCCTGTTCTTTTGATTCGGGGGTGGGGGGTGGGGGGCATCAAAACGAGCGACTTGCAGAACCGGAGTTTTGGTGCCTGAAGGCCAACCCTCCTAAGGATGGGAGAGAGAAATTCTTCCGCAGAATCCTTAACCTTGGGGTTTGGGACGCAGGCAGGACGATGGGAAAGAGAATACTGCAGTTGCTGCCTCTTTACACTTGACTGAGCTCATAACGGCTGAAGTTGAGCTTCGGAAACCGGACCGGCTGGTAATTCATCAGCCAAGTTTCTTTGCGAGCTGAAAGCCGGGGGGGGGGGAGGCCGGCTGGGGGCTGAGTCACCAGTTCGCTCTCTTGTGTGGGGCTGGCTTGGTGTCGTTCACGGGAAAGCTTCAAGTTGTTTTTTGTGTACCATTTCCAGGAAAATAACAAATAACCATCCGCATCCTCATCTCAATGGTGTTTTAGCGCTGGGTTTTCTTTTGAAGGGCAGTAGTTTGGGTGTGGGAATTGGGCCATCCGGAGCCCAGCTGATTTCAGAGGAGTAGTGAAATGATCTCAGTTGTGAGGCGTTTTTGGTTGTCCGTCCGTCCGTCCGTCCCCCAAATGCCAATAAAGGAGAACAGGGTTGAACTGTGGAGTCCTTGGTGCTCTCTGAGCTTGGTGGTTTCCTTGCAGACGTTACACGACCCAACTAGGTAACTTCATCAGTGCTAGAAGGGAAGAGGGGTTTGCGGAGTGGAGGAGGAGGAGGACCGTGAGGTCCTTGGTGCTCTCTGAGCTAAATAGAGGAGCCACATTACTGTGCATTGTGAAGTCTTCATTTCAGGTCCAGTAACACACACACCCCTCGCCCCCCCCCCCCTTTAAAGGTATAAATTACTGTGCACCATGAAGTCTTCACTCAGGTCCTCCTCACATACATTTAAACATGGATATAAGTCACAGTAATGTGCTGTACTTTTTGCTAATGCATCTTCATATACAAGTGCATAAGCTAGGTGGCTGAGTGGCTAAGACGCTGAGCTTGTCGATCAGAAAGGTCGGCAGCTCGGCGGTTCGAATCCCTAGTACAGGTCTCCTGCGTGAGCAGGGGGTTTGACTAGATGGCCTCCAAGGTCCCTTCCAACTGTGTTCCTGTTACATTCAACCAAACAGGCTGACACACTTCATACTTTCTTTCTGCTTCACAGGGAGGCCTGTGCTCAGGTTCCTTCACCACAATCTCTCTCCCTCTCTAACCCCCTCCCTCTCCTCCTCCCCCACCCATTTCAAGTTATAAATGACTGTGTATGAAGTCTTCACTCAGGTCCTCTCATACACCTTAAACTGATAGGCATAGATATCAGCCCCAGTACTGTGCATTGTGAAGTCTTCACTCAGGTCCACCATTTGCTCTATTTCTCACTCTCTCTCTCTCTCTCTCTCTCTTAATTTACAGCTTAAAGATCTTAATTTACAGCTTAAAAATAGATAAGCATCGCTCATTGTGAAGTCTTCACTCAGGTCCATTTCTCTCTCCATATATGCACATAAACACAATCACTCACTCACACACACACTTCATTCTTTCTGCTTCTTCACAGTGAGGCTTTTGCTCAGGTTCCTTCACTACAACATGTCTCATTCTCTCTCTCCCTCCCTCCCTCCCTCTCCTCCTCCCCCCCACCCATTTCAAGTTATAAATGACTGTCTATGAAGTCTTCACTCAGGTCCTCTCATACACCTTAAACTGATAGGCATAGATATCAGCCCCAGTACTGTGCATTGTGAAGTCTTCACTCAGGTCCAGCATTGTTTCTCTTTCTCTCTCTCTCCCCCCTCCCTCTTGCTCACTCTCTCTTCCCCCCCTCCCATTTAAAGATATGAATTGGTGTGCACCATGAAGTCTTCAACCAGATCTTAATTTACAGCTTAAAAATAGATAAGCGTCGCAATATTGTTCATTGTGAAGTCTTCACTCAGGTCCATTTCTCTCTCCATATAATAATAATAATAATAATAATAATAATAATAATAATAATAATAATAATAATAATAATAATAATAATTTTTATTTCTATACCGCCCTTCTCCTGAAGGACTCAGGGTGGTGTACAGCCTATTTAAAAACAGAATAGACATCAATTTAAAATAATTTAAAAGTATTAAATAAATTTGGCTTAATTTAAAACCCCAAAAGTTTAAAACATCCAATATAAAATTATGTTGCTAACCCAGCCTGGCGGAACAATAGGGTCTTGAGTGCGCAGCGAAATACCCGGAGGTCAGAAATCTTACGAATTTCCGGGGGCAGTTCATTCCACAGGGCTGGGGCTCCCACAGAGAAGGCCCTCCCCCTGGGTGTCGCCAGCCGACATGACTTGGCCGATGGCACCCTGATATGCACATACACACACTCACACAATCACTCACTCACACACTTCATTCTTTCTGCTTCTTCACAGTGAGGCTTTTGCTCAGGTTCCTTCACTACAACATGTCTCATTCTCTCTCTCCCTCCCTCCCTCTCCTCCTCCCCCCACCCATTACAAGTTATAAATGACTGTCTATGAAGTCTTCACTCAGGTCCTCTCATACACCTTAAACTGATAGGCATAGATATCAGCCCCAGTACTGTGCATTGTGAAGTCTTCACTCAGGTCCAGCATTTTTTCTCTTTCTCACTCTCTCTCTCCCCCCTCCCTCTTGCTCACTCTCTCTTCCCCCCCTCCCATTTAAAGATATGAATTGGTGTGCACCATGAAGTCTTCAACCAGATCTTAATTTACAGCTTAAAAATAGATAAGCATCGCAATATGGTTCATTGTGAAGTCTTCACTCAGGTCCAATATCCTCCCCTCTCTCCCCCTTCCCCCCCTCCCCTGTTAGTGTTATTAATTTACCATCTGAAATGATTCACTTAACAAATGTGGCAAGAAAAGTAAAAAAAAAAAATGGGGCAAAACTGACTTAACAAATTTCTCATTTAACATAAATTTTAGTAGGGGCGCGGTGGCTCAGTGGCTAAGACGCTGAGCTTGTCGATCGAAAGGTCGGCAGTTCACCGGTTCGAATCCCTGGTGCCGTGTAATGGGGTGAGCTCCCGTTACTTGTCCCAGCTTCTGCCAACATAGCAGTTCAAAAGCAGGTAAAAAAGGCAAGTAGAAAAACAGGAACCACCTTTGGTGGGAAGGGAACAGCGTTTCCGTGCGCCTTTGGCATTGAGTCATGCTGGCCACATGACCACGGAGACGTCTTCGGACAGCACTGGCTTTTCGGCTTAGAAACGGAGGCAAGCACCGCCCCCTAGAGTCAGGAACGACTAGCACATATGTGCGAGGGGAACCTTTACCTTTACCTAACATAAATTTGGGGCTTAATTGTGGTCATAAGTTGAGGGCTATCCCTGTATAAATACCACCATTGCTTTCTTTTACCACAGTCATTCTACTTCTATTTGTGGGTTTTTGTTCCTTTTCTTCTTATTAAGAATTCATATTATCCAAAGTAGAGGAAATATAAACAGCTGGCGCAGGAAACAAAAACCATCCAGAAAGATATGTTATTATCGTGCTGCTACTGAGTTTCCAAGGTATCAGGTGCTTTTCTTTCATTAGCAGCTAATTGAAAAAATATATATATATTTTCAGCGAGACCTTGAATTTGTGAGGCACTCATTACCCTTCCCCTCCTGCTGTGGAATGATCCGCTTAGTTCTGCAGTTACAAGTCTCTCTTGGCTCCTTTGGAGAAATTTTCTTCCAAGCAACTGTTTTTGGCATAAAATATTTAACGGGCGTCGATTGGAATTTGTGCCAGGTTTTTTTTTTCCCCTCTCTTAGCTGGGAAAAAGTTCATAATGCCCAGATATAAATCAAGTTTAGAGTTTGCAGACCTTAAAATATCTGCAGATTTCCCCTCCCAACAATGCCTCTGAATCCCATAGCCCCCTCTCTCCAAAAGAATGCTTTTTTTATTGAGTGGTTTTCTTTATTTATTCATTTACTGATCTGATGCCTACATCTGCCCATCTCCATAAGTGACATGTCTCTCTTACAGAGCCAAAGGACAAATAACGTATAATATTTTATTACAATACCCTAAAAGCAGGGTATTTCTTCGTTTGTGTTTGGACCAGGCCTCTCCATTTTGTGAGAGCGCTTGCAGGAGCATTGCAAGTACGACCATGGCCTTCCCCAAAATATCGTTTTGTGAAATCTTGGATGGCCTCAATAGAAAATTCCCACTATTTCCCTGGGGAACCAAATTGAGGGGTTTTATTTAAATAGAACGAATTTGTAAAATTAAGACTTGGGGCAAGGAGATCCTTGACTTATGACCAAAATTAAGCCGAAAACTTCCATTGCTCTAACCAAGATCATTGAGTTTTGCTCCATTTTACAATCTTTCTTACCCGTGTGATTCACAAATGTGAATCAGTGGCCAAGAATCCGAATTTGGATCACGTGACTGCAGGGATGCTGCAGCGGTCGTAAGTGTGAAAAACGGTCATAAGTCACTTTTTTCCAGTGCCATTGTAACATTTGAACAGTCACTAAATGAATGCATAGATAGATAGATAGATAGATAGATAGATAGATAGATAGATAGATAGATAGATGTTTTTTTGTCGAAGCACCTGGTCTACCCCAATATGGAAGGGAACATAGTGCTTCCCTTTCGCCTTTCAGCTCCAATCCAGGAGCCCTCAGGCAGTCGCATTCACGACAAACCATTTTATACTAAATTTATATTTGCTGATAAAGAAATTTCATCTACAACCTTACTTTTCAAACTACAATTTAAGGACTAATCTCTTTCGTGCTGGTTTTTCCTTCTCTTCCTGCAGTTCACAGAGGAGAAACTTGGCCAGGCTGAGAAGACAGAATTAGACGCGCATTTTGAGAATCTCCTGGCTCGAGCAGACACCACCAAAAACTGGACGGAGAAGATTTTACGACAGACAGAGATCCTGCTTCAACCGAATCCCAGTAAGCCTTGATTAGCACCCGCAGGTGTGCTAATAAATTAGGACCGGTCATAAGTTATTGTTTTTTTCCCCCCTTTTCTAAGGAAGGCCCTCTTGTTCTCCTCATCCAGTGCGTAACACAATTTGTCCGTTCGGTCACAGGTGCCCGAGTGGAAGAGTTCCTCTATGAGAAGCTGGACAGGAAGGTTCCATCTCGGGTCACCAATGTGGAACTTTTGGCTCAATACATGATGGAAGCGGCTACTGACTTCGGAGTCACCTCTCCCTATGGTGAGTCATGGCCGGCGGAGGCTTCGTTCCTCTCCACTGTTCGGACTTAGGCTTCCCTAAAAAGCAGGAAGCAGAGTCTTGATCCCGGCAAAACCCCTTTTATTTACACGGCTGTGAATTCCTTTCATTCACAGTCAGCAAGGCTTGTCCAAACAGTCTTTCAGAGGAGTATTTATCGACACAAACCTTATCTCGCTTGGAAAGCTGCCAGATAATTAGTTTCCAAACGCAGGGCAAGGCAAAACTTGGCACAGAGTCTCTGGGATTCACGGACAGATCTTCCCACTCTTGAAACGAACGAACGAACGAATTGTTTCCTGCAAAAGCCCAGGAAATGCCAACCGTCTGTTCTCTCGGTAGGCAAAACTCTCATCAAAGTTGGCGAGACCGAGCGGCGTCTGGGAGGAGCCGAGCGGGACTTCATCCACGCGGCTTCCATCAATTTCCTGACTCCGCTGCGCAACTTCCTGGAAGGCGACTGGAGAACCATTTCGGTGCGTAAAAATGAAGGGCAGGCAGGATGAGGGAAGAGGGGCCCGTTTGGAATTGAAGGGGCTCCTTCGCTTGCCTGCCCGAAGCAAGCGGGGCTTTGCTGGAATTTGCTTCCAATGCCAATTTTCATAGGTGTTAATTGTTGTAGGGCTGTGCCAAATTTTCAAAGCCGGCAGGTGCATTTGCATTTAATTTGTAAATTTATTTATTCATTTATTTATTAAATTTATTTATTACCTACCTCTAAGCTAATCTGAGCCGAGGACTACCCGTATATCCTATTCCAAAAATGCAAAAGCACCAGTCGAGGGAAATCGGAATACAGAACAGCAGAGGTGGAAGGGACCTCTGAAGGTCATCTAGCCCAACCCGGGACTTTTCTCTGTTTTCCAGAAAGAGAGACGGATCCTGCAAAACCGTCGCCTGGACCTGGACGCTTGCAAAGCTCGGCTGAAGAAAGCGAGGGCCGCGGAAGCGAAAGCTGCGGTAATTTTTCCCCTCTCGCCCCCTCCGCACCGTCCTGCCTGCACCCCCACCCCATGTGTGTATCCATCAGCACCATGGCACGCCAGATCCCATCCCTCTTCTTCTTTCTCGCCCGCCGGATGGGCTGTGTTGTGCGTGTCTCTGATGAGGAAGGGAAAAGCTTGATATGTTTGTGACGTATTCTGCCCTCACCCCCCACCCCCACCCACCCCCCAAAAAGAAAGAAAACGGAGCAGGGGCCTGCCTTTACGACCGTTACGGCATGGCAGTTGTAAATTGAGAACCAGAACAGGAATTGCAAATCCTGGACAAGAAACAGCCAGTTTTTCTGGCACAACTTTTTTCCACCCGATCCCTTGCTTCAACTTTCTTTCCCTGCGTCGAATATCCTAGTCCTCATTGAACACTTAGACCTCCTGGGACCTTAACCAGCATCCAATTAGGAATCATCCTGGCCCATCCAGCCGGAAGCGTCTTTAACAAGCCTCGTTCGATGCCGGAGATTTTGGTTCCTTCCTGCCTTGTTTCGTTTCCTACACGCTATTTTTGCTATTCTGAATATTTTGTCCTTCCTATGTCCTGCTCTTTGCTCCACTAATCTCTGCTTTCGTTTTGTCCTCTCTTTTTTTTTTTATTTATTTATTTTCGTCTGTTATTTTGCTCAGTGTGAGGGAACTGTGAGTATTACTTGTGTTAGTAGTGCTGTGGTGTTATTGTTATTATTATTATTATTAGCGTCATCATTATCATCATTCTTTTTGGACATCATTTGAGAAGACCTCTTGGGTGCATGGAGAGAATGGGGTGGGGATTTGGGGATGGGGACAACGAGCCCCTTCCTCAAATATGGAGCTGGGTTTCAAAGGCAGGATTGCGGGAAACAAGGCTGTGCGTAGACGGTGCCAGCAAAATGCTAAAGTTTAGTTTTAAAGTTTCTAGTCCTTAAGAGATGCAAAGACATGGTTGAAAAGGAAGAGACGATTGCTGGATCTGTTTTCTGGACTGGTCTCTTTTTTTGAGAGCTGCCTTCCATAAAAAGAGGCTGTTTGGATTTTAATTTAATTTTTTTTTTTTGAAGGAACCCAGGTTACACACAGCCCTGTTTAGGGAGGGGAAGGGGTGTGAGAATGGCATGTGTGGGGAGGCGAGAGGGAGAAGGGGCTCTTGAGCAAGAAACGTTGCTTTCACAAAGGGGTAGCATGGACATCTAGCCGAATTTATTGTATTTATTTTGTTTTATGTCCCACCTTTATTACTTTATAGGGTAATTCAAAGCGGTGAACACATCCAATAATACTCCTTCCTCCTCCTGTTTTCCCCACAATAACAACTCTGTGAGGTGGGTGGGTTGGGCTGAGAGAGAGAGAGAGAGAGAGAAGGACTGGCCCAAAGTCACCCAGTCGGCTTTCACGCCTAAGACGAGACTAGAACTCCCCATCTCCTGGTTTTCTACTGGCCTTCACCACTAGACCTATCTGGCCAGGATGCCTTCGCCTCTCTCTCTCCTTAATCCTTAAACTACCCCCGAGCTCAATTTCTTAGTCTCTGCCTGCAAACCACAACTGGAATTTTGGGAAACCCACTGGGAGTAGTTCACAAGGTCTCATAACTTGGAATTGGAGGTACGGATGGAATAGAAAGGGGATTTATTTAATCATCCTGTGAATGGGCCAAGCTTGCCTAGCTGGGAGATGTATGATCATCTTTTTTTAACGACCCCATAATACCATGCAGGGTAGAGTCTGGGCAATAGAATGTTTATTGGCCGGATGCCCTTCTTGTCGCCAGTGCTGAGTTTTGTTCAGCAGATATATTCTCATTGTGCCCAGAGAGAGAAACTTCTGCCTCTACCTAGGATCGAACTCACAGCCTCCTGATTTTGAGGCGAGAGCTCCACCTCTAGGCCACCGCACCACTCCTAGTGCCAGCCAAGGAGGGCAGCCAGCAGGCCGTTTTTTAGAGAATCCACTGGCAGGTTAAGGAAGCAGCGGTATAGATGGTCCTTGACTTACAATCACTCATTTAGCGGCCGTCCTAAGTTACAGCGGCACTGAAAAAAAATGGCTCACGGCCGTATTCCATTGCAAAGCTATCCAGAGTCGCTGTATTCGTGAGATGGGCTCCTTAGAAATCCAGTAAATAAATAAAGTCATTCTAAAGCCAAGACCATCACAGAAATCTTATTAGAAAATTTTAGACTCCTAAATGGCTAATTAATTCCATCTAGCAAGAAATTGGTGCCCCTTTTACAACACCCGTTATTTCGGTCAATTTTCAAGCACGCAAATTTGGTTTTTTTTTTAATGGATTTATTTTATGGTTCCATCCTGCCCATCGGACTCCAGCCCTTACCCGCCGAACATTTCCTCCTCCTCCTCCTCCTCCTCCTCCTCCTCCTCCTCCTCCTCCTCCTCCTCCTCCTCGTCCGCTGGCTGGGTGGATTTCGAATGCATGAAACCTGCATGGTTGGTGTGGAATTTGGCATTATTTCTCCCCCCCCCAAGTTTCTAGTCCTCATGTTTTTGGGAATGCTGTATGTCTGCGTGAGCAAGCAAGCCTGAGAGCGAGAAGAGTTGAAGGCAGCTGCTGGGCGGTGTAAATGTATGCGGCGTGGCTGCTCCCTGCCTTCCCCGGCCTGCGGGAGGCGTAATTTCATTTTCTGCCTTCCAAGTAGAGTCGTTGAGAGTCGGGCAGCTGCCGAGTTTAATCAAGTATTATTGTTCTGTTGCTCGGAATGAAAGGGCATCTCAATCTCAGCCCCTTTAAGATCTGGGGGGGAGGAGGGGGGGCTTCAACTCCCAGAATTCCCCAGCCAGCATGTTTGTTGGGGAATTCTGGGAGTTGAGGTCCATCCGCCTTAAAGCAGGCTGGCTGGAGAATTCTGGGAGTTGAAGTCCATGTAAGATGCTAAGCCCTGAGGAATAGGGCGGAAGAGAATTGGGAGGACGCTCAGGTTTGGGGAGACCCTCCTAACCGTCCCCTTCAGGCCTTGGGGGACCCAGAGGATTGCTCTTCCTTGCCAGTTCCCACGCCCGCCCACCCCCCTTTTCCCGCCCCGTGATCTGTGTGTGAATTTGTATTCCCCCTCCGTAGGCGGTGCCCGACTTTCAAGAGACTAGACCGCGTAATTACATTCTCTCCGCCAGCGCAGCCGCGGTAAGACCAGTGCCGGTTCTCAGATCCTCCCCCCCCTCTATCCTCGGTCATCCCTTCTCCCCCCTCCCCCCCAGACCCCCTTCCTCACGCAGACCGGACCCAGCACTGGCTGCGCCCAGCATTTTAACGTGAGCAGCCGAGCGATCCCCGAAAGACTAGGGGTGACACGATAGCAGTGTTCCAATATTTGGGGGGGGCTGCCACAAAGAAGAGGGGGTCAACCTATCCTCCAAAGCACCTGAAGGCAGGACAAGCAGCAACAGATGGAAATTCGTCAAGTCATGCCCCTTCTGAGGGTCTGCCCCAGCCAAGGGGCATTGCAAACGGGCTCCCATTGGAGGCAGCGTCCCTCCAACGATCCCTTCCCCGGCCAAACCCTGGCAAAAGTGCCAAGTTGACAGACGGGCACGGAGGAGAAGGAAGAGGCCGGCTGCAGATTCACACGCTGCTTGCTCATTTATTGACTTGATTTACGCCTTTTCAGCACCGAAGCTCAGCTTGGTGGCTGTGACAGCCTCCGATTGAGCCCGTTTCAACTCCCAGAATTCCCCGCTCTGCCTTTTAGGCACCGTAGAGGATTCTGGGAGTTGAAGGAGATTCTCCAGATGGGCAGATACGTCTTCCGGAATTCTCCATCCTGCACATGGGCACCGCAGAGCATTCTGGGCGTTTAAAGGGAGACTTTAGGTGGGCACATGTCTGCTCCCAGAATTCCCTGCCATGTTGCAGAGCATTCTGGGAATTTTAAGTCCACATTTCTGGAACGCTTTAAATGTTCCTTTTTCTGTTTTAATTTCCTCTCAACCTGCCTTGAACCCAGAATCCTTGCAAGCTCGGTTAATCTGATCCCAGGACTGAGCCACTCGCTCCAAGCCAAATGGGGGTGCAAGATACTTGAGGCTTTTCTGCATGGAACACCGACGGAGGTAGTGAAGTCCCAAAGGCGCTTTTTCAAAAAGCAACTGGCATTTCTTTTGTCTTTCCTTGAAGACGTTTCGCTGCTCATCCAAGAAGCTTCTTCAGTTCTGACTCCAGTTCAGTCCAGTCAAACTGAAGAAGCTTCTTGGTTGGGAAGCGAAATGTCTTCAAGGAAAAACAAAAGAAATGCCAGTTGCTCTTTTGGGACAACCATGACTTGGATGATTGAGAATCTCCATAGACCCCATAACTCCTCCCTGTCTCCCTCCTATTTTGCCATCCTTTTCCTGTCCGTCCCCCCTAATTAACGGGGGACAGTCTTTTAAGGAAGAAAAAACAATTGCCACCTGAGAATTCCTGGCTCTCACTCAACCACCACCGCACGGTTCCTTCCCAAAGCAGTTCAGGGGGTGCCAGCATTGTCCACCCATTCAGACATTTGTCCGGTTCATCTGGGTTTGCGGCTGTGTTTCTGCCTCACGTTAAAATGTCGGAACCTCGAAACACCACCACCCCTTCCCCGTGTCCGTTTCCCGCCTTGCTGACACTCCCGTTGGGAAGGAACCAGATTCAATCCAGATTCAGGGAGATTGGGGGGGGGGACGATCCACCGGGTCCCCGGAATCCTGGCTTGGCAGAGGAATCGCTTTCTTTCAGCGTTGCATGCTGGCTGCTCCTAAATCAGGCGTCGTCATCACCTCACGGGGGCCTTTCTTTTCCAAAGTGGCGTTTCTGCTCCAAGTTGGCAACTTTGGGGAAGGGGCGACGGCTTGCTCATTCGGCCCAAAAAGGAGTAGGGAAAATGTTAGACGTGGGTGGAAGTCCGGAGAGAAAAGGAGGACATTCAGTGCTACTAAATAGTTTATTGTGATCCAGAGACAGTGGTGGGATTCTACCAGTTCGGACCAGTTCCGTGCCATAGGTTCACCATCACAGGTCTAATCTAACGAAGAGAAGGGCCAGGGGCAAAATGAAAGCAGTTGGGAGTCTGCAAGTGTTAAAAGTTGCGATGTTTGGAGGTTTACACCCTTGGTTTTCTGTGTCTCTCCATCCAAAATCTGCCCTTGGGATGTGGCCCACTTTGGGGGAACGTTTTTGCCGTGGCAAAGAAAGGCACCCACTTCCCTCCCCTTGGAAATGCTGCTTTGCTTAGGCTTGGTCATGGAATGCATGGCGTGTTGCATTTTGGGGGGTGGGCTTTTGTGCCAGATCCCGCCAAAGTGAGCAGACGGGGGGGCCCTAGACGGTCCATCATGAAGAACGAAGAGCTTCTCATAGTTCATAGCAGGGGTCTCCAACCTTGGCAACTTTTAAGACTTGCGGACTTCAACTCCCAGAGTTCCTCAGCCAGCTGGCTGCGGAATTCTGGGAGCTGAAGTCCACAAGTCTTCAAGTTGCCAAGGTTGGAGACCCCTGGTTCATAGGACAGGTGGGTCTGTCTAGCCGCCAGGAATCTCCAAACTCGGCCAATTTAAGACTTGTGGACTTCCGGCTCCCAAAATTGCTGCATGGCTGGCTGGGGGATTCTGGGAGTTGGAAATCCACAAGTCTTAAAAATGGCCAACTTTGGAGACCCTTGGTCTACCTTAATCCAAACACCTGACTTGGGGGTGGGTTGGAGTGGGGTTTGAGGAGGGGAGGAAATGGAATCCCCTCCCCATTTGGAGGTCTATCACCGTCTGCCACTCGGGGTGGGGGACAGGCCCGGCTGCATTCCCACAGTCACCCCTGTTGTGGCCGCCCTCAAGGCGGCTTCGTTGTGTTGGAATGTGGGTGGTTTGGTGTCTTCTGATGTTGACTCGCTTTTCCGTTTGTCCTGTGGTTCCCCACAGCTTTGGAGTGACGAGGTGGAAAAAGTAAGTACTACCAATATTCCAGTATTCTTTCTTTTTCTTCTTTTTTTTAATCCAAAAATGTCCATCTTTTCTTTTCCTGGAACGGAAGGAAGTCGACCCTGGGGGGTGTTGCGTTCGTACCAGACAGTGAATCTGGTGGCTGAATGAACCCCGTTTCTGGATTTACATACAGATAGACTTCGACTTGCAACCATGGCCTGCTCATAAGTCACGCTTTCAGTTGTGACTTTGAACGAGTGCTGAACGAATGGTTGTAAGATGAGGAGTCCCTGTAGCATCTTCCAATCCTGCCAAAGTCCGTAACCAAAAATAAAAATCGATTGCAGTTAAAAAAAAAATGATATTCCATTAATAAAATGCAGAAAACAGGCTGAAAGGCTTCCTTGGGGAGTGGGTGGGGATGGATTGTGCCTTCGTTCTGAGGGGGCTCCACCGTTGTGTTTTGCAGGCGGAGCACGAGCTTCGGATGGCCCAGACGGAATTTGATCGACAGGCGGAAGTAACTCGGCTTCTTTTGGAAGGAATCAACAGCACACATGTGAGTTTTTAATTCATTCGTTAAATTTATTTGCCCGCCGTAAGGCTGCCCTAGATGGCTTACAATAATAAAAAGGGAGAAAAATAAAAAGGTGTGTAAACAACAGTACTGTATCTTTGTTTTCTTTTTATGACTCTTTAATCCCTTGTTTCGGGTGGAGTTGAGGCGACTGAACGGAACTGAGCCTTTACTGGCCAGATGCCCTTCCTGACGCCTATGTGGGGGTTCACAGCAGATATTTTCTCTTTGCGCCCAGAGAGAGAAACATCTGTCGCTGCCTAGGAATGAACTCTCAGCCTCCCGAGTGGAAGGCGAGCATCTTCACCTCTAGGCCACCCCAGTAAAATAAATAAAGGCTGTTAATCTCCAGTTTTCAGCAAGAGCCGCCCGTAACCTTCCCTGGACAATACGCTGGACTCTCCTTCTTTCAGGTCAACCACCTCCGATGTCTCCACGAGTTTGCAGAAGCTCAGACCACGTACTACGCGCAATGCTACCAATACATGTTGGATCTCCAGAAGCAGCTGAATAGGTAGCTAAATGTTGTTGTTTTTTTGAAGCTGCCCAGGGTGTATTAAGGGGAGGATATCTGTGGGGGTCCCAAAAAGGGCCAGATGCAGCGCACTTGAATGACCTCGCCCCCGGTGACTCAGCACTGAAAACATTCGGCCAAACTTAAAACGTTTTGGAGGGTAGTCAGAACGGTTGATGGTCTTCAACAGATTAAGACAGTGAGAACAATGAATCAGTGCAATGATTCTGGAAGTTGAGGTGCTCCATCACTGGAGGCTTAAGAAGAGATTGGACTGGAAATGGTCTAGGGTCTGTGGCTTGAGCCCCTTCCAATCCTATTGTTCTGTGTTCTCTGTTCTGTTCATATTTTAAGCTCTGAAATTTCAGGGGATTTCTCTTTTCTTCATTTCTTGTCTTCTGTTCTGTCCCTCTCTGGCTTTCAGCTCCAGAGGAGAAATGTAAGTTAAAAAAAAAAAATCAGATTTTTTTTTTTTATCAGTGGTTTAATTTGTAATGGAAACCATTTCAGGGTTATAATCCTCCGCGCAAGTTCGTATCGTATCCAAAGCTGGGGTTTTCTTTTAACATTTAAGAGCGCAATTTCGTTAGGATTTGCTAAATTGATCAAATTTCTTAGATCGTTGCCATTTCCTGTATCTCACTTTATAATTTGAGCTGTGTGGGCTGTACTTCGTTATTGCGTAATAGCCATATAAATAAATTGCATAAATTAGATATATATATAAAATTGTCTTATTTTAGTACGGACATAAAAGTGGATAGAACAGTTTTGAAATTTTTTTAAAAAAAATATTTTACAGTGTTTGTAGATCTTTTTCAGCTACTTTTTACTGGGTGAGGAAACCTGGTTAATGAAAAGTTTTTGGAGGTTGTTAAGAAGAGATGGTCTAGGGTTGTGATGGCGAATCTATGGAATGCCGCGTGCCAGAAGTGGCGTGCAGAGCCCTCTCTGTGGGCACATGCGCAGTCGCCACCTACTTTTCTGGTTTCTGGCCAGCTGGTCTTCGCAGGCACCTGAGTGCTGGAAAACGGCCTGAAAAGGGCCCCAAAACAGGCTGTTTTCCAGGCTGCTCCCAGACCTTTTTCAGGCTGTTTTCAGGCCATTTTCCGGGCTGTTTTCCGGCTGGTTTTTCGGCCGTGTTTGGCCCAGAAAACAGCCCAAAAAAAGGCATGCACTGGTATTTGGGTTTCCAGCGCTCCAGCACGCACGCATGCACACACCTTCCAGTTTGGGCACTCGGTGCCGAAAAGGTTAGCCATCCCTAGTCTAGGGTTAAGAATGGAGTTGGACTAGAAGACCTCCAAGGTCCCTTCCAACTCTTACTCTGTAATTGCTTAGTGGCCCCGTTCACACAACTCAATTGCTTAAACCTAGCTAGTTTTAACCTGGCGGTGTCTGAACCCCGTGACTTGCCTAGCAGAGGAGTCTGTGCATCCTCTGGAAAGTGAACAGAGATGATTAATTTGGCATGTGAGTCTCCCACCTCACACATAAGCGGCTGCAAGTTTTGTAATTAAGTGTTAAGCACCTTGAACCGCAGGAGTCGAAACGCTGGAAGGGCCGGCTTGCAACTTCCTTTCATCTTTTCTTCCCTTATCCAGGTTGCCGGGGACTTTTGTGGGCAACGCAGAGTCCACATCGCCTCCGCCTAACGCTGCTTCCCCGACCGCCATGGTTGCCGCCACGGGGCCCGCCGTGCCCACCCTCCCGGTGGTGCCCACGCTTGCCGGAGCATCCAATTCGGCTCCGGTGGTTGAAGCTCTGAATCCCAGCGAGGTGAAGCCCCCCAGCAGCGGGACCCGGAAAGCCCGAGTGTTGTATGACTACGATGCAGCCGACAGCAGCGAGCTTTCCCTACTCTCGGATGAGGTTGGCACCCCCACCATCTCGGGCAAGGCGCTGGGAGAACGCGTGGCACCTGGGCAGCCCTGCCAAAACCCACGACACGGGGGTGAAATCTAGCAGATTCTGACAGGTTCTGGAGAACCGGTAGTGGAAATTTTGAGTAGTTTGGAGAACCAGCAAATACCACCTCTGGCTGGCCCGAGAGTGGGGTGGGAATGGGGATTTTGCAGTATGGCAAGCGTCCAAAATTTTAATCTCGTGAATTGTGGGGAAGCTGCGATGGTCGTGTAAGGTTGTAAGTCACTTTTCGCAGTGCTGTTGTAAGTTTGAACAGTTACTAAATGGTTATAAGTCAAGGACCACCTACAGGGTTAGGTAGGAAAAGGGGCCTTCAGCCTCCATAAAGAGGGGATTTCGTACCCTTTCAGATGCTTCCCTCATTCTTTTAGAATATTTATAATACAAAATTATTATTACAATTATTATTTATAATTATTATAAATAATTGTAATTTGTTCATAATATTTTAGACATGGCATTTCGTATCTTACATCTTTTATCTCTTGTGCTTTTTTAATCGAAATGTGATGTGAATGGGCCAAACAGTAAATAACAATCATAATTTCATTCTGAATCCTGCCCAAAATCCAAGCTGGATTAAATAAAATTCTCCTGCCGTTTGTCTGTATGAAGAACCGCCCCAAAAAAGCACTCAAGTAAAACCCCGGTTAGGCCAACCCTGCCTGACCCCCTTCCGTCTCTCCTCTCTTTCAGATGATCACTGTGTACAGTCTCCCAGGGATGGACCCTGATTGGCTGGTTGGAGAGCGGGGGAATAAGAAAGGCAAAGTCCCTGTCACCTACTTAGAACTGCTGAGCTAAGCGCACCTGGCAAGGACTCTGCAAGAAAATCATCTCTTTCTCCTTCTTCTCTTTTTCTTCTTCTTTTGGAAACTGGTTCATTCCGAGATCCCTCGCTCTCACTATTTATTATTATTATTGTTATTATTATTTGGGGTTCTTAGGTTGTGTGGATTAAGGCCCCAAAGGGATGGTGGTGAATCACTTCCGTTCTCCAGGGTTTCAGGGACTCCCCTCCAATTATCCTAGTTGGCTTTGAGAATTGTTGGGAGCTGCTGGGAAGACACCCCTAGCTCGTTGGGGATAGTGGTGGGTCATGAGGACTAGCCACTTTAGAGACCCTTCCTTCCTTCCTTCCCATCTTAATTTTTCCTTCCTTCCTTCCTTCTCCTCCCATCTTTCCTCCCTCCCTGTTTCCATCCTTCCCTTTCTCCTTTTCTCTTTCTCTTCCTTCCTTCTCCATCTTCCTCCCTTTCCTTTCTTTTTCCTTCTTTTCCTCCTTCCTTTCTCCCTCTCTCCTTCCTTCCTTCCCCTTTTTTCTTCCCCTATTTTTTTCTTTACATTATTCGGAGCCTTCAATCGATTGTAGACATTCCAGGCCAGTGGGGGTGATGATGTGGGGAGAGAAGGGAGGAGTTTTCTGAACGCAGGCCCAGCCTTCCCCCCTTTGCCCACCCATCAGAGCCCATTCCCCAACTCGGAGCCAGTCGGAGAAGAAACCTATCGGAAGCAGACAAGCCATCCCTGTGGGGTCAAACTTTCCGATAGAAAGATCCTAAGAATTTCACGAAGAAAAAGAGATGGAATTTGCAACTCGGGCTGAAGTTTCTTTTTAACCGTTAGGCTTTGATTATCTGGCCATGCACCAGTTTTCCACACCTTTGTGTTTCCTCTTGCCCTGTCTTCAGGTGTGCAAAGACACACACCCACACATCTAACAAACACATCTGCCTGCAGGTTGAGGTGCCCGGACTTTGTCAAATCTCTTCACGCTCCATAGCTCCGATCCTTGGGGCGCTTCTGCCGAACTCGAAGCCATATGTAGTACCAGTGTAACCTAGCACAGAGCATGAAGCAGATTCGGCCACCGTCCCGCCACCTGAGGCCGCGTGGTTCAAAGCTTGACCGGTGCTTTTTTTCCCTTTGCGCTTTCAGGCTGACGTCGGGTTGCAGAGCCCTTTCTGTAAATGCAATCTATTCCGAACGACTTGCAAACGTTTCTTTTGCTTGCCGGCCTGTTGTCCGTTCTCCCACTTGGGCTTCGTTTATATTATCCCTTCTGGGTTTCTTCTTAAGAAAGCCACACGGGGTTTAGGTAACTCTGCTCTTTCTTGCAGCATTTCTGAGCTTTTTACGAGGCTCTCCAGTCCTCCTTTCCTGGAGGGATCCACTGAATGTCCCAGGAGTGTGGGACGTTGCCAAATCTTTTGGGGCAAATATGTTTTGGCAGGCAGGAAGATTCTCTGCCGGTGCAATCTTCGGGCAAAAAAAATCCTGTGGTTTTCACAATACTTAAAAAAAAAATACTTCTGAATAATCAGGTTCCACCGGCAGAAGCTCGGAAGCTGCTTTGGGGGAGCCGAAATCATGAATCCTAGAAACAGAAGATTGGATCTGAAGCTGTTATTAGCAGCTTCAGATCCCCTTCCACTCACCCACCCTGGTATAAAACATTTTATTATCCTTTTCTGAGTTATAGATGTTCTTTCCTGTGTGCTCGGTTTAAAGCTTCTGCACGGTTTCCCCCAATTTGAATGGGGTTTGGGGCTTTTGGGGTTTTTTTCTTGCATTCTCTGGTGTTTGGCATGTATCCCCCCCGGTCCGAGTCAGGAACCCCGCTGGGGCTACGGATCTGGGAATCCTCACCGGGGGGAGGCAGCAAGTAACCCCAGGCCCATTTTTCTGGGTGTGTGGGGACCTCCTCCCCAATCTTTCCTTGCAAACTGTTTGTATTCTGCTTTTTTTTTCTTCCTTTGTCGAGTTCCTTTAACAATTGCAGACTTTGAAACGGGCCAAGAGCTCAGATGTAAAGGAAATGGCCGACACTCTTGTTACTGCAATCTTTGATTAATTAAAAGTTAAGAGCTGCTCTCAAGTTTCGGCTGCTTTCTTCCAAAAAAAAAAAACCAGGATGTCTGTGGCTCTGGAGCTAAATTTATTTATTTCTCCCCCCCCCCCCACCCAAGGCTTAGGCAGAAATCGGGACTGGCCCCAGGGGTTAGAGAAATGCAGGTAGTCCTCAATTTAGGACCGCAACTGAGCCCAAAATTCGTTGCTAAATGAATTTTTGTTTGCTCCATTTTACGACCTGCCTTGCCGGTTGTTAACTTAGTAACATGGTTGTTAAGTGAATCTGGCTTCCCATTTGACTGGACTTGTCGCAAAAGGTGGGGGGGGTGTCACATGACCCCAGGATACCGCGACCGTTGTTAAGTATGAACCAATTGCCTAGTGCCTTGAATTTTCGTTCCAACCGTAAAAAAACTCAGTTCTAAACTTCCAAAAGAGGCCCTGCCCCCTCTATGGTCACATGACTGTATTTCGGGTACCTGTCAAGTTTGCAACATCCCACATCACAACCTGCAATTTACAATGTTTGTGGACTTTTTGGCAGCGTTTGTGAGTGTTTACTTCTGATTTTTTGGGGGGGAAAAAACACTCCATGGCGAACAATGGGTTCACTTAGCAACGGCATTCCCACGATCCCCATGGCGATTCGCTCAACAACCTTGGACTAAGCAGAGAATTCTCAGATGTTCTAATAAAATATGTTTATTTAGGACCGATTGTGTCTGGTAATAACTACCTGGGCCTAGGTCACAACACCATATGCCGACATGGTAAACAGTCCAGAGAGGGCTGTAAAGCACTTATGGGGCAGTATAGAAGTCTTAAGTGCCATTGCTGTTGTTGCACCATGGTCATAATTCGAGGACTACCTGTATTTCAATCTCTACCGAAAGCAAAGCACGCTTGTTTTATTCCGTACATTTAATCGAGACAGTTGCAGAATGTTTTACGGGTCCGGGGTGTTGATGTTAAAGCAGCCAAGAGCCGTAGCTTCACCGTATGAAGCGTGGAGAGCCGACGTTCCCAGAGGCCTCTCTTGTGTTCTTCCAACTGTTTCACGCGCCGCTTGATTCCTTCCGGGAAAAGTTGGGCTTCGGAAGCGGAAGCCGAACCGGGCTACACTTCGTGAACATTCAAGAGGTTGGAGCCCCAGCATTGCTTAGAAACGTGTTTAATCAATATAAATAGGAAACAACTCGTACAAAAAAACGGGGAGACTCAAGCAATGGGATTCTGGTTTTCGATCCTGCCTGGAACGAGGATCGAGGACTTTATAAAAAATATCTCTTCCCTGCCCTCAGAACGGCAGAGACGGGTCCCATGGAAAACAGGGGGAATCCTGACAGGAGGGTCTCTGCCCTTAGCTGACAAAGCTCCGTCACAAAACAGTCCTCGACCTACGAGATTAATGCCCGATACTGTTTTCGGAAGGGATAATTCAAGCTCTCTCCATCTGCTTTCCATCCTGGGGCTGTACGTTAAGCTAGAAAAATAAGGGACAGGCTTATGAAGGCCAAGCCAGATTTACTCGCGACACAATTGCTTTGGGAGGGTGGGGGTGGGGGTCTTTCCCGCAGACGGGGTCCTTTGCTGGAAGAGACCAGCCAACGCCTCCCTGGTGGTGGGTGGGAGGTCCCAGAATGGATGGGAGACGAACTGGAGTGAGAATCGTCTTCAGCCGGGGTGGGTGGCATTTATCTTTGCACGTGTCTGACAAAGGTCTGCACCAGCTGGAAGAGGGGGTCCTGGCCTTCCGGCCCCAGCTTGGAGGAGGGTTTTCCCTGGGGAGAGGGCAGAAGGCCCCCAGCAGGCGAGGAAGGACCACCACGGCGGAAATAGCGAGACAGGCTGGAGAGCAGCGTGCTCTGAAAAGAGAACACAGGATTCTGTTACAGGAGGGGTTAAGAGGCTGGTTTAGGAACCAGGAGACGGTGAATTCTAGCCCTGCCTTCGCCATAAAAGCCGGCTGGGTGTCTTTGGGCCAATCACCAGGAATCGTGAGTTCTAGTACCGCCCTCGGCATGAAAGCTACTTGGATAAGCTTGGGATAATAACCAGGAGACGGTGAGTTCTAGTCCTGCCTTTGCCATAAAAGCCGGCTGGGTGTCTTTGGGCCAATCACCAGGAATCGTGAGTTCTAGTACCGCCCTCGGCATGAAAGCTACTTGGATAAGCTTGGGATAATAACCAGGAGACGGTGAGTTCTAGTCCTGCCTTAGGTTTGAAAGCTGGCTGGGTGAATTTTGGCCAATCACCAGGAGACGTTGAGTTCGAGTCCTGCCTTAGGCATGTGAGACAGTTGGGTGACTGGGCTAGTCCCTCTCTCTCAGCCCAACCCACCTCACAAGGATGTTGTTGTGGGGAAAATAGGAGGAAGGTGTGTCAGATACGTTCGCCACCATGAGTTTTATGTACAAATAATAAAGGCAGGAGGCAAATAGGTCAACCGGTCCGTCTCCTCCTTCCCACCCTTGCCATCTGCGTACGTGATGGGACTGCCATCATCCCATTCAGCCCAGCCAAGGGCAGCTGCTGCCAGGGATGATGGGAACGACAGTCGCAGTAACCCACTGAGCCAGGGTGGCCCCCCCCTTACCAGCTCTGAGCTGAGCTCCTGTTTCATGCGCTGTTTATCTCGCGAGTGCACCGCCGGATCCTTCAAATACCGAACCGCTTGAGAGATGAGCAGGTAGAAGCAGTTCTCCATGGTAAACATCAGGAGAGGCCTGGAACAAAAGACGTGGCTTATTGAGCCACCGAAAAGCGCTAACACAGGGGTGGGAAACTATGGCCCAGGAATTCTGGGAGTGGAAGTCCCTACAAGTCATAAAGGGGCCATAATTCCCCACCTCTGCACCAGCGGAAAGACTGATCAAGACGCAAACAGCAGTTTCCCCAAACCTATCCCCAAAGGATAGCGTGTGTTTGCCACTTTGAATTATTCATAAATACAATATAACACAGGGAAAGAAAAGGAAGGGAAGGGAAGGGAAGGGAAGGGAAGGGAAAGGAAAGGAAAGGAAAGGAAAGGAAAGGAAAGGAAAGGAAAGGAAAGGAAAGGAAAGGAAAGGAAAGGAAAGGAAAGGAAAGGAAAGGAAAGGAAAGAAGGAAAGGAAAGGCCTAACTTTCTCCCTCTTTTTAAACAATTTTAATATTTTAATATTTTTTAATATTTTTAATCCTCAAAGTTTAAATTTGTTTTAAATTGATTGGGGTTTTAATCTGTCTGGGCCAAACAATTTAATTCGATTTTATTTCTGCTTTTTAAATTTTGTATGTATGTATTTTATTGTTTGGCTGTTCACCGCCCTGAGTCCTTCGGGAGTAGGGCGGTATACAAATCAAATAAAAGTAAGAAAGGAAAGGAAAGGAAAGGAAAGGAAAGGAAAGGAAAGGAAAGGAAAGGAAAGGAAAGGAAAGGAAAGGAAAGGAAAGGAAAGGAAAGGAAAGGAAAGGAAAGGAAAGGAAAGGAAATAGAAGCAGCAGGTCCCTTTCTGAGCAATTCAAATATTCCTTGGGGTAGCATGGAGAGGACTGTGCTGAGGAACCGCCCTTGCTGGAGAAGTTCCTTTCAAGCCCACAGCAAATATCCTTTTTTTTAAAAAAAGGATTTCTTCTCCAGTTCCGTGTTCCAAAGGTGGTCAAAGCCCCGAGGTACCTACTTGAGGGTCTTGTTCCCTTCCTGCTGGGGGGAGGGCCCTGCAGCCAGACTGAAGGGGTCCTTCTTCTTATCCAACTTTGGGAAGAAAGAAAAGCAGCATCAGGACTCAAGACAAAGTAAAAAATAAGTCATTTTTGTTGTTGAGTGCCATTGTAACTTCGGTCACTAAATTACCGTTCCAACCTATGGAAACAGGGTTAGAAAATACCTTGGAGGTCATCTAGTCCAACCTCCTGCTCAAGCAGGAGACCCTATAACATTTTGGACAAATGGCTGTCCAGTCTCTTCATGAAAGCCTCCAGTGATGGACTGGAGGCAAGTCGTTCCCCTGATTAATTGTTCTCACGTTCAGGAAATTTCTCCTTAATTCTAGGTTGGAGCCCTTCTTGATCAATTTCCATCCCTTACTTCTTGTCCTCAGGCGCTTTGGAGAACAGGCCGACCCCCTCTCCTCTGTGACACCCCCTCCAATGCTGGAAGGCTGCTCTCGCGTCTTTCTCTGCGTTAGGCTACACCAGGAGTCGGCAAGCTTAAACACCCGAAAGAGCCACAAAGGTTGTAACTGGAAGCCCCCGTTCAATTCTGGAGCGGACTGGAAGTCCGGTTCCCCCACCATAGAGTCGCCTCTTAGCACGGCATCCTTTTTCCGCTACCTGTCCTAACCGAAAGCCCTATCAATTGTGGAGCCGATCAGCAACAGGGAGCCGCAGCAGAGGGATGAAAGAGCCATATGCGGCTCCAGAGCCCCAGGTTGTTGACCCCCTGGGCTACACAGACCCAGTTCCTCACATCTGTTCATTGTATGTTACCTCCAGACCCCTAATCATCTGTTGCTCTTCTCTGCACTCTTTAAGGTCTCATTACCTATCACCATGGCCAGAATCGGATGCAGTATTCCAAGTGTGGCCTCACCACTGCAGTATATGAATAACTATACAGCATCTCCAAACTAGCAGCCTGGCCGTGCCTCTCCGCTCTGCACGAGCTCTTCTGAACTCTTACCTCCCCTAACATGTTCAGGGCCACGTTGATGGTGGCCAGCAGGGTCCCAAAAGAGGGGGCCACCTCCGAGTCAAAGGCCGGAGTCGTAAAGCTGAGCATGAAAAGGATGTTGTACTCCGCCAGGTCCAGGGACTGCGGGAGAAAGCAGAATCAAAATGCACCCACAGCAGAATCAGTATTATTTGCTATTTTTATTGGCTATGTTTATTTGGCCGCCTCTATCGCCGTGGGGCTGCCCCAGGCGGAGTACAGCAATACAAAGGAAGAAATGAAAAGAATGTAAACGGAAGTAAAATAATAGAATAAACGAAACTATAACAAGGAACCCAACGAGAATACATCAGTATGAAAGCCGAGAGCAATAAGAGAAAATAGAAAATATTAGAAATTAAAACATTAGAAAGATTAGAGAAAAGATGAAAGGAAGAATCTTGGCAAAGATCATTGTAGTGTTTCCCAAGCCTTTTAAAATGAGTGGACGGTTGGGGAATGGCTGCCTGCAAGGTGTATAAATCCTTCCATTCCCCACCATGCAGTCAGAGCTGAAGAAGCTTCTTGGGCGAGAAGCGATACGTCTTCAAAGAAAAAACCAGAAAGTCCAGTTGCCTCTGGACCTTTGGGACGTTCATGAGAGGACAAACTATTTGGTGTCCCTCTACCTGGTCGAGAAGGATCTGACAGATGTCAGGGGTGAAGTGACGTAAGGCCGCAAGACACTTGCTGAGGATTTTCAGGAGGCTGTACTGGACGGTGCGCAGCGCCCTCTGCTCCGCCGCCTCCGACTCGGGGCTGGCCGGCTTGGCCGAAATCTGCGGGGCTCTCTGGAGGCGAGGCAGGACCGCCGAGGGAATGGACTCGCCGTTCTTGGCCTGGAAAGAAATCCCAGGAGTGAGGGGAGACCCCAGGCAGACCGAATGTGGCTCGCATGCAGGTGGGACCAGCGATTTACCTGCAGGTAGTGCTGAAGCATTTTGCGGCTGTGGAGCAGGGAAGTGCAGGCCTGGCACAGGTAGCACAAATTGACCTGAAACAGATGAGAAGGAGGGGAAATAGTCCTTGGCTTACGACCAGAAGGGAGCCCAACATTTCTGTTGCTAAGCAAGGCAGTTATTAGTGAGGCTGAGCCTCATTTTATGACCCGGATTATTGGGGACAATATGCAGATAATGCTTTTACATTGAGAACACTTTAAAGCAGGGGTCTCCAACCTCAGCAACTTTAAGACTTGTGGACTTCAACTCCCAGAATTCCTCAGCCAGCTTTGAGGAATTCTGGGAGTTAAAAGTCCACAAATCTTACAATTGCCAAGGTTGGAGACCCCTGCTTTAAAGTGCCGTATATAAGTCTAAATGCTATTGCTAAATGACTGGTTGTAAGTTGTAACCCCTTCCAAGGGGTAAATCCAAGATGGGATTTAAAAAAAAATAATTCAATTTTAGTATTGCCTCAAGAGGTGCAGTCAAGCTCACTATTCCCCACCACCACCCCCAGGTATCTCGGCCACAGATGTTGCCACGATGTGCCACACAAGAAGGCCGCTTCTGCCCCTTACCTGGACATCTCTCAAGAGCTGGGGTAGGTGGAAATGCCACTCCTTCATGAAGTTAGACAGCTGGAGGAGGAAGCCCACGGTGTGATCGGCTTCTTCGAGGCAGGCCAGGCTCTGCACCGTCCGGACGGCGTTTAAGCACTGCGGGTAGAAAACTCTTGAGCCCTACGTTTCCCCACCTCCAGAGGGGAATGGGCTGGCGGGACCCTCGGAGTGCTTTGCTGATTCCCTCAAGAGGCCTTGCCAAGACCCCATCCCCTCTCACCTACTTGCAACCGCAGATTTAGTCCTCGAATTACAGCCATTTAGCAACCGTTCGGAAGTTACAACGGCACTGAAATCCAGGTGTTTTGGCCACTGGCTTCTATTTAGGAAGGTGGCACGTTCTAGGGTCCCCTGATTGCCACTTGCGACCGTCCCAGCCAGCTTCCGACAAGCAAAGTCAATGGGGGATGCCGGCTTTGCTTAAGGACCGTGTGATTCACATAACAGCAGCAGTGGCCTAACGACTGTCTTGCTTCGCTGGTTGTAATTGTGGCCGTAAGTGGAGGACTACCTCTAAGCTTTCTATCCTGCCTCTGCTGCTGGAGCTGAAGTCCTCCTCCTCCTTCATTTTATACTCATAACAACAACCCTGTAGGTCTGGCCGAAAGACATGGATAGACTCATGACCGAAGGAGGACCTAACCCCATTTTGGAGTCTCACAGCTGGACTCTTTTTAACCGGCCAGTTGTTTGGGGGGGGAGGGGCAGGGATGACCTCCTGTTCCTGGCCTATTTAGGATGCTTCTCTTTCCTCCGCTCTCGAGGGACGGGCCCCGGGCAGGAAGGACAGGTTTGGCCACCCCGTCTTCCAAATTCCAGAAATTGGTCCTCTTTCGAAGCCCCTCCCTCTTTGCAGACCGAAGAGAAGCCCACCTGAAGGATCCTCTCCTGATGGACACCCACGAAGTCCAAGGCATCGGTCAGGAAGTTGTACCGGAGGGTCTTCAGCAGGCGCTCCATCAGCGACACGGAGAGGCGATAGACGCCTGGCCACGACGGGCCGTCCAGAGACCGCCGAGAGGAAACGGGGACCTGCGCAGGCAACCAAGGTCAAACCACGGAACAAGAAAACAAGCCAGCACCCGGGAGCCTGGATTTCTCCAGGGTGCGTTTCTGGGGAGCCCCCGCTCACCTGTCCCCCTCCGTTGCTGCTCAGCTGGTAGACGCTCAGGAGGGGCAAGCAGATGCTGTGAAGGATGCCAGCTGTGGCCACGGCCGCTGCCCCCTAAAAGAGAAGGGGAAATCAGAGAAATTCAGGGGCTGGGGTAGCTCAGGGGGCAAATTTTACAACACACACAAAAGCTCTGGTCCAGGGGTCAGCAACCTGTGGCTCTGGAGCCGCATGTGGCTCTTTCACCCCTCTGCTGTGGCTCCATCACTCAAAATATCGTCACAACCGCTAGTGTGCGACACCCGCCAGCACACAATTTATTGGGCTTTTCAACCCCTGGTAGGCCAACCATGGATAATTCCAAGAAAAGAAAAAAGTTTCAGAAGAAAACAGAAGATTTAATTCAACTACATAGGCTAGTTTTGTGGCCGCTCAAGAAATAGTCAGGCACGGGAAGGGTTTTGTGGCTCCCGGTGTTTTCTTTTCTGTGGGAAACGGGTCCAAATGGTTCCTTGAGTGTTTAAGGTTGCAGACCCCTGCTCTGGCCAAACCCAGAAACCGTCCCCTGGAAGGGTTCACACAGCCACTTGAGCGAACCCAGCCTGGTGATTTCTATTTGGTGCCAATCTAAGCCAACTTTCTGCCAGAGACTTTGGCACAGGAGTCCAGAGGGGGGAAGAGGGCGGCACACGCATCAAAGTCCACAACTGACACAACTGATTATAGCTGGTCCTTGACTTACAACCATTCAGTGACTGAAGTCACAACGGCACCGGAAAAGTGACCTATGACGGCTTTTCGCACAACCGTTGCGCATTCTCCAAGGTCACGTGATCAAAATCTGGACACTTGGCAACTGGCATGTACTTATGACAGTTGCAGTGACCCAGGGTCATGTGGTCTCCTTTTGTGACCTTCTGGGGAAGCCAGATTCGCGATTCACTTAACAATGGTGGTAAGCTTGCAAAATGGAGCAAAGCTCACTTAACCACTGTCTCACTTAGCAATGGGAAATGTGTGGCCAATTGTGGCCGTTAAGGCGAGAACTGCCTGTACTTGCAGCCCATGCCAGGCAGGGACAATGACCCATGTGGGCATGTTGTGGTTCTTGTAATGGGCACCTAGCCGGCCTGTCAATCAACCCTCTGCTTACCTGCTGAGTCTTGGCCAAGGTGAGCAGCAGGTGGAGTGAGGCTTCGGTGAAGTGCAAATTCTGCTTCAGCCTCAGGCTGACCTCCAAGGTGGTGCAGAGGGTGGGGAGGAGGGGAAGGCTCCGCATCACGTGCAGCCAGCTGTCGCCGTCTTCGTCCACTTCGCACAGCTCTTTGGCCAAGTGGAGGCCCAGCACGCACACCTGGGGGGGGAGGGAAAAGAGGCGGGGGGGAGGCTTGAGTCCACCTGATTAGAGAGGCATGATTTTGCCTTCAGTGACACAACAGAGATGTAAAGGGGAGGGAGGGGCCTCCTTTGCCTGCAAAATGAATCCCTGAATTGGACAGAAGAGAACCGGTCTGGTTTAGCGGCTGAGATGCCTCTCCAGAAACCAAGAGACGATGAGTTCTAGTCCCTCCTCAGCCATGGAAGCCAGCTGGGTGACTTTAGGGAAACACCAGGAGACAGTGAGTTCTAGTCCCACCTTACGAATTAAAGCCAACTGAATGACTTTGGGCCAATCATCAGAAGACGGTGAGTTCTAGTCCCGCCTTAGCCAGGAAAGCAATTGGTTGGCTTTGGACCAGCTCTTCTCTCTCAGGGTTGCTGTTGTGGGGACGTTAGAGGAAGAGGCAGGAGTACCTTCGCTGCCTTGAGATACCGATACAGTAATAAAGGAGGGAGAAATAAATGGCAATAAATAAACCCTGCCATGCTTTCTGCCAGAAACTTGGATTCCCATCTAACGAGCGAGCGAAGTGAGGGCCGCCCCACAGCATCCGATGGCTGAAGGGAAGGAGACTGCGATTATCAAATTCCTCCGCTCCCCCAACGATGCTAAAGAGCAACTGGCATCTCTTATCATCTTCTGGTAAGGCGAGGTGACTTGCCCCATCTCGCTGGTCCTTCTGCTTGTGCCGGGAGATGTCGTCCGTCTCCATGCTGTCTTTGTCCTCCAGGGAATCTCCTGAAGTCAAGCAGTGCCGGGTGTGGTCGAAGAGGGCGATGAATTCCTCCTGAAGGGTCTCACACACGCTCAGCACCAGCTGCGAGTACTGAGGGATTTCGCTTGCTGGGAACGGAGAGACAGAGAGAAAGAGAGAGAGAGAGAGAGAGAGAGAACTTTGATGTGAAGCAAGGAAAATTCAGGCCGGAGGGGAGTTTAAAATAGTCACATTAGAAAGGACGACTTATTATTGTTATATAATTATTGTTACGTATGAATTAAAGATAAAGATGGTTTATAACTATAAGTACCTCAATATATTTAACAGAATTATAAATAAGCCAATATAAAGAGCCGAGGTGGCGCAGTGCTTAGAGTGCAGTATTGCAGGAGACTTCAGCTGTCTGCCGGCTGCCTGCAATTTGGCAGATCGAATCTCACCAGGCTCAAGGTGGACTCAGCCTTCCATCCTTCCGAGGTGGGTAAAACAAGGACCCAGATTGTTTGGGGCAAGAGGCTGACTCTGTAAACCACTTAGAGAGGGCTGTAAAAGCACTGTAAAACAGTATGTAAGTCTACATGCTATTGCTTCCTTCCTTCCCTCCCTTTCTTCTTTCTCTCTCTCCCTCCCTTCTTTCTCTCCTTTTTTTCTTTCGTGACTTTTGTAAAAGTTGCCATTGTAACTTTGAATGGTCAGTAAACGAGTTGAGGACTACCTGAATTGGACCCTGACATCCAACTCAGGTACCGTATTTTTCGGAGTATAAAACGCTCCAGACTATAAGTCTAACACCTACCTTTTTGGGGGAGGAAAACAACGACAAAAAACACCTGCCTCTGCCTCCCAGCAATTTGCCTCCTTGCAGCAAGCAGTCTCCCTGTCTCCCACTGACCTTTAGTTTCTTTCATCTGCAGGACGGTGATAAGCGCGGAGAAGACCTTGGCTTTGGTCTTCTCCATCATCTGCTGGTCAGCCTGAAGCACTCCGTCCAGGATCTGCGTCAAGGAGTTGATGATTTCGTCCGCTGAGCCCAACTTGCTGACAGCAGGGAGAAAAAGCGGAAAGGGGGAAGAAAGGCTCTTGAGATATGTTAGAACCTACCAGGTATTTCTGACGGCCTCTGTTGCAGCTTCGGACTTGGGAATCGCTCCGGGAAGTGAGTTTTGGGGGTGGACAATAGCTGGGCCCCATAGAATGGCTCCAAGATAACGCCTAAGCAGAGTTGGTCAAGCCTTACACCCACCTGGCCCAGCACGACAGGAAAGGAGGGTGTATCGATTAGGGATGTACACCTGGTGGGACCATGAAAAAGGGCCTACTCGGTGGTGGCCCCTTTTTCTATGGAAATCATTTCGTCGGAAATACGGTTGCCCCCGCCCTGTTGCTTTTTCCCAAGGCCCTAAAAACATGGTGGTGGTGGCTTTTTCATTTCTCCATCCCCATGGAAATGGAGCTGATCAGGTAGCCAATTTGTGTTGTTTTATTTATTGACAACCTGCCTTTTTTATTATTTTTACAAGGTGGCTAACATATTCAACACACTTTCCTACTCTTATTTACCCCACAACCACCACTCTGGCGGGTGGGTTGGGCTGAGAGAGACGGACTGGCTGATTATATTAATTAAGTAAATACATTCAAGGATTCAATTTCCCAAACTTCCTCCCCAGTAGAACTCTAGAGCAACGACTGGTGGGGTTTTCCCGTTCCTAGCTGGCAAGACATTTGGGTTTTCAGATATTCTCAGTCCTGCTGCAAAGTCTCAGGACCGAATCTGTGATATTCCGTATGCAAAATTAGGTTGTTGTTTTGTTTTGTTTTTCCCCTAGGCAGCTGCATCTTTTCACCAAAAATACTCACCTCCTCCACTGTCGCAGCAGAATTAGCAGGAGGGTGCACAGCATGGATCCTAACTGCAGGCAACACCCGGAAGTGGGAACCAGCAGCTGTGGGAAGATTTCTTTTCAATGAGTGTCTTTTCAATATGAAATTATTATTACTTGTTTTAAAGGTATTGGCCACCCAAGTCCAGGACATCAAACTGAAACAGTCGAGATTTTAAATCAACTAGTAAAGGTGCACGCAAGTTAGAAAGGATTACTGTGATTAGCAAACTTGCATTATAAAATAATAAGAAAGGGGAAAGAATAAAAGATCAAGGTAATTTCTGAAGGGACCACAAAGGTTGTAATTTGGTTGCATCTCAAGGAAGTGGGGGTAACACATTGTGGGGCTGCCCCAGAAAAGGCCCTACAAGGAGGACCCTTTTTAGGCAAAATAACTGGTAATTAAAGCATATTTTTAAACTGAGGGTATTCATTTGCATGTTGTTTTTAATCTCTCTATTCAAGGAACAGAAGAAGGCAGAGCGGGGTCTTCTACTCACTGGGCAGTGAGTTAAGACTCTGAAGCCAAGGGCATAGTTTAAAAAAAAAAAAAACTAGAGGGAAATATTAATATTTTTGCTGACTACTGAGCTAGGCCCTCAGAACTGATGGGCCGAAAAGGGCTAAGCCCTCCAAACAGCCTCTTCTCTGCCATTTCTGCGAGATCACCCACAAGCAAAAATAGGTCTGATGGCTGAACCACGATAGGTTTTTAAAATGCGAATTCTCACCAAAGCCTTGGTCCCACTCAAGACGTCCAGGAACAGCTGCTGAACCTCCATGTCAGTCAAGTTCACGATATCAGCCTGAGAAAAATCAAGCTTGCGATTTAAAACCGGTAAAGCGATGACCTGTTTCTCTTGCCTATAAATCCCAACATTAATGTATAGATATTAATACAAAGAGGTTTCCGTGTGTGCAATAATCACTTAACAACTGTGGCAAGAAAGGCCACAAAATGAGGCAAAATTCACTTAACGAACATCTCCCTGAGCAACAGCAATTTTGGGCTCAATTGACTCAATTGTTAAGCGAGGACTTAATCCTCTTATGAAATTCCTCTTTGGTCCTACACTTCAGCGTTTCAAGACAGGCAGCAAGAGATTCTGTGGCCCTTACGTGGCTGGTGGAAACCACAAGCAGCATTCGCCAAGCTGAGATCAGCATCTGGTACTCGGTCACAGAGGCGCAGCCGCTGCCCTCCGTCTCGGCCACGTGGAAGGCCAGGGACTTTACGTAGCCCGACCAGTAAGCAAAGCGCTTCTCAGCCGAAAACTTCTTGAGTGTGTCCTTCAAGGACTGGTCCAGAGATCCCCTGCAGGCCACAAAAGACACAATTAGAGACACAATTTCCCCTTGAAATATGATCAGGATTACAAGCGGATGGGTTCAAACTCCATTACTGAGAATGGAAAAATAAGGTCCTCGATGCAAATTTGCACAAGGGAGCTTCTAAGGGAGCTCGGATATCAAATATGGTGAAGGTTCTAGCTTGGGTAGCTGAAAAGAGCACTAAAAAATTTAAGTGGAGCATTGCAGGCTAGCTCTGCCCTGGAGAGCAATTGATCAGTGGAATGAATTACCTCCAGAATAGAATAGAATAACAGAGTTGGAAGGGACCTTGGAGGTCTTCTAGTCCAACCCCCTGCTTAGGCAGGAAACCCTACACCACTTCAGAGAAATGGTTATCCAACCTCTTCTTAAAAACTTCCAGTGTTGGAGCATTCACAGCTTCTGGAGGCAAGTTGTTCCACTGATTAATTGTTCTCCCTGTCAGGAAATTTCTCCTGAGTTCTAGGTTGCTTCTCTCTTTGATTAGTTTCCACGCATTGCTTTTTATCCTGCTCTCAGGTGCTTTGGAGAATAGGTGGACCCCCTCTTCTTTGGGGCAGCCCCCCAGATATTGGAACAAAGTTGAAAGAAGTTATGGATGCTCCAACACTGGACATTTTAAAGAAGAAATTGGACAACCATTTGTCTGAAATGCTATATGGTTTCCTGCCTGAACAGAGGATTGGATTAGAAGACCTCCAAGGTCCCTTCCAACTCTGTTATTCTGTTATATAATCTCTGAGAAACAGGTGAGGAACAAGATTCTCAACCCTAACATCTGTAAGGACCACTATACCCTCTTCCTAGGTTGAATTTCTTCTTCACCAAAATTCTCTTAATGCCACTTACTTGACCACGGAATAAATCTCCAGGCAAATTATTTTCATTATCAAGGCACAGGTTTCCAAGACACTCAGCTGCGAACAGAGAAAGGAACACGACAATTATGTTTGTGCCATTTCTGGCAGGCGTACATTAAGCAGAGAGCGGAAACATCCAACCACGCAGGAATTCTTTGCTTTTTCTTTTCTTCTGCACATCCAGGACATTCCCGGCCCAGAGGCAGAGGAAGCCCACAGGTTCAGAGCGACTAAGGGGGCTAAACTCTGTCCCATCCCGTGAAAGTCCCATTTCCTTACCTCAGATGTTTCGGACGGCGGAGGAAGGGTTCCAAACAACGGGTTGGTTAAGTTTCCCCAAAACTTTGGCCTAGAAACACACAAAATGCTGTGGGTTTTTCTCCCCCCCTCTTCCTCTTCTCCTCTGCTATTTTCTCATTATTTTCATTTTTCTGAATTTTATATTTTGCTAAACTAATAAAGCTCGCAGTTTGAAGAGGAGAGAGAGAGAGAGAGAGACACAGTGGTTCGCTCACTTGTTCCGGAGGACTAGCATGGCGCTGTCTCGGCGGTCTTGCCACAGAGCGTGGAGAAAAGCGATGGTGGCTCGTTGCAGAAGGGGCGGGCACCAGTAGCGCTCCTGCTGTTTGGAGTCAATCAGCTCCAGGACCACGTGAAGGCAGCTCCATTCCCCTAAGCTGAACTCCTGGAAGGGGAAGGGGGAGGGGGAGGGAGAACAGATCCAGGTCTCGATTTAGGCCAAAAAAAACTGAATTGATAGCTGACAGTTAAAAACCACCTTGAACCCAGCATGGATTGTTTCAGATTTCAGTCTGGTGATAAGAGAAGAGTTGTGATCATAAATCAAGAACTGTTGTGGCCCACCAGTAGCCAGCAGAGCTGGTGGCAGACTCAGACAGTGAAGAGATTGGGAAGGAACATGGGCCAGTCCTGGAGTCTGGGGAAGGCTCTGATAAGGGCTCTGCGTCGGAGGCAGAGAGGGGGCCAGGGCCATCTGACAGTTGTCAGCTGCCTTCGGAGTCAGACATCAGTGGGGCAGATGAACAGCTGGAGCCTGGGCACATGTGCAGAGCTGCCAGGAGAAGGGAACAGCTAAAGAACAAGGGTCAACTCAGGAGTAAAGCCACAGGTTGACGGTGAATGCCCCCCCCCCAGGAAAAAGGAGCGAAAGGGGAGTGGAATTAGGGGACGTCCTCTACCAAAAGGTCTGTAACGAGCGTTACCTTGCAGCCCTCGCCCCCATCTTTCACTTCCAGGTTAAGAAACAATTCGATCAGGCCGGGCTGGGTTTCCACGGCCACCGTGAGGAAGTCAAGGATCATGACTTTAATGCGCATGTCCTCAATTCTGCTCTGCAGGCGGGTCAGGAAGGCATCGCGGATGGCAGAGGCGTCGCTGCCGAGGCAGGCGTAGACAGACATGGGAGCCACCTAAGGTGGGGGAAGAGGAGGAAAGATGAGGAAGGAAGGGCATAGATGCCATGCACCAGGTGCCCCCATAGCACAGGAAGGGCGCACTGCCCCGTGTGGTTTATTACAGGGTTCATGGTAACACAATGTGTTTCTCAACGAATGTACAATGTGTGGACTTCAACCTGACCATCATCTCAATTGGGCTTGAGATGCAAAGAATCAGGACTATTCGTTAAGTTCCGGTTAAGAACCCAAAGGTGCTTTTTCCAAAAGGCAACTGGGGTTTCTTGGGGCTTTTTTCCCCCTTGAAAAAAATCCGTATTTTTACCATATTTTTCAGAGTATAAGACGCAGCTTAGTTTTTGGGGAGGAAAAATAGGGGGGGTAAAAACCTGCCTACCAGGTATTCATCTGGCTAGCATTCTTAGCCTGGTCAGCTTCAGGACATTTGTTTGCTGGTTTTTATCCCCTGCTTGAGGGTATCTGTAACTTGGCTGGGCCGGGTTCAAGAAGCAAGGCAAGCAATGAACGGTGTCAGAAGAAGAAAAAGGACCACTTACCGTTGCCAGCCGCTTCAGGAGCTGGATGGCTAGCCGTGGCAAGGCTGGGTCGTGTTTATGATAGATGTACTTGGCTAAGACAGCAATCAGATTGTTCCGATGGGCCCCTGGGTTTGGGAAGGAGGGCAGAGAATCAAGAGAGTAAAGTCACATGTAAAGAAAGTATTGATCAATAGGCAATTGAGTTTCTGCACAGGATAAGCAGGATCTGAAAACTTTTGCTCGGTCAGCTGAAAATTAATGCAGAAGATAAAGCCTCAAAGGGCAGCAGGAAAGGACCTACCATGCTGAGTCAGGGCGTGCTCCAGAGGTGACACGACGCTGGAGGGCGGCTTCAACCGGATGACGTTGTTGGTGACGGAGAACGCCAGTTTCACCGTCTGGATCAGGAGCTGGCCCTGAGATTCCCCATCACTGGGTTGCCAAGAAGAAGAACCACGTTAAAAAAACGTCCTATTTCTGCTCAGAATTGCACCAGCAGCCGAAGGACAGGAAAGGCAGGGTGTTATGTCCCTCCTCACTCAGAACCACCCACAGGGTTGCATGGCACTCTTGGACCCCTCAGGCCAAGTCACAGAATGTAGACTCATAGGGTTGGAAGGGACCTTGGAGATCCCCTAGTCCAGGTGTCAGCAATCTGCGGCTCTTTGGGCCTTCTGCTGTGGCTCCATCGGGTGATCCCACCACTGGCTGGCCCTAATGACCGGC
This sequence comes from Pituophis catenifer annectens, assembly GCF_029215685.1. Taxonomy (NCBI): domain Eukaryota; kingdom Metazoa; phylum Chordata; class Lepidosauria; order Squamata; family Colubridae; genus Pituophis; species Pituophis catenifer. The sequence continues at coordinate 1,065,514 of NW_027256897.1, read as the reverse complement.
TGGGTAGGCGTGGCTATGGATGGGTCATGTGACTGGTGGGAATGAGTGACGTCGAGTTGGCCACGCCCACCCAGGTTTTGTGGCTCCCGGTGTTTTCTTTTCTGTGGGAAACGGGTCCAAATGGCTCTTGGAGTGTTTAAGGTTGCAGACCCCTGCCCTAGTCTAACCCTTTGCTCAAGCGGGAGACCCTGTATCATTCTGGACAAAGGTATCGGTCTCTTCTTGAAAACCTCCAGTGATGGAGCACCCACAACGTCTTGTGGCAAGCCGTTCCACTGATTAATTGTGGAATTAATCGAATTCTCCTGAATTCTAGGTTGGATCTCTCTCGGCTAAGATCCCATCTGTTACTGAGCCTGCCCTCAGGTGCTTTGGAGAATAGATGGGCCCCTTCTTCGGCAACATCGAGAATCTAAGAATGAACGCCCCTTGGCAATGCCAAGAGTGCCCAAACTAAGAAAATGCAGGCACTCACCTGCAGGACTGGCTGGCCATCACCATATCGATGGTGTCCACCCCAATGCCCATGATGCTGATGACCGCCTGGCCTGCTTCTGTATTGGCCAGGCTGAAGATGCAAAGGGCCTGGAGGCTGGGGGCACTGCTGAAAGGGGAAAAAAAAGAGAGAGAGAAAGCTCAACTTTCTATGGGAAAAACGTCTGGATGAGCTTCAACCACACACCAGGGATCCAAAGAGGCTTGTTTCACTCCAGTCCACCAGGAGGACTAGAAGCTTTACCATCAAGGTAAGAATGGAGGGTGAGTTTAATTTTCAGGCAGCAGGAAGAAGGAATAGAGCTGCAGACAGAGTGGGTGAAGGAGGATAAGGGCCTGATATCCAGGATATAAGGTTGCTGGGGAAAAACCCCACCTCACCTGCTACGAGGATCCATTTCAGGGCACAGGTTCAAGATTGCATGGATCAGCTGAAGGATAAGATATCCTGAAACAAGGGAAAAGATGCACCGTTTTTCAGAAGGGAGTTAGAAGGGAACGAGCTCAGCTCTCCTCCCAAGGACCGCTTCTCAACCTTAGCCGCTCTTAAGAGGTGTGGACTTCAACTCCCAGGGTTCCGGCTGAGGAATTCTGGGAGTTGAAGTCCACACCTCTTAAGAGCGGCTAAGGTTGAGAAATACCATCCTTGGATGATCTGGAAAACTTTGCAGAGTTTTCTGCCCTCGAGACCCTCACAAGGAAACCTACGTTAATACCAAGGAAGGGTCCCGAAAAAAATGACAGGCTAAATTTCAGTCCTTTTTGGGGGCGGGGGTGGGGGAGAAGAAAGTCCTGCTTACCTATTTTTTCTCTCACTCCATGGGAGTTATAGCGCCACTTGTGGTAATTTGGTAGCATCTCCTTCAGGACAAACACGATGCACGGCACCAGGCCCTGGCTCTGGGTGCTGCCCAGCTGCCCCTGACGAAAAAACAGCCAGAAGGAGAGTTAAACGGGACGTTCCACCACTCAATCACCCAGACAAAAATTAAGAAGCAGAAACGCCAAGTCTTTCTGGCAGCACAGCACCAAAAGGGATGAGAGGCTGCCTCTCTCTCTCTCTCTCTCTTGGCACATACCCGGACTAGTGTCATGACTAAATTCAGGAAGGAGATGGTCACACCGTATTCGCCTTGAGGCTGCTCAATGCCCATCAGCAGATTCCCGTAGCCTCCAGCGTTCATTCCCTCTGCACTGGGGAGGAAGAGAGAGAGACCCCAACAGTCAGCAGGCTGGGAAACACAGTAGCATCAGTGCCAGAAGGGAATTGTGGGAGGGGGGGGGTTGATCTCTTTTTATATACAAGTGGCAAAGTATATTGTGAACATTAGGGCCAGCCTGCTAACTGTTAGGGCCATGATGGCGAACTTATAACATGCGTGCCACAGGTGGCATGCAGAGCCCTCTCCGCGGGCACACCAGCCGTCGCCCCAGCCCAGCTCCACCATGCATGCACACATGCCTCCCGCCAGCCAGCTGCTCTTCAGGTCTCTGCCGCACATGCATGGGGACGGGGCCTTGACCGATCTCTACATTTTCCCCACCAGCGTGCCCTAGTTTTCTCCTGCATTCCTGCCACCTGTGCCTTCCCTGATCTCCGCAGGCTCCGCAGGTGCCTCTCCGTGGCAGGAATCCAGGTGAAAGCCTGGGCAGGTGCAGGGGGGAGGAAACTGCGAGATTGCAAGTGCCCCCCTTGCACCCCGTTTTGGGCCTGAAAAACCTCCTGCACCAACCTGGAAGCCAAAACAGGAGCCGGGGCACATGCACGGGGAAGGCACATGTGTAGGGAATGCACACGCATGCACAGGGGGCGCTCGCATTGCATTTTGGGGATTGGGGCACGTGCATGTGTATTCACGCGTGCGTGTGCTTTTGGCACTGGGTGCCAAAAAGGTTCGCCATCACTGTCTTAGGGTCTCTCTCTCTCTTTCTCTTGTAAGTGGAGAACTATCTGTATAGCAAATTACCTGATCATGTGACTCATATTAGAAACCGGATTTGCCACAAAAGGTAAAAAGCCTGTATGATGAAGATCAGTCCAGACCTGGGGAGAAAGGTCAGAGATGTTCCTTCGTTCATTATTTGTAAAATTTATTGGCCGCCCATCTTAACCATAGGGTAACTCTGGGCGGCTTAGTTACATATGCAGTTAAAAACATAAAAAGACATTAAAACCAAGGAGATGTGGGGAGGGCGGGAGCATAGGGAGGGGAGGTGGGATCTGTTATTACTCAATCAAACCCCTCCATTGAGCTGTTTCCCCCACAGCCGACTGGCACAGGCAGGTCTTTAGGCCCTTATGAAAGGATAGGAAAGGGCCAACCTCACATCGGGGGAGGCGAGATGTTCCAGAGGGCAGGAGCCACAGCAGAGCAGGCCCTCCTTCTGGACCCCACCGGCCAGAATAATCAAGCTGATGGGACCCTCCGCCTGCCTCTTCTGCTGGCACGAGTGGGACAGGGCCAATCCCAGTGGGGTGAGACGGTCCCTCAAGTATCTTTGCATCAGCCAAGTGACACCAACCGAACAGAAATGACCGAGGGTCTCTTACCTTGGCAGGCATCCGGGAAGCCAGGACCGTTAAGCATTTGACGCAAGAGGCGATAATGTCGACCGGGGGAGAAATCACAGTGGTTAACCTGCAAAAAGAAAAGAGCAAAAGAGCTGAAGGTGAAATCGTCTTGCCTCAAGAGAACCTCAGATGGAGTCCCAGGGCTCCGTCGGAAGGCAGAGGTCCCCGTGGACACTCAAGAGCTCACCTGTGTAGCAGCATGTAGATCCGGGAGGTGATGGGCAGGAGGCAATCGGCAATTGACACATCGGTGCTGATGACTTTGTGAACCAGATCGATGATGGGCTTAACCCTCTGGCAATGCTGGATGACATCTGAGAAAGAGAAGAGTTCAAGGTAGACGCGGCTCTTTTCTGCCATGAACCCAGGCCCCTCAAAAACAAAATGGCAAAACCCAAAAGAAGTAAAAAAAAAAAAAAAACCAAGGACCTACATACTACACATGGACAGTGTGGGTTTAATGGAAGTGTTTTAAAATACTTCCACTAAACCAAGATGTCATACAGTTATCTTATAAACAGAATGGAGTAATTCTCAGCTGTTCTAATAAAATATGTATGTTTAGGACTGATTGTATCTGGTAATAACTACTTGGGCCTAGGTTACAACAGAAGGTAGCAGCGATCATCAAAACTTAAAATTTTGGTCGTAAGTACCTTTTCAGGGTTCATCAAAAGTTAGAATGCAATCAGAAGGAAGGACTCCCAATATGCCTTTTCCCCTCTCCCTGTTATAATAGTTGGACAGCCTCCCATTTGGGGGTCTTTTATCTTCCAACCAAACATGCTGCCCGCAAGGTCAGGAACAGCTCCTCTAAGTCTCGGAAACTCACCAGCTGTTGACACCACATGCAACAGCATCTCAATTTCGCAGGTGAAGAGCGTCCAGCTGCTGTAAGAATACTCCCAGCGTACCAAATAGGCCCGGTCGTCCAGCATCACCTGCCCAACCGTCCCTTGAGGGATCCGAAGGTTGGTTTGACCCATCCCTGAAAGGGGAAAAAGAAAACAGAATAAAACTTGTTTTGAACAAAGAGGATCTCTCGACAAAATGGGGTCCTTAACAAGACTGGGAAGCCTGTCAGTGGGATAAGAGAGGTCCAGATAGTTTTGGAACAGCTCGTTCGGTCGAACAGTAGAAGGTGGATGTTAGCAATGATAGAAGAGAATGTTTGTAGCTCGGGATTGAACTGTGGGGGGCTTTGGTGCTCTCTGATCTTGGATGGTTTCCTTGCAGACATTTCTTTACCAAGCTAGGTAACATCATCAGTGCTAGAAGGGAGTGGGGTTTGCTCTTTTTTTTTAAATAAGCATTAGACAAACCCCACTCCCTTCTAGCACTGATGATGTTACCTAGCTTGGTAAAGAAATGTCTGCAAGAAAACCACCAAGCTCAGAGAGCACCAAAGACCCACGAATATAAGCAAGCACGTGTGTTTGAAGGGAGGGCAGAGGGTCCCAAAACATCTCTTACCAAGGGGGTACAGCAATTTGGGCGTCTGCCTCCTCCAGAGGGTCCCGTCTTCATGAGGGAAGACATCTGGTGGTTTGTGCTTATAAAGCTCAATATAGAATGACATCTTGTCCAAAAATGTGTAAACCTTTAGGGGGGGGGAGGGAAGAGAGAGGGAAGATGTGCTCATGAAGAGAAGCAGGTAGAAAGGAACTTTGGGAAAACACGTCATTAAAAGGGAGGCTGCAGAAAAAATTGATCAAGCATGACGAAGAAACTCCACACAACTCCTCCTTGATTCTGTTTAGTACAAGTGGGAGGAACTCTGTAGATTCTGTTATTCTACTTTACTACAATAAGAAGCATTTCTAGTAGCCATAGCAATAGCCCTTAGACTTATATACAACTTCACAGTGCTTTACAGCCCTAAGCAGTTTACAAAGTCAGCCTTTTGCCCCCCAACAATCTGGGTCCTCATTTTACAGACCTAGGAAGGAAGGGAGGGAGGGAGGGGAGGGGAAGGGAAGGGAAGGGAAGGGAAGGGAAGGGAAGCTTGTTTTTAAATCAGACGCTTTCCACCACAATCACCCAAGGACCTCTAGTTCTGTGAATGAAAGGCTCACCTTAGCTCAAATTTCTGAGTGAGAGAGACTTAAAAGGGTCTCCTTAAAGTACACCCCCCCCCCGACAGCAACAGACACTGATTTCTCTCCCTCTGACTTTCATACGTACCTTTTTTGCCGTCGACTTGTCTGAAACGAGTGCAGTGAGTAACTGAAGAAGAGGAGAGAGAAGGTGTGGGAACATGCCACAGACGCTATCCAAAATAATGCCCAGACCTGCTGTTGGTTCCTGGCATGAGAAGCATAAAACAGAAGCTGTCAAAAACAGACATTGTTTTGCAACATGTGCTTGCTTACTAGCTTTGCTGTGAGATGGATCTACTGCTTCGTTTCAAATACTGGCCTTAAAAAAGGATAGAATCTCATTTTAACTACTGGTTGCCCTTAACTTACGGCTTTTCCTGAAGAAAGCATACAAGAGAGAAAACCAAAATCGTATGTACCTACATATATTTCCTTCTTTTTTTTTAATTCCTTTTCTTTAAAAAAAAAGGACAAAATAGGAAGAGAGTATTTACTATGGATAAAAAGTAGCTTTTTTTCAACCATTTTACACCAAAGGAATCTTTTAAAATCATTTTCAAGACTCAAGAGTACCTTAGAACTCTCAGTTAGAAGACCAACTCAGTTTTGCCAATACCAAAAGGCGGATATTTTCCCCAAATTTTCAGAAACAGTGACTCAAAAGGAAACACGGGTCAAGTGTCGCTTTCAGAGTAAGCTCACCGTTTTCCAGAACAAGGGAGGAATGCTGGAAGAGGCCAAAACTTCACACGCTGTGTCGATTATGTCCTTGAGAAAATAAAAGGAAGGGAAAGAAAGAAAGAAAGAAAGAAAGAAAGAAAGAAAGAAAGAAAGAAAGAAAGAAAGAAAGAAAGAAAGAGGAAGGGACAGAGAAACTCATATGTCACATTATATATCTCATCGTTCATATATTCTCATCGTTCCTATCACCCATCTCCTCCCACTTATGACTGTATGACTGTAACCTTGTTGCTGGTATCCTTAAGATTTACATTGACTGTTTCCTAATATGATTTGATTGCTTATTTGTACCCTATGACTATCATTAATCGTTGTATCTTACGATTCTTGACGAATGTATCTTTTCTTTTATGTACACTGAGAGTGTAGGCACCAGAGATAAATTCCTTGTGTGTCCAATCACATTTGGCCAATAAAGAATTCTATCCTAACCTATCCTATCCCGTCCCGTCCCATTCTTCTATTTCTCTTAAACCCTGGACTCTTACCTGCTGATTGCCGAGCGTGTGCAGCTCCAGGGAAGTCAGCACGAAGGAAAGGAGGCCGTAAATGCACATGCAGGAGGTGCTGGAAATACACTGCAAACAAAGAGTGTTTCACAGCCGGAGCCATGGAAATACAGGTAGTCCCCGACTTACGGCCACAACTGAGCCCAACGTTTCTGTTGCTAAGTTAGAGACATTTGTTAAGTGAGTTGTGCCCCATTTTATGACCTTTCTCGCCACAGTGAAAGACAGATCGGTCCTTGCTCAGCGACAGCCTCGTTTAGCAACTGTTCGCAGTTACAACAGCGATGAAAAATTAACTCTACAACCAATCCAATCCAGTCTGTAAGCAAATGGAAACTGAACTAAGTGCCATGCCTGGAAGTCACATTACCTGTGTGCCTTGAGGATCCAGGCCTGCCAAAAGCATACCGTGGGGAGTTGGGAAGGGGGATTGCATGAGTGAAGTAGTAGAGACAGCCATAACAGAATTCTCTAAGAGAAGTTCAAGGCCAACGTGTCTGGCAGCTGTGCAAAGAAGAAATGCGAGGACGTCTTCTGTTCGGGAAAGAACTGATTGGAGCTGTGGTGGGCATGTGGGAGATGTGGGCAAGGTCTTGACCGTTCTTGTGGGTGAGGAAAACCCGGAAGCTTTCAGATTCGGGTTTTCCCAGATGTGCCAATATGACATCCCTAATAAAAGTTAGCTTTGAGGAACTTCAAGCCTCGGAGTTTGATTTCGTTGGGGGCGTTACTTGGAACCCTGACATTAAGATCGTAGGCAGCTGCAGCTTAGCTAGTGACCCCTTTGCTTAACAACTGAGCTGCCAGTCTCAGTGGTGGTTGCTAAACGAGGACTGCCTGCACTGTCACTAAACAAGGACCGCCTGAAGAGTTTTTATTCCCCATCCGCAATCTGTTTAGTTACAGATATATACAGCTACAAGTATTACATTTTTTCCCTCTTCCCTGGAAAATCTACGGGCTAAAGCTAGCAAATGCTTAAATCTACTTTCTTTCCTCGCACAAGAAAAGACGAAATTGTGTGGTGTGGCCTGAACAGAATTCCAAGGTTAAAGAAAAAACGACGAAAAAATGGGGCTCGGAGGCCTCTCAGCTATTAAATATTATAAAGAGTATTTCTTCCGGGTTAGAGACTCACATTTCCTTCAGAACTTATGGCTTGGAGCAGCTTTGTCAAATACTGGAAGACATTCATTTGGATGGCAGTGCTTCCCATCCGCCGGATCACCCCGCTCGACCCATCAGCGCTCAGGGTGTGCCGGAGTAAAGCCCAGGCCAAGAGAACGGGGGCGTGATGGGGGACGTCGCCCAGGGTCAGCAGCAGGCGGTCCATTTCCTGTTGGGAGCAAATGGATGGCGTGTCAAATGTTGCCCAGAGCCCGTCTGCTATAGTGGTGAAAATGCTGGCCTAGAAACCAGGAGACGGTGAGTTCTAGTTCACACCTTAGGCCTGAAAGCCACCTGGGTCGCTTTGAGCCACCACGAGACGGTGAGTTCTAGTTCTACCTTGGGCATGAAAGACAGCTGGGTGACTTTAGGCCAATCACCAGAAGATGGTGAGTTCTAATCCCACCTCAGGACCCAAAAGCCGGATGGGTGACCTTGGGCCTCTCTCTCTCTCTGTCCAACCCACCTCACAGAGTTGTTGTTGTGGGGAGGAGGAGGAGTATAGTGTATCACAGATAAAAAAGACAAGATAAAATATTATATATATATATATATATATATATATATATATATATATATATATATATATATATATATATATATATTATATAAAATAGCAGTAATAATCTTTACGAGTACTCTGGTTTAATAATCAGGAAAGAGTTTTATTTTTCCTACTAATGTTTCCTTGAAAGATTTTACATGGTGAGGTAAAAATAAACATGAATATTGAGAATATCGGAGATTTGCGAGGGATTTACCTGGCGGATCTGTCCATTGCCAGCAAATTTATGTTCCTCTTTCCTGTCGTCCAACAAACGTTCGTGTAAGGAGTCGATTTCCATGCCTTCCACCAGAATTAGAGCACTGAAGTACCTGAAAAGTATGTTTATGGGGGGAAGAGACAAAACACCAAGAAATTAGAACTGCGTGAGAAGATTCACCTCATAAGCAAACCATCATTTGGCTCGTTTGGCTCTTTGATAAAACAAAAAAAAAGCCACACTGTGGGTGATTCGTTTAATGACCTCAGCGGAAGTGAAGCCGTTAAGTCCACTGCAGTCACGTAAACACGGAGCTGCAGGTCCCAGTTTTGATCATTAAGGCAAGGACTACTTATAGCTGTTCTCCTTTCATGCCCCGGCTTACATAAATTTATCTAGAATGGTCCGTGGCCCGTCACGGTTCACAAGGCCCAGCGCGTGGCACTCACTCACCCAATCCGATCCACCAGGGGGTCCATGCTTTCATCAACCAGGTGGCGGTTGGTCTGCCGAGAACCGAAGCCCTGGTCCTTGAACATCTTGGCGAAAGTCAGCAGCTCCTCCGGGGTCATCTCAAAATAGGCGTAGTAGAGGAAGATGATCTCCAGCAGCATGGATTGTTCGCGGAGGCACTGCACGAACCAGCGAGACACTTGCCGCTCCGTCTGTGGGCAAAAAGCAGAAGTTGCAGGTTGTTAAAAACACTGTTGTGGCCCGCGGGAAGCCAGAGGAGCTGGAGCCTCTTCCCAGTGTGCGCATGCGCAGAGCTGCCAGAAGACAAGAACAACTCAGAAAGCAGGGTCGACTTGGGAGTAAAGCCACACCTTGGAGGTGATTGGCCCCTCCCATAGGAAACAAAAGAGGAGCAAAGGGGGAGGGGGCTTTTGCAGGAAACAATTTATTCGTTCGGTAGTTTCAATAATGGAAAGTTCTGTTCGTGACTGTGCCAATTTTTGCCTTGTACTGCAGTTGGAAACAAGTTACATGGCAGCTTGCCAAACGAGATAAGGTATGTTGATAAATATTCCTTTGAAAATCACAGGGTACAAGGGTCCTTGGAGGTCTTCTAGTCCAACCCCCTGCTCTTATCCCATTCTGGACAGGTGGCTGTCCAGTCTCTTGTTAGAAACCTCCAGTGTTGAAGTACCCATAACTTCTGGTGGCATCCACATATTTTCCTTAAAGGTAAAAGGTAAAAGTTCCCTCGCACACACGTGCTAGTCGTTCCTGACTCTAGGGGGCGGTGCTCATCTCCGTTTCAAAGCCGAAGAGCCAGCGCTGTCCGAAGACATCTCCGTGGTCATGTGGCCGGCATGACTCAACACCAAAGGCCCACGGAACGCTGTTCCCTTCTCACCAAAGGTGGTCCCTGTTTTTCTACTTGCATTTTTTTACGTGCTTTCGAACTGCTAGGTTGGCAGAAGCTGGGACAAGGAACGGGAGCTCACAATTTTTGAAAGTAAAGTATGAATGGGGGAAAAAAATACCATCAGACTTCCGTGTGTCTCCCATGTAGGCGCTTCTGCTTTATACAGATCTTCAAACTGTTTCCGATAATTAGGAACCAGTTCCTTATCCAGTTTTTCCATACACTGTGAATACGGGACCTTCATAGCAAAACCAAGATGGGAAAAAATAAATAAATTAAGAGACTGTTTCTTCCCTTTTATACTTGTATGTCATTTTTTTAATACTATACCAGAATGAATGAATGAATGAATGAATGAATGAATGAATGAATGAATGAATGAATGAATGAATGAATGAATGAATAAAAACTTTATTACGGTCATCGACCAACAATAGACATGCAATAAATTAAAAATAATACTGACATTAATCATGAATAATAACATCCCTGTTATGAAAATACATAATCTCAAACCGTTAGGGTCACTCCCTAATTTACATGAGTGGAGAGCCGATAAGTGTGTGAGTAAATGTATTTTTCCAATAATTGTTATAGGTATCTCCAAAAAATTGGCACCAGTTGACATCTATAATTCTATATATCCTATACCAGAATACTGGAAGGATTCAAAGATAATTTCACATGCAATTAAATGTTTTAAAGTGCAGTTAATAAAATTATTGGCTATGTGTTTCATAATAACGAGAGCCAATTTGGTCCATTAGCTGAGGGGCAGGGCTAGAAATTTGTAATTGTGAGTTCTAGCTTTCCTTTAGGCATGAAAGCTGGTTTGGTGATTTTCCCTCTTTCTCAAGTTGTTATTCTGGAAAACAGAGGCAGGATGCTTCCTTGAGTTGACCCAAAATAAAGGTGAGATAGAACTAATAAACAAACATGTATTTTACCTTCCCTTAAAAGGTTAAAACTTCATCCCTTTCAAAGATCATTAAAGGCTTTTGGGAGTGCCAAGAGCTCTGCTGACTCAGATTATAGTCTTTTACTGGGAGTCCTTATTTAGTGACCACGGTGAGGTCCAGCAACTCGCTTGTTAAACAAAGGAGCTGCTCAGAGAAACTGTGACTGTACTTATGATCTTACTTCAGCTTTTATTTTTACAAACCTGCAAAGGTCGTAAATGTGATGGCTGGTGGCCAAGTTCCCTTTTTATCACTGTCGTAAGTGCAAAGTCACTAAATGAGTCTTCACTAAACGAGGACTACCTGTACTTTAACTGCATTTAATGATCGTAGAAGAGTCAAGAAAGGAAGCCAATACATACCATGTAAGGGTGCCTCTCATCCTGGAAATAAGTGAGGATGTGAAGAACGCACCGAAGAATACAAAACCTTTCCTCATAGTAGTAATCAGCAATCTGCGAACACATATTGTTGTCTTTATCGTAGCAGCTCTCTTTGTATTTTCGTGTTTACTTCCCCACAGTCTCTTTGCTGAATTCCCAGGTTCTACCCCACGTGAACCTCTGATTAGCAGGTATTTCATTTGCTATTTATTTTTTTCATACAAACACATTATCTGTGAACAATGTTGTCCTTCATCCTCACCATAATAAGATTGTGGTTTATTGTTTTGTCTCTGGGCTTTTGGATAATTTTTTTTCAACTGGAAAAGGGGGATAAAAATACTATCCAAAATAATTGCAAGAAGCCACACAGGGCAAATCAGGAGCAAGTGGCAAGAGCCCACATTTCTTACTTGGAACTTCAATCCTCTCTGCTGCATCGAATCAACCCCCCCCCCCGGTGCCACCCCCCCAATAAAAGACTTGATACAGAAGCAGTGGGGCTGGGAGCAGGGCCCATGGAAGGATGTAGGGGAAACTCACCTTCAGTAGCAGAGTTTGGCTCTGCCTGTCATCTTGCAGCACGGTCTAGATACAAAAAGGAATGCAAGGAATCCGTCATAAAGAGTTGAGGCTTGGACGGAGACACAAACAACGGAGAAAGGTATGTTCCCATCTAGGTTTTAGCTATATTCATCACGGAATGGACAGCATGTATGCCTTTGTTCATTTATTTTTACCCCATCTATTGTTTTTATAAATAATTCCAAGAGGTGAACATTGCTTCCTCCTCCTTTCCCCTCCCCCCCCACAAGTAGTTTAGGAAGTCCCTTAGGCTGAAAGAGAGGGACTGGCCCAACGTCACCCAGCAGCTTTCTTGCCTAAGGTGGGATTAGAATTCCCATGAATCTTAGTATTTATGGCCAGTACCTCCAAGGCAGATCTCACCCCCAAGTGGAAATGCAAGCTTACGGCATCACAGTGAGAACTCACTGCATTAAGTCCTGGTCTTCCAGAGCCATGCACAGACACACTTGCCAACAGAAATCCTGGGGTAGAGAGAGAGCGTGCGCCGTTACCCACCTTTAGCGAGTCTCTAGTCCCTCGATAATCCTCTTGAAGGTAACATTGTAAGAGCTGCACGCTTTGCTCCTCATCCAAACCCTGTAATGGCAGACAAACGTTTAGCTACGTTACACACTTTTTAGGAGAGAGGGATAGGACAATGAAGAACAGAACAAGACCTAATTTTCAGTGCCGCTACCAAGTTCTGCAAAGTACCTCAATTAAATTTCAGAAGTCCCAGACACAAACCTCACTCGAACAGTAGGACTGGGGAAAACCAACTTCTCTCCAATTCTGATATTTTCTTCTACCCCCATCCTGAAACACGCAGAGCAAAAAAAGCAGAGCGACTTTTGAAAGTATTTCTCACCAAAAACTTGCTGACTCGGAGTCCCAGTTCCTTCAACGAAGCGGGCACGTTTTTATCAGCTTTCACGATTTCTGCTGAATTGGAACTACACGTAAGAAACAGTTATTCAGTTTGGTTTGTTTGGAACAAAGTGAATCTTGATCTAACACCTGGATAATTTTATATCCACAAACATTCCATAAACATGATAAAGCCCTAAAGGAAATCTAAAATAAAATAATCTACACATGAAAGAACATCCAGAGAAAAACAAGGTAGGGGGCCCACTTATCTTTGTAGCCAAGCCTAAGAATCAGATCTTAACCCTTAAGAGTTCATCTAAATAACATGGGGGGAAAAGGGGTTATACAAATCATTTAGCTTTGTATCTGCTGTTTTTTCTGCTAAGATTTGATTGATATTATTTCCTAGTATGATTCGATTGCTTATTATACCATATGACTGTCACTGCGTGTTGTGCCTTGTGATTCTTGACGAATGTATCTCGTCTTTTTATGTACACTGAGAGCTTATGCACCAAAGACAAATTCCTTGTGTGTCCAATCACACTTGGCCAATAAAGAATTCTATTCTATTTCAGACTAGATGAATTTCTAAAAGGAGGAAGCAGATTCATGACCAGAAAAACCCATTGTTTCTCCAAGCTTTTCTTAACTTGAGCAATGTGCTAGATACCCAGCCATCTGGTTACCGTACCTGGGTGGTTTATAGTAACAAAGTCCTTCAAGCAACCTCTGCCAATGTTTATTCAACTCTTCTGCGATCTGTGCCTAAATCAGGACAAAAGGATGCTGAATTTAGAGATTCCACTCAACTGTTAAAAACTGTTTGCTTAGTTTCGCAAAGCCGGACAAATGGAAGGAGAAGCATTGTACAGTGGGGTGTCCAACCTTAGCAATTTTTAAGACTTGTGGCCTTTCATTGGTTAACATTATTTGGTTCATCTTTGAAACAGCACCACATGCTCAGAGGGATGTAACATGTAACATTACAAAACAGTCCTAGTATGATCTTGTTCCTGCTCATCATCATATTCAGGAGGTGTGGTTTTTATATTATAATGAGATATAATGAGTTTGCAAGTCACTAAGGTTCAAATCAATGTCCTTGTCGGGTTTGAGCCAATGCTTATCAGACTCTACATTCCTTGTGGAGAGCTCGCCTTGTTACTTCAAGGAACTAGAAACATTAATCTAAAAAATCTGCTTAACTGAATACATTAATCAAAGAGGCCTCCCCTTACTGCTGCCATGATTAACACAAACTAGAGGTTTCAAAGGAAACAGCCAAAGCCAACTTTGCTTACCGGTTCTCTCAAAGCTGATCTTCCCAAAAGAATGGTCCACAGTTCTCTGCTGCTCCTTAAAATAAAAGTCATGCATTCCTTAAAGTCTTTCCAAAGCTCACAGAACCATTTCTCTCTATGCAATTGTATCAAAACTGGGCAATCACTTGTCTGGAATGGTATAAGGGCCCATGCTTAAGCAAGGGGGTGGACTAAAAGGCCCCTTCCGACTCTGTTATTCTGTTATTCAAACACTTTTCAAAGCAAAGTAACCATTCCCCTCAAGCACATTTCTTTCCAGTAACACCTCCTTGCCCAATGTTAATTCTGACCCAACTGTTCTTCCTGAATTCTTTTTAAAGATTGAAGCTATTGGCATGTCCTGCTGAAAATACTCTGGAATATATTAGGATGCAAATGAGAACCCTCTAGGAAAAAGAAATTATCTGATTATTTCTGCCAGGAAGATTATAGAAAACCACCTGGCCTTTGACTGTGCTTTGGGATCAAGAAGCAATGCTAGATAATATAATCAATTTGCAAACATGGCTTTCTGCGTAAAGGGAAAGAAAAGGAGTGAAAGTCACAAAGAATGCACCCAATAGTTCAACTGTGATCCACCAACAACTCTAGTTGTTGTCTGGATTATTGGAATTTATTTGATCCATCAGGAATTGTTAAAAAAAACAGTTAAGAAAAGGCATCTATTCAGATGATATTATAGAGCTGGAAAACCCAGAGAGATATTAGCACGCAATTCTAATTAGAACAACCACACCAATGTCTTCACCAAGTTCACAAATCTTCTAATTGGATGTTGTTTTATTGTCCTATTATTTTTCCCTTCCCCAATAATAGTTTTGTCCAACTATACTTTTTTATTGTAAAGACTGATCAAAGAGAATGATAAAGATATTAGAAAATTTAGACCATTGAAGACGAAAAGAGAATAGTATTATATCAGCATTATGATTTAAAAATATCAAATGAACATAACGGATTTCTCATTATTAATTTGTTGTTTCCAGATCAGATGGCAAGCTAGGAAAAGATCAAGTCAACTGGGAGTTAAAATTTACCCCAGCAATTCTGCTGATACCAGAACCAGACCCGAGTGCAAATTCTGCCTTGGACATGAAAGCCAGTTGGGGGAGCCAGTCCTTCTCTCTCAACCCAGCCCATCCCACAGGATCAATCCAACACAACTAGTGTAGTTTCTCATAGGCAGGGAGGAACACTTCACTTAGCCAATTTTGAGAAGCATCAAGGGGAATAGGCATACTCCCAGATAGTACATTATTTATTTAGCATATGGCATATCACACATGGTCTAGCAATATATATATTCATCTAAATTAATAAAACAGAATGAAATATTTCAAATACCAATGTCTAGGCCGTCTAACCATTGAAGCAGAGCAGATACTGGACCAGTTGTATGTCCTTGGCTTACAGCCTGTCACAATGTCAGACAGCACAAATGTGTAAAGAATGCACAGCCAGAACAATTATTATGTCATCCTGCCTTTCTATACATACAGATAGGTCATAATTACTGCGTGTTCAAATCATGCAATGCTCAATTTAGGGCAAATTATAAATTGATACCAGGTTGCATTTAATTGCAAGTCAAAAATTGGGTGAGCATGAGGCTAGCAAATGCACAATTGTGGTTTTAGACACTCTTTAAAGTTCCTAGGTGCAAAATGGGAGGTTCTAACAGAGGCAAACAGTAAAAGCAACAGTGTTAAAACAGGTCTTTTTTGTTACTTTTACAAAGGATTTTGGAGTTCTATTTTGCTTTCTCTTAATTACTCTGTGACCCCTATATTTAAATTGTATGTATATTCTTCTTATCCTTCCCTGTAACATCTCATTAATATATTAATATACATACAAAAGTTCATGATTAATATTTTTCCTGGCATATTTCCTCCTAGCCTGAAATGAATTGCCCTATTTTCCAAAGAAACATCAGTTCAAAAGAGCTCAAATTCAAATCAGGGGATCCCTTTTCCTGTGGGATCTTTTTAGCTATCTGAGAGAGATCTATTTGGGCAACTCAAAATGTGTTAAAATATATCTTTTAATATCCCTGCCTTCTTCCCACTCAAATGGAAATTATATTATTCATTTCCTTCCAGTGGGGGAGGTGTTATTCCATTACCCCAGTTTGGGGCATCCCCAAAAGGTGCCAGCCAGAACCGGAAAGCCAAAGACCTGAGTTCGAGTCCTGCCTTGGGCACCCAAAGCCACGCCTTCCCTTGCCTTTCCCACCTCACAGGGTTGTTGTTGGAAAGGATGATGTTCAATTAAGAGTCCAACTGGGGGGGGCGAGTGGGGGCTTACCGGTTCAAATAAATAGCGGTAAATAAACCCCTCAAATGGGCAGCAATGAGGAAGGCAGGAGGGGGCTGAGGGGGCTTCTTTAGGGGTCCCCCCTCCCCTCCAACCCGCAAGACCCTCACCCCAAAGCTCCGGGGGGGGGAGGGGGTGGCCTGAGCGGGCGAGGCTCGGGGCTTCGGCCGGGCTCGGCCTTCCCACAGCCGCTTTCTCCCCTCAGGGGCTCCGACAACGACCGCGCGCGCGCCCCGCGCCTTCCTACCTCGCAGACAGCCCGCCGGCCGCCATCTTGGACTCCCCTCCCACGTGACCCTCCCTCCCTCCCTCCCGCCTACCTCGCTCGCCCGCCCGCTGAGCCGCCAGGAGGAAAAAAGGGGGGCGGGGCCGCCAGTAAGGGAGGGGAAAAAAAAAAAAAAGAAGAAAAAGGCGGGGCGGCGCTTGCGCGCTGGGAGCCGCCCGCTCGACCGTTAGGAAAGCCGGCGCGCGCCCCCCCCGTGGGTTACGTGCGTCTGGGGCGTGCCCTGTTGACGTCACCGGCGCGCGCCGTCGTCACCCACCCGCAAGATGGCGGCGCCCTGGTGGGTGAGTTAAAGTCAGGGAAGGCGATGAGGCGGAGCGATGATGAGGGGGGAAAGGCTTGGGAGGGCGGCGGGATGGAGCTCAGCCCCCGGGTGGGGGGAAGGGTGTCTGTGTGTGTGTGTATGTGCATGGCAGGCTGGACCGCTTGGCCTCCTCCTTTCCCTCCCTCCCCCTCCACGATCTGCTTCACAACAGCCCCGCAGGGTAGGCTAGGCCGGGGTCAAAACGGCGCTTTCCAATTTGGGAGTGCCGGGCTTGGATTCTCAAGGGTGGCTGGGGATGATGGGGGTGGTAGTCGCAACTTGGCAAAGAATTGGGCGGGGGGGTTGGACTAGATGACCTACAAGGTCCCTTCCAACTCTTGTTAATCTGTAATCTGTAATTATCGCCTGAGGTGGGCACAGGGAGGCCTCGAACCATTGACAGGCGCAGCTCTGTCTTCTGAATCCTGTTAAAGACAGTTGGGCTTGTGATGTGGGGCGCACCATTGTGGCACCGTGTGCTTCTTTAAAAGATTTGATTTTTCTCTCCTAGGGATGATCCGAACAGAGGAGGGAGCTTTCAGCCTTGAGAGTCCCTGCATTTGAAACGCCCTGGACAGCTGTGGAGATCCTTCGCTTGCGAGACGTAACTGGCCGACCGTCACCATGTGGAACCAACCGGTTCTGGTGGAATCGCTGGTGGTGTTTGCCATCGTGCTTTGCGTGCACAGCGTGGTCTGGGACCGCTTCTCGTGGTCCGCTCTCGTCCTCGCCGTCCAAGCCTTCTACATCCAGTTTAAGTGGGACCATCTCCTTCGTCTGGGTGGGGCTGTATTCCAGTTCCGGACCACGGCCAACAGCGGCCTCCTCCCCTCCTGCATGGTTATCCCTCTGCTGGGCATCGTGATGAAGGAAAGGTGTCGAGTGGCTGGCATTGTGTACTTCGAGCGCTTGGGCATTGTCGTGGCCTCCACAGGCATGATGATCGCCCTCTTCCTGTCGGTGATCGCCTTGGGCATTACCAAGCCGGTGCCAACGAACACCTGCGTGCTGTCCGGGATTGCCGGGACGCTGATCATCTACACCATGAAACATTCCTTGACCGTCTCCGAAGTGATCGAAGTGTTGGAGGTGTTGCTCATTTTCGTCTACCTCAGCATGATCCTGCTGTACCTGTTGCCTCGGTGCTTCACTCCCGGGGAGGCCCTGCTGATCCTCACCGGCCTGAGTTTCGTCCTCAACCAGCTCATCAAGCGCTCTCTGAACGTCAGCGAGAACCGAGGGAGTCCCGTGGAGTTCTTCCTCCTGGTCGTGGTGGTGGGAGTGGCCCTGCTCGGCCTCTCCTTCGCGGTGCTGTTTTTCTTCATGGATTCCACCACCTGGACCTCCTCCATGTTTTTCCACATGATGACCGCTGTCCTGAGCCTCGGCGTGGTCATGCCTTGGCTCTACCGCCTGATCCGCAGGAATCCCTTGATGTGGCTCTTCCAGTTGCTCTCCCAAACCCAGATCAGAATTCACCTGCTGTGCTACTGGGCCCTCCTGGCTGCTCTGGCCTGCGCGATAGTCCTCTACCAAAACGTCAAGCGGTCCTCCGGTTCTAAAAAACACCAAGCTTCAATCGTCACCCGGAAGTACTTCCATTTCATCGTGGTGGCCACTTATGTCCCGGGGCTGATCTACGACCGCCAACTGCTGTACGTGGCAGCAGTCATCTGCCTGGCCGTCTTCATTCTGCTCGAGTATGTCCGCTACTTCACCATCAAGCCCTTCGGACAGACGCTCCGGCAGTTGCTCTCGCTGTTCTTGGACGAGCGAGACAGCGGGCCTTTGATCTTGACTCATATCTACCTTCTGCTTGGGATGTCCTTCCCGGTGTGGCTGGTGCCAAGACCATGTGCCCCCAAAGGTGCCTTGACGGGGGCAGGAGCCCTGGCTCCCTACTCTGGGGTTCTGGCTGTAGGCGTTGGGGACTCTGTGGCCTCCATCTTTGGCAGCACGATGGGGGAAGTCAAATGGCCTGGAACCAAGAAAACCTTTGAAGGGACCATGTCGGCCATATTTGCCCAAATCATTGCGGTTGCCCTGATTGTGATTTTTGACAGTTCTGTGGACCTGAACGCCAGCTACTCCTGGATCTTGGTCTCGATTACCCTGGTGTCGTTTTTAGAAGCCTACACCACTCAGGTGGACAATTTACTCTTGCCTCTCTACCTCCACATCCTGCTAATGCTTTAGCTACCCTGGAAGGGGATAAAGTTTCTCTCCCCCCAGAGCGTAATCAGATACACCCATACTCTGTTTCTTTGGTGTCTTTGGCCCAGGATGGCAAAAAGCGACACCACGGCCTGTCCCTGTAAGTGATTGCACATTCATTATTTAAAGCTGAAATATAATGAGGCTGTTCTTTGTGGTCTGTTTTTTTTTTCACAGCTTCTGCAGTATAATAAGCAGCAATTGCCACTCATACTGTGAGTAGCAATCCTCCAAGGGGTTGTTTTGTTCTTTTTTTTTTTAAGCAGGAGGGGTTTGTTCAAGCAGTCAAAGGGCTGGATTTGAAGCCAGCCACCCCACATTCTAGCCCTGCCTTAGGCACGGAAGACAGTTGGGTGACTTTGGTCCAGTCTGTCTCATCTCACCCCGTAGAAGAAGGAGGGAAGACAAACCAAAGAAATAAAGAGTTACTATTTTAACAAGACTGGTCAGGCTGATGCTGACCAAGCAGGAAGTGAAGCCCTAACTGATTTGAGACATCTCTGTTACAGGTTATTGGATAAATTTTAATTTTTCTGATCACTTGAGGATCGCGATCAGGATTGTGACATTAGCAAAGCAGGGCCTTTTTAAAATTATTGGGAGGCTATTCGAAGTAAAACAGGAGTCATTGGAGGTTTGAGACATCCATTTTGCCCATCAACAGCCCCCCCTCCACGTATCTCTCCAAGCCAAACACAGTCCCATCCCAAGGATCTTGTAGAAGATGGCAGATCCTGAGCACCACAAAGAGGCAAGGTTTGGGGGAATCTTTCCTCCAGCTAGCTCAGACTGCAAATTTAGATAGCTCCTAGCCCAAACTTGAAATTACAGGAGATGTATCAGAGATTATCAGAGATGTTTCTTAAAAGGGTGAGATATAAATCTATTCCGTGCTGCTGAACTCTGAGATACTCTTACAAAGGTGTCATCTACAGCAAGTACATAATTGGAATTCCAGTCCACATTTTATTGCCTTTTTAACTTGCCTCTCCTTTCAGAACCCAGGAACAGTGCTTGTTCCCTTCATGTCTCCTTTTTCTTCACAAGGTCTCCCCGTGACGTTCATTGTTGAGCAAAAACTTCTGCCTGACTTTCCTTGGTCAGGATCTGATGCTCTTTAACTCCACACCAAACTGATTTTTTAAGCCTGAACAGACTCAGCAGATTCGGAGATGGAGCCAGAAATTCCTCAGCTACAGATGCAGAGCTGAAGATCAGCCCCCCTGCCGGTTCCCCAAAAGATATGGGGCTCCCAAAGCAGAGATGCTGTGGGTTTAGTTGCTCGTATACAGCGACGGGAAAGGCAGTTCCAGAGTTGGTTGAAGCCTGAAACAAGTGAAAAATACCGTTAAATGGCTCCTGAGCTCCCGTGCTGGTGAAGCAACTGGAGTTGGGAAAACCCTGGCAGAGTGGCACTGCCCAGGACAAAGCCCTCCCATCCCTCTCCTTCCACTTACCAGTTCTTGGTGCTCCAATCAGCGTCCTTGGCCTCCATCAGGTGGAAGGTGTAAACCTCACGAGACTCCTGAGAACAGTTTGCTTCACTTTTGTGCACCACCTCGCCATGGATAAGGACCAAGTCCCCTGGTTCACCGTGAAAAGAGTGAAATCTACCGTCCAGCTGGAAGTAGCGTTTGACAGTTGGACAAGCAGTCCTTGCTTTACAACCTACTTGCCTAGCGGCCATTCAAGGTTGCAACCCACTTCCCCAGAGTTATTAAACACCCGTTTTGAAAGTTATGGCAGCCACACCTATCCCCTGCAGTGAGATGATTGCGTTTTCGGTGTGTGGCAACCGGCTTGGCTTTGTGACTGTTTGCAGCATCCCACAGACACGTGATCACAATTTGTGATTTTTTTTTTCCTGGTTTCTGGCCTTGAAAAAAATGTCCATTCGGGACGATGGATTCATTTAACGACTGCAGTGTTCACTTAAGAACCACCATGTTTAACAACTGCCACAAAAATATGTCAAACATCGGGTGGGCCATGTGATGCTTTGACATTTATTTAATTTTATTGATTCAATTTTCATGCCGCCCATCTCACCTACAAGTTGACTCTGGGCTCCTTGCAAGTTATAAAACAAGTAAAAAAATAGTTAACAGATTAAACCGACAGATTAAAATATGGCCGTGATTTATGATTTATAATTCCAAGTTCAGCTACAGTCATAAGCTGAGGACTCTCTGTAAATGCAAGCCAGTTGCCGGGCACCAGGAGTGAAATCACAATGACAATGGGGAATGCTGCAGTGGTCATAATTGCGAGGACGAGAAGTGTAAGCCACTTTATCCAGCACCGTTGTAACTTGGAACGGTTGTTAAGCAAACGGTAGCAGTTTATTTATTAGAATTGCTTTTCCCAGAAGAGGGCAGCATATGGCCAATTTTGGCTGATTTAGTTAAAAGTAGGGATCAGGGCTGAGTTCCACTTGCATGGGAGAGTAGCCAAAAATTGTGCAAGTGGGAAATCACAACTCTTTTCCCGGAGAAGCCAGGACGTGTCACTGACGTCACTCGTCAAGCTCAACTCCATAATTGCTTCTGTATGGTAGAATATTTCCAAGTCATTTGCCAAGGACTTTCAAAACAAAAATAAAACCAACCCATCTCTAAAACAGATGGTCCTCAATTTACGACCACAATTGAGTCCAAAATTTCTGTTGCTAAGCGAGGCAGATGCTAAGGGACTTCTGCCACATTTTGCGACTGTTCTTGCCACAGTTGTTGTTTGTTTTATTAGATTTATATACCGCCCTCCTCCCGAAGGACTCAGGGCGGTGAACAGGCACAAAATAAAATACATAAATACAAAATTTAAAAGCTGAAATAAAACCAGATTAAACAATTTAGCCCGAGACAAATTTAAAACATCCCAATAATTTAAAAACAGATTTAAAATTTTCAATTTCAATTTAAAAGAAAAGGGGAAAAAGGTTGTTAAGTGAATCACTGAAGTTGTTAGTGACACTGTTCTTAAGTGAGTCTGACTTCCCCATGTCAGAAGGTCGCAAAAGGGGATTACGTGCCCCCACCCGGGACCATCATAAATATGAATCAACTGCCAAGCGTCTGAATTTTGATCACGTGACCACGGGGCTGCTGCAACGGTTCTAAGTTTGAAAAATGGTCATAAGTCACTTTTTTCAGGGCTGTCGTAACTTTGAACGGTCACTAAACAATTTTTTTTTAGCTCAAGGACTACCTGTAACGGTTTGGTTTCTTCCATTCAATGGTGGGAAAGACCTAGATTTAAAATGGGTCTAACTCAGGGTGGGTCTCCAAATTTGGCAACTTTTAAGACTTTTGGACTTCAACTCCCAGTGGCTGGCTGGGGAATTCTGACAGTTGAAGCCCAAAAGTCTTAAAAATCACCAAGTTTGGAGACCCCTGATCTACATGATGGAATTTTAGGCACCCCTCATCTGTGTGCCCCAGTCCTGGCCCCCAAATTATGTTTCCTCTTCCAGGAGAAGAGAACCAATTTCCCTCCCTAACTTATTCTTCGGATGTGGCTCAGCCCACTTACGATTTTTCAGCGGTGCCACCTTACCTTTGCCCGCTGGCACAGGGACAAACTGGCAGTCTTCATACACTCGCTCGGTGCCAATGAAATCGGTGCAAGGAATTGTCCCGGGGGCAGTTCGGACCATCCGCCGCGTGATGCCAGCTGGAAAGCAAATCGGGAGGGTGAGCTTTTGGGGCTCCCTTTGATTTGATTCATTCATTTTATTTCTTAAATTGATACCCGACTCACAGCAGTTCTCAGCATCTTTATGTCTTACTTGTATGTGAGCCGGGAACAAACCACAAACAGCCATTTTCTTGGGTGGCATTTTCCAGAGCGATCCAGAACCCTGTCACTTTGCCCAAAGGGGTTGTATACAAAAAAGTGGCATCCTGATGTGGCGTCACTGAAAGGAGCAGAGAAGACACATGAAGTCATCCTTGCATTCAAACTCTACGCGGTTTGTTTGCAAAACTCCAGTAAGCTGGCTTCAAACAATCCTGTTTGGGTCCTTAAATTTATGAAATACCCACAATTTTCTGTGTCCCGTCCCCAGAATCAGTGGGACTCTCCCAAGGGTTGGGGTGGGTCATGGGATCAAAGGAACAGGCTGAGCAGCATGGTGACTTTCACTCCCTTTCCTGCAGGGGACAATGGGAGTTGCAGTCCAACATCTCCAGGGCAGCCCCCATGGGAAAGAGTTAGAGGAAAGGTCATACAGCAAGAAACTCACCTTCCCCACCAATGCCCGGTTGCTATAAAACAAGTAAAAGAAAAAAGACTATTAAACCTGAAAGGGAAAACTGATTTTTTTTTTAATTCATCCATTGCAGTAATAATGAGTTTCTGGTTTGGGGAAAGAATTGGACTAAATGGTCTCGGGGGGTCCCTTCCAAGCCTTAGAATGTGGGAGTCTAAGGCTGGGTTCACGTACCTTGAAGATGTACATGCTTTGCACCACCACGGGATTCTCCAGACCCAAATTTCTTGCTAAAGCCTGCGGAATGTCCCAAAATGTAAAAAAATGTTAATTTTCTATGCTTTTCCCTTGCAGCCTGAGAACGTGCTTCCTTCCAACGTTTTGCCAATTAAAGCAGAGTTAAAAGCACTTTCCCCCCTCTCACTCAGAGATGGGTTACCAACTGGTTAAACGATCAGTTCTTTGAACCATGGTTTGTTAACCAAATCATCATGGCAGTAAAAAACTTACATCGCCTTGTAAAAGCCCCAATAGCTGGATTTAAAACCAACCCCAGCATGCAACTCCCTGTAGGTTCTTGGCCTACTTTGCAGGCTGCTCTGAAGGACTAAATGAGCAGGGAGGCAGAGCCGATGCCAGTCCATTTCCTGTCTTATAACCAAAGGAAGAAGAGGCTTCTGGTGTTGGCTGGGATTTGCTCTTTCTACAACAGCCCTGCAGGGTCGGCCAGGGCTCAACTCACCTGCACTTTGGCTGTGTGGGTCATTTGCTTGAAGACGGGATCGTAGGCATGTAGCGCTAGAATTAATAATAATCATTGTACTGATAAGAATCATTTTGATTATAATGGCATAGGTGTAATAAATTTGCCTTATCAATAAGTCACATGTGCGTCATATAAATAAAATAAATAAACCATCATAAGTGCTACTTATTGAAAATCCTATCAAAAGTCAGGTAATAATTGGCTCAAACTTGCCAGGGAGAAAAATTATCTTATCACATCTAGATGGGTATACTGTGTATACATGTACAATGACAATAAAGTTATTATTATTATTATTATTATTATTATTATTATTATTATTACTTTTAGTAAGTTGCAAACTCATTACAGGTAGTTCTCGACTTATGACCAGAACTGAGCCCAAAATTTCTGTTGCTAAGTGAGACATTTGTGAAGTGAGTTTTGCTCCATTTTACGACCTTTCTCGCCACAGTTATTAAGGGAATCCCTGCATTTGTAAAGTCAGAGACACGGTTGTTAAGTGAATCTGGCTTCCCCGTTGACTTGGCTTCGCAAAAGACACCCTGCCATCCGTCATAAATATGAGTCAGTGTCTGAATCTTGATCACGTGACTATGGGGATGCTGTAAGTGTGGAAAATGATCATAAGTTACTTTTTTCAGTGCCTTTGTAACTTTGACTTACGATATACTTTCGTAAGTCGAGAGCTACCTGCACACTTTCACCCAGTCCTTCCATTTTTTTTCTAACTTGCATTAACTATTTCTTAGGGAAAGGGATTTCCGGGTAGCCCTTTACTTACCATGACCAATTTTATTGATCGATTTCTCCTTTGGAACCAGAAAGTCCCCTGCAAATTAAAAAATCTGGGTTTAAAAGGACAAGACAACCACCAGATTGGACAAAACAGGGGTGTCAAGAGGCCTTAGGGAGAACAGTACCTTTCGTATCAAAAACTCCTTTTTCGAAAAAGAATCTGATTTTGTCTCCGCTGTTGAGGAAATATTCTGCCGACCCCTGTCAGAAACCAGGTTAAAATATCAATATTAGCCTAGGGTCTCAATAATTTCATATTCGTAGCTGTTTTATATTAAAGTCATCTATATACAACAAGGGACGCAGTGGCTAAGACGCTGAGCTTGTCGATCGAAAGGTCGGCAGTTCAGCGGTTCAAATCCCTAGTTCCGCATAATGGGGTGAGCTCCCGTGACTTGTCCCAGCTTCTGCCAACCTAGCCGTTCGAAAGCACGTAAAAAAAAGTTACTATATGTATACTACAGGTAGTCCTCGACATATGACTGTAATGGAGCCTGTCCATTCCTGGGATGGTTGAAAGGTGGGTCACCCTCATGGCCTACCTGATGTTATGACCTTTTTTCCAGCAGTTGTTAAGTGAATGGTTGCCATAATGCAAATCCGTTGTTCTTGCGGGCTGTTTTTGCTGAAAGTTTGACCAGTCGCTTTAGCGACCGGTTGTAAGTTGAGGGCTACCTATAAAACTCTTGTATACCTTTATCTGGGTGTGCATGGTAGGGCAACCATTTTTTGAATCAAGGCACCTCAAAGGGGTTCATTTACAGAACGCTTCCGAACTCTGGAACCCAGGACTCCCATGGGATTTGAAAATTAGCCAGTTTGGTAAAAACATTTTAATGACATCACAATCATACGAAATGTCATAAAACGTTTGCTGTGGTCAGCTGAGGCTGTCGGACTGCTGTACAGTTCAACCTGGACTACTTTCAAGGCAGAGCCACGTCTGACTATCTCCCTGAATTTTTAAGAAACTTTTCTGGTAGATTACAAGGGCTGCCCTTGTGGGAGGCATCGAGGACAGCTTTTCTGCTTCCGAAATAAAATCTCCGCATTCAGCTACGAATTCCTTGAAGCGGGTTGTGAACGGAATTGAAAGGTGCCCCCTGAAGTCGCCCACCTGGGCCTGGAGTTGTTCCGACTGCTGGGTTGAAAACTCCGTGCGGCAGTGAGCTGGCACGTCCATAGACACGATTATCTTTCGGATCTGGGCCCTCATGGCGTCACATTCTTCCAGGCTGAAGAACCGTTCGAGGACCAAGAAGCCCTCCTGCTGGAACTACAGAACAAGTTGGAGAAGGTATTTAAAACGGTGGTTCTCAACTTTGACTACTTGGAAGATCAGTGGACTTCAATTCCCAGAATCCCCCAGCCTGCACAGCATTAGACACGGGTGGGATTCGGACGGTTCAGACCGGTTCGGATGAATCGTATGATACTTTTACATCTGGTTTGCCGAACCGGTAGTTGCAAGGACTGCAGGCCCTGCCCACCCCTCCCAGGAGTCTCCACGTGGCCCGTTTTGGATGCCAGGTAAGTGCAGCACCCACGCGGAGGCTCTGGGAGGGTGAAAAACGGGCCTCCCGGGAGTTCTCGAACTCTGGAAATGGGCCTGTTTCCGGCCTCCGGAGGGCCTCTGGAGCCTGGGGAGGGCGAAAATGCCTCCCCTACCGTGGTGCAGGAGGCTGAGCAGGCCACGCCCACCCAGCAACTGAGCAAAGAACCGGTTACTACAATTTTTGAATTCCACCCCTGATTAGACACCTGGGGGGAGGTATCTTCAGACAGGTGGAGGTATGGAAGATCAATCCAATCCCAACCTGACATCTCTGAGTGATTTAGGTTGACCCATTGAGTTTGATCCTACTGGAAAACACTCTCTTCCTCCTCTGGCGCTCATGAGCCATGAACTTGGTCACAGAACGTAGAATAACAGGCTTGGAAGGGACAAATGGGGGCAAACCTCACTTAACAACCGTCTCACTTAGCAACAGAAATGTTGGGCTCAGTTGAGGTCATAAGTTGAGGACTGCCTGTATTTATCATAGAATTTATTTGCCAAAAGAAAAAAAAAATCTTGCTAGGAAACTAATGGCACCTTGCTTTCATTTAAAGAGCTGGTGGGTTGCCCTTTATAGAAACTAAGCAGATTATCTCCTCTAGATTTTGGATTTAAGGACACAGAGAGAGGCTGCAGAAATCACTGCAAGTCGTATGTAGAAAATCAATAAAAATGATTTGTAATCTTAGCAAAGAATTGGGGGGGGGAATTTCCTGCGATCAATAGGATTTCTTCACATGTTTTAATTTTTCCATTTTTAAAACTCCAGTAGTGTATTAAAATAGTATTTTAGTGCTTAAGTATTCTATTCATTAAGGGAATTTAAAGATATAGTGTATGATCAAATTAAGACAACCAGCTTCAGATATTTAAAAGTATTTTAGTATTTTAGCTGATTTTTTTTCTTCTTATGGTCTTAGTATCAGCATCCATTTTTATTGACTATCAGTTTCCAGAAACTCTTTTCTGCATTTTTATTTAAGATGTGCAATTTTAGTAAAACTTCTTTTCCAAAGAAAAGTTGCTGCCTCCCCAGGGCTGCAGCTGTGAATCCAAACTTTACAATTCTTTTTTTTCACAGAACCAGAAATGACTCAAGAGGCATCTGATGTGAGCTGGGCAGCCAGATCACTCTATTTCATTAATAAAGAAATAAAGTTCTCGGTGCGTTTCGTTTCTCTGCTCCCTTCGCTTCTTACCTTCGAGAGTTGCTCTTGGCTGACGGGGGCCATTGAAACTGAACGAGTCACTTGTTAAAGCAAACGGTGCCCGTGTGTCCAGTTAGCTCCATGTCCAGGGATCAACCTTCCCCTGCTAAGCTGGGCGGGTCAGTTCACCGTCATGTGATAAAACTGCAAAGGACAAAGACATGGCATGACCCCAGCTGATTCTGGAGGCCCCTGCAGTGGACTTTGGCATTGGACATTTGTCCCATAGCCCAGAAGCCCCGCAGATCGAGTTTCATTCTTCTCAGACAGCTAAAGGAGGAGGTGGAAATTTTGGCACAAAGATGAAAAGATTCAGGGAAGGGACAAGGAAAGAAAGAAAAAAGAGAGAGTGAGGAAGAAAGAAAGAAAGAAAGAAAGAAAGAAAGAAAAGAAAGAAAGAAAGAAAGAAAGAAAGAAAGAAAGAAAGAAAGAAAGAAAGAAAGAAAAGAAAGAGGAGGGAGGAAGGAAAGGAGGGGATGAAATAGATTAGAATCCTGTCCTATCCTCATAATATTAATATTAAAATACAGCTCAACAGTCTGGGATGGTCAATTTTTCATCATGTGCTGAAAGTTCATCACACACCTTTCATGTTTTTTTTCTTTTTATTAGAGTTTTTTTAAAATCCTGCCTTTATTACTTTTTAAGTAACTCAAGGTGACAAATGTATCCAACACATCTTCCTCCTCCTCCTTTTCTGCACAACAGCCCTGTGAGGTGGGCTGGGCTGAGACAGAATGACTGACCAAAGTTACTGAGCCAGTTTTCCTGCCTAAGGTAGGACTAGAACTCTAGAAGTCTTCTAGTTTCTTGCACCGTTTATCCAGTTATACCTTCTGAAACGATGTCTTTTTAAAATAGGTTTTGAAAAAAAGGAAAATAAATCTTGGACAAGAGGCAATTCTTAACTCGCCCAACAATTATTAAATAGGCACTTTTAATCTTTACTAGGCTGGTTGGCCTAGTAAAATAGAGGAAAACAGCTCTATTTTATTATTATTTTTGGCCTTTCTATATATTCAGATAGGTCTAAAGGTCAAAGTATCAGGCTAGAAAACGGGAGACTGCGAGTTCTAGTCCTGGTATGAAAGTCGGCTGGGTGACTTTGAGCCAATCACCAGGAGATGGGCGAGTTTTCTCTAATACTCCTATTTTCCCCACAACAATCCTGTGAGGTGGGCAGGGCTGAAAGAGGGACTGGCCCAAAGTCACTCAGCTGGCTTTCATGCCTAAGGCAGAACTAGAACTCACCACCACCTGGTGATTGACTTCAGTCTCCAATTGGCTTTCATACCTAAGGTGGTACTAGAACTCACCATATCCTGGTGACTGGCTCAAAGTCAACCAGCCTGCTTTCATGCCTTAAAGCAGGACTAGAACTCACAATCCCCCAGTTTCTAGCTTGGTACCTTAACCACTAGACCAAACTAGCTCTGATCCCCCTAAGATTTAAAAAAAAAGGAGGGGGCAGAGGTTCCTTTTTGGCCTCCCCTTTTGTTCTCATTGGAATTTCCTTAGGACTACCAGAAAATCAAATTTAAACTCCCCCCCCTCCCACCGTTTAGATTCAGGGAATTATACAGCAAGCTCTGGAGAAGTGGACTTGGCCTTCAAAAGAGACTTGTTCAAGTTTCCCCCGTTTCTTGGACACTCCCTAAATTTAAGACAACCAACCCACCCTCCGAGGAAGTTTGCAATCCCAGGAAAGCCAATTTATAATCCCTCCTTGGCTGGGGCGGATGGGAGTTGGAGTGCAGCATCCCCCCCCCATCCATCCTCGGGTGCTTCCCAGGCAGTTGCCCCCCTGCCAGTATTCCCCAAATACCCAGGAGACTAGATTGACGTGCCAGATCTTGAAAGAGACAAAAACCAATCGGTTCTGACCTGCGCAGTTACCTTAAGAGCATCTCTGGAGAAAGAAAGACGCCGCCGGTCAGCCGATTCACCTGGCTGAAGATCTTCCAGGCAGCTGGAAGTGGGGAAAAGGCAGGAAAAAGAAAAAGAGGGCAGAACCAGTGTGGAGATCGGAGAAGCTGGGACTTGTTCCCTCACATTCCAGAGAGATGGAGACAGGGCCGAGTGTGAGAAAGTCGCTGGGCCAGTTTTTCTCCCTTTGCTAACAACTTTTCTGTTGTTATTTTTTCCCCCGACTCGCTCCTCATCAAGTCTCCCCAATGTAGTGCAAACTAGGAAACCAGGAGTCCTGCATGCTGCAAATACTGCTTTTATTGTTAAGGCTACAGTTGCAGAAGCTTGCAAGTTTGAATATGCTTCTCCCCTCCCTATTTGCCTTTCAGATACTAGGGAGGGTCTTGTCCGAGACGCTTCCTCGGGTTACGGTTTTGGCTCAGGCTCAAGATTTCTTTTCTCCGACAAGTCGTCTTGCTGGTGGCTCTTCCTCCCGTTCTTCCAAATTATTCCTTCTGTCCACGATAAGACAGATGGACAGTCGGATGATAATAGATTGGTAGATAATGGATAGATGACCCAGAGAAGACGATAGGTTGATGACAGTAGAGCGAGACAGAAGCAGGGAGAGCATCTGTCTGAAACGGTATAGAGTTAAAGTGGCCAGGTTTGGAGACCCCTGGTCTAAGCCAAAGTTAACCAAGGTACATCATGGCTTGCAATGGTTGCTAAGTGTGAAAAAGGGTCGTAAATCCCCTTTTTCTCAGTGCTGTTGTTAACTTCAAATGGAACACTAAATGAATTGTCGTAAAACAAGGAGTACCTGTACTAGAAGAGTTAAGCACATCAGGGAAACCTGTGCGGTCCCCATCCATCCCATTTTTCTAGGATTGTGATTTAAAGCAGACCAAAGACCCGTCACTTTGTGAGGATTTCCAAGAGTAGCTTTATTTTAAACACGAACAATGCCGGCGCCTGGATAACATCGCTTTGGGTGTTGGTAGCATTGCCAGCCTGCAGAAATCCTTCCTAATACGGCGGACGGAGGCAGCAAGGAAGCTTGCAATGGCTCTGTCCCATTGGCTGCTGAAAAAGGGGGAGAAGGGAGAAAAAGACGGGGGTGGGCGGGTGTCCCCCATCTCTCAGGGATTGGCCAATACTGACCTGCCAGCAGCAGAGGTGCCCCAAGGGATGGCTACCAACCTTCGGCTGCTCTACCCTTCTTCACAGATCTCAGCCTATGCAATTCATTTCCAGCGGAATGGAGCAACTCTCTTCCAGATACGATATTTTAGTTTTAAGCTATATTAATGTATATATTTGTGTATATATATATGTATATATATATATATTGGAACTGCACGTTCAGTAAGTCCCAGTCCTTCTGGATAGGGTGAGACTGTGACTCCATCCTGGCCGAGAACCTTGGGAACTTAATTCCTTGCTCCTCTGGCAGGTGCAATTTTCCAGTTGCAAACAAGAGATGGAAAGTTTAGGCCACGTGTGTGTGTGGGGAGCGCACAGGGGTAAAAAAAAATAATAATTCATTTTTCACTAGGACAGGCGTGCTGGACAATAGTGCAAATTCGACTCCTTCCTCGCTTCCTCACAAAGAAATGCGTCCCTCCCCTCAAACCTCGCAACCAACTCCACCCCTCCCCAACCCCTGCCCTGAATTTTCGGCCACGCCTTTTTTAAGACTTGGTGCTGCGTCGAGCCGGATCACGGAGGCAAAATACCTGTCTCTTTGGACAACCGAGGCTTCAAAAATGAAAACAGACCAGCTGTTATTTAAAAAAAAAAAAAAAAGCCATAAAGGGAAGAGGGAACATTGACGGAGTCTTAAATCTCATGGAAAGATGCTGGTAGCAGGTTACGCATATTAAGGATTCTGGTTTAGTGTTTTGACCCCAGTTCCCCTCAATTGTAGCCGTGTTTTAAGTCTTATAAGGAATGTCAAGCGTCAGTTTAAAAATTAAACTGAACTTCTCCTGCCCACCCCAGCGTTGAATGTTTCTGCAACTGCTAAGACTGTTTTTTCTTTTTTCTTTTAACGGAAAAATACAGGCTGGCATCCTTCAACGTGGAAATTCTTTGATCTCACACTCTTCTGTCGGAACCAAAGCCATCAAGATTTGGGAAAATCTCAAATTTGGGGGTGGGGGGGAAACTCCAGGACGAAGGGGGGCTGGGTGGGTTAAGTCAGACTTTTGCAAATAGGATTCTAAAGTAAAGTACTTTTTAAAAAAAAAAATGCCACTGTGGGGAAAAAAAAAGAAAAATGAAGGCTGGATCTTCTCCGATCCATTCCTTGGAGAGGGTCATTGCTGGGAGTTAGGATTGGACTTGGGGCAACGCGTAGCTGGACAGCCGGATGCCATTCTCCCCTTCAGATGGGGTGCAGCACTCAAGGACGGTCCCAAGCACATGAAACAGTAGCGGGATCAGGCTCTCTGCCCCAACACAGTCGAGCACGCCAGCCCCAGTCTCCTTTCTAGCAGGGACGGCGACCAGTTCCCACTTCCTGCCCCGCAGAGAGCCACGGACCAAGATCCCTTCCTTCCCCAGTCTCTTCTGCTCCTCCTCTCCTTCCTGAAGCAGGGAAGAGTCTCGTTTTCCCAGCCACTCCTGATCCTTCTGGGCTGTCAGTCAGGGAGCCATGCCCCTCAGGGTGAGGGTCTCCAGAGCAGGGGGCCAGGGGAAGCGGGGGGTATGTGAGTCCAGGGTCCCCTGGAACCCCCTTGGTCAGAGACGGGAAACGGGCGAGCCTGCAGCTCCCCAGCTCAGCGGAATCAACTTCGTCCGGCAAGGCTTCAAGCTTGCTCTTTGTCCGCCCTCCAAAGCCTCTCCTTGACCTCCAAGGGCAGCGTGTTGAAAAGGTCCTCCTCTACCACCAGCCCACTGCGCTTCAACAAGGGGCAGTCGCCCAGCTCCACCGGCAGGCACTCCAAGCGGTTGCCCCGCAGTTCGATCTGAGACAGGTTGGTCAGCTCGCCCACCCGGGATGGCAGCGACTGCAGGACGTTGTTGCCCAGGTGTAAAGTCCGTATTTTCCGGCACTGGAACAGCTCAGCGGGGAGACCCTCGATCTGGAGGGAGGAAAGAAGGAAATGAAATAAAAAAATGAGAGAGAGAGAGAGTCAGGCTCTGCTGCTTAGACAAGGGATCAAAGCTGGTTTGCAGAGAAGGAAGGTTAAGAGGCGGGGGGGGGGGGGCAAGCTTTACCCACAACAGCAGAATCAGAAAACAACAGAGTTGGAAGAGACCTCGGAGGTCATCTAGTCCAACCCCCTGTTCGAGCAGGGGACCCGATGAGCCCATTCTGGACAATCTCTCCTTAAAAACCTCCAGTGACAAAGCACCCACAACTTCTGGAGGTGAGCCCTTCTGCGGATTTCTCCCTGCTGTACAGGTAGTTCTCAACTTATGACCACCATTGGAACTGGACTTGCCGTTGCTAAGCGAGGCAGTGGTTGAGTGAGTCACACTCGCCTTTTCATGGTTTTTGCAGCCTTCCTTTGCCGAGGTGGTTCAGCAAAGTCACTGGCAGTTGTTAAAAGGAAGGGTGCAGTTTATAAGCGAAACTGGCTCCCCTCCACCCCGCGGACTCTGCTTGCCAGTTGCCAGCCACCCAAATTTCGATTGTGTAATGCTGTGCTGGTTGTTAAGTTCGAGGACCAGTCATAACTCACTGTTTTTCCCCAGGGCTGTTGTAACTTCGGCAATGAAAGAAACGGCTGTATGTTGAGAACTACCGTAGGGGACGATTAGAAGAAATACAGCCCGTATTTTCCATTGGGGGGAGAGGAAGTGGAAGACTTCAGGGGCAAAACTGATGCCTTAAAAAGCTTCTAAAAACTTTAAAGACCCTCACCGGAGCTGTTAAAACTCCCTTGTGAGACCTTCTGACGAGCAAAGTCAACAGGGAAGCCAGATTCAACTGTTTCTCGCCACTTTCTTTTTTCTTGGCAAGAAAATATGGCTTTTAAAACCTTTCTTTCTCTGTCTCGTCTTGGGAGACAGCCTCCATCCTTTGCTGAAGCTGGCCTTGGGAGTTGGAAGGGAGGGAAAATAAATTGTTTCCAAGCAAACAAAGCAGGGCCTAGAAAACAGGAAGAGCCTCCAGGGAGGGGAGACAGCTACAAGGGTCCGTAATTAATCTATTGCTGCTTTGTTGTCATGGAGTTAATGAGATCAACATATCATTTGTGGGAGCCACAACAGACACCTTTCGAGGAGGAAGAGGAGGAGGAGGAGGAAGCTTGATTGTTTTCCAAAGCAGCATTTTGCTAAATTCTGCAATGGAAAAGCAGGGGGAAAAAACCCCAAGCGGCAATGAAAGAATACGTTTGAGACGAAAACTCAAGATTTTGCAAAACTTTTTAAAACAGCGGGAGACGGAGGAGGCAGACGGCCAGGAAGGGAAGTGGGTGGGCGAGAGAGACGTGTATATTTGAAGGAGAAGCAAAGAAAAATATCCACCAGGCATTTTAGTATCCGGAGTTCATAAATCAAGCGAACTGATTTAGGGCAGGGAGTGGAAATTTTTTTTTTTTTTTAAAAAAAAGCTGACTTTAACATTTTAATTGCAAGTGTTTCCTTTTTTAAAAAAAATATATAAACAAACACCTTTCTTTTGCCCCGAATATTTGGGTTTGGAAATATTGAGGGGAAATACTCATAATAAACATAATAATAAAAGAAGCAACAAAGTTGTTGGTTAGGTCTAGTATTTAAGGCTGGAAAGCGGGAGGCCCCGAGTTCAAGTTCTGCTTCAGCCATGAAAGCCAGCTGGGTGTCTTGGAGCCAATCACCAGGAGACTGGGAGTTCTAGTTCTGCCTTCGGCAATAGAGCTACATGGGTGACTTTGGGCCGGTTCCTCCCTCTCTCAGCCCAGGTCACCTCACAGGGCTATTCTTGCGGGGAAAACAGGAGGAGAATGCGTCCACCACCGCAAGTTATTTTTAAAAAAATAGGTGGGATACAGATAAATAAAAATAAAAGTACAAAACTCTTTAAGGAATTAAGGCCCAAAGGTCCAGCTCTGTGAATAAAGTACATTAGAAAAGAAAAAGGCAGACTGATGGGAAAAGATTTCTTTAGGGTAACTTTTGCAGTTACAAAAACCCAAATGGTCTCGCTTCATCTTGAGTCCCTCATCACCCCAAAAACTAGCCCTTACCTACAAAACCACCTTTATTAATCTCCTGTTTGTCCTATGTATGTCGTGGCTTTTTCAGACTGTAGGACTGCCAGTTCCCAGACTGGCAGCTCCAAAAACAGCCAGAGATTGTCAAATTAGAGAAACCAATTTGCAGGAGAAAGATTTGCTAGAACTTTTAAAGTCTTTCTTTCAAAAAAAAAAAAAAAAGGGGGTGGGGGAAATGAAACCCTTTCCGTGAACAAAAGAACCCCTCCCATCGCTGGTCAGCCTCGTGAGAACTGGAGTTTTGCCCAGAACAGGGGAAATGAAAAGGAAAGGAAAGAAATGAGCCTTTTTGATTAGTTGCAAAACAATTTCCATCAGCTGCTGTTCCTCTTCTTTTCTCTTCGCAAAAAGAAAGAAATCCATTTTTGGGGGAGGGAAATTGTAAAGACATGGGCAGCACTGCCCTGTCCCTTAAAAGAAATAAATCAAGGGGTTTTTTTTCCAGGTGGGGAGTGATTTTGTGGAGGGTTTTGTACTAAGGAAGGAGCTGACCCTGGCACTTGAAAGAGGTACAGGCAGTCCTCCATTTACCACCACAACTGACCCCCAAATTTCTAAGCAAGGCAGTTGCTAAGTGAGTTTTGCCCCATTTTCAAACTTTTTTGGCCACATTCGTTAAGTGAATCATTGAGTCACACGGTTGTTAAGTGAGACTGGCTTCCCCCTTTGACTTTGTTGATGTGATCCCGGGACGCTGCGACTAATATTGCATATTAAATTTAATACTTTAAAAAAAAAAAAAATTAAAAGAAGAAAAAAGTCATAGGAGGTGGAGCCTAACCTTCCGACACTTTTAAAGAAAGAAATAAAAATTATCAAGGTAATAATGATAACAACGTCATGACCAGTAACTGTCGTTAGTCAGTTTTGTTAATGGTGGCCTGATGCCGGCACAGAATCCCCATGAAATGAGAGTTATCTCATAGTGGTTAAAAATACAAAGGCAAAAAAAAAAAAAATCCCCGGATTAAATTTAATCCTGGCCTGCTGCATGATATACAAGCTTTCTTTTTTTTAAATCTTGACAAGCCCTTTCGTTCGAAAAGACCTCTAGCGAGGCTGTTCCCTGATAAATCCACTTTAATCGTGCCAAAATCTTATTTACTTTTGCAGCAGCAGCTCTGAAAAAGTGGCCGGTTCATGCTTCTGGGTAGCTTTGTCCCGTTCTCTTTTTATTTTAAGCTCTCAACAAGTAAACAGAGCCCAAAAGGTACACAGAGCTGTGTTATTTCAGCTCACTGCTGTTCGTGTAATTGTCAAGCCCGAAACTAAAGCCCTGTATTATATATATATCTATATATGTTCTTAAAAGGGAGGCAGTGGCTCAGTGGCTAAGACACTGAGCTTGTCGATCAGAAGGTTGGCAGTTCAGCGGTTCGAATCCCTAGCGCCGCGTAACAGGGTGAGCTCCCGTGACTTGTCCCAGCTTCTGCCAACCTAGCAGTTCGAAAGCAGGTAAAAATTGCAAGTAGAAAAATAGGGACCACCTTTGGTGGGAAGGGAACAGCGTTCCATGCGCCTTTGGCGTTGAGTCATGCCGGCCACATGACCACGGAGACGTCTTCGGACAGCGCTGGCTCTTCGGCTTTGAAACAGAGATGAGCACTGCCCCCTAGAGTCGGGAACGACTAGCACATATGTGCGAAGGGAACCATTACCTTTTTATATGTTCTTAACTGCAAAATCCACACAGGATTTTATTGCAAAACGCACCCGCAACAAGCACACACCCCCTTTCCTTACCCTGTTGGCTGTCACCGCCAAGTTCTGCAGGTTCTGCAGCGCCCCGATTTCCGCCGGTATGCAATTCAAGAGGTTGTGGCTGAGATCCAGATAGCGAAGTTTCCGGCAGAAGAAGAGCTGGGTGGGCACCTTCTCAATCTTGTTGCGGTTCAGGTAGAGGCGCTCCAGGTTGGTAAGGTTGCCGATCTGCACGGGGATGTAGGCAATTTGGTTGTACCAGAGTTTAAGGCAGGTGAGGCGATGGAGGTGCTGGAAGCTGATGATCTCCTCGATGGTCTTGAGGTTGTTGTCCTTGAGGTCGATCTCCTGCAGGTTGTGGAGGCTGAAGATGGAGTGAGGGATGCGCTCCAGGTCGCAGCGGATGAGCTCCAGTTCCGTCAGGTTGACCATCTTCTTCAGGCTGTTGAGGACCATGAGCTTGGTGCCTTCGTTGTTGATGGAGAGCTTCTGCAGATGGACGCCCACGTCCGTCACCACCTGGGGCAGCTTGGTCAGGTTGCTCTTCAGCCTCAGGACTTTGAGCCTCTTCAGCTCCCGCAGGCCGTCAATCACAATGTAGCGGTTGTTCTCGGCACTCAGGTTCCCCGTGAGATGAAGCTCTTCCAGGGTCTTCAGGCTGTAAATCCACAAGGGAATCTCCTTAATGTCTGTGAACTTGATGTGTAAGGATTTCAGGTTCTCCCTCAAGAAGGCCAGAGCCGGGGCCTCGATTTTAGCCGCCGTGTGGTACAGCCAGAGTTCCTTGAGGCTGGTGAGCTGGGCGATGCTGGGCGGGATGGTGACATCAGGAATGAGCTCCAATTTCAAGACCTCCAGCTCAACCAGGTCGAAGACCGTGTCGGGAATGCCGCTGAGCATGAACAGGTGCAGCTCCAGCTTGTCCTGGGAGTTCTTGGTGATTCTTTGGCGCAGCTTCTCCAACGTCCATTCGTTGTTGAGGTTCAGCTGCCGGAGCTTGTTTTCACTCACCTCCGAGAGGAAGACGGCAAAACGCTTGGAGTAGAGAGGGTCGTATTGGTCGATCAGGTGGAGCATGAAGGCGAAGTCGTTCTTGACGTCAGGAATGTCGCTGTAGCTGCTCTCTTCCCGGATGGACTCGAAGGAGTACTTCTTGAGGGATCTCCGGAGCATCCACCAAAGGGTGTACATGCAGATCAGGCCATAGAGGACCACCAGGCTGATGTAGAAGGACGCCAAGATTTTGAAGAGGGTCGCCAGGGGGTGAGCGCAGCGGTACATGCGGTAGCCGGTCAGGCTCTCGATGTCCACTTTGCAATCGATGTCAAAGGTGATGTTGTTGACGTAGTAGACCGTGTAGCAAATGATGAGGATGAACTTGATGACCTTGATGATGGTTTGCCTCATGTAGAGGCGGTAGACAATGTCTCCTTCTTCCACGTGGGTCCGGAACTTCTTGACCTTCTCGAAGAGCGCTTTGGCTTGCTCCCCTTCCTTCTTGTCCAGGACGCCGTTCTCCGTGCGGTCCACGATGCCTTGTTCGATCCGAGACTTGGTCCTTTGTAGCATCGGGGCGGTGGCTTCCACATCTTCGCTGACGTTGGAAGACTTCTTCTCCATCGAGCCGTTCATCTTCCCGAAAGCCGGCTTAGGGTCGCTTTCCTCCACCACCGTCTCGGACAGAGCCCGCGTGGTCCACGGAGAGTCGAAGCATTTCAAGAGGATGGAGACAAAGTGCTCCAGCTTGGAGCTTGTCCTGGGGAATTTGAACCAGAAGTTGCTACAAGCCAAGAAAATCAGGGTGTGCAGCAGGACGAGGTAGGGGAAATATTTGGCAAACCAGTGAAGGCGGTTTTCGTAACACACGGCATCCACGTAGTTATATTGATGACGGTCGAGATCGTATTTGATCCCGGTGGGCCCAGGGTCCAGGGGCGTCCCCAGGGAAGCATTATAGTATCCGGAGTCCAGGTTTGCAGCCGGCCATTCGCGGGAAGAATCGTTGCAAGCGTCTTTGGTGACCCATTTGCAAGGCAAGCAAATCATTTTGTCCTGGGTGACCTGGAGGGTCCCGCCAAATACCGCGATCATTAGCATCACGATGGAGATGTAGTCCGTAAAGACGTCCCACCAGGGCTTCAGAATGCGGTACGCCGGCTGGGTATCGGCAAAGTAGCGCAATTCCGTGACGGGAATCATGGCTCACCTGAAAGAGAGAGAAAACCATCAGCAGGTGTGACCAACATACATAAGGAAGAGTTATTTGGCCTTCAAAGTGTTGTGAATCCCGCTTACCACATTTATTAATTCAGCATATGGCATAAAACAGGGTCCCCAACCTCTGAGCCACGGCCCACCTCCGGGCCTCGAGTGGACCATGGAAGTGGTGGCTGAGCACACATCTGTTAGCACAGACTATCATGTCAGCCATAGTCCTTCTCTTCGTTAGACTAGACAAACCCGATTCCTGTAACTGTTCTTCATAGGTTTTAAGGTAAAGGTAAAGGTTCCCCTCACACATATGTGCTAGTTGTTCCTGACTCTAGGGGGGGCGGTGCTCATCTCCGTTTCAAAGTCGAAGAGCCAGCGCTGTTGAAGACGTCTCTGTGGTCATGTGGCCGACATGACTCAACGCCAAAGGCCCACGGAACGTTGTTCCCTTCCCACCAAAGGGGGTTCCTATTTTTCTACTTGCATTTTTTTTTACATGCTTTCGAACTGCTAGGTTGGCAGAAGCTGGGACAAGGAACAGGAACTCCTACCCCATTACGCGGCACTAGGGATTCGAACCGCTGAACTGCCGACCTTTCGATCGACAAGCTCAGCGTCTTGGTCACTGAGCCACCGTGTCCAAGCAAAGCAGAAACAAGGACGGAGCCAATGACCAAACTCAAAAGCCCAGCCCCTTCCCATTTTGGAGAAGACTTTGTCCACCAGGACTTGTTCCCATGAGAGACAACCAGAAGTTTCTCGTTGGTGGTTGAGGGCAGATACATCTGAAGGGTGACAGGAAGGCAGAAGGTGCCATCAAGAATTTAAGAGAGGCTGTTTTGACTTTAAGAGCTGGGAGAACATTGGGAGGAAATGACCTCCACGTTAGATCCCCTGAAGCATCTGCTCAAAAAATGAAGAACAAAGGATGAAAAGAGGCCCATCAGATGTTCTCAATCTCTCCACCTTGGACCTTTCTGGTTTCCTCTCCTTCCAACCAACCCACAGGCCGGACTGAGTCATCCATTGTTTTTCTTCGTCTGCTTCTCCAAAAGGCCTTTTAAGGAACTCAAAGACTTTCTTGGAAACGAAACCGTAAGGCCAAGGCGGATGCTTTGTCTCCAGATGGGCCGGTTTCCTGTTTGACTTAAAAAATATGTAATTGAACGCAGGTAAGGGAATCAGAAGGGACGCAGTGACTCGGTGGCTAAGACGCTGAGCTTGTCGATCGAAAGGTCGGCAGTTCAGTGGTTCGAATTCGAGTGCCGCGTAACGGGGTGAGCTCCCGTTCCTTGTCCCAGCTTCTGCCAACCTAGCAGTTCGAAAGCACGTAAAAAAAAATGCAAGTAGAAAAATAGGAACCACCTTTGGTGGGAAGGTAACAGCGTTCCGTGGGTCTTTGGCGTTGAGTCATGCCGGCCACATGACCACGGAGACGTCTTCAGACAGCGCTGCCTCTTCGGCTTGTCTGGAACGACTAGCACATATGTGCAAGGGGAACCTTTACCTTTAAGGGAATCAGGTGAGTGCAGAATGCGGCAAACATTTAAAGCAATGGTTTGCAGCGTCCCACGGTGATGTAATTGCATTTTTCGATGGTTTTGTCGCAACTGGCACTTATTCTGGGTTTTTGGCAAAGCCGCAGCCTTAGCAAACCATTAGTTCACTTAACAACCACTGCTAAAAAAGGTCGTAAAATCAGGTTGGTCCTGTGAAAAATCCATTTTATAACCGTAATGGGCAGGTTCCATTATGGCCGTATGTGGAGGACTACCTGTATAGAAGTCGGTCAGCCTTAATTTGCTGTATTAATGCCAAACCAGAAGATGCCAAGACTGAAGAAGCATTCTGTCAGCACTCAAGTAGTAGAGGGTTTGATTTTCTTCCTGCAGGGGATTATTCATTTCACTTCTAGTTTTTTTTTCTCAAGGACGAAGAGAGGAAAAATTGAAGGCAAAGCACTCTAGCATCGTAAATATGCATTCAGCAAAAACGAGATCCGCGCAGGGTTTTTTTTCCGCAAACGGCTGCAAACTTCCTTACACCACCCAACCCCATGTTAAAGCTCTACACATCCCCTGAAATAAATCACAGCTTTCAGAATTCAGAAGTTGTACTTCGGAATACAAGGGAAGCAAAGAGAACTGCCAAAAAGAAAAAAAAGAAAAGCAGTTTCAATCAGCTGACAAGTTGGGCTAGGCCAGCCTTATTTATTTAAACTTATGACTGCAGGAAACACGTTCCTTTGCGTGACCCAGTTTCATTTTTCGGCACAAACAATTTCAGGCAGAATCCTCTGAAAAGGATCTTCAATTTTCAAGGTCCAAAGACAGCTACGCAGAGTCTCAACTTTGTTGGCATTATATTGAAAAGGGCCTGAAAAGATTTTTCCACTCAATTCGGTGTCTGACCATTCATTCATCCGTTCATTCACCCCAGGGCAGGGGTGG
Organism: Pituophis catenifer annectens; assembly: GCF_029215685.1. NCBI lineage: Eukaryota > Metazoa > Chordata > Lepidosauria > Squamata > Colubridae > Pituophis > Pituophis catenifer. The sequence goes on along the minus strand of NW_027256897.1, from coordinate 1,024,557 downwards.
GTTCTACTTACCCCTTTTACTACCGGTTCACATTGCAAAATGTTAAGTACCTACAATTACAGAATTGGATGGGGAAGAATTGTTTGATGTTAGCCTCTCTGGTCTACAGAGGTCTGTTCCGAAGCAAGAGTTTGCAAACCCATCTCTTAAACCTTCTAAATTTTGGTTTGGGGGTTCATCTAACGTTCTTCTTTAATTCTGCTCAATTTCCCAGCTGGAAAATCTTACCTCCTGGGCACTTGGCAGATTTCGAAAGGATAAAAAATTTTTTTGCCCAACAGTTATCTGATTTATAAACAGCGCTCTCTCTCTCTCCCCGCTAAAGCAGTGGGTGGGCTGTTTTTCTCCAAAAATGAGAGCTTTTGAAATGCAGCTTTTTTGTGTGTGTGTGTTTTTGTTCTAGTACCAGAAAAAGAGATGGTCAGAAGTTCTCAGGCCTTAACAATCCAGCCTGGCTATTCTATTCCTTTTTACTTTCTACCCCACTCCCAAGCAAGGACTTTGTAAACTTTGTTGTTTTTTGAACAGAAGAAAAATCTCAACCTTTTGAGCAAAGTTCCTGAGCAAAAAGAAAAAGCAAAAACTTGAAGATCTGGTTGGGAAAAGCTAATGAGGAGAACAATTCCCAAGGTTTTCAGCCAATTCCAAAATTGACTCCTTAAATGGTGGAATTGTGCACGGCTATCCTGAAAGAGGAAGAAAAATTCAAGGATGTGTTGGAAAGCTCCAGAAGGCAGCCTCCGGAGCACCACTTAATTCTATTTTGTATTTTCCAGAAAAGTATGCCCTGGTGACTCCTTGCTACATAAACAGCTGTTTGTCTGGCCGAATATCACTATTTAAATCAATTAAAAGATTCTAATGCTGCATTGGAGTCTGTGTTGTGTTCTTTGGGGTCCTGGGTGCTCTCTGAGCTTGGTCGTTTTCTTGCAGACCTTTCATTACCAAAATAGGTAGCATCATCCGTGCTAGAAGAGAGGGGGGTTTGCTTCTAGCACGGATGATGTCACCTAGTTGGGTCATGAAACCCCTGGAAGAAAACCACCAACCTCAGAGAGCACCAAGGACCCCTCGATCCAATCTTGAGCTACAAATATTCTCTTCCGCCGGAAGAGAACATTGGTGGAGTCTTCATCCCCACAACTCTGCGATGTACAAGTCGTCCTTGACTTACAACTATTAGTCTAATCTAGTGACTGTTCCAACAAGCCATGCTTTGCCAATCACAACTGCTGGGCTCCTTTTCAAAGGCTAAAAGCAATGGAGAATGTGACGTGTGAGCCTGGGGTGAGCTCAATCAACTTATTTGTGGCTTATCTGTGGGGCAGTTTGGTGGGTGAGCTGGCAGGGATTGTCAAAGAGCTTGGACAACATCTCCTCGGACCCCTATGGAGATTCAACTTGGGCCCTCCTTCTCCTTGCACGCTCTTCCCGATTCTGATGCTCAACTGACCCATTGGGACTCCCAACTCCCAGAATTCCTAGCCTGGATGGCTAACATGTTTCAGAATAAGAGAGTTGGAAGGGACCTTGGAGGTCATCCAGTCCAGCCCAGTTTCATTTGATTTGTGCCCATTTTTTTTTGTTTGTTTTGTTTTTTGCCTGTGGTTTTAGGTTTGAATCAATTTAACGTGGATTTTTTATTCTATTTTGTTTGATGCATCACCCAGACTCCCACTGGAGTTGGGCAACTGTTATATATTTTAAAAAATAAATCGATAAATAATATTAAAAAAGCAGAACAGCTGGGGCAAACTCTTACTAATTATGCTGCTTTCCCTAGCAAAAAAAAAAAAATGAATAGGCAGGTTTGCACCCGATGCTACAGTCTGATCGTAAGTTGAGAGGTTTGGGTAAGTTAAGCAGACCGAACCTGTTTCAGCTCAATGCAAAGCGACGGAAAATGCAAGCTAAATGAAAAGCACCCCGTTTCCTCCTTCCCGGAATTCGACTGGAGGGGTACCCTAAAGCTTGGCACCGAAATGGGCAGCCGTGACCAAGACCTACCGATGCGATGACACAGCCACACGAGCCAGCTGTGCTGCTTAGGAGTGAGGAAAGTGCCAAGTCACCGTGATCTGTGCATTGTCCTTTCAAGGGCAGCATTCTTACAGTTCAGCAGCCAAAGGAGAACAGGTGTGGTGCAGGACAGGCTGGGATGGCAATGGGGGGCAGGGGGGGCTTCCCAGCACTCAACCGGGGTCTGTCCCAGGTGCAGAATTTTTTTCCCACGGGGCAATTCTGATCTTTGCAAATTTAGTCAGAAATGAAGATCTCCAACTCTGGAGTGCTGGAATCTTCAACCGAAAAGCATAGCTAATCCTTGACTTGTGACCAAAATTGACCCCCAAATCCCTGTCGTTTTGTGGAACGCCTCACTTAGCGTAAGTGAATCTGGTTTCCCCATCAACTTTCGCTTGTTGGAAGGTCACAAAAGGGGATCACATGATCCCAGAAAGGTCATCGGGCAAAACTCGCTTAACAACAGAAATGTTGGGCTCAATTGTGGTCGTTAAGTTGAGGACTGCCTGGGCCAACACTTCACACGACCTTGTTACTCTCCTTCCGCGGATGCAAATCTAGAAAGCTGCACTGGCTTACTTTTTATTCCTTTTCCCCTTATTAAAATCATTAATGATTATTAATAATTAATAATTGCAGTTCCACTATGCCGCTAAATCCTTTTTTTTTTTCCGCTGGGCTTTTTCTCCGACAAACGCAACAACCGTTTCAAATCCTCCATTTCCCAAGAAGCCGGCCTCCAAATAGCCAGACTTTATTGGAGCATTTCTTCACCCATGCTGCGATTCCATCTTCTTTAATAAGCTGCTGTGGCAGAGCCGACCAGCACGTAGCACACACACACACACACAAACAAACAACACCCACGCGGAGATGTGCGAGAAAAACGGAAGCCGCTTCGCCACTTGCGAAGTTTTGCCCTCCGTGAGGTGTTAATAGTAGTCAGTCATTAAGAAGGGAAGCTGAGATTTCTCTGCCCCGAGCAAAGCTACGCGTGCCAGCCTTCCATCTCCAGGAAACTCAACGCGGCGTTTTGGACGGCAACTTCATTTCCAAAGCTCGCAGAGCCAGTTTCTCCGAGAGCCGAAGCGGGAATAATTTATGATTCCCTTACATAATTCTAGCCACAGGGAGGGCTTGTTCCTTTCCTCGTTTAACGGCGTAAACGGAGCCTTTTTCACACTGGGGAGTCCACCGCTTGGACATAAGGGGGCCTCTGGGGAAGGTGGACCTGCTGTGAAGGACCTCTGAAGGTCCACCAGATGGGGAAGACCAGCTCTCAAGAAAAAAGCACTAGTGCCAGAGATAGTCCTCGACTTAACAATCCTTTGTTCAGTGACGGCTTTAAGTTACAACGGCACTGAAAGAAAGCAATTTAATACCAATCTTCGCACTTGCAACAAAGCGCAATCAAAATCTGGAGAGCTGGCAGCAGTCCTGTATTTGTGACCTTAGGGGCTCATGCGATCACCATTTGTGACAAACAAAGCCAGATTCGCTTAATGACTGCGTTATTCACGTTAACAGCAGCAAAAAGGTCGTAAAATGGGGCAAAACTCACTTAGGAACAAAACTTTGAGGCTTAATCGTGGCCATCAGTCAAGGACTCCCCATTTTGGATCGGGAAGGCAAGCGGTTTGTATGGAGCGGCTCCGTCATCCAATTTAAGGATGTGCCACTCGCCCCACCCATCTCATACAGGCGGTCCTCGACTTACGACCACAACGGAGTCCAAAGTTCCTGTTGCTAAGCAAGACAGTTAAGTGAATTTTGCACCGTTTCACGACTTTCTTGCCACTTTTAAGTGAATCACTGCAGTTATTAAGTGTATAATACGGTTGTTAAGTGAATCGGGCTCTTCCGATGACGTGGCTGGTCGCAAAAGGGGATCACGCGACCCCAGGACACTGCGACCGTCATAAATATGAACCAGTTGCCAAGTGTCTGAATTTTGGGGATGCTGCATCAGTCGAGTCACTTTTTTCAGTGCCGTTGTAACTTTGAACAGTCACTAAACGAAAGACTGTAGGTCAAGGACCCTCTGTTCTAGAAGCCATTTCAAAATTGCTTCCTTCACAGCTGCCTAGACTTCTGAGCAGACCTCTCTCCTACCAACCGAGGGCTCGCTCCCCCCCCCCGTTTTCTGGTTTTAAAGAAAGGAGGATGGCCTTACCAAACCGGTCATTCCCGGGACGGCCCCGCCCTCTTCCAAAAAAAGGTTGCCGGCTTCTCGTCTCAGCTCTGCTATCTGCACTTCAGCAGTCTGTGCTGGAGTTCAAAATTACTGGCCCGGGAACGATCCTGAGTCGGGAGCCGGTCTCCAAACGCCATGGAAGTCGTTTTCCTGAAACGAGAGACATTCCGTCAGGGGTCTCTGTTTTCAAAACAAAGGCTCAAAAGAACAATCAAAGCACGTGGGATTAAACTTTAAAGGTTTTTTTTTTAAATTCCTCCAAGTTCTGAATATTAAAAACGCTAGCTATAGCGAAAAAAGTCCGAAGTCGATTTCCCATCCTGGGAAGAGATTACCCACATAAAAGAAATTTCTGGATTTCCATCTTTAGCACTTATTAATACTTGGGAACTCTCCAAAGGCACATCCTTCAACCCCCAGAATGCTTAGCACATGCCCAAGTCACCAGGGGAATGCTGGGAACTGAAAACCTTGCAGCTGGTTGACTGACGGCTTTTTCCTCGCTTAATGATGGAGAAGGTGGAGCCAGCATCGTTCAGGTACCATGGTCTGGTGTACCGTAAGTCAATCCCTACAAACTGGCACATTATAGAATAACAGAACTTGGGACCTTGGAGGTCTTCTATCCAACCCCCTACTCAAGCAGACCTTACATCATTCCGGACAAACGGCTTGTCTTGAAAAACCCCCTGTGATGAAATACTCACAACCTCTGGAGGCACTGATTAATTGTTCTCACCCTGAACCTTAAAACAATTCCCTCCAGAAAAAGAAACCAAATTTACATCTGTTTACTTCGATTGGAATTATCAGGAAATCTAAACTCTTTTGTTTTTCTTGCCCCACCTATTTTAATGATCATGTTTTATGACATGCTTTTGTTCTGTCATTTATTTCTGTTTTATAACACTTGGGAGATGTTTTGGCATGGAAAGGGGCAAGTAGCAATAAACGCATAAAAATGCATCCATCTGGGCCTTTCTCCTTGTGCCGAGATGTGAATTCTAACAGCGGAAAAACTCAACAGGTTAGGCAGCCTCTTTTGTGAAGACGACACAATCAGCATCTCCATAAATCAGAAGGAATCTAATAGCGCTTTTTCTGCCTACACCAATTATATTAAACAGATTTCTGATGCATCTGATGAAGTCATCTACACCATAATGGAAGCTTCTGCCTTTTATTAAGGCAGAAAAGCTTAGTTGGTAAAGATCGATGGTTTTTTTTTTGGTCCCTTAGATGGTGGCAGCTAAGTTTGATAAATAAAAATATATCCTGCAAAATTATGCATCCAGTTTCTCACTCCTAAACAACCCGACCAAGACATCCTTTCCCCATTCAGTTCCTCTCTTCCGACACCTTTCAATAGCTGACCTTCCCCAGCAGCCAAACAAAGGAAGAGCTGCAAAATGTTTTGTCTTGTTTTTAAAAGTTCCCGGAATCTCTTCTATCTTGTCCGTCTGCACCCGGACCAGCCCTGTTTGTTTTCTCCATCCTTGTCTTAAAGGACATTTTGGCATTGTTCCTGGAATGACAACACTCCACTATGTTCCTTTTCCTTCCCTCCTAACAACTCCAGGGAGAGCATCACCCCAGATGAACCAGCGGGAAGGGATGCACACACATTTGCACAAACGCAACGCTAGGGCTAGAATGGTGCAAAGGTACCGGCAGCACCACAGAGCCACAAATGTGGGGCGTCTCCTGCAACCGAGCCTTTGAAGTAAAAACAATGACGGTTGAAGTTTGGTCAGAAAATGCAAAGTTAGTCACCTAATTGCACCCCCCTTTTTCCCTTAAATCCTGCCCACGCCTACGTTTCTTTCGGCAGCCAGCCAGTCCTAGTTTGCTTCACACATTCCCTCCATCTTTTTCCTGCTCCACCCAGTTTTCACCTTTCCGGGAGACTGGATTAACCCCCCCCCCCAAAAAAAAAACTGCCTCAGGGCTTGGCCCAACTCTGAAGTCAAACCCTGCCCCCCTCCCCCGCAAGATTTTAGCTGGGCCACCTCTTAAGTTTTCTTCCCATCTCTGTTCTCTTTCGCCTCCTTTCCACTCTCACGGCAGGGACTAGTAACATGGCCAGTCCTTTCCCGCTTTCCCAAGATTTCCCAATCTCCACTTTCATCTTCTGCACATGCAGGGACACACACACACACACACAGAGAGAGAGAGAGAGTCCTGCCCCAGGGCTCTTTCCCACATCACCCCCCCCAACCAGAAATTCCTAAAATGCATTTAGGTCTCTGGTTGCAGCTTCCTTCAAAAAGTTCAAACGCCAAAGGGGGGGAGGGAAGAGGAGAGGGAGGGGTATGGCTCTCTGACCTACCTGGCTGTCTTATCCCCTGCTCTGAAAGCCCCCACCTTCCCCCCCCCGCAGGTGAGAATCAGTCAAGCCCCCTGCATGTTTTGAGTTTCCCTTTTTTTGATGCCCCCCGACTCCCCCCCCCTTTCTGACCTCTCCCTTCACTAAAGTGACCCGTTTGGGTGTATTTTTCTTTCTGGGCTCAAGGCCACCTTTGCTCAAGGCAGCCCACATATATTCTGGCATACAAGGTCTGGGGAGGGGAGGGGGCTCTCTTACCAGAAGATCCTGTGCAAAGAGCCCCCAACTCTTTTCCCCAGCCTCCTTCTCCCCCTAACCATCTCCGGGCTGTCCCCTTCCTCCAGGAGCCCCCTCCCCCCACAAATCTGCCCTCCTTGGCAGTGCCATAAACACCCCAGCCCCCTCCGTGACCCCCATCCCGCCTTTCCTGTTTCTCCCCAAACTCCCCACCTGCTTCCCCGCAGGGCTCCCAATTCGTTGGGTCCAGACAGACACCCCCCCCCCCCCATCCTGTAGAGCCGCTCCGTCCTTCGGCCAGCCTGGCATCCAAGCCAGCCAGGTCGCTAGTCCTCCTTGAGGATCTGCCTCCCGCCCATGTGGCTGGGCTCAGCCCTCCCCCCCCCTCCCCCCAATCCTTGCCTTCCAAACAATGCCCCCCCCTCACTCCCCAAAAGCAGGGGTCCCACGAAAGGAAAAAAAAATCTGGGGAAGGGGGGAAAACGCCTCTTCTTTTATATGAACGAAGTTCCTAGTCCTCAAGGGGTGCTGAGCCTGCGCTGTTTTCGGGGTGGGGTGGGGGAGGCAAAGAGGCGTGTCTGCGCCCCCTTCTCTCCCCCCTCCCTCGCCCCCTGCCCCATAGCCCCTGAGCCAAGTTCCTAGTCCTCAAGCTTTCCAGCTCTGCCCCTCCCAGGGGGATTCCGCTCCTGTCTGGGGGAGGGGGGTCTCCTCGCCCCCTCCCCCACTGCCCTTCCCCCCCCACACACCCACCTGGTGGCGCCTCCCGCGGCGGAGCCCCGTCTTTTGTCCGCCCCTCCTCAGCCCCTCCGTGCACCACTCCGCGCCGCCGCCCCGCCCCGGAACTGACCTCACCCGGCCGGCCTGGGCATCCCTCGCGGCGGCGGCGGCAGGGACGGAGGCGGCGGCGGCGGCAGAGGCGGCGAAGAACGAGGACCGCGCGAGGCCGCCACTAGACGGCGCCATCTTGGCGGCTGTGGGCGGGGCTCCGGCGGCGCTACGTCGGCAGGAGGGGGCGGGGCGGAAGGAGGAGGAGGACGTCGGCTCGGTGCCATCTTTGGAACGGGCAGAGGCTTGGCGCGGAGGCCATGTTGGGCAAGGGCGCCAGTCGGACGCTGCTGAGAGGATCTGACGAATGATCAATTCAATTCAAATCCAATCCAATCAATTCAATTCAAATCAATTCAAATCAAATCAATTCAATTCAAATTAAATCAATTCAAATCAAATCAATTCCATTTCATTCCAATCAATTCAAATCAATCCAATCCAATCCAATCAATTCAAATCAATTCAAATCAATTCAAATTAAATCAATTCAAATCAAATCAATTCAAATCTTTATTGTCAGTGCACAACATATGTACAATGAGATTGGTTGAACGACCGATCAAAATAGAGCTGGAAGGGACCTTGGAGGTCTTCTAGTCTAACCCCCCTGCTCAGGCAGGAGGCCCTGTTAGTCCTATAGCAGAGTCAATGGGGAAGTCCTATTTCGCTTAACAAAACAGTCATAAATCAATCAATTAGTAACCCTGCAGTGATTCACTTAACAACTGTGGCAAGGAAGGTTGTAAAATGGGGCAAAACTCAGTTAACTAGTGTCTGTCTAAACAGAAATTTTGGCCTCAATTGTGCTTGTAATTTAAAAAGCTACCTGTAATTTATAGGGAACTGTCTCAGTCCTTTAGCATATTATTACATCTAGTCTACACAGATAGATATTAATCTCAACAGGGTGTTGTCCTTTTTGCTGTTTTATTAAGGAAGTAAGACCTGTTGGTAATATGTCGACCACAATATAATACGTTACAAAAATAATAATGCAAAGTAATAACAGGGATTATGTAATCAGAAAACAAACTAGTATATAACGTTGATTAAAGTGAGTTTAACCTGGAGAAAAAAATGGAATCTATAAAATACTAATTACTAGAGAACTGGCTTCGACCTTTAATTACTTTATATTTTTATAGGCCATGCAGTTGGAATGTATAAACTCTCAACTTTAAGGTTGAAAAGTGTTTTTTTTAAACCATCTTATGTGGCTCAGGATTATACACAAATTTTATGTGATCAGCTGTGTCAACCCAATCTCTGCTTTGCATTATTCCTATTTTATATAGATATATCCTGCATGTTCTCCAATATACCGTGTTTCCCCAAAAATAAGACTGGGCCTTATATTAATTTTTGTTCCAAAAGACACATTAGGGCTTATTTTCTGGTTATGTCTTATTGGGGGGGGGGGGGGGATACAATACTAAATGCATCCATCTGGCTGACAATCTTAACTGGGGCTTATTTTAGGGGGTAGAGTATCCTGAAAAATCATGCTAGGACTTATTTTCCGGTTGGGTCTTATTTTCCGAAAAACGGTATTATTAATTAAACCCTTAGGTGATATAAAGAATAAATTATGAGGCTTGCAGAACTTAATTCACTTCAATTCCATCCATCCAACCAACCAAACAAACATTTAGCTTAGTTTTAAAAAGCAATAAATAGGCCATCAAGCCACTTTTTTCAAAATTGGTTTCTAAAAATAGAAAAGTATATGCTGATATCCCAACATGCACAATACCACAAGCATTCCAAAGATATTTGTTTTAATGGCCCCTAAATAGCAACCTAATCTGAAGACTTTCATTCAATCAGATTCCAGAGAAAAGTCATTTTGGGGGGGGGGGGGTGAATCACTAAGTGGCATTGTTTCCATTGCCAAGTTTTGACCCGACTGAGAAAAAAAAGCTAAAATATTCATGAAGGAGAATGGAAAGACATTTTTTTGCCATTTCATCAGAAGGGTTGCTTTTTAATTAACAAAAAAAAGTAACTTTTTAACAATCCTATTTCCAGCAGGCACCCATGTACATTTAGGTATGCAATAATACAATACAGGATGATGATATGTTGATAAAGGAGAACATTTGTAGCTCACGGTTGAAATAAGGGGTCCTTGGAGGAGGAGGAGGAGGAGGAGGAGGAGGAGGACTGTAGGGTCCTTGGTGCTCTCTGAACTTGGTGTTTCATGACCCAAGAAGGGTAATATCACCAGTGTCCATCATTCATTCATTTTCATTCATTCATCAGTCAAACATTTCTTAACCCAGCTAGGTAACATCATCAGTCAGACGATCTCATTATATGATGATGTACAATGTGGGAACTAGCGTGCAATTTTGCAAATAGTCAACTGCCACTTTCATCAACAGAGAACAACCTGGATTAAAAGGCCAGGGGTTTAAAATGGACCAAACCCTGGTTTGTGGGCAAACAAAGGAAGCATGCACACATACACGCCCACCCCCCCAATCCACCCAACCAGCTACGGCTCACATGGTCTAATGCGCCAAATAGAAGCGCATGGCCCTCTCACACACGCCTATTTTTAAATGCAGCCAGCGGCTTTTCTGGTTGGCTGTCAGTTCCTTTTTCTCTCCACTAGAAAAGGGGAACGAATCAGCTGTTGGAAGAAGCTGCTTTGGGGCTCCGACCAGGAAGGATGATAGATGTTGTGTTGTGAGAAAGCAAAGTTGTAAGTGTCTTGACTTTTTTTTGGTGTGTGTGTGTGTGGCCTCGGTTTCTTCTTGCCAGCTGTGGCTTTCCACCTCTGGCGTCACACGTTTGCTGAATTAATCCTCTTTCAAAGGTTGGGCTCTGCAACGACAAGATAGACTTCTAACAGAAGAGAACATTTTTGTAGCTCAAGGTTGAACAGGGCTGTCCTTGGGGCTCTCTGAGACAATTTGGAGATCTGCCACTTTGCACAGGAGGGGGGGAAACGACGGGGAGGACACACGACAAAGGGATCTGGCTGCCCCTATAAACTATGAGATTTTAGTTTATAGTCCTGTTTTTTTTCCTGAATGTTACCAGCCCAGTTTCCATTGGGAAATCGCCTCTGGATTTTATACTCGAAAGAGGACCAATGATAGAAGTTAGATTTTAGTTTGAAAGTTGAGTCACTGTGTAGTTGTAGCAAAGGGCTTGTAGGAACTAAATGCAATGCGCAAAGTTCAGGCTGTGAATGAAATTAAACCACTGGACTAGAAAGAGACAGAAGTCCATGGTTTTCTCTCTCTCTGTCTCTCTGTCTTTCAAACCTCTTTCAGCCTATTTTCCAGGAAGGAATAATTAAATTTAATTTACCTGGGAAGTGTGTTGTGCAAACTTGGTGACGTTGTTGAAGCTTTTCGAAGCCGGTTGCAATAATCTAGATGCCAGATAAGAATTCGATAGCTCACAAACATTCCAGTTTTTCTGTCCTCGCCTTTAGATTGTCCGGATTTTCTGCAGCTCAGATCCAGCTGATTGTATTGTTTCCTCTTAAACTGTTTGCTTTTCTTTCTTGTTTTTTTCACTATAATCTTCCTTTGTTTTTCCTTTTTGGGTATCCTTTCATAGGCCAGATAATCTGTAAAGCTGGTCTCCTGGGGTTGGTTAGCGATAAGGGAAATAAATGGAGGACCTTAAGAGGCTATTTTCAGAAAGCGTGATGTTAATCAGTATATTTTAATTTGGGTTGCTCACTGTTTCTCAACCTTCTCAGCCTTAAGATGTGTGGACTTCAACTCCCAGCTCACCCTGAGGAATTCTGGGAGTTCCACACCCCCTCGGACCGGGGAATTCTTGGAGTTAAGTCCATATGTCTTAAAGTGACTGAGATGGAGAAATCCTGGTTTAATTAGTGCTTGAATGAACCTTCTTGGAACTCTGAACTCTTGTAGACAGGAGAGAGAGGTGAGGTTGGGCTGTTCAGTTCTAACGTAGATGGCCTCTTTGACCACTCTTTCAAACGAATGGTCCTCTCCATCCTTCCATCCCACCCCCACATCAGGGGTGCTATTCAGCAGGTTCTGACAGGTTCTGGAGAACCGGTAGCGGAAATTTTGAGCAGTTCGGAGAACCAGCAAATACCATTTCTGGCTAGCCCCAGGGTGGGGTGAGAATAGAGATTTTAGAATATCCTTCCCACAGGAGTGGGGTGGGAATGGGGATTTTGCAGTATCCTTCCCCTGGAGCGGGGTGGGAATGGAGATTTTGCACAGATTTTGGTATGTACAGAAGATTTCTCCAACACCAAAGTTCAAGAGCATCCACAGTCCCTTCTGCTTGCTTTACTAAACCAGGGTCAAATTCACAAGAGTTGGTTAGCATGCAAACTCGGCTTTAGAAAGGTTGAACTAACAGGTGTCTGGCGGTGGGGAACAGGACACCGTGGCTTGTCCCAAAGAGAGGAATCCCAACTCAACTGTTGAAGCAAATGTGGGGATTTTTGTTGTTGTTCCTATTAACGGCCCAAATCCATTTCAAGAGGAGGCGATTGCATTATGCAGAGCGTTAAACATTTATTTTGTTTTATTTTATTTATGCATGAAAAGGTGCAGAGCTCTTCGGACCGCCAGCTGGCCGTGTCGTAGCCTGCCTTTGATTCATGGTCTGTGGAGAACAACTCCGTGTTTGTACTTTGGCTACTATCGTACCAAGGTAGGAAGCACAACTGATTGGCCCGTGGTTGGGTAACTAGGATTTATTGCCTTGAGGAAAGGCCTCCAAACTTGGCAGCTTTTAGACGTGTGGACGTCAATTCCCAGAAATCCCTGGCCGGCTGGGGAATTCTGGGAGTTGAAGTCCACACGCCTAAAAGTTGCCAAGTTTGGAGAGCCCTGGCATAGAGCATGAGGTTCGCATGCAAGCAGAGAACTGGCACAGCCGGGAAAAATGTTTCCCTCCCTGCCATCTTCACTCAAATAGGTGCATTGTAATTCCCCGCAAGCAGAGAACTATCACGTCGGAAAAAGAATGCAATCTTCCTCCCTGAGGCACTAGCTTTCTCTTCACAGTTTCTCTGCAGAAATTCAGGAGGAAAGCAGGGAATAAGAAGCTGCTTTCTGCTCAGTGTTGTTGGAAATTGGGTGGCATATAAATTGAATGCAACGTTATTATTTATTTGCAAAATGGAGGTGTTGTGGGGAGTGTTGTGCAAGAGGAAAAAAAAACCCTGCGCATGTCACAGTTTTTGCTTAATTGTTTGTCTAAAGTCCCAAGTGTTGTAAGAAGGTTAAGAATCAGCAGCTGAAACAGAGTTGGCTTCCATTTCCACAGGGGCTGTCTTGAAAGAGCCGTGCAATTTCTCCGAAGTTTTCTCCCCTTTCAAAGGAGGTTGTGAAGTTCTCCCTTGTGTGTGTAAGAGAGTGTTTGTGAGCTGTTGGTGGTTGTGTTGGGTGCCTGGGGTGTTTCCTGTGTGTCACAGATTTGTGTTCTTCTGGGTTGCTGGCTCTTTTCATTCCTCAATCTGGGAAAAAAAACCCTGAGATATTTTATTTGCTGGAATAGCGTGGGAAAAAACACGACTTGTGCGACACAACGAATTACACTTGCACAATTTCCCTAGATCACACTCAGACGTTCTGCTGAATTTCTCTGGAATTTTCCTTGGCTCTGATTTTTTTACCAGGATGTTTTTCCAACTTCTCAGGCCGGCCTCTCCCTTGCATCTCTGAGTGGTCTTCTTTCTAAGGGTGAACAGCACTTTGGGAATCGGCTACAGTTGCAAGAAAGGGAAAAACAACTACAGGCAGTCCTCGGTTTACGACCAAAATTGGGGCCAGAATTAGTTGCTAAGCAACGTGGTAGTTAAGTAAGTTAACTACTAGATTGACAATTTTTTTTAATTAAAGCTGTTAAGTGAGTCATTGCAGTTGTTATGCGAGTCATGCAATTGCTAAGGGAATCCAGCTTTCCCCATTGATTTTGTTTGATGGGGAAGATCAGACGTGACCTGGAAGGATGCAAACATCTAAAATACCGCTACATGCTGGTTCCCAAATACCCAAATTTTGATTATTTGATTTGCGGGGATGCTGCAACAATCGTAAGTGTGAGGACTTTTCTTCAGCACCGTCATAACTTTGAGCGGTCGTAAGTTGAGGACTACCTGAAGAGGGACTTAGCTGGGATGAGTCAGCCCATGGTATGGAGTTATTCATGATCGGATAACTTTTTTATCTAGGAAAAAATGGCCAAGGCAATTCAGGCTCGGCGGCTGGAAGGCGTGGACCAGAATATCTGGTAGGCAGTTTGTAATTTGCTTCTTCGGGAATGAGTTAGAAGCCAAGATTTCTTAAAGGACCCCCGGAGTCTCCCCGGGACCCTCTGATGTGCCCACAAAATCCAAATTATTTGTCAGATATGGAAGACATTTGCAAAAATGTAAAACCATCCCATTCTTTATGGAAAATAAGGTTTTCCATGAAAAAAAAATATATTTTAATGTATGCAGTCATGGGTTTAATATTTGACTTATTTATTTATATTTGTTATTTTTTAAAAAATAAATAATCCAAGTGGGCAAACCTATCCAACACGCCTTCCTTCTCCTATTTTCCCCACAACGACCACCCTGTGAGGTAGGCTGGGCTGAGAGAGGGGATGGCTGGCCCAAAGTCCTGCAGTTGGCTTTTATGGCCAAGGCGGGACTAGAACTCATGACCTCTGGCTTTCTAGTCTGGTTGGTGCTTTAATCATTAGACCAAAGTTATCCCAATTTTTGAAATGATTTTTATCTCCTTAGGGTGGAATTCTCCCGACTAGCGGCGACTCACAAGGCAGTGAATTTGGGTCAAGGTTTCCCCAATTTTTCCCCGCCGGATTTCGTCAGGAAAGCCTATGTGGAAGCGATCAGCGGAGAAAACACCATGTTGCACCAATACACGCAGGCCTTCGTACGTGAAACATCTCCCTTTCCAACACAAATTGCGTGCTGCCAAAATGGGTGAAGTTTGTTTCTTGTTAACCGTCTGGAACAAATTTGGCCACTGTGATTGGTTCACCAACTTTTAACTGCACTTTGTTGTTGTTAGTTGCGAAGTCATGTCCAACCCATCGCAACCCCATGGACAACGTTCCTCCAGGCCTCCCTGTCCTCTACCATCCTCTGGAGTCCATTGAAGCTCACGCCGACTGCTTCAGTGACTCCATCCAGCCACCTCCTTCTCTGCCGTCCCCTTCTTCTTTTGCCCTCCATCGTTCCCAGCATTGGGCTCTTCTCCAGGGAGTCCTTCCTTCTCATTAGGTGGCCAAAGCATTTGAGCTTCCTCTTCAGGATCTGGCCTTCTAAAGAGCAGTCAGGGTTGATCTCCTCTAGGACTGACCGGTTGGATGGCCTTGCAGTCCAAGGGACTCGCAGGAGTCTTCTCCAGCACCAGAGTTCAAAGTCCTCCATTCTTTGGTGCTCAGCCTTCCTTATGGTCCAGCTTTCACAGCCATCCATTGCAACTGGGAAAACCGTAGCCTTGACTATACACACTTTTGTTGGCAGGGTGATGTCTCTGCTTTTTAGAATGCTGTCTAGATTTGCCATGGCTTTCCTCCCCAGGAGCAAGCGTCTTTTAATTTCTTGGCAACTGCAGTTTACAAACATCAAATAATCACCAGTCCTCGAATTACGGCCAGCCTCTTCATGACAATGCAAAGTTACAACAGGCCTCCTCAGGGCTATCTAGGACCCAGGTTTGAAATTCCGACGGTCACACATAACCCTCCACACACACACACAGAGTCATGTGACTGCGTTTTGGGCACTCAGCATCCGGCAAACATTTAGGGCCATTTGTGGCATCCCGAAGTCCCA
The DNA here is from genome assembly GCF_029215685.1 of Pituophis catenifer annectens. Taxonomy (NCBI): domain Eukaryota; kingdom Metazoa; phylum Chordata; class Lepidosauria; order Squamata; family Colubridae; genus Pituophis; species Pituophis catenifer. The sequence continues at coordinate 1,009,146 of NW_027256897.1, read as the reverse complement.
AGATTGACAATGTTTTTGTTGGAAACTAGATTTTTTTTTTCCAGACTTTCGGTCTCAACAGGAAAAGGATCCTTGATTATTTTCACAGCATCTGATCTGATTTTTTTCCCCCAGGGGCATCCGCGATTGGTGGAGATCTTGGCTCGCTTTTTTGGGAAGTTGCTCCAACGAGATCTGGACCCTCTGAAGAATGTGATGGTGACAGTGGGGGCGTACGAAGCTCTCTTCTGCTGCTTCCAGGCTCTGGTGGATGAGGGGGACGAGGTAATTAACGGGGTACCCCTCTTCCTTCAGCGAAGTGGGGGTTCAGGGCTTTAATCACAGTGGGCAGGGAGCAACGGACTCGGCTTGTCCGTTGAAGGAAGCATCTCAGCTCCTGTTACTGGGTTTCATTTGGTCAAGTTGGCAATTGTTTCTCCCATGCTGACCCCTTTCCAGGAGTGCATGGACTTCAACTCCCAGAATTCCCTTGCCATGGTTTATCCAGTGCTGAGGATTCTGGGAATGGAACTCCCAGAATTCCCCAGCTGCTAGGGTGTTTGAAAGTGGGTGAATTTGGGAGCCTAAAAGCTATCTCTTTTGGATTATATATGCTAAATACTGGAAAAATATGAACAGCCCACCGGATGAGATTGTAATTAAAAAAATTTGGGACTCACTGTGCTGAAATGGACAGACTAACTTTAAAAATTAAAGATAAAGAAGATTCAGAATACTATCGGACATGGAATAAATTTTATGAATGGATAGAGAAAAGAGGTAGAAATTAGAGAAAGTAGATTATGAATGTCAATATTATAAGTATTGAAAGTAAAGAGGTATATAACTATAAACATAGTAATTGATAAAAATGTAAATAAGCTAATGTAAGAAGAGACCTAGTTTAAACTTTCTGGTTATATTATTATTACTGTTATTATATTACTACTATTGTTATATCATTTACTACCAACTCTCATTGGTCGTGTTCTATTTGTAAATAAATGTTTATGAATGAAAATTTAAAAAAATAAAAATAATGAACTGTACAAAAAAAAAAGCTATCTCTGTGTTAGAGTGTATTTGTGTGATAAGATAACATGCCTGTCCTTGATTCAATTAAGGGCCAAATCCCCTCCTGGTTTTCTCTAGGTGATTATAATTGAGCCGTACTTTGACTGCTATGAACCCATGACCAAAATGGCAGGCGGGAAACCCGTCTTTGTACCCCTCCGGCTGGTGAGTGAATGCCCACTAATGGGTCACCTAAATAAGGAAGGGAAGGACACATTTCAGATTTAAGGGCATTGATGGGTCTGTGGGAAAGACCGTGGGAGTTTGCCAAGGGAACAGATAAGAGACTGCTGAGTCCTCGGCTGTATAATGGGTAGAGAAAGAGGCTCAGAAGAGACCCTCCCTAATTTCTCAGGCTGTAAAAATTCTCCAATGTCCTTTTTCTCTCCTCCAGAAAGCTGCCAAAAGTGGAAAGCTGGCATCCAGCCGGGACTGGCAACTCGATCCAGCCGAATTGGAGGCAGCGTTCACGAAACGAACAAAAGTTCTGGTTTTGAATTCTCCCAACAACCCTTTGGGGAAGGTAATGATGTATTCTGCCATTGTAATATGCCCATCGGGGGGTATTTAAATCATAGAATCCTAGGGCAGGAAGGGACCTTGGAGGTCGTCTAGTCCAACCCCCTACTCAAGCAGGAGACCTTATACCATTCCAGATAAATGGCTGTCTAACCTCTTCTTAAAAACCTCCACAACTTCTGGATTCTTTCCCCGTTTCCTTTTTATCAAGTGGAGAAGCTGGAAGCTGAGCACAATTGGAGCATCCGGGCCAGGTTTAGCCCACCTTCCAGGGTTGTTGTGATAGTTGCGTTTCAGAGGGAACCAACCGCCTGTCTCTCTCTTCGTGCCCTGCAGGTTTTCAGCAGAGAAGAAATGGCGCACATTGCGGACCTGTGCGTGAGGCACGACGTGGTCTGTTTCAGCGACGAAGTCTACGAGTGGCTGGTTTACGACGGAAATGAGCACGTGAGGATTGGTAAGGCCCATCCGACTCAAGGCTTCGGTTCTGACCTAGGCTTCCCCAAAAAGCACGAAGCGGACTCCTGGTCCCGACAAAACCCCTTTTTATTAAGTTACTGCGAATTCCTCTCATTCACACTCAACAAAGTCTTTCAAGGGAGAACTTACAGTCACAGACCTTATCTGGCTTGGAGAGCTGCCAGGCTGATATCTTCAAAACTTGGAAAAGAGTCTTGGAGAGTCACAAACCAATTAAGCGAACTAATTGTCTCCTGCAAACTCCACTCCCCTTTCGCTCCTCTTTTATTCCCTCTGGGAGGGGCCATTCTTCATCCACTCGTGGCTTTACTCCTGAGTCGACCCTTGTTCTTTAGCTGTTCCCTTCTCCTGGCAGCTCTGCGCATGCGCCCACTGGGAACAGGCTCCAGCTGCCTCACTGATGTCTGATTCTGAAGGCAGCTGATAACTGGCATCCAGCCCTGGTTCCCTCTCTGCCTCCGATGCAGAGCCCTCATCAGAGTCTTCTCCAGACTCCAGGACTGGCCCATGTACCTCCCCAACCTCCTCACTGTCTGAATCTGCTGCCAGATCTGCTGGCTGCTGACGGGCCACAACAGCTTCTCCCACAAACGTCTCCACCTGTATTCCCAGTTCCTTACAGGGAGTCTCCTTGGGTGAAAGAGGCAGGGTGTTCATTTCTTTTCTCTCTGTTTGATAGCCAGTTTGCCAGGAATGTGGGAGCGGACGGTGAGCATTAGCAGCGCCGGCAAATCCTTCAGTGCCACGGGATGGAAGGTGAGGGATCTGGTGTGGCAGCAGCCACACACCTGAGCTTCGATGGGTTTTGCACACAGGAAGGTCTTCGGTTCGACACAGCAACGGTCATAAATATGAGTCAGTAGCCAAGCGTCCGAATTTGGATCACATGTCCACGGGGAGTCTGCAACCGTCGTGTGGAAAACAATCCTAAATCACTGTTTTCAGTGCCGTTATAACTTCGGTCACTAAAGAAGTGGTTGTAAGTCGAGGCCTGTCTGTACACACTCCCCACACCCAAAGACACACTCACAGCATTTCTTTTAAGGGCAGAACTAGCTGTCGACTTAGGAACAGACCAGCTGAGGATGTGAAGAAGAAACACGAAAGATACGAAATCATGACGTGTCCTCTTTCGTCTCGACAGGTCGGCTGGGCCATCGGGCCCGATCGCCTCTTGAAGCACCTAAGAACCGTTCACCAAAATTCGATCTACCACTGTGCCACAGCGGCTCAGGTAAGAGGACAGGGCCGCAGGACGCGTGGTGTTCACACAACTGGGATCACCCGGCTGCCAATCAGCCCGTTTACAGGGTTTGCACAGTGGGCTAAAACCATCCGCTAAACCAAGCCATCCAGATTCTCACCATGTGATGGTTCCAGGAGCCATAAGCAATCATAGATAATAGATCACCCAGGACTAGAAACAGATACGGAGCTCTGCAGAGATCCTAAAGATTAATTGATCCTAGTCAGCCTTCCATCGTTTATTGACTGCCTTTTGATCCCCAGACATTTATCAACCCCTTGATCTGTCCCATCAAGTCTTGGGAATCAGTATTGACTCCTTTGGGGATCCCTGCTCTAAGATCCTCTGGGCAAAGTTTTCTTGGTCATCTTTCTAATCGTCTACCAGAGTAATTGGGAAGTCCCCTCCAGTTTTTTATGTATTACCTATAACCTATTAGCTATTGTCTATTATCTATTATCTATTATAATTGTCTGTTATCTATTATCTATTACCTGTTGGCTGTTGTCTATTCATTATCTACCTTATGATCCTTGATGAACGTATCTTTTCTTTTATGTACTCCAAGGGCATATGCACCAAAGACAAATTCCTTGTGTGTCCAAGCACACTTGGCCAATAAAGAATTCAATTCAATTCTATTCTATTCTGCTCTGCTCTGCTCTGCTCTGCTCTGCTCTGCTCTGCTCTGCCCTGCCCTATCCTATCCTATCCTATCCTATCCTATCCTATCCTATCCTATCCTATCCTATTATCTATCTATCTATCCATCCATCCTATCTATCTATCATCTATCTATCTATCTATCTATCTATCTATCTATCTATCTATCTATCTATCTATCATCTTTATCTATCTATCTATTATCTTTTATCATCTATTATCTAGGGAGAAGATCCCTAAGTCCCACCCTATTAATATTTTGCAAGCCGCCTCCCTCTTTCCCAAGCTCTGAAAAGCCCATGGCCCATGGCTTGTTCAATACATTGGATCGTTGCACCAGCCGACGCTGCCTTGCTGCCCCATCATTCTCTCTTTCACCTTTGCTTCAGCAGGAGGCCGTGGCCCGTGGGCTTGAAGAAGAGTTGGGGTGCCTCGGCAAGCCGGAGAGCTATTTTGTGCAGCTGCCCAACGAGCTTCAGCAGAAACGGGATCTGCTGGTGGAGAGCCTGGTCTCGGTGGGCATGAAACCCATCGTGCCGGAGGGCACCTACTACCTGATCGCCGACCTCTCGACGTTTAGTGAGTTTGCCCCCAGCCACGCCAAATGTCCTGGGGAGGGGGTGAGAGGAACTTTAGTAAAAAGAACCAGGGGAGGTTGCCAAGGCCTGTCATTATCCTTCGTCTTCTCTTCCAGAAATTGATTTGCCGCCTTCGGAAGAACCCTACGATTTTCGTTTTGCAAAATGGATGATTAAGAACAAGGTGAGTGGAGAATGCGGGGCTCTCATGTGGGGTCTCTCTGAGCACCAAGGACCCCTCGTCTCAACCCTGAGCCTCAAATCATTCTCCCTCACTGGGGCTCTAAAGCTTCACCAGGAAGGTTCTTACCAGTTGGCTCTTCTATTCTATTCCATTCTCTTCTCTACAAGTGGCTGTCCAGTCTCTTCTTAAAAACCTCCATTGATGAAGCACCCACAACTTTTGGAGACAAGCTGTTCCACCGATAAATTGTTCTCACTGTCAGGAAATGTCTCCTTAGTTCTAGATTGGATCTCTCCTTGAATAGTTGATCACTTTCTTTATGATAAGTTGGCAACCCCAATAATTCAATTCTAAAACATGCATCCAGAAGAACTGGAATAAATGTTTGTTTGTTTGTTTGTTTGTTTTTACACTTTATTTGCCACCCTTCTCCTAGCCAATGACTCTGGGCGTCTTACAACATAAAAAATGTTCCTTTATTAATGTTTTATTCTGAGCTGGGAGCATTTCAAACGTGGGAAGAGGCGCTGAAAAGCTGCCAGTTTTGCCCCGTTTTTCTCTCTTTTTTTGGAGAAAGGTAAACCTCAGATTTTTAGGGGTGGTGGGCAAGAAGACATTGGAGCTTCCCAAATTGCCTTTTGAGTGGTTGATAGTTTAATGACCTTAACATGGAATAAATTCTGCTTTCAGCTCTTTTTTTATTTATTTGGGGTGGGAGGGGGGAAAGAAAGAGCGCTGTATTTTGCTTTTTGTGCTGATTTCTCATGTCCTTTCCTACAGCGACTGGCTTCCATTCCTGTCTCTGCTTTCTACAGTCTCCCGCAGAAGAAGAATTTTGACCATTTCCTGCGTTTCTGCTTTGCAAAGGTGAACAATCCGGGGGGTCGGTGAACAACAAATAATGTTTAAAAGTTACTTTTGTAGTCTGGGTTTCAAAGCAGACTAGAAAGAAGGATCTCCTTGGAATAAGTGGATTTTAAAAAAAACCTGCCTAATCCAACATACAGGGTAGTCCTCAACTTACAAATAATTTGTTTAGCGACTATTCAAAGTTACAATGGCAATGAAAAAAGTGACATACGACCGACCATTCCTCACACTTATGACTCTTGCAACATTTCCATGGTCACATGATCAAAATCTTCCCTTCCCTTTTTCATCCATTTACTTTCTTCCTTTCTCCTTTCCCTCTGCCTTTCTCCTGTCCTTCCTTTCCTTTCCTTTCCTTTCCTTTCCTTTCCTTTCCTTTCCTTTCCTTTCCTTTCCTTTCCTTTCCTTTCCTTTCCTTTCCTTTCCTAATCCTAATCCTAATCCTAATCCTATTTCATGTTTAATTTATCACTTTTTTCAAAATAACGATTCAATATATTTTATTTTTAAAGAGCTCATCCTTTTGTCTTTCAATCTTTTAGGAGGACTCGACCTTAAAAGCCGCCGGGGACATCTTGAAGGAATGGAGCCAGGAAAGGCAAAACCAGTGACTCATCAGCCCTGGGGAAGAGAAGCAGAGGCAAGCTTTGGGGAGTGTTGGCCACCTGCCCTATGGGGGAGACTGATTTCCTGGGCCATTTGACACGGATTATCTTTCCTCCTCCCTCTGCAGGGTCTAGGAGGCTCCTGGCCAGCTAGTCTTCCAAGGTCTCAGCAAGATGATGGGGACTCCTACCAGCCCAGTGGCGATGCAGTTGTGCGTCAAAGAATATTCACACCCCTGGAGATGCTGAAAACCTCCCAGGGGTCCCTACTTTCTCAGGGTGTCAAATTTTAATTAAAGCTGCACTCTGTGCTGTTTGTCTGCAAAGTGTTTGTTCCCAGCCATGTGTAGCATCCTAGGGCTGGAAGGGAGCGTAAAACTCATGTACAGAGCAACAATTCAGGACGTTGAGCTCCCCTCTCATTCCCACGATCAATTTTAACCTACAGGGGTTGTCTGCCAGACCATAATAGCAGGGGTGAAATCCAGCAGGTTCTGGAGAACCAGTAGCGGAAATTTTGAATAGTTCAGAGAACCGGCAAATGCCACCTCTGGCTGGCCCCAGACTGGGGAGGGAATGGGGATTTTGCAGTATCCTTCCCCCAGGAGTGGGGAGGGAATGGGGATTTTGCAGTATCCTTCCCCCAGGAGTGGGGAGGGAATGGGGATTTTGCAGTATTCTTCCCCTGCCACGCTCACCAAGCCACGCTCACCAAGCCACGTCCACAGAACCGGTAGTAAAAAAATTTGAATTTCACTACTGCATAATAGCCAGCATGAACCTCTCATTGCTTGGATGCATCAGCGGAAGAGGCTATGGTTACACGAAGAATTTTGCAACGGTTTCGTGATGATCCGCTAGGTCAAAATTAAGCCAAATGGTTTCAGCCAGGTTCACACTACCATGGGTTGTTTGGAGGGTTGCTGGCCCTTGAACCAAGGGGGTCTTCAATACACTCTTCTTGGCACATACACACCCACCCATATTTTTTTAACCTGAGGTTTCAATATCCTACCCAAGTAACTTTTGAAACATTACTTGGATTTATGTCAAAGTTAGTCTTTGCTTCATAAAACTCAGAGCAAGAGAACCGTTAGTTTTTTTTTTCTCATTTTAAGTGTCTCTTTTATTAAATAAAAAGGAACATTCCACCCCCAACAAAAATAGCTAAAAGGAGTTTTTTTTAAAAAAAACCACCAGCAGAAAAATCACACAAAAACTGGGTTAAAACCTACAAGGACATTAAAAAAAAAAAACTCAAAAAGAAAGAAAGAGTGAGATACACAGAGAGAGGGAGGGAGGGAGGGAAGGAGGGAGGAAGGAAGGAAGAAAGAAAAAAGAGAAAGAAAAAGAAAAGGGAAGGAATAAGGGAAGGAAAAGAAGGGGGAAAGGAAAGGAAGAGAAAGAAAATAGACAGGAGAGGAAAGGAAGGAATAAAGGGGAAAGGAAGAGGAAAGAAAAAAGGAAAGGGAAAGAAAAAGAAAGGGAAGGGAAGGGAAGGAAAAGAAGGGAAAAAGGAAAGGAAGAGAAAAAATAGAGGAAAGGAAGAATAAAGGGGAAAGGAAGAGGAAAGAAAAAAGGAAAGGGAAAGAAATAAAAAGAAAGGGAAAGAATAAGGGAAGGAAAAGAAGGGGAAAAGGAAAGGAAGAGAAAGAAAATAGAAGGGAGAGGAAAGGAAGGAATACAGGAGAAAGGAAAGAGGGGGAAAGAAAAGAAAGGCTAAAAAGCAATCTCACTAATTCCCATATATGAAGCCGGATGGCCCCCTCTACCTTTCATGAGTCTTTGGCTCCTTCTCGCCCCACCCAATCAGCGGCCGCCTCCGGAAGTTGCCGGCCGGGGATTGGCTGGCTGCAACATGGCGGAGCGGAGCCGGGCGAAGCGAGTGCGGGAGGTGCACGTGGGGCGCGGGACGGATTAACGGGGGGGGGGAGGAGGGGAGGCTGCTGCTCTTTGCACCTGGGGCTGGTAGACTGCTCCTGGGCATGGAGGCTCCATGCGGTGCTGGCTGGGCGTTGGAATCCTTTTTTGCTGAGAATTTGCAAAAATGGATTTTGATTGATTTGATTGATTATTTAATTGATTTGATTAATTGATTCATTGGCAAAACTGATTGATTGGATTGATTGATTGTCCTAATTTCAGTCAAAATTTCATCCTGTTTAGCTGGACATCCCATGTAATGATAACACGCCCATTTATTTATAACATTCCCTTCCTCCCTTCCTCCTTTACTTTCTCCTTCCTCCCTCCCTCTCTCTCTCATTCATTCATTCAATCAATCAATTTTATCCTGCAGCACTTCAAGCTGCATTTACTCTAGTGCTGACAGATACTTTTGCTCTTTTAACTTGGCATGTTTAGCATGTTTTGTGAACCCATCTTAAGAGATGGGGGGGGGGGAAAGGTTTCAAGGTTTACTCTTTCTACACCAAGTAAGTTAGCAAAACAGGGATTTTGAAGGACTTCAAATGGTAAACAAGAGATCAGTTAAGAAATGCAATAAATCCATGTTTTTCATACTTGGAAAGCCAATTGAGAAGAGGCAGCCCTGTCGTGGAGGGGTTACAGAAGCAGTTGGGCAGCAGAATAGAGGGAACAATTTGGAAACTCGGGTTAGCCTTTGTCTTCCAAACTGACCCAAGTCTCTTTACTGTTTTGTAGGGAAAAGAAGAAAAGGTTGATTGGCGCAAATGGAAACAACAAAGTAAGTACTGATTTTTAAAAGATATTCTTTTAAAAAAGGGCTAAAAGGTTCTATAACATTTATGTTGTAAAACTAGAAGGCTAAAATCTTTAGAGCCAGAAACTGTGAATAAGTGGAGTTTTCCTTTTAAACTCTATAATAAAAAGGTGGGAAATGTGCCAGATCTGATTGTCCAATTCTGTTATCCAATTTTACATCTGGTTTACGCCCATAGTTAGCTTTACTATGGCTTGTTGAATAAAGTACCACTGGCTGGATCCAGACAAATTTCAGCCCAAGCTAACCCAATCAAAATTAGAACCACTTTATTTTGTCTTAACTTTATCTAATTTGAAAAGAGATTAGTATTGGCATTGATGGCTAGGTCAGCCCACTGCACTAAGCCATGGTTTATCTAGCTATGGTTTCATGAATAAACTATGATTGGCTGGGTTGGCACAAGAACCCTTGCCCTAAACCAGGGTTTGTGAATCACAGTGCGCAAGTTTGCTCAACGTGATGGAGAAGAGTGTGATGTTGATGGCCTTCGAGGGCCCCGTTTCTTCCCCGTCCGAATTTCTTCTCTCTGTTCTAGAAAAAGAAGAGACGAAACAATGGAAAGAGATGAAACTGTTGAAGAAGCTGGAGAAGAAGAGAGCCCGAGAGCTGATGGAGAAAGAGAGAGAAGAAGCAAAGCCGACGGAGGAAAAAGGTAGCAGCCAAAATGCAGGAAACCTATTTTGGGTATCAGACTAGAATTGAAGAACGAGAAAGGTTGAATTCAGACAGACAGCTTGGGCCAAGAGTGTTTGAGTGTATTTTCATTGCATGGTGGATTGAGGGTTAATCCTAGTTAGGTTTCTTTTTCTTTTCGTGGCTTATCCTTTTCTTGATCAACAGCCCCAAATCCAGAAACTGAATTAATTCAGTAATATTAGATTAGATAAAGAGAGTCACTTTGGGGCAGTGATGAAAGTGCTGGCCCAGAAACCAGGTGACGGTGAGTTCTAGTCCCATCTTCGGCATGAAAGCTGACTAGGTGACTTGACGTCAATCGGCAGGAGACAGTGAGTTCTAGTCCTGCCTTAGCCAAGAAAGCCAGCTGTGTGACTTTGGTGCAATCACCAGAAAACAGAGAGTTCTAATCCCACTTTGGATGAAAGCCAGATGGGTGATTTGGGGTCAGTGCCTCTTCTCGGCCTAGCCCACCTCTTAAGGTTGTTGTTCTGGGGAAAATAGGAGGAGAAAAGAGTATTAAGTATGTTCAGAAGAAAGAGCAAAGGGAGATGGAGGGAAGGAATGCTTTTGGGGGGTGAGTTGGGATTCCTTTTTCCTAACTTCTCCCCTTCTTTCCTAGGGCGGCACTACACAGTCAGCGTGGCTGTTCCCGGATCGATTCTAAGCAACGCACAGTCTCCTGAATTGCGGACATATCTGGCCGGACAAATAGCCCGTGCCTGCGTCATCTTCTGCGTGGATGAAATTGTGGTGTTTGACGAACAAGGAGAAAATTCCAAGTAAGGGGGTGGCCTCAGTTTCATTCCGTTCTGTTTTCTGCCAGCGGACAGAGTTAGCAAAATGTCAGGCTCTGCGTTGGTACGATGGTTTTTTCCCACCCGAGCAATTTTTAGGCCGAGAAAGTGGCATTTTTACAAAACTGGGTCGCCAGTTCGAGGCACTCGGTGACTTTTGCTGCTTGCCTTTCAGGACCATCGAAGGCGAGTTCAAGGGGGTCAAGGGCAAAGGCCAGGCCTGCGTCCAGCTTGCCCGGATCCTTCAGTACCTGGAGTGCCCGCAGTAAGTCAGCCGGCCAAGACTGTCCAGTTCAAAACGGGCCAAAACAAAGTGCAATCATGACCTTGGAGCCTTTTAGCTCAACCTGGCATTGGGGCTTTACCTGCACGGTTTTCTTAAGGAAAGCAATAGGTCTTCTGTGCTCTTCTTTTGTGAACAGGTATCTAAGGAAGTCTTTTTTCCCCAAACATCAGGACCTGCAATTTGCTGGTAAGTCCTGGATTCCCGTTTCCTCAATTAGGTAAAGGTAAAGGTTCCCCTCGCACCTATGTGCTAGTCATTCCTGACTCTAGGGGGCGGTGCTCATCTCCGTTTCAAAGCCGAAGAGCCAGCGCTGTCCGAAGACGTCTCCGTGGTCCTGTGGCCGGCATGACTCAACGCCAAAGGCGCACGGAACGCTGTTCCCTTCCCACCAAAAGTGGTCCCTATTTTTCTACTGGCATTTTTTTACGTGCTTTCGAACTGCTAGGTTGGCAGAAGCTGGGACAAGTCACGGGAGCTCACCCCGTTACGCGACACTAGGGATTTGAACCACCGAACTGCCGACCTTCCGATCGACAAGCTCTGCGTCTTAGCCACTGAATTATTATATTTATAAAATAATTATTATATTATTTTATATTATAATATAAATATATTTATAAAATAATTCCTCAATTAGCGTTACCCAAATTCAGTTACTTAACAAGATGTGTGGACTTCAGCTCCCAGAATTCCCCAGCTGGCATAAAACATTGCAAGACCTGATCATGGGGCTGCGGGATTTCTTTCTTTCTTTATTGAGTTTATTTGGATGCCCATCTTACCTCTAGGAGGCTTACAGTGTTAAAAAAGAATAAAACTATACAAAGTCTGTATAGTTAGTCCTCAACTTAAAAACAGTTCATTTAGTGACTGTTCGAAGTTACGACTGAAGAGAGTGACTTAGAACCATTTTTTATACTTACGACTGTTGCAGAAACCAGATCTTAGCCACAGAAATGTTGGGCTCAATTGTGGTTATAAGTTGAGGACTACTTGTATGAGAAATTGCCTATTCATGGATCATTTCAGGGCTCTTGAACCCTCTGGACAGTCCACATCATGTCCGAATGGACGAAGAGTCGGAGTATCGGGAAGGGATCGTTCTGGCCCGGCCCACCAAACCTGGCCAAGGGTCTTTCGTGAACTGTGGGATGCGGAAGGTAATTCATGGAGGCCGAGCCGGGTCAGAATAACTGAGCATTGGCTGCCCCATCCACCTTCTCTGCCCTCCCGCGAGATGAACGGGGAACCTTCTGTGACAGGGCAGCTGCTCAAGCCAATGGCTGGCCGAGTGGGAGGAGCCTACGGGCTGCAATTGGTTGGTTGGACAGGCAGATGACATGGATGGACAGATGGATGTCTGGAGAGATGACATGAATGGATAGATGGATTGAAAGAGATGATCACAGATAGGGAGAGAGAGAGACAGATATGGATGGATGGACAGATGAAAGGGAGGTAGAGATATGGATGGATGGAGGGATCGATGGACAGACAGACAGACCAGTAGGTTTGACTGCTCTGCCCAGACCAAGTGATGCTCCAGGCTGGCGTTGTTTTCCTACAGGAGGTCCAGATAGATAAGCAATTGGAAGGGGGCCTTCGTGTCACCGTGCGCCTGGATGAAAAGCAGAATGCAGGTACGGTTCCACAAATCCTCGTCTCGACTTAGAAACTCAAAATCAAAACTTCTGACCGGCCCTGACTCCTTTCTCTTTCAGAGAGCAAAAAGGAGAAAGGTGTTGTTGTATCATCACAAAGTCCTCGCACCGTTTCTGGCCTTTACTGGGGCTACAGCGTCCGATTGGCTTCGTGTCTGAGTAAGTCTGCGTGAACTTTCTCTCTCTCTCTCGGTAAAATGTTTACCCAAAGCTGGGAAGGGGAGAGAAGGAACTGAATGCCAAAGGATGCTTTTAGGGGAGATCTCTGAGAAATGGCAGGGAGAAAATACAATATGTTTTTCTTAATTTTCCTATTTCTTCCTTCTTTGTCCTTCAAATCTTGAGGGAATGAATGGCTTCTACCTTGGGGATCTTAGCGTGTAAGTTATATTTTCAAAATTTTGTCTTTCTTCCCTACCAGGTGCCGTCTTTGCTGAATCTCCTTTTAAGGATGGCTACGATCTGTCCATTGGAACCTCGGAACGCGGATCCTCCATAGATGAAGCCACTCTACCTGCCTTCAGGTAGCCAGAGTGAATTTTCTGTGTTATGTTTTAGGCTAAAACTGTGGCAAGAATTAGGAACGTCTAGTTTAAAAAAGAAAATCGCTAGGAGAGACATGATGGCAGTCTTCCAATATTTGAGGGGCTGCCACAAAGAAGAGGAGGTCAACTTAATTTTCCAAAGCACCTGAATTCAAAGCTTGAATTTAACCTGAATTTAAGGAGAAATTTCCTGATGGTGAGAACAGTTAAGCAGCGGAATGGCTTCCCTCCAGAAGTTGTGAATGCGTCAACACTGGAAATTTTGGGAGAGCCATTTGTCCAGAAGGTCTCCTGCTTGAGCAGGGAGTTGGACTAGAAACTCCAAGGTCCCTCTTGCATTCTGTCTCTGCCCTGCAGGAGCCGAGACAGCCTTCCCAAAACACCTTCTCTCTTTGTCTCCTCCTGGCAGCCATGCTTTAATCATCTTCGGGGGTGTGAATGGTCTTGAAACCGGAGTGGATGCGGATCCCAACCTGGACGTCAGCGACCTCAGTACCTTGTTCGATTTGTATTTGAACACCTGTCCGGGGCAAGGAAGCCGCACCATCAGGACGGAGGTAAGCCAGGGTTGCTACAGGTTACCCCTGCAGTGGGACGGCCTGTCTCTCCGGGCAGCTTCTCAAACTGAGTCAGGACCTCCCTGCAGGAAGTTTCCTAATTTCACCTGATCTGGGGGATTCTGGGAGATGAAGTCCACGTGTCTTAAAGCAGGTCGGTTTCACAGGCTGCCAAGGTGGTCAGTTGGAGAATGTGATTTATGACATGCCCAGGGAGGAGGAGGGAGACAGGGTCATGGGGGCCCGTAAATTTATGTGAGGTCAGTTCTGACTCCATCGGAGTATTGCCGGAATGGTGCTCTTAAATAAATGAGCGTATTTCTTTTGAAGTTTGGCTCATGAATTAATTAGGGCATCTTTCAGAAACTTCACACCGTGGTTGCCCTAAAGATAGTCCTCGATTTATAACCATTGGCAGAGGAGCAGGTTAAAATTACAACGGCACTAAAAAAAAAACGGGCCTATGGCCAGTCCTCAGCTATGACCGTCCCAACATCCCCATGGTCACGTGTTCAAATTTTGAATGCTGAACAATTCTCATATTTATGACGGTCACAGCATCCCAGGGACACGCGATCTCCTTTTGCGACCGTCTGACAAGCAAAGTCAACAGGGAAGCTAGATTCACTTAACAATTGTGTGACTAACGTGACTGCAATGATTCACTTAACAGCGGCAAGGAAGGTCATAAAATGGGTCAAAAACTGACTTAACAACTGTCTCGCTCAGCAATAGAAATTTTGGGCTCGATTGTGGTCATAAATCGAGGACTAGCTGTTCTCCTGTTTCTGGATCCTTGACAGATCCTGTGGGACCTGTCATTACAGGAGGAAGAAGCAATTCTTTTAATCCAGTGGCTGACTTCAGATCTTTCCCATGTCTTTGTAGGAAGCTCTCCTGGTCTCGCTCTCAGCGCTGAGGCCTAAGATCGACACAGCGGCTAAGAAAGGACGAAGTGGGAGCTGAGTGCCAGATGCGAGGCAGAGCCCCCCACCCCTGAGGGCCAAGTGGGGAACAGATACGTAAGGACCGGTCCAGCTGCCCCTAAGTGGACCAACTGGGGCACCCTGTGAGTGGGGTGCCAAGATGGTGGCACCCACGAACCCATATGGAGTTTAAGACGGACCATAGAACAAGCTTCTTAAATTTGGCAATTTGACAAGGTGCGAACTTCAACTCCCAGAATTCTGCAGCTCCTTTCCCTTCCATAAGTGGAGAGGCCACACCTGCATTTTATTCATGCCGGTATTTTTTAAAGTTATTTATAACGATGGAGGGGACCCGCAGTCACCTCACTCCAACCAAGAAACTAGAGTTAAAGCTGAACGAAAGAGGCTGTTTCGTCATTTCTTTTGGTGGGGAAAAAATATGTCTTCAAAGCATTATTTACATGGCAGAAATAAATGGGAGAATGAGGCTGTCTCCTCATCCCCCAAGTCCCAGTTGTGGTCATAATTGGAGGACCTTGTTTACAGATACAAGGCAGAGATCAGCTGGTTTTGGGAAACAAAATTCCAGGACCATCTCCGAGCAATTTGTCTTGTTTTATTGTGCAAAACAGATCCGGAGGTATCCATTTATTTCTCCCTGCTCCAAAATACAACCCTCAACCTGAGTTTTGGGCAAAGGACAGCGTTGTTTTCCCTGAGATGAGGCAAGCACCCCTCTACCTTGCTGATCCCCCCCCCCCGAAAATTTCCCTGCAACTGGAAAAATCCTAAAAAATAAATTTTCTTACCGTTTCTAAAAGAAACTAAACGCTCTTCCCTCAATGACCGTTTTTCACACTTAACGACCGTTGCGGCATCCCCATGGTCGCGTGATCAAAATTCCAGAGGCTTGGCAGCTGATTCACATTTATGACTGATTCTATGTCATAAATATGTCATATGTCATTCTATGTCGGTTTTAAACTGATTTTTAATTGAAATGTTTTAAATTATGGGCCAAATTTCATTTAATTATTTTTAAAATTATTTTAACTTTTGTGTACAAATGTTTTTATTTGGCTGTTCACCGCCCTGAGTCCGAAAGGAGAAGGGCGGGATAAAAATCTAATAAATAATAATAATAATAATAATGACGGTCGCAGAGTTAGGTGATTCCCCTCTTGTGACCTTTTGACAAGCAAAATCCCCGGGGAGGCCAGATTAACAACCCTGTGACCGACTTAAATCAGTGATGGCAAACCTTTTCAGCACCAAGTTCCCAAACTGGAAAATGCGTGCATGTGTGTGCAGTTGCGTGAGCACTGGAAACCTGAAGACCAGCTGACTGGTGTGCACATGCCTGTTTTGTGGCCGTTTTTTGACTGTTTTCAGGCCAAAAACGGCCTGTTTTTGAGCCATTTTTCGGCCTGTTTTTCAGCTGCTTTTTGGCCTCTTTTTCAGCCGTTTTTTGGCCTCTTTTTCAGCCGTTTTTCGGCCTCTTTTTCAGCCATTTTTCGGCCTTTTTTTCAGCCACTTTTTCATCAGTTTTTCAGGCCATTTTCTGGCACTCTGGCACCCGTGAAGCCCAGCTGGCCGGCATGCCAGAAACCAGAAGAGAGAGGGCTCTGCGTGCCACCTCTGGCACACGTGCCATAGGTTCTCCATCATGGGACTTAACAATTGCAACGATTCACTGGAAAACGAGGGCAGGAAACGTGGTAAAGTGGGGGCCAAACGCCCTCGACAACTGTCTTGCTTAGCAACAGAGATTTTTCGGGCTCAATTGTGGTCGCAAGGCGAGGACTACCTCTATTCAGACGCCACTCACGGGGGTGGGGGAGGGGAGTCCGTCTCTGCAGTGGTCATCAGGCCGAGCTCCCAGCCGTGATTGCTTTCAACCTGGTGGTCTTTTTCATGATGTTGGGGACGAAGAGGAGGCCCGAGGACCTCTCGATGCTCTCGATGGGGACCAGGAAGCGTTCCAGGGGGACGTTCTCATCTATGGGTGCGTTGGGCATGACGTAGGACTGCAGCTCCACTTCCCCCCGGGGTTTTTCTAAGATCAGTACCTTGAAGAAGTGGGTGGGGACGGCCACGTGGTTTCGGCCGATGACTTCATACTTCACGTACATCTTCCCATCTGGCTCCATCCTGCGGAGAGAAACGGCCCTTAAAAAAAACCATCTCTATTCAGCCCCCCCCCCCAAAAAAAGCCACGTAAGTTTCTAGTCCTCGCCGCATGGATTTGCATATCAAAGACCGAATGGGATATTAGTTTGACTTCCTCCAGAGAAGTGCTCAGTTTAACTCCAGGTGTTTATACAAATTTTCTACAAGAATTTGTATTTTCAATTTCTTTTTTAAGATTCAAGATCTTCCAAATTTTCAGTTTTAAAAAAAGATTAATGATCTTGTTTATGAGCACTGCCTCTTGCCTCTTATAGTTGACAACTTTTAATTGTTTTACACATATAGTAATTTTTTTAAAAAATAATATAGCCCAAATACAAATGTTTGCATGACACAACCACGCTTTAATGGCATTAAATTAATTTTCTGCAATGACTTTCGGCCAATAAAAGAACCCAGCAGGCTGAGCTTGCCACAGAGTATAGAATTTTATTCTGCACCCAAAATTTTTCTATGCCGTGGCAACCAGACATGTTGCTTTAAGATCTGCTTGGATCCTTTGGTCAACTTCATGGTAAAAATTCAAAATAACATTTTTTAACAGTGCCTTTTCCCTTGGATCCTGCGACAGGTGGGATGGCTACAGGGTAGAAAGGGGAAACTGAGGAACAGGTACCTGGGTAGGAAAAGCGGGCCGGTGCAGACATAAACGTTCTGGTGAGTCTTCGTTAAACTCCGAGAATATTTTTCCAAGTTATTCCAGGCGTTTTGATTTAAATGAGGATTCTAGGAAGTCAAAGCCACCAGGTTAGATAGAAGGCGAGAGAGGTAAAATGTCCAACATTCAAAAGTACAGGAAGTCCTTGACTTACGATCATTCGTTTAGTGACCAAAGTTACAACAGCACTGGAAAAAGTGACATGACCATTTTTCACACATGACCATTGCAGCATCCCTGGGATTATGTGATGGCAACTGATTCATATTTATGACGGTTGCCACGTCCTGGGGGGGGGGGTGTTAATCTGTTCACCTTTAGTGACTTTCTGACAAGCAAAGTCAACGAACGGGGAAGCCCGATTCACAACTGTGTTATAATTTGATTAATAAGTAATAAGCAATGATTTGATCATTATGACTATCACTAAGGGTTGAATCTTATGATTCTTGACGAACATGTTTTATTTTTTCTTTATGTACACTGAGAGCATATTATGCATCAAAGACATGCTTGTGTGTCCAATCACACTTGGCCAAGTCAACTCATGTCAAGTCAATAAGTCAACTCTACTCCTCTACTCTACTGTACTCTACTCTACTGTACTGTACTCTACTCTACTCTAAAGTGAGGGACTCCTCCGTAACTCAGCCTGGGGTACGGGAGGGCATCCATCCGTTCCCCCACCCACCCACCGCTTACCTGCGGGGCGATGTTGCTCAGGTAGAAGGTGTCTCCCATGGCTTTCTGGCTCCACTTGTGGTTGGCGGCGGCGGCCAGGTGGCCTCGGTCGAAGCCGCTGCCCCGGTAATCCGCGTTGCTGGCGCGGTGATAGGGGTGGATGGAGTCGTCCTCGCGGAAGTCGCAGGCGGCCCGCTCGGAGGAGCCGCGAAGGGCCGCCGCGTCCAGCCGCTCCACCACCCAGAGGGCGCTCCGGGCTCGCGGGTCGTAGCACAGCACGTAGGAGTCGCGGCTCCGCAGCTGAGACAGCCCCGGCAAGCCGTACTTGGCCAGCTCGCCGCTGCCGCCCCGGCTCACCTCCAAGGAGGAGGCCGCCGCCGCCGCCACCGGCACGACGGGCAGCCGCGCCAGCAGCCCCTCCGCGGACGCCCCTTCCCGGCTCTGCCCACCGGCCCAAGCGGCGCCCAAGCCCAGCCCGAGGGCCAGCGAGCCCGCCGCGGGCGCCAGGTTGCACCACCAGCGCCGCATCCCCGTTCGCGCAGAATGGAACGCGCCGGGATCAAAGGGATGGAACGTTGGGAGGAAGCAAAGGGAGAAAGTGATACAAGGAAGCTTCTCTTAAAGGGGCAACGGCGCCCAGCGGGTGGGGCCAAGGGCTGGTTGGGCGGACAGGACGGGACCTTCGCCCATTGGCACCTTTTGGGCTGGGAGCGCTGCCTCTCTTTGCGCTGCGGGCGGCCGAGGGGGTGAAAGTCGCAAAATCACACCTTTATACATCACCAACCTGGCAAAATTTGGAAGATCCAGCTGAAAATCCCCCCCCCCATCCCTTGTTGATTTAGATTTATATTAAATCTAAATTTATTAAATTTAATAAAATAAATAAATAAAATAAAATAAATATTGACCACTTCCCTATGATTATCATTAAGTGTTGTACCTGATGATTCTTGAGGAATGTATCTTGTCTTTTTATGTACACTGGGAGCTTATGCACCAAAGACAAATTCCTTGTGTGTCCAATCACACTTGGCCAATAAAGAATTCTATTCTATTCTATTCTATTCTATTCTATTCTATTCTATTCTATTCTATTCTATTCTGTTCTATTCTATTCTATTCTATTCTATTCTATTCCAGCCTACCTCATGAGGCTGTTGTGATGGGAAGAAAGCTAGTAGAAAGTGGCCGCTTTATCCTCCCAATTAAAGCCCTGAAAATGGGATCTTAAGAGTTGCCACCCATCGGGCATTTCCGTTTTAAGAAACGTCCGTGTTCTTTGCACTTTCGCGCCCTCTACCTGTCCTTGAAGATATTTAAACCTCCTCCAGGGATTTGGGAAACGGGGTTTAAGGCTAAATCACCTTTGATTGCAACCGCCTCTTTTTGTTAATCCATTTCAGTGTTTCTCAACCTTGGCAGCTTTTAATATGCGGAGACTTCGAGTCCCAGAATTCCCCAGCCAGCAGAGCTGCAGAATAAATAAAAATAGTAAATAAAAATAGTCCAGTTCCTTTGTCTACTTTAATTCCAATTTCAAAGCTTCCCCAAAATAATATTTCAAAATAATTGTCCCCTCTATGCATCATCTCTTTTAATTCCAATTTCTGCAAATAATCTTTTGCCCCCGAAATAATTCTGTAAAATAACTATTCCCTTTAAATTTATTTTAATTTCAATTTATGCAAAAACCACCAAAAACAATCTTTCGAAAGTCATTAATGATCCTCTGTCATTAATGATCCTGACTTTGTTTCCACGAAAGAGAAACAAAGAAAGAAAAAATACAAATCAAGGAAGGAAGTTGTAGATAATCTCCTGTACAAATTATACATGTGTGAATTCATTTTTGGGTCAAGATCTTTCTTTCCTCCCGCTATGTATTTCAAGGGCAATTTTTAACATATTCTATCGTTTTCCCCGTCAATTCTTTTTATGTAATTTGGCATCTGATATTGAAAGTGGGAAGCAAAGCAAAGAAAGATCATTTGGCCAGTAAAGATATAAATAATATGAGGATAAAAGTCTTGAATTCCTTCATTCCTCAAAAGACCGTAAAGGCCAATCAGGTTTTACAAAGGAGAATCTTTATTTAAGAAGCAAAAAAAAAAAAAAGAAATTGAGCGATGCTGAAAAGCTACAGAACACTCTGGGAATTGATGTGCTAGCTAGAACAAATTTGCTAGTACAAAACTTTTACACGCATCTGTGGAGAATTTGGGGAGGGGAGTGTCGAGCCTTTCCCCAGTCAAAAGCTGATCAGGATTTTTACCGCTGATAGAAGGTGATCAGCAGAGAGAGGTCAAAAAAAGATGAAAGACTGAGCTTCCATCGCGCCTTCATGGCTGCCATTCTGATTGTTTTGACCACTCTGGCAGAAAAATCACAGCAAATACCTCAGATCTTCTGGCTTGCTTGCTTGCTCACAGATGGTGTTGCCAAAAGAATTGAAAAGCAAAACACAAAATACCCTGTTTCATATTGGCAACTGCTCTCTACTCAATTAAAAAAAATAATAATAAAGCAGCACTTATTTCTGCTGTTCCCAAAATACAGAATTAAAAAAAAATACAGATCGACAAAGAGCTGTAGAGAATTTACTGTACAAATTATACACTGCTGAACTCACTCGAGTCAAGATTCTTCTTACCTATTTCTACGTACTTCACGGGCAATTGTTTTTTTTTACCTTATTCTGTCTTTTCCCCATCAATTCCTTTTTTACATAATTTTACATCCGATGCTCAAAGCGGGAAGCCAATGTAGCCAATAGAAATAAAAAAGCTATTTAGGAAAGTAGTGGAATATGTAAAGAACGAAAGCAAAATTTGGCAGGACGGCGAAATAAAATGGCAGCAAAATTGAGTCGATCCGATCTATTATATCTGCCAAGAAAAACAAACATATTTATCTCTTTGCGCAATAGAGCACTGCCAGAGAGATTCACAAAAGCATTTTTTACACACTGAACTTGGAAGTGACAATAGGCTCAATGATTCTAAGCAGTTCTATGGGATGGGTGTGCATGGGCGTGTAAAAATCTTGACCTACGGTGTATATGCTACCTCAATATGCAAGAAACTGGAATTTTTTATACACTCACACACACAAACATTTTTCGTCCCTTCATTGCAACACGACATTTTAAATATCATAATCTGAACATATTTTTTTTACATTCAATTTAACCAACAGAGAACAATTTTTAGGCCACGCAAAAAACCAGCTGCTACGTATCGCACATCCTATCCGATAACTGGCTGCCAATCAAAATTTTAAAAAAAGACAATTATCCAGGAAAAAGATGGGGAAAAAAATGGTTGAAGACATCCATCATTTCTGTCTTGCAAGAAACATATGCATTTTGGGAGAAGAGCAATATTTTTTTTCTTTTTCTCCTTTCTACTGGGAATGTCAAACACTAAGTGGCTGTTTCACTGTTTGTGCAAGTTGTGCATTTTTGTGTCTTTTTAAGTTTGCTCTGCGGAAGGAGGCAGGAAACTAAGCTACAGGATTTGGCAGTGGTTATGCTGTATAAAAGCTGTAAGGCTAATTTTCAGACAGCCTTCAAAAGTGCCCAGCATACTCCTTACTACACAACAATTTCCCTCCATCAAGATAATATGTAATAATTAGGAAACATAGGGAACATAATTTTTGAAACTCCATGGTTCTTGCTCATTTTCTTCCTTTTGTAACCAAGCAAAAATGCCTTTCCTGCAGTGGGGTTCCATTAGGGTTACAGTTTATTGAAGTATAAATTTAGAAATGTTTTGATACCGTCTCCTGGTTTCTGGTTCCATCATGCATTATCAAAAAAGCCATAAAATGGACCCTGGAGATATTTCCTGTTGCAAAATCGGGAGTGGAAGCAGGAAGGATGACAGAAATAATCTTTTCCACATTGTTCTTGGAAAAAGCAGAATTCTTATTTTAAACCCTCTTTAAGCACAGCATAAAAGGTGCCGTCTTCAGGGCTGTTTGAAAATGATTTTAAAATGAAAATTCTCCGATTGGCATCAAAACCCAGGAAAAGAAAAAGTCTTGCTTTGCTCAGCCACATCGAACCTCTAATTTCCACCTAATATTCAAGATAATAGCATTCCCCACCCCCCAAAAAATTAACACACCGCACATATTACACTGAATTTAACTAGAGGAAATGAAAATTACCTCCTCAAATGTCACAAAAGCCTAATTACCTTTTGGCAACTCAAACTAATCCAGAATAGCACGTTGTTAACACGGTAGAGTTCTGAAAATAAATCAAAATTCCTTTTTCATTGCTAGAATAATCACTTTGCATCAATGTTCCCGGGGGGTGGGGGTGGGGATTCTCCCTGCAAGCAGAAAACTAGCAGAACAAGACTTCTGTCTCTAAATTATTAGTTATTCTGGCTCGCAGGAAACTCTTTATTGGACAAGGATAGGCTTTTACCAATTTGGGGGGAATAATTTATAATTCATTGCAGAGCACTGACAGATCAGAGGCGATAGGGAAACGCAAGAGCTGAAAGTCTTAGCTCAGCAGCGAGAATGTTGTTCTGCGTTCAGCAATGGAAGAAATAGGTCCACTCTAAGGCAGTAGATAGACCTTTCCAGCAATCGTTCCAAATTTTTTCTTTTCTTTTAAGCTTCCCAGAACAGCTGGCCTCCAAATGAAGAAGGAAGGAATCTAACAAAGAAGGCTAAAGATTGAGAGCGACTGGGAAGAACTTATCCCAAAACTATGACGTAGAAGCTTGATTTTGGTGGCTTCCTGCAGAAGTTCCCAAAAAGGTTGGTTCTTTCCCATCAAGTCCAATTCCAGGTAGGTCCTACTTCTTGGGTCACTTCTGGAGGCGCCTTGTAGTTCATCTCCTTAAGAGTCCCTTGCCCAAAAAGATGTGGGAAGGAGGAGTCATTTCCGGTGGAAGAGAAGAACTGGACGCTGGCCAAACTAAGACTTCCTTCAAAGGTCTTTCACAGAGGAGACAAGCGGCCATCACCTCTGCTGAACCTTTGGATGGGCGAGCTACTTAGACTCCTGAAGATCCTTTGCTGTCTTCAGAATCAGGTGGACATCCGAGATAGGGTAGTCCTGAGTGGGAAAGGAACAATGCCAGCATCGAAATGAGGGAGAAATGCTTACAAATTGCAGGCAGCCCCAGGAGTGAACCTCTAGCTAAGATTCTGTGCAGTTCGGAGAACCCCCAAATCCCACTCCTGGCTGGCCCAGCCCATCCTGTCCCTCCCCTCCCAGGAGTCCCCACACGGCCCTTTTTGGATGCTGGTAAGTGCAGAGGCTTGGGGAGGGTGAAAAACAGGCCTACCAGAAGTTTGGGAAGAGGCCTCTAGAGCCGGGAAAGGCTGTTTTCAGGAAGCCAGGAAGAAAAATATTTTGCCTTCCCCTCTTTCCTTTACCTGCAAAAGCCGCATATTTACAGTAAAATCCCCTTCCAGTAGTTGATCCCGAATGAGCCTGTAGGATAACGAGAGAGAGAAAAAATGGACTTAGCTCAGATCCACTGGGATCCAACAGGAAAGGGATCGAGGATGGACAATGCAAGAGGCAGAAATGAAAAAAAAAAAACCTTTTATTTTTATCGATTTATTTTACTTATATCCTTTATCACTGTTTATAAATATAAACAATATAAAATATACTTAATGCTCTTTTCTTCTCCTATTTTCCCCACAATAACAAACCTGTGAGGTGGGTTGAGTTGAGAGAGAGAGGGACTGGCCCAAAGCCACGCAGCTAAAGCAGGACTAGAACTCACTGTCTCCTGGTAATTGGCCCAGTCAACCAGCCAGCTTTCATGCTAAGATGGGACTAGAACTCACAGCCCTCTGGTGATTGGCCCAATCACCAGAGAGCTGTCACCCAGATAACTTTCATGGCTAAAACGGGACTAGAACTCACCATCTTCCAGTTTCTAGCCTGGTGCCTTAACCACTAGCTGGCTGGGGAATTAAGTGGAAGCAACTATGTCCCATGGAAAGAGAGACACCCTTCCATTGTTCTTGTGTTTCCAGGTTGGCTTCTTTAGGATGTGCAACACTGAACTCACGTCAACATGGCGCAGCAGACGAGCAGGAGGAAGTCGAAGCGACTGTCATCGGCGAAGAGGGAGTCCCAGATGCGAATGACGTCAGGCAGCAGGAACTCCTGGGAGAGCAGCAGGGTTAGCCAGCGGAAGGCAAAGAACTGGGGCTTGATGTTCTGCTCTTGCTGGAAAAAAGAGAAAAGGAAACATTGGCGCAGTCTGTGCCGGAAAAAGCGGGAAGGAGAAGGAAAGCATCAAGGACTTCCTTTTA
The DNA here is from genome assembly GCF_029215685.1 of Pituophis catenifer annectens. Taxonomy (NCBI): domain Eukaryota; kingdom Metazoa; phylum Chordata; class Lepidosauria; order Squamata; family Colubridae; genus Pituophis; species Pituophis catenifer. The sequence continues at coordinate 984,923 of NW_027256897.1, read as the reverse complement.
ATAATAGTAAAATTATTATTATAAACATTGTAAAGATTACAATGGAATTGTAATCGTCTGGAATTCACCGTCTCCTGATGATTGGCTCTAAATCATGGCTAAGGCGGGACTAGAATTCACCGTCTCCTGGCGATTGGCTCTAAATCATGGCTAAGGCGGGACGAGAATTCACCGACTCCTGGCGATTGGCTCTAAGTCATGGCTAAGGCGGGACGAGAATTCACCGACTCCTGGTGATTGGCTCTAAGTCATGGCTAAGGCGAGGCTAGAATTCACGATCTCCCGCTTTCTAGCCTGGTGCCTTAACCACTAGACCGAACTGGGCACCGACTGGAAATAAAGTTTTCTCGCCAATGGCAAAGCAGCTCATCCTGAGCCAGGATCCGTTGACTAGAGCCAGGCCTCTTCCTTTATTCAACCACTTTATCGCCCTAAAGGAAGCCCGTGGGTTTCAATCGGTAGCACTTCCTTCCTCTTCTTCTTGAAGGTGAAAAAAAGAAGGGTGAGACATAACGAAGCAGATGGAGGCATCACGAAAGGACCTCCTAAAACAGAAGGGAAGGGGCTCCTCCTCGCTTCGGAAGAACGTCTTTGATTTGGCTCCCAACTGAATGCATAAAAGACCCCACAGAAATTGAGCCCTCCAAGAAATCCCCGGGGAGCAAAACTCACTGAAGACGGGAGAATTCAGGTGGGCTGCAGAATTTCCTAGTCTGGGAACAGCTGAATTGTTAATATTGCTGTTTCTTAAGTATCACACTTAAAGCGACAGGCAGCTTGGTCTAGTGGTTAAGGCTTCAGGCTAGAAAGCAGGAGACTGTGAGTTCTAGTCTCGCCTGAGCCATGAAAACTGGCTGGGTGTCTTTGGGCCAATCACCAGGAGAGAGTGAGTTCTAGACTTGCCTAGGCACAAAAGACGGCTGAGTGACTTTGGGCCATCTGCTCGAATAGATTTATGAACCCTGAGCTCCAACAAAGTCGGTCTAAGTGGTAGACATTCCTGATTTGGTGGCCCACCATGGACCTTCCCCCTTCAAGTTCTCCAAAGGGCCACTTTGGCTCAAGGTGGAAATTTCTCACCAGCTTCATGTAGAGCTCCCTGTCTTTCTCCTTCAGGATGATGTAGACCTTCTCCATCTTGTAGGTGATCCCACACTGGGAGTCATCCAGGCTCTTGATGAAGTTGTCCCTGATCTCGGACATGAGGTTGGTGAAGCAGAAGAAGGTGTCTGCCTCAGCGTGCTCTGTGCATGGAAAAGGGGACGGTCAGTAATCTGGATTATCCAACGTCCAGATTCAGGAAAGAAAATCTACCTGACCCAACTCAAGAATTAATAATAGGCTTCAATGCCACTCCTGGGCGAAGGATGATTTTGCAATATCCTTCACCCAGGAGTGGGGAGGGAATGGGGATTTTGCAGTATCCTTCCCCTGCCAGGCCCACCAAGCCACACACCCCCAACCAAGCCACGCCCACAGAACTGGTAGTAAAAAAAATTGGATTTCACCACTGATATATACAGTATATATATATTAGTATGTTATCCGTGTTCTCTATCAATCAGGCCCCAGGATGGCAGGAACTTCTCGCCCCCCCCCTTACCTTTCCATGCGCTGTTGGGGTTTGTCGCAAAGGTGTAATAAAGGGGCCCCACAATTTCGTTCATTCCTTGGACATAGGCAATTCCAGGGTTCAGTTTTGCGTAAATGAACAGGATCCGTTCTACAACTTCCCAGTGGGCTTCTGAGCCATCAGGGAGAACTTCGTATTCGCTCAGCACCGGTGCCTTAAGAGGGGAGCTCACCTGCAAAAAAAACCACACAGAGAAAATGGGGACTGGGATCTTTTATGGGTACAGGGAGTCCTCGTCTTACAACCGTTCAAAGTTACAACGGCGCTGAAAAAAGTGATTTACAGCCAGTCTTACAATCATCACCGCAGCCCCACAGACACCGGATCAAAAGTCACTTTTGGTACCGTTGTAACTTTGAATACGCAACGAACGGTTGTAAATCAAGGACCACCTGTCTATGAGTATTACGACTGGCTCCAAGCAGTCGTCTTATGAGACCACCTGTGACGTGTTCCCCAAAACCAAAATCTGCTTGTTCATCCCCAAAAGCTGGCAGGGAGCCGAGTTTCACCCCACCCCTCAACTTGGTACCCAAAATTATTCCCTTACATTAGTTACTCCACTCCGGTTCCGTGCCACCGTCTGCGATTTGAGGGTGGTCTGTTCCACCCTCTTGCGAAGGGTCTCAAATTCATTCTGGGGGTCGAGGATCAACAGACAAGGATACTCTGTTGGGCGCTGGAAGAAAGCCATATCGGGATACAGTCGCCTACGGGGGGAAAAGAAACCGGGTTTCTCACGCCATCCCCAACATTTTCTTCTATATTGGAATTACTCGTCATGGTTCAAGGACATCCTAGTTTGGGATTAACAAGTTTATGGGTCCCTGGATGTAGGAGATGACCAGGCTGAGCCCGAGGGAGGGGCCAAACACGTCATAAGTCATGAGTCCCGCACACCCGCAAGAGATTGAAGTCTAGCCCACTTCAAATGCCCTTCTTATCTCCCGCTCATTTCCCTTAATGGCCAGTTGGCCAGATTCTTGTAGAGAGCTTAAGCTGGCAATGAATCTTTATACGCATTTGAACTGCCTGAATCTCCTGATTTTTGAAGGCCGACTCCACCATCCTGACCTACCGGACATCCTTGTCGATTTGCAACAGGACTTCGTTGTCCTTGAAATAAGTGTTCCACTGGCTGTTGGGGTTGGGATTCAGCGGCTTTGAAGAAAAAGATTTGGAGAGAAGAGGCAGTCAAAACCAAGCTGAGAGCAGAAACGCAGGTTTTATTTTATTTATTATTTATATTCTAACTTTATTATTTTTACAAGTAACTCAAGGGGGCGAACATCTCTAGCATGCCTTCCTTCTCCTATTTTCCCCAGAACAACAACCCTGTGAGGTGGATTGGGCTGAGAGACAGGGATTGGCCCAGCTGACTGTCATGCGTAAGGCGGGACTAGAAGTCACTGTCTCCTGCTGATTGGCCCAAAGTCACCCAACCAGCTTTCATGCCTAAAATGGGACTAGAACTCAGAATCTCAATCAACCTACAGGGTTGGGGGGGGGGGAATACCAGAAGCAGTATTATATATGGGAGTTTGACCTCCTATTAAATGAAGCAGGTTCTAAATCAAATAAACACAGGCAGACTGACTGACTGACATCCTAAACCCCCAATTGAAATGTCCGTAATTAGAAGAAAAGGGCTAATCAGGGGTGTCCTTACATGATCCTCCAAGGTGACATCCTCTCTGAAGACTCCAAATTCAGCTTTAGCTATTCCAGGTTGGATAATCATTTCCTTCAAGAACTGGGCATAAAGTTCCCTTCAAGGAGAGGATGCAGAAGGAGACGGTTCAAAAAAAAATCACATTATCAAACAATTGCACTCCATTTCCATCAGCGCTGCTACGTTTTTCAAAAGCAAGCAGAGCTGAATATTGTTTAACACAAGACACACAGTCTCCATTGTTTCAAACACACTCAACAAGAGAAGGAGGGAGGGAGAGAAGGAAGGAAAGAGATGGGAATTAAAAGGAAGGAAGGAAGGAGGGAGGGAGGGAGGGAGGGTGGGAGGGAGGGAAGGAAGGAAGAAAGGAAGGAAGGAAGGAGATGGGAATGAAAAGGAAGGAAGAAAGGAAGGAAGGAAAGAAGATGGGAAAGAAAAGGAAGGAAGGAAGGAGATGGGAAGGAAAAGGAAGAAAGGAAGGAAGGAGATGGGAAGGAAAAGGAAGGAAAGAAGGAACGAAGGAACGAAGGAAAGAAGGAGATGGGAATGAAAAGGAATGAAAGAAGGAAGGAAGAAAGAAAGAAAGAAAAAGAAAGAAAGGGAATGAATTGGTTAGATTCACACAACATGCTACAGAAGGTGAACATGGGAAGTTTCGCCTGAGCCTGATCACTCTGTTTTAGCAAATTGTGTTTAGCAGCTCATTTCTCTGAGCCAGAACCCTGGGCCACAATACAGATGTGTTTATCACACCCACATTTCAGAAGTTGTATGAAGCCACATCCTGAGCTTTAGCGCAATATCGAAACTACAGCCTTGGACATCAAATCTGAAATTATTTCGGCTTATATATTTTGGACGTATCTCTTCCCTCAAGATTCCTTGAGCGATTTTTTCTTTCTTTTTTGGCAAATACAACAAAGTCCTTAAAGTGATTTTCCAGGGAAAATACAAAAATACACTCGTAGTTATGAAGCTCCATGCATTATTAAGAAGCACAACCAATTTGCGATTTGATCTCTGCTTTTAAAGTACTACATTGTCACTGCTTTTAATTGATTTCTGTTGGAAAAGGCCATCAATGGCTACTCAGAAGCAACATCTGCAAATCTGGCCAGGCAGAACACTTAAGAACACAACCCCAGTTTTAAATTTTTGATGTAATTTCTTTAACCGCCAAAAAGCATCGTTTTCACAGACCCCAAAATAGCTAGTTGGACCCATTTGACTTTCTACCCAAAACACCCCGACCAGCAATGTGGAAATAAATTTGCATCAACAGTGTCTCTATGACATGTATGCATCATTTTCCCAACTTGGTCAGCTTAAAATTGTATTTCTCAACCTTGGTGACTGTAAAATGAGTGGACTTCAATTCCCAGAATTCCCCAGCCAGCATTTGGGGAATTGAAATCCACCCATCTTACAGTCACCAAGGTTGAGAAACGCTGACTTAAAAGTTTTAAAAATTGGATAGGAAGTGTTAGCGCTGCTTCTGTTGAGTCATCAGCCCTGAAGTTGAGTTAATCTATAGGGGGATTTTTTAAAAAAAAATCTACAGGAAGAAAATGCTTTTAATGGATTAATTGATTAGGGGGGTTGGTCAAATCAAAGCATTGTAAGCTGCCCTGAGTCTCCGGAGAAGGGCAGCATATAAATCCAAAAAAAAAAAAAAAACAGCCTCAACTCTAAGCGACCACATAACAAATTTTCTTCTTTGTTTTGGTTTTACGTAATTAAAATCAGTTCATTTTAAATAATTTTAAAATTAATTTAATATTATAAAATTAATTTTAAATTACGAGTCGACTCAAACCTCTGGCAGAAAGGTGAAAAAGCAATAGAAATTTAATTTTTAAAAAAATAAAAATCAGTTAGGCAGCTAAAATGCTTGCTTGCTGTTTCACAGTTGAATTCTCAGCAATAAGAAGGAACTGTCAGGCATGAAGAATCAGGATAACACCTTAAATTCCAGTTAAACTGATTTATTGCTCATAGGAATCTACACAGGAATCTACACAATGAACGGTCAGCAGAATTAGTACTAAACATTCCCATTCCCACAGTTGTTTTTCATATGTTTTAGCCCCCAGACCCCTAATCCTCTTGGTTGCTCTTCTCTGCACTCCTTCTAGAGTCTCCACATCTTTTTTACATCGTGGCGACCAAAACTGAATGCAGGATTCCAAGGGTGGCCTTACCAAGGCCTTATAAAGTGGTATTAACTCTTCACGTGATCTTGATTCTATCCCTCTGTTGATGCAGCCCTGAACTGTATTGGCTTTTTTGGCAGCTGCAGCAAACTGCAATTAACAGAATTCGAGAGAGATTTGATTTAGACTGTTTGTGGTCACGGAAGGACTCCAGGCTGATTGCTCTCTTGATTCCACCTCCCTACTTCTGCCTGTCTTTCTCCCACAGGGATGTTCTGATTTTCCATGCCAAGAAGGGAAGAGCGCCAACGGTTCAACGTACCTTTGCTTTCTCAACTGGGAATTCCAACCACCCCTTTCCACAGGAAGGTAGTTTAAGAGGATCTGCAGAAAGGCAAACAGGGAAAAGAATTTGCACGGGGGAAAAAGGAATTCTGAACTCATCAATTTGGTAAGCAGCCTTTCCCCTATCCAGGGCCATGAACCCTTCTTTATTTAATACGGGGAGTCCTCGAATTGCAAGCATTCTTTTAGTGACCAAAGGTACAACGGCACTGAAAAAAGGGGACTTATGACCATTTTTCACATTTACGACCGTCGCAGCATCCCCAGGGTCACCTGATCAAAAATTCAGCCTCTTGGCAAAGGATTCATATTTATGACAATTGCAGTGTCCCGGGATCACACGATCCCCTTTTGCGACCTTCGGCCAAGCGAAGTCAAGGGGGAAGCCAGATTCATTTAACGACCATGCATTTAACGACTCACTTGACAACTGTGGCAAGGAAGGTTGTATAAGGGGCAAAAAAATCATTTAACAACCATTTTGCTTAACAAGAGAAATTTCTCAAATGGTTACTGAAGAAATGGTTGCAAATCAAGAACCGCCTGTACGATAAAACAGATTTAAAACACAGTAATGCAAAGTTGGAATAAAATGAGCAGGTGGAGCGAGGCTGCTTGGTCGGGAGGGCCTTACCTTCCAACAGAGACAGCGCAAGCCGCCTTCGAAGGGAATCCCTGTGAAACGGAAGAATCAGGTGATTAAATGCTAGTCCCTTTTAACATGGCCGCCTCGGGAGGATTAAGAGGCGAGATGAACATTTTATTGGTAGCTGCACCTCAAAGAGAACCGAGTGAAGCTGGAGGAGGTTCAGACGACAACTAAGTTGGTGCAGGGGCTGGAGCAGGTTCCTTGACAGGAAAGCTTATGACTGGGGGGGGGGGGCGGGGGGGGGCTTTCTGGCTTAGAAAGGGGCGAAGGAGAGGAGCAGAGGTGGGTTTCAGCAGGTTCTGACCAGTTCTGGCGAACCGGTAGCGGAAATTTTGAGTAGTTCGGAGAACCTGTAGTAAAAATTCTGACTGGCCCCGCTCCCCTCTATTCTCTGCCTCCCGAGTCCTAGCTGATCGGGTGGGAATGGGGATTTTGCAGTAACCTGCCCCTGGAGTGGGGTGGGAATGGGGATTTTGGAGTATCCTTCCCCTGGAGTGGGGAGGGAATGGAGATTTTGCAGTATCCTTCTCCTGGAGTGGGGAGGGAATGGAAATTTTGCAGTATCCTTCCCCTGTCATGCCCACCAAGCCATGCCCACAGAACCAGTATGATGACGGAGGCCCACAGCAGGGATGAAGTGGACAAGGAGAAGCTGTTCTCCCCTGCTCAGAATACTAGAACCGGAGGCCACCCAGTGGCGTGAAATCTTGGAAGAACCAGGACAGGCCAAAGAAAGTATATATTTTTATGCAATGTGTAATTCAGCTTTGGGATTGACTATCTCGAGATGGGGTGCTGGACTCAAAACAAAGGCTGGAGCAATTTATGGACATCCTGGGATGAAGAGCAGCGAGGCCGCCTCTGAAGGCCACCTGCTGGGAGAATGAGTCATTGTGAGAACAGATGGCTGGACTGCATGGGGCAGGTACATAATCCAGCAATCTCTTCCTCTTCCTCCCCCCACTCCCTTTCTCCTCCTCTTCTTGCTTCTCCTCCTTCCCCTCTTCCTCCTCCATCATTGTCATCGTCTTGCTTCCCATCATCTGCTGGGAGACTTCATGAGCTTCCATGGGCAGTCAGTGGGTCACTGTGAGAACAGATGGCTGGACTGAATGGTCCAGAAGTCCAACCCAGCAGGTCCTGGCTCATGTTCTCAAACCAATTTCCACTCCTTCTGGCATTCCCTGCTTCATCTTTACGCACGCAATGGTGCAGTGAGAAGCATAGATTTAGAGGTCTGATGGCTTTTAAGAGATTCATCATTGGATAGAGTTTTTTAACTAGATCCTCATAATCCAATCTAAAGAGGTGACAGCCACACTACACCAATGCCTTTCTACATCTGAAAAAAGAAGAAAAATGGACTTGACGCATAGGGCATTTTTAAGCTTGCAAGAACATTTTCTGTTAAATATTTATAGAGGTGGTAATTCAGTGACCTTTGGCCTTTAAACACCAGTTGGCAGAGGACTGTCAAACCCTACTTGGGAATTTCATGGCAAAAAGAAGGAGAAAATTTGTTTGTATACAGGAACTGGATTTTTTTCATGGGGGGGAGGGAAATTAATACGAATGGCAACGAATTGCATTGGGTAAATATTTGATTCAACGATTCAGTATTAGAAGAGTTCAAACAATCGTATTTCAACAGTAATGAATGAGCTGCAAAAAGTGGACACTCAGGAAAGAATAAAAGAAAAAGAATAAAAGACAGAAGGTTGATGTCTTCTCTTCTATCGAGGTCTTTGATTTAAGAACTGGGGGAAGACAATGAAAATACCATGGCTTGCAAGGAAAAGGGATAGTACCACTTTGTACTGCCTTGATAACACCACTTGGAACATGGCTTCCAGTTTTGGTCTCCAGGATACAAAACAGATGTTGTGAGTCTACAAAATTCAGAGAAGAGCAACAAAGATGATAAGGAGTCTGGAGGTGTACAATGAACGGTTGCAGGAACAGGGTATGTCTAACAAAAAGAAAGATTAAGGGAGACATGATAACACCCTTCCAATATTTGAGGGGCTGCCACAAAGAAAAGGGGTGTCAACCTATTTTCCAAAGCACCTGAGGGCAGGGCAAGAAGCTAATCAAGGAGAGAAGCAACCTAGAATGAAGGAGAAATTTACTGACAGTAAGAACAATTAATCAATGGAACAGCTTTCCTCCAGAAGTTGCTCCATCACTGGAGAATTTTAAGAAGAGTGAACAGTCATTTGTCTGGAATAGTATAGGGTTCCGGCCTTAAGCAGGGGGTTGGACTAGAAGACCTCCAAGGTCCCTTCCAGCCGTATGAATTTTATGAAACTTTTCTCGGTGGAAACTGACCTTTCTTAACCAGCTTTCTGTGCAAATTTTGCAAGGCTAAGCCGCTGCCTTATCTCCTTACCATTGAAACAAAATTCCCGCAGCTTTTGGAGCACGATGTTGGGCTCATTCAGGATCTCTTCAAATTCTGCAATTCTGCAGGAAACACAACCCAGACGAAGCTGTTAGCACACCACACACACACACACACACACACACACACACACACACACTGAAACCACAAAAGATTCTGTCTTGCTTAAAAAGCAACCTGCAACCTGCAGGCTGGCAAAACACAGCACTTTGTTGTGGTTTTAGCTAAATGCATATGAAGTTTCTTTCGGGCCCCATTCAGGATGGAGTAAAACCCAGAAGCCCAAAATATGAGTGCGCAACATTATTTGTATTCCCCTCCCCACCCCAAGGTCACATGGAAGCTAACTGAAAAAAACTGCAGTATTCTGATAAGGGCTTTTATCTGAGCTTAAACCAAGTTTAAATGCAAAAAAACCGCCTGAATTGTTATCAGCGACAGCTGTAAGAGTCCCAATGTCTCCCTGGATCTATACAGGTAGTCCTCAACTTACGACCACAACTGAGCCCAAAATTCATGTTGCGAAGTAAGTCATTTGTTGAATGAGTTATGACCCCTTTTTACCTTTCTTGCCAGTTGCTTAGTGAATCTTTGCAATCGTTAAGGGAGTCACACGGTTGTTAAGAGAGTCTGACTTCCCACATTGACTTTGCTTGTCAGAAGACCTCAGGATCTCGAGACACAGCCATGGTCATAAATACGAACCAGTTGCAAGCATCTGTATTTTGATCAGGTGATCAAAATGGGGATACTGCAAAGGTTGTAACTGTGAAAAATGGTCGTAAAATCACTTTTTTCAGTGCCATTGTAACTTTCGTCACTAAATGAACTGTCGTAAGTCAAGGACTGCCTGTATTTCCCAGCTGGGTTCCTTTCCGCCCCCAGATATCTTGGGAGAACACATCTGAGTAGCACCTGGCTGAAAAAACGGTATCCTAGATGTTTAAAATCTTTAAATGACCACATGAAGAATAGTTGAACAAAAATAGCAACTTCCCCCTGCCTCAAAACAGAAATTATCATCTTCTGGCTCTTTGGCCCTCTTAAAACTTTGGCCAAATACATATTTATTTTTTAAAGGAGCAACCCAAAGAAATGCAAGAGCATTCTTGGGCTAAAAACTCAGTTTTTCTACAGTAAAAATCTATACACTTTTCTTTAAGTGACTATGGATTTTGTTCCGTAAATTGGAAACTATTTCGCTAATACACTAATGTAAAAATCCATCTAAAAGCCTCTTTTATTCCAGATTACATCCCTTCAAGAGGGGGAAATCCACCATCAGTTAACTTCCCCTGCCAGAAATAGGGAAATTTGGAAAGGAAATAATCCGAGTTTTGTTTTTGTCTCTTTCTGTATTTTTTAAAAAACAATCCGCAAACTATTGTCTCTCTGTGTGTTTTTTTAAAACCATCAGCAAAGAGCTGGTCTGTGCCCACCACACCATTCACAGTTCCTTCTACAACTGTAGTAATTTGAGGCAAAGGTAGCAAAGGTTTAATTTCGGAGGGGAAAATGGGGAATGTAAATCAACGGCCTTCGGGGAGGTGAAAAAGCTTCCTTTTTCTTTGATTCATTGTTGCTTTTAGTTGGGCAATGAAACAGAGAAAAGGAAAAGCCACCAAAGGACTGGGAGAAAGAACAAAAGGAAGCCTCCACGTACACACAAACACACAAACACAAACATCCACACACACACAGGGGATTGTCTTTTCAGAGTCGCGCCCGGTTGCTCCATCATCGCCCTCGGGCCAAGGAAAAAGGCGATCCGTTAGAGAGGCAGGGAAGCCGCCCAGGGAAGGGTCGTCGGCATCTGCGCCCCCAAAGGCGTGCTTTCCCCCCCTCCAGGGTCCAAAGCCCCCCTTCCCTTCCCTCCTGCCCCCCCAGCCCCAAATGGGAACGGAGGGGGGCGATGCAAGCCCCCCCAGGGTTTGTTTTTTTTTTGCAAGGCTCCCGCGGGGAAAGGTGGGCCGGGGTCCCCCTTTGGCATCCCCTCCGGGGGCTCCTTACCTGCTCCGGTGCAGGCGCGACATGATGCGAGGACCGGCCCGGACCCTCCCGCCGCTTCTCCCGGGCGCTCCGGCGCACCGCCGGGAGGACTAAATGGCGGAGGCGGAGGAAGAGGAGGAGGAGGAGGAGCTGGACTGGCCGCCGGCCCGGCTTGCCCTGCCTCCCTCCTCTCCCTCCTCCCCGGCGGGCGGGCAGGCAGGCGGGACTCCAGAGCCCATGAGCCACCGATGACCAGCCTACACTCCAAGGCCTGTGCTCCACAACCAGCAGTCACAGCTGTCTGAGTCTTGGCTCTGTGGCCCATGCTCCACAGCTGGCAAAGCGCCCACTGTCTTGGGGGGAACTTGGACTCTGTTGCTTATTTGCTCCAAGTCATCGCAGAATTTTTTCCCCTTGTGGCCAGGACTCCGAAGCCTATGCTCCACATCTGGCAAAGTTCCAGCTATCTTGGCAGAGCCTGGATTTCATTGCCTGTGCTCCAACAGCCAGCATCATCTCTTTTCTGGTGGCCAGGGTTCCATTCCAGAACATAGACTACAACTCCCATCCTCTCCACTGGACTCCCCCAGCAACTATAAGCCAAAATGCAAACTGCCTCATGGTTGTGATTTCCTGTGTTCAGGAGATCCTAACTATGATTCTCAAGCCATCATTGTTGGGTTTAAACTGAATATTGAGTTACATGTCAACAAGCCATTGTTACAGCTAAGCGTGATGGCCAATTTGATTTTGTGAATCCTCCTAAAATATTACAAGCAACTTTTATTGGAAGAGAAGTAAGTGCTTCCTTTGAAATAATAAAACAAAAAGAGGCAGGATTTTTTGAGTGGGGATAATGGGATAAGGAGTCTAGCCACCCCAGATGGATGGGGAACTCTATTTCGAGATCACTGTTAAGGGGAATGAGGACCCCCGTGATCTTTGATTAGCATCTTCTTTGAGGAACAGGGAAAGCAATTTCCAATTTACTTATTATTGCATAAGATGCCTAATAATTTATATATTAATTATACATTATACTTCATATGCGGAATACAATCATTGTATTACGCATATGGAATTGTGTCTGCTAATACTGATCATTAATATAATACTATCTATTATGCGTTAAAGGCCCCATAGAGGCAAATATGCAAAATAGCTTGTGGTTGGCTAAGACATTTACAGCAGCTGTGTTTTTAGTCATATTTTTATATTATTTTCTGTTGTTTGAAACACGCCCAGAGTCTCTTAGGTGAGATGGATAATGTAAAAATTTGATGAATAAATGAATAAAATATCAGATGGCTAAAATACATGTTTGGATGTATATATCTTGTATATATGTAAATGTGTGTAAGAAAGCAATCTATATCTATCTATCTATCTTATACATCTAACCATCCATCCATCCATGTCGTCTGTCTGTCTATCTATCTATCTATCTATCTATCTATCTATCTATCTATCTATCATCTATCTATCTATCTATCTATCTATCTATCTACAGTATCTACGGTATCTATCTATCTATCTATCTATCTATCTATCTATCTACAGTATCTATCTATCTATGGTATCTATCTATCTATCTATCTATCTATCTATCTATCTATGGTATCTATCTATCTATCTATCTATCTATCTATCTATCTATCTTATACATCTAACCATCCATCCATCCATGTCGTCTGTCTGTCTGTCTATCTATCTATCTATCTATCTATCTATCTATCTATCTATCATCTATCTATCTATCTATCTATCTATCTATCTATCTACAGTATCTACGGTATCTATCTATCTATCTATCTATCTATCTATCTACAGTATCTATCTATCTATGGTATCTATCTATCTATCTATCTATCTATCTATGGTATCTATCTATCTATCTATCTATCTATCTATCTATCTATCTATCTATCTATCTATCTATTTATCCATCCATCTATCCATCCATCTATCTACGGTATCTATCTATCTATCTATCTATCTATCTATCTATCTATCTATCTATCTCTATCTATCTACGGTATCTATCTATCTATCATCTATCTATCTATCTATCTATGGTATCTATCTATCTATCTATCTATCTATCTATCTATCTATCTATCTATCTACGGTATCTATCTGTCTATCATCTATCTATCTATCTATCTATCTATCTATCTATCTATGGTATCTATCTATCTACGGTATCTATCTATCCATCCATCCAATCCATATCTTCTGTAATCAATCTATCCATCCATCTATTCTATCCATGTCTATCTATTCTGTATCTATCAATCTATCCATTCAGTGTCTGTCTGTCTGTCTGTCTGTGCTGCTGCCCAAAATACACCCCTCCATACATCTGAAGGAGGAAGCGCTTGAAGAAACGCTTGTAAAGTGGGATCAAGCAAAAGGTACCTGGACTACTGCAAGGCGCTTTTAGGCAGGGCTGCCCTCGAAGACTGCTCAGACGGGGTCATGGGTGCGAAATGCAGCCTTGTCAGGGCAGATGGGGGCTTCTGGCCACACACCTAGGCTGACCTTCTCCTCCCCTTAAGAAAAAAAAAAAAACACCCTCTTTTCTCTTGAGGAAAAAAAAGGGGGAGGGGGGAATTGCCTAACACAATCCTGAGGCGGCCTTCCTTCCCTTGTAGGTAGCACCAGGATTCTCTAACAGCCCCATAATCCTTGTGGGGGTGGTGAGGATTATGAGCTCATTCCAAGGCAACTGCAGGGGTTGGACTACAACCCCCATCAGCCTCCTCCTCCCCACCCCCCAAAAAAAGCCCCCCACAAGGTGAGATGGGTTGCTTGGAGATGAAGTGCGGCGGAACTCCTCGCCGTCCGCCTCTGTTTCCCGGACTGGGGGAAGGCTTTTTTCGTTGCACCCCTAGGCACGCGAGGTGGGGGGGTGAGAGAGAAAGAGAGAGGGGGGGGAGATAGAAAGGCATGGCTGCCGGAAGTGACGCAGGGGTTTGTTGACAGCGGCGGCCGCTGCCAATGCCAGGGGAAAAAAAAAAGGAACGGGGAGAGCGGACCCCGGTGGGAACTGCGCTCTCTTTTTTTCTCTCTCTCTCTCTCTCTCTCTCCCCCCCGCCGGAAACGGAACCAGCCGCGAGGCGGAGCTTTGTTTCCCTCCCCCCCCAAAACTTACACCGCCCCCCCCCCCCAGCCAGGCGGGGAGTCCGGTGAGTGCGGGGGACGGGTGGTGGGGAGGGGGGAGGCGTCGCCGCAGCGCCGGGCTCCCCCTTGACGGCGCCGGAGGGGAAGGAAGCCCCGCCCCTCCTCCTCCTCCCCCCTCCCCCGCCTTCCCCAACCTGGCGCCCCCGGGATGGGTGTGTGGGGGTGAGTGGATGAAGACCCCCCCCCGTTGGTCCTGGGGAGGAGGAGGAGGATGGGAGTTGTAGTCCGGCACCTGCTGCTCCCCAGGTTGGCTGAGCCCGAAGGAGAAGCAGATCTGGTCTCTCTTGCTGGAAAGGGATCTGGTGGGATCTCTCGGGGGATTCTCAAGTTATGGGGGTCCCAAAGGTGCTTTCCTCCCCCTCCCCTTCCAAAGGCAGCTGGATTTTTGTCTTCAGTCCAATTTTGCCTTTTGGAAAAGAAAAAGAAAAAACAAAAAGACCCCAGCACCCTTGGGACAGTCACAGGGGTGAAATCCAGCAGGTTCTGACAGGTTCTGGAGAACCTGCAGTATCCTTCCCCTGGAGTGGGGTGGGAATGGGGATTTTGCAGTATCCTTCCCCCTGGAGTGGGGTGGGAATGGGGATTTTGCAATATCCTTCCCCTGGAGTGGGGAGGGAATGGAGATTTTGCAGTATCCTTCCCCCTGGAGTGGGGTGGGAATGGGGATTTTGCAGGATCCTTCCCCCCCAGTGGGGAGGGAATGGAGATTTTGCAGGATCCTTCCCCTGCCACGCCCACCAAGCCACGCCCACAGAACTGGTAGGGAAAAATTTTGGATTTCACCCCTGCCTTGAGACCCTCTGGTGAGATCCTTCAGTTGACAGTTGATATTGAATGCATGGGATGGATCTTTTTTCAGATCCGCCCCTTTTAAGGGTGGGAGGGGCTCTTTAGGTGGCTTTGCCCCTCCAGAATCCTAACAAATCCAGAAGACCATGGCAGCAATGCAGAAAAGCAGGACTTTTAAACGGGAGATCAATTCATCCAAGGAGGAAAACTGAAAATTAAAAAAAGAAAAAAACAACCCACCTCTCTATGCCCTTAAAAATAAGTGGGAGGGGGGCGTTATTGTAAGCGAACCCAGTAAGATGGGTTAGATCAGTGTTTTTCAACTGTCTGGGGAATCCTGGGTGTTGAAGCCCACCCACCCCTCTTAAAGTTGGCCTCCCCAGCCTCTCCTTAGAGGAGAAATTTCCTTTGACAGTTAGAACAATAATCCCGTGGAAGAATTTGCCTCCAGAAGATGTGATTGCTCCAACACTGGAAGTTTTGATTGCACAACCGTTTGTCTGAAACGGTATAGGATTTCCTGCCAGAGCAGGGGGTTGGACTAGAAGACCTCTAAGGTCCCTTCCAACTCTGCTATTCTGTTAATCTGTTAAACTGATAAGTTTGAAAAAAAAACTGAGTTAGATAGAGAAGTTGAATTTACCTGTGTGCAAGTCGTATTTTTCTTAGTTGGGCATCATCCACAGAATCCTCTTTTGAGATGTTGGAGTTTATATTTGGCACAACTTGCCTTGTTATTATCTTGTGATGTTGGGCCTTTGGCCGGGAGAATTGATGTAGAACACCCAATGTAAACTCATTTCACGTTTTCTTTTAACAAAATGATTCTCTGCGCCCTTAACTTAAAAGGCAGCCTTGATAATCACTGACATTTTATATGACTTTTTAACTTTCTGCATGCTTTGCTGTGATTAATGACCCGTAAAAGCCACCTTTGGCAGCGGTGATCGTAGTCCCATTTAACGCTAAGGATGGCTTCACACGACATACAAAATCCTTTTTTTTTTTCTTTTATACTACGATGTTGTATTAATTAAAATTCAGCTCCCTGAATTCATATCATACAGATTTGAAACTCTGGTGCCCTTGGTGCTTCTGAGCTTGGTTCTTTGCTTGCAAATGTTTTGTTATCCTAGGTAACATCAGTGCTAGTCAGTGTGGTTTTGGCTCCCTTTATATATACAATAGCTTGGCCTGCTAGTGTTGGTAAGGCTGTGGTTTTCTCCTTGATATTTTCCCTGATTAAGGTATGGTTTTCTGCTTGATTGTGCGTCTGGTGTTAATCCCTGCTTATCTGGCTGTTGTTTGCTGGAGAGCATGCATTCTGCTCTTTCTGTTTCCTTTGCTTTTCAATTGTCTCTTTTGAACGGTGGGTAAATGTGGTTTATCTCTATGTGCCTGTTGATAGCTGATTTCTCTGAGTGCTGGGCTTCTCAGAATTCTCTAGAATTTTGGGATTTGCTTGGTCTAGAATGCTCACAGTTTCTGTTATGAAACTATGGTTCAGTCCATCCATGCGTTGTGAGATTAAGGAGTTTTTCATCATTTCTTCTGACCACTAGTTAGTGTTCATGGATGCAATCTGCTAGTCTTCTGCCTGTGTGTCCTACATACATAAATTTTGGGCTCTGTTTTTTTTTTTTTTCTGGGGCTGCTGTGTCTTTTGGTTTACAAGCTGTTTTGGAGAGCTTTAGTTGGCTTGTGTCCCGTGGTTTATGCCATATGGTTGTAATAGTTTGGTGGATGTTTCTGAGACATTTTTGAAGTTTGGGAGTGTTACCCTTTTCGCATCTTGTGTCGGCCGTGCTGTAGTGGGTTGTGTAGTCAGGCACATTTTGATAAAGTCACGTGGACATTCATTGTGTTGGAAGACGTTGTGTAATTGGTCTATTTCTTTTTTCTGATGTTCTAGGTTGCTGCAGTGAGTTTGTACTCATCTGAAAAATGGTCTTCCACGGTTTCTCTTGTGGGAGGCTGAATGGTTACTTTGGTTTTTTTTAATGCTGCTGTAACTTCAAACGGTCACTGTAAGTGAACTGCTGTAAGTGGAGTACCTGTATTTTAACATTCTCTTTTTTGCTTTTGACCGTAGCTGCCTGGAAATATACTTCAAAGTCCGCTCAGAAATCTCTTTGGAGGGATATTCCAGGAAAACCCCAGAAGAAGAATTGCTAAGTTGACTTCACGTTCTTCTCCCTTCCCCTTTTCCCATCCTCCACTGCCCCAAGATGGCTTCCGACAGCCCAGAGTCGTTGATGAGTTTGTGCATAGATTATTGTCTTCACAACCTGGAAGGGACTCTCTGCTACCTGTTGGACAACGAGACTTTCCGCCTCCAGACAGATATTTTCCTTCCGAGCGAGATCTGTGACAGGCTGGTCAATGAGTAAGTTACAAATACTCACATTTCTCTCTAGGTTGCATCCACCCAGCTTCCGGTGGGTTGCCAAGATCCCCGCCTCTCTGCCTTGACGCCTGCTTGTCTCTTTCTTTCCTAGCTACGTGGACCTAGTAAATGCAGACACCTTGTTTGAACACAACGAAAACTTTTTTAGTCTCTTTTCGGATCCCCGGAACACTCGGCTCGCCCGCATCCACTTGCGGGGCGACATTGTCCAGGATCAAGACCTGGAGGCCATTCGGAAGCAAGTAAGGGTCCCATCCTTGCCCGTCGTATCGGAAATCTCTTTGTACCCCACCCCATTGCAAAGTGTGTCTGAGTTGAGAACGTTGGCTTCTGGTGATGAGAAACCAGGAGGGAACCTGAAGATTTTATCTGTGAGGTCCTTGGTGCTTCCTCCCCCAAGGCCGTCCTCATATTCCATTTCCCCCATCTATTGGATAACTGTGTTTGCATGGATGCTCCTTCTCTAGGCATGCTTCTTTGAAATCCTAGATTGGGTCTTCTGTAAGACATGACAGCCCCTTAAGAAGGCCTGGCTTGAGCCTAGGTAAGGAAGCAGTTCTTCCCTTCAGTCCCCAAGGTCTTCCGCACATCCCTTCACGCTCCCCTTTGCCTCGTTTGCAGGACCTGGTTGAGCTTTTCTTGACCAACTGTGAGAAGCTGACAGCCAAGAGCCTCCAGACCCTGGGCAGCTTCAGCCCCACCCTGGTGTCGCTCAGCCTCTTCGGCTGCACCAACTTCTTTTACGAAGAGGAGAACCCGGGCGGCTGCGAGGACGACTTCAACCCCACCCGGCAGGTCTTGGTGAAGGACTTCACTTTTGAAGGCTTCCGGCGCCTACGTTTCCTCAACCTGGGCCGATTGATTGAAGGGATCAACGTGGAAAGTCTCCTGCGGCCGCTGGCGTCCCTCACCGCCCTGGATCTCTCCGGGATCCAGCTCAACGACATCCACTTCCTGACCCAGTGGAAGGACAGCCTCGCCTCCTTAGTGCTGTACAATATGGATCTCTCCGAGGAGCACATTCAGGTGATAGCTCAGCTGCGGAAGCTCAGGTCAGTCTCTCTGAAAGAACTGCTGCGTTTTTGAGGTAGGGGAGGAGAGAAAAACAAGAAGAAAGAGAGAATGAAGAGCAAAACTTGAATAAACCAGGAATTGATAAACACCACAAAATGAAATAGGACAAGATCTTTAGATAAGGATTTCCAGCAAAAAGTAACTCTATGGCTCATATGCATCGTTTTATGACCTTTGCATGCGATCGTCATTAGAATCAGTACACATCCTGTGCCAGACATATTTTTTCTCCCCCCCTCTCCCCCCCCCCCCCCCCAGTCAGCTGCCATCTCATGCTTACTTGTGCTTCGTTACTATTCGGTGTCAGACTGCCATGAACTCTGGGGAGTGGGGGGGAAACGTAACGGGAAGACTTGGGGGAAATTGAAAGTAAGCGCTGAATCTCCTCCAGAGGCTGCTTCAAGGTCATCAGGCATACCAGCTGCCTACCAAGCTGTGCCTCGATTGTGAGAGCCATGGCCTAGGGCAGAGTTTCTAAACTTCGGCAGCCTTAAGATATCTAGACTTCAACTCCCAGAATTCCCCAGCCAAAGATGTATGGAGTCCACAAATCTCAAAAGTTGCTAAGGTTGGGAAACATTGGTCTATAATAACCCAAAATCAGAAGGAGTCTACTTAGTATATAACTACCACGTTTCACCAAAAATAAGACCCTGTCTTAAATTTTTTTGAATCCTGAAATAAGTGCTTGGCCTTATTGCCATGCACTCAAAAGCCCAATTGGGCTTATTATCAGGGGATGTCTTATTTTGGGGGAAACAGGGTATTAAGCTTTGTTGGCCAGCAAAGATACACGAAAGCTTGTGCCATTTAATAAATATTTAAGTTGGAAAACCCGACTCCTTCCCGAAAGTGCTTTTTCAAGAGGCAACTGGGCTCTCTTCGTTTTTCCTTGAGGACGTTTCGCTTCTCAGAAGCTTCTTCAGTTCTGAAGACCTTTTTCACATCTTCAGAAGTTCTTCAGAACGGAAGAAGCTTCTTGGATGAGAAGCGAAACGTCTTCAAGGAAAAACAAATGAAATCCAGATGCTTTTTTTGGAAAAGCACTCTTGAGACAACCGTGACCTGAATGACGGAGAAACTCCTTCCCATTTGCCTTCAGACATCTAGACATCTCCCGAGACTGCCTGTCCAGTTATTACAAATTCAAGCTGACTCGCAAAGTCCTGAATCTCTTCGTGGAGAATCTGATCAACCTGACTTCCCTGGATATCTCGGGTCACACCATGCTGGACAACTGCACCGTCGCCTGCTTGGATGAGAAAACAGACCAGACCAGGTGTGTTGGACAAGGCTGACCATAAGGGAGAAGGTATCCACAGAAGAGAATAATCTTTGCAGCTCGGGGTTGAACTGTGGCTCCTTGGTGCTTGCAGGCATTTCATGACCCACTATCTCCTGCCTCGGTCGGGGGTTGGACTGGAAGACCTCCAAGGTCCCTTCCATCCCTACGATGCTACATTCTTTGCACAGGCTGTTTATTTCTCCCGTTCGTTCTTTCAGCACCAACCCGGGGAAAAGCAGCATCGCCCCCTTCCGGAACCTGAAAAGACCCTTGCAGTTCTTGGGGCTGTTCGAGGTGTCTCTTTGCCACGTCACACATATCCCAGCTTACAAGGTAAAACCGAAGCCCAGCCAGGTGTGTGTTCTGACCTTAGAAAGTAAACAGCACAAACTTTACTCCCGGCAAACCTCTTTAATTCATACGGCTGTAAATCACTTTCATTTACAGTCCGCAAGACTTGATAAACAGTCTTTCAGAGGAAGGTTATCCACACCCACCTTATCTCACGTGGAACGCTGCCCAAAGAGCTAATTTCCAGACGCAGGGCAAGGCCAGACTTGGCACAGAGTCACAAAGAGAACTTTCAAATCTTGAATCGGCCGGATGAACTAATTGCTTCCTGCAAAAGCTCACGTCCCATTCGCTTCTCTTTTATGTCTTATGGGAGGGGCCAATCATCTCCAAGCCTTACTCCCAAGTCGACCCTGTTTCCTTAATGGTTCCTGTCTCCTGGCAGCTCTGCACATGCGCACACTGGGAACAGGTTCCCGCTGTTCTTCTGCCTTGCTGATGTCAGACTCTGGAGACTCCGGAGGCAGCAAAGAACTACCAGATGGCCTTGGCCCTTTCTCTGCCTCCGACTCAGAGCCCTCGTCCGAGCCTTCCCCAGAATCCAGGACTGGCCCACGTTCCTCCCCAACCTCCTCATTGTCCAAATCTGCTGCCAGTTCTTTGTTTGTCTCCTTCCCGGCCTCTGATCCGTCTCCTTTTTTAACCACACCAGGTGACCGGGGAGAAGAACGAAGAGCAGGTTCTGAACGCCATTGAGGCGTACACCGAACACCGGCCGGAAATGACATCGCGAGCCCTCAACATCCTCTTCGACATTGTGCGGATCGAGCGCTGCACCCAGCTCTTGAGAGCCCTAAAGGTGAGGGGGCTGCCACGGGGGAAGGGGCTCAGGTTCAGCCCAGTTGGAAGCCACCCCGACTCTCTCCTGAGATTTCCTTTCTTGAGAAAGAAAGAAAGTTACCAAGGAATTGGATTTATCATTATACTGGTAGATCTGCCATTTAGTGATCATTCAAAGTTACAACGTCGCTGGATAAAGTGAATTATGACCGTTTTTCAGAGTTACAACCTTTGAAGTATTTTCCCCCTCCATGATCATGTGATCAAAAGTCAGAGGCTTGGCAACTGATTCATGTTTATGACGGTTGCGGTGTCCCGAGGACCCGTGATTCCCTTTTGCGACCTTTTGACAAAGTGAATGGGGAAGGCGGATTCATTTAACCACCGGGTTACTAACTGAAGAACTTCAGCGATTCCCTGAACCGCTGTGTCTAGAAAGGCCGTAAAACGGGGCAAAACTCCCTTAACAGTTGTCTCATTTAACGACAGAAATGTTGGGCTCAATTGTAAGTCGAGGACTATCTGTTTTGGTTCAGCTTACTGGGGCAAAAATCAGATTTTTCCAGGCCTGTTTGAAGTCCAACCTGGATGACGACAATTTCATTTCCCAGGGGAGTTTTTTTCCACAGCTCAGGCAGTTTAATTATGTTTTCTTGCTTTATGTGCTATAAGGAAAATCCTGGAGAGCTGCCTCCTTATTTTTCTTTCTCCCCAATTCCCTTGGGCTAAAATGCAGCAGGTGCCAGACCTATCTGGCAAAATTATACTGACTTCCCAGCGCGCTTCCTTCTCCTCTTTCTTTTCCAACACCGGCTTTTCTTTCCCCCCCCAATCGCCCCCAGCCAAAAGGAGTACGAGTAATCCTCCACTTACAAACCCATTTGGGATCATAATTTCTGTTGCTGAACAAGCTGGTTCTTAAGTGAGTCGTGTCTGATTTTCTGACGTTTTATATCACAGTCGTGAAGCAAATTTGAGAGAATCACAAGGTCGTTAAGCTTGTCAGAACCTGTCTGGGAAGGTGGCGAATGGCAGGATGCTTCAAGGTCATAAATAAGGGCCAAATTTTTATCACATGACAGTGAGATGCTGCAACCGTTGTAAGTCTGAGGATTGGTTATAAGTCTGTTTTCTTTCTTTCTTTGGTGCCACTCAACGGATGTTCGTAAGTTGTAAGGCTATCCATCCAGAAGGGCAAAAGGCATGAAAATGACATCCTTTCTTCCGTTTCTGCAGCTGGTCATCACTGCCCTGAAATGTCACAAGTACGACAAGAATATCCAGGTGACGGGAAGCGCCGCCCTCTTCTACCTCACCAACTCCGAGTACCGCACGCAGCAGAGTACCCGGTTACGACAGCAGGTCATCCAGGTGGTGCTGAACGGGATGGAGTCCTACCAGGAGGTGACGGTGAGCGTCTTGTTCCTGTTTTTGCGTCTTTCTGGGTGTTTGGGATGCAGAATCTTCTACAGCCAAAAAACTTGTAGTTCCAGGACCTCTGAGTACCGCTGGGCTTTTGGGGAAGTCGTACTAGAAGCTTTTGAGTTTCAGGGGGAACGCTGGATATTTCTGCAGTTTTGTTAACTGAAGGCATTTGCAAATCCAGCAAATGAAAGAATGTCTAGTATAATTCTTTATCTGAATCATTTTCCATTTCTTGCTGCTGCTGCTGCTTCTTGTGCCCTGTCCGTCATCAGACGTTGGCGATCCTATTTTTATCAACAGCCGCACGAAAAAGTGCTGCTGAGTTTAGTCCAAACCGGTCCCTCAGATTTTGAAGCCATGATGTTCTCCTTCTGCCTGGACCTCATTTTAGGTCTCTTGATTGACATTCTACTATGCATTCACTGCCCTGGTGGCACAGTGGTTAGAATGCAGTATTGCAGGCTAACATTCCCAGGGATGGGGTGGGTCTTCCTTGCCCCCACCCCCCACCCCTGGTTTCCTTGAATTTGGCTCTTGTTCTTTTCTCTGCTTATTCCCTTGTTTGGCTCGCGCATGAGAAGCCTCACGCTCTGGAAAGCCAGGATTTTTTTCCCCCACGCCGATTTCTCTATTGTTCCTCAAGTCAACCACCCGACATCAGAGACCCCCCCGTGGGGGGTATTGGTTGTTTTTCACTCCTCCCAGACATACGATCACAACTGAGCCTGGAATTTCTGTGGCTGAGTGAAACATTTGTTAAGTGAATTTTTGACATCCCCCCCTTTTACGACCTTTCCTGGCACAGTTGTTAAGTGAGTCACTGCAGATCTTAAGTTACTAGCATAGTTGTTAAGTACGGTAATTCTGGCTTCACCATGGAAGGTCGCAAAGGGGAAATCCCCTTGGGACACTGCACCCTGTCAAAAATATGAGCCAATTTCCAAGCACCCAAAGTTTGATCACGTGACATGGGGATGCTGCAACGGTCATAAATTGGAAAACTGGACATAAGTCACTTTTTTCCTCTGCCGTTGTAACTTTGAATGGTCACTAAACGAACGGTTGTAAACCAAGGACCACCAACAAAGGTGGAAAGGATGGCGGCATCCCAAACCCCTGGTCGGTCTGGCTGGCTGGCTCATCCAGGTGTTTCGTCCACAGGTGCAACGGAACTGCTGCCTCACCTTGTGCAATTTTAGCATCCCTGAAGAGCTGGAATTCCAGTACCGAAGGGTCAACGAGCTGCTGCTCAACATCCTGAACCCGACGCGGCAGGACGAGTCCATCCAGCGCATCGCTGTGCATCTCTGCAACGCCCTGGTCTGCCAGGTGGACAACGACCACAAGGAGGCCGTCGGCCGGATGGGGTTCGTCATGGTGGGTTTGGCTGAAAATAATAATAATAATACTACTACTACTACTAATAATAATAATAGTAGTAGTAGTAGTAGTAGTAGTAACTGGAAAAAAATCACAAAATATCGCGACCTGGCCATTGAAACTACACGGCTATGGATGTAACATGTCACAGTGATACCCACTGTCATCGGGGCACTTGGTACCATGTCCAAGAATTTTATAAGGTACATCAGCAAATTGCAGCTTCCTGCAATCACACCAGCGGAACTGCAAAAAACTGCGCTACTCAGAACATGGTACATCTTAAGAAGGTCCTTGGTTGATCCCTAGGACGCTGGCAGCAACCCCTATCAACCATTAGCACCAGTCCATGGTATTTGTGATGCATTTTTAAATGTTCAGCTGACTGAGTTTCATGTTTAATGAATAAAAGAGAATAATTTATTATTTATTATTTATTAATTCAATTTGTATGCCGCCCCTTTCCGAAGACTCAGGGCGGCTCATAATAACTTTGTCATTGTACGTGTATACACAGTATACCCATACAACGAAATTCACTTAACACCCAAAGCCCAGGTCCAGCCCACCCCTCCCCCACCCCTCTGTAATTCAGTTCTTCGCTGTTTTCTTCCGACAGACCATGCTGAGGCTGATTCAGAAGAAATTGGGGGATAAAATAGTAAGTTTCGGATTTGCTGGTTTTATATCCCACCTCACCACCACCACCTGGAGCCAAGGGGAATACTCTGCCCTCCTGCCATCCATTCCCCCCCCCCCCGGGAGTTTGGCCAGACGGAGAGTGAGGGATGGTGTGAAGTTTCCCAGGACGCATTCATGGCTGAGAGGCTGTCTGGACTCTGCCCTTAACCCTTAGCAATAGCCATAGCCCTTAGACTTATATACCGCTTTACAGTGCTTTACAGCCCTCTCTAAGCGGTTTACAGAGTCAGCCACCAATGATTTTGGGTCCTCATTTTACCCAAAAGGGGTAAAAAAAAGGGGAAGGAAGGAAGGACAGTTGAGTCAACCTGGAGCCTGATGAGATTCGAACTGCCAAATTGCAGGCAGCCGGCAGGCAGCCGAAGTAGCCTGCAGTACTGCACTCTAACCACTGAGCCACTGCGGCTCATAGAGTGCAATACTGCAGTGTCACCACTGTGTTTTGTTCCTGGCCATGAACGTTGTTTTTCCTCTTCCTCGGCTCGGGCAGTGCGATCAGGTGATGGAGTTCTCCTGGAGCGCTTTGTGGAACATCACCGACGAAACGCCAAGCAACTGCGAGATGTTCCTGAACTACAGTGGGATGAAACTCTTCCTGGAGTGCTTGAAAGTGCGTGTCAAATTTCATTGGATTTCTTGGCTTCATTTTGGCAAGCGGGGGTGGTGGGGTGGTGGAGCCCCTTCCTTCATCCATCCATCCATCCGCTTAAAACTCACTTAACGGATGTCTCACTCAGCAACATAAATTCTGGGCTCCATTGTGGTCGTAAATGGAGGGCTTACCTGTTTAGGGTCCTATCATTCCGGAGCTTTCTGGGCTGCCGAGATTCCGTTCCTGATGGACTGGCTTTTTCCCCCGCAGGAGTTTCCGAACAAGCAGGAGCTGCACCGCAACATGCTGGGCCTTTTGGGAAACGTAGCCGAAGTCCAAGCTCTCCGTCCTCAGCTTATGACCTCCCAGTTCATCAGCGTCTTCAGGTGAACCTCCCCTCCCTGGCATCGTGGTGGTGAGGCGAATTTCATTGGCCTGCTCTTAATTTCTCTGGGGTACAGAGTCTCAAGTTACGACTGTGATTGAACCCGGCAATGATATTTATAAGTCATGATGGTCGTAAAGCGAATCACCAGATTTTTTTAAAAAATCTTTTTCAAAACAGTCGTAAAGCAAACGCCTTGATTTGCTCTGGCAAAACTCGTAAGTGGGGTGGCTGGAAGCGCCCAAAACCTGGTCATGTGAACACAGGGAGGGGGCCAAAGTCAGAGCTTTGAAACGGGGGTGTAAATAGCCTTTAGGGGGCTCCGTCAGAACTTCAGATTCACTAAGTGGCCGGTTGCAAGTTGCAGGCTGCCTGTATTTCAGTCCTGGAGTTTCCAAGCCACCCTGGGTGGACTTCGAGTGGGCAAAGTTGAAAAGGCTGATCTAGATGGCCTCTGGGGTCCCTTTTGGGCTGGGGGGATGGTGTTTTTTTTTTTTAAAGGGGTCCTAACCTCACACTGTTTGGGGACCGAAATCCTGACTCCTGGAACACGTTTCTGCGGCAGCAATTTATTAGACAGCGAAGCCGACGGGATCGAAGTGTCGTACAACGCCTGCGGGGTCCTTTCCCACATCATGTTTGACGGGCCAGAGGCCTGGCTGATCGCTGAGCCCAGCAGGGACCAGGTGGTGGACCGGATGTGGGCGGCCATTCAACGCTGGGACGTCAATTCCAGGCGGAACATTAACTACAGGTGAGCAGGCCGGCTGGATTCTCCTGGCTTGACTCTCTGCTCAGGCTTCTCTGCTCCTCAGGCCTTTGTGGTGTCCCTGCCTGCTTTGGAATAGAAAGATGTTGCTTGGGTTATTTTTCATTATTTATTTATTTGTCTCTCGTCTTTATTATTTTTATAAATAACTCCAAGAGGCCTCTCTCCTTCCCTCCTTCTCTTCCTTCCTTCCTCCCTCCTTTCCTTTCCTTCCTTTCCACCTGCCTACATTTCTCCCTCTCTCCCTCCCTTCTCTTCCTTCCTTTCCTTTCCTTTCCGTCTGCCTTCATTTCTCCCTCTCTCCCTCCTCTTGCTTCATTCCTTTTCTTCCTCCCTCCCTCCCTCCTTTCCTTACTTTCCACCTGCCTACATTCCTCCCTCCTGTCTTACCACCTTGATCTTAAATCTAGTTTTTGTGGTCATTCGCACAGGTCCTTTGAACCAATTCTGAGGCTCCTCCCTCAGTGGGTCTCCCCCGTCAGCCAACACTGGGCCACGTGGGCCCTTTACAACCTGGTCTCCGTGTACCGTAAGTCTCCTCCTTCCAGTGGTTTTTTTCTCTCCTGC
Organism: Pituophis catenifer annectens; assembly: GCF_029215685.1. Classification (NCBI taxonomy): domain Eukaryota; kingdom Metazoa; phylum Chordata; class Lepidosauria; order Squamata; family Colubridae; genus Pituophis; species Pituophis catenifer. Next base: position 958,392 of record NW_027256897.1, on the reverse strand, counting down.
CCCAGTTCCACCTTTTGAGCTCCTCCAAAGAACGACCACCCTCAAGAGCCAAAGAGCATTTTGGTAAAACGGCCCCTGTGGGATGGGCAGGAAGTGGGCCTCAGAGGTGCCTCTCCAAAGGGCTGCCTCGTGTTTGTGTTCCTTGCATGCCCCAAGGGAGCCACAGTGGAGGGGGCCTGGATCTGGCTGAGGGAGGGGGCATCTTACAAAGGGGGTTGGTTGGGGGGGAGATGCAGACCCAGTTTTTCAGATTGACCTCCAGCCCCTCACCACTTCCTCTTTCTCCCTACATCTCCAGCGGACAAATACTGCCCCCTGTTGATCAAAGAGGGGGGCCTTCAGCTCCTGCAGGACATGATTCAGATGGCATCAGCACGGCCAGAAACCCAGGCGATGGGAAGGTGAGCTCTCTTGCCCTCCCCTCCCTATTGACCCCTCCTCCTCCTCCTCCTCCTCTCTTCTCCTCTCTTCTCCTCCTGGCATTTCTTACCAGAGAACAGTGGGGAACTATGTTGTCAGTCCTCATCCATCACAGCTGGCAAAATTAAAAATTGCAGCTGGCCCCCTTTTTTCCCAAACCTTTCCGTCCTCCTGCAGTTTTGCCCCATTTCCTCTCCCTGCCCTAAAATAAGAAAAACTCCCCGCGGAGGCTATGCCAGTTGGCTGCGTCTTAAGCTCTCTCTCTCTCTCTCTCTCTTCCTCCCGTACCAGGAAAGTCATTGAACACTGCAATCACTTTACGGATGAGAACATGGACACCTCCAGATAGAGGCAGGTGTTGGAGTCCCAGGGGCAGCCCTCCTGCGCCTGCCTCCTCCCCAATTCACCTGTACATAGGTTGGACTGTCTCTTCTCACCAGCTTAGCTGTCGGAAGGAAGAAGCCCTTAGTGCGTGCTGGGCTGCGTTGGAAGTGTGCGTACCTGGACATTGTTAGGAAGACGAGAGAGGCTCAGGAAATGGGGGGAGGGAGGGGAAACGGGTTTTTTTTGTTTGTTTGTTTTTTTAGAGAAATCACACCTGAGCAGTTGTCTTTGAGGGACCATTTTTTTTTTTGCACACTACAATTGCTTCCCTTTAAAGGTGGAGTTTGAGATAGGAAAGGGGGGGGGAAGGGTGTTTAAAAAGTACTGATTGGTGTTTTCGTTTGTGTGTGTATGTGTGTGCGTGGGTGTGTGTATCATGACTGTGTGAAATGAAAATCCACGCTGTTCTGTATCTGTGGAGCTTTTTGACAAGAGCACGAAGGTCTCCTTGGAATCACAGAGCAGCCCTTCGGCTGAGAGCCGCTTCCCCTTTTGCAATGCCCCGGGGGGGGGGGGAGGCTAAAAGATTTAGGCACCGCAAAGCTGCTCATCCCAGGCCAGGAAGGACTGTGGGGCTGGGGATTATGGGTGCTGTCGACCCACCTGAATGGCATTGGAGTGCTCCGATCGGAACACTAAGGTGGAACGGGATGGCTTCGCTCTCTCTTTCGAAATCTCCCCTGTTTCCTTGCCAAAGCACCGAAGAAATTTGGGCCAGTTAATATTGAGGTAGGTCAAAAGCGATCTACCCTCCCTCTCCCCTTCAGATACAGCAGGAGACTTCAGTGCACGGCGTTGGTTGGCAGTTGCTTCGGGAGTTTTAAAAAGCAGGAGAGGGGGAAAAGAAAAAGCTCATCCTTAGTCAGTCCTGCAAATCCTTGAGGGTTAATGCTGTGACCGGACACTTTGGGTGCTGAGAAGGGGTTAAAGTGAGCAGTAGTTTCTCTGCAAAGGGTCAGGCGTGGAAATAAACCTGTTGTTCCGCTCTGGAGACAGGGCAGAGGTAGCTGCTCACTCCCTGGACGACACACGCGTGAGGTTGAGACTCTCGAGGCAAAGAGTCAAAAAAAACACGGCTCACTCTCTAGCCAGGAAAAAGCAGAATCTTCCTCTTAGCTTAAACTTTCTTTGGAAGCCGCTTGAATGTCTGGATCAGAAAAACCGAGACCTTGCAAAATGTAGATTAAAACTTGCAAAATTTAGATTCTTCCTTCCTTCCTTCCTTCCTTCCTTCCTTCCTTCCTTCCTTCCTTCCTTCCTTCCTTCCTTCCCTCCCTCCCGGGCTCCAGGAGGGAGTGCACAGCACGGCAGAATCTCCCAGAAGACGTCTTTAGGAACATCTCGGCGCTTGGTGGAGGGGGCCACCTTTAGACCGTATCGGTGACAAACCAAGGAAAGTTTGCCTAACTGGTTGCAAAACCAGGCTTACATGTATATATATATATATATATATATATATATATATATATATATATATATATATATATATATATATATATATATATATATATTTTAAAAAGTTTTAAGTCTGTAAAAATGCCCCTCCTTCTATAACGCGGGCTTCCTTTAATCCCCACATGGAAGAAGGCCTGTTTTCAGTTCAAATGTGCAATCCGACATGTAATTTTTCTGTTCGGCCATCCTTTTTAAAATATATTCGGAAGTGGGAGTTGAAGGAGTAGATGGTCTCCGAGGCCCCTTCCCATGTCCTGATTTTATGCAGTTGTTGATTGATTCCTCGTCAACCACCGAGGTTACATAATCAACTAGGGTTTCTTAAATTGGACAGCGGGCTGGAGAATGAGATGCAACAGCAAATGTCCGAGTTCCAGTTTGTTCTCCTGCCTTGGATTTGAGCTCCTGGGAAAGAGAAGCTAGCAAAAGAGATGGGAGGGCAGCGTGGGGCAGAAGGCCCTGGGTTTAATCCCAGGTGTACCTCTAAACCTGGCCTTAAATCTCAGGGGGGGTATTCCCCCTCCCATCAAGCCTGGAACAGTTTTTGCCTGCTTGCCCATTTAGTGACGGACACATTTTAAACCGTAGCATTAATGCTGCAGCTGCTGCTATTACTACTTTGGATAAGCTGAATGTGCAAAATGCTTTTTGGAAAAGAACCAGAGGTTTTTGATCAGGGGTTGAGGGGGCCTTGGTGCTCTCTCGGCTTGGTTGTTTTCTTGCAGACGTTTCACCACCCAACTAAGTAATATCATCAAGGTTGGAAGGGAATGGGTTTGTTCTCTCCTCCTTCCAGCACTGAAGACGTTATCTAGTTTGGGTAATGAAAACATCTGCAGGAAAACAGCCAACTCAGGGAGCACCAAGGGCCCCTCGTTTCAACCCTGAGTTTTAAATATTCTCTTTTATTGATGGGTTTCTAAGCAAAGACAGACAGGAGAGGTTGGGGAAGAAGTGAAAAGGAAATGGACAGATTCCGACTCTTTGCAGTGTGTGGCCTTCAGATAAGCTTCCCCCCCAAAAAAGTCCCTGATTTGCTTGCATTTTATTTCAAATCAACACACAGGCCTTCCTGAATAAATAAAATTAGGCCGTGCCAGCTGCGAAGCCGGACGTTCCCCCAGCAAATCTCAGATTTGCGCTGCATGATCCAAACCTCTGACTAGAACATGGTGCTAAAATAGTTCCCAATTTCTCTTATTTCAAGTTCCTTTCCTTGGAAGGCACTTCGGCTGTTTTTGGAGTTAGAATATTCCAAGAAATTGGAATAATACCTAATTAGGAAGTTTTTAAAATAATTCCTGGCCTGGGAAGCATGATGGGTACGGCTATCCCACACATCTGGTGGGCACCAAGTTGGAGAACAACGCTGTGGAGGATTGTTGGCTCCATCTTCAGCAGGCCAAAAAGCATAGATGATCTTAAGGAAGCCCACTATATTTGCATATTCCAGCTCTCCTCCGCAACTGCCATGGGATCAGACTTGGAAGTTATTCGCAAATTCCTGAGGTAGTTTATGACATTTTGAGCTGAGTCTTCCTTTGACTGGAGTCAACAGAAGACATCTTCAGGAGAGGTCTTCTCACAACTTCTGGGGCCCAGAAAACATCTGGCATAGAAAAATCCACCCCAAAATTCTCCTTTTCATACAGTTCTCCTAATGGTGCCCTCAAATTTATCAGTTTTATCAATTTATCTATTTTTCCTTCTGGATAGATAGACGCTCCCTGTAAATATTATATTCCTTTTTAGAGCAAGAGTCATGGTGAAACCTTCTCGCGAGTGCAAGGCAGAAGGAATTGATTCCTGGTGACCTTATTGATAAAGGGAATTTGAGCCATTAGTTCAGGGACGGCAATTTCCCAGATAGGTGGACTCTACGAGTCCCAGAATTCCCGTCAGCATAGCCATCCCTGAGAATTCTGGGAGTTGAAGTCCATTCGCCTTCAATCAGCAACAGTTGAGAAACACTACATGGGTTGGGTGTCAGTTGGTGGAAGGAGCAACAGGGCTTAATGTTTGTAAGCCACCCAGAGTTGCCTCGCGGCGAGATTGGCGGCAAACTAATGAATAAAATTAGGAAACCTGACTTTGTGAGGACCTAAGAAAGGAGAATTATTTGTGCGTCTTCCTCCCGAGTCCGAAGAAAGGCAGACTGTGATGGGATTTTTAGAAGAAAAATAAATCCTGAATTTTCCTTGGCCTGGAAAAACGCATCTTAAGGTGTGGACTTGTTAGATCTCCCAGGAGGGAGGTGGACTTTATTTCCTTGTCTTCAGAAGAAAGAATGGAAAACGGACTGGAGCTGCTTAACAGAGATGGGGAAAGTCATAAAGAGAAGGCATCATTTGCTGCTTGGATTTGAAGCTTCTGCAGATGATGCCATAACAGAAATGTGGAAAAAGCTGTTTGAAAATCCTTTGTAAATTTAACTAAGCTAATTTCCCTATCCTCTCCACTTTGAAGAGCCTTTCCTTGGTCCTATATCTGTGACGCAAAGGTTTTTATTCTTGGACGGTTATTAATTCTTCCGTTTGCTGTTATATGTCATCAATAAACGAGGAAAATGATTATTGTCTTGGGCTCATTGTGAATACGTTGGTTGCTGTATAATATAATCTTCTGCATTTATCTGCAAGGAAAGTTGGCCTTTCACCAATATATGTTTACCTTTAAAATAAAACTTAATTTTACCAAGGATGAAGGATTTAAGAGGTTTTTCTCCCTGGTTTTGGTTTGGCTGGAGGAAAACAGATCAAATGGAGGGAGGGCTCTTCCTTTTTGCTAGGTAGGGTGTATGGTTTGTTAAATACTTTTAAAAAAAATTGCTAATAAAAAGTCAAATTTCTCCTGGGGCTTTTTAAAGAATGTGAAATGGGAAGGCGTTGATGGCATAGGGGTTTCTGTCTCCAAAACAAAGAGAATTGGGTTTAGCAGAAAACCATTTGAAATGACAACCATGTCTGAATAACGTATGGGAGTGCAAATTATCTCCAGTGTGTTTCCAAAAGACATTTGGAGATGGGCGTTTTGCATGGCATTTCTGGAAAGGGAGAAATCGCCACTACGTTGAGATGGCCAGTGAGTTTTGTGCAAGGAATGAGCTCGTCATTCTCTTTGCACTCAATGGGGTTGGACTAGATGACCTTACCAGTTCCTGATGATAGGACGACACCTTTGTGAACCCTCGATGGCGAATTTTAATTTTTTTTAAAAAAAATCCCACCTTTATTTCACCATAATTGGTAACTCAAGACAGCCAATCTTCTTAATGCTTGTTCCTCCTGTTTTCTCACTTAACAACAACCCTGTGAGGTGGGATCCTCTCCCCACTGCGGAGGATGCCCACTCCCATAATCCTCGCCCGCGGGGGGATTTATAGGAGTCGGAGCCCACCCCGATCCCTCCCCCCGCCCCGAGGTCTTTCTTGCAAAAGAGAACTTGCAACATTCCGAGCCTCCCCAGCCAATCAGCGCGCGGCGTTCCCGGACACGCCTTTTCTCTGTCTTGTGGCCCGCCAATCCCGTCCTCCAGCCGGCGGGGGCGGGGCTTCCGCGCTTCCGCTTTGGGCAACTTAGTAGCCGCGGGTCGGCGGGGAGGATGCGGCCGGGGGCGCCCGCGGGCGGCGGGTGGGCGGTGCGGGCGGCGCAGACGGGGCTCAGCTGGGGCGTCACGGTGGGGCTTTTCCTGCACGACACAGGTGAGACCCTTCCCCCCCAGTGCTGGGGGAGGGGGTTGATTCGGGGGCCCCAGCAGGAAGATTTGGGGGAATGCCCGGGAGATCGCGCGCGCGGGGGGGTCTCCTCGCCAAACCAAGCCACGGGGGAGCAATCGTGGTTTGTTGAGCGTAAGCCACGATCTAGGTAGCCACGGTCTGTTCCCTCCACCCTAAGCGGCCGCCCAAGAATCGGCACGATTGTGCCAACCTTGGGACGGGTTAGTGCAAAGTGCACGCGTGTTTCTCGTTCTTCCTTTTTTTTGTTTGGACAAAACGCGTCTGAGTTTTCTCACACTCGGACCTGCCTGGATGAAAAGAGGTTCCGGGGCTCGTGGGCATCTCTGGGCGTGCTTTAAACCAGAGTTTGTGCTCTGATCTGGCAATGGGCATCGCGCCTTCTGCGAAAGGGGCACCTGTGTTCCTCGTTTAAGGGGGGCTTAGTGGTTGTGTGAACCTGGTCTGGGAGCATCTAATCGGTCCGGAGGTGCTTTTCCAGTTTCTGAGGTTGTTTTATCCTGCCTGTTTATTTCTGTCATCCTGACAGTGAAGGGGGGGAGCCTTTTGGGCCATTATATTGAATGAACTGGAGTGATTTCTAATAATTTGAAGACGAGACCCCCTCTCAAAGGAACCGTCAGCCCTTTAAGGGAGGCCGTCTCAAGAGACAGATACTGCAAGATTCCAGGATTCCACTCTTACTGTTCTAGAACAGAAACTTCATTGTTTTTAAAGAAATATTTTATGGTTTGACATTTCTTCAGGCAAGATTGCCGTGATGGGGGAAAACAGGAGGAGGAAGAACTATTCGGCTTGTTTGCTGCCTTGTTTATAAAAATAATAAAGGCGGGATTAAAAAAAATTAAATCTATAATAGTGCTAATAAAATCAGAAAATAATATACAGAGTGGTGATTAAAATGAGAGACGTTTGAAGAAACTAAAAATGCCCTCCATAAAGTATCAATCCTATAACACATGAATCGTGATTTCCAATTTGATTTCCTCTTCCAGATCTCCGGAGGCAGCTTGAGCAGGGAGAACTCCTCCGACCTCTTTTGTTCATCTTGCTGGTTCTCTCTTCCGTTGTCCTGTATTTTGTTGTGTCCCTCATGAATCCGGGATACGTAGAGGACGACAGCGGGGATGAGAAGGTGGGTTGATCCCGCAAGGGAAAACTGGGAACACTTCAGGGGCTGTTGGGAATTTAAAGCAGTGATGGGATTCAGCCGGTTCGGGAAAACTGTTTTGTTAAATTGCTGGCTGTCCTCTCCCCTCCCCTTCCAGGAGTCCCCACGCGCCCCATTTTTGCTCCGAGATAAGTGCAGGGAGGCCTACTAGGCCCAAAACGGGGCATGGGGGGTGCGGTGCACCCCCCTGTGGCTTGATTTTGCTCCCAGGGGGGTGGCAGGAGGCCGAGTGTTTCCTGTCACACCCCCTGGCCACGCCCACCATGGCCACACCCACCCAGCCAGTCCTTAGGGCAGAGAAACAGTTGTCAAAATTATTTGAATCCCATCACTGGTTTAAAGGGCATGAAATTGAAACCCTCGATGGAGGCAGAGCAGAGGGCTACACACAATCCTCACATATACGACCTTCGCAGGCGTGTAAAGCGAGGGAAAACTGAAGACGGGTCCATCACAGCTTCACTTAGGGACTGTTTCACTTAAGTGACAGAATTTCCAGTCTCCAGCATTCGTTTTACGACCACTGCGAAAAGACGGTAAAATCTGGTCAGTCATAGGGGTGACCCGTTTTATGACGGTCGTGAGTTACAACCAGAATCGGCTGACTGCATCATGGTAGTAAGTTGAAGAGAACTTGTACATCGACTGTCTTATTCTTTTTTTCCTTTTTTTAGTCCTGATTTACCTAAAGGTGTGTTTTCAAAAAAGAGACGTGGGGATTAATAGGTAAGCACTGAGTCGGTTCATTTTTTGCTCAAGATTATTTGATATAATTCTGATAGGACTCAATGGCCGGAGAAGAGAAAGCCAAAACGTTCTCCGAAGCTCCCAACGTTCGTCTCAGGCGGTGTGGATACTGCATGGTGAAGGTAGGTCTTGGTTTCCTGGGGAAATTGCTTGAGAGAGACCATAGATAGAATCGCAGGATAATAGGGATGGAAGGGACCTTGGAGGTCATCTAGTCCAACCCCCTGCTCAAGCAGAAAACCCTACACCAGTCCAGACAAATGTTGTCCAATCTCTTTTTAGAAACTTCCAGTGTTGGAGCACTCACAACTTCTGGTGGCAAGTTGTTCCACTGATTAATGGTTCTCACTGTCAGGAAGATTTCTCCTTAGTTCTAAGTTGCTTCTCTCCTTGATTCGTTTCCACCCGTTGCTTCTTGTCCTGCTTTCAGGTGCTTTGGAGAATAGCTTGGCTCCCTCTTCTTTGGGGCAGCCCCTGAGATATTGGAACATACTTCTATCACGTCTCCCCTAGTCCTCCTTTTCATCAAACTGGACACACCCAGTTCCTGCAACCGTTCTTCTTTATATGTTTTAGCCTCCAGTCCCCTAATCCTCTTTTTTGCTAGCTTCTCTGCACTCTTTCTAGAGTCTCCACATCTTTTTTGTATCGTGGTGACCACTTTGAATGTTGGCAGGGCATGGCAATGGGCCCTCGAGAAGACCCCAGGAGTTCCACTCACGGAACAGACTTCACTGCTTCCTAATTGAACAGGTGGACTTTGAAGGGTCTTGGGTGCCCTCCGAGCTTGGTGGTTTTCTTGCGGACATTTCATGACCCAAACTAGGTAGCTGTCAGACTTCGATGCTATCTCAAAATAAATGAATTTCCAAACTGCCAATCTTTAAGGAAATCTTTTCTTTAATTGAGCACAGCCACCAGATCATGACTCGATGTGGACAAGACTGACCTTTTGCCCCCCAATCCCTCCCTTTCCGATCCCCAATTATCTGCTTCTCATTGGCTATCTTCCAAGTCACTCCACTGACTTCTTGTCTCGTCATTTCACAGGAATGTCCCCCCTCCCTTCATTTCCACGATGACCCAGCTTTAAAGAGATTTAGCAGGCAAAAGTTCAGGGCTTATCTCTCTCCTCTCTATGCCAGTGGTGAGACGCTGACAGTAGCATCACTAGCACTGATGACGTTCCCTAGTTGGGTCATGAAACATCTGCAAGAAAACCACCAAGCTCGGAGGGCACCCGGGACCCCACATCTCAACCCTGAGCTACAAACGTTCTCCTTTGTAGGTGGAATTTCCCCCACGATTTCTGATGCTGAGGTGTTTACGGGTGGGGAAAAACAGAGTCAAGAGTAGGACTTGGCCATAGAATGTAAGGGTTTGAAGGGATTCTGAAGATCATCCAGTCTGACCCCACCCCCAACCTGCCTCTGACTGATGGCCATCCAGGCTATGTTGAAAGGCCTTCAGTGATGGTGAGACGAGTGTGAGAGAACACCTTTTGCCATCTTGCAGCAACCTTTGCGAGCCAAGCATTGCCAGGCGTGCCAGCTGTGCGTCCGCCGCTATGACCATCACTGTCCTTGGATTGAAAACTGCATCGGGGAAAGGAATCACCCGTTTTTCGTCCTCTACTTGGGGGTGCAGCTCGCCGTCCTGCTCTGGGCTCTGCAGGTGGCTTGGTGAGTAATGGGCATGACAGCCGTGGGAATCAGGGACCCTTGTGCTGGGTCTGAAGAGGGAACGGTGGCATCTCTTCTGTGGTTCGTCAAAATCAGGTTGTTCCCGTCCACGGCGCCCTCCACTCCAATGACACAAACGAAGCTTTTGCGTTAAGAGCAGGGGTGTCCAATCTCAGCAACTTTTTAAGACTTGTGGACTTCAACTCCCAGAATTCCCCAGGCAGTTATGCGGTTGTTAAGATAGTCACACAATTGTTAAGTCAGTCTGGCTTCCCCATTGACTTTGCTCATCAGAAGCTCGCAAAGGGGGATCACGTGACTTGGGGGACAATGCAACAGGCAGATGTACATGCCAGTTGCCAAGCATCCGAATGTGGATCATGTGATCACAGGGATGCTAGGATGGTCCCAAGTCACCTTTTTTTTAGTACTGTTGTAACTTTGAATGGTCACTAAGCGAACTATTGTAAATCAAGCACTAGCAATATTCCAACAGTCATTCCCAAATTCCCTTTTTTTTTTCTTTCTTTCTTTCTCTCTCTCCTCTTCAAAAGGTCCGGCCTGAACTTCCAGTCATTTTCCTGGCTCTGGCTCCAGTGCCACCTGCTCCTCCTCCTCTCCTTCCTCCTCCTCCTCATCTGCACTGTGATTGCGACGCTGCTGCTGGGCTCCCACCTCTACCTCGTCTCCTGCAACACCACCACCTGGGAATTCATGTCCCGCCATCGCATTTCCTACTTGAAACACTGCAAGGTGGAGAACCCCTTTGACCAGGGCGTCCTGCTCAACCTCTGGAGGTTCTTCTGCGCCTGTCGCCTGATGGCCTGGGAGAAACTCTACCCTTCAGAGGAAAGCGAGTTGGTGTGAGGGCCAGGAGGGTTTCGAGAGACGGATCGGACCGACTGGGTCTAAAGTCACAACGGAAGCTTTGGAGATGATGCCGAAGCACCAGGTCTCTCTTCACCACGACTAGGAGAAGGACTTCTTTTTACCTCTTCTAACCAAATAACTAAAATCTGACGGGTCGTGTTGGGGTGAGCCGATGGAGGACCCTAACCCTAATAATGGGAGGTTCAGCTTTGAGAGTTGGAGATACAGAGATCTGGGCAGCTGCTGCGAAGAAGAACCGAAGGAAGCCTACAGGAGGAAGAAGGAAATGCAGGCAGCCAAAGATGAAGCTGCTTTTGAAACGTCACAAGGCGGGTTTTGGCCACATGTTCGTATCGAATTGAGGCCGGAGAGATGGACGCTCCTTGAAAGCCGAGCTTAAGGCTTTGCTAAGTAACAAGGCAGCTTCACAGCCGGCCGTGAGGTTTAAGAGCTTAAGAAAAAATGATTTTAATCCAACACTAATTTTAATAAAAAGACCAAAGCTTGCATCAAAGGATGTGGTTTTGTTGGCTCGGGGTGGGGCGTGTGCCAAGAGATGGGAGGGTGGGGCTTAAACATGGGCGGGGCCTGAGACAGTCATTTTCCCATGTCCAATTTTGTTCCTTAACAAAACAAAAACTTTGGTGAAAAGAAAAAGGGGCTCTTCAGTATCTTGTACTACGGTTCCTATCATCCACATCAGGATTGGAGATACCAGGTAGCCCAGGACATGGATTTGCAACTGCGGGGGGGGGGGGGACTTTCCTGCCTCTTGCAGACGCTCAATCACGCTAGCAGGATTTCCCCATTTTAGAAAACATGCCCTTCTTTCTTATTGAAATGAGTTTAATTTTAAATTAATTCAATCACAGTGAATGACTGAAAGGCGAGACACATTTTGCATCGAGTTTCCTCTCTTCTCTCTCCTGTCCCTCCCTCTGAACAGGAGGGCATTTGCATCCCATTCCTGATGTGGAGAGGAAAGAAAAAATACAATTCTCATAAATTCACTCTATCGCCCCCAAAAGTGACATCTCCGGAGGCGAAGCAGACAGGGAAACTGAGGCAGCCGAGGCCTGACGGAGGGACCGTCTTGAAAGAGAGGCATTGTGCGCCCTGGGCTGAGTCCGGGAACAAGGAAAAGGGCTGTCTTTGTTTCCAAAGCCACAGGAAGAACAGAAACTCACTTTGTTCACAACCAACACTGGACATCTCTTGCAGTCGTCTGCGGGAGGATAGAGTTCGAATTCCACGCCAATCGGAGCGTGCGTTCTGCCTGCCGATCATTCCGCCTCCTGCCTAACCGGAGGTCCCATATGGATAGAGACAGCTTGGCCAGATGTGCAGAGTTTCCAGCTGTGGGACCCAATGGGATGGGGGAGCAGATTTCCCCCCTCCAGGGCTGGGGGTTGCAGGCGAGGCCAAGAGATCCGAGTGGGTCAAATACTTCATCCTTTAAATCATAAAGTCTCCAAACTTGGCCATTTTTAAGACTTGTGGACGGGGAATTCTGGGAGTCTTAAAAGTGACCAAGATGGGAGATCTCTGCTTTAGGTCAGTATTTCTCAACCTGGACAACTTTAAAATGGGTGGATTTCAACTCCCAGAATTCCCAAAGCAGTCTGGGAGGGAATTCTGGGAGTTGAGGCCCACCCATCTTAAAGTTGTCAAGCTTGAGAAAGATCTACTTAGTGCAAACTACACCCTACTATATCCCCTACCTTTTTTGAGAGCCAGGTTCCTTCCTTCGTCCGGTCGGAGTCGACTCATCGCAAAATGCAGACAAGAAACAATCCGGAGTTTCATTCATACACGTCTAAAAATGGTATTAGGTTTTCCTTGGAGGGTTCTGGGCCCACTAGAAAGCATCTTTGAAGGGCTGGAGAAGAGACGAGGTTCCCAAACAGACAGCTATCGTCCTCGTCCTGCTTTTTGGATGCTCCATCTTGTCTTGATGGAGGAGACCAAGCAAAACAGTCCTGGAATGGACTGTTGGTTTCTTAAGTCTACTGGATCCTACAGCAAAACGTTTGGAGGGGGACTTGATGGATTTTCAGAGCAAACCCCAAATGGCAGGACTGACGTTTGCATGCTCAGCTTTTACCAGCCTTCCAGAAGGCTGTAAATAAAGTCGCAATTCCTTCTCAAGACTCACAACCTATCCGGCATAAAATCTCTATCAATTGTTGGCCCCGTCCCCAACAATTCAGAATTAGTGGGGAACCGATGGAAGTTGACCAGTTCTTAGATGGTCCTTGGGGCCAGAGTCAGAGGATTAAAAAAATGTGCCTGGACAAATGTAAAAGAAATAATGCTTGGAAATGTCGGTTTCCACAAACTGTGATCTGTTAAAGCTTGTCTTGAGCAGCAGCTGAGAGGGGGTGGGTGGGATCTTTAGCAGCAGTGCAGGGATCAGGTCCAAACTCAGACATCCAGGAGGTGTTTGGAAAGGAAGTCGAAATCCTTGAACCTGGCTTGTTCCTTGACGGAGAGAGGGGGGGGCGTCATCCGGAGGTGTGAGGACGGGCTTTTGAGACGTGAACTCCTTGTCAAAGTTGCTGACGTCAGTGGCACTTTTGAGGATGGGCACCAAAGGTGGTTTGAGCTTCCGTGAAAACAGAGCAGCCCAATTTATCTCCTGGGGGGGAAAAAAGAGAGAGAGAGAAAAAACAGAAGTCAAAAAATGGCCCAAACATTCAAATTGCTTAACTTCCGGAGTCATAATCACCATAGGATCTGGCAACACAAAATTACAGTACAGGTAGTCCTTGACTTACATCAATTAGTGGCCATTCCAAGTTACAATGGCACTGTAAAAAAGTGACTTATGACCACTCCTTACAAGAGTGAAGGATGCAGCATCCCCGCAGTCATGTCATCAGAATTTGGGTGGTTGACAATTACAATAGCACTTAAGACTTATATACCCCTTCACAGTGCTTTACAGAGTTAGCCTGTTGCCCCCAACAACCTGGGTCCTCATTTTATTGACCGCCTAAGGATGGAAGGCTGAGTCAACCTTGAGCTGGTCAGGATCGAACTGCTGGCAGTGGGGAGAGTTAAACTGCAATACTACATTCTAACCACTGCGCCACCAAGATTCTTAAAGCTTCCATACATCCATATACATTTAATATAAAAATATATCAAAGGTATTCTGAGCTAGGCTTCCTTAGAAAGCATGAAGCAAAAGTCTTAATCCCGGTAAAACCTCTTTTATTAACATGACCGTGAATTCCGTTCATTCACAGTCAACGAGGCTTTGGCAAACAGTCTTTCAGAGGAGTGTTTATCAACCCCCACCGTATCTCCCTTGGAACGCTGCCAAAGAACCAATTTCCAAAGGCAGGGCAAGGCCAAACTTGGCACAGAGTCTATTAAGAGTCATGAACAGAACTTTCCAATTTTGAAACGAGATGAGCTAATTGCTTCCTGCAAAAGCCCACATCCTGTTCGCTCCTCTTTTATGTCCTCTGGGAGGGGCCAATCATCTCCAATCCTCCAGTCCATCAAAAGAAGAGGTGATTTAAAAACAAAGGCAAAACGATGAAATTATGGCATGCAGGAAGATAGAAAGAGGGCTTGCAAAGGCCTTTTGAAGAACGAGAGAGCAAACATTGCTTTGCAGACTAAATTGAGCTCTTTTCCTTTCTTTTTTAATCTCTTGTACTGCATTTCTTCAGCTCACCACTTCTGGCTCCTTTTGGGGCTCAGTTTAAATGTTGATTCAAGAGATCGGAAACGCAAAGAAGAGGGAGTTGGGTGGACCTTCGTACCTTGAAAAAAGGATGAATTTTGATCTCCTCGGCGTCTTTTGCTCCTGCTCCGAGACGTCGCTCGGGACACTTTTGGAGAAGCTGATGAGAAAAATGAAGAAAAACAGAAAAATGGGACTGGGTTCCAATCCAGCCCAAAACTTTACTGTGGGACCCCACCACAAATCCACAACACTACCTTGTGCATAAGCGAAGTGCTGAGCTCGGAGAGGAATCGCGGGAAACGGGCTTCTTCCCTGATGATGCTATCAAACATCTCTTCTTCGTTGTCACCGGGGAACGGAGACTTGGAAGGAAAGAATTTGGAACCGTTTTAATCCTTGGGTACCCTTTTTTCCAAGGGGGGAGGGGGGATTTCAAAACAGCCTCCTCTCCACACAACAACCCTATGAGGTAGGCTGGCCCAAAGTCACCAACCCTTGCCGAAGAGGAATTCAACCAAGAAGCCCTGCTTGGTTAGTTTGAAATAATTAATTTTAATAAGTAATTAAGTTAGCGCCGTCCCTCTTGATGCTTGAGAAGACTTGATGAGGTTACCAGCTCACCTCTCCCACGAGCATCTCAAAAATAAGCACGCCGAGACCCCACCAGTCCACTGCCCGGGTGTAGGATGGATCCGTCAAAATTTCCGGAGCCAGGAATTCTGGGGTGCCACAGAAGGTGCTTGTCCGGTCTCCAAAACCTACACCTTTGAAGCGGGATAAACGAGAGTTGAAAAACCTGTCATTGGATTGCAAATACTCCCAGCTATCCCACCCTCTGCCCTATCAAGCAAAGCTCTTTCTTTGCTCTCACCTTCTTTGCAAAGCCCAAAGTCCCCAATCTTCACAAATCCTTCAGCGT
Organism: Pituophis catenifer annectens; assembly: GCF_029215685.1. Lineage (NCBI taxonomy): Eukaryota > Metazoa > Chordata > Lepidosauria > Squamata > Colubridae > Pituophis > Pituophis catenifer. Next base: position 943,311 of record NW_027256897.1, on the reverse strand, counting down.
CTAGGAGCAAGTTATCCATTTTCAAATCTCTGCAGAAGGAGCAGCAGGGAAAACGGAGGTGAAAGGGAGAAAGGGAAGACTCGCCGTATTAAGGAGACAGAGAGCCAACTTGGTGTAATGATTGAGGTGCTGGTCTAGAAACCAGGCGACAGTGAGTTCTAGTCCCGCACTAGGTATGAAAGCTGGTTAGGTGTCAGACCTACACCAGTTAAACTTCTGCACAGAAGCTACCCTTGGCTCCATTTGTTGAGAAAGGCATAGTTTTATTAGAAGCCAAGTGTACTGCAGTAATGCAAAGCCAGAACTGAGAATCATGCGCCAAAAATCCTAAATCCCACTTTTCCCTGCTTTAACTGCCTCCCATCGCGGACCCCTGCATAACCAATCAGGTTCAAACAAGATGTTTTCAGAACGGTCCCTTCATCTGCAGGTTGGTGTGCAGCCGCTCTGTTCTCCCAGCCGGGTGACTTTGAAGCAGCATCTCAGGGAGGAACAGCGCCGTTACTTTCGCTTTCCCCCAAGCATTTCCCCTCCCATTCACTCTCCCCTGAGATCATGGCAGCCTCTCACTGCATGGTAGCGAAGTACAAGCAAGAGTAAGGTGGCAGCTGACACTAGGTGACTTTGGGCCAATCCCCAGGAGATGGTGAGTTCTAGTCCCGCCTAAGGTACGAAAGCCAGTAATTCTATTCTTGCATTTCAGATGTTTTACCTGTAAATGATGGTCTTTTCATGTAAGAACTGAAGTCCTAAGACAACACAGGCAGAGCAGAACCTTTAAAACGATTGAACAGGGAAGGGAAGGGGATCAAACACACAGCATAGTTAAGGGTACAAAATTAGTCCTCTGCTTAGGACGGAGGCACCTAACGAATATTTGAAGTTAACAACAGTGCTGGTATAGGCTCTCCCGCTTGAACAGGGGGCTGGACAAGATGACCTACAATTTCCTTTCCAACTCTTTTATTCTATGTTCTGTAATTTTCATCCACTCACCGAGCTGTATCTTCAGAGAAATTGTTGAAGCTGATGTGCATCATGAGGTCCCCGCCAGGAGCGTAATCCATCAGAAAACATACGTGACTCGAAGTCTGGAAACAGGCAAACATGTTGACCAGGAAGGGATGACCGGAAGAATTGATGACTTCAAAAATACGTTTCTCACAATACAAGCTGCCAGAGATAAAAAAATGTTGAGGAAACATCAAAAGACAATAAAGATATCCTTTGTTCCTGTAAGTATATTTTCCCCTTCACTTTCCCCTTTCTTTCACTTTCACAAGGACTAGCACCTTTCCTAAAAGGGCTTTTAATTTATTTTTTAAATGATTTGTTATTTGTTTTGGTTGTGTTGTGTTTTTGACTTTGCACACAGCCCAGAGTCCCATGACTAGGGATTCGAACCACTGAACTGCCGACCTTCTGATCAACAAGCTCAGCGTCTTAGCCACTGAGCTACCATGTCCTTCTTCGAGCTAACTATAGGGAGACCCGGATTCGAGTCCACCACCAACCCGACAGACTTTGTCGTCTGTTTTTCCCATCTGGCCCAGCTGACAAGAAGCCCTCAGGGCTCCTTCCCAGAGAAGAAACCAAATGCAAACCCTACAGTTCACCTTTCGAGGTCATCCCGGCTGATTATCTCCTGCTTCTTCAGGGCTTTGATGGCGAAGAGCTTCTGGGTGGCCTTGTGACGGGCGAGCAAGACCTAGAAATAAGCATCCAATCCTCTTGGGAACAGGCCAGAATCAAACCCAGTTTCCCCCCCCATCCCCCACCCCCTCCCAGCAGCTTTGCACCTGCCCCACGAACACTGAAAGGACCGAATCGTTTTTTTAATGAAGAAATACTTCACATCGACTCTTGTCTGCTCGCTGTACGGGTTGTCCTTGACTTACAACCCTTCGTTTAGCGACAGTTCGAAGTTAAAACAGCAACCCCCCCCCCCCAAAAAAAAAGGCAGCTTGCAACCAGTTCTTGCACTTATACGACTATCACAACATTCCCACGTGATCAAACTTCAGACACCTGGCAAGGGACTCATCAATCGGTCCTCGCACTTATGACCGTTTCAGCCCGCCCCGTGATCAAAATTGGGGTGGGTGTTTACGATGGTGGCAGCATCCCAGGGTCACGTGATCTCTATTTTTGTGGCCCTACTTCAGGTTTACTCTACCTTTCCAAAATGGCCCCTCCCAAGCACCGCCATACAACAGAAGTCTTCAAGCCGCAGAGTGGTCCTCCTGGGAAGGAATATTATTTGATTCTTTTTTATTAGTTTTATTGTTTTAAATGAGGTTTTACATTCTGTAAGCCGCCTTGAGTTGCCATGTGTGAATAGGCAGCAATATAAATTAAAGAAAGAAAGAAAGAAAGGAAGGAAGGAAGGAAGGAAGGAAGGAAGGAAGGAAGGAAGGAAGGAAGGAAGGAAAGAAAAAGAAAGAAAGAGAAAGAAAGAAAGAGAAAGAAAAAAAGAAGGAAAGACACACAAAGTCAGCAGGGAAGGTAGATTCACCCTGCAATCCTGTTAGTAATTTAAGAACTGCAGTGATTCAGTTAACAACTGGGGCAAGAAAGGTTGTTGAATGGGGCAAACCTCCCTTAACAACGGTCTCACTTAGCAACAGAAATGTTGGGCTCATTTGTAGCTGAGGAGTACCTGGACCCATCATCCCTACCCAGGCAGCAGGGAGGTACCGACTGCAGCAAAGAAGGTTTAAAGCACCTGCCAGAAACCTGGTTAATCACGTTTTGGTTCGTACCTGATGCTGGTTTGTTGCAAGTTGCCTGTTTTTCCATGGAGGAGGCGAGCCTTCTGGTCCTATAAACAGAACACAGGGAAGGAGAGGAGACCACTGGGTGATCAACCAACTTTGGGCCAGTCAGCAAAAGATGGGAAGTTCTACTCCAGCCTTAGGCGTGAAAGCCAGCTGGGTGACTTGGGGCCAGCCCCTCTCTTCCAGCCCAACCCACACTCACGGGGCTATTGTTGTGGGGAAAATAGGAGGAGGAAGGTTTATTAGATATGTTCACCCCCTTGAGTTATTTATAAAAATAATAAAATAATAAAAACAAACAAACAAATTTATACCTTTAGGTACTCAGAATCTACAACTTCCCCAACAGAACCCAGAAGTCACCTGGGCCAAAGAACTAAGTGGGACTTACCGCCGGATCTGTTGGAGATGCGACGGTTTCCTTGCGCGAAAGAGGCAGAAAGAGGCGGGGGGGCTTAGGGGGCGGCTGATTTCCCCGGATCAGCTTCACCGGAGGGGAAGTGCTGAATGTGGAAGAGAGATTGTTTCTTTTTGCATTTTTAAACTCTCCTTTTCTCTCCAAATGCCTAAATCAGCCTTGTCCGCCTAGGCAGTCCTCAGCTTACATTGGTTCAGCAACCATTCAAAGTTACAACGGCCCTGAAAAAAGTGTTTTACAACCAGTCCTCACACGTACAACCCTCCATGATCACATGATCAAAATTTGGGCTCTTGGCAACTGGCATGTACTTATGACAGTTGCATCGTGATCTCGGGGTCGCCGTTTCCCAGCCGCCTTCTGACAAGCGAATTCAACGAGGGAGGGGGGATTTGCTTAGCGACTTTACGATTCGCTTAATAGCTGCCGTGTGATTTGTCTGGCAAAAATGGTCCTAACGTTGGGTGAGACTCACTTAACAGCCGCCTTGCTTAGCAATGGAAGTTCTGGTCGTAAATCGAGGAATACCTGCCTTCCATTCCTTGATCACCCACCAATGGATCGAACAAACTGGATTCCAGATTGGGCTCACCTGGACCCCAAAGGCCCCGGGCTGTCCTCAGCAGCAGCTGCAGAAGCAACATCTGGTCGCAGAGACCCTTGGAAAGGGGGGCTCGAAGCATTCAAGGAACTGCAAGGGGGCAGAAGGCTCATCATCAAACGTCCCCAGGTGGCAATGTTGACGTTCATCTGAGAAGCTCGGAGAAACTCTTTCCCTGCAGGGAAGGACACCAAAGCCAGTGATGCTCAACCAGTGGTCTGAGTGGGCCTTCCTGGCGGCCGGCCACCCTCCTGACCATCCTTGATTCTGGATGTCCAGCATTCCTCCTCAAAACTCAGTCTGAGTTCTGATGGACAACAAAGAAGTAGAAGGTCTCCTGCCTTGACCTCTGAGGTCTCTTCCAGACCTAAGAGTTTATGTTCTAGCTCTGTGATGATGAACCTATGACACGCGTGCCGGAAGTGGCACACAGAGCCATCTCTCCGGGCACGGCAGCCGTCGCCCGTTGCTCTTCCAGGTTCCAGCCAGGTGGTCTTCTCGTGCGCAGGAGCATCAGAAACTGGGAAAGCAACTCCCTGGCGTGCATGTGGGTGCTGGGAAGCTGAGCTTCTGGTTTCTGCTTCTCCCGCGCGTGCGCGCTGGGGAGCTGCTCTTCCGGTTTACGGTGCGTGTGTGTGCACACTTCCCTTTCGGCACTCGGTACTGAAAAGATTTGGCAACACTGTTCTAGCTTCTAAGAGTTGTTCAGCTGTCCATGATGGTCATTGGATGATGCAATGGAAGTTCTGAATGCGGGGGAAAATATTGGCATCAATTATCTTCATCCGTAATTCTGTCAGGAGCCTCTCTTTACCTTTCTGTTTGGGGAAAATGCGCTTTTGGCGTTGCAGCTTGGCATGGGTCTCAACGACCGGCTGGCTGAACGTCACCTATGGAAGAAGGAAGAACAATGGCTGTGAATTAGGCAACTTCAAGACTTGTGGACTTCAACGTTGCTAAGCAAGGCGGTTGTTAAACGAATCAGGCTTGATTTTACAATCATTTTGCCACAAGGATTGAACAAATCAGTGCAGTTGTTACGTGAATCACATCGAGTTTCCCTCCCCGATTTTGCTGGAAGCCAGCTGGGAAGGTCACAAAGGGGAATCACATGACCTCAGAATGCTAAAACCACCGTAAATTTATGCCAGTTGCCAATCACTCGAATTTTGGTAACGTGATCTTGGAGATGCTGTGTTGGGCGTAAATGTGAGGACTGGTTTCAAGTCAGTTGTAACTCTGACCGAATGGTGGTTAAGTCAGGGACTACCTGTAAAAGAGGAAAGCACCCCTCACCTCTAGGAAGAGCGTCCCTCGTGGTTCGAGGGAAACCGCCATGGGGTGCCTGGCGTTGTCCAGGAAGCCGTCCAGGCGCAGAAATGCCACCCCGCAGAGTTGGCGCCAGTCGTGCCAATAGACGGAGATCTCCAGCTCCCGAGACTGCAGGGCGAAGGGAAGAGAGATCAGGAAAAGCTCAAAAAAAGGGATCCCTTTCTCTGATTTTCCAAGTCTCAACATGGCGTCTGATCTGCTCGTTGCGGTAATGGTGGCAGGGGATTAGCGGTTTGGGTGTTGGCTGGGGATTTTGGATTCTAGTCCAGCCTTAACCTTCAGGACCGCAAGGTGACGTTGAGCCAGCCCCTTCCCCTTTAGGGGCAAATCCCTCCATACCTTAACAACGTGTGACTTAACAACTCTCTTGCTTATCAACGGAAATGCTCTGTCTTACACATTGGCAACAAAAACCAGAACACAAAATACAATCTGGGAGGATAAGACCTCGTAGACGACCCTCACTCTGTCAAGGACCCAGGAGTACTCATCTCAAACAATCTAAGCGCCGGAGCTCATTGTAACAGCATTGCCAAAAAGGCATTAAAAGTTGTTAACCCAATCTTGCGTAGCTTCTTCTCCGGTAATACTGAACTGCAAACCAGGGCATACAAAACCTTTGCCAGACCAATTCTCGAATACAGCTCATCAGTCTGGAATCCACACTGTATAATGGACATTAATACATTTGAGCGGGTCCAGAGGTATTTTACGAGAAGAGTCCTCCACTCCTCTGCTCGGAACAGAATCCCTTATGGCACCTGACTTGTGTGTCTAATCACACTTGGCCAATAAAGAATTCTATTATTATTATTATTATTTTTTCTAAAATTGGACTGCTTGTATATATGCTGCGTCTTTGTTCTAAAGCCGATTTGTAGTTCGTTTCCTCCTCTGGCAAGTAAGGCATTCTGAGGAGGCGGAAATGCAGACTTACCCTCTCCAACTCGACCGTGAAACTCTGGTTCCAAGATTGCCTGCTAACCGGGCCCCAGTTGGTCTGACCCGCAACCTTGTTGTCGACTTTGAGAACTGCAAGGACTTCTCCTGCCGAAGGAAGAAAGAAGAACCAGGGGTGACATCAGATCTTTGGGGTGCCGTGTCTTCTCGGGAAGAGCCTGTGCCAAGGCCCCCTAACGGTGGCAGGCAGTCCTCACTTAGAGACCATTGGCATTTATTTAATGACGGTTTTAAAGTTTCAACGGCAGTGGAAAAAAGTGACTTAGGACCCAGTTTTCACACAGCCGCTGCAGCACTCCCGCGATCAAAATTCAGTGGCTTGGCAACTGGCATGTACTTATGACGGTTGCGGCCCTCCCGGGCTCAGGTCATCCCCTTTTGTGACCTCCTGACAAGCAAAGTCAATGAAAAGCCAGATTCGTTTAACACGACATGTTGCTAAGTTTGCAACTGCAGTGATTCACATAACGACTGTGGCAGGAAAGGTCGAATCTTTGCTTAGCCACAGAAGTTTTGGGCTCAATGGTGGTCGTAAGTTGAGGACTACCTGTACGTTGAGTTCATTCAGGGACTAGAAAGCTGTTTTAAAATAAAATTAGAACAACAGATTATAGGGTATCTCTTTATTACCCACGTCCCTGTCATAAGAGTGGTTCCCGATCACTTTTATTTGGATAATAAACCTGATTCGGCTCTATCGGCTGTGAGGGTCTTCAACACTCACTGCTGAGTTCCTCCTGGCGAAGGAGCTTTCCTGCAGACCCCCGGCCAGGGATGTTGACCCCAACCCACGTCCGACTCAAGAGCTTGAAGTCCCCGGGGCTCGTGGAAACCGGCAAGGAAGTGGCCACACGGGAACGACCCGAGATCTTCTCCAGGAGGTCTTCACAGCCGACCAAACGGACTTGAAGTCTACCTGCAAGCCAAAGAGAAGAACCACAAAGGGTGGGACAACTGTAGCCAAAGGGATACAATTCAAGTTCTTAGAACATAGAAGCTTAGGGCTGGAAGGGACCTCGGAGGTCTTCTAGTCTAACCACCTGCTCAAGGTGTTTTATAAATTGGGTGTTTTAAATTTGTTTTCAGCCAAAATATTTAATAATTTTAATGGACTTTTAATGTTTGTATTATCTGTATTTTAGCTTGGCTGTTCACCACCCTGAGTCCTCTGGGAGTAGGGCGGTATAGAAATTTGGTAAATAAATAAATAAGGCAGGAGATCTTATACCATCCTGGTCAAAGGATTCTATTTTTGAAAACCTCCAGTGACAGTTTAAGCTCTCGGACTTAACTTTCCATGACAACGACGCAGATATGCCGCAGGTTGTAAGGAAAAAAAATGTTCAAAATATATTACGGTAGTTTGAATGAGAAAATTGCCGGAATAATTCAGAACGGAAAATCCAGATGAATTAGCCAGTAGATCTTAAAAAAATCGGATTTTATCTCTCTGGGATTGGACAAAGATGTTGGTTCTTTGACTAATCTGATCCAGTTACAATACTCCGAAAACAATACTTCTGTTTATTTGGTGTACTGGGAAGTTTTTGTGGAAATTGGCAAACTTGTCTGCAGCTTTGTTGCCGTTTGACTTAGTGTTTATACATAAACACACACATACACAACCTCTAAGGATGAGTGAGATTACTTTGTTGTTAAACTAAACACAGTCAATCTGTTTAAAAATGCCACAACATTTTCCTTATCACATAAGAACATTCCTTGATTTTGTAAAAAAAAAAAAAAAAAATTGCTGTTAAGTCTAAAATGGAGAAACTTTCATGTAATAACGCTGGCCAGAGTCACTGTAGGGGAGGAGCGGTGTAGAAATTTGATAAAAGGGGAAAAACGGGAAAAAGGAAAAAAAAAGAGAAAAGGGGGAAGGGGTATTGGAAGAGGAGGGGGAAAAAAGGAAAGGGAAGAAAAGAGAAAGAGAAAGGGGGAAGGGGAGAGAGGAAGGAGAGGGAAAGGAAGGGGAGGGGAGGAGTGGTGTAGAAATGTGATAAAAGAAAAGGGAAAAAGGGGGAAGGGGAGGGAAAAAAAGGAAGGGAAAGGGAAGGAGAGAGAGAGAAAGAGAAGGAGAAAGAGGGAAGGGAAGGGAAGGATCAGTAAATGGATGAAAAGGAAAGAAAAGGAGGTAAATGGATGAAAAGGAAAGGAAATTAAATAACAAAATCTATATAGTATTCTTTGTTTCCAGTAATCTATGAATGCACAATTTTTATTGTCTTTTCATTTGCATGCAGACAAGCTCGAAAAGAAAATCATATTTAATGGGTTTGATGCCGGGGACTTTAATTAGTGCAGGCAAATTCAAAAAAAATTACATTTGAATCTTTATAGCTGCTGGAAAGTCGGGATGTGGTTAGAAAGGGAACGTCTTTATTCCTTTTTAAAATATCCAGGGTTTTGTAAGTCAAAGGATTGTTAAGACTTCATTGTGGCTGGGTTTTTTTTTTTTTTCCATACACAAAACTCCGGATTGGCACTTCCTCTCATTCAAAGTGATTTCCTCCCTCCCAGCCTGCTAATTGCATCCTACCGTATGGGTATATCAAGGTTTGAATTCGCCGAATTGAAAGACACACACAAATGTTGAAATGAAATTAACAGAATGACAGAGTTGGAAGGGACCTTGGAGGTCTTCTAGTCCAACCCCCTGCTCAGGCAGAAATCCTTATCCTATCCTGGAGAAAAGGTTGCCCAATCTCTTCTTCAAAGCCTTCGCTGATGACGTAAAACTATTTAACACCAACGACAATACTGCTGTCCTACAGAAGGACCTTGACTATGTATCAGAACGGTTGCGCAATTGGAAACTCCAAATCTCAACTAACAAATGCTCCGTCTCACACACTGGCAACAAAAATCAGAACCCCAAATACAAACTGGGCGGATATGACCTCGTAGACGACCCTCACTCTGTCAAGGACCTAGGAGTACTCATCTCAAACGATCTGAGCCCCAGAGCTCACTGTAACAGCATTGCCAAAAAGGCATTAACCTAATTTTGCAAAGCTTCTTCTCCGGTAATATTGTACTGCAAACCAGGGCATACAAAACCTTTGCCAGACCGATTCTCAAATACAGCTCGTCTGCCTGGAATCCGCACTGTATATCGGACATTAATACAATTGAGCGGGTCCAGAGGTATTTCACGAGAAGACTCCTCCACTCCTCTGCTCGGAACAGAATCCCTGATGCCACCAGGTTTGAAATTTTGGGCCTGGACAACCTGGAACTACGCCGCCTACGATCTGTCCTAAGCTTAGTACACAAAATTGTCTGCTACAACGTCCTACCTGTCAATGACAACTTCAGCTTCAAGTGCAATAATACACGGGCAAACAATCAATATGAACTCAAGGCAAAACGCTCCAAACTCGATTGCAGAAAATACAACTTTAGCAACAGAGTGGTCAACGCCTGTAATGCTCTACCTAACTCCGTTGTTACAGCCTCAAACCCCCAGAACTTTAACCTTAAACTGTCTACCGTGGACTTCGCCCCATTCCTAAGAGGTCTGTAAGGGGGGTGCATAAATGCACCAGCATGCCTTCCGTCCCTGTCCTACTGTCCCCATTTATTTGTATTAATTTCCTATGTTCGTGTCCATGTTTATACTTACACCTGTTATCTTGTACATGTTTGACGAAATAAATAAATAAAAAATAAATAATTAAAAGAAGCCATTCCACTAATTAATTGTTCTCACTGTCAGTAAATTTCTCTTTCCTTCCAGGGTGGATCTCCCCCCCACCCCCCGAGGGGCTCCCACCCAACGGTCTCTTGTCCTGCCCTCAGGGGCTTTGGAGAATAAGTTGCTTAAAAGATACCTGTGAGAGCCGTGGGCCTGATCGAAGTCGGGGGCGACTGTTGGGCCCCGAGGGAGAAGGTGTCCCTTATCTCTTGCTTGATCAGCCCCCATTTTGGGTCATCTGGAGAAAGTTGACTCAGAAGATGCTCGAGAGCCAGTCGAAAGAGATCGATCTTTTGGGAGGATTCCTGCAGACAAGCCTGAGCCTAGAGCACAGTGTAAGACAGAGAGAGGGAAAAAAGGGTTAAAAGTTTGAAATAAGGGGAGTCCTGGACTTCAAGGTAAAAGGGAAAGGTTCCCATCACACATATGTGCCAGTCGTTCCCAACTCTAGGGGGCAGTGCTCATCTCCGTTTCAAAGCCAAAGAGCCAGCGCTGTCCAAAGACGTCTCCATGGTCGTGTGGCCGGCATGACTCAACGCCAAAGGCGCACGGAACGCTGTTCCCTTCCCACCAAAGGTGGTCCCAATTTTTCTACTTGCATTTTTTACCTGCTTTTGAACTGCTAGGTTGGCAGAAGCTGGGACAAGGAACGGGAGCTCACCCCGTTACGCGGCAATAGGGATTCGAACCTCTGAACTGCCAACCTTTCGATCGACAAGCTCAGCGTCTTAGCCACTGAGCCACCGCGTCCCTGGACTTACGATCACAATTGAGCCCAAAAACTTCTGTTGCTAAGTGAGACATTTAGTAAGTGAGCTTTGTCCCGTTTTACGACCTTTCTTGCCACGGTCGTTAAGGGAATTTTAACATGCAAAATTCAGCGCGGATAATTCAAGTGTGAGATCTAGCAGGTTTTTTTCTTTCATCCAGCAGTTTCCAGAAGTCTCTCTACAGTGCTGCAAATCTAGTGACTGTCTTTGCTGGGGGATCCTGGGAATTGTAATCCAACATATCCGGCGGAGGAAGCCCCCTTGAACTGCAGGCTTCACCCTCCACGGGGACTAGAAACATGCAGAGTCACCAACTCTGGTTGCAGAATCCGTTTGCTGCAGATGCAAAACTCCACTCACCTCTGCCAACATCTTCCTGTCCTGCACCCGCCGTCCGCCCAGGATCTTCACCACGTTTTTGGCTCCCTCAGCCACCGCCGCTTCAATCCGCAGGCGATGCCTCAGTTCTTCCAGACGCAGCTCCAGAAGCAAGGTGGGCCCCCTGCCTGCTACCTCTGCAGAGACGGAAGGGCATAATCAGGAGGAACCAGCCACAGCCGACAGACTGAGCGACCTTCTACCACTGGAAACAGGAACACAACCCCTCCGCCTGCAAAGGGCTCCCTGCTGCTTTTCATGCACAGGACACGGGGTTTTTTTACTGATTTTTTTAGCAGAGAAAGGAAAACGAAGCAAGTGGCTAGTCCATATTGAGTACAAATAGGTAAAACAGGTTCTCGGGACTAGCAATGTGATTTTTTTTATCTGCAAGGGCAGGAGCTGATAAAGAGAACAGCTTCCCTCTTTGCTGGAGGACAGAACTGGGGGAAGATTACAAAATAACCACAGGGATGGCTTTTCCCTCGCAGGGTTTACCATCAGCAGTTGCCTGATTTCCATTTGGAAAAACAGTGCCTATTTGTGTGTGCGTGGGGAGCGAGGGTTGTTGGGGTATCCAAGCGGTACCTGCTGTTTGCATGCCCACCGGTCGGGTTGAGGGGAATTACCTGGAGCACCCGTCGCCTGAGACAGCTTCAGCATCTCCATACGGATCTGCTCAATTTTCGTCTTGCTGTCCTGAAATGTTTGCTGAGCAGCTGCCAGGAGTTTCCGCTCCTGGAGGAGGAAGAGAGAATCCGAGGTGAGGAACATCAAGTGTTTAAGGTGTGAAAAATCAGGATCATACTTGAAGCCCCACTTAAGCTGATGTATTACTCATTACCCTAAACACAAGAACCCAGACAACGAATGGTCAGCGCCAAATTGGTGCTGTATAATCTGTGACTGGAACAGCGTCTTACCCACTGAGCCGCCCCGTCCCAATCACTGCCATAAGGCAGCCTTAAGGGAAGAGGGGTGGGTTGGCACTTTGATGGACAAAGGGGACCCCACTCACCTTTGCTGTGCTGGAATAGACCTGGAGCATCTTCTCGGCTCCCTGCTTCACTTTCAGCTCAATGTGAAGCTGTTTCTTCAAAGCCTCCAGCCTTTTTGAAATGTGGTTGGGGTCTTTTCCCCAAAGCTTGAGATCGGGTGGCCCGTTTGCATCTGGGGAGGACACAAAAGCCAATCTGACAAGAGGCAACTAAGCAGCAGCCCCTTGGGTAGCAGGGGCAGGACCCGGATGGGAGACCACTCAGAAATTCTGAACTTGCATGCTTTAAGAGGTATGGACTTCAACTCCCAGAATCCCCCCAATAAGCATCCTTTAAGACTCCTAGAATTCCCCAATTGACAGGCTTTAAGATGGGTGAACTACAACTTCCAGAATTCCCCAGTTGGCATGATTTAGGAGGCATGGACTTCAATTCCCAGAATTCCCCAGCCCTGTGCACTTCCACATCCCACCTGATTGGCCACCGTCTCGCTCCCCGGTGACAATCCGTGCTTGGAGTGCTTGGAGCTGGCAATGCAACTGCTCCAACTTCCGGCTGGATGATTTCAGAGCCGTCTCCACGTGGACCAAATTCTTCTTGTCTTTGGTCGCCCTCCGCAAATTCTCAGCCCCTTCCTTGATTTTCAGCTCTTTCTGGATGGCCCGGCGGATGGATTCCTTTTGGGATTCCAGTTTCTGCTGGATCCCTGCTGGATCTGGGACCTTCAGCCGGTTGCACAAATATAAGGACAGATAACAAAAGGCAAAATTCAGAAAAAGAAATCAAAACACAAATAAACAACTTAAAACTTTACTGAATTGTTGTACGCTGCCTAGAGTCACTTTTAATGAGACGGGTGATGATTTAAAACAGGGGTCTCCAACCTTGGCAACTTTAATCCTGGAAGCTTAAAGTTGCCAAGGTTGGAGACCCCCGATTTAAAATATGACAGGAACAGGAATCAAAACAAACCCAAAACTTAAAAGGCAGAAACATGAATTGAAACACAAATATAAAATTTAAGAGGCAGAAATACGACTCGAAAAACAAAAACAAAATGTAAGCAGACAGACACAAACAGAAATCTCCAAGTGCAAAAATACCAATCGAAACACAAACTCAAAACTTAAGAAAAAAAGATTAAACCTGAAAATTAATAATAAGATTATATCCTTTGGCTTCTCAGCTATTGCTGGAAACCTGACCATCTTTAGAGCACGTGTCCAGATTAATTCTGACAGAAAGAAGATTGTAATTTTTCAATTTTTGGAACTTTCTTGGATTCTGATCATTGGGTTCAAGAGTGCCATAAACGGGCCGCATAGTAATGCCTGAATGGTGGGTTTAACATGTACAAAATCAGGTTATTATTTAGCAATTTGTTTTCCAAACCGCTGCCCAACCCTCGCTTTGAAAAAAGAGATAGAGCTAGGGGAAAAATAACATTTCATTTCATTCAAACTGAAATTAAAGTAGTCTTAACATAAACGCTCCATCTTCGGCTCTAAGAATGCTAATTTATTAGTGGCTTTATTGATGAAAGAAGTCAGCAAAGCACTTTGGTCTGAAGAAATCTTTCTCAAAAAACTGAAGGACATATCTGCTAAAGTCACTGAATGTGACTACAGGTAGTCCTTGACTTACAATCATTCATTTAGTGACCGTTCAAAGCTGCAACGGCACTGAAAAAAGCGACCATTTTTCACACTTATGACCGTTGCTGCATCCCCATTGTCACCTGGTCAAAATTCAGATGTTTAGCAAACTGGCATGTACTTATGACGGTCGTAGTGTGATCCCCCCTTTTGTGACCTTCTGATGATCCAAGTTACTTAACAACTGTGGGACTAACTTAACCATGGCTGTGATATACTTCACGATTGTGGCAAAAACGGTTGTAAAAAGGGGCAAAACGCACGTAACGACTGTCTTGTTTAGTAACAAAAATGTTGGGCTCCATTGTGGCCGTAAATCAAGGACTACTTGTATCCTGTAGGAAATTAAGGAAGAAGAAGGCGGCCTCGAAGAGCCACAAGGGTTGAGTTGTGGTGTGATGCTTCACTCTTTCACATTTCAAGGCAAAAAAGGGCGAGGGGGGGGGACACACACACGTGTGGCAGTGAGATATTCCACAGCTCAACTCCCCCCCCCCAAGCCGGAAACCTGGGAAGGTTTCCCGTCTCTAAACAAACAACTCCTGGAAATTGGAGAAACTGTGGCAGAGGCAGGAAAGTCTCGCCCAGCGAGGAAACAGACCGGATTTCGGAGGAAACGCAGCTCGGCTTAAGGTTAAGGCAGGGCAGAGGGGCTGAGATGGTGGGGGGGGGGAGAAGCTGGATTCACTTAACAACCATGTGAATCACACCTCCCTGCCTAGCCTAACACAACACACACATACACATCCAAGAGACCCTCTCCCCAGGCGAGAAAGACCCAACCCTGACAGAGCCAGGACAGGCAGGGAAGCCAGCAGCACAAACTTTTAGGCAGCCCATCCTTTTTTTGGGGGGGTGGGAGGGCGGTCTTTGCAAAGAAAAGGAAGGCAGAGAAGGCAGGTTTAAAGACCCCTCCGCTGCAAAGCCAGGGGCAGCCCCTGGAGGTCCCAGTCCTCGGAGATCCTGGCCCCCAACCTCCAAACAAGCCAATCCACAGGGCTCGGATTCCTGCCCACCCCCCTCCTCCCACCCACGAGCAACACAAAACGCGCGTCGACCGCCGGAATCCCCAACTCGCGCCTGGTTTTGCAAAAGCCCAGTTGGACAGGACCCCCCCCCCCCCCAACCTCCAGCCGGTTCCCTGGCGGCATAGGCGCAGCAGCCCCGGCTGGGGAAAGGAGGCGCCGGCCTTGAGGCCGCTTTGCAAAGGCGCACCTGCGCTCTCACCTGTTGGATCTGCCCGGACGCCATCGCTGCTGCAGCCACCGGAGCCCGTCCGGCGCCGGCGGGGAACTTTTTCAAACTTGGCCCGGCCCAGCGGAGGAAATGCGGCGCGCATCTCGCGCCCTCTGCTGGCTCTCCGACCCGGCCGGAGCCCGGGAAGCCCCTGGGGAAAAGTCGCCCTCGCAGGCAGCCCCCGGGCCCTAGGAAGGTGGCGGCCTCTGGGGCAAGTTTCGCCTTGCGCTCCCGTGCGCCTGGGGCGGAGGGCTTCCCCCTCCCTTGCCATTGATGGCAGGATGCCGGCGGGAGGGAAGATGCCGAAGGTGGCAGACTTGATTTCAAGCCACTCATTCAACCTTGTTTTATTTATGAATGAAAACAATGAAGGTAGAAAGCAGGACAGCATCCCAATAAGCCCTTCTTCATTGCAATCGTATGCTCTATACCAGGGGCGTTTTTCAATACTTTTGTCGTGCCCAATAAAACCCCTTCCAGCACATGGATTCTGTTTTAATTAAACCATTTTTGTAATTTTGGCCTTTCTTCAAACGTTTTGGTGCAGTCTCAATCCGCCTTGTAAACCTGGTTTTAATCTTGGGAGAAACAATTCTCATTGGGTGCAATTTGCAAGGCAAACGTTCTAACAATATCCGATTTGTATTCAGAGGGATCTCTAAATTGGATCCTGTAAACTGTTGGAAATTGGGCCTGAATTTGTTTCATGTCAGATCCAGATTAAAAATAAGCCTGTTTTTTAAGGCAGTTTCTTAGAGAGGGCAGAAGAATCCTGTTATTTCAACAGACACTTTTTTGAGTGAAAGATGTTGTAAAGAAAAACCCGATAGAAAATTTAGTTTGGCTGCACCAATGAGAAGTCACATTTCATTTTTCAGCAGGCGATTCTTACTATTTGAGACTGTCCTTCAAAATCATAGATCGGATTTACTTATTTACTTCTTTGGTGGATTTAGCAATACAATTTCTCAAGTGCAGTTTAATTTGCTTGTCCGATTTGCAACTGAAGCGAATCCACATGTGAAAAGCTATTCTTTAAGGCGGTAGTATCAACTTAAGATATACATTAACAGCGCTTTAAAAATTTTGACCAATGGCACGGAGGCTGAGGAAGAGTAACCCCAATGAGCTCTGCCCCACAATTCCCAAGGGAAACAAAAGCTTTTTAATTCAAGACCAATCCAGTGATGATCTTTATTGATATCAACAGATGAAGTTACATAATTCTTCCTACATTGAATTAAAATTTAAAAGCATCACGCTAGGATACCTCAAAAGCATCTTCATCTCCCCAGAAGCCATGTTTGGAAAACCAGCCAGTTCAGCTTTGTTTAGTTTGGTTGTCAATTTATACAGGGACTGCCAGGTTTTTCCACCCCAGAGAACCAGCCAGTCACAATTCACAGGGAAAAACAAAAGGAAGGAATGATGATTTAGCCTGAACCTGGAGCCCACCAGCCCTGGACCGATGGATACCAGAGAGGGGAAGGGCTGCAGCCGTTTGCACAGCCAACGTCTTGGTCTTAAGGGTCCCTTGTGATGCGTTTTGCTCTAGTGGCATGCTGAAACACCAGGCTTTGTTTAGTGAAGACTATCAGCCCCCTTGTGTACACATTAAGTTTTATTGTAACAAAGCAACTTGTACACTTTTTAACGTTTAAAACTGAGCATTTCTTTTCCAGTGAAACAAAAAAAAAAGTTGGAAAAAAAACCAAAACAAGGAACAAAATTACAGTAGAGAATGTAAATTCCAAATAAAATCCTACAGGGGAGAGGGGGGGGGGGGTCGGCTGATTCTCCATCAAGTGGAAGGGCTGAACTGTAATCATTAGGAGAGAATTTATAATTTTGTTTTAAAGTGTCATCTTAAACTGCAAAGATGTTTGTTAAACATCACGATTAAACATGCCAAAAGGAGAAGAATCCATGTTTTGTCAAAATGCCCATTTAACCCACCCCAACATCTGAAACCCACCCCTTGCTTACCCTGTCTATAACCCCCCCATTTTTTTTAGCTTTTTCATTTTTTTTTAAACAAGAGAAATAGACAGATACATGTTGGTAAATGCTAACTGTCCATATTCACATAGAGACACAGTGTAATCTCCGAACCCAATATACAGAGAAAGAAGGAAAAAGCTAGATTCTATGCAACTACCACACAGGGGGGCCTAGCACTCCGCAGCCTCCAGGCTGGAGCAGACGGTTCTCGTTCTTCCCCACAGAACACAGTGCGCTGATGCCACTGACAGTTTTTTTTCTTTTTTTTTTTTCGTTTCAAAAAACAGGGATTTAAAAAAATTGAAATGGGTCGAGATTCTCTTTCACTGTATTCTGCTCAAAGATATTTTTCTCCAAAATTATTTTGTGAACCATGGTGAAGAGGAGAAGAAAGAAAAGACCTCGGGAGAACAATGCGACTGAGCACAAGAGGGCAGGGAGGGGGAGGGAAAGGATGGGGGGGGGAGAGGAATAAGACAGCAATTTGCTCCCAGGGACTGGTGGAGGGAAAAGGAAGGATGGACTGTGGTTGGAATCTGTCAGTGTTCAGTCATCTTCTCCTTCATCCTCCTGTGGAGAGAGAAAAAGCAACATTTTCAAATAAACGGCTGAGCTAATTAAGTAAACCACCCGTGTCTCCATTTCCTTCGGAACCAGGGAAACAAGCAGGAAGAAGGGGGCAGGGTTTGAACAAACTTGATCTAAGGCTCTTATTATTACTGGGGAATGCTTAGTGGGGGTTCCGTTTTGGGATTGTGAATGGCTCTCTGGTTCTACTTTGAAGTCCTTTTATGTTACATTGGTATAGCACTGCCAGCAAATATATTACGCTAAAAGATGAACCTGAATTTGAAGCGACCACCACCCACTGAAAGAAAAAAAAAAAATCTATTGTGACTGAATTGGAGGCAATTTTCAAGATCAAAACTAGTGCGCAGGGTGAAGTGGGCTTTGACTGTGGAAACTACGGAAGCGAGATTCTCGTTTCAGTGCCTTGGGGCCATGAGGTCCTTGGGAGCAGGGTTTCCTGACCTCAGCAACTTTAAAGATGTGCGGACTTCAACTCCCAGCATTCTCCAGCCAGGCTCTGGAGCATAATATGACCTAAGTAAAGTAGCAGGTTACACCACCTAGAGGAGAAAAACCATTAACTGGTGCTTATGCCACTTGCCTAGCGGCATTTCTCCCCTATGGTGGTAGCGGTACATCAGATCATGGCGATAAAAAGAAACATTTCCTTCCAAATCCATTCACCTGCCATAAATAAGCTAATTAGTGCTAATCCAATCCTGTGTATGTATATATATATATATACTTTTTAATTACGTGGGATTTATCAGCAAAAATTAAGTTTCTCCTGCTCGCTGAGTGCAAGTTACGCAACTTGTAACTACAACTTTAGCAGAGGCTGAATTCGAACTACGAATCAGCCAAAGCAACGGTTTATGGTGAAGCATTCAGTCCGGGGAATCTTCAAAAGGCTAGTTCTGTTCTGAGCTTACAAGTTTCAGGGCAATGTAAGGTCCCTAACTGCCATCCCAAGAGGGAAATCTTAGAGCTCTAACCTCTCCTTCTTCTCCCTCATCATCATCTTCATCTTCCTCACCCTCATCTTCATCACCTTCCTCATCGATGTCCTCCAAGCCTTCCTCCTCTTCATCATCGTCGTCATCCTCTTCTCCCTCACCTTCTTCATCGTCCATATCGGGCACCTTGTTGGGCACAAAGGAGAGTTATAGCAAAGGGAGCCCCCCCAAGTGCTTTGACCAGCCTGGCAGCCAACGGGCCTTCCCGGCAGACGCTCACCAGGTAGTACTGCAGCGGGTTTGGCCAGATGTCGTCCTTGATGACCTCCCCTAGTTCATCGGCCCCTGCATCGGAGTGGTCAGTAAACCAGGTAAAGAAGCTCTCCGGTTCTTCATGCTGCCTCTTTCTGCTGGCCTTGTTCTGCGTTTGGCTCGAGCGCTTTGTCAGGTCCTTAGTCCGCAAAAGAGCAAAAAAGATCAGTCCTCCCATCCACTTGTTTTCTCTCCACAACTGCTTGCATGCCAACTCACAACTCCCCCCAATGTAGTAGGTCTAGCTGATGTTTCTGCTAAAATTTGGTAGTGGAGTTCATCTGCCTCTCTTCCTTTGACAGTCTTCTCATGGCACAACAGCCAATAACAGTGAAGGAAAACAAGAGCTTGGTACTGGGAATAGTTTAAGAGAATCACAAACATTGCAAGCAGACATGACCTTGAAATTATTTCTCCCATCCTGAGGGGAAATAAGGATGGGATCCTGACTCCAGGAGCAGTCTGTTGTAGCATCCCACCCTCCATTGCTAGAAAAATGCAATTTTACTGGCCTTAAGGGTATTTCCTTCAAAACTTTGTCATAGTTCAAAACTATGCAGCGACTATGACATTTTACCACAGCCTAGTTTTGCCACATAAGGTTGTCGGGAAAAATCACAAATAATGAACGGCCCCAAAGGAAGGCAGCATAAAGGTTAACAATCTCAGAGTAAACCAATTCAGTTCAATGGGGCAGATTTTTCACACCCATTGTTTCCATTGCCCTGTGGCAGGCTGATCATGGCTTCCAATTAAGACCCTCCCTTTCATGTTATAGGGTGGGATTCAACTTCACATGCTGCAAGGATTTTAAGGAAGGAACAATCCCCCAATATTTTATTTCATGCAGTTTGTCTGCTCCAAATTCTGGCCGGAGGAAATGCTACATTAACAACCTGAATCAATATTCTAACCAGAGTGACACTATTACATAAGTAGATGTACTTTCATAGTAAAATAAATAGTCTAGGAACACTTTTTCCAACTCTACACGTTTTATTAAAAGCCATCAGCTTTTTGTGAGCTTCTACTATCAGACTCCTGTTCTTATCTTTTTACTGTTATGTATGGTAATTTTACACTTAATGGAGTTAAATACCTTCCCAGATTTCCATTTGATTTCGCTGGACTTGGATGAGGGGTCTCCACTTTCGTTCAGATGAAACTCTTTGGAGAGCATCTTGTTTTCAAAATAGGGATTCTCATCAAAATACTGCATTCAAAGGAACAGACAAAAATAGAGAGTCTTGAAATTTACATATTGCATATAGTATGACCTTTGAATTGCTTACCATCCGTACACTAAGCTTGCACATTTTCCCCCTGCACAACCCAAGTGCAGATTGTTGCAACCCCCCCTTCCCCCAATGACCAACAAGCACCTCAAAAGGGTTTCAAAGCATCAATCCATCCTCTGGAAGGATATTTTGAGACATGCTGCGGAGGAGATGTATTCCAAACAGCATTTTTTTTTTAAAAAAAGTGTAAAAATGGTGTGTCCTACACCTGTACTTACAAAATCTATTCTGTAACCTGATTTGATGTCCTCAAACTCCGTCACCTCCACTCTGATCAAATAATGCAAGGCTTCTTCATCTTCCTCTCCCAACAGTGCAGATACTAAGGCAGAAAGATGAAATTTGTATTACAAATAATTTCAGATGAAGCCACTATCTCATTAACCGGATCGGTTTCTCCCTCAAATGTATGCTTTCCTACTTAATTCCCGCTTAAGTGTTCTAGAATGTTAAGTTTAACAGAAATCACGGCAACTGGGAGGAGGAACAATATTAGATATGTTCACTGCTTTGAGTTATTTATAAAAACAATAAAGCTGGGATTAAAATAAAATCTAAAATCTAACTGAAAATAGGAACTAGCTAACTAAGGACCTTTGCATTTCAAGACTTTCATTTGCATGTGATATGAAAGACTACAAGTCACTTAAAGTGTTTTGTAAGTTTTCAGAAAAATAAACAACTCTGCTTACCTTGTGGGTGGTTGACAAATGTTGTTACCCAAAAGTTGGGGATTTTGGCGATCAATTCTGACCTCTTCTGGAAAAATGGTTGGCGGAGTTTGTTGTATTTCTGTTCTACTTTCAAAATTTCCTCACTGGCTTGTTCGTTCAGTCTGAACACAAGATTTAAACATGTGTAAAAACCTTTACGTGGTACTGAAAGCTAGAGTATTAAGCAGATTTTAACCCAACATGGAAGCTTTCACATAGCAAAATGCCAAATCCACACTTCCATCATCAAATGTAACATTTATCAACGAAAGATTTTGTTTTGGCTTTAGGTAGAAAACCTCAACTGAGAAGTTCCAGTGTACGAAAGAAATGAATTGAGCATTAAACCATTTTAATTGTTCTGCATGAGAGCTCTTGTTTTGCAGAAATGTTACAATTTATGTCAAATCCTCAAAACAGTGGGTGGGAAAAAAAACCTGAAACAGCCAATTGTGTTACATTGTTTAAAAAAAAAAGTGGGGGAGAGTTTTTTTCTCAACTAATTCCAAGTTCAAATTTTATTGAAATTCTATATATTAAAAATCATCTTAGACTACATCCTATCAAGCTAGTTATTAAATCAGGAAAACCTATTTGCAATACAGTCCTTTTACAGGATAGCAAACTAACCACAAAACACTTTTAAAAGCAGATTAAACACATGGTTTACCTGTCTATTTCATTCTGTACTTCATCAATATGTTCAATTGCTTCCTGCTGCTCTTTGTCTGGAGAGAAAATAAAAGTTTCAAAAAGGATCAAACTGGGGACAAGGCAATGTTTTCAAACATCACACATGGCGTCAAGACTCCTGGAACTTTTGCTAAATCTGGCACCCTTAAAACAGATTTGAACATTTTGGCCTTTCTCTTTCGGCAGCAACCCCAAATCCTCCCTCCAGGAAGGGAAGCCCCCCCTTGCAACAGAAACATGAGTCTCCCTCCCATATCTGCTTAAAAGGGGGGGGGGGGGGCGTGCAATCGCTTGCATTGGGTTCAGTCCTTCCCTTTGGCCTAGCAACCTGGCCAGGTGACTTCGGGCCAGTCCCCTTTTCTCCCGCCCCAACCCACCTCCCAGGATTGTCGTGGTAGGGAGGGGAAAACGAGGCTCTTTAAAAAAAAAAGGCGGGATTGAATGAAACTTGGCTGGAACAACGGGCGGATATTTTTTTTTTTTTTAAAAAAAAGGCCCCCAATCCGAGTCTAAACATCTGGCGGTGCCCTCAACCGTAAGAAAAGCCGCCCAGCACTTTCGCTTCCGGTCCAATTTTGCCCCCCCCCCACCACTCCCACAACAGGAGCAGCCCACCCCAAATTCAAAAACTTCCCAGCCGCATCGAAAGGCGGGGGGGGGGGGGAAGAAAAATAATAAAGAAAGAAGACCCCCCTCCCCACCTTAACGAAGTTTCCCTCCCTCTCCCCTTCCCCTTTTGGGAATCCCAATCCATCCCACATTCGTTGCAGCTCCTGCAGCCGGAAGGCGCCCCCGAGCCTCCTCCTGGTGGGGGTGGGGAGGAGGAGGAGGAGGAAGGAAAAAAAATATATATATATAAAAATTCCCACCCCCTCCGGGACAAACCACCTGCCGGGCGCCAAGTTTCCCCAGCACGTGCGGCCCTCGCAGGAGGGGGGGGAGGAGGAGGAGTGGGGGGCGCCCCCTCCCTCCAGGAAGGTGGGGGGGCGGGCGAGGAGCGCACGTGGCGCCCCCGAAGAGGGAGGGGAGGGGAGGGGAGAGCGCGGGGCCCCCGGCCATGCGGCGAGCGCAGCCATCATGGCGGCCTAATCGGCGTGAGGGGGGGGGGGGAGGAGGAGGGGAGGGATCGGCGCCATCGGGCCGGCTGGGCCTCGCTGGAGCGGCAGACAAAAGGGGCGCCGAAGATGGCCTCCTCCTCCTCTCCTTCTCCTTCTTCTTCCTCGGCGGGCAGAGGGAGGCCGTCCAGGCGGCGATCGGCGTTGCAGGCCGCACATCCGGCCCCCTCGCCCGCCCGCCTCCTCCGCCTCCGCCGTTCGCGCCTCCGGGGAAGATGGCGGCCGAGCGGCGAGGGAAGAGAAGCCGAGGGAGGGAAGGAAAGAAGGAAGGAGCCCGGCCCCGCCCGCCCGCCCGCGCCTACCGGAGATCTCGTCGGCCCCGTCGTGGTTGGAGTTGAGCTCCTTCTTGGTGACTTTGGCCGCCGGCGCCGACATGTTGAGGGAGGAGGGAGCGCGGAGACTCGCCTCGCCTCAGACCGGCCTGGCCCGGCCGCCGCCGCCTGCCTCGCTCGCTCGCTCGCTCGCTCTCCCGCTCCGACGGCCCGCCCGCAAGGCCGCGCGTCGACCGAGGCGGCGCTGGGTGGCCGAGCCCGGGTCCCCTCACGCGATGACCGCCGCCGCCTCCTCCTCCTCCTCAGGCTGCTCCAGGCGAGGGGTGAGCGCTGCGCAGGCGCAGAGAGGCGCTTTTTCTCCTCGCCCTCCCGCGGCCGCCAGCCGACTGAAGGCGCGCACGGAGACTGCGCGCAGCGGGGCCCGACTCGGAGGATTCTCCCGCCCCCTGAGGCGCGCAGGCGCAGACGCGGCCTCTCCCGGACGCTAGGAGACGGCGAGAGGGGCGGTGCGCAGGCGCGGAGGGCCTCCTCTCCTCGGCGGGCGAAGGCCCGCGGGGGAGCGCGCAGGCGCGTGCGGGGCCTGTTAAGCCCTCTCCCCAATCGGGTGGCAGCAGGAGAGAGGATGAAGCCGAGCTAAGCCGCATGCGCGGCCGCGAGAGAAAGAAGGAGAGAGGAAAAGAGAAGAGGGAGAAAGAGAAAGGCGTCAGCGCGGCTCCCTCCTTCCCGCCCTCCGCCTGTCTGCCTTCTGCGCAAGCGCACAGGCGCCTTTCTTTCTCCTCCCCCCCCTACAGGAGTAATGGAATAAAGAGAGGTCAAGCGGCCCTCCTCGAGAAGAACAGCGTTCTGCGCAAGCGCGGTGGCGCGGCGTCTCCCCCTCCCCTCTTGAAACGCGCTTCAATTTTTTTTCCAGCGGGCGATGTTTTGAACGAAGGGGCGGGGCTGAGGGCCGAGAGCCCGCCCCTCTTCCCTTTGGATTGGTGGCCGGGGGTTATAATAGGCAGCGCAGAGGCTGGGAGTGGGCGGGGCGATCTGGCTCTATCTGGTCCCGATGCCCGCGGGGGCGAGCGAAAGTAGGGCGGCGGGCGCGCATGCGCGGGCAGGGGGGGGGGGAACGCGTGCGTTTGCGGAGAAAGGCTGCTGCGCGCGGGAGTTTCCTGCCCTATTGTGCGCTGGAGGGGGGAGGGGAGGGGGGAGGCTCTTTGGGGCTGTTGCATGCATGTTACATGTTGCACGTCTCCGACCTAGCTTGCAAATGACACAAGCTGTTGCAGAAAGCCCCCCCCCAGCTTTCCAAACGGGGGGGGGAAGAGAATTGGAGATCAAGTCCCCCTCCCCCCTTCAGGCATGCCCTTGCAGCGCAAAACAAGGCATGGCCACAGCTGCACCCCTCCCCCCCAGTTGCCTGGGGGGGCTGCAAAGAAATGCTGCAGAAAATGCCAATTGTTCCAGCTTCTCAATCCTGAAATCGTTCTTGCCCCACTAAAGGCAAAGCAGAATCAAGACTTGGGTGGGGGCGGATTCCACAGGCACAGCAACCCCCCATATTCCTCCCCCCCAGGTTGATGCGGCTGGCTGCCCACCAGCAATGGCACCCGCTTTCCTGCTGCAGCCTCAGCTTGCCCTTGCACCAAACGTGCGCTTGTACCGTCCGCTGAATCACGGCTAATTGGCCCTGGGTTTACCCGGTCTGGCGCTCTGGGAATGCACAACCGACCCGTGGGAAGCGGCAGCGCAAGGCTCGGCGGAGAGGCGGCAGCGCTAATTGGCGGCTTAAATGTGTTGCGTGCAAGATTTTTCCAGCAGGGTCGGTGCCAAATCCCTCCTGCACAAACCCTTGGCTGTTTCCCTAGGCTTTTAATTCCCCAGAGGCAGAACACCACAGCTGGAAGAGACCTTGGAGGTCTTCTGGTCCAACCGCCCCTGCCTGCACAAGCAGGAGACCCTATACCCCTGATGGCGAACTTATGGCACCCGTGCCACAGGGAGCCATATCTGTGGATACACAAGTGTTGCCCTAGCTCAGCTCCAGCACACATGTGGGCACCGGGGAGCTGATTTTCAGGCCTTCTGGGCCCACCGGAAGTCAGGAAACGGGCCGTTTCCAGCCTCCGGGGGGGGAGGGGAGGCCGTTTTCACTCTCCCGAGGCTCCAAAAAAGCCTCTGGAGCCTGGGGAGGGCAAAAAAACGGGCCCACCGGTAACCTTTTTGCTGGGTTGTGCGCAGATGCGCGCGGGGGGGGGGGCACAAAAAGGTTAGCCATCACTGCTCTATACCATTTTATACAAATGGCTGTCCAGTCTCTTTTTAAAAGGCTCCAGTGATGGAGCACCCAAAACTTCTGGAGGCAACTTCCGTTCCACTGTTTGAGCCCAAAATTTCAGCTGTTAAAATGAGTTTTGCCCCATTTTGCGATCCCTTTTGCCACGACTGTTAATAACTGCAGTTGTTAAGTTAGTCATATAGTCATTAAATGAATCCGGCTTTCCCCATTGATTTTGCTTGTCGGAAGATTGCAAAAGGGGATCATGTGGACACTGCAACCGTCGTAAGTACATGCCAGGTGCTAAACGATCACTCCGTTCATCGACAAAACTTCAAGAGGTCTCCCTGCTCAAGTTGGGAGACAGGGCGATGTTCTGGCACATACCCCAAATGTGTTTCAGGGATGTGTCTTGTTAAAAATGGCTTAAAAAAAAAAAATCAGAAGGGACTGAAAGATTTTTAACATCCCTAAGGCAGGGCTGGTTGAGGTGGGGAAGCCTGCTGGGTCTCGTGAAGCAAAAACTCTCACACCGTCAGTTTAAAAATCCTTCTGTATTTTACAACAGAAATAACTTAAGAGGAGAAACCAAACGTCCCGAGAAAGAGCAAACGAGCCCTGTGCCGTCCCCGAAGTTCTGCACGTACGGATGAGGCTGTCTTATTTTTCCAATCGCTGGATTCCTAATTGCAAACGCCATTTCCGGTTATAAGGATGGATCGTTTTCTGATTTTCTCTCTCTCTCTCTTTTAATAGAAACACTTGAAAGAAAAGGAAAGGGCGTCTCATCCCACTGTCTCCTACACCACCTAAAAACAGAGAAACGGCGCAGGGCGGAAGCCGGAAGTGCAACCAAACCGAAAGTCTGTTAACACGTCAACCCAAAGACTCAAAAGGCAAAAGAAAACACGCGTCGGGCGCCTTCCCGAAGAGCTCGGCTGCCCATCGGCGCCTCAGCTTCCTTCTGGGATCGGAGCAAAGCGGAAAATCCGACATGGCGGAGCGGAGATAGCCGGATCCTTCTAGGTGCGATTCAAGGTCTGGAAGATCCGGGAGATCTGTAACATGACTGGCCCGGTTTCGGGGTCGTTCATCCACTGCGTGCTATTCAAGGGGTTCTCAAGCATGTCTTCAAAAGCTGCCAGAGAAAAGAAGAGAGGGTAGATCTTAGTCCCCCACCCACCTCGTCTTACGACCGCAACTCAGTCCGCCTTCCATGTCTCCGAAGTCTGGACCGAAATTCCTGGGAAGCCGTGGGACTTACCGAGTAGAGTTTTAGGGTTGGTCAGCCCCAGCTGCACCACGGGGTTTTCTAAGATGGCTTGGAAAAGAGGACTGGCAGGGTCAATCCCCTTGTCTAAATCTTCTGGGGTCGGCTTCCGGTCACCCAGCAGCCACTCGCACTGAGCGGAGGGAAAAAAGACGAAGAATGACCCCCTTTGCATCCCTCCAAGGACAAGAAGAACTGCTATCAACTCAATTGATTCTGTCATTTATACTTCTATGGCTGCCTGGGGTCTGGTCTAACTACTCTCCTGCCATCGCTCTGCTGAACAGCTAATTCTCACAGAGCTGTCTAATGTCTATGTGTATTTATCCATGTAGTATGGTTGGATATTATTGTTTATCATTATTATCTTTCTTACGCTCCTCTCTTACTGGTATTATTTTTATGGTTGTTATCATTATTCTGTTGCTTTGCATGTATGCTGAGAGCTGCTGGACCAGAGACAAATTTTCCTTCTGTGTCTAACTTCACGTGGCCAAAGGAAGTATTCAATCCAATTTCAATTCTGCTTTGGCACTGACCTTGTCTGAGTTTGGAAGCTCAGCAGGATCAGGCTCGGTTAGTGCGTGGATGGGAACCTACCAGGAAATCTCTGGCTAGATTGGGGAAATGTAAAAAAAAAAAAAAACCCAGAGCAAACTCTTCCAAGAACACAACCCCCTTGGAAAAAGGTTTTACTTTTATTTTAACCATCCAGAATTGGGTGGATTACAAATTTAATTGTTATCATCATCGTTATCTCGCTAAACATGCAGTCAGCGGGGTTTTTGAAGGAACCCATCGAAGCAATTCGGAACACAGAATCATAGGATGGGAAGGGGGGGGTCTTCTAATCCAGCCCCCTGCTCAAGGCAGGAGACCTTACACCATCCCCAACAAATGGTTGTCTAATCTCTTCTTGAAAACCTCCAGTGATGGGAGCACCCACAACTTCTGGTGGCAAGTCGTTCCACTGATTAATTGTTCTGTCAGGAAATTCCTCCTTCCTTCCTTCTAGGTTGGATCTCTCTTTAATAAATTTCCACCAGTTACTTCTCGTCCTGCCTTTAGGTGCTTTGGACAATAGGTGTCCCCCTTTTCTTTGTGGCAGCCCCTCAAACATTGGGAGAAGCTGCCATGTCCCCCCCTGGACTTCAGGCCCCTGGATAAGCTGCGTGTGAGAAGCGGGTCTGCCCTGCTTAAGTCGGGAGAGACTCACGGCGGCGTTTTGCTGGTTGTTGTTAACCCTGAGGGCGTCCACCACTTCTTTCTCGTCAAAGCCCATCTCCATTAAGGCCGCCACCGCCTGAAAGAGAACCACGGAATCGCTTACATGGGAGGGGGGGGGGGGAAACCGTGTCCCTGCGCCTCTTTCCCAGGACTCCCAAGGCCAGCAGGTAGTTTGGGATGGAGGAAAGTCGTGAACAGCTGCTAAAGTAGCAGGCTTGGCTGCTTTAGGGGAAGAGGAATTCAGAGCAGGACAGCAATTGGTGGAAAAAGGGGATTAGAGGTGAGCAGGCTACCCGAAGGAGACACGGAATGGCTGGGCATCCCCTCGCCCAGCCTTGGGCTCCTTAAACAGCTCCGGTTCCAGTGGAAGTAAAGAAAAAAATAATTATTTTAAAAGCTGGAGGCTTTCTCTGTTAGATGTGCCACGTGGGAAGGGAGTTATGGGGAGGACCTGTCATTCCTTCTATGAGGCGAGAAAAAAAAACGGGCAACAGTTGGAAAAAAACTTTATGTCCTGGGGATGAAGCTGACAGGGAACAGCTCAGAGGGAAGGGTTGGTTCCCCTAGCAGCTGCCCTGAAAACAACAACAGGTCGTCCTTGAGATAAAGACTGTTATAGAGCCTGGCCCCAAGAGTTTTAAAGTAGGGCACCAAGTGACCGGTCCCGATTTTACGACCTTTTTTGCAATGGTCCTTAAGCGAACTCATTGCTCCCTGGGAACCAGAAATTGGAAGTAAAGAAGTTTCCAACAAAAAAAAAGACTGTAAATTGCAGTAATGCAAGCATGGGGGCACTGCAAACAGCCATAAATGTGGGTCAGTTGTCTTGAAATGCGGCCATGTGACTGCAGAGGGTGTGTGTGTGTGTGTGTGTGTTGTCAGAACTTTGAAACTGGATAATAGCTTTTGGGAAGGGGCGGGGGGGGTTCTGTTGTAACTTTGAACGGTTGCTAAGTGACCAGTTGTAAGTCAAGGACTACCGAGACAGAAGACTGGCTATCTTAGAGCAGTCCTGGGAGTCCATTATACTTGGGAGAGGGGTGGGGGGGGGGGCAAACAGGGCTGGCGGGTGGGAAAACCCGGAGCAGGGAGAGTACCCGCGGATCCGGACGAAACTCTCGTTTCCTTCGTATCTTCTTGAATATTTCCGTCAGCTCGTCCTTGGGCTCCTCCGCTGAGCTGGCCCCGTTGACCGCCTGGGGGATGGCAGACCCCGCTTCTTCGGCTGCGCTTTCCACGGGGACGTGGCCTGGCATGGGGGCGTCGACCGTGGGGTCGTCGGCGTGCTCGATGAGCCACTCCATGGCCTGAGTCACGGACATGCTGCAGGACGAAAGACAACACGTCAACACACGGAACATATAATTATGGATAATATGTAATAGGATATAATGAGTAATAATATGCACCTTGTGTGTCCAGTCACACTTGGCCAATAAAGAATTCTATTCTTATTTCTATTTCTATTCCTCTTTTCTTCTATTCAGAAGGGACCTTGGAAGTCTAGACCAACCTCCTGCTCAGCAGGAGACCTTCCCCCCCCCCCAACGCTTTTATTGCAATTGTGGGAAGAGGAGCATTTCAGTTCAGTTCCTGACCCTGTCAAGCAGCTCCCCCCTCCTGAAAGCCCCCCCAACAGTTGGGACGTTCCTCACCCTGGCTTTGGGGAAAGGAGGGGAGACTCCCAACAGTTTGAAATGTTGTTTGCGGAGGACAAACCCAGAGGCGACATCATGGGGGCATGGAGCACTACCCTATCCTATGTTCCATGTGTTGATGTCACACAAACACACACGGTGCTACCTACTGGCTGAGGCGAAGGGCTTTGATGGCTCTGCTCTCGGGGAAGCCCATCTCGGTCAGCTGGCGCAGAGCAATTTCGTCCACCCGGTCATCGTCATCCTCATCCAACATGGCTAGAGGAAGAAAAAAAGAACTGGGTAATGTGACCTGAGTCATTACAATAGACAATTAGTCCCAAACAAACCTATTTTATTGTAACAGCTGAGAATTACGTCCATTCCCAGCTGAGTCCCAATGAGTTGCAAATCAAGTCCTTCGGGATAATCAGCAACCTTTATCTTCTTTGACTAAGGCCTTACTTGGCAAAGCCCCACGAAGTTCAGAAACAAACAAGAGATGCCAACTGGAAACAGAGTTAGCAATGTTGCTTTCCTGCAAAAAGGCCCAAGTGCCTTTGTTTCTCTTTTAAGCCTTTTGGGAGGGGCCAATCATCTGGCCTTACTCCCAAGTTGCCCTTTTTGCTTTAGCTGTTCTTGCCTTCTGGCAGCTCTGTGCATGAGTGCACTAGGAACAGGCTCCTCCTGTTCCTCTGCCTCTCTGCTGTCTGACTCTGGGGGCTCTGGAGTCTGCGCATCGCTCCCAGATGGCCCTGGCCCCATCTCTGCCTCCAACGCACAGCTCTCATCCAGGCCTTCCCCAGACTCCAGGACTGGCCCATGTTTCTCCCCAGCCTCCTCACTGTCCGCTGCCAGCTCCGCAGGCTGCTGGCAGACCACAACAGGTAAGGAAGGATGGACTGGAATCTCTAGGTTATTATCTATAAGTAGTCCTTGATTTATGACCACTTCCCTGGTCACCTTTCAGGTAGTCCTCAGTTTAAAACCGTTCATTTAATAACCATTCAAAGTTACTGGTAGTCCTTGACTTGTAACAGCTAATCCAGTGACCGTTTAAAATTAAAATAGCACTGAAAAAAAGGGACTTATGACCGTTTTTCACACTTACGACCGTTGCTGCATCCCTGTGGTCACCTGATCAAAATTGAGAAGCTTGGCAACTGACTCATATTTATGACGGTCGCAGTGTCCCGGGGTCATGTGATCCCCTTTTGCGACCTTCTGACAAGCAAAGTCAATGGGGAAGCCAGATTCACTTTACAACCATGTTACTAACTGAGCAATGGCAGTGATTCACTTAGCAACCAACTGTGGCAAGAAAAGTTGACTTTTCTTCTGACTTTGGGCCAATCATCAGGGGACGGTGCCTTCTAGTCCCGCCTTAGGGACACAAGCCGGCCTAGTGACTTTGGGCCAGAGTCTTTCTCTCTCTCTCAGCCCAGCCCCACCTCACAGGGTTGTTGTTATTGTGGGGAAAATAGGAGGGGGAAGGTGTATTGGAAATATGTTGAATAACCAAGGCAGGATAGAAATAAATACATATTTTCCCCGCACCATTTGCCTTCTTGAAGAGTTCGACAGCATCTGGGTTCAGCGCTAGCAGCTTCTGGGCTACTTCGATGAGTGAGACCAAGATTTTCCGAAGCTCCGTCTGAAACTAGAAGGAAGAAGAAAATTAACATCTCCGAAGAAACCACCTCCAAAAAATGCCTCTTTCCTTTTCTTGGCGTTTCACCTTTAGCGCTGACTTTGGACAGAAGAATTAATTTCAATGTACCTGATTTATTTTAATGTACGGTACCTGCCTCCCCCCTTTTTTTTTTATTTGCTGGGGCTTTTGAGATTCTCAAGAACGATGATTCGCCTTTTAAAACAAACTTTGTGCCTCTTTTGTTGTTATTCCATGGATACACTCCTAAAAGTTGTCTGTTTTGCAGCTGCCTTGACATTCACAGCTCCTGCTTTGAAGATTTTCGGTGATGTTCAAGGTCCATTCTCCTCCCCCTCTCCCGCTCCCCCCCCCAATGCCTGCTGTCTTTAAGAACTCGATTAGAGTTGAGATGAAATTACTGCCTTGTCGAACGCAAAGGGGCTTTGGGGTGGATCTGCTCCCTGGAATGATTCCAGATTGGGAATTCGCAGGGATTATCATCCCACCCGAGGCTGTCATTTCTCTTTTAAGGAAGCGTCCGAATTCACAATACGGATAGTCATCGACTTACAACCGCAATGGAGGCCAACATTTCTGTTGCTAAGCGAGACGTTGAGTTTTGCCCTATTTTACATCCTTTCCTGCCACAGTTCAATGCATTCCTGAGGACTTTTTTTTTTTTGCTGGGGGGGAAAAAAGGACCCATCATAAATTGTGTTATGTAACCAGCTGTAAAAGTCAAGCTATTTCCAAGTGGCTGAAAAATGGTCACAAACTGTGTACAAGTGTGTGTGTGTGTGTGTTGATCTCATCACAACGGGGTTGTAAGTAGCTTTTTTTGGGAGGGGAAGGTCTGTCATAACTTTGAACAGTTGCTAAGTAACCGGTCGTAAGTCCAGGGCTCTGCATATTCAGATGCGTTTTGTACCTGCAGCCGAACGAAAGCATCGGTGGTTGTACAAAGAACAGGACTGCCTCCTCCCGTTGCGGTTCCCCCTCCAAGACTATTATGGGATGCCCGGATGTTGGGCCTGGAGAGGAGCGGGCCAAGGGGCAGCCCCCAAGAGAAGCCAAGGACTCACGTCTCTCATGTTGTGGTGGGCCACGCTCCGATCCACGCTGTGGGAGGGGAGGCTGGTGGTGGCTTTCAGGATCGCCTCCTTGTCGGGCGCCTTCTGCTCCTGCTTCCGCTAAACGGGAAAGGAATCCGTGTTCAGACAACGTGGCCCCTCACCTCCAAACATCCACTCTGTGATTGTGGCAGCTGTCCGGTTCCCCCAAGGGCAGCTGATGGGAGGCCTGGCTTTTATTTGTGAATTTGTTTGTCTCCTGCCTTTATTGTTTTTGAAATAATTCAAGGTGGCAAACATATCTAACATACCTTCCTCCTCCTATTATTCCCACAACAGCCCTGTGAAGTAGGTTGGGCTGAGACACAAGGACTGGCCCAAAGTCACCCAGCCGGCTTTCATGGCAAAAGCTCACTTTGGCCTCACAGGGTAAAAGAGTCCAGGCTGGTGATGTGACCCAAGGATGAAAGGAGGGACCAGATGCTAAAGAGCAGCTTTGAAGGCGGAAAGTCTTTCCATATCCTGGCCCTTGGGACTCACCTTTTCCTCGGCAGAGACATCGGCCATTTTGGGAGGTGCTGGTGGAGCTCTTTTCTTCACTAGCACCAAAACATCTAAGGAGACAAGAAGAAGATAAATGGAATGAGATGTCATGGCTGCCTTAATTTCTTTCTTTGATAGGACAAAAAAAGTTGGAGGAAGGGAAAAAAGAATATCTTGCCCAGTGCCAAAAGGATCAAGGAAGGAAGGGAGGGAGGAAGGAAGGAAAGAAAGGAGTGAGGGAGAGAAAAAAGTCAAGGATGTAGAGTAGAGAGTAGAGTAGATGGGAGGAAGGATGAAAGTAAAAAAGGAAGAAGGAAGGAAGGGAAAAGGAAGGAAGGAAGGAAGGAAGGAAAGGAGTAAGGGAGAGAAAAAAGTCAAGGATGGAGAGTAGGTAGGAGGAAGGATGAAAGTAAAGAAGGAAGGAAGGAAGGAAAGGAGTGAGGGAGAAAAAAGTCAAGGATGGAAAGAGGAGAGTAGAATAGATGGGAGGAAGGATGAAAGTAAAAAAGTAAAGAAGGAAGGGAGGGGGGAAAGAAGGAAGGAAGGAAGGTTGGAAGGAAAAGGAAAAAAGAGGAGGAAGTACAGAAGGAAGATGGAGTCAGTAAATACCAAAGGAAGTATCTGTGGTCACTCTGAGGCAGGAGGACAGCTCCTATCTGGGTAAGAGATGGCCAAATGAGCAATGGCTCTTTGCCACAAGGGTTCAAGCAGAGGCTTGGATGGCCATCTGCTGGGAATCCCCTAGTGGTGGATTCCTGCAGTGGAAAGCAGGTTGGACTGGATGATCTCCAAAGTACCCTTTCAACTCTTACATATTCGGATTCCCTGAATCGAGCCTGCTGCCAATACCGATTGTAAAGAATTAGCTGAAACGGACCTGCCTTGCTATTTGAGACAGCTCTCAAAATCCCATTCAACCTTGCCTCCCATCCTCTGCATTTCAGAGGGGGCGAGGGTTTCTGAACCCCGTGTGACACCCCCAACCCCCCCAGCCATTCCCTCACCTCGATCCTGAATGTTCTCCTCCGAGACCGTCTTGGTGTCATTCAGCACCTTCTCCGAAGCAGCATGGATGAGTTTGTGGTGCGTCACGCATTTCGGGTCTTCGAGGCTGCCCGGCAGGCACTGCAGGGAGGGGAAAGAGAGTGAACCTTTTAAAACAGCCTCGTCCTTTTAAAAGAGCCTCTTCCGGGGGAAAATGTAAAAAAAACTGGATGGAGACACAGGATAAGGAGGAGAAGAACGAAAATTACAGCATACACGTAGTCCTTGACTTACGACCATAATTGAGCCCAACATTTCTGTGGCTAAGCGAGACAGTTGTTAAATAGGGTTTTCCCCTTTTTACAACGTTTTTGCCACAGTTGTTAAGTGAAACTTAACTGCAGTTGTTAAGTTAGTAACATGGTTGTTAAGTGAATCTGTCTTCACTATTGACCTTGCTTGTCAGAGGGTCTTCTTTGCATTCTTTTGCACTTAATGACTGGATGATTCACTTAACATCCATGGCAAAAGCATTGTAAAATTGGGTTTGAAGCACTTAAATACCAGCTTGTTTAGCAAGGGAAATTCCAGTGCCAACTGTGGCTGTAAGTTGATGATTACTTCAGGGGTGAAATCCAGTAGATTCTGGAGAACCGGTAGCGGAAATTTTGAGCAGTTCGGAGAACCAGCAAATACCACCTCTGGCTGGCCCCAGTGGGGTGGGAATGGGGATTTTGCAGTATTCTTCCCCCAGGAGTGGGGAGGGAATGGAGATTTTGCAATATCCTTCCCCCAGGAGTGGGGAGGGAATGGGGATTTTGCAGTATCCTTCCCCTGCCATGCCCATCAAGCCACACCCACCAAGCCACGCCCACGGAACCGGTAGTAAAAAAAAATGGATTTCACCACTGGATTACTTGTACAGACCAATCAGAAATAATGGGAATTTCTACACATACATGAGGTTCGTACAGGGTTTTGCATGACGTTCTCCTACAATAATGTCAGGGCTGGTTTATTTTTATATTTCCCCCGCGATGACCTTTTGCAGGCGACAGGAGATGTTATCAACTGATCCCAAACATAAGGCTTGCCACTCTGCTTTAATGTCTGAGTTAAGATCCCTTTCAACAACCTGATTGGCTTTTTAGAAACTAGAGGGGGAACAGTCATTTGCTAAAATATTGTTCATTTTGGAAATCTGTGCCTGTTTTAAAAAAAACAAAACAAAATTAAAATGGAAATGCAAAGAGCTTCCCCTTTTTGCTCAAAATAAAGTGGGCAGTTCCACCAAGAATCAAACTAAAGATTCCCTTGGTGTCCTCCAAAAAGTTCACTAAAACTCACATTGGCCCATTTCGGGGGTGGAGTTTCTCTGTTTTGAGCCACAAAAGGAAATTTGGCTCTAAGCACAACATTCCCTTTAGCTAAATCATCCCAAATATTATACAACAACGTGACCTTTGTTCTTAAAACATTTGTATTTTTTCATACAAATATGCAAACGACGCCAAAAACTAAATGCACATTTTTTTTTCCTTTACGGGAAGCATCTGTTTTGGGATATTTCGGTCTTGGAATGTTATTTCAGTCTTTGATTCATTTCTCAAAATAACTTTGAAATGCAAAGTCAGGATTGGCTCAGGACACGTCTGTCTGACTGTTAAACAAGGCAGTTTCTTTGTTTTTCTATGCCCCGGAGACTCCCACCAGTCCCGTCCCCCCAAAAAGTGGTTTCTGCTGATGCAGACTTTTAAACCTGGTTACTGCAAACATCTTCTTGGGTACAAAAAGCAACCGGGGAGATAAGTTGCTTTCGAGATTAGCCCACATCAAGGATTTCCCACTGAAACCCTTCCAACCCTGGCCAATTTTTAAAAAGATCTTTTTAAGCTTCAATGCCAAGTATATGGTCCTCAGTGAGGGTCCTGGGTCTTTTCAAACCAGGAAAGGTGGCTTAGAAGGGGTGAGAAAGGTAGTCTAGCCTTCTAGGGGGATTTGGAACCTGGACTGGTTGGCTGTACAGGCAAAGGATGATGGGCATTGTAATTGGAAGGGATGAGGGTGTCTGGCCGTGCCAGCAGAGGATTATGGGCATGGCATAATTGGATTGGAAGTACTGCCCAGCTGGGGATGATAGGAGATGAAGGCCCTGACCTCCAGAGGGCCAGCAGATCTGGAGATGAGCTGTCTTGGCTGGGAACCATGGGGGCTGCAGTCAATCCCATTGGAAGGGCATTAGATGGCTCCTTATGATGGGTCATGTAATCCACCACTCCCGGTCAGGAGCTCCACATGGAGGTGGTCCATAGTGCTGGCTGAGGATGATGGGCACTGTGGACAACGCCCTCTAAAGGGCACGAGGAGTTGCAGGGGTCAGCCTGGTCAAACACGATAGGCTATGTAGTGCGTCGCTTTGACAGGCGTCCCAAGTGTGTGTGAAGACAGCAGTGTGGATGGAGGATGAGGATGATGGGCACTGTAGTCAATCCAATCTGAATGGCCTGGGGGGGGGCACAGCATATGAAGGACAAGAGAGCCCATCGCTTCTGGCAGGGGATGATGGGCACCGGGGTTGCCCTCCCCCAAGGGGTCTTGGGCAGTTCAGGACCGGCCAAGCGAGATGGGCTATGTAGTCCACCACCTTTTCTCCAGGAGCCCCAGGTTTAGGGGGGAGGGGGGCGACGACTTAGCAGCCCCGGCTGAGGATGATGGGCACCGTAGGCAGCCCCTTCATGGGGCGGGCTGCGGATGAGGGGCTCTGTAGTCCACCCCGTGGGGAGGGTTTT
Source organism: Pituophis catenifer annectens (assembly GCF_029215685.1). Classification (NCBI taxonomy): domain Eukaryota; kingdom Metazoa; phylum Chordata; class Lepidosauria; order Squamata; family Colubridae; genus Pituophis; species Pituophis catenifer. The sequence goes on along the minus strand of NW_027256897.1, from coordinate 907,122 downwards.
TCTTTTTTTTTCCTTACGTGCTTGAGGCAGCGCTCCTTGAGGCGCTCGATGGCCGTGTCCTCGGCCACCTCCTCCAGCCACTCGGCGCCGTCCAGCGCGCAAATACGCAGCCGCAGCACCTTCGCCGCGAAGATCTTCTCCTCCTGCACGAACATCGCCGCCGCCGCCGCCGCCTCAGGGCCCGAGGCCCGGCCCGGCCCGGCCCCACCGACTGCCCCCCCCCGCGCCGGAAATGGGAGCGCCGCGCGGCGCCACGGGAGTTGCAGTCCCGGCCGCGGAGCCCCGCCCCTTCCGCTCTGCAGGCTCGCTGATGGGGGGGGGAAACCACGAGAGAGAGAGAGAGAGAGAGAGAAAGAGACGGTCGCCCCTTTGCTGCCCCCAGCGCCCGCGGCAGGGATTGCAGCCTCGTAAAGCGCGCTTCTATGCGGATCCTAAAAAATTTGGGGTTCAGCTTTGGCTCACCCCCATAAAGCCCCCCACCCACCCACCCAAGTCTTCCCATTGCATACGGATTCTCTTATTCTCCAGGCAGGGGAAGGCGTTCAAGCCCGTTGGATATCGCGCATCTTCTTGACCGCATCACAACTGACACCGTTAAGACAACATTTTGGTGTGGCACCAATTCTAGAGAAGATGAGCGAAGGCTGACTCTGCTGGGATGGACCCGTCCTGGGAGCAGCACCTTCCACCGTGGCCAAGACTGCCTACCGACTAGAAGTCAATGGCCGATGACCTTGCGGGCGTCCAAAACAGAGATGGAATGCACCTGCGGGAATACAAGAAGAAGGAGAAGAAGGAGGAGAAGGAGGAGAAGGAGGAGGAGGAGGAGGAGGAGGAGAAGAAGAAGAAGAAGAAGAAGAAGAAGAAGAAGAAGAAGAAGAAGAAGAAGAAGAAGAAGAAGAAGAAGAAGAAGAAGAAGAAGAAGAAGAAGAAGAAGAAGAAGAAGAAGAAGAAGACGACATTCAGCGATTGCATTGCCCCTCTGGCTTGCAGGCAAAGAGCTGTCCTGACAAGGCAGGAAGGAACTGCCATTCCTTTGCCTGACACCTCCTATGTGCAAGCTCGGGAACTGGGTTAAATAGCCCACTAACCAAGTTAGAAGTCTGCCGGGCAACTGCCCATCCGGGAAGGTGGCTTTTGCACAGCTGATGCCCCGCCACCTCTTCCATTCTCCGATGTTGGGACCCCAGAAGCGCCTTCTGACATGAGGCTGCCCCCCCCAATTCTGGATGGTCCGTCCCGCCGTCTCTGCTATTGCTCAAGAGTCGTGAAGACCCCCGGCTCTCCCCCCGAGTCTTGGGCGAGCAAGAGAGAGAGCCTCACTTCATTGCACTTGTGTCTTTTATCTTTATTTTTTATTGCATCTATTTTATTGTAATGCCTTTGTTGCATTGTTGAGTTGAATCACCGAGAGCCAGGCAGCATACATGTTTAATAATCATCACTGTGGGCCAATCGCCAGGAGACGGGGAGTTCCAGTACCGCCTTAGGCATGAAAGCCAGCTGGGCGACTTTGGGCCAGGGCCTTTCTCTGAGCCCCACCCACCTCACAGGGTTGTTGTTGCAGGGGGAAATAGGAAGCAGGAGCAGCATTAGGGATGTTACGCTGCCTTGAGTTACTTATAAAATAATAAAAGGTGGGATAAACATATCATAACAAACAGATGCTATTCAAATGCACCTTGTTGGCAGTGCTGTATTGGGGTGCTTTATCCCAAGCTTTAATTTATTTATCAAATTTATTTCCTGCCTATCCCGTGATTCAGGCGACTCTGAGCGGCTTTTGAAGACGCTGGGAAAAAAATAGGAGCAAGAGGTGTAATTTTCAACATACTTTATTATTTTGTAAATGTGAATTTTACAAAGCATTTTCTCATTCAGTATCACATTTTAATGGAATTTATTTTTTCCTTTACGGTGTATGAAATAGGTCTGACCAAACTCTGAAACTCCTATTAGAGCTCCGCCAAGGGATGACTTTAAACCTTGCTTTAGAACTTGTATGCAGTGACGGTTTAACAGATCATCAATCAAGGCTTAACGTAACAGTCTTGAGCTAGATATGAGAGAAATGGCACGTAAACAACCAACAGAAAAGAAGTGAGTTAGCACGGCTGAAACGTAATTTTCGGCAGCACTGCAAAAACTTCCCTCTAAGCACTGGAATTATTATTTATTATTTTTTATTATTAACAGTCATGAATTACAGTACTATTGGATACTTTAATACAGGCTCTTTGAACATCGTTGTTCCCTTAAGATGCTTTTCCGACAATTGCCAAGATTGACAGTTTTGAGACTCAAGTGCCATCCAAAGATTCAAGTTAAAAATATCTATAAACTTGCGCATAAACTTCTGGGTTGTTTTTTTTTTAATAATTTCGGAACGCTCAAAAAAATAGTATATTGCAAGGTTTGGCCCCCTCGCCCACCCTTTTTCCCTCCCTCCCCCTCCCAGTTTTGGTCGCAAAAGTGCAAAAAAGGTGGGGGGAGGGGAGAGCAGATTTGAGCCTTAAAAGGTTTGGAGAAGTTTCGAAGCACCAGTGAATTTTGCTTCTATCCTAGCAAAAAAGAGGTTTTGGCAAATTTGGATAAAAGGGGTTTTCACAGCAGGAAGTATAGGAATATGGACATTAAATGGATTTTCCCCCCTTTTTTTATTTAGGTGTTTTTCAAGAGGCAATTGGACTTTGTGGCAGGTGCCTCTTGAAAAGCACTTTTGGGACAACCATGACTTGGATGACTGAGAATCTCTATAGACTTTTTAATTTGTTTATTTATATTTTGCATTTCTGGACCTCCCAACTTTTTAATCTACCCCACCACCACCCCCGACCCCAAAAGGAGCCTTAAATTCACTGCAACTATTACGACTGCTGAACTGATCCTATTTGGTGAGACTCATACATCATCTTGGAAGAACAGACCAAAATATGTCCCTCTTGTCCTTGTGCCTTTTGGGCAGCTACAGCAGAAATGTGATGGGTTGAGCCTTTTGTCCAGCAAAGATGTCCTCGAGAAAGGTGCGGCCATCTCTGCAATAGCTGGGCACATGGAATTACATCTGGGAATGGCATCAGTCCTGCAGAGGGCTACACGCAACCAGTTTTGGAGGGGGGGTAATTTATCTAGAGAGGGGCAGGCCATCAAAAAGTCTGCAAAAGGAAATTGCAGGAATCGGTGTCAAGGGGAGAGAGCTGCCATGTTTTCTGCAGCCCTTTCAGGGGGCTAACTGCTGTAGTCTTTATAAGGGAGCCCACTCTGCCATCCAACTGCAAGGGTCTCTTCCTCTCTTTGAGACCACCTGGCAAGTAGGGAGACTGCTTGCCCCAATGGCTGCCAGGTTTCACCCCAAGAAAATGAGTGACAGAACCAGCAGCCTTGGGGTTACACTCGGAGGGCATCGGATGAAAACAGGCAGGAAAAATAAAACTTTATGCCTGTAAAGCTAAGGATGATCTACAGGTGTCTTTCTTAAGGCCACATCGGGGAGAGGGGGGTATACAGCAGAAAAACACAATTTGGGGCTGTAGTTGGGGGCCGGTGAGAGAAGGGCCCGATATTTTAAAGTTGAGGTCAATTTGGAGCCAAGTTGCTTTGGGGACACACGTTTAAAAAGAGAGAACACAGGGAGAAAGAGAAAAAGAAACGGAGGAATGGAAACCCTAAGAGCAAATCTGAGGACAGGCGAGAAGGAAATCAGAAAGAAAGAAGGAACAGAGGTGAAAGAAAGAGGAGGGGATAGAAGGAGGGAGAGGGAGGGAGGCAGAGAAAGGAGGAGATGAAGGCAACAGGAAGGAAGGAAGGAAGGAAGGAAGGAAGGAAGGAAGGAAGGAAGGAAGGAAGGAAGGAAGGAAGGAAGGAAGATTTAGCTGTGTGATATGATTTATTTTAACATCCAGATTGCTTCTACAGCAATTTCAGAGTAGAATTTAAAGCATTTCCCGCTGAAGAAATTAAAGCAAAAAGAGAAACAGGAAACCAATGATCAATGTCCAGAATATGGCTTAATACCGACTTTGGAATGAAAATGAATTTCTGGAACCTTAAGTTTCAATTTGTCAAGGGCTTTGTGGTAGACCCCAAAGGGAGGCTTCGGAGGGCAGCCCCTCTCCCTTGTCTGCCCCCATGGAAGTGAAGACTACAGATTGGGGAGAAGGGCCACCGGAGACCCTCAAAATCCCAGAAAATGGGACGAGCTCCTACCAGGATTTCCCAATCGTGGCCATCGCTAAAGTCCATCCGAGTTTTCTTTTTACAGTCTTCTCTTCTTTAAAAAGGTGCTTGATATAACTTTTCATATACATATATAATATTTATATATATATATATATATAATATAATATACACAGGTAATATTGCTAACAGTCAAGCATTCAGAATAAAGGTGCAGACATACCATAAATACGTATTTTTCTCTTTTCCTAGGTTAAATCTACGGGGGGAGGGGGGGGGTCGTTCCCGCCTCACACAGGACGCGTCGTTACAGTCCGAGAACAACTTCCGGGCACCGATGCCCTTCCCGGAGTCACCTGGCTGGGAAGCATGGGGGTCGGAATCCAACCCAAGACGGGAGCGCCAGGTTGGGGAAGGGCATGGTCAATGAATGGGGGGTGGGGGGAGGAATGGAGAAAGGAATTTGATAGGCTATTGAAATCAAACCTTTTTTTTTTTTCTCCATGGGGAGGAATAGGATAAGGCACTGAGAAAAAAACCAGATTGTGATTAATTTCCCCCTTTGTTTCGAGGTCCTTCATGGCCAAGAGTCTTTTTGGAGGGGAGGGGTTCTCACCGTTTTCCTTTCTGGCTGGCAAGGAGAAAAGCCTCCGAGGGGGGCCACCAAGGACCCCCGCCTCACATTTCGGGGGTCATTTAGTGCAAGTGGCTGGCCTCCCCATTCAAAGACTGGGAACACCCCACCCTGCCTTAAAACTCTTCACATTGTCTTCAGGTTCTTCGTTTTTCCTTTTCCCTCTTTCCTTCTCGTCTTGACAGTCAAAAGCCTGACTCTTCCCCCTCCCTCCCAACGACTCGCCCACCCCCCCAAAGAAAGACGTACATAAAATTGTGCTTGGTACAAAAATATATTCGAACTGTGCAACGCGATGCTCTCTTCGGATCCTGTTCTGAGCCATTCAAGTATTTGCTTCCGTCCTGCGACTTTTACCAGGGGTGGGTGGGTGGGTGGGGGCTAGGACAGCTACTGGGGAGGGGGGGGCAGGGTGGATGGGCCATCAGCCCCGTGGCCGACGGCAAAAGAAGCTAAGCGCAGGTGGATTTGGTTAGGGGAAGGGAAAGGAGACCACGCGGAGATCTCGTCGTTGTAAGCTGGGCTGGGGCAGGTTTTTGTTTTGTTTTTTTAAATTAATTTCTTATTGCTGCCAGGAAAATAAATTGAAAAGTCCTTGAAATCCCCAAGAGGAGGCAGGCTCTTTTTTCATCTCCCTGAAGCTCAATGCCAAGCAGAGCAGCCACAGTTGGCAGCTGTAATGCCTATCGCAACCTCAACCTTGTCAAAGCAAAGCTCAGCCGCCACAACAGGATTAGGTCTTCCCGTCGTAGATTGGGAGAATGACCGAATGGATTGGGGGGAGGAGGGGGGGAAATCCGAAGCCGGCTATTCGCCTAGGGCGCATAATCCCCGACGCAAAGCGAGCAATTTATTTTATTAGTCCAATTTATATGCCACCCTTCTCCGTAGACTCAGGGCAGCTTACAATGCATTCTAGCAATAGCCTGCATACTTTTATGTATATACCTGCTTATTAGGGCTTTCGCCCCCCCCAAGCGGCGTTGTTCTATACAAAGCTGGCTTATTGCCCCCACAATCCGGGTCCTCAATTTACCTACCTCGAAAGGATGGAAGGCTGAGTCAACCTTGAGCCTGGTGAGATTTGCACTCGCGCTAATTGCAGGCAGCTGGCAGCTAAGTGCTAGCACTTAACAGCACTTAGTCCGCTGCACCACCAAGGCTCTTCATTTTTCTCGTAAAGTTAGACTCAAACACAGCCGGGGGTGGGGGGGGGGAGGGTGAGGGGGGGGAATCCATGCGAGCTACAGTAACCTCCGTGGCCAAATAGCATGCATTTCGTTAGAAGCAGCTCCCCCATTCCTGGGAGAAAGAAAGAGCCCAAAAGCCTATGGTTCCCACCATACATCACCCCCACCCCCCAAAATCTCCATTTTGCCCCGAGCAACTAAGCAGGACCTGATCCAAATGGCCTTAGACCGATGCTTTGCAATCTTGGCGGTCGCTTTAAGACGGATCGACTTCAACTCCCAGAATTCCGTGCTGGCCGGGGAATCCTGGGAGTTGGAAGCCTTAAAGTGACCAAGTTTGAAACCGCTCTAGGTAGGAAACCGAGGTACCTCAAAGCTACCTCAAACCCAGAATGCTTTCGGGCCAGAGCTTCCTCGCAAACGGAAAGGAAGCCGGTCATCATTTTCTTTGCAAGCATGCCAGGGGACCAGACGGAGGTTGGTCTCGTCCTGCCCTCCGGGAACCAGGGAAGAAAACGCAAGGAGAAAACGGGTGAGAAGTTGGAGGAGAGGAAAGGAAAGATATCCCAACTTTTTTTATGTCCACGAGTGTGGGGAACGTAGCTCCCCGTTTACTACAATGGTGGTTCAGGGAGTTTTTCCATGTTGCTCAACAATGCAAGATAGATCTGAGCCAAGCACCTGCGTCAAACTGAAGCGAGTCAAACCAGGATAACGATCACAGCTAACTTCTCCCAAGACCAGATGGCCGGTTCTTTGCTGCTAAACAGGACGGCGGTGGGGTGGGTAGGCGGGTGAAGAGAGCCTCGTTCCTTATTTTTTTTTGGGGGGGGGAAGGAAAGGAACCCCCGCTACTCCTTTCTGTACCAATCTGGGAAACAAAGGGGCTCTTCCCACCTTGGTGGCAACTTCGTCGATCCTAAAGACACGAGCAGACTCAAAAAATCAAATTTTCTCAGGCAACGGTAGCAGTTCAGTAGGTAAATGGTTTGATCATATGGGGGGTTGTTGATTTTTGTTTGTTTCTTTTCTAATTAATAAGAACATGCAAGCAGCTTTAGGATTACAGATCCTTCCAGAGAGCGACTCCCCACCCGTGGCGGTCTGGTTCATAAGGGGGCCCCGTAGGTCGCTTCCGGTCGCCCCGCAGGAGTTTCCGGCCGGGCGGGGGACCCCGATCCTTCTTCAAAGGGCTGTGAGGTGCTTTGGGTATCGGAAGCCATGGCTTCTGGGCCGGCCGACTCCTGGATGACCGAGCTGGCCCCTTCGCCCTCCTCGCTCGGCTCGAACAAGGGGGCGGTCCCGTTGCTCTGGTCGACCGTGACGGTGTTAGTTCTGAGGGCCACAATCGTCCCAGAATCCCCTCTCCTTTCCGCATAGATCCGTTGTTCAAACATCTGAGCGCTGGAAGGCTGGAATTCGGGGTCCAGGAGGACGTTGGCGGTGGTGGAGCCCATGACAGACCGGTACATCTCCATCCCCTCGGGCAGCATGGACTTAATCTTGGGCAGCCATCGCTTGCGCACTCGCCGGGCGTTCGTGCACATGTCGGCCGCGATGACGTTCATCTCGCTTTCCTTGAAACTGGGGGCAAAATTCTGACAATACACTGCAAAGACAGGGGGGGAGGGGAGAGGGTTTAGCCGAGGGAGGGAAGAGGCTGCGAGGGGGGCTCAAGGGGCGGGCTGGGCAATTACAGCCAGGGGAGGTTTCCCTCAGTGCTGTCCGGTAAGCGAGGATCAAGAAATCAAGGGCATGAAAGGACTTTGAGGAGAGTTCTGGTTGTCTAGACAGATCATGGTGGGGATAGCTTCAGAGTCCCTGCCCGTCCGTCTATCATCCATCCATCCACCTATGTAATTCTATCTATCTATCTATCTATCTATCTATCTATCTATCTATCTATCTATCTATCTATCATCTATTCTTTCTATCTATCTATCTATCTAATCTATCTATCTATCTATCTATCATCTCTCTACCGCTCTATCTCTCTATCAATCATATATCTTCTATTATCTCTCTCTCTCTCTCTCATCTACAGTCTCTCTCTCTCTCTCTCTTTCTCCCTCCTTCCTTGCCTCCCTCCTTAGCTCCCTGTTCCCACCTAGCTGGGCCCAAAAGGGCCACTTGTATCCTCCTACTTACATTTCACAGCATTGAGTACCCGGCTCTCCAGGGGTTTCCGGCTGGGGTCACTGGTGGAAGAACGGATTCCTGTTCCGCAGCTGTTGGCCAAAGTGTTCCTGTTTCCAGAAGAAAGGGAGGGGGGGGGGAGAAAAAAACCTCAGGAAAATATACTTCCTTACAGGTAGACCTCAATTTACAAGTTAGCCTTGCTGGTTGGGGAATTCTGGGAGCTGCAAGGACACCTCTCTGACCTCAGAACAAAACCTCCAGCCAGCCATTATCTCCCACGGCTGGACAGAAGAGCCGGAGGGCTTCAGGCAGATCCTAATCCACCCTAACCCAGTTTAAACATGGAACCCAATGCAGTCCCGTCTTAGCCATGGAAGCCAGCTAAGGAGATGGTGAGTTCTAGTCCTGCCTAAGGCATGAAAGCCAGCTGGGTGACTTTTGGTCAGTCCCTCTCTCTCTCTCTCTCTCTCAGCCCAGCCCACCTCAGAGGGTCGTTATGGGGAAAAGAGGAGGAGGAAAGCGTGTTGGCTATGTTCACTGCCTTGAGCTATTTGTAAAACTATTAATGCTGCGATACAAACAAAATAGATAAATAAAAATTAAAACAATTCCTGGTTTCCGGAGTGCTTTGACGTTCCTTTTTCTGGCTGTAGGAAAGTATTTTTTTTACCCGGTCAAAACATTGAAGAGCTGTGCAGGTGACGCGGCCATCCTACCTGTCGAAGAACGTGGCCAGGAGGCGTCGAAGGAGGACTTTGTGTTTCACACCTGCGCAGAGGTGGCAATTCATGAGCTGCCCTCGGGTGATGTAAACCCCAGAACCTGGGAACAAGAGGAGGAAGAGGAGAAAGGGAGAGAGGCTAAGGACTCAAGGCCCTGTGAAGGAATTCAATTAGATGCTTTTTTTAAGTCAATCAATAATTCCCAGCAGAGCAATTACACCGTTTGATAAATCCCCGGTTTCTCACCGGTTGTGAGTTTCAGGCTTTCATCTGTTATTACTGATGATTATAATTTCCTTTTAACGTTTATGGGGCTCATGGCATAAAGCGGGCCTCGTTTTGCACCCAGATGCAGGCCCTGTTCACACATTACCTGCAACCAATTCAAGTTTCTCTCCAGGATCGCCTTCCGAGTAGAGCTTCGGGTGGCAGCGGTAACCGATCTGGCTAATCAGGCTCGCCGGAAGAGCTACCAAATCGCGCCGGATGAGGACGCAGGAGCGGCTCTCCACGGGAATTTGCTCCGGCTTCTCTGGAGGCCCTTGGGAAGGAGGAGGCGGAGGAGAAAAGTCACACTCGGGAACAGTGTGAAAAACTGTTCTTGCACCTCGGCTCTTTTCTGGACTGATTAGCCCAAAGTCACCCAGCCGGCTTTCCTGAAGAAGGTGGGACTAGAACTCCCCGTCTCCTGGTGAGTAGCCCAAAGTCATCCAGTCGGCTTTCGCGCCTAAGGCAGGACTAGAACTCACCATCTCTGGCTTTCTAGCCTGGTGTCTTAAGCACTAAACCAAACTGGATCTGTGATTATTTCATAGAAATATTACTTGGCGGGTGGATTCAAAATTCAGATGCTTGGCGAACTGCATTGCTGGACGGGAATTATGGGAGCTGAAGTCTCGCAATTCTGCAGGCAACCTGGTTTGGAATAGATTCTGGGTAGATTTTAAAGGCAGAAAGCCAGTCCTGCAATGCTCGGATTCCTGGAGACCTACTACATTTCTCATCTGGTACATAAATTATTTTTATTTATATATTTATTCTGGAGGAGGAGCAGCAGCTGAAAATGCAGGCTGTACTGCACTCGTGTTGAGCCTCCCATTGTTTCAACCATGTGCAGGTTTGAATGCACAGGCCGTCCCTGATTTGTTTAGTAACCGTTTGAAGTTACGACGGCACTGAAAAAAGTGATTTACGGCCGTTTTTCACACTTACGACCACTGCAGCATCCCCAGGGTCACATGATCAAAATTTGGACAGCTGGCGTGTATTTATATCCCATGACCACCGTTTGCGACCTTCCCAGCTGGCTTCCGACAAGCAACGTCAACGAGGCGGCCAGATTCGTTTAACAACCGCATGATTTGCTTAACAACAAACCAACCACAGCCCCAAAGGAGCATAAAACGGAGCAAAATCTCACTCGGCAATGGGAGTTTTGGGCTCGATGGCCGTCAGGACTCCCTGTAAGGGAGGGGTGGGGTGGGGGGTTTATAACAAACTGGCATTTGGTCCAACCACTGTTAGTGATATTTCATCCTTCCTCTCTGGTTTTCCCTGGGCAGCATCCATTTCCCTCCCACCAGAGAGGTTTCTCATGGGAACCAGCAAGTGGGGAAGGATTTCTGCCTTCCGCTTCTCCCTCTTAAAATAGCCCAAGATGCTTATCAATTTGAAAGACAAACACAGCGACCCAAATCAGAGGCTCGGTTCCTGCAGTTAGGAAATCCCAGGTTAGGCACGCACGAGTGGGTATCTATTTCCAGAGCCTCTTCCGCTCATTATTATATATATATATATATTTTCTAAGATGAAGAAGAACATTTTTCTCAGGCTTAATTATAGAGCAGGGACTGTCCCAGGAGCCATGGTAGAAGGTCTCCATCAAATATATCACTACAGGCAGGTTGCAAGAACAAAGAAAGGAGGGAGAAACTCTATACGGGTGATCCCTGACTTAAAACTGCTCCTTTAGCGACCGTTCGAAGTTACAATGGCACTGAAAAAAGTGACTTAAAAACGGTTTTCGGACTTACGACCGCTGCAGCAGCACCCCCATGGGTCACGGGATCGAAATTCAGACACTGAGCAACCGATTCATATTTACGACGTTTGCAGTGTCCCTGGGGTCACGTCACCCCCCCTCCCCCTTTTGCGACCTTCCGACAAGCAACATCAAAGGGAAAGCCAGACTCACTTAACAACCGAGCTACTAACTTAACCAATGCAATGATTCACTTAACCACGGCGGCAAGAAAAGTCGTAAAATGGGGCAAAGCTCACTTAACAAATGTTTCACTTAGTATAAATTCTGGGCTCAATTGTGGTCGTAACTCGAGGACTGCCTGCAGCCACCAGAGGCCCTTCACTCTAGGGAGGCTCAGTTTCATTACTGCTTATAAACAATATTGGGGTTGAGGAATCTGTGCCTCACTCTTTAAACCCACGGAAGGGGGAAAGAAGAAGGAGAAGAAGAAGGAGGAGGAGGAGAAGGAGAAGGAGAAGGAGAAGGAGAAGGAGAAGAACCACCAAGATTTGACAATGATAATCAAACAATCCAAATCCATTTCTTCTGAGCGCCTGGTTGGCCTTCTCAGAATCTCAGAGCAGTGGCTTTCCCTGAGCATGCTGCAAATACAACCAGAGACTTTTAACATTCAATGTTAAAACCCAAATGCGCAATATTTCTTCCACCCAAAGTCAGAAACACACCCCTCTCCTGAACCACAGTTCGGTGTTACCCAAAAGATGGCCAAAGCCAACATTTGAGGTCTGTCTCAGCATAAATGCAGAGGAGCTCAGATGTCTTTGAGTTCAGAAGAGGTAAACAAAAGCTCTAGAAAAGGACTAAGGGGGACATAATAGCAATGCTCCAATATTTGTGGGGGCTGCCACAAAGAAGAGGGGGTCCACCTGTTCTCCAAAGAACCTGAAGGCCCAGCAAGAAGGAATTAAGGAGAAATCTCCTGACAATTATAACAATTAACCAGCAGAAGGACTTGCCTCCAGAACTTATGGAATCTCCATCACTGGAGGTTTTTAAGACGAGATTGGACAACCATTTGTCCGCAATGGTATACGGTCTCCTGGGGTTGGACCAGAAGACCTCCAAAGTCCCTTCCGACTCTGTTATTCTGTTAATAATAACAGGGAAGGGGAAGAAAATAGGGTTACCTGCGTAGCTGCCCGTAGACTTGATGTACATCTGCCCGTATTGCTCTTCCGTCATGGTGTCGTAGGCTTCGTCATCTTCCTCATCCTCTTCGTTGTGGTAGGACGTGGGGCTGTCCGTGGTTGGGATGCTGCTGGCCCCGGGACTCGTCCGCTCGCCCTGGACATACGGAGCCTGCGGGATGTTGGAGATGAGCGGGCCGAGGCTGGGCACCCCGTAGTAGGAGACGCGGGACAGCTTCACCGCCGTGGTGCTCGAGGAGCTCCCTGCCGCCGCGTCTCGCAGGCCCCCCTCCAAGGCCCTCTTGGCCGGCAGCGGCGTCTGCTGCTCCAGGTTCTCGTGCTTGACCCGGGTGAGGAGCGGGATGGGCAGCGAAGGGGACATGACGTAAGGCATGGAGGCCATCTGCACGGGGTTGCAAGGGCTCTGGGGCTCCGAGCCGGCCTCTTCGATCATGGCCGTTTGAGAGTCACAGTGGGGCGAACTGACTTTGAACATGAGGTCGGTCCCTTTCTCCACAATGTGCTGGATCTGCAGGAAGCCGGCTGTGTACATCACCACCAGCTGCTCGCTGGCCGCCATGGTCAGCTTGCCCGTGTAGCAAAAGGAGAGGATCTGTTGGAAGCAAGTGGCCGGAACCGAGCTGGGCAGCTCAAACGCACTTTTGCTGTTCCCGCTAAACAGATCCCGGAAGTACAAACTGCTGGCGGCCAGCACTGCCCGGTGGGCCTTAAAGGCCTGGCCCTTGACCACGATGGAGACATCGCAGTAGAGGCCCAGCAGTCTCTGCTCGTTCAGGGAGCCCAGCACGGTGTTCCCAAAATTGGGGATCTCGATGTGCAGCATCTGAGACATGTCTCCCCTCCGTCCTTACGCGTTCAGCGCCGCGACAGCCTCCAACAGAAAGTGCATCTATTGGGGGGGGAGGGAGGGGGGAAGGAGAAGAGAGAAGGAGGGAGGGAAAAGGCTTGGTTGAGTTGAATACAGGCAGTCCTCGACTTACAACATTTCGTTCAAAGTTACAAAGGCACTGAAAAAAAGTGACTTAGGACCGTTTCCCACACTTCGGACTATCTCGATGACAGCAATAGCGCTTAGACTTATATCCCGCTTCACAGCCCTTTCTAAGCGGTTTACAGAGACAGCCAATCCATCTGGGTCCTGGTTGGACCCACCTCGGGAAGGATGGAAGGTTGAGCCAACCTCCGGTCAGGATCGAACTCCTGGCAGTGGGCAGGCGTTCAGTTCTCGTCATCTTTTAAGAAGGGACTGAACAGCTATTTGTCTAGAATGGAATAGAGCAGAGGTCTTGAAACTTAGCAGTTTAAAGACTTGTGGACTTTAACTCCCGTAATTCTGGGCGTTGAAGTCCACAAGTCTTAAAGCTGCCATGTTTGAAGACCTCTGGTATAGAGTCTCCTGCTTGAGCAGGGGTTGGACTAGAAGACCTCTAATGTCCCTACCAACTCTTGTTGTTCTGTTAGAAGTATCCTCGGATGGACCCCATCAGTTCTTGTTATCTCCTTGGTGTGGGCCAGCAAGTCTCCAAAACTTTTCTCCTCCACGGAGGAGCCTCTTCCGCACTTGGTCCTTGGAGCCCAAGGCAGAAAGTGGACAAGGGATCCATCTTCCAGATTTGGGGAGGGTGGGGGGAGAGGAGGGGGAAGGAGGCACTTCTGTGGACGTCTGCCGGGCTCTTGGCTTGGCACCCCAAACTGAAGCATTTTAAGGATGAAGGGAAGCTTCCCGCACACATGCAGCAAAACCCATAAGCAGGAGAAGGAAACGGCCACCTTCAGCTCCTCCGAGAGAAATTCAGCGTGTTTGACTTCGGCAGACGGAGCGAGGCTCCCCATCCTTCCTTCCCTTTCCCCAGCTGGTGCCTCAAATGGGATTACCCAGGGCTGCAACAATTCCCCCCTCCCACCATCGAAACCCCAAGCCCACCCACCTATAGACACCATCACATTTCAACTCTGGGGGGGGGGTCATACGCGGCCAGGAAAGAGGCGGCTTTCCCAAGAGGAGGGAATTAAGAGCCAGGAAAAAAAGAAAGGAGCTTTCTAAACAGATAACTGCATCCCTGGGTGCCAGACTGGCATCTGCCCATCCCACACCCACCCCCATCCCTGGGGGCCAGCCGATGCGATGCGTACCCCTGTGCAGCAAACTTCTGCTCTGCTCAGATCTGCCTGCCTGCTTTCCGGCGGACGGACGTACCTTTAACGGGGGATGAAAACAGGAGCTCGGCTCTTCCCGGGAAGGTCCCTTAAACCAAAGGGAAGAGGAAGGGGCCGAAGGAGGAACAGAAACAGCCGAGCATCCCTTCGGAGTCCCTTCCTCCTCCTCCGCCCGGCCGATGAGAAGCTCCTGGTTTTTTCCAGCTAAGTCCGATTTCTCTAGCAGCGGCGGTGGTGGCAGCGGCGGCAGCAGCAGGAAGATCCAGGGCTGGCAGTCCCGGTGGTGGCTGGATGGTGGTTGAACGGTTCAGCCAGTTCCCTGCAATGAATAGCAGCCTTTGATAAGGTTCCCGGTGCAAATGCCAATTTCGAAGCAGGGAAAAAGGGGGGAGGGGGGCACAGAGAGAGAGAGAGAGAGAGAGAGAGAGAGAGAGAGAGAGAGAGAAAGGAAGAAACTGGGATGGGGTGGGGGTGGGGGAGGAAATCAATGCCAGGGAAATGCTGTGAAGTCTTGGTTCAAGACAGACTTCTGATGAGTCACTGCAGCCCGAACAAAGATGGCAGATATACTGCACCCTGCTGATGAGACGATGCCCCACCAGCCACCACCGCCAAAGAGTGCCGGGGGGGTGGGGGGTTGTTCTTTCTTTCTTTCGGCTTTCTTCTTCTTCTCCTCCTCCTCCCCCACTCCCCCCTCTTCCACCTTCTCACTTTTTTGGGAGGGGGGGAAGGGAGGGGAATTTATGGTGCGGGTTTTGCATATGAATTGCCAATTGTCAAGCCCCCCCCCCCCTTTCCTCTGCCACTCTCTAGGACATTTGGAGTGTCAGAGCAGTTCCAAGTCTTTCAAGCAATCTGCAGTGCTGATGCAGCTTTTGGGTTAACCCCCTCCTGGATGGAGAGGAGTTGAATTGAATTGAATGGCTTCATTTGGCCAAGCGGGACGAGACAGACCCACACGAGGAATTTTTGTCTCCGGTGCGGAAGCACAGAAGCGTACATGCAAAGCAGCAGTGAGAATAATAATAACATTATTATTCACATTTAATATGCGAAGGCAGCAAAATCGCACAAACTGATTACAAAGCTAGACACGACCGAGTTGCTAAATTAATCCACTGGTCATTATGTAAAAAATACGATATTCCTGCATCCAAAAAGTCATGGGAACATAAAGTGGAAAAAGTGATAGAAAATGAGAAGGTGAAGATCTTGTGGGACTTTCGAATACAGATGGATCGTCAGTTGGAACACAACACGCCAGATATCACAGTTGTCAAAAACCGAAACGTACAATTTATTGACATCGCGGTACCAGGAGACGCCGGAGTCGAAGAAAAAGAACCGGGAAAAAAAAATCACGAAATATCGCGACCTGGCCATCGAAACTACACGGCTATGGATGTAACATGTCACAGTGATACCCACTGTCATCGGGGCACTTAGTACCATGTCCAAGAATTTTATAAGGAACATCAGCAAATTGCAGCTTCCTGCAATCACACCAGCGGAACTGCAAAAAACTGCACTACTCAGAACATGGTACATCTTAAGAAGGTCCTTGGTTGATCCCTAGGACGCTGGCAGAAACCCCTATCAACCATTAGCACCAGTCCATGGTATTTGTGATGCATTTTTAAATGTTCAGCTGACTGAGTTTCATGTTTAATGAATAAAGTAAATAATAATAATAATAATAATAATAATAATAATAATAATAATAATGCGTTGGAAGATATGTGAGAAATACTATTTGCCTGCAAGCAAGAACTGGGGGGCTCAGTTCATAGAAAAACAAAGAAGTTAAAAACTCTGGGACTTTAGAATGAAAACAGACAAGCACCTGCCAGGTAACACCCTGGACTTTACAATTGTTGATAAGAAAGACCCCCCCAAAAAGTCTGGATAATGGATATGGCAGTTCCTGGGGACAGCAGAAGAGAAGAGAAAGAACTGGAGGAGGTCACAACATACAAAGACCTTTATTGATAGAAATGGAACGACTGTGGCACAAGGAAGCGAAGGCAGGACCAGCAGTCATTAGGCGCCTTGGGTGCAACTGCAAAACATCTGGAGCTCCACTTGAACACTATCGTCGGCATTGACAAAAATCCCCGTCGGTCAATTGCAAAAGGCGGCTTTACTCGAAATAGCTTACATTCCCGTGACGAGACCCCTAAAGCCACAAAACATCAACAACTGCCTATTCCGGGTGCTTGGAAAGGACATCTGGCCGACTGTGGGACCAGTCATGATACCAATAAAAGGGGAAGTAAGGAAGATCATAAGGAGGATAAATAGTACTATTACAACCATACTATGTGGGTTAACATATAGAGAACTGGGAGAAGGAAGTGTTCACGAGGCTGGGAGCATCCTCTGTTCATCGGCCTCTCCGTAAACTCTTCCGGGCCATCTTGGCAAGAAAGTGGCTTGTTTGGGTTCCCCAATCCAAGCCAAACCCTCCTCCCAGCTAAAATTGGGGGCTCAGAGACAATCGATCGGAGGAGAGGAAGCAGGGTGAAGGGACAGAATAACAGTACAACAGAATACAGGCAGTCCTCAACTTAGGATCACAACTTAGCCCAAAATTTTGGCTGCTAAGGGAGACATCTGTTCATTTTGTCCCATTTTATGACCTGTCCTGCCACAAGCGGTTATGCGAATCACAGCGGTTGTTAAGATAGTCACACGGTTGTTAAGTGAATTGGGTTTCCCCATTGACTTTGCTTGTCAGAAGGTCGTAGAAGAGGATCGCGTGACCCCCGAGACATTTGCAACCGTCGTAAATATGAGTCACTGACCAAGCGTCTGAATTTTGATTCCCCCGTGACCACGGGGGTGCCGTAAGTGTGAAAAACGGTCCTTTTTGTCAGTGCCGTTTTGACCGTCACTAAATGAGCTGTTGTAAGTCGAGGACTACCTCGAACAGAGTGGCAAGGGAGCGTGCCAAGTGCGAGAAGCGCCGCTTTGGGGGCAGCTTAATAAAGAGCGGCAAAGTTTCCTCTAGCGTGGAAAAGTCAGGAAAATGATCTTGAGAGAAACAGGGCAAGGATCGTCACCGCTTCTCTGCAGGCCAGGGGAAGAAACTTTCGGAAGAAACTCGGACAGACGCTCCCTTAATTCACGGAAGGACAAGAGGGAGGGAAGCCCACTACAATCGGACCTTCAGGATTCGGTGATGGCCAACCATCTCAATTCAAACAGTATCGGGAGGG
The DNA here is from genome assembly GCF_029215685.1 of Pituophis catenifer annectens. Classification (NCBI taxonomy): domain Eukaryota; kingdom Metazoa; phylum Chordata; class Lepidosauria; order Squamata; family Colubridae; genus Pituophis; species Pituophis catenifer. Next base: position 889,694 of record NW_027256897.1, on the reverse strand, counting down.
GGAAGAGAAAGCGCATCCCATAATAAGCCACCTGGCTAAATCCGGGCAGCCGAGACTGGCAAAGATACTGGCAGAATCAAACCAGGTTAAATTAAAGGTGGTCAGCTAACAAGGAACTGCCAGCATCCTGCGTTCATGCCTCTGCTAAAATTGCTCTCCAGATACCCAGGAAGGATTTTAGAAATCTGGGTATCCGGTACAGGTCATCCATGACTTACAACCACTCATTTAGCGACCGTTCGAAGTTACAATGGGCAATGGAAGTTGTGACGGCGAATTTTTGCTCAGTGTTCGAAAGTCCAGGACGGATGCTCTTCTTACAGATGGAACTACAACTCCCAAGATGCCACTGGTGGCCGGTTCTGAGAGTTGCAGACCCAATAGATCGGGAAGGCTGCCCCGTTAGGGGAGAGAACCTTCCGGACCCCCGGAGGGGTCTAGGAGAACTTCTTCTCGTGTTAAGAAGCAAAAGGCCCTGGAAATTTCTCCAGCAACTGCATCCCGTTTGGCTCTTAATTTGGGGTATGCGTTTGGCATGCCCGCCAGGTGGCATCTGTGTCCCAACGCCATCTTTCTCCAAGACAGTCCTTTCCTTGTTCAGCCGAGAAACGCTGCCACCCGCCCCGGCCGGCTGCAGAAATGTGCCCCTTGGCACAATGCAAACTCCTGAGCCAGCCTTGTTTTGAGGGAAGGGATGCTGCCCATTGAAGGGGAGATTCCTTCCGTAAATGTATTCTTCTCTCCGGTGCCAAAACTTTGGGCATCCTACGATTGCTTCCCCCCTCGAGAAAAAGCTCTCTGCCCTGGGGAGAGACGTAATGCAATTCTGCAGCCTGCTGTGAAATGCTGCAGTTTAATAGCTTCTCTGGCTAGGCTTGGTCTTAACCAATAAAAGAAAACGAGGTTTATTTGCAAAGTGTGGGGGGGGGGGGCAATTGGGATCTAGAATCATAAGGGGGAACAAGTGCTGTGATCCCCCACTCCAAGCGCTGACAGGTTGAGAAAACCTTCTCAAACTTGAAACATGGCCCAGATGCGTAGACGTCAACTCCCAAAATTTTCAGCCATGACCACATGAAAGTCATCGCTAGGAAATCTGGAAATTGAAAGCTGCCTCCAGAGATATGGAGCTCAGCTCTCAGAATTTCTCAGCTTGCATGGCCATTGCTAAGGATTCTGGGCATCGATGACTAAACATCTGGAGACTTAGAAGAAGGTAAGAGTTGAGGAGGGCTTGGTCCACCTTCTCCAACCTGGCGCCCCTCCAAGTTGTGTGGAATTTCAACGGTCCCTTCCCTCGGCCAGCATGGTTGCGATTCCGTGATTTCATCTTATTTCGCTGACCTTGTTTATATTAATTATCTACCTAAGGTGAAGGCCAGCAGGATGAGGAAGGCGCCTCTCTCAACATCCAAATTCAAGGTCCAGGGGAAAGAGAAAACAACAGCGCAGACCGAGAGAGGAAGAATGGAATCACGTCACAGCATAAAGAGAAGCCCGTGAAAATAAAAATAAAATTAAAAAGTCTCTAGGGATGTGTAGGGTGGGAGGGACCATCGGTGCAAGGAGAGCCAGAGGACCATAACTGGACAGCCATGTTCTCTCCACCTTCCGCGGAATCCCTCCTTGACAAATTATGCGCTCTCAAAAGGGTGACAACCAGCCCTTAAGGGGGAAATCTACTGGCTTTCTTTCAAGGCAAGCTCCGTTCTCCAGATGCCCCGAATCAACTTGGGGGGCAGCCGGAAAGCTTCCCAGAAAACCACTTCCCACCTTTGGTCCTGCCCGCCTCAAAACTGGACCAAAATAACTCAAGCAAGAGATCCCACCCCGCTTTGACTTTCTTCCCATGCAGACCCCCCTCCTCCAAATTCCCACAAAGGGACCCCTCCCCATTTCTCCAGTCCTGCAGACTCCCCCTCCGCCCCTCCCGCAAACTCAAGGCATCCCCAAGAGAGTTTTATCTCAAGCCCACCCCCCCCATTTCCCAATGACAGCGTTCTCCACGATCCAGACCGAAGGGCAAGATGCAGCCCACCTTAGGTGCCCGGCACGGGGAGAGGGGCGAAGGGAAAAGAGCCGAAGGAGAAAAGCAGGCAGCGCCACCGACACACTCACAACAACGCCCCCGGAGAGATTCCTCCTTGCTTCGGCTCCCTGCCTGGGGATGGTGGACGGCCTGAGCAATGGGGTTTCTTCGCCCTCCCTCCCTCCAGCCACTTACTCTGTGAGTCAGCAGAAAGAGGCATGAGCTGCCTACTCCTGATGCAACCACACGGGGAGTTTAGGAGAGAGAGAGAGAGAGAGAGAGAAGGAAAGCCACATGAAAAGGCAGAGTGGGGAAGTGGCACACGCCAGCCAGCCCTGCTGTGTGTGTGTGTGTGTGTGTGTGTGTGTGTGTGTGTGTGTGTGTGTGTTTGTGTGTGTTTGTGTGGGCTCTGTTCAGCCAGCCGGAGGACAAAGCCAAGGAGGGTCCAGATCCCTGCAGAAATCCTGCCCCCCCGCGGCACCCCTTCTGGAAAGCAGAATTAGAATGAGAGAATAACAGGAGTTGGAAGGGACCTTGGAGGTCTTCTAGTCCAACCCCATGCTTGAGCAGGGACCCTACAGCATTCTGGACAAGTGGATGTCCGGTCTCTTCTTAAAAACCGCCAGTGATGGAGCAGCCACAACTTCTGGAGGCAACTTCTGTTCCACCAATTAGTTGTTCTCACTGTTAGGAAGTTTCTCCTTAGTCCTGGATTGATTGATTGATTGATTGATTGATTGATTGATTGATTCCTTCCTTCCTTCCTTCCTTCCTTCCTTCCTTCCTTCCTTCCTTCCTTCCCTCCCTCCCTCTCTGCCTCCCAAGGCGGCATACATATCCAACACACCGTCCTCCTCCTATTTTCTGCATAACAACCACCCTGTGAGGTGTGTTGGGCTGAGAGAGAGAAAGAGAGAGAGAGAGAGAGAGAGAGAGAGGGACAGTCCCAAGGTCATCCTGCTGGCATCCATGGCTGAGGCAGGAATTGAACTCACCGTCTCCTGCTTTCTAGCCTGGTGCCTTAACCGCTGGACCCAACTAGCAATGTTCTCCCACCTGTTACTTCTTGCCCTGCTCTCAGATGCTTTGGGGAAATAGCTTGACACTCCCACCCCCCCCCCGTGAGAACCCCTCAAAGTTCCAGCCAAGTTGCGAGGGGGGGTTGCAGCAGCTCCATCTTGGCCGTGGATGACCGCTGGACTAGCCCAACCCGCTGCCCAAGGAAAGATGCGTTATAACCAGGCATTATAACCCAGGGTTTCTAACCTTGGTAATTTTAAGTCTCGTGGATCTCAACTTCCAGAATTCCCCAGCCAGCTGGGGTTGAAGTCCCAAGTCTTAAAATTGCCAAGGCTGGAAACCCATGCCTTATATGCCCTTCTGGACAAATGGCTGCCCAGTGCTGGCTTTTCTTGACAACCTTTGCAACGTGACAGCCAAAAGAAGGGCACCTGGGACTTCCCTGTGAACCTCACAGGCCAACGGAGGTTCTCACACACCCCAATGCTACGGCCTTGGCTTAGCCAAAACTTGCCACCACCGTTCCGTATGTTCTTACATCGCTCCGTCACCAGAGACAGAATTAACAAGATGTTCCTATAAATTCCTTTCAAAAAGGGGAACAGAAATCCAACTATCGAGAGAGCTCAACGGCTGTGCAGATGTTCAGTCTCTTTCTCTCTTCATCTGCTGCCTTCCAGATGTTACAAGAGACAGTGTTCTCCAGCTTTGCGCCTGGGGTGGGGGAGAGAGTACAAGGCCTCTATCATCTAGCCATGATGAGCGAAGGGTGTGGATTTTGGGAGCTGGAGTCCTGTCATTTACGGAAGGCTGGCATGCAGAGCACAATGGAAGGCTGGCACTGGGCGTGTGAATGGACAAAATAGGGGGGCAAAGATGGACTGTCAGGAGACTCTGAGGAGACCCTAAATCGGAACCTCACCCACATATTTCAGGAGAAACTCAAGATATTTGGAAATTCTCCTTCAGACTCTGCTTAAATCTCCATCTCTAGATAGCGATCGATGTCTAAGGACTGCCATTCCCAGAATTCCTCTGGCTAGCTGGGACAACATCTGGAGGGCACCAGACTGGGAAAACTCTTCCAGAACACAGATCCTCTCAATACGGTAGACAAACACAAGTTGCCTTTCGCTGTTTCAAGCAGCCCCTTTGGCTAGAATTACCATATTCCTCCTGGGTGCTTTCGATGTGTCATTGTGGGTTTCAGATCCTTAATTTCATGGGATTTCTTCAGCGATGTTTGTGCTGTGGTTTCTGAGACGGACAATCGGATGGGGGAAAGGCAGAGGCAAGATGAACACCCAGCTTCTGTCGGTTGATGGGATTTTATGATTTATCCAGAATTGGTAACTCTGGGGAGCAAAACACAAGCCTCTTACCCCTCAAAGGTCACAACCTAAAACAGGAGTGTCCAACGTTGTCAACCTTTAAGACTTGGGGACTTCAGCTCCCAGAATTTCCCAGCCAGCCATGAGTTGAAATCCACCAGTCCAACCAGAAATTTCCTGACAGTGAGAACAATTCATCAGTGGAACCACTTGCCTCCAGAAGTTGCGAATGCTCCAACACTGGAGGCTTTTAATAAGAGGTTGGATAACCATTGGTCTGAAGTGGTGTAGGGTTTCCTGCCTAGCCAGGGGGTTGGACTAGAAGACCTCCAAGGTCCCTTCCAACTCTGGTATTCTATTTTGTTCTAAGGCTCCCTTCTGTCATGAGATTTCCCTGGGCCAGTTGACAAAACCACGTTTTGAGGGCCTTCTCGAAGGCCGCAGCCAGAGAGAAGATGAAATAAAACTGCAGCAAAGGAACAAATAAAAGGAACAAACCAGGCTATAGACTTAGTTATGTTATCTTTATATAAAACTCTACTCTGCCCGTCCAATGCAGATGTATCTCTCAGGGATTACATAAGATAATAAAATGCATTTAGGGCAGAACAGAAATCTCGTTACGAAGACATTTTAAGAAGCGTGTGACACAACCTCCAACCGCTTCTTGGCATGGCTTGCTGCAAATTTTTCCCCCGTCGGGCACCCAACGAGCCTCTTTGGCCCCACGAGTCTCTAAACTCCGCCGCCCACGTGGGAATTTGGAGCATTGCAGCAATGATGAAAGTCACTTACGACCAGTCCTCGCACTTACGCAGTATTCCCCACGGTCAAATTTCAGGCGCTCAAGGAAACTCTAATAATACAACGATTGGGATTCCGATAAATTCTACGTAAACTTTTTCAGTTTTCTCTTCCAGCTATGCTGAAGTCGAGAGATTTTTTTTGCTAACCAGAGAACGGAGGCCGGTGTAATACTTTTTATGTTCTTTGATGCTCCCGGATGGAGCTCAAGAGAAGATTGCCCCTCATCTGTCCGTTACCCACATCACTCAGAAACCCAGCAGGTGGGTGGGTGAAATAAATAAATAAAAAATTGCAATGCGCAAACAGCATTTTCAAAACAGCCAAGGGGGCTGCGCCCACCAGCGCGTTTGCTTAAAGGCAGAGGAGATAGTACATAACTCATTCATCTTTAATATTCATAGTCGGGTTGATTTGCATATTGTGCCATAAATAGTCGAAGCCGAGGTGAAATATGAGGTGCCCCACTTGCATTCCTAATTCTGCCTAAAATCAAACGTTCTTTTATCTCTTAGATGGGCATTGTGATTTATTGCCCCTTGTCTTGCAACTGCGGGATCCTTCCTTCCTTCCTTCCCTTCCCTTCCCTTCCCTTTCCTATCCTTCGCTTCCTCTCACCTGCACAGCAAATGAATCTGCACCAGGGATGCTGGCTCCCTTCCTGGAATTTCATCCTTCTCCTCAATTTAATTTGGGATATTAAAGGAATCTGCACAAATCCCATCAAAAGCTGCGGTCCATTAAACTACAGGCAGTCCTCGACGTATGACCACAACGGAACCCAAACTTGCCACCCGAGGCATTTGTTTGGTGAATTTATCCTCATTTTACAACCTTCCTGGCCACAGTGGTTAATCACATTGTTAAGTGAACCTGCCTTCCCCTTCGACTTTGCAAAAGGGGATCCTGTGACACCCCCTCCCTCCCGGGGACACCGCAACCGTCATAAATACAAGTCCGTTGTCAAGCACCTGAATTTGTATCACGTGACCACGGGGATACGACCATGGTTTTAGGTGTGAAAAATGGCCCTATGTCACTGTTTTCAGTGCCGTCGCAACTTCGAATGGTCACTAAATGAACTGCTGTAAGTGGGGGACAACCTGTAGATGCACAAAGAGGAATTTGGCCCAGGCCCACAGCAAAGGTCAGCATGATGGGACCCATGGTCCGCTATTTGGTAAGCATAGGTAGTCCTTGACTTACAACTCCTCGTTTAGTAACCGTTCGAAGTTATGATGGGGCTGAAAAAAGTAACTTACAATTTGGTCCTCGCACTTGCAACCGCTGCGGTATCCCCCGTGGTCACGTCATCGCAAGTTTGGGAGCATGCAACCGGCGTGTTTTGCAAACTTCCCAGCCGACGACCACAGTCCATGGAGGTAGCTGGATTCGTTTAGCAGCCGCAGCAAAAAAAAAGGATCATCACTGCAAGCAACTCTTGATGCTCTCCTGATGCGAGTTGCATCCTTTTGCCCGAGGCTGTGAGGGCCCAAGTGCAACTTATCTGATTCCCTACAGCGGATGCATTGATAAAGCCAATGGACTGAGGAAGCCTAAGAGGAATATTTAGCTCCGGCGAGCATCCTGCCTTCGAGGTCTTTACGGTCTCCAGGAATTCCCGCCGGGCCAATGAACCTCACCAGCATCCAGGGACAAAGGAAAGGAAGTCCCCACCACCCCAGCCCAGCCCAGCTGTTTTCGGCTTTGCACCGTGTTCGGATGCACTTGGGCCGGGTGCCGGCGAGGGAAAGGAAATGCGGATCGTGTTGCAAGAATCCTTCCAGCTGAGGAGGAGCTCGGCAGGACCTCTTCAACCACAAAAGCCAGATTTCTCCAAAGCTCTTTTGCAACCGACAAGAGGGGAATCTGGTGGGGTTAAAGCAGAGTTTCTCAACCTCGCAACTTTATGACGGGAGGACTTCAAGTCCCAGAATTCCCCACAGCTGGCTGGGGAATCCCTGGAAGTTGAAGTCCACCCGCCTTAAAGTTGGCGAGCGGGAGAAATACAGGTAGTCCTTGACTTACAACAGTTTGCTTAGTGAACTGAATTCACAGTTACAACGGCACTGGGAAAAAAATGGTCTTAGGACCGTTTTCCACACTTACGGCTGTTATAACATCCCCACGGTCACGAGAATACAATTCAGACTTTCTTGGCAACTGAATCATACTTATGACGGCTGCAGGGTTCCTTTTGCCACCTTCTGACAAGCAAATTCAATAGGGAAGCCAGATTCACTTAACAACCGTGTGACTGAATTAACAACAGCGATTCACTTAACAACTGTGTCAAGAAGGGTCGTAAAAGGGGGCTCACTTAAATGTCTCACTTACCAACATAAATTTTGGGCTCAATTGTAGTCGTAAGTTGAGGACAACCTGTAATGAGTGGAATAGCTTTCCTCCGGAACTTGGGAATGCTCCATCCCTGGAGGTTTTAAGAAGAGGCTGGAAAGTCATTTGTCTGATATGATCTAGGCCAGAGGTCTGCAACTTTAAACACTCAAAGAGCCATTTGGACCCATTTCCCACTGAAAAGAAAACACCGGGAGCCACAAAACCCTTCCCGTGCCTGACTATTTCTTGAGTGGCCACAAAACTAGCATATGTAGTTGAATTAAACGTTCTGTTTTCTTCTGAAACTTTTCTTTTCTTGGATTTATTCATGGTTGGCCTACCGGAGGTTGAAAAGCTCAATAAATTGCGTGCTGGCAGGTGTCGCACATTGGCGGCTGTGACGCATATTTTGAGTGACAGGGAGCTGCAGCAGAGGGGTGAAAGAGCCACATGCGGCTCCAGAGCCACGGGTTGCTGATCCCTGGATTAGGATTTCCTGCTTAAATAGAGGGTCGGACTAGAAGACCTCCAATGTCCCAAAACTCTAGTTATTCTATATTCTGCATAAGTAAATCATCCAAGATGTATGGATAGGTTTTAGAGAACGTTAACCTCCAAAGTCTCTTTGGGCAAAGATCCGCTTGAAACGGTACTTTTTCCTTCTGTTAAAATGGGTCAGAGGTTGTTTTTTCTCTCTCACACTTTTGACGATCAAATAATTAGTAGGGAACCGTTTCCCTTCCATTTTTTTAAGTTTAGGGTGGGAAGGCCTTACAAGGCTCCAGACATCTTGGAGGCATCCGACAAATCACTGCCAAGGCAGAATTTATTTATTCATGGATTTAACATATTAAATATTAATTTATATCCTGACTTTTATCTCCGTCTCTCTCTCTCTCTCATTTTTGCCTAATTCACTCTGGGCACCAGAGTCAATGACTGTCTACTTTTGGAAAACCCTCCTGAGAAATAACAGGGCTTCTTTTTGGTTTTTGTTTAAAAAGAGAGTTTTCCCCTTTTGGCTTTCAATGGGAAGATCTTTTTCTTACACAGGGTGCTTTGCTTGAAATTGATTTTTGATTTTTATGAAGTGGCTGCCTTGATATCGAACTCTCTGCTTCCTGTTGCAAGCACTCCTTGCAACAAGAGAGGAATGATGTCACCAATGAACAAAACTGTTCTTTTGGAATTGTCATTCTTGCCCCTGCCTTCCCATGTAACTTATCGTTGCTTTGCTAACTCCTCGCCAATTTTGTTCCTTCTTGCTATGGTTGATCTGCTCTTCCAAATTATTTCTTCAGATTAACCTTCATGAGTCCCTGTTCCCTTCAGGTTGGGGACAGGTAACTTGGGGAAGGTAAAACCTTGATGATTCAATGTTTCCTCCAAGTTATTCTTCAGGGCAAAATCTCGATTCCTTGTTACTTCCAAACTTGTAAATAACCGTCATAAATATGAGTCGGTCGCTAAGCAACTGAGTTTTGATCACGTGACCAAGGGGATACGGCAACGGTCGTAAGTGTGAAAAGCAGTCATAAGTCACTTTTTTTCTAGTGCTGTTGTAACTTTGAATGAGCAGTTGTAAGTGGTGAACTACCGTGTTTGCCCCAAAGTCAGACTGGGTCTTATATTAATTTTTGCTCCAAAAGATGCATTATGGCTCATTTTCTGGTTAGGTCTTACTTTGGGGGAAATACAGTACTAAGCGCCTCTGTCTGCTGACGATCTTAACTGGGGCTTATTTTTGGGGTAGGGCTTATATTACAAATGTCCTGAAAAATCATGCTAGGGCTTATTTTCCGGTTGGGTCTTACTTTCGGGGAAACAGGGTACCTGTAAAGTTGCAACATCCAGCTGTGTTGAGTGTTATGACAGCTGCTCTGGGCACCGAGGTGGCATAAGGAAGTAGTTCTGTTAAGTCTTTAAAAATCAATTAGATCTCTTCCCCATGACCTGAGAAAGACATACGGTTTAAAAATAAGGGTGTAAGGTTGAGCTGAGGCTGCCCACATCTGCAACATCTGGAGTTTGTCCATAGCCTTGGCCATCTGTCCAAGGTCCTTGTGTCTGAGGTGAGTCATCCCCAACCCAATCTCCGCTCTTCAGCAGGAGGAGAGGCTCTCCCGTTTTAAGGAGAATGGCTTTATGCTGAATTTATTTATTTATTTTTTTAAAAAAAATCTGATATTATTTTTGGTGGCAACAGCTGCTTATATAACATAGCCGATGGTGAGATGCTTGTTAAGAGTGTCTCAGTTAAAAAGTCTATTTCTGGAGGCCATACACTCTTTCTTCGCAAACTCAGAGGAGAAGTTAGAACATTTATGGGTGCCATAAATTGTAAAGTGAAGGGGGGAAAAACTGTTAAATTGCTCCATTTACCCTTTTTAGCCAATTTAATAATGTTTGCGAGGAGCTTTCAATCCCCTGCAGTATTTAGGCAAGGCGTTAGGAAGGCTAGAAGCAAATCTGTGACCTTGGGGGAGAGGGGAAGGAAGGAAGGAAGGAAGGAAGGAAGGAAGGAAGGAAGGAAGGAAGGAAGATTATTCTTTCTCAGTTGAGATAGAGGAAAAGGAAGAAAGAGAGAGGAAAGAAAGAATGAAAGAAAAGATAATATTTAACCCTTCTTTCTGAGGTGAGGGGGAAAAGGAAGAGAGAGAGAGAGAGAGAGAGAGAGAGAAAGAAAGAAAGAAAGAAAGAAAGAAAGAAAGAAAGAAAGAAAGAAAGAAAGAAAAGATAATATTTAACCCTTCTTTCTGAGGTGAGGGGGAAAAGGAAGAGAGAGAGAGAGAGAGAGAGAGAGAGAAAGAAAGAAAGAAAGAAAGAAAGAAAGAAAGAAAGAAAGAAAGAAAGAAAGAAAGAAAGAAAGAAAGAAAGAAAGAAATGCCAATCAGCCTGAATGGCACAAACTGGCCCCACTTTCTTTCCAGCCTGCTCCTTTCCTAAAAGCTTTAAGCCAGCAAACTTTCCAAGGCTGACTCTGTTGGCAGCTAATTTCATTCTCTCTCAGGACCCACTTTGCCACAATGGCTTCGTGCCAGTTCTTTGCCAAGTTTGCAGACCTGGAAAGAGAGAGTGGGGCACATTATAAGGCGAGAACAACGCGGAGATGCCTGTCCTTTCCCACAGCCCATCACTGCGCGACCGATTTAACATCCTGGCAGAGGCCAGGAGCCCCTTCCTCCTAACTCCCCACCCCACCCCACCCGGAAATTAAGAAATGATTACAAGACCAGGCAGCTCAGAGACACAAGCATGTTGCTTAGTCACGGGCTATTTTCAGATTAGTTAATCATAAAACAATGCAAGGAACAACAGGAGAATACTCTGTTCAGCAATGATTCACTGCAAGGATGCAAAAGTTTTTTTGGGGGGGGCTGAAGATGGAAAGAGCTGGGTTGTTGTTTTGTTTTTTACTGGCAGGACTAGGGGCCACATTCCCGAAGGTGGAGATAGCAGTAGCAATAGCACTTAGACTTATATACCGCTTCGCAGTGCTTTCCAGCCCTCTCTAAGCGGTTTACAGAGTCAGCATGTTGCCCCCAACAATCTGGGTCCTCATTTGACCCACCTCGGAAGGATGGAAGGCTGAGTCAACCTTGAGCCTGGTGAGATTTGAACTGCCGAACTGCAGCTAGCGGTCAGCTGAAGTAGCCTGCAGTGCTGCACTCTAACCACTGTGCCACCTCGGCCGGGAAATGCCCCAACCCCAGGACTGCATTCAAACATGCTAAATTAAAATACAATGGCTCTTTGCACACAGATTTTCCCTCTGCGGTGGGGAGGTTTAAACGAAGCTAGAATGGTCCGTCTTATAGTGTCCCGTCGGCTCCATCCACAAGGGCTGGGATACGTTTATTCTGCCCCACTGTGTCACATTCTTCCTTCTCCTGTACGGAGAAAGCCAAAGTCTGGAGAGATAACAAACAGCCCCTGACACTTTCTCATGACCTTCTGGAGAATGTCATGACAACCCCTCGTCGGCTCCTGCACACACCGAGGACAGTCGGCAAGGAAGGAAGGCAGGCGGGAGGAGAGTTGTGTTAGGGCCTCCACTTCAGACCTTCCAGTGGCCACTCAAGGAGCGGCTTTCCAAGAAACGAGCTGAAGGGATGGCCGAGGCCTTGAGTGGGGCGGCATTTTCGTAGAACTGCAGAATCAGGACCAAGCTCAGAGATTGTCATCTAGTGCAGGGGTCTCCAAACCTGACAATTTGTTAAGACTTGTGGACTTCAACTCCCAGGATCTCCCCACCAGCATGGATGGCTGAGGAATTCTGGAAGTCCACCAGTTTTAAAGTTCCTAAGTTCGTTCAATCAATCGATCAATCAATCAATCAGAATAGAGTTGGAAGGGACCTTGGAGGTCTTCTAGTCCAATCACCCTTGTAGGTTTTGGAAGGGAAGGGAAGGGAGGGAGGGAAGGGGGTTGCAAATCTTAACAAATCTTAAATAATAGCCCAGGAGAGAAGTGAAACAGGGAAGAAGAAGAAGAAAAAAGGAGGAGGCAGAATCGCATCATTAATCAACGGGAGCTTCATTGCTGAATAAATCTAAATTTTTAAGTTCCAGCGACAGCCGCTGACTTAGGCAATTAAGACGCAAGCAGGGAAGGTAACTTTGGGATGGAGGATCCAAGGTGCCTCCTGGAGGTTTCGTGGGACATCATTCTGTGGTTTCCTTGGAGCAGGGCTTCTCAGCCGAGACTTTACCATGGGTGGGCTTCAACTCCCAGCATTCCCCAGCTAGCACGGGGGATGGACTAGAAGACCTCCAAGGGCCCTTCAAACCCTAGGATTCTATGTTCTATGCAACGGCATCTTCCTGGTTTCACTTGGCTGTTTGGTAGCCATGTGGGTTGTCCTTGACTTAGGGACGTGGTCATTAAGTGAGGTGCACGCCCAACTTGCCAACCTTTTTGGCTGCGGTTGACAAATGAATCCGGCTTCCACCATTGTCTCTGCTTGTTGGAGATCCCCTGGGAAGGTCTGAAATGGGGACTGTGTGACCCGAGCAAGTACAGGCAGTCCTTAACTTATGACCGTTTGTTTAGTTACAACGGCACTGGAAAAAAAGTTTTCGCACTTACAACCATCACCGGATCCAAATCAGGGAGATGTTGTGATGGTTGTAAGTGCGAGGACTGGTCATAAGTCACATTTTTCACCACCACTGTACCTTTTTTTTTAAAATTTAATTTTATTGAAAAGACTGTGCCATGTCAGGATAACAGTGCAAATAAAGCCAAGCCAGAGAGAAATCAATGGTAAATCTTAACAAAGAAGCTAATATAACTATAACTGTACTATATTAACAGTAATTACAGTGATACAACCAAAAACAAAAGGAAAAAAAAGGAAAAGAAAAAGAAAACTTCAACTAAATTTCTACTTATAGTAGCTTATTTACAAATTTTTCCATATGATATCCATAGTTTTATACATCTTTATTGTACCACCACTGAAACTTTTGAACAGTTGCTAAACAGGTGGTTGTAAGCTGAGGACTATGTATACTGGCAGTCCTTGACTTACAACTGTTCATTGAGTGACCATTCGAAGTTACGACGGCACTGAAAAAAGGGACTTACGACCGTTTTCCAGACTTACAACCATTGCGGCATCCCCAGAGTCACGTGATCAAGATTTGGGCATTTGGCCACTGACTCATATTTACGACGGTCGCAGTGTCCCGGGTGATCCAGTTTTGTGACCCTGTGACAAGCCAAGTCAACGGGCAAACCGGATTCACTTAACAACCGTGGCAAGAAAAGTCACAAAATGGGGCAAAAGTCACTTAACAAATGCCTCGCTTGGCAACGGGAATGTTGGGCTCAGTTGTGGTCGTATGTCGAGGACTACCTGTATGATAGACGTGGATTGCCAGTGTCTTCTTGTAGGATGTTGTCTGGTTTCCCAGGCTGGCAATTCCCAGGACTGTGGTCCTAGGTCGAGGACCGACGGTCCTTGTTTATCAAATGTGCCAGGCTGAATCGCGTCCCAAGTGAAGCGAGAAAACTGTGTCTTAAATTCTGAAGCAATGTTTGTTACCTGAGCGAAGCGACAAAACTGATCTAGGGCGAGATGAGCTGATTTAATTCAATTTAAGCATCCATTTAAAGGTAATAAGGAGTTTGCAACCCCGCATCTCCCTTCGGCACCTTCACAGGCAGAAACGGGATGCTTGTTTTATCCAAGATTGCTTTAAACAGCACGGCTGCAATTCATTTTCCAGACACCTTTTATTGCAAAGGCTCACAAATTAAAGGAAGAAGTTGGAATAATCATGTCGCCTGCCTGAAATTTACATAACCAATTGACATGCCTGTTGCCTTCCTCCTTGGCGCAGGCGGTGGGGGAGGGAGCCCATTTGAAATATGCAAATGGCATTTTAACTCTTCCCTGGTTTTTAGGGAGCAAAGGTAATTACTCAATCTTACAACAGCAATGCTCTTCGCCCGGCAATGCACGGAGAAGAAAATGCAAGGGAGATTAGTTAAAAAAAAACAAACAAAACAAAAATACAAATACAATATAATACCGTGTTTCCCTCAAAATAAAACTAGATCTTAACATTAATTTTTGCTCCAAAAGACGCATTATGGCTTATTTTCCAGTTTGGTCTCCAGCAACCGTTCTTCATATGTTTTAGCCTCCAGCCCGTTAATCATCTTTGTTGCTCTTCTCTGCACTCATTCCAGAACCGTGATGGCAAACGTATGACACGCGTGCCACATGTGACATGCAGAGCCATATCTGTGGGCACACGAGCGTTGCCCTAGCTCAGCTCCAGCGCGCATGCGCACGCTGGCCAACTGATTTTCGGGCCTTCCGGGCCCACCGGAAGTTGGGAAACCGGCTGTTTCCAGCCTCCAGAGGCCTTCCGGGAGTTGGGGAAGGCTGTTTTCGCCCTCCCCAGGCTCCTAGAAAGTCTCTGGAGCCTGGGGAGGGCGAAAAAATGGGCCTACCGGGCCATCACGTGTCAAAAGCAGGGGCAGCGTGGGTGGGTCACGCGCATAGGCACAGGGTGCTTTCAATTATGGGTGTGGGCACATGTGCACACGACCCTCTGCGCCTTTGGCACGCGACGGCAAAATGTTAGCCATCACTGTTCTACAGTCTCAACACCTTTTTTACATTGCGGTGACCAGAACTGGAAAAAGAGAAGAGGACGACCCCCAGCAAGATAGGTGGACAGAGCAGCAGAAGTTCTGAAGGACCAAGTTAGACAGACCCTCTCGGAGAAGATCTATCTGGGTGGTTGATAAGAGTCAGCCCTGATTTGATGGCGCCTAACGTTTAATTATGGATTTGGAGACTAGGACTAAAAATAACGCGGAGGAGCAAGGAGGAGGAATCCATCCTGAACCAAATCAAGGGTGATGGCTCCCTCGTGGCCCTGATCGCAAACTTTGGGCATGTGATGCAAGCAGATGGTAGATTATGAAGATGATTCTGCCTGCAGAGGTGAAGGGAAGAAAGGAACGAGAAGGGAAAGGTGAGGGAGGGAAGGGAAGTCTTCGGAAGAGCCGCGTCTTACGACTTACAGCGGCAAAGTCTACATGTAGTCCTCAATTTACGCGCACAATTGGGAGCAGAACTTCCATTGCTAAGTGAGGAGGCCCCCAATTTTACGAAACATTTTGCCGGGGTCGTTAAGCAAATCAGTGGGGTTCAGTCCTTAAGTGAACCCAGCACTTCCCATTGACTGCTTGTCAGACGGTCGAAAACGGTGATGTTGTGATTCCCAGGACAGCCACCACCACGGTAAATACAGGCTGGGTTGCCAAGCACCCCTGTTTCAATCGTGTGACCATGGGGAATGCTGTGACGGTCATAAGTGGGAGGACAGGCTTTAAACCACTTCTTTCGGTGACGTCGTAACTTAGAACGGTTGCTAAACAAACACTCGTCGGTAGAAGGCTGCCTGTGGTTGCCCAGAACTGAGCCAG
This sequence comes from Pituophis catenifer annectens, assembly GCF_029215685.1. Lineage (NCBI taxonomy): Eukaryota > Metazoa > Chordata > Lepidosauria > Squamata > Colubridae > Pituophis > Pituophis catenifer. The sequence goes on along the minus strand of NW_027256897.1, from coordinate 874,220 downwards.
ATCTGTGAAATCTTTGGTCTTCATTTAGGGCAGGGGTCTCCAACCATGGCAGCTTTAAGCCTGGCAGACTTCAAGTCCCAGAATTCTTTGCTGGCTGGGGAATTCTGGGAGTTGAAGTCCGCCAGGCTTAAAGTTGCCAAGGTTGGAGACCCCTGATTTAGGGAGTGCCTACTGCAAGTCTGAGAAAACAAACTCACAAAGGAAGAGAGGCACCAAATTTGGGGTTTTCACACATACAGTAGTCCTCGGCTTGCAACCACTGGTTTAGTGACGGCTCGAAGTTACAATGGTACTGAAAAGAATTGGCTTAAGACCATTTTCCGCATGACCCTGGCAGCATCTCCACCGTCACCTGAGCAAAATTCAGAGGCTTGGCAACTGGCATGTACTTATGACGGTTGCAGTGTGTCCCATGATCCCCATTTGCGACCGGATGGGGAAGCCGGATTCCCTTAACGGCCGTGTGACTGACTTAAACAACTGCTGCGATTCGCTTAACAAACGGTGGCAGGAAAGGTTGCAAAAGGAGGCAAAACTCACTGAACAGATGTTTCGTTTAGCAACGGAAATTTTGGGCTCATCGGTGGAGGTCGTAAGTCGAGGACCGCCTGCGGCCTTTCCAATAGAGTAGTTGGCTCTGACCAAAGAGATGAATGAAAACCGCAGCATGAAGTGGCGGGGGGAAAGGGGGGGGGGGCTGTTCCACGCCTCGGTTTCCCCCCCCCCCAGTTCTTTCAGAAGCAGCCCATTTTCTTCCTCGTGTAAAACACAGCAGAAATAATTGCGCAGAACCGTTCAGCAAAATTGCACAGGGAGAGGGAAGGAGCTGTTTTTCTGCTTACTTGCACAATTTGTGTCTTTCAACTATTCCTCCTCTTCCCCCCCCCGCCCCCTTTGACTCTAGCTGAGAAAACACACACACACACAACATCTTTTTACAGCAAAGGGCCAGGAGCTCCGTATATCACACGCTCACAATGTACAAACAGCCATTTAATCTTGCAAAGCTCAAAGCAGCCTGAGATGCAGAGGGGCTCCTGCCTTGACGTTCTCTCTTTCATCTTCTCACACTTACCTAGGTACCATACAACCGGAGGGGTAGGTGTCAGATCCAAAAGGTATTACACAATCGCAGAACGCCCCGGAAGAAACTGAGCCGGAAGGAGACAGAGATTCTCCCAAGTTTCTTTGTAGGACATCAAGTTAAAAACACACGAGGGTCATTTCTGGCCCTGATAGGTTTCGTTACCACACCTGAGAACCTGCTAATCACACCTTTTTCAGCCAGCGATCAAGGCAGAGGTGGCACCCCAAGGAGAAACCATGCACTCCCCCCACCCCATCACACTAATTACTTCGGGATAAGCCACGCAACTGCGAAAATGATTTCTCCCATGGAGACCGGGAGACTCTGCAGGGCCCTTCACACCAAAAAGAGAACACCTTCCCCCCACCCTACTTCCCCCCCCCCCCCCGGCCTTCTGGGAAAGGAAAAAGGAGGGAGACATGGGCAGGTTCTGCTCCCCTAAACGGCCTATATCAAAAAATCCCACTGGAACTAAGGCACTTGCTGGAATTCTTGGTAGTCCTTCTAAGAAATGCTAAGCATTCTAAGGACTTATTCTAAGAATTTATCAGTATCCACGCCACAGGCAGAATAAAAGAATTGGAAGGGACCTTGGAGGTCTTCTAGTCCATTCCCTCTGCTCAAGCAGGAAATCCTACACAGTTCCAGGCAAGTGGCTGTCCAGTCTCTTCTTAAAAGCCTCCAATGTTGGAGCATCCACAACTTCCGAAGGCAAACCGTCCCACTGGTTTATAATTCCCCCCCGGCAGGAAATTCCTCCTTAGTTGCAGGTTGCTTCTCTCCTTGGTAAGTTGTCCTGCCTTCAGGGGCTTTGGAGAATAGGTTGACTCCCTCTTCTTTGGGGCAGCCCCTCAAGTACAGGAACAATGCCTCCATGTCATCCCTAGTCCTTCTTTTCACTAGACCAGCCCCACATCCAATTCCTGCAACCGTCCTTTTCTTAACGAAAAGAAGACCAGCTGAGGAAGAGCCTCAACAGTTGCTATCAGCATCGAGAAAGGATGGAGAATTAAAAGCCCCAATGTGGAAGCATTAGGAGGTTACCCAACACACCTTCCGAATTGCACAGAACCTGCAAGATTGTGATGTCCTTGAGAAAAAACTTATTTTGCCGTGCAACTTTTTTCTTCTCACCTCGCCTTCAAGCAAGTCAGGCTGCTGCCACCTTCAACCATGGAAAGACCTACATTCCTTACTACACAGACACCTCCCTGGGTCTCAAGAAAGCTTTGAAATGGATGCCAGAAGTCCTCCCCACCCCCCCTCCCCTCCCCTGCTGATTTACTCAAGGGTAAAGATAAGGAACTCTTTAACTCGGCCTTTCTTGTGTTCAGGACTTAAGAAGAGTCATCCTGTTACCATAACAAGAAAGAGGAACTGATTTGGCATCCAGGCCTTTGATAAGCTAATGCCTACGTGCATTTTACAAGGTATCTGTGTCTTTGGAAAACACCAAAACCAAAGGTTGAGAGGTAGCAGCCCTCCTGCGAGTCCCTTGGACTGCAAGGCCATCCAACCGGTCAGTCCTAGAGGAGATCAACCCTGAACTAGAACTCACTGTCTCCCACTTTCTAGCCTTAACCACTTGAACATGCTAGCTCTTTTCGATTGCATGAAGCCAGCCAAGATATCAAATGAATGAGGAAGGGCAGGGGAAGAGATAAGCAGGGGAGGAAAATATTACTTGCAGCAATGATCCTTACAGGACTACAAAACCCACTTTCCAAGCTGGAGCAACTTTTTTTTCTGCACCTATTCTATTGCAAGTTTTGCCCTCTGTAGCAAACTGCCCATCTCACAGCTTCACACTGTGAGAAAAGCTTTTTTTTTTGTTTTTGTTTAAAAAAAGGCATTCATCAGGTAAAGTTTATTTTCTTTTTAACCCACCCACAGAAAATCCCCATAATATCACCAGGGGCTCCACAAGGGTCAGGGTAAAGTTAAAGAACCGCGGGCCGGCAGTTGAGGCAAGAGGCCGCCCAAGACAAATGTCTCAACAGCAATAAAAGCTGGATAATGCAGACAGCATTAACATTTTAATTGTTATGCTTCTTTTTAATCTCCTTTCGCACTGGCGACTTTGCAGTCTTTAAAAAAAAAAAAAACAGAAGAAGAGAGGGAAAACTGCTGAGATCAAAAGAAGAGCCAACGTCTCATAAAACCGGAATTTAACTCTTAAGAATTAAGAGGAGCACATCAGTTAAGGTGTATAAAAAGCAGGATTTGAGGTTCCTGCAAGCCTCAGCAAAGGCAGAGAGAAGAAAAACAGAGTTGGGAGGGACCTTGGAGGTCGTCTAGTCCAACCCCTTGCTCAGGCAAGACCCTACACCTATAACATTCCAGACGAACAGTTGTCCAGTCTCTTCCAGTGATGGAGCACCCACAACTTCTGGTGGCAAGCTGTTCCACTGGTTTTGTCAGCTTTGGAAGACAGTTCCTTGGAACCATGACAGGTTTATCGTTCTGTCAGGAAATTCCTCCTTAGTTCTACGGTGGTTCTCTCCTTGATTCGTTTCCATCCGTTGCTTCTTGTCCTGCCTTCGGGGGCTTTGGAGAATAGCTTGACTCCCTCTTCTTTGGGGCAGCCCCTGAGATAGTGGAAGACTGCTATCGTGTCTCCCCTGATCCTTCTTTTCTTTAAGATGACAGACACCCTTCATTCTGGCTTGTTGAAGAGGTGTTAATGGTCACCAGACTTCCAAAACGCAGCCTTAAATTATTTTTTTTCCAAAACCACGAAGGGATAGTTCCGGCATTCCTCAACTTACAACCATTTGTCAGTGTCTTTGGAGATTCTCAGTCCTCCAGGCCATGGTTGTCCCAAAGGTGCTTTTTCAAGAGGAGGTGGTCAGCCTATTTTCCAAAGTACCAGGAGGCAGGACGAGAAGCAACGGGTGGAAACTCATCAAGGAGAGAAGCAGCCTGGAACTAAGGAGAAATTTCCTGACAGTGAGAACAATAAACCAGTGGAACAAATTGCCTCCGGAAGTGGACGCTCCATCCCTGGAGTTTTTAAAGAAAAAACTGGACAGCCACCTGTCTAGAAGGTAGGGGGCTGGACTAGGAGACCTCCAAGGTCCCTTCTGGCTCTATTCTGATTGATGGATTGGTTCCATGCAAGGAACAACTGCTTAGCTCCCTCGCATCTGTGATTCCTTCGAATCTCACAGCATCACAAGAACCGGATCACCAGTTTGGAAAGAAATCCTTCAGGATCCTGTTTCCAGTTGCTCACAGACATGACTTATCGTCATCACTCCAAGTGTTCCGCTTTGTCTGCTGAGCGATTCTTCCGCCAGGCAAAGGAAGGGACGAAGGGAAGCCACCAGAGGCAGGAGGGAAAAGCGGGATCAGAAGAAAGCAAGCTTACAGACCCAGGAAAACCTGGCCATCCTGATGCGACACGCACGCACAGGTAGTCCTCGAGTTTCGGCCATTGCTAAAAGGAAGGTGGTTTTATGCCCAATTTGATGACCCTGTTTTGCCACAGTTGTTCAGCGAATCATGCGTTCATTAAACGAATCAGGCTTCCCACTGATTTTGCTTGTCGTTACACAAGCGGTGCTCGCACGTCTCGGGGACGCTGCGCCGGTCGTAAATACAGGACGGTTGTTGAGCGTCTGAATTCTGATCACGTGGGCGTGGGGATGCTGCGACAGTCGTAATCCCTTTTTTCCAGCGGCGACTTTGAACGTTCGCTGAACAAATGGCTGTGGATTGTGGGTCCACCTGTCATGAACAATGCAGTGTGTGTGCTTTCTGAATTCCTATGCAGGAATTCTTGATTTACAACCATTGTTTGGTGACCGTTCTGTTATGAAGAGTCCAGATTCTTAGCTGCAGAGCTGGGAAAGAAATATTTCTGGTTTCCTAGACACCAGCACAACATTCAAAGGCACCTGGGCTCCCCAGGCCGAGTCTTCCCGTGCCAGAGGGAAGGATTGCTTGTTCTCCCTTTGGGGTCTCTCTCTCCTGGAGCCCAGTTCCAGGGCTGAAAGTAAAACCCATTAGTCCTTTGGATGGGGCTGCCTTGCCTTCTGTCACCCTCCCCACCCAAACAGGGGAGCTCTTCCATGAAAACAAGCCTGGTTGATTTTCTGTTTAGAGAGGACGGGTGTGAATAAACGGATCTCATTATGAATGCCTATATATGGTCATCTGAATAGAAGCCCAGCTCTCTCCCTGGTCAAGCCAGCCTCAACGCCCAAGCAAACGCCCCAAGTGTGGGGGGTGGGGGCAGCTGAGCCAAAATAGGCACAATTCTCCCCCCCACCCCCCAGTTAGAAACAATTCCTGCAAATGGGGGAAGAAGAGACAACCATGAGAAATTCTGAGGGGGTAGTCCTCGATTTATAACCGTTCGTTCCGTGACAATCTGAAGTTATAGGCGTACATAGGCAAATCTACGCTTGGGATACTACGGATAGTCTTCCATTGGTGATTATTCATTCAACAACCATTCAAAGTTATGACGGCACTGAAGAAAGGAACTTGCGACTGGTCCTCGCACTTATGACCCGATTTGCTTAACAACTGTGTGATTGATGCCATTGCAGTGATTCACTTAACAACCGTGCGGGGAGTGGGGGGGAATATCCTCATAAAATCAGATGTAATTCACTTAACAACAATGTTAAGTGGCAATGGAAATTCTGATCTGAATTGAGGTCTTAAACCGAGGACTCCCTATAGATTTCGTATCGGATGGAGTGAGGAGTTGGAAGAGGCGACTTCTTTAAATTTTGGGATAAAGACGGCGGAGGCCTCACCTTCTCTCTTTTGCAGTTCTGCTTTTCACACGGACTGGATTCCAGCCAGATCGCTCAGGATCCTCAGAGGGGATGAAATATGATCTGGGGAGAGCAGATAAGATGACATGAAGTTACAAAAGGATAAAGAATCTTGCAAGATTTCACCCAACGCAGTTGCTGAGTGAGTTTTGCCCCCTTTTACATTATTTCACACATGGTTGTTAAGTGAAGCTGGCTTCCCCATTGACTTTGCTCGTCCGACGGTCGCAAAAGGGGGATTGCGTGACCCTGGGACACTGCAACCATCGTAAATGTGAATCGGTTGCTAAGCATCTGATCACTTGACCACGGGGGCGGCTGCCATGGTCGTGTGAGAAATGGCCCTACGTCATGTTTTTCAGAGCCGTTGTAACTTCGAACGGTCACTAAATAAACGGTTGCAAGTCGAGGACTACCTGTATAGCCACTCTGGAGTCCACACCGGGGTCCTTCACAAGCGCCAGGAGCTGCCTTTCCTTTTACAGAAACAAGAGAGGCTGTTTTCTAAAAACACCCTGACAGATTTCGCACACAGTTTAATTATCCCGAGGATTTCCACGCCGGGCCCTTCGCAACGTGACTTTTTTTGGGTATGAAAAGCAAACCCCACCGGATCCCTGGCTAATCATGGCTGTTCCCGATAAATGAGCATCATCAGCCAAGGGAGAGGATGATAAAAAAAAAGACAAAAAAAAAAAACTCCTGCCTGCAGCAGGCTGAGAAACATATTTTGCCAATGATCTCACTGGAAACCTGGCAGGGCGCGAGATGCGCTTCGAAAAGGCAGAGCGAGCTTGTCAAAAGACGCGTCACTTGGAAACCGAAGTGGGAAGAAAACAACACTGGGTGGCCTGCGGCTCCGATCCCCGGGACGTCGCGTTTCTGCCTCGGAGAGAGACGGCTCGTTTGGCTCTGCAGCGCCGGTGAGCAAAACGCCAACGGAACTAAGCTCTCAAGGTGGATGAATTGTCTCGGATGAAGGTCGAACCCACAGAAAGATTAAGACCCCCCCCCCCAAAATTCTCCCAGGCTTCGCTTTCTCCGTTGACACACAAACAGACACATACAGACACAAACCCCTTGCAGACTTATAAGTGGCGCCCCGTTCTCTCTACAGCCATCAGCGCTTCTACCTTGGCAACTTTAAGACAGGTGGACTTCAATCCCCAGAATTCCACCCTCTGCTCCAGTTTTGGAAACTTCGGAGAAAGCAGTGGCATTTTTAATTTGACAACGAGGGGTCCTTTGCCGCTCTCTGAGCTTGTTTTCTTGCAGACGTTTCATTACCCAACTAGGTTATGTCATCAGGGCTACTGGGGAGTGTGGGGTTTGCAGAGTGGAGGAGGAAGGGGAGGACTGTGGGTTCTTGGGGCTTTCTGAGACTGGTTGTTTCTTGCAGAAGTGGGGACGCTACCCAATGTTATTTTTCTCGAAATCGAAGATTCGGGAGGGGGGGGGGCGTGCTACTTTTAATGCGCATCCAGATGTCTTTCCCATCTTTGGATGCAAAATATTTATCCTGCTGGAACTTCAAGAAGCTGCAGGACAGGGGGAAACTATTCTGTCCAAGCTCTCTGGAATATCAATTCTACCCCGACCGGAACGGCCGTAAATTCCATTCTGTTGACCAAATCCAACTGCAACAGCTCTTTAATATTTCAGTTAGCGAGGTAAAAGCATGTACCCGAGCATCAATTACCCAGGTCACAAGGCAACCGTTGGACAGTGGCCAGAGCATCAATTCGCCCAGCTTTGCAAAAGGCCTCCTGAAGTATTCCAATTAACGAAGCCAATGTGTAACGGACACGTCATTTTTAAGTGCTCCTGTACTTGGCCGTTGGCGCACGGACCCTCACGTAGGGAAGTTCAGCGTGTACTCTTGGTGTAGGGCTCCTTTACCGGAGCAGCTGAGCCAGTCGAACACAACCCTCGTGGGAGGGCAAATGCATTTTTTAACCGCAGCATGTTCAGGAACACGCTCAGGTCAGGAGAAATGCAGAATAATAGAGCTGGAGGGGAACTTGGAGGTCTTCCATTCCAACCCCCTGCTCAAGCGGGAAACCCTGTACCATTTCAGACAAATGGCTGTCCAATCTCTTCTTAAAAGCCTCCAGTGATGGAGCACCCACAACTTCTGGTGGCAAGCTGTTCCGCTGCTTAATTGTTTTCACTGTTAGGAAGTTTCTCCTTAATTCCAGGTTGCTTCTCTCCTCGATTCGTTTCCACCCGTTGCTTCTTGTCCTGCCTTCTGGTGCTTTGGAGAATAGGTGGACCCCGTCTTCTTTGGGGCAGCCCCTCAAAATATTGGAAGATGCTATCATGTCCTTCTGTTCTCTAGATTAGACCTGCCCAACTCCTGCAACCGTTCTTCCTGTGTTTTAGCCTCCAGCCCCCTAATGTTGCTCTTCCCTGCACTCTTTCCACTGAAAGAGTTGGAAGGAACCTTGGAGGTCATCTAGTCCAACCCTCCCTTGCTCACGCAGGAGACCTGTACTAGGGATTCGAACCGCCAAACTGCCAACCTTTCTGATCGACAAGCTCAGTGTCTTAGCCACTGAGCCACCTAGTCAGGCTTAGTAGCCAATGCCAAAAAAGGTCTGGATGTACAGAGGAGGTGGACAAGACCAATTTGGCAGAAATAGAAGATCAAGCAGCTCTTTATTTTATCGACCTGGGGAGGACTTCCTGCTCAGAGCTATTATAGGTGGGAATTTCTTTTGGATACCGGCCCTCGAGGGCTGAGAAAAAAAAGGAGGGGGAGGGGGAAGGTGGCCACAGGGGACTTACACCTGAAAAAAACGTGGAATTGCACACCAACCACCATGCTACGTGCGTGCCCCTAAAGGACTGACTCTGTACACCCTACATTCCAGAAAAACAACCCTGTGAGGTAGACTGGGATGAAGAAGAGCGACAAGTCCAAACTCACCCAGGGGGCTTCCATAGCCGAAGGCTGATTTGAACCTGGCTTTCCTGCTCTTAGTTAACTTAGCCATAGGTAGTCCTCACTTAGCGGTCACAATTGGGACCAGCAATTTGGTCACTAAGTGGAACTGTAACTGTGCTTACGATCTAACTGCAAGTAGTCCTCATTTAGGGACCACAACTGGGAGCGGAGACTCGGTCACTAAGTAAAACTGCAACTGAACTTACGATCTTATTTCGGGTTTTGTTTGCTTTACAGACTTTGGAGATTGCAAATGTGAGGATGGGCATAAAAAATTACGTTTTAATTACTGTTGTTAATGGCGAGCAGTCGTTAAAGAAGGCAGTTGCTAAACGAGGACTGCTTGTACTGCACCACACTCTGGCTCTTGCCTCGGGAGTGGAGCCAAATGGAGACTAAAAGGACGGAGTTTACAACATCCCATTAAAGCTTAATGTGATTTCCTGGGTTTTATGCAGGATGAAGTCAGTCGCTGCGACTGATGTGAAACTGCAGCTGAAGGGTGAATCGGGGTTAAGCCAACCCTGGATTAATGGCAGCACCAGGTCTGAAGCGGGGAAGCAAAGAACAACTCCCCACATTTCTAATAAAGGCCCCGATTTATTTTCGAGAGGCGTATTCATGTTGCACATGCAGGCAGCCCTCAATTTACAACCACAACTGAGCCCCAAAATTTCTGCTGCTTAGCAAGACAGTGGCTAAGTGAATTTTGCTCCATTTTACGACCTTTCTTGCTAGTTGTTAAGTGAATCACTGCAGTTGCTAAGTGAGTAAACATGGTTGTGGAATAAATCTGGCTTCCCCATTGAGTTTGCTGGTCAGGAGGTCGCAAAAGGAAGTCACAAGGGCCTGAGGACCCTGCAACGGTCATAACTATGAAGTAGCTTTGCCAAGTGTCAAGAATTCTGATCATGTGACCATGCTGCAAGGGTCATAGGTATGAAAAATGATCATAAATCATGCTACTGTAACTTTGAAGAGTCACTAAACGAATGGTTGTAACTGGAGAACTACCTGCATACAAGACCTAATTCCAATTAGTAGAGGGAGGGAGGGAGGGAGGGAGGGAGGGAGGGAGGAAAGAAAGAAAGAAAGAAAGAAAGAAAGAAAGAAAGAAAGAAAGAAAGAAAGAAAGAAAGAAAGAAAGAAAGAGATAGAGAGGAAGGAAGGAAGAAAGAAAAAAAAAGTATGAAGAGGAAGGAAGGAAGGAAGGAAGGAAGGAGGGAGGGAGGGAGGGAAGGAAGGAAGGAAGGAAGGAAGGAAAGAAAGAAAGAAAGAAAGAAAGAAAGAAAGAAAGGGAAGGAAGGAAGGAAGGAAGGAAGGAAGGAAGGAAGGAGGGAAGGAAGGAAGGAAGGAAGGAAGGAAGGAAGGAAGGAAGGAAGGAAGAAAGAAAAAGTATGAAGAGGAAGGAAGGAAGGAAGGAGGGAGGGAGGGAGGGAGGGAGGGAAGGAAGGAAGGAAGGGAATAGAAAGGAAGGAAGGATAGATTATACTTTGATCCTTTCTCAGGTGAGGAAGAGGAGGGAAGGAGGGAGGGAGAACTATGGAAAGGCAAGAAGTTGACCCCAAAGTCCGAAAGCTCTCAAAGGTGGGTGATGATGATGATGGCCAATTTTAAACCAGGGAGGGGGGGGGTCGTTTTCTGACTTCAGGATCTCCCCCCCCCCCCCTGCAGCCCTCTCTCTTTCTCCTTCCATGCGGGGAGCCGGCGAGAACTTCAGAGCCGGAAAACCGCACTTTCCCAGGAAAGCCTGGAGCGGGGAAAGATCCGGGGCAGCCCCGGGCAGAAAGACCCCAGCCAGGCTGGCGGGAGAGGGGGCTTCCCGCGGGGGTGGGGGGGGGAGGCTGGTCCTAGCAGAGCCCGGAGTGGGAAGGGGGGGATTGCCTGGGGGCTGCCCCGCAGAGCCTCCCCGCAAAGGCGCAGATTCCGGCTGTCGGGTCCACGGGGAGGATCCGGGGGTCCGCCAGGCCACGCAGCTGGGAAGGGCAATCGGGCGGCCGCCGGGGAGCGGAGCGGCCGGGGGTCCCTTGCCCGGGGCTGGCGCGGGAGTCGCGGGCGGCTGCTCTTACCGGGCACGGGCGGGCGGTCCCGGAGGGCGGCCGGCGGTCCTTCCCTTCCTCCTCCCGGCTGGCGGCAGGAAGTGATTCCCGCGGCCGGGAGGGGACGGCCGAGCCTGGGGGGGGGGGGAGGGCGGAGGGGACGAGGCGGGGCGGAGCCCGGCGCCCCCTCCTCCCTGCGCCGGGACTACAAAGCCCGTCCTCCCCAGCCGCGCCGTCCAGGGAAACGCCCCCGGCCGCTCTGCCCGGGGACCTAATCCCGCTCCCCCCAGGCCCTGCCCCGTGTCGGGAAAAGACCCCCACCCCCAAAGGGAAGGGACTTCCCGGCCGTGGGAAAGCGCCCGCCGGGTCCGCTTCCAGGTGCAGCCGCCGCAGCCCCAACTCGGCAACCGTGGGAAAGGGAATCCCCCGGCCCCCTCCTGGCTCCCCGCAAACCTGGATGCCCAGAGGGCCGCCGGGGAGGGGTCCCAGGAGCCTTATTCCCAGGTGGCCAAAGAGTGAGAGAGAGAGAGAGTCCTGCGGGCACAAGGATGCCAGGGTGCCCACTTAGCCCCAGGGCCAACTCCAGAAGCAGGAGCAGGCTCCATCCTCACCCTTGGGGCAGGTGCCCACTTTGACCAGGTGCCCACTAATAGTCAAGGCTAAATGGGCTCTAGATAAGAATCAAGGGGGGACTTTGGGTCTAACACAAGCATTCAGAATGGATGGCATGTTTAACGCCACCTTCCAGCACAGGTTGAGTTTGTCCCCTGCCCAGTTCAAGGGGGCAAATTGTTTCATGCTGTAAAAGTAAAGGTTCCCCTCACACCTATGTGCTAGTCGTTCCTGACTCTAGGGGGCGGTGCTCATCTCCTGTTTCAAAGCCGAAGAGCCAGCGCTGTCCGAAGACGTCTCCGTGGTCATGTGGCCGGCATGACTCAACGCCAAAGGCGCACGGAACGCTCTTCCCTTCCCACCAAAGGTGGTCCCTATTTTTCTACTTGCATTTTTTTACGTGCTTTTGAACTGCTAGGTTGGCAGAAGCTGGGACAAGTCACGGGAACTCATTTACGCGGCATTAGGGATTCGAACCTCTGAACTGCTGACCTTTCGATCGACAAGCTCAGTGTCTGAGCCACTGAGCCACCGTGTGCGCTAGTTTCCTGCTACTCACCCACAATTCCGTGCCAGGGGTTGTGATGGCCCCACTGTGATTTTTTTTCACCCTGAATCAGATTTTTTTTCACCCTATACACAGTGGTCAGTGGTCTTGCAACCTCATCTTCGGTTCAACGGGTGAGATTACGGTAACCCTAGAAGCAGGCTTGTAACAATCACGGAGCAAAATCTACCTGTGATTCTTCTCCTGTGTCATAAATAACCCACAGACAAAGGGGGAAGGCAGGGCAGGTGGCAGGGAACTGGGCAGGCTTAGTCATATCTGGACATGTCTCAACGTGTGTCTGGAGAGCTCTCTCTCACTCAGCCTGGTGCCAAGCTCAGTATAAACAGCTGAGGGATCTACGGCCTCTGTATTCCAGTTAAATATTAGACTGATGGTTATTGTGTTGTGCTTATCTACCTGGGGTTATCATGCCACAGAACTCTGTAACAACATCCTGATCCTTTCTGCCACGAGGGGGGTAAGTTTGCATGCCAATCTCGGAAACAAAGCCTCAACCCACTTTTCAAACAACAGCAAAAAAAATGCCACGGGCTTCATTTTGGTTATTAAACGGGTGACCAATGTGGCCCTCACACTTGTTGCATCCAATGGGATAGTTAAGAAGTTCCTGCCACATGGCTTTAGATTCTGGAAAGAGTGCAGAGAAGAGCAACAAGAATGAGGAGGCTAAACCATATGAGGAACGGTTGCAGGGATTAGTTTAATGAAAGGGACGCAGTGGCTCAGTGGCTAAGATGCTGAGCTTGTCGATCGAAAGGTCGGCAGTTCAGCGGTTCGAATCCCTAGTGCCGTGTAACGGGGTGAGCTCCCGTGACTTGTCCCAGCTTCTGCCAACCTAGCAGTTCGAAAGCACCTAAAAAAATGCAAGTAGAAAAATAGGGACCACCTTTGGTGGGAAGGGAAGAGCGTTCCGTGCGCCTTTGACGTTGAGTCATGCCAGCCACATGACCACGGAGACGCCTTCGGACAGCGCTGGCTCTTCGGCTTTGAAACGGAGATGAGCACCGCCCCCTAGAGTCGGGAACGACTAGCACATAGGTGCGAGGGGAACCTTTACTTTTACAGCATGAAATAGTTTGCCCCTTCGAACTGGGCAGCTTTTGGGTATTATTTTGGGCAACTTGTGCTGGAAGGTTTAGTTTAATGAAAAGAAGGATTAGGGGAGACATGATAGCAGTATTCTTATATTTGAGGGGCTGCCACAAAGAAGGGGGGGGGGTCAGCCTGTTCTCCAAGGCACCAAAGGACAAGAACCAACGGATGGAAACTCACCAAGGAGAGAAGCAACCTAGAACTTAGGAGAAATGTCCTAACCGATCAACCAATGGAATTTTAGAAGCCTCCTTTCAGAAAAAGACTGGACAGCTGTTTGTCTGGAGTGCTCGAGCAGGGGGTTGGACTAGAAGACCTCTGAGGTCCCTCTGAGGTTCCATTCAGGAAGCACGGCTAGCGTACGGGAGGGAGAGGTCTCCTGTGCATGCCTTTGCTTTCCCATCTCCGGAGCGAAATCACAAACAGCAAAACAGATCATATGATGCTTCAAAAACAGCCCAGGGCTTTAGAAATTTAATTAACACCTTGCCTTAGCAGGGAATGGAAATAAAGGCACTGCAAAGTAACGTGTTTTGAAAGATTTTTACATTTACACTGGGGGGAAAGAATGCTCTAAATTCACGGAGGCATCGCCAGGGCGCCCTTCCCAAGGGTTTCGACTGTATTCGTTTTGCATCTTGGGGTCATCCATGGTTATGCCGGGCTCGGTTGGCTTCCTAGTCTGGACTTCTCTTTGCTCACTAGGGCCCATGGGTCAATTTGGCCTAGTGGTTAAGGCACCAACGCAAGAAAGCAGAGACCCCGAGTTCAAGTCCTGCCTTAGCCATGAAAGCCAGCTGGGTGGCTTTGGGCCAATCACCAGGAGATGGTGAGTTCTAGTTGTGCCTTTGGCGTGTAAGCCAGGTGGGGGATTTGGGGCCAATTACCAGTCCCACCCCAGGCATGAAGGCCAGTTGGGTGAGGCAATCAGCACAGGATGGAGAGTTCTATTTCCGTCTTAGCCATGAAAGACAGCTGACCAGGCCCTCTGATTCAGCCCAGGCCTCCTCGCAGGGTGGTTATTGTTGGGGAAAGAAGAGGAGGAAGGAGTGTTGGATATGTTCACCGCCTTGAGTTATTTGTAAAATACAAGAAGGCCTCGACTTACAACAGTTCAATGTAGTGACCGACTAAAGTTACAATAGCACAGAGAAAAGTGATCTATGCCTCGAATACAGGCCGTCCTTGACTTACAACTCTAATTGGGACCTGAATTTCCACTGCTGAGCAGCAAGTTGTTAAGTGAGTCGCGTCCGATTTGTTGATCTTTTTTTGGTTGTTAAGCGAATTGCAGTTGTTCAGTGAATCACAAGGTCGTTGAGCGAATCTAGCTTCCCTCATCGACTTGGACCCCGAGACTCTGCAACTGTCACGAATACATCCCGATTGTCAGGTGCCTGGATTTTAATCACAGGATTGTGGCCAATGCTGCACTGGTCGTAAGGGTGAGGATTGGCCACAAGGCTCCTTTTTTTCCAGTGCCACTGCAACTCTGAACAGTCGCTAAATGAACGAGGCTGGCTGTGAATTCCTTTTCTTTGCAGAAGACATAATGATAGTTTTCGTTTCACGTGCCCGCCTCACCAGCGCCCCTTCCCTTGTCCACGCAAGGCTTCGGGGGGGGGGGGGGGAACCGCCAAAAGATATGCCGATTTGGACCCCCCTCGGTGCAAATTAACACCTCCCCCTCCCCCGGCGATCAATTTAATTAGCCGTTTCTTTTTCTCTTTAATAGCATCCTTGATTAGTGCTCAAGTGACATCACTGCTGGCAGAGCCATTGATTTCTCTCCCCCCCCCCACCCCGCCCCACTTCCCCGCTCATGAATATTCGCCGAGCATTTCAACCGGGAGAAACATTAATATTCCAAGAAGCAAGGATGAAATGTACGCTCCAATTTAATGAAGGATTGTAGATACGGATCTGATGGATGACATGACAAGGAATATTTCAAAAGGCATCCATATTTCAAGTCCGAAGCTATTATTAGAAGCCGGCAGAAAAAGGCTAGCGAAGAAGAGGGAAATTAAGAGAGGAATATGGATAAACCTGGATATATTTAGATGGGGGGAAAGCCAGAAGCGGCTTTTAAGGAAGGAAGAGCAAAAAATGTTTGCAGGATTAGAAGGGTTCTGCGCTCGGAAATTGATCCCCGTGATAATGGCAAGAAGCAAGTTTTCGTGGTCATTAAATGGCATTTATTGACAAATCTATTGCTTTTGAGGCCGTGCCAATCAAACTGATTTACCACAGAATAACAGAAACACAGGCTACATCAACTGGAGGGGGACAACTTGAGGTCCTCCAATCCATCCTCTCTCCCGCTCAGAGTAAAAACGCACTGAGTACCCAGAGAAGGGAGGGGTGTCTCCACTTCTGAACCCCGATCTTTGTGGTTCCTGAGATTTCAGTGGTCTCCTTTGTTCAAGAGTGGCAGAACGCTTTGGAGGGAAATTGGGGTGTTCCTTGCAGGTCCTTCTTTTTGCTCTGGGATCAATCGGAGGAGGGAGATGTTTAAATAACCACAAGTGGCCTCAAGCTTTGGGTCCCCCAATGGAGGAAACTGGTGCCCTTCAAAAACATAGAAAGAACAAATTCTTTTCTATGGCATCCTTGGTGGTCCCTGAGCTTGGTTGTCTTCTTGTAGACGTTTAATTACCAAACGAAGTAACATCATCAGTGCTAGGAGGGAGTGATCTCCTGGGTGGGTCCCTACCAACCTGACCTTCTGCGATCTTCGGAATCCAACATCCATTTTGGTTGTTGAAATGCCCCAAAATTTGTTCGTATCTGAAGGCTAAGTTTGTCAACTTCCTTAACAGTTATACTTTTCATTGGATTCTTTCTTGAAATAAATCCAACTGGATTGTCTCCAGATATAATTTCCAAGTCAAAGTTCACACTGATATGGAAAAGAAAAAACCCTAATAGCTTGACTTTATTAATAGTTTCCTAGCTTGATAACCTTAGACTGCTGAAAAGGTTCTCTTAGCCATTCAGGTGTATCTTCTAAATCCTTTAACTGCAGTCAACAATATTCTGCAAAATTGATTTTTTTTTTTTTTTGAATGGCAGAGCTCAGTTCTACACACATTACAGGAAATGATTGTGTCGGCTCACAGAACGACCTCAACAAAAAGGGGTCATACATTTGGGTGTGGCCATGTGATTATTATTATTATTCCTTTATTATTATTTTAGTTGTATCCCACCTTTATTATTTTTACAAATAACTCAAAAGCGGGAAACATATCAACGCACCTTCCTGCAAAGTGGGGTTGGGCTGAGAGAGAGGGGCTGGCTCAAGGTCACCCACTGGGTTTTCATGGCTAATGTGGAACTAGAACTCCCTTGTCTCCTGGTGATTGGGCCAAAATCGCCCAGAGGCTTTCACGGCCAAGGCAGGACTTGAACTCACCTCTCCAGCTTTCTAGCCTTATGCCTCACTTAAGGATTGCACCGCTTTAACAACAAATGTTCTCTATTATGGTCGTGGACATTTTCCTCAAAACTTTTGACAAATCCATAAACTCCTTAACTTAAAAAAAAAAAAAAAAAAAGCCTAAAAACCTGAATAACTCAGCAGAATAAAAGGCAGCTCAGCACCTGTGAAGCCCTGGGAAGCTGTAGGTAAGTCTCTAAGTGCTCTTGCTAAGGCCCCAGGGTTAGGGTTAGGGTCCCGTGCCCCAGGAAGTCAAATTTGTAGATTTGTGATATTCTTTTCAACAGACTCTCCATCCCAAATCTCTTTTTCAACAGGACCGAACTACAAAAGGATGGTTTACTATTCCAAAACGCCAAAAAAAACCGCAAGGATTTTGAAACCGTTCTTGCAAATCCGTGCCCAAAAATGCTTCATGATTCCTGGTCTACGAGTTAAATTCTATTTTTTTTTTTATAAAAAAAAAAAAAGGGGGGGGGGAGGGGGCAGCTAAACCTCTTCTGGTAGAACCAGCCTTCTCTCTCCTGGAGGGAGAAAAAAAAAAAAACTGGGCCGAAATGGCCCAGGCTTTAGTGAGATCCCAGGAAGAAGATAAAATGCCAAGGAAACAAAACGGGCATCGTTAACTCGGCGCAGTCAGAATGAAAAGAGCACAAGGTTTTACTGCCTGCTCGGCTTCCCCTGGCAACCAACCGTCCAGATAAACATTTATTTAAAAAGTGCAAGGCAGAAGAAGAGTGGAAAATTATAGGCCTTCGGGGCTCAAGACTGGAGAGGTGGGGGGGGGGGAAAGAGACGATTCGGTGTCCAGACTGATAACAAAATCCCATCACCTGCCCTGTGTCTGCAGGAGATAATGGCTTTCGCATGCAACCTCGCTTGAAGTCCGGCTTCCAGGAACGGGCACCGTAAACTGGGCCAGGAACAAAGAGCCTCAGAGAGCTGCATCACCCACCCACCCCCAACCTCTGGCCCTGCTCCAGGCAGCTAAACAGCCCTCTCCCAGCCTCCTTGGCCACAAGATGCAGCAAATGCTGAACAAACACGCCTGGCAGAACCGGTGCCAGCTCCCTCCTTGGTCCCACGGATCACGTGCTCCGGGGACGGGAGATCACCAAGGTCACTCGAACAGAAGGACTACTTGGGCCGCCGAGTCTGGGTCCTGCCCCCTCGGCAAACAGCAGCAAAGCCCCGTGCCTGGGGCTGCATGGATCAGCGTCCACCCCCCAGCCCCCCAAAGCCATGGGGAGACAGAGGGGGGGAGGAGAGAACACTGCCTTCTGCACCAGCGAGAGCCTTCCAAGTCATCCTTCTGCTGGCTTTCTCCCGGGGGGGGGGGGGGGGGGTGGAGGAGGAACTGGACACTGCTCAGAAAAAGAATTAAAAAAAAAAAGGAATTAAAGCGGGGGGGGGGGAAACGGGCTGGGAGATGCAGTTTTGCAGAGGACGACGACTGAACCTCCTCAGGCGGTTTTGCAGCTCCAGTGTCGGAGGCGTGCAGAGAGAAAGGGACACGGCAATCCCTCCCACCCCCTCCCTTATTTTCAAAGGTTCTTGGATATCACTGCACTGTGGCTATCAGCATTAACATGAATTATGGTGCAGCTTGAGCACAGGAGGGGAGGGGACGGGACGAGGAGCTGGGAAGAAAGACAAACTCTGCTATGACCGCAGTCGGCTGGAATCCAAAGGAAAGGACCCACTCCTATCCGGTGCCATTTTCTGCCCTTGGCTTGCAAGGGCTGCCAGCCTCTTCTCCCTCAAATGACCTCAAGTGCCCAGCCTTAAGGGTGGGCAGGTTCCTGATATGTATCATCCCAAATTGGCACCCCGATATAACCGCACTGGCCCACGAGGCGTGCAGAAGACGCGCTCCTGGATAAAGAGAACGCTTGGCTATTTGGGTGGCCATAGAAATCCAATCAACCATAAATAAATCAATTCTTTTTTTTCCCCACTGCGATCCTGCCCATCAGCGATGGGTCTTGCTTGGCTGATGGAAACACGGCAAAAATGTATTTGCGTTTCTGGGCTTGTCACTGTGATTCCAAATAAAGAACTCAAGGGTTGAGCCTGTCAATTTAGCTGCAGTTGCTTCAGGATGAATTTAAGCAGCAAGTGCCATTAGGCTAACCTAGGAATGGTGCCAGCTTCCAAACTGCACAGGATTCTTTCATTTGCAAATGTTGCAACCAGCTTCGACGGGAGAAACTGGATTTGCTTAATGAATGCATGACCCCAGCAAAAGCATTGTAAACTCAGATGCAGCTCGCTTAATGACCACTCGGTTAGCAATGGAAGTTGCAACCCCTTCCCTCTCTCATCTTCCTTTTTTCCCCTTCTCTTTCCTACTCTTCCTTACCTGTCATCTTCCTTTCCTTTCCTACCCGTTTACTTCCTTCCCTTCCTCTTTCCTTTCCTTTCCCTTCTTCCTCTTTATTTCCTGCCCCGCCTTCCTCTGGCCTTAGCTTCAGGAAGGTGATTCTCACCCACAGCCTACTCCACACTGCCAAACCCAGGCAGCGGCTCAGCTGCCCTGCCTGCCTCCCCCTCCCCTCCGGACCCCCAATTACTTTCAGAGAACAAGACAGGCGGAGGACAGCCTCGAGATCCCCCCTCCCCTCGCTCGGGAACAGGGAGCCAGGTCCCACACGCAGCCTTTGTTCAGCATACCACGCAGAACCTGTGATTGCACCCAGCAGAAACGGGGTTGCTGCATAGCGGCACGGCTGGTGCTGCGTGATGCAGACCTGGGAGGCTCAATGTCACGGCTTGGCAGGCAGAGGCTGAAGCCGCCTCTTCCAGGCCCACCTCTGCATGGAGCGGCCCTGCGGAGCTTCCTTTAATTGCAGCAGGGGAAACCCAGCCTTACACTAAGCAGAGCAAATCTGTAGGCAGGTGAGCTGGGCTTTGGGGCAAAGGAAGAGACGTTGAGCTCAGCCGGGAGGGCTGAAAGAGGGAGAGCGAGTGGGGAGAACCCTTCAAGGGCAATGCAGAGACAGGAAGAGGAAGCTGCTGCATTTGGCCACTCTCCCCCCTTCCAGGAGTAGCGGAGGTGGGGGGCAAGAGTTGAGAAAAGATTGCATGGTAGTCAGAGCCCGTTCAGTCTCTCCCTCTGTGATTTTAAGGGCAAAGTTTTCCCAATCTTGAGAATTTCCAAGAGTGAGAACTTCCACTCGCAGAATTCCACAGACAGCATGACCATCCATGAGAATTGAAGTCCACACATACTGGCTGGGGAATTCTGGAAGTTTGTGTCCGGATAGATAGAAGTATAGAAGAATAGATGTAGAGGGAGGGAGGGAGGGAGGGAGGGAGGGAGGGAGGAAGGAAGGAAGATAGGTAGATGGATGGATGGATGGATGTGCGGTGTGGTGGTTTAGTGGTGAAGACCCTTGCTTCTCACTGGGAAGGTTGGGGGTTCAATCCTTGCTAGCAGCAGATTTTCTGTCTGGGCGCAAAGAAAAAACTTTGTGAACTCCCCCATAGGCATCAGGAAGGGCATCCAGCCAGTAAACGCTCAGCTCCATCCAGTTGCCCTGACTCTTACCCCGAATTAAGGGATTAAAGGGTCGTAAAAAGGGAGGACATAATCATACACATTCATATTTCCTAACTTCACCTCTGGCAGGTGAAGTCCACAACATGTGGGCTAGGAATTCTGGGAGTCGAAGTCCACACATCTTCAAGCTGCCTCGGTTGAGAACCACTGCTCTATGGAGCGGTTCTTCCACCCGACTTTTTCAAGGAGGAGGAAAGAAAGATTTCCTTTTCTTTGCGGTTCTCATCAGCCCCTGGGGGAGAGGCGTTTCTCTGCTGGACAGCAGCACCGTGGCTCATATGTGTGTGCTCATATGCACAAGAGGCTATGTGCATGCAACATGATTTCCTGCCACAACATGGATGCCGAAGAAGGCATACTGGAATGTCCTAAGGGCAACCCATACGTTGTCCTTATTTTAACCCCCATAGCTCCGTGATACAGGCCACAATCTGAGGGATTCTGCGGATGGGTTGAAAGCAAGGAAGGATAGATTACTAAAAGTCCATGTGAAGGCTGTGTTTGCTCAATGCACTCAGTTAGGCTCAAAAGGTTACCATCCGTCATTCAGCCTCAGTTGTTGCTTCCGCACGTTGTTAAGACACAATACGGTTTGTCGGCACACGCAGCAGGTGCTATGATCCCAACTCACCCTGCTTTATTAACCCAGGCCGAAGGATAAGTGAGTTGTGCGAATCCAGTTATTAAATTCCGGGCAAAAACAGGAACTGAACCTGGGAGATTCTAACTCACAGCCCGATCATCTCTCTCCCATATTAAAACAGCCCACAATCTTCAACCTGAAGGGCACGTAAAGGCAGCTGAGCCCTTACTGTACAAGATCACACATGAGCCTGGCAGCAACACCCAGGTCTCCTTCGAACGGTAAACTTAGAGGCTGCTCGCCAGCAACTGCGAAATGAAACAAGGCTACTGAAGAACAAGTTAAAATTATTACTAGGCTTTTTTGGGGGGTTGGGGGGGAAAGGAGGAGAGATATTTGTAAAAACACATTGGATGAACAAAAATATTCCAGATATTAAACGAACAGAGACGATCGACCCAACGAGAGAACTCGGGAGATTACTTCCATAGACCGAATAGCAGAAGGGAAAGGAAACGATGCAGGATCCACAGAGAAGAGGCAAGGGCCAGCCAACGCTTCTCCGGGGGGAGGGAGCCAACTGCAACATCTGGTGCCAGTCTTCCTGAGAAGCATCGGCCTTCTCTGACTTTGACAAGGCGATCAGAGCCAACCCTGCTTTCTCTCTAACCTGCCTTTATCATAAGCCAAGTGACCCTGGAGCCATAGAGGGGAGAGAGAGAGAGATTGATTACAGGAGGAGGGTGGAGGAAGGATCAGAGACGGATCTGACCCCCAGGCCAAGAGTCACCCTGGCTCTGGCTCCCCCCCCCCTCCACTGACCTTTATTTACATATCGACAAAAACCATGAAGCACCAGCCTAGCCCGCCCACCAGCAGCATGGTGACATGAATGGCATAGATGAGCAACTCGTTGACCAGGCTAAAGTCCACCCGCCGCCTGCCCATCAGCAGCAGGGTAATAGAGAGTTTGTATTGGAAGCGGAGGAAGAACCGGATGCCGACGTACTGGATGCAAAACAAGACCGCCAGCGCCACCCAGAGGACAGAGGTGAACAGGCTGCAGCTGAAGTACAGCAGGAAACGGATCACCCCGTACATCCAGCGGGATTTCAGGTAGATATCAAAGTTGTTGTACTTGGTGCGCACCAGGGGGGCAGTCCGGACAGGCCCGCAGGCCGAATGCAGGCATGTCGTGTGGGGCCCGTGGAAAGACCGAACCCGCCGTGGGATAGGAATGACAGGCATCGGGCAACCCGGGTTTTTACAGGACTGGAGAGCCAGGCTGGCAGGGGGCGGCCCCGACCGCTTCCGTGAAGATGGGAGGGGAGGCCAGCGAGCCAGGAGGGTGAACACGGCCTGGACGTGCTGAGACGGAAGCTGCCTGCAGGAAGGAAGAGAAGGAGAGCTAGGTTGAGGAAAAGGGAGAGAAGGACAGCCGGCTGAAGACGCGCACCCGGTACTCTCCGCGAGGCTGCCAGGTACTGGATCCACCAGCAAACCAACCTGGATTAATCCCTTTACTGGGATTTGGAAGGTCACAACTGCTGCAGATATGTCACTGTCGCCACTGTTGCATTGGCTCAAAAGTCTAGCCCAAACTTGGCAACTTTAAGACTTGTGGACTTCAACTCCCAGAACTCCTCGGCCAGCCATGCTTGAAGTTGTCAAGTTTGGAGGCCACCGGTCAAGAGCAAAGGGCTGGAGGGAAATCAATTATAAGACCAGAGGTTTCAGAATTCTTTAAAGTCAGGAAAAGAAAGACGGAAGCACAAGGAAGGTACTCATTCAGCCTCTCAGACTAAGTCACCCAGGACATGACACAAAGGCAACACAGCCAGAGAACTGATATGAGTCTCTTTATTATCACCAACTGTGCCCCCAATGTCCCTTTGGCTGGCAAACGTTGTAAGCAGAAAGCTTCTAACAAAAAATCCAAAGGCAAGGCAAGGTAATTAATCCGGCAGGGCAAGCAAAATAAGGAATTCCACCAGTAAAGTAGCATGGCAATAAATCAAACCAGTTGGGAGGATGCCAGGATCCCAAGAAACACCAGATAAACTCAGCGTTTGTTCCTGACAAATGCCCCTCCCATTTGCCTCTCCTTTTAAACCACGCAACCCATGTTGCTCTCTTCTCCGTTCCTCCCTGCGCTGACTAGGATGAGGAGGCGGTGGGCCTTGCTCTTCATCTGAACCCCCCCCCCCCCCCTTTTCCTTGTTCTACCTCTCCCCTGCTTTGCCCAGCCCGACTTTGCTGTTCCCCAGTTTTTTCCACAGCCAACGGATCCACTCTCTCGCTCTCTGTCAGCCGTTCCTCTTCCCCTTCGGATTCAGAAACCGACAGGGGCATGATAGACGGAGAGTTCCAAAGGACCGGCAAAAGTTTGGGAAAAGAAAATGTCAGAAAGTGGATGAATTGTGTCACCTAGGCAGTTGGGAGGGAGGATCATTCAGGCGCAGAAAAAGACATGTCAGATTTAATGCGAAGGAAGAGATGGGAGTGTAGGGGGAGGGGAGGGGAGGATGGCCTCTTCCTTTCTAGCAGGTTCTGCACCTGCCCACTGTCAGCCCTGCGAGGTAGTCCAGGCATGAAACTCAACAAATATGAGTGCTAAAAACACTTTATTTTAAAGTATCTTCTCCTCTCCTTTCCTCTCCCATTTTGCTTTTCCAAAAACTAGGGACGGTCTCTCTCTACTGAGATGCTTCCTCCCCTCCCGTTCCTTTGGTGGGCTACAAGGCCCTTTCGCATGGTACTTCTCTGAGCCAGGTGGCTCTTTCTCCTCTCTCCCAAGGTCATTTCAGCCCTTTAATGCACTTCCACCAATAGTTCTCACCTGCCTTTGAACGGCATCCCGATACCTTAGTGTGGCTTAAGATACAATCGCATCATTTTTTTTTTAACTTAAGATGCTGTGTTTTATTATTATAACAAACAACCCTGGGCAGGGAATACCCGTTAACACTGTACTCCTTCCTCCTCCTCCTCCTATTTCCCTCTCCCCCTCCACAACAACAACTACCCTGCAAAGGCTAAGGATCAAAGCCTCCCAAACTAAGGCAGGACTAGAACTCACCGCCTCCCAGTCCCCCAGCCTGGTGCTTTCACCCAAAGGGCCCCCATGAGGATTCCCCTCGGATATGAGGATGGCATTATGAGGATACTTTCACTCCCTGACACGGAGGGGCAACTTGCAGAGTCTGGCTGCAAAGAGGGCAGCCACCCCCCCCCACGGGGCAGGATTCGCACCCAGGCTCCGGCTGGGATGTTTGCCCCGCGGGGGGGGCTCCCATCCCCCACCCTCAAGAGAGGGCCAAGACCCCCCCCAACCCCAGAGCCCCCCCCCACAAATGCTCTCGGGCCAAGCTTGGACCCGGCCAGGCTCTCCCGCTCCGCTTACCGGACTCGGGGTCAGCCCTAGGGGAAGGGGGAGTTCCCCCCCCAAAGAGACGCGGCGGGGGAGGATGGGACCTGCAGTCCCGCCAGTCCGCGCCCGAGGGGGTGGGGGGAGCACCACCTGCTGGGCCCGGCCTACCTCGCAGGGCTGTCGTGCGGGCCGGCGCTGGGGAAGGGGGCCGTCGGAGGACTCACCGGGCGTCGGCGGAGGCGTCTGCGGGCCATGGCGGCGGAGGGAGGCCGAGCTCGGGCGGCGGCGGCGCGGCGACTCCCCTTCCTTCAGGCCGGCGGCGGAAGGGCCCGCGCGCGGCGATGGCGTCATCAGCAGGCGCCGCTTCCCCGAGGGAGAGCGCGCCGGGAAGCCGTCGCCTAGCAACGGGCGCGCAGGCGCGGGCGGGGCTCTTATTTGCTCTATGGCAGAAGTCTTCAAACTTGGCCGCTTGAAGACTTGTGGACTTCAACTCCCAGAATTCCCCAGCCAGCTATGCTGCCTGGGGAATCCTGGGAGTTGAAGTCCACAAGTCTTCAAGCGGCCAAGTTTGAAGACACTCTATGGACTCCAGTTCCCATCTGTGCGGTGGACCCTCTGATGGGGGAGGGCGGGAGCTGGGTTGGACTCTCCCTCCCATCACCCACCAGCATTGGCCCACCCGATTGGGGAGGATGGGAGAGGGAGTCCAGTTAACACCTGGCTCTGGCTGGATTTCCCTTGCCCATCCTCCACCAGCATGGTGATCGGGGATGATGGGAATGGGAGTGTGGCACATTGGAAGGCAACATGTGGCCCATCATCCTTAGCCTGGTTTTGTGCAAAAGTGCTGGACTCCCCCACCCATCATCCAGCAGTTAGTGAAGAATGATGGGAGCGGGAATCCAGTTTCTTTGGGGTTGCATCATCCCACTCAGTTTGGGGTCTTGGCAGAAAGGCCGGTGATGCCCATTTGAACCAAACGTCTCCACAAAGCCTGAAAGGAAGAGGCGTGCCTTTGCTGGGCCCGGTGGGCCAGTGGAGGATGGGCACTGCAGTCCAAAACATCCAGCCAGTGGCTCCCTTCGCCCCACATCAGGCTCTGGCCAAGCACCATGCCAGAAACGGGAGATTATGGATAAAATAAACAAAGATCAAACGCCGCCTTGGCATCTTTCATCATCCTTTCGTTATAAATTCAGCTGCAGGGAAAGTGAGATGCATTCAGTCTTTTGTCCCAGCATGGTGGCAATTTCCCTAATGCTGCTGCAGCTTCTCTTCCTGTTGATTGAACAAGGGTAGTGTTGATGGGGTTTTACTGGCAACCGGCAGAGAATATTGTGCCGTAGACCAGTGGTCCCCAACCCCCGGTCCGCGGACCGGTGCCGGGCCGTGGAGTACCTGGCACCGGGCCGCGCAGCGGCCGGGGGACATGAACGCTGCAGCGCAAAGGCTCCTGGGCCGTGCGCAAAGGCTCCAGGGAAGAGAGCCCCGCGCAGGTACGCACGTGTGGCCCAAAGCCTCCACCCCTGCGCGCGCTCAGCGGGCCACGGTAAAATTATCAAAGGCTGATTGGTCCGTGGCGATAAAAAGGTTGGGGACCACTGCCGTAGACGGTCTGTGTGCATTTATTTGATGCCGCCTTCCAGCCCTATAAACAATGACTTCTCAAAACTTTAAATAAAATGCATGCATTGCCAAGGATTTATACTATGAGCTGAAGAGCAGCAAATATTACTTTCAACGTATTTGTCACTCTGGCAAAAGAACAAGAATGGAAAGGAGGGAACCCCGGACCAACCTGTGACAGATACTGAGCTTGAAATAAATTATAGATACATGCATCTTAAAAGAGTTTATTTAGGTCATGAATAGGTGATTGGGGGGGGGATTCCTCCTGCGCAGAATTTAAAGTTAAATTATGCAAAATAAAAAAAAACCCAGCTTATAATACTTCATCAAACATGCATAAAACTGTCAGGTTCCCATAAATTCTCTCAATTAAATCGCTTCAGATCCTGATTGCATTTACTAATTTAATCAAGAGTAGAATAACTCGGATCTCCATGAGTGATGAATTACGATGGCTTTTTTGTCCTGAGAGGAGAGGATGACGGGAAAGCAGACAGGACAAAAACTTCATGTTAGGCTCAGAATCCGCTGGTCTTTTTTTTTTTTTTTTTAATTCTCAATTGGGAATAAAGAATTCGCTTTCAGATCCATTCAGGTATGGGGGAAATGGTCACGGACAGAGTCTGTTGTCCTGGCTGTCAGTCCAGGCTGGAATGTCCTCCATTCTCTGCACAGGACTAAGAAGAGAGTTGGGAGGGACCTTGGAGGTCTTCTAGTCTAACCCCCTACTGGAGCAGGAGATCCTATGCCATTCCAGACAAACGGCTGTCCAATCTCTTCTTGAAAAGCTCCAGTGATGGAGCATCCACAACTTGTGGAGGCAAGATGTCCCACTGGTTAATAGTTCTCACTGTCAGGACACCAAGTCTTTTTCAAAAGGAAGCGTTGAAACTGTTTGAGACAGTTGAGAAGTCCAGTCTCGACTGTCAGTAGCTATCCTTCCATTGCCCACCATCACAACTCTTGGATGAGAAGTGAAACGTTTTTCTTCTCCTTCTTCAAGGGAAAAAACAACAACAACAACCCTCCAGTTGCCTTTTGAAAAAGCACCTTTGAGATCAAAACCAGATGTTCTTGACTAGAGGCACTTCTAACATTTCACCAGGAGAGGGAGCGCTTGGCAAAATTATGGCTCAAACCAGCCATTTCTAATAGGAAGGGGAAAAAAAGAGACAATGTTAATTGCCACTTCCCCAACCCTATGCCCTCCAGATGCATTGGGTTAGATCTCCCAGAACTGGCACTTCACATCTGGAAAGTGCCACCCAGTGAACTGGTGCGATCTCATTTCCCAATGGTATTGTTGCATAAAATGCAGAAAATCCGTAAGAACCACTCCATGGTTTTAAAAATTGGTGGCATAGACCGCAGAGCAGCGACTCATTCTGCCAGCTATTTCTAGTTATTGTTGGAAGATGAAGCACTTCTTGTTGGAGTGGCTGCAGGGGTGAAATCCAGCAGGTTCTGACAGGTTCTGGAGAACTGGTAGCGGAAATTTTGAGCAGTTTGGAAAACCAGCAAATACCACTTCTGGCTGGCCCCAGAGTGGGGTGGGAATGGAGATTTTGCAGTATCCTTCTCCCAGGAGTGGGGAGGGAATGGGGATTTTGCAGTATCCTTCCCATGCCACCCCACCAAGCCACACCACGCCCATCAAGTCATGCCCACAGAACTGATAGTAAAAAAATTTGGATTTCACCACTGAGTGGCTGTGTCTGTGAGAATGATCTTGGGGGACAGGAGGAAGAGCCACAGAGTAGACAGTGGTCAGATAAGAGGGAGCAGAAGGAAAAGGGGCACAGAAAACATCCCCAAAGGGACCCTCCCTAATTTCCTGGACTGTAAAAGTGATGGGTGGGTGGGTGGAGAAAGATACCTTCAGGCTTGCAAGATTGTTGTCAACCTTGCAAGATAGTCCAAATTAAAAAAAAAAACACTCTAAATTTATGGTAAGGTTACATTAATAACAGAGTTATAGAACAGAGTTGGGAGGGACCTTTGGAGGTCTTCTGGACCCTATAACATTTCCGACAAATGGCTGTCCAGTCTCTTCTTGAAAAGCTCCAACAATGGAGCACCCACAACTTCTGGAGGCAACTTCCATTCCACCGATTAATTGGTTCTCATCTGCAGACCCAGACAGCGGACCATTGGCATGCTCAGAATATTCTAGAATACCAGCTCACATCGAGGTCCCCTATGAGTCAGACAGAAGATCTGTCACTAAGGAACAGCAACTGGAGTTCAGTAACTTAACACAACAAATCAACAAGGTTCAACCCTCAAAGCCTCCACAGAAAGTGAATGCATGGAAGTTGTTCCTGGAAATAAGTGAAGCCATCAATAACTCATAGAGTTTGCAAGACGTCAACCTATTCTCCGAAGCAAATGAGGGCAGGACAAGAAGTAATGGGTAGAAACGAATCACAGAGAGAACCAGCTAGAATGGAGGAGAGTTTTTCCTGACAATGAGAACAATTAATCAGTGGATCGGCTTGCCTTCAGAAGTTGTGAGTGCTCCATCACTGGAGGCTTTCAAGAGGAGACTGGACAGTCATTTATCTCTGTTTCTCTGTGTCTCTGTCTGTCCTCCCCTCTACCTACCTACCTATCTATCTATCTATCTATCTATCTATCTATCTATCTATCTTTCTATCTAATTGGTATATGCATAGAAATTTCTGCTGCAGAATGAGGTCTTCCCTCAGGTCCTCACAGCTTAAAAGAGATAGGCATAGCTATAAGCCACAGCACTTTGCATTGTGAAGTCTTCACTCAGGTCTATCTATCTATCTCTCTCTCCCGCCCCCACTATGAAGTCTTCACTCAGGTCCTCATATACAGCTTAAATAAATAGACATAGATATAAGCCATCCTAGTCTGCATGGTGAAGTCTTCACTCAGGTCCAGCTTTATCTGCTTTCTCCCTCCCTCCCTCCCTCCCTCCCTCCTCAAGAAAAGCATCTCTAGGGGCCAACTCTGTGGATGACCAACATTTTACCAAGCCATCTGCTGTGGTTTTTGTGTGGCAAATGTCTAGAATGGCTCAGAGTCATTCTAGAAATTGGAAAAACTCCAGTGTGAACTCATTTAGCCTGGCCTTTCCCCAAACACCACATACAGTAACTTGAAAGTGCTTGAAATTTGTCTGCCTCTTAAGCAAAATTGCAATTGAAAGGAATTTTTTTTTTTTTTTAGGTTTTAGTGCTTTTTCTCTTACAACGTCCAAAACTTTTGAAAAGATGCTTTTGTGCGAAGGGGAAAAATGGCAGATAAGAGCATGTAGCCACATAAAACTGAATCGAAGCTTCAGAAAAGAAGCCCCCAAACAGAGCTTCAGAGGCTTTTTTTTTTCTGAAGCTCTGTTTCGGAGGCTTTCAGAGGCAGGAAAAGTTTTTTTCTGAAACTGAGTTTCAGAAGTTTCAGAGGCAGAAAAAAAAGCAAAAAAAAGCAAGGCACAGAGCTCACAACCTGTTGCTAAAATTCACCTCTGGAAACAGCTGATTGGGGGTATTGGGGGGGGGGAGCCACCTGCCAATCAGCTTTTTTTTTATTTTCCTCCCCAAAAACTAAGGCGCGTCTTATACTCAGGTGCATTTTATACTCCAAAAAATACGGTAAATAAAATACCAATAAAGAAGAATATTTGCAACTCTTCTGAGTCGTGCGTTTGGCTGGGTGTGCAAAGATGCTGGCCGTGTACACAATGCCCCCTTCTCACCTCTCTCCCCCCCCCCCCCCAGGCTTGGCTGGCCCGTCCCATCAGTTCATTCCAGAGCCAGGATCCTCACTTAATAGAATTCGAGCAGAGCATTAAATCAATTACCCGGCCTAATAAAGCACCCAGGGTATTTTGTGTTTAATTAAAGCTTTTAATTAAAAGCGGCGATGATTGTGCTTTTGTCGTCTCTGGCAACCCAAACCCTCCTTCTGGGACCTGGGAATCGTTTGGCTCTTTGAGGTGGTGGTGAGGGAACTCGTGGAAATGCAGAGTGAAAAGTGAGAGGGCTTTTGTTTAGTCGGGAAGACAGGTATTGCTTCCTCGCACCTGAACCTGAACAAACACAATGAGGTGGGGGACGAATGGGGAAAGGTCTTCTTCTCTCACCCCATCCTCCCTGGCTGCTTAGTTCAAACTTGAGATTTGGCTTTGTGGTTGCTTAACTGCTGTGTCACATTGATGGATAAAGTTGGACAATGTAGGCAAAAAGAGATGAGTTTCTGATGACCCTTGGCCCTCACTCCTAGACTGCCACTATTTTTATTCACCAGATCCATTTTAGACCACTGTGAAAGTGCTTAGATCCAAGCCACCTTCACGTAAACCAGTCAAGATGGCCCTTCTCTCAGGTACTTTGGAGAACAGATTGAGCCCCTCTTCTCTTTAGCAGCCCCTCAAAAATATTAGAAGACTGCTATCACGTTCCTCCTAGTCCTTCTCTTCGGTAGACTGGACGTGCCTAATTCCCTCAACCGTTCATTGTTAGTCCTTTTCTACCTATGGCTGGAGTGGGCAACTAGGACCCTTTACGACCTGTGGACTCCATGCTGGCTGAGGAATTCTGGGAGTTGAAGTCCACAGGTTGTAAAAGGGTCCTAGTTGCCCACCCCTGAATCTATGGGGTCACTAAGAGTTGACATCAACATCATGGCGGATAATCAATCCATCAGCTGCAGCTATTTGAGAATCTCTCTGTCAATTAGCAGCTGCAGGAGCAAAGGTGGGAACCTGTCTAAGCGTAAAAGGAAGATTCTGCATAACTTGCTCCATCCATACTGTAGGAATCGCACACCCCGACAGGAAAATCCATCTGGTAGGACTGCAAACTGGGCACTTGGGAAAACTCCTCGGCCGTCTTCTTTTCGAACATCTGTCAAGTGGCTTTTTTCTCCTCTGCTCCTTGTTTATATAGTCTCGTTTGGCATACAATATGCCCTGGGCAGGCTTGGTTCCTTAAGAAGATCAGACGTCTTTACGTAACCCATTTTTTTCCTTAGCATTAAATCTTCCTCGGGATTAGCGACTCCTGAAACATCTGTGTGGGCTTGGAGACAAGATGGCCAGCTGGAGCTGCCGAAAATAACAGAAGATATTAACTGTCGAAAAAGGGCATTAAGAAAAAACCAAACCAAACCCCACAGGCGAAGTGAGTAAACAATGCTAGGATAAGGTCTTGTTGCTAAAAGGGGTGAAATCAGAATGGGTTGGTTTAAAATTTTAGCGTGGTTACATCCTGCAAAGAAAGGAAAGAAGAAGAAATGTTGGGTTTGGCTGCCAACAATGTCTAACAAACATTTTTTGGCTTGTGCTGACGTTCTCGCTCTAGGGTCTCCAGGTGGTTGGACTTCAGCTCCCATCGTCCCCAGCCAAAGAATGGGATAGTTGTCCGGGCTCTTCTTAGAAACCTGCAGTGATGGAGCATCCAGAGGCAAGCCATCCCACTGCTGAATTGTTCTCGCTGTCAGGGAATTTCTCCTTAGTTCCAGGTTGGGTCTGTCTCTGATGAGCTTCCACATATATCCAGGGGAACTACTTGCCTCCAGAAGTTATGCTCCATCACAGGAGGTTCTCACACCTGGACAATCATTTGTCTGGGCTGGTATAAGGTCTCCTCCCTTGACCAGGGATACTATGATTTTGCAAAATTGCTCTGTAGCAATCCGGGTTGTTTGTGGTCCTAGCAAGGACAATATAACTTGTAAAGTGTTGTTTCCTTTGCTTAGATCGGTAGGACACGGGGTAGAAGATCTGCCTGTACCGCCAGCCAGAAGTTCAACGAGGACAGAGTTTCTCCTCCATTTTTCAGTCCTTTCCTGCCCCCCCACATCTTTTTCAGCTCCCCCTCCCTTCATCCCGGGCTCTGCAGTTTAACCAATCCATACAACTCCATCAGCCTAACCTGGCCTGGCTTCCCTTCGGAGGCCATTAATGTAATGACAGAGGTCACCAAGTTCAAGCCAAAATGTCAATTTTCATTTGGCGAAATGACCCTGTTCTGGAAACCGGTGGGCTTCCCCTCAGCTGCTGTCCCCCCACCCCAAGACAAACTCTGTCAGGAGCCTCCAAGGGGCTGCAGTCCCCCCCCTCCCCATTCAAAGTGTCCATGATTAACAAGGGGCAGGGCGGTTTTGCTCCCTAGCCAGACCTGAAGACCCAGGGGCCTATTTCAGACCCATTTGGCACTGACATTCTCTCCTGAATGTCCATCATGGGCCTCGGCTTCTCTATGGATTTATTGACACGTTTCAGACATTCATCTCCCACCAGGATAAGGTTGGCCCTGTGTTGACATTCCCAAACCTCCCACTGGTCCAGCAAGAGTTATGCCCACACGGTAGCAGCTGAGCAAAGAATCTGCCTTTTTCAGTGCCAAGATGTTGGCGAGAGAATTCTACAATTAAAAGACTCCACGTTTGCATATATCTTGGTTCACCTAGTTACTTGTTAGGGTGGCTCAGCAGTTAAGACGCTGGGCTTGTCGGCTGGAGGGTTCAACAGCCAAGCGCCACATAACAGGGTGAGCTCCCATCCTCGCCCAGCTCCTGCCAACCTAGCAGTTCAAAAGCATGCAAGTGCGAGTAGATAAATAAGTACCACTTCGGTGGGAAGGTCACAACGCTCCGTGACATCATGCTGGCCACACGACCGTGGAAATGTCTTCAGACAGCGCTGGCTCAATGCCCTTGAGTTAGAAAGGAGCATCCACCGCCCCATAGACGACTAGTGGAGTAAAATCCACCAGGCTTCCTTTTTCTTATCTTCTTACTAAGTCTTCAGGAACATTGTACTACTGAACATTTTCCCTTTCTGGGGAAGAATACAGATATTCTTGACTTGCAACCAAAAATGGGGCCAGAATTTCCATCGCAAATGAGTTGGTTAAGTGAGTCGGGTCCAATTTCATGACTTTTTTTGGCCACGGTTGTTAAGTGAGTCACTGCAGACGTTAAATGAGTCATGTACAAGTCCTCCATGGACTTTGCTTGCCCAAAGCCAGCTCGGAAGGTCTCGAATGCCCATCACGTGATGATGCAGCAGCCGTCAGAAATACAGGCACCCGAATTTTGATGACTTGATCCATGGGGATGCTGCAACGGTCGTAAGTGTGAAAAATGGTCCAAAGTCACTTTTTTTAGTGCTGTTGTAACTTCAGTGGTTGTGAGGGCGACCCGGTTTGTAAAGAGTGGCTTTCCCCAGAGAGGACCTGCTTTCTATCCACCGTCCACTTTGTTCCAAAAACGGAAATACGGCATGCAGACCGGCAGAGAGGCCTATAAACAATTTCCCTTCTCACAGTCAATGGAGTCTCTAATTAAGTGGTTTAATTGGACTCTGGCAGCTTTAATTACCTTTTGGGATTACGGAGTGGGGTCAAGAGAGTCAATTATGTGCCTTGGGCACCAAGCCAGATCGGCCCAAAAAGTTTTGTCCTCCCCCAAACGGGGTAGAGGAAGTCTTCAACTTATGACCACAGTTGAGCCCAAAGTTTCTGTTGGTAAGCGAGACATTTGTTATGTGAGTTTTACACCATTTTACGGACCTTTCTTGCCACCGATTGCTAAGTGAAACATTGCCATTGTTAAGTTAGTATCGGGGTTGTTAAATGAATCTGGCTCCTCCAATGACTTTGCTTGTCTCAAAAGGGGGGGGGATGTCACGTGACCCCGGGACACTGAAACCGTCATAAGTACATTCCAGTTGCCAATCCCCTGAATTTTGATCACATGACCACAGACAGGGATGCTGCAATGATCATAAAGAGTGAAAAACAGACATAAGTCATTTTTTTTCAATGCCGTTGTAAGTGGTTGCTCTAAAAAGCAGAGACATCACCCTGCCAATCAAAGTTTAGTTTAGTTTAGTTTAGTTTATTAAACTTCTATATTGCCCTTCTCCTGAAGGACTCAGGGCAGTGTACAGCCATGTTAAGACACACATAAACTCACAAAATTTAAAAACAATTTTAAACGAATATATAAAATTTGGCCCACAAAGTTAAAAATTAACAAACAACCTAATTTAAAATTCATATTCTAAGCCTGGAAAGCTTGGAAAGTGTGTATAGTCAAGGCTATGGTTTTCCCAGTTGCAATGGATGGCTGTGAAAGTTGGACCATAAGGAAGGCCGAGCGCCAAAGAATGGAGGCCTTTGAACTCTGGTGCTGGAGAAGACTCCCGCGAGTCCTTTGGACTGCAAGGCCATCCAACCGGTCAGTCCTAGAGGAGATCAACCCTGACTGACTGCTCTTTAGAAGGCCAGATCCTGAAGAGGAAACTCAAATCCTTTGGCCACCTAATGGGAAGGAAGGACTCACTAGAGAAGAGCCTAATGTTGGGAAAGATTGAATGAAAAAGAAGAAGAAGGGGACGACAGAGAAGGAAGTGGCTGGATGAAGTCCCTGAAGCAGTCGGCGTGAGCTTTAATGGACTCCAGAGGATGGTAGAGGACAGGGAGGCCTGGAGGAACGTTGTCCATGGGGTCGCGATGGGTCGGACACGACTTCACAACTAACAACAACAAAGTGGTCACTAAACGAATTGTTGGGTCAGGAATTCTGGGAGTTGAAGTCCACGGGTCGTCAAGGGGCTGGAGCTGCCCACCCCTGCTATGGGGTGGGGTCCCCAACCTGGAGTCTGCTGGCCTTAAAAAATAATGCCTCTCTAGATGTTCAAGCCTGAATGAAAATCCCCCCTTCCTTCTCCTCCTCCTGTTTTTAAGAATGGCAGGATGGAACCTGCCAATAACCGATCCGTTTGAGGGACGGATCTCATCTGTTAAAAGCTCCGCTATAAATTTTCTCCGGGATTTTGTTTCCAAGCCTCGCAGCCTGGCTGGCGTCTTTGCACAAGACAAAAGCAACCTCCAGCCAAGGATTGCTCCTTGGAGGAACCAGACGTCTGGATGCAACGGGAAAGCTGCTCGGAGAAGGACTCGTGTTTGCAGCCAGTCCTCAACTTGCAACCACTCGTTTAGTGACCGATCGAAGCTGACGACGACACTGGAAAAAGGGACTCATGCCCGTTTTTCACACTTACCACTGTTGCAGCGTCCCCTTGTTCACGTTATCAAAATTTGGCTGCTTGAAAACTGACTCATACTTATGACGGTTGCAGCGTCCCAGGGTCACATAATCCCCTTTTGTGACAAGCGAAGTCAAAGGGGAAGCCAGCATGATTCACTTAACAGCTGTGGCAAAATGGGGCACGTTTTGCTTAACAACTGTCTTGCTTAGCAATGGGCAGTTTGGACGTAAGTTCGTAAGTCGAAGATTAGCCTTATATGCAAGGGAAAGAAAAAAAGAGACATCTGTGGGACAGCAGGTTTTCATCAACATGAGCAAAGCCTCACACAGAACATGTGATGGGACAACAAAATGCTTCTTTGCTGCTTAACTCCGCTTAACTCCTTCCCTGGATGCGACCACGTCAATCGTGGTTTGTTGATCTGCATCCAAAGCCATCAATTATGCCGGTTGTGTGAACTCAACCGTGTTTATTTTACGATATCTTCCACCGCAGAGCGCTTGCAGCCCTTCCTCCTTGAGCGAGGGAGAGATATTTTTTTTTTCTTCCTTCAGGGACTTTTAAATAATATAAATATGTAAGGCTGTCATTAATCCCGCTCTTGGCTGGTCAAGAGCTGCGGTGATGAGGGCGGATGAATAGGCAAGACATGAAACATTCATTGGGCCACAGGTGACAGGCGGAAGGAGCCGAGCGACAGGTAGACCGGTGGGCAAAACTGGTTGCAAAAAATTTCCTTGGTTTCTTAGGAAAAACAAGAATCAAAATAAACCGACTTTTTTGAGTAGAGACCTGATCTTCCTTTAATTGGGATTGGAAGCCTCTTAAGGACTCTTTGAATAAAAATGAGAGTCTGCCAAGAGTCTGAATTTTGATCACACGACCGTGGTCGTAAGTGTGAAAAACGGTCATTGGTCACTTTTTTCAGTGCCGTTGTAAGTTTGAACGGTCGCTAAACAAACTTGTGTCAAGGACTTCCTGCATTTTCAAGGTACCTGGAGTGCAGGGACAAGGAAGTGGTAGATCGGACTCTGGGCACTCTTTAAGATTTGGGGTGACCTTTGTGGAAAGCCTTCTGGGAAGAAGACACCCAGGAGAGGAGATTTAGCTCTTCCTCTCCCGTGACCCTGGTTTGTTTCCAGTTGCCCTGATTAAGAGCAGATTCCCCAGCCAAGGAGGGATCTAAATTTCAGGGCTGGACAAAGAACAGACTGTAGTAATCAGAGATGCCCTATGTGAGCGATGCGAGGCTTTGCTCGACACGGAAACATTTTTCTGAAAATCAACACTGGTCCAATTTTCTACCCTTAAGTCTCTCTTCCCAGCCCTTAAACCCACCATTGTGTGCAGGATTTTAGAGCAATTAAGGAGTGGTAAGTGTGCACCGTTCAGGCCCTAATGAATTTGAGGGGGTTTTGTTTGGGTCTAGGAACCCAAGGCCACCAGTTAATCCCAGCAGGTCCCGTTCTCTGGAATGGATTTCAGAGCTCATCGGGCTCCACCTGGGAGATCCGTGGGCCGAACGCTGGAATGGGCTTTTTTTTTTAAACGCTTCTCTTTCAGGCTTTGAAAAACACCTGTATAAAATGTGCAATCTGCCCTTTTCGAGCGGTTGAAGGTTTTCACCTTCCTTTGGGCTTTCTGTTCCGTCCACCTTTTGTAGAATGGTGGGTTCACTTAATGACCAGCCCAAAAAAGGTCTTGAAATGGGGTTGGTCGCATGGTCCCAACCAGTCGTGGGTTCCACTTACGTTCGCTACCGGTTCAGAACTGTGAGCGTGCTCGTGCATGCACTTGCGCGCAGTGCTTCTGTACATGTGCAGAGAGTCCGTGATGACGTCCGGGAGGTGGGTGGAGCCTCCCGCCACCATTACTACCGGTTCACCCAAACTGGGGCGAACCAGTACAAACCCACCATGGGTCCCAACTGTCACGATTTAAGGCTGTAATTGTTTTCCCATTTTCTTCTCTGCAAAGCCCCGTGCCCAGGTGTGGTTAAACAGTAGGTTTCACTTTATTTGTTTATTTTTTTTTGCAAATTAAGCCATTGCTTTTATTCCGATCTGCGACAGATTATTATTCATCTGGCCCGGTTTAATTGCTCAGCGACAGACATTATATCAGAGAGTTTTTCTCCCCGTTCTTTTCTTTTCTTTCGGCTTTCCTCCTCTCCCATTGTATGGAGAACGAGGCCTGCCAAATGTTAGCTACAGGTCTCTTGTTAATGCTCGGAGTTAAATATTAATGCGGGATATCGTTTAAAAAATGAATGTCAGCAGAAACGGAGAGAAGGTGGCATGTCGGTGTCCAAGATTCACAACTGACATGAAGGATGCCGAAAAGAAGCCCAAACTGGAAATCAAATGTCATCGCTATCTTGGGGTTTACCTGCAATAAGGACTACAAATCCCAGAATTCCCCGGACCTGGCAGAGGATGCTGGGAATTGGAAGCCTCTCTACAGACATACGGGACGCAGTGGCTCAGTGGCTCAGACGCTGAGCTTGTCGATCGAAAGGTCGGCAGTTCAGAGGTTCGAATCCCTAGCGCCGCGTAAATGAGCTCCCATGACTTATCCCAGCTTCTGCCAACCTAGCAGTTCGAAAGCAGGTAAAAAATGCAAGTAGAAAAATAGGCACCACCTTTGGTGGGATTGTTAAGTGAATGTGAGGCTTCCCCCTCACAAAAGGGGATCACAGCCGTTGCAACGAGTCCATGGCCAAGCCTCCGAATTGGGACGTGACCATGGGGGGATGCTGCAACATTGGAAGTGGGAAAAACACTCCTGCGTCATTTTTTCCCCCGGTGCCCTGGTAACTCCGAACAGTCAGTAAACCAATGTCTGTAAGTCAAGGACCACCTGCAAAAGAATAAAATAGTAGAACAATAAATCTAAAATTGGAATTAACAGAGAGGTAGCTGAGGTGGTGCTAATTTTTTTTCCTTCTCTTCCCTCCCTTCGAAGGGCAGAAGGCACCCGGTCCCTTTTCACCCGTCCCGGACTTGCCCAACCGGGGAGGAACAATGGCAGGGCGAAAGGACAAAAGAGCAGGAATCACTTGGGATGGGAGGTGTTGGGTTACAGAGACCCCCAAGGCTGCCTCTCGGAGGTGCCCGTGAATAGCCCAGCCAGTGTCCCCGGCAGGCCTTGCTCAGTGCCCGGTGAATAATGCACGAGACTGGCAGCTGTTGATGCCAGCGCAACCTGAGCTTCCCTTTTAGTGAGTGCAGACAGAGCAAGGCAGGTCTATTTATAGCGGGGTAGTCCTTGACCTACAACCGTTTGTTTAGTGACCATTTGAAGTGACGGCAGCTGTGAAAACAGTGACTTATGACCAGTGGTGAAATCCACTCTGGGGCCAGCCAGAGGTGCTATTTGCCAGTTCTCCAAACTACTCAGAATTTCCGCTACCGGTTCTCCAGAACCTGCTGGATTTCACCCCTGCTTATGACCCTTTTTCACACTTACAACTGTTGCAGCACCCCGTGGTCACCTGGTCAAAATTTGGATGCTTAGCAATTGGTTCATATTTGTGACCGTGAACTGCTTTTGCGACCTTCGGAGAAGCAAAGTCAATGGGGGAGGCCAGATTCACTTAATGACTAACTTAACCGCAATGATTCATTTAACAGCTGTGACAAGGAAGGCCGTGAAATGGGGCAAAACTCACTTAAGAACTGTCTCGTTTAGCAATGGATATTTTGGGCTCAATTGTGGTTGAAGCAAGAATCTATTTTCAGCATCTATCTATGTTGTTTTTGCTTGGCTTTTCATCCAAGTGGACGGCTGTTCCCCTGACCCGTAGGAGTTTGGATGTGGGTTCCTCTTCCAGCTGGTGGTTGGGGGTGAAAGGTCAAAGTTCAAATGCCTTTTTTCATTAGGTCTCAGAAGGAACTGGGGTCTCGTAAAGACGGGAAGTTCAAATTAATGTAATGATTCTATCTGTTTTCAGGTTTCTCCCGAATTAGTTAATGGGATATCCTGGGTTGGGGTCTCGCAGAGGAGGGGGAGGAGGAGGAGGACTGTGGGGTCCTTGGTGCTCTCTGAGCTTGGTGAGTTTCTCACAGGCGTTTCACGACCAAACTAGTTAACATCATCAGTGCTAGAAGGGAGAGTAGATAAACAGAGGGCAAATCCCGCTCTTTTCTAGCACGGATGATGTTCCCTAGTTGGGTCATGAAACGTCTGCGAGAAAACCACCAAGATCAGAGAGCACCAGGGACCCCTCATGTCAACCCGGAGCTACAAATATTCTCTCCTATCAGTGGACAAAGCTGGAGACCCCCACCACCTCAGGACCCTTCCCTGGCGCAGTGATAGCTAACCTTTTCCGGACCGAGTGCCCAAAGTGCCCATACACATGTGCATCCGTGAATGCGCATGTGTGTGCCCAAATCCCCAAAATGCAATGCGCGTTTTGCCCCCTGTGCATGTGTGGCAGAGACCCGATGACCAGCTGGCTGGTGGGAGGCACGCACATGCACGGCAGAGCTGAACTGGGGCGATGGCTCGCGTGCCCACAGAGTGGCATGCGTGCCACAGGTTTGCCATCACAGCCCTAGTGTCTCCCCCTATTTTCTTGCCGATCTCGTTGGGTCCATCCACAGCCTCCTCCCCCATTATTTCGGCCAGCGGGCCCCACCAATCACCTTGACAGAACAATCAAGCCGCGGTCGCAGTTTCCATCTTCCGCCTGCGCCCGCGTGTCTCCCACCCTTCCTGGTTGAAAGATGGCTCACCTTCAACTGCGCATACCGGAGCATCGGAATAAATCCGTCAAGGGACTTGTTGCTCTCATCACGGCCTGGATTTTGACCGCCCTGTTGGGTGGCGCCTCCAGACAGGTGGTGGTCCTCCTTCCACCCCAACCACCATTTTCTCCCCTGATTTCCGCCTTTTGTTTCCTTTCCACTGACAACTTCATCGTAATAGCCTCCCTGAAGGAGTAATGACTACCTAAGCTGCATATTGAGCAGGCCGGCCGGTGATTGATGGCCGGATCTCTCGGACAGATGAAATGCCTAACAGGGCTGCCAATACGGGGCGGGTTCGGGAAGAGCCTCACCTGCTCCGCCATCTAATAGTCCTTGACCTGCAGGGGCAGCACCCCACTTTCTCATTTCAGGGGGAGGCGAAGGGTTTTTTTCCTTTCTTTCTTTTTTTTTTTTTTAAGGCTGGCAATCAAGTAATTCATAGGAAACTTAAAACACTTGGACACCCGGAGATTGCAAAAGGAAAATATGATGGATTATAACTTGAAAAGAGCCGACTTTGCAGCGGGAAATTGATCCCCTGGAAAATGTTTTTGTCTGCTGTGAAAAATGGGCAATATCGCAGCCGAGCCCCCAAAAAAGGGTCTAATCTGGAAAATAATTTGCTCTTGATTTTCCTTTTGTTGAGGCAAACCGTTTCTGCTTCTCCCCCTCTCTTTCTCTCCTGTTCTTCAGACAGGCTTCCTTTTCACTCCCCCACCTCTCAAGACACAGGTTTACATGCAGCCCATCTGGGGGAGCGGGATAGTTTTCTTAAAAGAAAAAACAAGAGCGGGTTTTAATGCGAGGTTATGCCCTTGTTATTATTATGTGGGTGGGGGGAAGAACCGGAAATGAGCGGAGAGAAATAAACCAGGGTGCCGATTCTGCAAAGTGTATCTAATAATGCCAATAACTGTGCCGGGCAGTTTTTAAAGGGGGATAAAAAGGCTTCGGAATCAATTTTCTCCCAAATTGGTCTCCTTCTGATGCAACAGCCACGATTTCCAGCCAAGAGAACTTGTAGGATTGGCTGTTGCTTCCAGCTTGAACGCATGTATTTATTTTACTTATTTATTTGTCAAACAAAAATTACGAATTCGAACGAACAAAATGTAAAAACTGAAATGTGACAGGGACGGACGATAGGCAGGTTAGGGCACTTACGCCTGGCCCCTTCTTTTAGGGGCTGCCCCAGAGAAGAAAAGGGGCTTCGACTTATTCTCCAAAGCACCAGAAGGCAGGACAAGAAGCAACGGATGGACACTTGTGAAGGAGAGACCCAACCCAACGTAGAACTAAGGAGAAATGTCCTGACAGTGAGAATCATTCATCAGCGGAACGATTTCTGTCCAGAAATTCTGGGTGCTGGCTGGGTCACTGGAGGTATTTAAGAAGACAGCGGACGGCTCTTTCTCCAGGATGGGATAAGGCCTCCTGCCTGTGCTGGGGGTTGGACTAGAAGACCTCCAAGGTCCCTTCCAACTCTGGGATTCTGTTCAGAGGGGGCATAGCTCAGAGAAAGAGGTCTTGGTCTTCCTGCAATTGGGGTCCCATTCTAGAGGAGCCTCTGCTCAGCCTTCTTTCTCCCCATCTCTTTCCACCCCCGGGGCAGAGAGCCGATTGAAATGCAAGGAGCGACCGCGCTCCCCTTCCCTTTGGGCCCGATCCAAGGGCCTTCCAGAGATGCCTCCCTGTTCAGAGAGATTTGCATAGACAAACATCTCCTGCCCCTGAATTAAATGGCCCGGCCAGCCCGCAGGTATGAATTGGATGGCGGGGCTAACCTATAAATCAGGCGCCCCTGTCAGTCCCCGCGAAAGAGGGGGACCGGGGCGGACAGGGGGCACGGCTCCCTTGCTAATTCGCCCGCCTGGTCATTTATGGAAATCAGGCTGCGGGGATAAACGGCAGCCGGATCAATAGGGATCTGTCTAAGACGATCAGGGACCAGCCCGCTTCCTGCAAGGGAGAAAACGCCGATTTTTTTTTCCTGCCTTTTTATGTTTGGGGTGAAGTTTCTGGAAGCGCTGATTATTGAGTGGGCTCCGTCTTTTATCACGTTTATTGCAAGCTGGTTTTGCAAGGCATCGGGAAGGGAGGGGGCGCCCAGCAGGGATAAAACAAGAGACAAAAAAAGGGGAAGGGGAGACAAGTCAGCAAGGCTGGAAGGGCCTGGGAGAGTCACCCCAAAATTATTCTGCTCTTCTTCTTCTTCTTCTTCTTCTTCTTCTTCTTCTTCTTCTTCTTCTTCTTCTTCTTCTTCTTCTTCTTCTTCTTCTTCTTCTTCTCCTCCCCCTCCTCCTCCTCTCTCTTTTTCTTTCTTTCTTTCTTTCTTTCTTTCTTTCTTTCTTTCTTTCTTTCTTTCTTTCTTTCTTTTTCTTTCTTTCTTTCTTCTCTCACAGCAGTTCTCAATCACTCTGCAATAAAGTTGAGAATCCCTGGGGAAAAGCCAGGGCTGAAATTATTCCTACTGGGCAGATTCTAAGAGTGGGAGGAATGCTCCTCCCAAAGATATTTTTCCCCCCATTGAATGAATAAATCACTGGATGAAAAATAGATCTGTCACCAACTCGCAGGAAGTAAGCCCTCCATCCCTCTTCCTGTTCTGTTCTGGGATATTAAAAGGAGAGTTTTCCAGCTGCAGAGAAAGCTTTCGATCATAAGGCCTCACAAGGAAGACACACACACACACACACACCGATCTCCCCCTCTGGGGAGTTTTGCACAAGGAGGGAGGAATACATCGGATTAAAATAAGACAAGGATGATCTCCAGGTATGACCAAAAAGCAGCAGAAGGGTCTCCTTGAAAGATGCTCCATTCATCTGAAGGGTGAATTCATCTTTATTTTTTTTCAAAACCTTCCCTTGGTGGAATTCATTTGCAAGACACCATTGGTTGATTGCTAATGGACAACAGAGGGTCTCGGTTAGCTCCTCCTCCTCCTCCCAGCTAAATAGAGACCCCTCGAAAGAGTTCCTATACTGTAATATTTATCTGCTCCACCTCAGGTTGGACAATGTCCAAGGTCATCACTTGATGAGCCAAAGATTTTGACACGCCCAGTTGAAGATTTTTCTGAGCTGGTTGACAGATCAGGGAAGGGAAGAATAAAACCAGAAGGGTTTTGATGGTTCCTGATTCCTCATGTTTGTCTGTCATTCATTCATTCATTTCCCCCCTTTATTACTTTATAAGTAACTCAAGGTGGTGAACACACACAATATTCCTTCCTGTTCTTATATTCCGCGCAACAACAACCCTGTGAGTGGGGGTTGGGCTGAGAAAAGAGACTGGTCCACATAAGTTGGGGAACATAATCAACACATCTTCCTCCTCCTATACCCCCTCCAGCAACAACCCTGTGAAGTAGGCTGGCTGAAAGAGGGAATGGCCCAACGTCAGTCAGCTGGCTTTGGCATTTTTGTCCATCGATGGAGTCCTTTCCAAGGGCCTGAGATAGGCAAATCTGGTTGTTTGGTTGTGTCAAAACTATCATGGCAGGATGTAAGCTGTGCCAGGTCAAGCTGCCTTTTACTATTGACTGATGTGCGTTTTGTCAATGCCGATGGTGTTTCCAGTTGTTTTGGGACACGAATTTGCTTTCTTTTGCCACAGTCATTCTATTTCTTTGTGCAGCTCTTTGTATTTTCTGATCTTCTCCAGTTCTTTCTCTTCTTTTCTTCTTTCTCCAGGTACTATTTTTTATGACTTTCTCTGTTATTTTTATTATTATTTCTGGACTCGGGATTTAAGACTACAGGAGTCAGATTTTCATCATTTCCAATTAATTCCTTAAAAATCAAAGACATACAAACTAGCTCAAAAAAAACTCAGCAGTTTTTGAATGTGACTGTTGTCAAATCAATCTCTCTCTCTCCCTCTGTCTCCTCTCTCTCTCTCATCTCTTTCTCTCCCTCTCCCTCTCTCTCTCTTCTCTCTCTTCTCTCGCTCCTCCCTCTCCTCTTTCTCTCCTCTTTCTCTCCCTCCCTCTCTCTTTTCTCTCTCTCTTCATCTCCCCCCCTTTCTCCAAATCAGTTTCT
Organism: Pituophis catenifer annectens; assembly: GCF_029215685.1. Lineage (NCBI taxonomy): Eukaryota > Metazoa > Chordata > Lepidosauria > Squamata > Colubridae > Pituophis > Pituophis catenifer. The sequence continues at coordinate 830,674 of NW_027256897.1, read as the reverse complement.
CTTGGTCTCCAGATTAAGGAATTACAAAACTCTTCTCAATATTTAAGAAATGAACCATCTGGGACAGAATCTAGGGCAGATTACTCTTAATCTGATTTGGAAAGCCAAACAGGGAGATGAGAACAGAATCGGGCATTAACGTGCTGCAGATGTTGAAACCTAAATATGTATATTTCTTATTTCTTTTTCAAAAGCAAGAGGATATGTGCGTGAGACCTTGAGGCCATGGGTGGCATTTGGCCTTGCTTTCTTCTCCAGGGTCAAATTCTTTGAGAAGAATGTGATCGTTTGGAGTTGTGGATGCTCCATCCCTGGAGGTTTTCAAAAATAGATTGGACAACCATTTGATCGATATGATGTAAGGTGTCCTGACTTGAGCAGGGGGTTGGAGTAGATGATCTCGGAAGTCCCTTCCAGCCCTATGATTCTATGTTTGGATGAGATTATGAAACTGAGTCAGCCGGTGAGTTTTCATCCTCTCTGCCTGTGCTTCTCAGCAACTTTTGTCTGGATCTCAACTTCCAGAATTCCCCGCCAGCATGTGGGCTCAGGAATCCTCGGAATCGAAGTCTACCTGTGCTGACTGAGGAATTCTGGGAATTGAAGTCCACCTGTGCTGACCATGGGGATGCAGCCACAGTGTCACAAGCGGTCATAAGTCACTTTTTTTCAGTGATGTTGTAACTTCAAACGGTCACTAAACGAATGGTTGTGAGTCAAGAATAGCCTGTAGACAGTTTATGAGTTGATTAGCCTTACGACCATATTAAAAAAAAGCAAAAATAAAATGCAGGATTGATTCCAGGGTAAGTAGAGACAAGAAAATTCAGTAATAAAACACCCAAGTGGTAAATATAAAGAATCCAGATTCAGATGAGTACCCCATCTTTACAAGGTACCCCAATGCACCCTGCACAGATATTTTTCCTCCTCCCTTCCTGCCCCCCAACCAACCCAGCACGACGTCAGCTCCCTCGTCGGCTTCAATGGGTCCCCAGCGTCAGCAAAGTATCGATTTCCTTGCCCGGTTGACGTTGGCAAAATAACACCTTGATAAATCGCCGAGGATTGATTTGCACTTAATTGACAATTTGGTGAACCCTCTTTTAAGAGGCCCTGGAGTTAGCTCGGGGAAAGACCAAGCAAGCATTTCTGGATAATATATCGCCCGATCAATAAGTCTTGGCCTAACATCCCATAGTCTTAGCGACAAAGCCAGTTGAGCTGTCAGCTTGGGTCTCGAGAAATTAGTGGTGGTTGTGGGGCAGGGAGGGGAGGGGAGGGGGATTTAGGGGGCAGGGAGATGTTGCTCCCTCTGGAGACCAGAGGGCAGCAGAAGCTTTAGAAACAATGGAAAGCAGGTTGAGAAGAAAGAGAGATCTTAGGGAGAAGTAAGGGTTGGTTCTATGTAGATCACTGTGTTTTTCAATCTTGGCCAGTTGAAGATGGATGGAGTTCAACTCCCAGAATTCCCTAGCCAGCATTGCTGCCTGGGGAATACTGGGAGTTGAACTCTACCCATCTTAAACGGACCAAGGTTGAGAAATGTTGCAGATGCTCTCATGGTCAACCATTCTGCCCATCTTGGGAAGGCAGAAGAAGATTTGTTTAATTCCAATGATTTCTTTCACTTCCTTCTTTCCTATAGTTTGCTCAGTAAACAGGGGCGTGTGGGCACCCCTTGCTCAAATTCTCGAAGCTGACGTTTAAGCATGAGTCTTAAGGCCTTGGATGAAAGGGAACAAAAGAAATGCTGAGATCTATTTCTTGTACAGAGTTGCAGACCTATATACAAAATGAAAATTGTAAATATTTTTCCAGATATTGTTAGCTTAGAGGATGTTTTGCCAAGGATTATAAAATAATAGGAAGGGATTTTAACGGAGTTCAGAACAAAGATTGAGATGGCAGTAGGAGTAAATATTAATACATAATCATTATCAAATACTTTTTTTAAGCTCTGGAAAGTAATAATTTTGATGTCTAGAGGTTCTTTAATCCATATATTTTATTTCAAATCTGCATAGAATATTTTTCAGAGATTTTTTTTTCCCCAGCTGTTGATGTTACTAAACTTTGGGAAATAAAAGGAAAATCATCTTCAAAGACCAGTCACCTGTTTTTATAAAGCTAAACCAAACTGTACTATTTCATTAAAAATAGTACCTAGTTTATCTTTCATTTAAACATAGCGACTTCTGTCATTTCATTGTACTAGTGATAAGCCCTTTAATGTCCATCTGAAGTGGCCCACGCATTTGGCAAACGAGTTACACGCAGTTCTTGACTTACAACTGTAATGTAATGTTACCATCTCACTGTGACCAATTTTATGATCTGTTTGGAGCTCATCCCTCTCATTTTTTCTACTACTTTCTTTTAGTGGTATCATTATTATGATTCTATTACTTTGTTGTTTGTATGCACACTGAGAGCCTCTGAACTGTAGACAACTGCTCCAACACTGGAAGCTTTTAAGAAGAGGTTGGATAACCCTTTGTCTGAAGTGGTGTAGGGTTTCCTGCCTAAGCAGGGGGTTGGACTAGAAGACCTCCAAGGTCCCTTCCAACTCTTTTATTCTGTTCTATTCTAAATGACACACCTGGAGGGTGTGTTTTTGTCCCTGCGGCAGGTTGCTCCACTTTGCAACGCCCTCATCTTCCCGCCACCCCAAAGCCCACCGTCACTCCCCTTTAATCTGGCCAGGCCAGGACTTCCTTGGATTCATAACGTGTCCCAGCTCCGAGGACCCTTCTCCCTTCCTGCAAATGCCAGGGCCATCCATTAATGCATTTCATCATTTCAATCAGGGATGTTAAGGCTGCGATTCTAAAGGTCTCAACTGTGTCTTTTTACATAATTAAAAGACGGGAACCGCTCGGAGCCCCTCGCCCGTCTCCGGGTATTATTTACATACAATTTGGATGGGGGTTGGAGGAGCATGCATGCATACATATTTTATATTTTAAAACTTTATTAAAGTGCTCCGAAAGGTTGCACGGCTGGTTTGGTCAATCGGATGCTGGAGAGTATAAATCAAAGAGCCGATTTGATTTGTTATTCTTGGCTGGCCATAAATTAAGCTTTTCTTGATGAAAAGGCGGCTGGTAGGGTCTGCCATTTGGGGGGGGGAAGCGTTTCAGAAAATGTGCAGCCGGGGTTGGCACCAGCCAATGAGGGAAAACTGGCTTCAGGGACCCTGAATGGATCTCACAAGTAATTCCCCCCCCCACACACACTCTTTTCTTTCTCTGCAGTTCCTATTAAGCTCAGACCCAGTTCTTTGTAAGCAATAATTCTGGGTTTTTTCCTCTCTCTATTAATTTGATTAGCAATTATTTCTTGGTTAGGGTTTCTGCGCTCCCACAGAGAGGGCCTCCTCAGGGTGCCATCAGCCAATAAATGTAGGCTGGTGACCCCCAGGGGGAGGGCCTTCTCTGTGGGGGCACCTACCCTCTGGAATCAGTTGCCCCCAGAGATAAGGAGAATCCAAGACCTTAGTGCCTTCCGCCATGCCCTTAAAACCCACTTTTTCCAGTAAGCCGGGCTGGCTTAAGAAGAAAATTTAAATGTTTTAATTGGTTTGTATTTTTAATTTTGGGCCAAATTTATATATATATTTAATTGTTTTTTTAATATTTGTATTTTATGTTTTTTAATTCTGGCTGTACACCGCCCTGAGTCCTCAGGGAGAAGGGCGGTATATAAATTTAAAATAAAATAAAATAAACAATTCTAATCACACGCCCCTTAATTTCTCTTTCTCTCCGTGTTTCATCCTTCTCTGAATGCGAATCCGTTTTCTGGACACTGCAGCTGTCACAGAGATCAGTCAGTTGCCAAGGCTCCGAATTTTGACCACGGGACCATGGAGATACCGCAACGATTGTAGGTGTGAAAAAAAATCACTTTTTTTCAGTGCCCTTGAAACTTCAAACGGTCACTAAACGAACAATTGTAAGTTGTGGACTACCTATTCATAAAGGCCAGACTTCCCTCTTCGTCACAATGATTCTAATCATGAATAATGATTCTAATTGGTTTGCCAGTTGCACAGTGGCAGATAGGACAGCGCTCCAGAGGGTCAACATCATTGCCCAGAGGATCATTGCTTGCCCCTTCCCCACTTTGGAAGAGCTTTATAGCTCCCGCTGCCTTAAGAAAGTTCAAAACATCCTTAAAGATCCATCTCATCCTGGGCACCCCTTCTTTTGAACTATTACCATCTGGCAGCCGGTACAGGACAATAAAAACAAGGACAAATAGGCTGAAAAACAGCTTCTATCCCAGGGCAATAACTGTATTGAATCCTACGGTATAGTGCAATATTGGGTTTTCAATTTTAATTATATAGAATGTTAAGGATGTATGTTTGTGTTTTTATTTTTATACTTATAATGTACACTGGCATTTAATTTCGTTGTACCATGTGCAATGACAATAAAGTAAACTAAACTAAACAATTTAGTTTAGTTAGTCGGTCATCTTTTCAAAGAGAGATTCACAGATCATGATCTTAGGCAAGAAGGGCACGATGGGAAAATAACGGAAAACCTCCCCATTTTTAGCGCATCCTATGGCTGTGGGCCCCATTTTGACATAGACCCTGCACCCTGCTGACTCCCCCCATCTCAAAGGGGCATGGCATTCCCCCCCTTCCCAAAGCCTACAAATGGGCAGCTGCACAAAGACCCCCATTAGAAGGTCCCTCCATTCGGGGGCTCTAAATATTCCGCTAATATATATTCGCCATACAGTATTTTGAATTATATGTCTCGATGAGCCCCGATAAATTACAGATCATAAAATTCTCTGCACATAATTATCCGGCAGAAAAGGAGTGTTCAAAGAAATATTTTCCCTGCCACCACCTCTGTTCCCATTTCTTTACCATATAACATTTATTCTAATATTAAAATGGCAGCAACTCAATAGATTGTGAATCATTAACGCACTCCATTGATTTCACCCCCACTGCTCTTCCCCCCCCCCAACCCACGCCCTGCCAGCAGCCTTCGCCCGGTGTGTGAAGATCAGTCTATTGGATTGAGATTCATAAGCTATTTGGGGGTCGGCGTCCAAGACCTTCAGCGCTTCAATTGCGATCAGTCCCCAAACTGATCAATACGCGGCGATAGATACCTTGAATCGTTGGCTGTTAGCAAAGAGCTCAGAAGGCTGCACGTTTAAATGCAAGGAACGGCCCGATCCGGATGGAAGAATCTGAGGAAGAACATGGAATGGCTTGGAGAAATCTGCAAGGGCTCCTCTACTTACAACCACCATTGGCACTGGAAACTCCGACGCTAATAAAAGAGAATATTTGTAGCTCAGGGTTGAAACGAGGGTGCTCTCTCAGCTTGGTAGTTTTCTTACAGACGTTTCATCACCCAACTAGGTAATGCCATCAGTACTAGAAGGGAGCAGGGTTTGCGAAGAGGAGGAGGAGGAGGACTATGGGGTCCTTGGTGCTCTCTGAGCTTGGTAGTTTTCTCGCAGATGTTTCATCACCCAACTAGGTAGCGTCATCAGTGCTAGAAGGGAGTGAATTGTGTCCCATTTTATGACGTTTCTTGCCCGTTGTTCAGTGAATCATTGCAGTTGTTTAGTATTGTGGTTGCTAAGAGAATCTGGCTTCCCCATGGACTTGGCTTGTCGCTAAAGGGGATCAGGTGCCCCTTGGGACACTGCAGCCGTCATAAATACATGCCAGTTGCCAAGCGTTCAAATTTTGATCCCGTGACCCTGGGAATGTTGCAACGGTCCCAGATGTGAAAAACGGTCAGTTTTTTTCAGGCCTGTTGTAACTTTGAATGGTCACTAAATGAACCGTTGAAGGCACCTACGTATTTCCATATATATTTCCAACCTGCTTCTTCTATAGCAGCTGGCATTAGTCACGTTCTGTTCCAACCAAGTGCAGAAGCATCAAATGTTGTCCCTTGTAGTTCGGGGACCCCAGAAACCCCCCCCCTCAATTGAGTGCTAAATCCAGGAGCAGGCAGTCCCAGGGGGAGGGGCGGGCACAAGGTTTTATTTTCCTTTTCTTTTTAAGCCTTCTCCTTGAGGTGCCCTTGGCCACCAGCTTTCGTTAGCATAATCCGAACATTTGCAACCCACAACATATGACTGTCTTGTATATTTTGTGACATAACCACGGGCCTTTGTGCTTATACACTGAGGTCACTGACAAGTAATATATTCACCCCGTTAAGTTATTAGGGAGATAAATAATTGGGGTGCTGGCTGAACTGTGAACTTTTCCCCCACATCCTCCGGGTTTCGCCAGCTCCAAGCTTCGCAATTCCATTATGGTTATGAGCCCAGCTGTAACTCCAATACAATTTCTTTATGGAGATCAGCAATAGGAATATTAAACTTTAAGCCCAAAGAGGTTGTAATTTAACCTGTATTATTTATTACAGACACAAATCCTTTACAATAGGAAAGAAGGAGGAATTAGTTTAAAAACACACACTGGCACAAACAATCCATATATAAACCGAAAAGGGAATAAAAGGCATCCCTTCCTTGAATGCAATTAGATTGGAGTGTTGCCCCAGACGGGAGAGAAAGTGGCTTTTTTTGGTCTGGGGTGGGAGGAGGGGAGGGGCGGGGGGCTTCCTTTGTTTGAATTGCAAAGGGAGATTTTCTTGCCTGCAGCACCTGGGATGGCAGGTGGGCGCAAAACCATCCTGATATTTAATTATTCAATAATGGTGATGTATAAACAGGAGGGTGGGGCTTGAAGTTCACACAGCTACCTGAACATCAATTGATTCAGCCAGTTAAGCTGGTGACGGCCTGAAAAAAATAATAATACTGTATATAGGTAGTCCTCGACTTACGACCACAACTGAGCCCAGAATTTATGTCGCTAAGTGAGAAATTTATTTTTTTTGTCCCATTTTAGGACATTTCTTGCCACATTTGTTAAATGAAGCAGTGCAGCTGTCAGCTGTTTCAGGTCCCACTTCTAAGCTTTCTTTTTCTCAGCAAATTAAAAAATAACTTTCCTTCTCTTTGTTTTTAACTGTGGTGAATTTTTTCCTGTTGATTATATACATCTTGTACATGTACATGTTTGTCCAAATTGCTTCTTACATTCACATTAGTTTACAGCATTCTGAAATTCTCTTCCTCTCCCAATCCTCTCTTCTCTTCTCTTCTCTTTTCTTCTCTTTTCTTCTCCTCTCCTCTCCTCTCCTCCACTCCCCTCCTCTCTTCCCTCCTTGTCCTTCTCTCCTCTTCTCTCTTCTCCTCTTCCCTCCTTCTTGTCTCTTCTCCTCTTCCCTCCTTCTTCTCTCCTCTCCTCTTCCCTCCTTCTTCTCTTCCCTCCTTCTTTTCTTCTCTTCTCTTCTCTTCTCTTCTCTTCTCTTCTCTTCTCTTCTCTTCTCTTCTCTTCTCTTCTCTTCTCTTCTCTTCTCTTCTCTTCCCTTCCCTTCCCTTCCCTTCCCTTCCCTTCCCTTCCCTTCTCTTCTCTCTGTCCTTCCCTTCTCCTTCCTTCCTTCCAGTAACTCAACAGACCTGAGATATTTATTCAGCCTTCTTTTTCTTCTTTCAAAGAAACTTCAAAAGCGACTTTAAGCTTCATCCACTGGAATAAGAATTTGCAGAAGAGAGAGAGGGAAAAAAACTCAAGCAAATTTTCCTGGCTGGGAGAAGTTTGGATCTGATCGAAACGATGAATCTGATTCTTTAATTGGCGAAAATGTTATTTTCCTCCTTCCGGTGACATCAGGTTTTGTAAGGCAAAGGTTTTATTCTTTCGAATCCTAAATATATCAGAAACATGGCAGGGTCTACTGAGGAGGCTGTATCATATCCTGAAAGGATTTTGACAGCATGTTCTGCATGCGTTGAAGCTTTCTGCTTGTCAGCTCCCTTTCCGATGTCGGGTTCTAATGCCAACCGAAATGTCGTTTTTAACCAACATTGAAATTTGTAGTCAACATAATTAACTGAGTTAGGAGCAGGATATTATTTACTATTCAGGGAAACGGCATGGGGCAAGGGAGGGGAACCGGAAAGGAAGGCAAGCCATAAAATCTCCCCTGTCAAGGTTATTAATTTTCACATGCCAAATGGTAATATATCCAAATAACTTACATATTTTAATAAGACACTTAGTTTAATGAAAAAGGGGTTTGCATAATGGGAAGTCATTAATTAGATTCTAAATTCTTGCCTGTTGCCTGTATGATAGTCTACGGAAAGGGGATAAAGAGGAAGTTTTAATAAAGTTATAAATTAATAATCAATAATAAAATTATATATATACACACACACATACACACACACAATTTATAATTATACAGATATTTTAAGTAAATTATATGTATGTGTATGTGTTTGTATAAAATGTATCTCCCTGTGGTCCCCTGTCCTATTAAAACAATATTTTTCTCACAGAAACCTAGATACGGCCGTCCTGGGAGCCCCCAGGGTTGAGTGTTGCATCTGGCTTTCTACTCACTGGCCCAAAAACTTGGGGATGGGGGTGGGGGGGATTAGGCTTTTGGCCTGATTCCTTGGAGCTCATGATTCCCCTAAATTTCCAGCAAAGCCACAGCTCGCATCATCATTCAACCCGGCACGCTATTTATTCAAAAGCCAGTTGGCAGTTGAGGATTGACGACTGTCCAGGGCAGATGTGTGTCAAGCACCACTAATGAAAAAGCTCCCCTTTTGGGGAGGGGGAGGCTACTCCCCACTGCCAAAACCCACCGTCTACTCCTGCCATACGGAGCCCAGCTGGACTGATGTGACTTTTGTTGCCCCAAAACGTGAGGCTTTACGGCACACAAATCAGCAGCTCTGATGAGGCGGCTGCTTTCAGGGCAACAAGAGATTTTCGTTTATTTAAAAGATGCTGAGACCCTAGAAAGAATCACTGAATCCTAGGAATGGAAGGGACGTTGGAGGTCTTTGTGGTGGCCCACCAGAGCTGGCAGCAGAGTTGGACAGTGAGGAGGTTGGGGAGGAACGTGGGCCAGTCCTGGGGAAGGCTGGGGAAGACTTGGACGATGGCTCCGAGTCGGAGGCAGAGAGGGGACCAAGGTCATCTCGTAGTTTTTTGCTGCCTCCGAAGTCTCCGGAGTCTGACATCAGCGAGAAAGAAGAACAGCGGGAGCCTGTTCCCAGTGTGTGCTTGCCCAGAAGATAGGAACAATTAAGGAAACAGGATCGACTTGGGAGTAAGGCTTGGAGATGATTGGGCCCTCCCATAAGACGTAAAAGAGAAGCGAACGGGATGTGAGCTTTTGCAGTAAGCAATTAGTTCATCTGGTCGGTAAAAGCTCTGGAAAAGTTCTGTTTGACTCTGTGCTAAGTTTGGCCTTGCCCTGCGTCTGGCAATTAGTTCTCTGGCACCATTCCAAGGGAGATAAGGTGGGTGTTTGTAAACACTCCTCTGAAAGACTGTTTGTGAAGCCTTTCAAACTAAATGAAAGTAATTCACAGCTGTATGAATAAAAGAGGTTTGCCGGGACTAAGATAGTGCTGTATACTTTCTAAGGAAGCCTAAGTCAGAGCAGTCTTCTATCCGACCCCCTGCTCAAGGCAGGAGACCTGGCTTATACCATCCCAAACATGGGTGGCTGGAGAATTCTGGGCATTCAAGCTCACCCATCTTCAACATGGCAAGGTTGAGGAACACTGCCCGAGAGGTCCCCTTTGTCTGGTCTCCAACCCCTGAATTCTCTCTCTTCTTCTCTCCCCTTTTCCATCACTCAAGTGGGGTGGGAGGAAAGCATTTCAACTGAATGGCAGGCCAAAGGTTTTGGGAAAGGCGTGATGTCATACAACAAACAATTAGTCAATGGGAAGGGGGAGCACTTGGGAAGTGTCTACCCTTCAGTGTGGTCCAGACCAGGAAACCAAAACCAATGAATACCAATTATACTTTTATTGTAAGGTTATACTAACCAAATCTTGCATGCCTGAAAGCATGTTTTCTCCCTCCCCCCCCCTCCCCCCCGCCCATCCTGCCTTTATGTTCCAGGGAAGAATCAACTCTTTCAGCAGCTCCATTCATTTCGTAGGCTGAGATATTTCTTGTTTGGCCATTGTCTAGGCAGGATGTGGTTCTTCCAGCCTCCAAAGTTATTCTCACAGCCCATTACAGGAAGTGAAGGAAGGTCGCTTGAACTCCAGATAGATTCCTTCCTTCCTTCTTCCTTCCTTCTTTCCTTCTGCCTCCCCTCCCTCTTTTTCTTCCTTTTTCTCCCTCCCTTCCTCACTGTCTTTTCCTTCTTTCTTTCTTTCTTTCTCTATCTCCATCCCTTTCTTTCTTCTACTTCCTTCCTCTCTCTTCCCCCCCTCTCTCTGTCTTTGGTTCTCTCTCTCTCTCTTCTTTTTCTTTCTCTTTCTTTTCCCCCCTCTCTCTCCCTCTTCATCCTTCCATCTCTCTCTTTCCTTCCAAGTTTCTCCTCCTGTTCCATTTCCCCTCTTCCTTCTCCTCCTCTTGACCTTCTTACGAACGAACGGTGGGAGGTCCCACTTTCCTGCCTGGCTCATCAGCCTCACAGAAAAATGGTACAGGTGGGATTCTTGGGCCCTCTGTGTCCGCTTCCTTGTCGCCTTCCTTTGGGTGCTTCGCCTGAAGGAGCCGACGACGACCGCAGCCACAGAAGCCATTCCCAAATTAATTTAGATTTCGCGCAGCCCAACTGGGCCAGCTGGATTTGGCAGGTTGGTCTTCTCGGGGAAGCGCTCAAAGATCCCGAGGGGACACTTAGCAGTTTATAAATCTGTCAGGGGGGGCATTGCTGATGACCCCAGCTTTCACCACCAAACGCTTTTAAAGAGGCAGCGTTGCCCAGGTCCCCGGGGGCCAGTTTTCCTGCAAACATTGCACGCGCTGGAGATATTCGGGCTGTACTTTTATGCGGAATCAGGGAAAGAAATGGAAGAGCCCCCCCCAAAAAAACTATATCCTAGCAACGGACCCCTTTCCTTCTTTGTTTAAAAGTAAAAGCCTATGAGATGGAGAAGAATGTCTGTCCTTCAAAGGAAATAAAACCATATCCAAGCAGGTTTATATTGTGGAGTTAGCCTCTGCCATTTAATAACATCAAAGCGCGCTTGATAATAAAATTGGTAATATTACACAAATGCAACAATCATTTATGCGGGCGGATATTCTGGTGCATAAGATCACCAGCACATCAAACACACAATTGCAGCTTCCTCAAGTCCAACCATCTTTCTTTCTTTCTCATTCATTCATTCATTCATTCATTCATTCATTCATTCTCTTCTGAATCCTTACTATTCCTTATATGCCCCCCAATGAATTTCACAGTAAATTTCAACTCCTACAGACACCTTTTGGGGGACGGATGGACGGACATATAATCAGTCACTTTGGCTAGTAATGTATTTACAGGTAGTCCTTGACTTACGACTACAGCTGAGAAGAAAGGAAGGAAGGAAGGAAGGATAGAGAGGAAGGAAGGAGAGGAAGGAGGGAAGGAAGGAAGGAAAGAGGGAGGGGGAACGGGAGGGGAAGGGATGGGCAAGGGCAGGGCAGAGTGAAGGAGGAAAAGAGAGGGAAATGGGGAAGAGAGGAGGGAAGGAAGGAAGGAAGGGAAGGGCATAGAGGGAAGGAAGGAGAGAGAAGGGGAAAAAGGGAGAGGTTTAGGAAGGAAAAGAGGAAAGGAGGGAGCAGGGAGGAAGGAAGAACCCCCCCCCAACTCCCACCCCCTTGGCTACTGGCCTCCCACTTGCTCTTGCCGTTGCCCGCCTGGGTTGAGCGGCACCTGCTCCCTTCCCTGCCCATCCCGGCCATCCATCCATCCATCCATCCATCCATCCGACCGGCCATCCCCGCCTGCCGGAGCCGGTGCCAGCCCCTCTCCATCGGGGGGGAGAGGGTGGGGGGCGCTTCTGCATCCCGGGAAGGCCTGCGGGGGCCGCCGCCCTCCCTGCGCATCATTAGGTGCCCAATTGTGCCATTAATTCCAGCTGCTCCGCGGGGATGTCGCTGTTAGCCCTGATTTACTTGCCTCCCGCTGACGGGGCGGGCCGGGTGAGGCGGGCCGGGGGCCTCGGAGGGTCTTCCAGGGGTGGCAGGGACGCCAGCCGCAATTGCGCCCTCCCCCTCTCGGCTTAGGGATGGGGGCCACCCGAGTCCCCTTGAAGAATCGCTGAGGAAGGGGCAAAGGAGGAAAGGGGATTATTACACCCCACCACCCTCTCTCTCTCCCCCCTCCCTCAAACACACACACAAACTGTTGGTTTAAAAATGGAAAAGGGAAAGTACTCTCATTTTTCTCTCCCAAATATGTCTTATTTTTTTCCTATTTTTCTCTCTCTGTCTCTTTGCATTTCCCTTTTTCGTTTCTTTTCGTATTTTTTCCTAAATTGGTACTCATCTTTTTCTCTTTGTAAACTCTAATAAAATTATTCCAAAAAAAATAAATAAATTATATTAAAAACCAGTCTTCAGCCAATGCCCGTTCTCTCTGCCGGGATCAGCGGCATCCACACCATCACCCCAACAAGGTCAGCGACATCCCCCATTTTAATATTTAATTTTACACCCGCGGCTCCTGGGACTGTTTGAGCTTGTCTTGCAAAAGCCCCCTTCGGATAATAAGGGGCATGTGAAAAGGACATGGGAAAATGCCCTGCTTTTTTCTAACTCCCCAAGGAAAGGTAGGAGTTGAATCTGCAAGGTAAATAAATCTGAAGGTAAGATGATTCAGGGACAATTAAACCCACCCACCCTTCTCTTTCCATTTCTTTAAACGGAAGAGACGCACTTTGCAAAAAAAGGTAATTTGGTTGGGGTGGGGAGAGAGAGAAATGGCTGAAAGAAACCAATAAATAGACGATAAAGGTCACACAACATGTTGTAAGCCGCAGAGAGACAGAAGTCACTCAAGGTTTACTAATCACCTTTAATGCTCCTTCCTTTTCAATCTGGGTTTAAATGTCAGCCTCCTTGGCTCTCACCTGGCTATTTATAACTCCCTAGTTTAGCAGGTCTGGTGCTGCCTAGAAACCACATTCATGGTGGCTTTTCTCTCTCTCGTCTTTCCTTTTCCTCTCTTGGTCTTCACTGCCTTTCGAGGCAAAGCTTAGGTGTCTTTCTGCTTTATCGAAACTGGGCAATGGGCCATCCTGGCCAGGAGGAAACCACCCATCAGGACCAGTGGCTGCGTAGAAGGGCTTCCATAGGTACCGTAGAGTATGAAGCATTGGACAGTAAATGCAAATGCTCAGAGTGTGGTTTTGCTTTTTTACAGTTTATACCGCTCTGTATCGCAAAACAATTGGGGAACAAAGAAGGGGGAGGTCAGAAATTCAAATTTTGCCTGTATTATCTTCAGGGGTGTTTTTTCACACAGCCATCTTTTTTTCCTCCCCTTCTTCCTTTTAATGTTTCTAAATAAATAACATAGTGGAGATGTTGGCATTCTTTCTCAAAAAAATGTATATTTTCTTGTTTTAAATCATAAAACAATGCAATATAAGAAAAGGAGGGAGCGAAGGAAGGAGGGAGGAAGGAAGCGGAAAGAAGGAAAGAAAGGAAGGAAGGAAAGACAGGAAGAAAGAAAAAGAAGAGGGAGGGAGGGTGGAAGGAAGGAAGGGAAAAAGGAAATATTTTAACCACCCTTTCCTTCCCATTGGCCAATCTCATGCCTCGTATTGCCCTTGGTAATTATAATAATTAAAGGAAAACCAAGCTCCAGATTTATGTCTAAATGCAACCTGCTGCCCAGTCTCGGCTGGCATTCTGATACCCACATCCAATTAAATATCCCGTAGGACCTTTCTTACAAGTGGATTCATTATTTACTCACAGGGTAATTTATTTCACACATTTTACATGTTCTCTTCAACCAGCAAAAGCTTCCAGAGCAAATGCTTTCATACAATCGGGGGGGGAAAAACAATACAAAAGATGGCTTGTTTATAACCTAAAGAACATGGCATAAAAGGAAGAAGTCATGGAATGGGGAGAGGAAAAAGAAACCCAACTCAACTATCCGTTCTCAGATTTCTCTGTCAAGACCTGAGGGAAAGAATGTCAAATCAAAAGGCTATTTTAGCTCTTTCTCGCCTCCTTGACCTGCTGCTCAGTTGGAAAAAAAGGAGAAAGAATGAAAAAAAAACAAATAAATTCAAAATAGAAGGCTTAGGAAATTGATAGGCTCAATGGACAGCTGCCTGGACATACAGCCGTATGAGATTGTTTCAAGTTAGGATTTTTTAAAAAAATTATTACAGCTTGTCTTATTTTACCATATTACCACCAGCACAGAATAGAATGGAACATATAAATTTAATTAATTAATTAAACAATTGTTTCCCGTGCTTGGAACTGTATTCCTAACACTTCACTGGCCCTTTCCTAGCCAAATTCACTCTGCTGATTCAAATCCAGCTTGTGAATAATTTTAAGATCTTAAGATCTAAGGCAGTTAACCTCAGTCCTTTAGCCACATTTGAATTTTTTTTTAAAAAAAACTTTCTTTGTGAAAAATGTCAAACGGGTTTATGTTAAATCCCATTCTGTGCTTTTTACCACCCAGATCTGCATGCCTTTACAGTTGCCTTTGGAAATTTCTGTTGAATAATTTCCGGTTTCGTGAACTGCAAACTTGATAAGCATTTATCCCACACTATCAACAATTCATCTTTTTTTACTTAAAACCCTTTTACGTTGGTCAAATGTTTCTCTCATGTTTTCTCTTAAAAAGAAAAAATGTCCGTGGCAAAATAGCGTCCATTGAGCCTCGTTAATCAGGGTGCAATTTTTTTTAATCAAGATAGATTAAATTCTGCGAAAGACCTCATCAATCTTTAGCTGACAAATTTATTGAAAATCTTAATGGTATTTGATCAGAGAGAAAGCGACACCAAACATTACACATAACCTACACTTAATATTTAGCTTTACAGGTTATGAGATATAGATATAGATATATAGATATAGATATTCTTTCGTCATACTTAAATCATCTGTCTGCTCTCGTCGTCTGTGAAAACACACAATATAAAGGGACGATCAATGTTTGTTTTTTTTAATAATAAAAAAAGTGAAACCAGGCTGTTCTTGAACATACAAAAATTGAGCCTAAATTTTAAAGGTTTTTAATAAAAGATGTGGACAGGCTGCTCCAGGTGAGAAAGCGTTTGGCAACTGGAAAGCAAAGACACAAACTTGAGAAATACAGATCGATTGAATGAATTTTCCTGAACTGCATCGTTCGTGTCCCTTTCTCCACAGGAGTAAATAAATTCAAACCTTGAGAAATTGCAGCTGGTTTTAATCCTCCGTCTCTTGGGGGCATCCCAGAAAACAAGTAAAGGAAAAAGAAAAAATATATATATAGGTAGCCCTCAACTTACGACTGCAACGGAACCCAAAATTTCTGTGGCTAAGTGAGACATTAGTTAAGCGAGTTTTGCCCTGTTTTACGACCTTTCTTGCCACTGTTGTTAAGTGAGTCACTGCAGTTGTTAAGTGAGTCACACAGTCGTTAAGCGAATTTGGTTTCCCGGTTGACTTCGTTGGTTAGAAGGTCGCAAAAGGGGACACTGCGACTGTCATAAATACGAGTCAGTATCAAACATCTGAATTTTGATCACGTGACCATGGGGGAAATGCTGCAATGGTCGTAAGTGTGAGAAACGGTCATAAGTCACTTTTTTCAGTGCCGTCGTAACCTTGAACGGTCCCTAAATGAATGGTTGTAAGTTGAGAACTGCCTGTATCGCAGCAATTGTTGTCAATGAAAGGAGAGATCCGTTAAAAAAATATTTTAGGAAAGGCTTAAACACCTGTCAGTTTTGAATGCACAGGTACGTATCGAAAGTGTAAGCATTTTCTTAAAAAGGAGGGTTTGTTTTTTTTCCTGCTTGTGTCTATGTGCTGATTGTGTCTGCAGTATGGCAGATTCCGTGGTATAATGGATGTATGGAAATGCGTGTTATTGGCAGTGACCCCTTTAACCAGATCTGTTTGAGAACAGCGTTGGGTTTATGGGCTGCCAATCGATAAAGGGGGATACACATACCCCCCTCTCTGCCAGCTGCTGATTTTACGTCCCCTGCCTAAGGGCAAAAGTTGCTCTCTGATCAGGGGAGACACACGGGAGAAATTGGTAATTGGTAAAAAAAAAAAAATGATTTTTAAAAATTGTTTAAAAAAAAAAAAAGATCCAAAATGACATTCAGTCTGTATAGCTAAAGCAGCTCATTTACAGTGCCATAGAAAATAGCCTACAAATTAATTACAGTGACTTTTTATATTTATATTTATATATATATATATACAGATATATACAGATAAAAATAAAGGAGTCTCGATGCTTGGCTTTTGGAAATCTAGATACACAGTTGAGGCTGTTTTATTCTGTTGGAGAGGAAAGGAAAGGAAAGGAAGGGAAGGGAAGATGCTGGACAAATCAATGCTAAATGCAGCATCCTGAACATAAAGAGGCGGATGAAAAAATGCATATTAAAAAGAGATGTTAAAGCTTCATTTGCTGGATGGAAGTCAATATTAGGGAAGGGGAGGGGAGGGGAAAGAGGAAGGGAAAGAGGAAGGGAAGGGAGGAACAAAAGAAAGGAGAGAGAAAAGAAAAGGGAAGAGGAAGGAAGGAGAGAGAGAAAGAGCAGAAAGAGGAAGGAGGAAGGAAAGAAAAAGAGAAAGGGAAGAAAGGAAGGAAGAGTAAGGGAAGGGAGGAAGAAAAGAAAGAAGAGGGAAATGAAGAAAAAGGAAGAGGAAGGAAGGAGAGAGAGAAAGAGCAGAAAGAAAGGAGGAAGGGAAGAAAAAGAAAAGGAGGAAAGGGAAGAGGAAGGGAAGAAAGAAGGAGAGGGACAGAGAGAGAAAGGGAGGAAGAAAAGAAAGGAGACAGAAATGAAGAAAAAGGAAGAGGAAGGGAGGGAGGAAGGAATGAGAGAAAGAGCAGAAGGGAAGGAAAGAAGAAAAAGGGAGGAAAGAGAAGAGGAAGGGAAGAAAGGAGAGGGACAGAAAGGGAGGAAAGGAAAGAGGAAGAAGAGGAAGGAAAGGGGGAAGGAGTGAGTGAGGAAGAGGCTGAGGGTGAGGAGGGAAACCAAGGAAGGAATCCACCTCATCTCTTCTTTAGGGAGTGAGAAGAAGTCACGTTTTCTTGCTCTACTCACGTACGATGAAGGAAAGCTAAGGCTATTTTGGTTTCTCTTCTTTCCTCCTCAGGTGACCTCGGTTTCCTCGGGTTTTATAAAAAAATATCTTCTCTTGGGCCAGACCCTGCCATGAACAAACGCACAGAGAACAGACTGAGGGACCCCAGGAGCCCCTCCGGCACCTCCTTCCTTCCTGATACTCACATACGCTTCGCCAAACTTGGAAAGCAAAGTCTGTTCAGGTCCAGACGTATCTGGGGAAGAAGCTGCCCAGGGGGCTCCATCAAGCTGAAGCTGTGGCCTGGTCCCATCATCACCTCCACTCCTCCCAAGGTCCATCCTTGGACAGCAGCTTCCATGTCCTCCTTCCGTTTTTTTCCCACTTGTCTCTGCTGGCTGATCTTTCTCTTGTCCACTCTCCTGGGTCATTCCAGGTGGATGTCCAGTTTCTACCAAGGAGTTCTCCAGTCCAGTATCAAAACTGTGCGTGGTCAACTTCATCTAGCCAAGAAGCCGGACTGGCTGGGAAATCTGGATACCCTCCGCTGCTTCCTGAAGAGAGATCTGAATTGGGTCCGTTCCCGCTCAAGACCCTCATGGGTTGAGGCACCGATTGTCCGCCTTGGCCCACGATGCCCAAGCCGTGGTCTGGGTAAACCAAGCTGGACATTAAGGATGGGTGACCAGATATAGCTTGTAAGGACCCTGGTGAGGGGGGCATCCCGTAAGGGCTGTTTGACCGGAGATCATGGAATTGGTCCTGAGTTGGGATGCCACCATGTTCCAAGGAGAAGTTCCCGCTGCTCCCGGGTGGTTTCGCCAGAACGGGGGAGTTTTCCCCGAGAGTGCTGTAAATCCCGTTGGGATGGTTGATGTCAGATATGGAAGGTTCATCTGGAAAAAGGGAACGGGAAAGTGGGAGAGAGAAGAAGGCCCACAAGGGACGTATCCCTCAGGTCTTTCTTCTCAACTGGTTTCTGACAATCATGTCAATGGGGGAAGCTGGATTCACTTAAAAAAGTGAATGCAGCAAAAAAAGATCAGAAAATGGGCACAGGAATGTGATGACTCATTTAATGACCACATTGCTTAGTGAGTAGAATTATCTGGTTGTAAGTCGAGAACTACTTGAACTTAATTGCATTCAAAGGGACTTGGTCATAGTTTGCTTTCCCCAGAAAGTCCTCACATCCTTCTGAGCCTGATTCTAATTCTGACCCAGAGTAATATTCAGGGGTGAAATCCAGCAGGTTCTGACAGGTTCTGGAGAACCGGCAGCGGAAATTGTGAGTAGTTCGGAGAACCGGCAAATACCACCTCTGGCTGGCCCCAGAGTGGGGTGGGAATGGGGATTTTGCAGTATCCTTCCCCTGCCATGCCCACCAAGCCACTCCCACCAAGCCACGGCCACAGAACCGGTAGTAAAAAAAATTGGATTTCACCACTGGTAATATTCATACCAGTCAGGAGTATCTGTGCAAGGCAGGAGAGGAAAAATAGACCAAAATAGTGACCACCACTGGGCAATCAAAGCTCTGCCCTTTTTCATGTGCTTTGGCATTTAAAAAAAAGGAGGGGGATGGAGTGGACCATGGATGGTGGCAGCCTTATATGACCTTCCTTCCCTTGTGCTACCCAGGAAGTGGCCACGCCTTCCTTCATGCCTTTGGGAGCACAGATTTGCACACACACCGTTTTAATCTTTTGTGTACCTGTGAAAGACACCTCCGCATCGCTGTCTGGCCCTCCTTCCTGGATGCTGTCCTTGTCCGATTTGGAATTCCCCCTGGACCGTTTCATGTTCCTGAAATATTGGCCCCACCTCTGCCTTCCGGCGTCTTTCTTCAGGCGTTTCTCTTTGGCCCGTCTGTTCTGGAACCACACCTGGAGGGGGGAAAGGAGGGTCATTCGTTCCTTTGGTTTATAACCCAGGTAGCCCTACGACGACCTACGACCACCATGGAGCCCTAAGTGTGGAAAACGGTCATAAGTCGCTTTTTTCAGTGCCCCTGTAACTCCAGACAGACACTACATGAGCTGTCATAAGCCGAGTTTTTCACATTTGTTAACTGCACACCTCCTTCGGTTGCAGGTAGAAAAACTGAGCAAGGTGTGGCTTCAAACCTGGACTAGATGACCTCCAAGGTCCCTTCCAACTCTGTTACTGTTACTGTTACCTCTTAGAGCAAGATGGATGTCCTCTAAGGACCGCTTTCCCCTTTTCCTCCGGGTGAAAGAGTTGCACGACGCCAGAGATATATGGAGGCATAAATTTGTTTTTGTTGTGAAACACGTATTTCTGAATGCAAGCAGAATTTGGAAACGGGGAAGGAAAGCGGCAGTGAAGAGAATCTACGTGGTCTGGGCGCCTGGGGCGTTTTGCAGATAAATTCACCGAGTGACAAAAATGTTCTTTCTGCCATGAAGAATTTTAAAGCTGGATCTGGCCAAGGGCCACGAGACAACGTTTTCTTTGCATCCCACAGTCTATTAAGGTTAGGGTTTGTAAGACAAGTAGTCCTCAAACTTACAACAGTTTAGTGACCGTTCGAAGTTACAACAGCACCGATAAAAAGTGACTTATTGACAGTTTTTCACACTTATGACTGCTGCAGCATCCTCAGGGTGACGTGATGAAAATTCAGACTTGGCAACTGACTCGTACTTATGATGGCGGCAGGGGAAGGACACTGCAAAATCCCCATTCCCACCCCACTCTAAGGCCAGCCAGAGGAGGTATTTGCTGGTTCTCTGAACTGCTCAAAATTTCCGCTACCGGTTCTCCAGAACCTGCCAGAACCTCGGCTTCCAAGGTCCGTCTGGATTCCAGCTCCATCCCTGGGTTATTTTCCCGCTCACCTCCAATGCCTCACCCACCTGGACCACTCTCATATCCAGGCCTGTTTCGGA
Organism: Pituophis catenifer annectens; assembly: GCF_029215685.1. Classification (NCBI taxonomy): domain Eukaryota; kingdom Metazoa; phylum Chordata; class Lepidosauria; order Squamata; family Colubridae; genus Pituophis; species Pituophis catenifer. The sequence continues at coordinate 810,640 of NW_027256897.1, read as the reverse complement.
AGACAGCTGCTCTCTGACGTGGCGGGCTGGTTTGGGCGAGTTGTTGTAGGCGTTTTTCAAGGTTTCCAGTTGTTTGGCGGTGATGGTGGTGCGAGGTCGCTTCGCCGTGGACTCGGCCTCTGAAAACGCCCCCAAGAGCGAAAGTGTAAAACCCCCAAAAAAGAGATGCCCTCCCAAAGAAGACTCTGTGGGTGCCACCTCCCTTCCAATCCAGCAAGTGTACGAGAGATGATAAAGAACAAAAATTGTACACTGATAGTCCTTTACTTACAAATAAGCAAAAGCAAATAACACGCGTCACTTTTTTCAAAGCAGCTGAATCTTCGTGAAACGAAGGCTTGTAAGTCAAGGGCTACCTATCAAAGAGGACGCCTTAGGCAGCGGAGAGGCAGACAATATGGCTGCCGGTTTGGCCTAGTGGTTAAGGCACCAGGCTAGGAATCAGGAGATCCTGAGTTCAAGTCCAGCCTTAGTCATAAAACGGTGACTTTGGGCCAATCACCAGGAGACGATGAATTCTAGCCCCACCTTAGGTGACTTTGGGCCAGTCACTCTCTTTTAACTCAACCCACCTCACAGGATGGTTGTTGTTGCAAGAATAGGAGGAGGAAGGTGTTTGGCCTCCTTGAGTTAAAGGTAATAAAGGTGGGATGCAAATAAGGCATTCTGCCCATCCTAGTTATGGGTAAAGTGGCTTAGCAACCTCTCCATGGGTGGGAATCCATCTGCGGTGACTTCCTAATTTTGAGAGGCGTGGGACCCCCCCCCCCCTCGCCATTTGCAGGGCCAAGGGGGAGAAGGAGGTGGGCTGCCGAACCCAAATGCAAACTAACTCACCCCTCTGCTTGGCGGTCTCGTAGTCGGCCTTGCAAACCAGCCGGCTGTCCTCCATGAGGTAAAATTCGTCCCCGGTGGCCAGCTGCCGTTTGCAGACGATGCAGGAGAAGCAGTGGAGATGGTAGACGAAGTCCTGGGCCCTTCGCACCACCTGGGTGGGAGGGATGCCTTGCTGGCAGGCTGCGCATTTCGTCCCAAACCTCCTGTGGATGAAAACCCAGGAGAAGTTAAGCTCGGTTGGATGAGAAGGGTGAGAAGATTCAGAACGTCTGGAGTTCAAAGTGGAGGAATTATGACCATCACATCATCCTGGGGGCCAGCTTGACATCCTGGGGGCTCATCTCAGATCAGAAGGCCAACCTGGAGCACCGACTCCACCTTCATTGCAAGGTTATGAAGTTCACAGAATCCCGCAAGGTGGAAAATATTTCTCTCCTCCTTTCCTTTGACGCGCCTGAAAACTACGTGAGGGAAAAGGGCGGAAGGAAGGCGGGAGGAGAAGGCCGGCCTTTGTCCACTCACTTAAAGAAGTCCTCCTTGCAGTAGACGCTCTCTCCGCGGCTGAAGCACTTCTCCGCCAGCTGCACCTGGCAGTCGTGGCATCGGAGGCATTTGCTGTGCCAGTGGCGGTCCAGTACCTTCAGGATGAAACGGTCCACGATGTGTTGGTTGCAGCCTGCACAGAGAGGGATGTCTGGGGGGGAAACGGTTCAGAGAGAGCAAGGACATCCATCAGCTCCTTCCTTCCTTCCTTCCTTCCTTCCTTCCTTCCCTCCCTCCCTCCTTTCCCCTCTCCCTCCTTCCTTCTTCCCTTTCTCCCTTCCTCCCACCCTTCATTCCTCCCTCCCACCCTTCCTTCCTGCCATCTTTCCTTCTGTGCTTCTCCCTCCCGTCCTCGCTGCCTTCTCACCCCCCTCTCTCCTGGCAGAAGGAAGGCCGGATCCTGACCCCTACGTGGATCGGTCTCTATTTATTTATTTTAATACAACAGCTTAATTAATTAATTAAAATTTATTGGCCGCCCAGCTTGCCGTAGGATAACTCACTCTAAGCGGCTTACAACCATAAAGGATGAAAATTGCATAAACTAAAAACGTACATAATTCAAAGCCATTTAAAGATGGGGAGGGTGGAAGCAGGATTTATTTTATAAATAAAGAAATGCTTAACCATTCACCAGGAAATTAAATCTTCTGAGTGGTCCAAGCCGCCCCTCCCCCCTCCCCCCCATTTAAGAACTGCGGAAGGAATTTTGCGTTTCTGTTTCCCTGTGAGTGTGAAAAAAATTGCCATCCAAACGCTTCCAGTCCTTCGGACAGCGAGGTGCCTGGGCGCTCGCAAGGCCCTTCTTGGGAGCCTCTGGGTCTCCCCGGCCGGCCTCCCCTTTCGGCTCCGCGGACGCCCCACATCTCCGGAAACTCTTCCTTTCAGATTTACTCAGTCGTGCTTTTGCACAGGTGTTTGCAAAAATAAAAAATAAAATTCTAGAAGTGGGTTTAATTTAAGGAAAGGATCTGGAAACGGATGAATCTGGAAGAAGCCCAAGAAACATTTTTTTCCTCCCTATTTATTTATTCTAGTTCCTGTGTGGTCCAAATGATTTTAAAATAGGAACACCAAATTAAACAGGTTTACTTTGTGAGAAAAAGTAGGTGAGTCTTCCTTGTATCTCATTGAATGGAATTAACCTGTTATAAAAGATGACCCAAAGGTTAGGATTTCATCTACTTTCCCACAACACTGTCAAATAATTTACTAAGACTGCATTACTGTTATTCTTCTCTTCCTTCCTAGTATCTTCTCTTCCCACTTATGACTATAACCATGTTTCTTTATCTTTCAATTTATATTGTTTTTATTTGTTTACTAGTACAATTTGATTGCTTGTTAGTATCCTATGGCTATCACTAATTGTTGTATCTTATGATTCTTGATGAATGTTTTATTTTTATTTTTATTTTATGTACACTGAGAGCGTATGCACCAAAGACAAATTCCTTATGTGTCCAATCACACTTGGCCAATCAAGAATTCTATTTTATTCTATTTTTAAAAAACATGGTTTGTCTTAGTGGCCTGATTCACACAGAGTTAAGAGTCACAAGCCATGGTTTACCCAAAAGACTCAACTAGGTCATCAGATGACTTGTTTAGTGTTAACCTTCGTTAACACTAGGGGAATTTGCCTACATTCAAGAAAATTGGGTTCGTTCAGTCATCAGATTGTCTGTGGGAAGAAGAGTCAAGAATAGTCCAGATCTTTCTCTAAATGACTGTGGATTCAGGCTAGTTTATAGTCAACAAAATAACCAAGTTAAAAAGTGTTTCAATTTCTTGGCCATGGCTAACATCTTGCCTTTTTTGACCCAGCCTTGGGAAACCCCTCTTGCTTAGCTTAATGCCTTTCCCAGGAAAAGGGTTTTTTTTTTTTTTTTGAAATGTGTGAGAACAGTTGGTTATCGAGAATTGCATTGTCTTTGTTATTTTTCTCTTTGATTGTTTCTCCTTTTTAAAGCCGAACTTTTGCCTCTCATATGGTGTAATAAAATAAAAATACAGACGGGTTAGATAAACTTGAGGGAGGCTGGGAAAGAGAGCGAGAGAGAGATATGGATAAATAGAAGATAGATGGACAAATGGATGGACAGATGGATATAAAATGAATAGATATAAAATATACATTGATTGATTGACAAATAGATGGTGGATAGGTAGATAGATAGGATAAAATAGATATAGATTGATAGAAAAATAGCTGAACAAATAGAGAGATGGATGGATGGATAGAAAAGAGAGACAGGATCCCTGTTTCTTCTTTATAGATGACGCTATAATCCGAATTGTTCCAGATCTTTGATCCGCTTTTCTGCTTGTTGCCAACCAGACCTTGCAAAGTTCAATTTTAAGCTGACTTTGGAGGGCCCGTGGGACTCAAATTGCTAACATCGAAATCATTCTAAATAAACACAATTTGTAGCACAGCTGAGACGAGAATGAGGCAAGAAGGCCGGAGGAAGTACCTGTCCCACATTTTTCTACTTTTATTCCCGCTTTCTGTGCCAAAGTGGGTCCTGCCTGACGCCTTCAAGGCGCCTGCGCTAACTTTCTCTCTCCAAATCAGTGTGGGGTCTTGCAAGCGTCTAACTTTAGGCGGGTCTCATAATTTTTATTCGCATCAAATAAATGTTGCAGAAAAACAAAAGGAGATCCAAGAAAATCAAAACTCTCACCTACAGATCACACCAAAACGAAAAAACAAACACCAATCATTGCTGGTGTTTACACCGAGGATAAATAAATCCGGATTTTCGGTCGGAGCCAAAAACTGTCTATTCTTCGCTTGTGATTGTAATTATTTGTATCATCATTTATCATCATGAAGCCACTTGAGGCAAGCAACCCCCACATCTATGCTATTTTTCCTTAATTAAATTATTAATGTCTCCCCAAATTATTCAATTGCTGATTCAGAATCTTTGGAGCAAGGGGAGACCAGCCATTAATAGCTCGCTCTGTTACCATGATTTCTTGCCGGGTAAAATATCACAGCAAGAAAATCAGTCTCGTAAATCTCCTTTTTAACAGTGGTATTTATTATTTCAAGAAATATCTGGTATTAGTTTGAATTTACGAGTAGAAATAATAATAACTATAACTATTACTTATAATTATCTATTAAACTATTTCTGATTATTATTACAACTAATTATTACTATTACCAACAGTAATAGGAGCAATACCCAAAGGGCTGTCTAGATACATGGACATTTTGAATTTATTAGACCAGAATATTCTGACTTTGCAAAAAGAAACCCACTTTACTAGAACGGCCCTATAATATACTCAGACGTTACCTTAACAGGTCCTTGTAGGACTCGAACTGTTACGTGTTTACAAGTCCCAGACTGAATCGAATTGAAGATTAAATTATAAATAATAATAAATAATAATGCAACGCCAGCAAGGAATTCATAGTTTTTGTTTTAGTGAAGGGTAAATTTGTAAACTAGCTAAAACTGTCCCTTTGAAAAGAAACTCTGGAAAACGGAGCCTAATGATGGAGCTCAACTTTGAACCCCGGTAGATTAATCAAGGTGAAGGAAGCCCAGAGGCAAATTAATCAACCTGAAGCCTCGGTTGATGAGTCGGTCGAAGGCGAAGGGAGCCAACGCTTAATCGGTTGAACCGAGAGGTCGGGGCTGTGCCCCCTCCGCCCCCGCCCCAGGCCTGCCTCGCCCCGTTTTGCTGCTGGGGTCTGTCATCTTCGGGGTGGGGAGCCCCGAAGAAGAAAGGGAGCGCAGCGCTCCTCAAGGGAAGGCGGTCCTATTGCCTGGTCTGGCCTCTCCACCGGAGTGCAGACCAGAGGATCCCGACCAAGAAAAAATGTTGCACCCTGAGCGATCCAAAGCTTCCGATCGCACCTCTACCCTGGTCTGATCTTGCTCCCCATCTCCTCTTCCCCCAGCCCGCCCGCCCGCCCGCTGCCTGCCTTGGGGCGCAGCCAGACTAAACCCAGAGGTCCTGAGCAGCTCGGCCGGGTAAGGGTAGCTTCTCAGCCCTCCGAGAAGTTCGTGGCCAGGGCAAGAGCCCATCTCAAGTTCCTCCGAGTGGGAGACGGAGTCCCCTTCTCGGGAAAATGGGAGGCATTTAATATAAATTTAATAAATATACATATAAACGGACGGGAGAGCCCCCGGAGGAAGGAATAACGGATGGACCAGCGCGCTTCCCACCCGCTTGCGCGCTTTTTACGCGGCGCCGGGCAGGGCTCCATTCCCGCCGTCAGAGGCCCTCCCGTCTTATTTCTTTATTTGTTGACAACATGAAGGAGTCTTGATCTTGGGAGCGTCTGTAAATCCATGGTGGCGATGATGATGATGATGATGATGATGGGTGGGGGAGACGGGCTTCAAAGGAGGAACGGTCCAGTTGGATGCAAATAAGGCGCCCGCATCTCCCCTCAGGGTAAATTCGGTCAGGCTGGATCCTCGGTCCGTGAGCGCCACTTTCCCACGAGAACGGCGGGGAAAGCCGGAGGGAAGGGACCCCTTCCCTAAACGGCGGTTCCTGCGAATCCGGGCAAGGAGTCCGGGTTGCGAGGAGGGAGGTGGGAAAAGAAAAAGAGAAGCGCGCGATGGACGGACGCGGGGTTCAAGAGCGTTTAAGCCTCTGGGGTCTCCTCTGAAGGGCTGGCGGGAGGAGGAAACGCTCAGAAGGAGAAAGGGAAGGGAAGGGAAAAGGTAGAGAAAGGAATCGAATTAAGCTTTCTTGATTATGACTGTAACTTTGTTGCTTGTATCCTTACGATTTATATTGATATTGTTTCCTGATTGCTTATTTGTAACCTATGATTATCATTAAGTGTTGTACCTTATGATTCTTGATGAACGTATCTTGTCTTTTATGTACACTGAAAGCATACGCACCAAAGACAAATTCCTTGTGCGTCCAATCACACTTGGCCAATAAAGAATTCTATTCTATTCTATTCTATTCTATTCTATTCTATTCTATTCTATTCTATTCTATTCTATTCTATTCTATTCTATTCTATTCTAGTCTAGTCTAGTCTAGTCTAGTCTAGTCTAGTCTAGTCTAGTCTAGTCTAGTCATCCTCCAGACTAGACAGCTTCTCTTCACCTTCTTTGTCCCAGGCAAGACAGAGAAAAGATTTGATCAAAATTGCCTTCAACCAAAAGAGGAGGAGGAGGTCCAGTTTTTGGCGCCCGGGATCCTTCTAAATCCGGAGTCAAGACCCCCTAACATCCGAAACCTTCCGCCCTCTTCCAAGCTCCGCGTCTCCCGCAGCGGCCATCAGCTCAAGACCAGGCTTCACAAGGGGGTCCCCAACCAACATCTCACGCCGCCCTTTCCTGCCAATGCAGACGAGAAAGCGAGTCCGCCGCGGGCCTCTCCGGCTGGCAACCGCGGCTGGTGCGCCTCTCAACAGCCCGAGATTAAAAACGGGTTTCCCACCTCGACGCCAGGCGCAACCTGTACTTGGGAAGGGAGCCCGCTGGGTTGGAGGAACGTGGGATCGAGAGAGCCGCGGGATTGGGGACTCGGGTTGGAAAAAGGGTCTGAAACGGTCGGAGCGAAGGGAGAAGGCCTATGGAGATTCTCACGGTTGTCCCCCAAGGTGCTTTCCTCGGGAGGCAACTGGGCTTTCTGGTTTTTCCTCTGAAGACGTTTCGCTTCTCATCCAAGAAGCTTCTTCAGCTCTGAAGCCGAATTTCAACCAGAATGGGATTTGTAGTGCTTTCATGGGGAGGGCGGTTGTCTGTCACGGGCATTTTATGCTTTCCCCGCCTTACAAGTGATCTGATCGATAACAAATCAATAATAATAATAATAATAATAATAATAATAATAATAATAATAATAATAATAATAATAAAATAGTATAGCTGGGATAAGATTTTCGCTCTTCCGGGAAAGGGTCGGCAAAGCGATTCCCTCTCCCTATAGTTAATCCCCTACTTCTCGTTATTTCAGGGTTTCTGTCTGTGTGTGTGTTGTGGGGGGGACTTTCATTCGACTTTTTAAAAATTACATCAGGACTACCCGTATTTCCCCGAAGATAAGACCCTGTCTTATATTTTTTTTGAACCCTGAAATAAGCGCTTGGCTTTATTGTCATGCGCTCAAAAGCCCGATTGGGCTTATTATCAGGGGAGGTCTTATTTTGGGGGAAACGGGGTATTAAGTCATCTACCTTCACTTTTAAAACAATTATATAGTTTGAATTGCTCTGACTTGCTTTGAGAAAGCAGCAGAATCGAGGAGAGGATATTTCCACGGCAGTTTTCATTTTGTGCAGGTTTTAGGAAATGGGCAACTCGTTTTTCTTGCTCTGCAATTAAATTTAATTTTTCTGTGTTGTTGTATCCTACTTAAGAATTTTCCATATCCGGAGTTCCTAATAATGTCAATTACAGTGCAAGGAAGTTCCATTATTTTTTCCAGGCTAAGAAGAAAAATAAAAAGTGACAGGAATTATTATTATTATTTCCAGCTCTTCTCTCTCCACCCCCCACTCCCGTCCATCTAGGAAAAGGAAAGGAGGATGAGGAAGGATGAGAAGGAAAACAGAGAAGGAAAGAGCAAACACAAGAATGGTTGGTTGATTAACCGTTGAAGCAATACCTAAGAAATCGAACTGAGGCCAAAGAAAGGGAAGGGAAGACAAGATGGACGGAAGAAGAAAGAGAGAGAGAGAGAGAGAGAAATGAAAGCGAGGGATGAAGTCGAACGGAGGAGGAAAACGGGGCTGGGCGCAAAAGGTCCTGGTTGGGGCTGCGGGTCAGGAGACCCCTTCTCGGGAACGGGGGGGGGCGGGGCAGAGGGAAGGCAAGCCCCCCCCCCTCCGACCCTCCTCAACCCCTCGCGCCAGGAGGAATTCCCCCGGGACCAGGATGCAGCGAAGGCGGCCCGGCTCTTCTCTCCCAATTTTTTCCTTCCTTCCTTTTCAAGATTTTCTGGTTCTCAGCAGCGGCGACCACTTCTCCCAAAAAGAAAACGGCTGCCCTATTTTGTGTGTGTGTGGGGGGGGGGATCACGGCTCCCCACCCTCCCAGTAAAAAGTTACTGTGCTGCTGCCTGGCTCCTGAAGAGACCCCTCCGCCCGCCCGCCCGCGAGGCTCCCTCAACGCCCATCTGCTCTCCTCGGGGCGGCGACTGTACCCCCGATCGCGGAGTTGATCTGCCATTATCTTAGCCATCCTTCCGAATCTTCTTTCCTCCCCACCCCAAAATAAAGGAAGACGCCAGAGTGGTGGCGTGGGGTGGAGGGCGAATCTCCTTCGGGGCTCCTGCTCTGCTCCTCCCGCGGGTAGGTCAATAGCCAGGGAGAGGGGTGGGAAGTCTACCCTGCCCCAATTTCAACCTTTCTCTTCTATTCCCCGGCTCCGGGCTGCAGACCCCTTCATCACTTTGGGGTGTCCTGTCTTGAACTGGCCCAAACTGGAATTTTGCTTGGAATTCGGCGAGGGTGCCGTGCCTGGGAGGGGGGGGGGGAAGAAGGGGTTTAGGGCCAAAATACCTGGGCGGGATGACTGAGACCCATTGGGCCTTTCCTCTCCCCTCTATCCCCCCCTTACCTGACCGGCCTTCCTGGTTCCGTGCCAACAGCGCCAACAGCGTCTCGGTGCTGCTGGGGGGCTCCCGGCCAGCGCCCCCCCGCCGCCGCCGCACCTCCTTCCCCGCGTCCATCTTGCTCGCCTCCCGCTCTTGGGAAACTCGACCAGCCGGGCACAGAAGATTGTGGGGGGGGGAGGTGGACGACGCGGGGGGGGGCGGAGAAAACCTCCGCAGAAACCTCCCCTTTAACGACAGCGAAAGCGTCTCCCCGGTTCCTGGCCAGCGCCGCTCCGTCAGCACCACGGACAGCGGCCGGTCGCCAGCGGTGGGGCGGAGGAGCCGGTCGAGTCCAACCCAAGGGGGGGAGGCGGGGTGGAGTCACTCGTGTCCCCCCCCCGAAAGGGAGGACATTAGACGGGGGGGAACAGCAGGGATGGAGGCCTTCCAGGGGGACTCCTTGCCACTTGGGCCAAGGAGAAGAGCGAGAACAACAGCTCTCCGTGGATTAATCCGGACCTAAAAACGGAGCAGCTTTTCCACCGAGGATCTGATGAGGATCGCCCCTTCCTCAGGCAGCAGCCCAGTAAGCCCAGTAATGGAAGAGGTGGAAGAGGGGAGACGGGAGGGGAATAAATATCCCCTTCGCTTGTAGTCTTCCTCACAGGCTGGGCAAGAGTTTATTGAGGCATAAGAGAGACGGAGAGAATCCTAGCCTGGAAGGAGCCAGCGAGGCCATCCAGCCCACCCCTCTGTTCGTTCCAGATTCCTGGACACACCTCTGCTTCATCAGACAGTGACAAGAAGAGGAGGCCGGAGAAGATGCGTCCACAGGAGCCTGAGGAGGAGGAGGAGAGCTTTAGGGCAGCATAGTCTGATTTTCATCCAAGGGAAGCTTTGCTGAAATAATTCAGAGCCACCGGCCTGTTTTGTGGGACATCTGAATAGGAGCCAACGTATTTTGAGGGAAGCTTTGAAGAGCCATTGAGGCCGAGGGGGTCACGTTCAAAGGTAGCCCCCTCGCTTGCCACCATGGGGCCTCAGAAGAACGAAATAAAACCCAATTTCTGCTTTTGGGGATTCAAAGAAGCGACTTCTTCGAAGGTGGTAGAAAGCCCAACGGAGGACTTTTGCCAGGTTAAATGTGTCCCAAGAAGGCGTTTTCTCCGGAGGTTCTGGAGATATGCAAATTTATTCTGATTTAATTTACTAATAGAGAAAGGGGAAGTGACTTAATCAGCTAAAACGTTCCTGAATGCCTTGACCGACATAATATGAATGATCTGTGCCTGCTGGGGACCTTTTCCTTGTAAAAGGATTCCAATTTTTTGAGGGGAAATGGGGGAGGGAGAGAAATCAACAGCACCTCCCCCCCTTCAGCCACGCGGAATCTGATTGGGGGTGGGGGGGGGGCTCCATTTGACTAACAAGGGCCAGATCGGATCCTTAAAGGAAATATCGGTAAATATTCTGCAAAAGGCGGAAAAGTCGTTCTTTCTAAATGAAAATATATTCTTCGCTTCCTCCAACCTTGGCTCTTGCCACGCTGAGAACCTGCAAGGGCGATTTATCTCCCTTTTTCTTAAGCAAATGAAAGGAAGTTTCGGTCCCGTTAAGCTTCTCTCTGAACTAATTTGATAATCTTCAAAGTGCAATAAGCCTCGTTTACTACTAATCCTTTCTCTCTTCTCTCCCTCCCGTTTTTCCCTTTCCCTTTCCTTCCTTTCTTCCTTCCCTCTCTTCCACCGTGCCTTCCTTCTTCCTTTCCTTCTCTTCTTTCCTCCCTCCCTCCTACCCTTTTCCTCTCCTTCCCCTCCCTCCCTCCCACCTTTCCTTTCCTTTCCCCCATTCCTCTCTTCCTCTCTCCCTACACCTTCCCTTCTCTCTTGTCTCCTTTCTTTTCCCTTCTTCCCTTCCTTTTTCTTCCTTCCTTCCCTCCCTTTGTCCTTCCTTCCTTCCTTCCTTCCTTCCTTCCTTCCTTCCTTCCTTCCTTCTCTCCTTTCTCCCTTCTCTCCCTCTCCTTTCCCCCTCCCTCCCCCTTTCCACTAATGCAAAAGGGGGACAAGACTTTCCAACCTACAAACTGGTTATTTGGAAGCCAGTCAAAAGGCCTTCCGGGAGTCGATTCTGGTATTAAGTGGCAGAAATCCTTTCCCGAGAGAACCCAAAACTTCGAAAGGCTTTCTTCTTGTTAAACATTGTGCGGTCAATTTGAGGCATTTATCGAATCTCCCATCTAAGAAGAGGGAGCATCGACGGGGCGAGAGGGGGCTTTCCATAACAAGGATTGTAAATTCAAAAACCTTGGAACTTCCTTTCAAGTAACCAGGCTCGTCCCTGCTTACCGTTTTAAAATCAACCATCCCCCCTTCCTTTTTCCTTATCCCACCCCGCAAACGTTTTCAGAAAACGAAAAGCCTTCCCTGCGGCTGCCATCCATTCCCACGTTCGGTTTTCACGGAGCTCCGCCCGAGCACCCCAGGTGGCAAACGCCCCCCTTCCCCCCCCCCCGCATCCGGCAGGTAAGCGAACCGCAGGCGATCGGGTTGCTTGGACGCCAGCAGCTCCTGGAAACTGCTGGTCACCATGACAAGCCCAAAAGGTCAGGGACATCTGGGATGCCAGGCTGCCGAAGAGAGGCTGACCCCCAGCCGTCCCCCCACCCTTTGCCAGAGTCTGCAGGGGCGGCGGGAGACCCAGACGCTCATATTTTCCAGCGAGAAAGGAGCAGCAGGTTCTCCAGCCCTTCGGAGCCGCTTCTCCAAATTCCGCACGAGCCCCAGCAAGTCGGAGTTCTGAGGACAAGCCAATTTATTCCCGGTTTTAAGAAATCCGCCTTTCTTTCTACCCCTCGGGCGCTCAAGGGGCCAAGCGACCCTCCCGAAGCGGACCACACCAAGCAGGACTTGTGGCTTCTCCAGCTGCACGCCGGGCAACAGATGCCCTTGGAGGCGGGCCTGCCGTTCACCCTTTCCCTCCTTCCAAGCCTCTCCAAGCCGAGAGCCGGAAGCAGCTCGCCCGGCTCTGAAAAGAGCCCCAAACGGGTAAAGGACTTCTGGGTCCCCAGGAGCGCTTGGGGGGGGGGCCCTGGAGGGTCTCCAGGCAGAACCGCGGTGGGAGGGCGCTTTCCGTGGTCGGGAGAGCCGCCACTCTGGGAGGTCCCTGGGCTGGAAAGAGACGCGCCTGGCAGCTGTTCAGCCCAGCCAAGCCAGGCGCGTCCTAACGACTTTGGGTGAGCTGGAGTGGGGGCAGCCTCTCCTCTCCCCAACGGAGCCCGGCGGTTTTTTTTCTTCTTCTTCTCTCTTTCCTCCCTTCTATCCTCAAAATAACGTGGCCCCCCTCGCCTCCTGGGTTGGGCTTTCCCACTGACTGAAGAGGAAATTGAGGAGGAAGATGTCCTATTAAGCATAGGGTGTCCTATGCGTAAGTTGAACCCGGATTCTTTGAATGGGTCCCTTCCTCCAGGAAAGACTTTGTGTCAAGGAAAAGGAAGGAAGGAAGGAAGGAAGGAAGGAAGGAAGGAAGGGAATAATAAAGGCGACCAGGAGGTAAGAGATGAGAGGAAAACCCCACAGTCTTTGTCTCCAAAAGTTTACAGCGGGAGGGCCTCCTTGGAGGAGGAGAAATGGAGAAAACAAGAACGATGTTAACCTTCAGCCCAAACGAAGGAGAATAAGGGCTGCGCAAACGAGAACCGTCCAATTCAAGAGCGCTCAGCAAAAGATTGAGAGTCCTTCCTAATTTAGGAAAGACACACACCCCCCGCCGCCGCCGTCGGGATTTTCTTCTCTTTTGGCTGGGGGCGGCGGGAGCGCAGAACAGGTGTCTTTCCCCAGGAGGAGGAACGTCTCCCCCGCGGGCCAGCCGGGGACAGGTCCCCTTCGGGAGTCCCGCAGAAGCCTCTCCTCTCCCCGCAGCCCTGGGCGTTTCTCGGGGGAGGCTGACTTACCTGGGTTCCTGCCGAAGGCGCAGGGCTCGGCGGGGGCCGCTTTCTCCCCGCGGGCGCGCTCCAGCAGCATGGCGCTGAGCTGCCCGGCCGGAGAAGAGACCTCCGCCCGGGATCGGAGGAAGAGGGAGCTCGGCCGGACGCCGGAATAGAGGCACCCCCTCCCCCCCCCCCAAGCCTTGGCCCGAGGGACGGTGGCTGGCAACTCCGGGAGGCTCCAACCGGAATGCAAGAGAGCAGGTTGGGTGGCTGGCGAGGGGTTGGAGGGGGAGTGGCCGCGGGGGACGCAGCGGGGGGACGAGGCAGCGAGGGATTTCCCCCCTACCAACTGCCCGGCGTCACTTGAACCCTGCAGCCCCCCTTCCCCCTCCTCCTGTTGCCCCGCCCGGCTCTGTGAAGAAAACAAAGGCCGAGGGGGCAACGCGTCTCAGGGGGAGCTGTCCGCGGTGCTGAAGAGACGGCCCGTTAATCAGTCCCAACTATGCAGAGAGGTTGGATTGGTGCCTCTCCTGCCCGGATTCCCGTGGATGCAGCTCACCTTTCACAGATTAACCCTGCTAGGTGAATGCAGACACAAAGAGAATAAAGAATGTCAAAAGTTGGAAGGGACCACGGAGATCTTCTAGTCCAACCCCTTGCTCAAGCAGGACCCTACGCCTTTCCGGACAAATGGCTGTCCAGTCTCTTTTTGAAAGCCTCGAGTGATGGAGCACCCAGAACTTCTGGAGGAGGAAGGACGATATACAGGCATACCACACACGGTGATTGCATTTGACAAGGGCTACTACTTACAGATAGTCCCCGACTTACGACCACAATTGAACCCAAAATTTCTGTTGTCAAGTGAGACATTTGTTAAGTGCGTTTTGCCCCATTTTACGACCTTTCTCGCCACAATTGTTAAGTGAATCCCTGCAGTTGGTAAATTAATAACCCCGTTGTTAAAGGAATCTGGCTCCCCCCTTGACTTAAGAAGAGTCAGGTGGCCAAAGGTGGGTCACACACCTTGGGACTGCAGCAACAGTCATAAGCATGAAGCGGTTGCCAAGCATCTGAATTTTGATCACATGATCATGGGGATGCTGGAAAGGTCGTAAGTGTGAAAAATGGTCCCAAGTCACATTTTTCAGTGCTGTTGAAACTTTGAAGGGTCATTAAATGACCTGTTGCAAGTCGAGGACTACCTGTGTTTATTTGTTAAATAAATTGATATGGCAATTTAAATTTAAAACACCTTTAATTTATATGGTACTTTTATTTCCTTCCCCTCCCTTGATAAGAGTGTCAAGGGGGCTGAATGGATTCTAGTTACTAGAGCGAGTAAGTAGATGCCCCTTCGTTTTCTACACACACACACAGCCCAGCCTGCCCCCCCCCCGCCCCCCGGCTGCCTCGGGATCAACCACTAAAGGCGAAGCACTTCCGAAATGACAAGGAAACCCACAGAAATGTCGCAGGAGCTGGGATTCAAAACGCTTTATTGGCAGATCTTACAAACGAATCTTAGAAAGAATGGAGAAAAAAGGAGGAAAGAGAAGAGAGGGCACAAACATGGAAGGAAAAGAGGGAAAGGGAGGAAGGGATGGATTTAGAGGGGAATTTAATATTTTAAAAATCCACAGATGCTCAGATTCCCAACCTGTTGCTTGCTTGCTCCAACTTGAGGAACGAAGCAAAGCAACTGAGCAAATCTGAGAGCCTCTCCAGCCATCCAGGATTTCAGCCTGTTTAGGGGATGGAGACCTCACCCACTGAAGGACCTGTCTCCAGCCCCGTCCCTTTCCATTCTTTATTCTTTTGGGTTCCTTCTTGGGTATGGTGGGGGGAGGAGGCACCTGCCATGGAAGTCCCTCATTGGGGTCCTGAGTCCCATGCCCGGCCCTGTGGAGCCCCCAGTGGTCCAGTCCTTCCAACTGCAGCAAGCCAGAGGGCAATCAGCAAGCCCTTTCCTGGGGGTTTGCTGCCCCACCTAGGGTCAGCCTCTGGCCTGCTCCCCTCACCATCCAGAACTGGGCTGCTGGGTGCAGACAGGAGAAGCCCCCAGAGGAGGCAAAGCCAGGGGGTTGGACTAGAAGACCTCCAAGGTCCCTTCCAGTCTTATTGTTTTATGTTCTATGTTCCTTCCATTGTGGCTCGACTGTTGTGATAGAGCAGCAGCGCTAAGAAGGAACTGGGAATTATGGGAGATGTAGTCTGGCAAAATGTTGCACGACCACTAGATGGCAGCCCGGAACTTGCTTTTTCTGATCTCGTCTAGTCGGTCATAATAGAGCTGGAAGGGACATCGGAGGTCTTCTAGTCCAGCTCAGAGTCATCTGTGAATTTGATGAGTTCCTTTTCTATTCCCTCATCTAAGTCATTTCTGAAGATCATGAACAGTACTGGGCCTAGATGGAGCCTTGCGGTAACCCACCTCTTATTTCCCTCCTTGAAGATGTAGTATGGTCTTGTCATCCAGTTACAAATCCATCTGGTGGTGAGGTTTACCAAGAAGTAGGTTGCGGTCTACTTTGTCGAATGCCTTGCTGAAGTCTATGTCCACGGCATTTTGCTGGTCTACTAATTTAGTCCCCATGTTAGGCTGATCGGTCTGTAGTTTCCTGGGTCTCTTTCTTTCCTTTTTTTGAAGGTGGAAACCACATCAACTCTTTTCCAGTCCTCTGGTAGTTCCCTGGCGCTCCAGGATTTTTGAAAGATATGGTACAATGGTTCTGAGATAATATCTGCCAGCTCCTTCAGAACTCTGGGATGTAATCCATCAGGTCTCGGTGACTTATATTCATCGAGACCAGACAGGTTTTCTCTTACCGTTTTCTTGGTTTTTTTAATTTTTACTTCTAGTCTGTCCTTTACAATTATGTTTTTGGTAGGTTGAGCTATAATTTCTTTTTGCTTGCATTCTTTGTGCAAAGAATGAGTTAAGCTCTGCTTTCTCTCTGTTGCCTGATACTTTCTTGCCATCTTTTCTCTTTAGTGGACCGACCGTTTCCTTGACTTTTTTCTTGTTATTTTATATGTTGAAAGAAATATTTTTAAAATTATCTTTGACTTTCCTTGCAACTCTTTGTTCATTCTGAGCCTTTGCTTTCCTGACTTCATCTTTGCAAATTCAGGCTATCTGCTGATATTCTGCCTTAGTTATGTGTCCCTCTTTCCATTTTTTGTACTTAAGCTGTCTGTCTTTCAGTCTGTCATAAAGATCTTTGTGCAACCAGGCTGGCTTCTTCTTGGATTTCTTGTTTTTCTTTTTCAATGGTATTGTGTTGGATTAGGCTTTTATTATTATATTTTTCAGAGTTTCCCGTGCTTCTTGAGTTGTTTCCCTGTTTAGGATTTTTAATCCATGGAAAGTTTCTTAGGCTGTCTCTGAGTTTGTTAAAATCAGCTCTTTTAAAGTTTTTACTGGTTGGATTAAATTCTATAGTGGTCATCTAAATGTTTGCACCCAAATTTGGTTGCTGTTATAAGTACCTGTTTAACACCCTGATTTTCTTGAACCATTTCATAAATCACAGCACACTAGGTAACCCAAGGAAAAAGATCACCGGAACCGTTTTAATGTTTCTGCAGAAAAACACTTTTTTCTACACCGTTCCAAATTCAAAGTGTCCAATAGGAGAGAAGCAGATCATCAGCGAATGAGGATGAGGGAACAATGGCACGGTCTCTTGAAATTTAAAATATGGTGCTGTAAAAAAAAAGAGAGAGAAAATCCCTGATTCCCTGCTACCCGAGTTGCAGGCGAGCACAAGAGAGCCATTTCCAGACCGAAACATGATTTCCTATAGATCCGCTCGCTATACGTAGGGACGGTTGTGTCTCACTTTCCAGCGCTTGGATCTCACGCGGAAGAAAAAGAACATGATCATCAAAAATAAAGACGATGTGACGTAGAGGACGATGCAGAGGCTCATGTCGATGTTGGAGAAGCCCACTCCCAAGAACGACACCGCCTGCTTCCTTTCCTGCTCCACCACCGAGCCAGCTGGCCTTTTCCCTGGATCGATTACGGAGTCCTCCTTGGCTATCACGGGGTCCAAGCCTTTGGACTTTGAGCCCAAGGACTTTTGTGGATCTTGGCCCTTGTTGGCCTCCCGAGCGGCTTCCTTCGGAAACGCTTCTCCTCCACCTTGGGCCTCTTGTTCTTCGGCATTGTCGGCTTCTTTGAGGTAGGTGTGGTCGAGGTTGTGGCTGCCATAATGCTGTTTCAGGAACTGGAGCACCTGCGTCTTGTCCCAGGCAGAGGGGCCTTGGGTCCCCTTGTGGCACGCGGGACAAAGGGCCAGGGTGGGCCACTGCACTTTGGGGAACTGGGGGTCTTCACTCAAATCGCCTGTCGGAAGAAGAAGAGGAGGGGGGAGACAGGAAAAACCAGGGGTTGCATTAGTTTAGGAGCTGAGTATTTATTTATTTACCAAACTTGTGTGCCAGCCATCTTGCCCAAGGAGACTCTAGGTGGCTTATAGACCTTGGATAATGCATAGTGGAAAACATTAAAACAATGAATAAGGAGATTTTAAAAGTTCAACTAATATAAAACTAAGTGGGATGGAGAGGGAGGGAACAAAGTCAGGAGGAAGAGGTGGGAAATTCTCTGTGTTGTGGTCTGCTGGCAGCAGAGTCAGACAGTGAGAAGCCAGCTGGGCCCATCCTTCTCTCTCAGCCCTAGGAATGGCAAACCACTGGTAAAAAAACCTTGCAGGAATCAAGACTGATTGGAAGACAGATTCCTCTCCCTCCCTCCCAGACACCAAGACAGGAAAGTGCCAGGTTGTCCCTTGAAAACTACCTGCCAGTCGGGCGTTGACCACGTTGTGCTTCTCCCAGAGCCACAGCACAGCTTCGTCCCAGCTCTTCACGGAATCCAAAGACGCTCTGGCCATCTCCCCAAAGTGCTCAGCGCAGGCTCGGCAGCCAAAGAAATCCTGGACGTATCTCTGCATGATCTGGAGAACCACCCGGGGATTGTCTTCAAAGCCTGCGAGGAGCAACCGACAAAGAGTCTGTGGATCATTCCCTGGCCGGACACAGGATGGGCGCCTCTTCACGTCTCAGGTGAACATCCCAGGTCTGCCTCTGGCGGACTCCAAATCAAAGAACTTCAACCTTTTTCCTTCCTCCTTTTCATCAAGCGTCGGATTTAATTGCACTGAGCCTGAGTGTTTCTCTCTTCCTGTTTGTTACTCTGGACTCACAGGCAGTCCTCGACTTACAACCATCCGTATAGTGACCGTTCGAAGTTACAACGGCACTGAGAAAAAGTGACTTATGACCACTGCAGCATCCCCCATGATCACGTGATTAAAATTCAGTCGCTTGGCAACTGGGTCGTATTTATGACGGTCGCGGTGTCCCGAGGTCCTGTGATCCTCTTTTACGACCTTCTGACAAGCAAATCAATGGGGAAGCCAGATTCACTTAACAACTGGGGCAAGAAAGGTTGTACAATGGGGAAAAATTCATTTCACAAATGTCTCGCTTAACAACATAAATTTTGGCCTCAATTGTGGTCGTAAGTCGAGGACTATCTGTACTTGCTTTTAGACTATTGTTAGCTGTCCAGCATGGTTGACACTTAAATATTCTTCTTTTCTCTGCCAAGAGCTGGGAAGCGATAGGGGAAACAACAATTTCTTGCTCAATTTTCCCTTTCGACCTACTTACTTGTTCATAAGATATATCACTTCTCTTAGAGGAACTCTGATCTTAAGGCCAAGGGAGGAAAACTCCCTTTGGAAAAAAGAGCATTTATTCCACACTTCCTGCGCAGAATCTTTCCTCTGAATTCTCAACAATTATGACTGCAAAGCGGCTATTGTGTGTGTCTTTCATTTTATTAGCCCCTTGTACCTTGTAAACAGATGCCACGTCTCTTGACCTAATCCTTCCTTTCTCTTTCCCCGCAAAACTGTCTCAATTCTGGATCCTTCTAATCTTTAAAATGGGCAAGAACCATAAAACTCCACCTGTGGCTGGGAGGATTAGGGGCTCTCTAGAAGGTGGGAATTAAAGCAAGCAATAAGAAGAGGAAACCCTCAAAGACATAATCCCGCTGCTTCGGCCTGACCCAATTCTCCTGTTACAAGAAACGGCCCTTATCACAACCAGACCGGTGGAAAAGGAACGCCCGGCCATCGCACTGAGCTTGAAAAATGGGTTGAAACTTTCAACCTGCTCCCAGGGAAGACAATCTGGGTAAAATGACCCAGTTCAAACCATGTTCTAGCTGTAGCTCACAGCCGGAGATGTTTCTTACACCAGGGTATTAATTAAGGGAGACACTCTTTATTTTGAAAGCCACACACACACACACGATTTCCTCTTTTGTGCTGAGGTTGGTTGCGGTCACAGAACAGAGAAGATGATTTCAAAGCAGGATGACATTTCTGCCTTGAAAATCGCCCATGTTGAACTGTAACAGCACAGTCAAGCAAAAAGCATTGTTTTATGACATTTTGCATTGTGCCACAAAATGCTTCACAATCGTTTTGATCTCATAGAATGTTTGATAAAATTTGCAAAATGTCAATCCCACGGAAGTCACAAGTCCTGAATTTTGGATGTATTGTGTAAATTAGCCCGTTTGAGGTACCTTGGTGCAAAAATTTAGAATGGAATCGAATCCAATATTCTGGGCAGGTCCACCACATATGATAATAGGTGCCTTTGTGGTGCTTGCATTTCCAACATGTTGATGGTGTGCTGGGGAACATTCTTGCCAATCTGGCTGATGGCAAGTGCCACCTATAAAACATTTTGTAGAGATTTTCTTTATAGGGTACAGACATTGTCAATTTATAATTTATTTTCCATAGTTTTTCCCATTTGTCTAATTGAATACTATAACCGAAATTTTTTGGCCAAATTATCATATTTTCTTTCACTACCTCTTCTTCTACTTTATATCCTCGTAAGTAATTGTAAATTTTTTTAATCAATTTGTCCTGTGTCCCTTGCAAAATTTTGTCCAATTCGGTTTGATCTTTTTGGAATTCAAATTGAGCCGAATCTTTATTGTATCTTGATTTTATTTGTGCATACGGCCACCAGTCAATGTCTGTACCCATCTCTTTTAGTTCTTGCCTCGTTCTTAGTTCCCCCCGGATATTTACAGATCTTTATAAGTTTTCGTTTTATTATAGTCCATGGCATTTGGATAGATCTGGGCTTCCATCGTTGACAACCATTCCAGGATTTTGTTATAATGTGCCTTTTTAATACTCTGCCATGTTTGGTATAATGCGCGTCTGATTGCATGTCTCTGAAAATATTCATGTCTTTTGTCTGTGCCCTCCCATAGGAAGGCATGCCATCCTCACTGATACATCCAAAATTCAGGACTTGTGACTTCCGTGGGATTGACATTTGGCAAATTTTATCAAACATTCTATGAGATCAAAACGATTGTGAAGCATTTTGTGGCACAATGCAAAATGTCATAAAACAATGCTTTTTGCTTGACTGTGCTGTTACAGTTCAACATGGGCTATTTTCAAGGCAGATATATTCATTATTTTCATTATTTCATTAGAATTTTTCCAGTACATTAGAAGCTCTGTCATTGTTGAAGGCTTTGAGAAATCTGGAAGGCTGCTATCATGTCACCCCTGGCAAAGGCTGAGTTGTTTGCTCAGCCAAGATTAAAGCAGCTGGGGTGCCATTTAAGTTCCCCCCTCCCTGCCAGCCACTCTTCACCTGCAGGGGCATTCACCCTCTTTTTTCCTTACCTGTGTTGAGTAAGGCTCTGGGCTGGGCTGCTGCTTGGACTGTTAAGGTGTGGAAGAGCTTCCAGAAGGAACAGGTGTAACCTCTCAGTCCCACCTGGCTGCCCTGACACCCGACCCACTGGAGCTGGCTGGGCAGAAACAGGCCAGAGATCTAGAAAGGGGGAAAAGATTGGATGAGGCCACTTCCACGCACTCTGTTAGAACGATGAGTTAGAGAGAAATCTATTGTGGTACAGCTGACACCCAGGGGGAGAATTTTAGAAGTTCCTGTCTTAGACTAACATCTTGGGAGGACTCATCTAACTTTTAAAAGACAGGGAAGAGGAAGAAGAGGATGAAGGAAGAAAAAGGGGGAAGAGAAAGAAGGAAAGGAGGGAGGGAGGGAGGAAAAAGGGAAGAAATTCCTGGGTCTGTTGTGGTTGTAAATCGAGGACTACATGCATCTCATCTGACCAAGGGACTCAACACCATCGTAAAGTGAATCCATTCTTTGGAATGGGCAGGGTGTTTTTTTTTTACAACCGATCATGGCAAAAAACTTTGCAAATTGTGGTCATGTGGCACGCGCTGCCGCAACTGGCCGTAAACGCATGCCAGCTGCCAAGCACCCAAGATGCAATCATGAGTGCATGAGTGAGAATTGTAACTTCAAGGATGGATCGTAAATAAGTCTATTGTAACTTTAAATGGCCCTTAAGCAATCGGTCGTATGTCGAAGACTACTTGTAATTCTATTCTCCTCCTTCCTTCTTCCCATCTTCCTCCCTCCTTTCCTTTTTTCTTTCCCTCCCTCTTTCTTTCCTGCACCTCTTCCTCCTCCTGTTTTTCCCCTTCTTTTGTTTACTAAATCTACGTCTCCAAACAAAAACCTAGCAGTAGCTTACCTGCACTTTATTGTTGAGCAGGTCCAAGATGGCATCGTAGGGGATCCGGTCCAACGGGAGACTCAGCAGCCACACCTGTAAGGTCTCCAGAGACTTCATCACAGGCTGACGGCCAGGAAAGAGCTGAAGAAAAGGCCAAGTTAGTGACAGGTCTCCAAGGAATCCGAGTTGTTGTATCTGACACTTTTTCCCCTTCCCCTGAAGCCACCGGGGGCGCAGGTGGGGGGAAACAACCAAAAGGCAACACAACCAGGTTCCACAAACTATCAGGGAGCAAAAGCTGAAACTGAAGTCAACATTGAGAAACTGAAGTTCAGCTATTCTGTTTAAAATGGATCAGCTGCCGAGGGCCCCATGCAGAGCTCTTCCTTTGTGCGACGTACCGAACAGCAGGATTATCTGTTTGAGTCCTAGGTTGGCTGGAAGATTTAATAACCTATGTGAGCTGACTGGGGGTGGGGTGGGGGATTATTTATGTATTTACTTATGTATATTTTTTTAAATCTCACCTTTATTATTTTTATAAATAACTCAAGGTGGTGAACATACATAGAATGACAGAGTTGGAAGGAAGCCTCCCGCGATGGAGCGCCCACAACTTCTGAAGGCAACTTCTGTTCCAATCGGTTAACTGTTCTCATCTTTAGGAAATTTCTCTTTAGTTCTAGGTTGCTTCTTTCCTTGGCTGCTTTCCATCCATTGTTTCTTGTCTTGTTATATACCTAATACTCCTTCCTCCTCTTCTTTTCTTCACAAGGACAACCCTGTGAGGTGGGTTGGGTTGGGAGAGAGGGACTGGCCCAAAGTCACTCAGCCGGCTTTCATGCCTAAGGCGGGACTTGAACTCAGAGTCTCCTGGTTTCTAGCCTGTTGTCTTAACCACTGAATTAGATTAAATTGGCCCTGTTTGGAAAAAGCTGCCCAGCCTTCTGGGATAGCGAATTTCTTTCTATAAGATAAAATCTTTGTTTCTTGCGATCAAAGCTGGAGTTTCCCTGTGCCGCTCAGGAAACTCTTGAGCTAATTCATCTTTATCATAGCATTCCCTTCTCGGCTAAAACAAAATCCTCTCTATGAAATGTTTTTATCCCCATATGCTGCCAAGCAACCAATCTACCTATTTATCATTATTGACTTCTCTGATTTATATCATCCAAGCAGGATGATCGAGGGGCTTTCCAATGCGGAGATACAGACAGAAAACAGGACTAAAAACGGTGCAGTTAAACGTCCTTTAACAAGAGCCCGGATTTCAAAAGGTCTGGACACAGAGAGAGCCCCAGTGCCACTTCTGATGGAGCAGGTTCTGCATCTTGGAAACCATGTCCAAATGGGTGAGCTCTTTGGCAAGCTCACCCCAAAACAGGAGATTCAATATTCAAGTCTTATCAAGTCAGGAGTCTTAAGATGAAAACTAATGTTATAAACCTTGGTAACTTTTAAGAGGTATGGATTTCAATTTCCAGGTATTTATAGGGTGCCTGGTTGTGGCACCCTATAAATACCACACAGAGAATAGCTCGAAGCACACACTCTGCTAGAAGTTCCCTGAGAATGGGCTCCAGCAGGAGTTCAAAAACCTCAGGTCCCGGTGATTGGACCCTACAAATCTCCTTGGCACAGACTAGTCCTCAAAGGGCTGTAAAAATGGACACAGAAAGGCAGCAGTGAAAGTCCTGATTCTAACTGGGCCTTTCTGAATGGGCTATTTGGCCTCCAAACAGGAATCCCGTCTTCTCCTTCCCCGTAAACGCATCCAACATCCGTTTATTAGGCGAGTCGTGGAGCTTAAAAAGAGTTCCTGCTCAGCGTGATTTATCGCACGCTGCAAAATCCAGTGAAAAGACTGAGAGCGTTCACCTTGGCCAGGAGTATAACAATGTCTTTCAAGGTCCTCAGCTCAGCGCCTTCTAGGGTTTTGTGGGTGGCAAGTTCGACCCTGAATAAATAATGCAGCCCAGATTCAAGGTCAGCCATATATAATTTGGACCTGAAAAGCAAAAGACACGGATAGTTTTAAAATGTGGATGGTTTGCTTTGTCTGCACAAGTGAGGAAGTAGGAATACTAAAAGAGCTGGAGTTTTTAAACATGAGATTTATCTTTAGCAGCTTCTATTATTATTATTGAGAATATTCTCAAGGAGAATATTCTAAAATGCACAGATTTAAAGTAATTACCAAGATGATTTGTCAACTGCAAGAGAAACTTGCAATATTATTATCAGTATTTTTGCTATAGTGTTTAAGATTCCAGCAAGGATACACCACTGCAGTCTCTACCTCACGCTCCGTCTCCTAAGTGTAGCCTCCATTTTATGGGCCAGTCACTCTCTCTTAGCCCAACCTACCTTATGCTTGTTACAGGGTTGTTGCTGTGGGTAAAAGAGATTTCTCCGTTGAAACCCACCAAAAGGTTCAACTAGTTCTGGCCATTTTTGAAATGCAACTTTTGAAATACCACGAAAGTTCTGGAGAGGTTCACTGGCAACCCAAATAATGTAAAACCATCATTTGCTCTCAATCCACACATTCAAAAGCGGGAGAAAAGCCACAATTGCAAAATAAAATGCTATTTAAAGAGAATTGGAGAACTGCTTACTGGTCGAACTCTTTCCATTCCTTGATGCTCGTGTTTCCTGGTCTCTTTTGCTGGAGAAGTGGGAGTGGGGAAGTGAGTTTTCTTTTAACTCCCGGGAGTGACTTTAAATGGGAAGAAAAGAAAGACCGAAGAGGCTTCAAACTGTGTATGGAAGGACAGTATAAAAGTTAAAAAAAAAAAGCTCAAGCTAAACAGGCTACAGAAGTTCAGGGATTGCTGGTAGCTTGCCTGAAATTTTCCCATATATACAGGGAATCCCTGACTTACAACCATTCGCCGTGTGTCCATTTGAATTTACGGCGGCACTGAAAAAAGTGGCCATTTTTCACACAATTTTGCCTGCTTGGCAACTGGTTCATATTTATGATGGCCGCAGTGTCCTGGGGTCATGTGATCCCCTTTTGCGACAAAGTCGATGGGGAAGCCAGATTCACTCAACGACCATGTTACTAACTTAACAGCTGCAGGGATTCCCTTAACAACTGTAGCCAGAAAGGGTTGTAAAATGAGGCAAAACTCACTTAACAGCTGTCTCGTTTAGCAATGAAAATTTTGGGCTCAACTGTGGTTGTAAGTCAAGGACTAGCAATAACAATAGCACTTAGACATATATACCGCTTCACAGCTCTCTCTAAGCGGTTTTACAGAGTCAGCCTGGGTCCTCATTTGACCGACCCTGGAAGGATGGAAGGCTGAGTCAATCTTGAGCCGGTCAGGATCAAACTCCTGGCAGTGGGCAGAGTCAGCCTGCAATGCTGCACTCTAACCACTGCACCACCAGGGCTCTATCTGTTGCAAGTACTACCTGTACTTATCAAGGCAAGAGACTTAGAACTGGTGTCCTAGCATCCTCCAGATAAGGAGCTGGCCTACTTGAATATTTATTTGTTCCCCTGTGATACAGATAGCTAAAGAGCTCCGTGTTATCAACTCTCTGTTTCCCTTGGCACACCCTGCAGATTGGCACACCTTTGCCCAGGTAACTCACCCAATTCCAAGCCACCAGGGTCACCCAGTCATTACTGAAGCATGTTCTTGCCCAAATTCTACTTGATTAAGAATTCTGACCATCTTGCATATACCAGGAATTTGCAAAATAGTTACTGACATGTCCACAGCAACCCCCAGCCCAACTGTCACTGCAGCCCACAATTTAAAAAAACAAACAAAACTTTTAAATGGAAGCCAAAATCTCATATGCAAATGCTGAAACCCTGGGATGGTTGCAAAAATTTATAATCACTAATACAGAGATTCTGTGCAGCTTATATTATCATAAAAATTAAAAAGCGCAAAAAAACCCTGAACAGAAGTTAAAAATTAAAATTAAACACCAAGATGATGATTATTGCCAACCTGTAGCAGAGACATAGACATAAACGTTTTTTAGAATGAATACAAAGTGATACACAGAATACACCAAACAACAGACTTCTCCATAAATCAAGAAGTGACTGACAATTTACAGAGTTTTGCACAGTGGATTGATGGCTCAATTTGGGGAATTTTTTCCAGCACATGAGCAAATAAGCAGTCACTTAATGGCTTCCCAACATCATACCTCCCATCAATTGCCTGTTCTAGCTTTAGCTATTATATCTGGAGCTACCAAAGAGGATCCTAAAATTACTTTCACATAATGTTTCTCACACTTGGCCACTTTAAGATGGGCGGACTTCAACTCCCAGGATTCTCCACCCAGCATTGAAGTCCGCCCTATCTTAAAAGGGCCAAGGTTGAGACACGCTGCTTTAAGGTTTCCGAAATGCAGGACCCACAAACTCACATTCACCAAGACTTACTTGTTAATTAATCCATGGGATCCATTGGGATAAACCAGATACAATGAAGGGACCGAAGTAATACCAAGTTTTTCAAGTAAAGCTGCCTCAGAATTTAGAACCCGTTTGATAGCGATCTTTTCATACTGACCCAGGTCCAAGATCACCTGGAGGGGAAAACATACAGAGTTCCAGTGCTGCTCTGTGTTTAGTCATTACTGCAAACAGAGACAAAGTTTACTCAGACCCAACAAAGTTTGCTCACGCCCAGCTTCACAAAGATTGGCACTTGGAGACCAGGAAAAAAAACCCTGAAGAGCCCTCACAGGCTTAGCTGGGAGATAATTCCACTACGTTTAAATGGGATCTGTTTGTAAATAACTGCCTAGGCCTGCTGCGTTTTGTTGCCGATATTATTTTTGGCAAAGTGATAAAAGATGCACTGGAAGTTGAAGTCCACAAGCCTTCAAGTTTCCAATGTTGGAGACCCCTGGATTAAAGGACCTCCAAGGTCACTTCCGATTCTGGTATTTTGTATTCTTCTTCTGAACAACTTCAGAGTCTGAATGAAGTTGGCCATAAAACGAACTGTCTTCTTTCCATGCTTACAAAGTAAAGGCTGGAAGGCTGGATGAGGGTTCATTCCAACCAGGGCTAGATACAAAGAGACCCTGACATCTAAAAGAGAACAGGCTTATGGTACTTTCATTGGTTGCGTTACCTCTCGGCCAAGATAGGAGCTCCAGCTCTCAAAAATGATGGCAGTATAATGCTGACTGTGTTTATTGAAAAGGGAAAATACTTCTTCTGGCCTGTTAAGAACAAATAATTAAGAATAATGAATTAATTAAAAAAAATTAATGAAAGGATCACGGGAGAGATAAAGGTAAGAAGACATTTACTGATAATATCTACGGCTTATCTACAAGTGTTTTCAATTTCCTGTCAAGCAGCAGAAATTATGAAAAGGCTTTTTTACCCAGTTTGATGCTAAAAAGAAATCATTTCTGGGGCTTTTATTCACAATTGTTTATGCAGCTTTCGTTGGGAGAATGATCATCTTGAGAAGCAGGAAATAAATCATTGTAATAAACAAACAACAAAATAGATCTTGAAATGAGGGACTCCTCATTTCCACCCTGAAATTCCCCTTTATTGGTACTACAAGAAAGGCTCCTCTGGGTATTTCTTTCTTTCTTTCTTTCTTTAGCCCAGGGTGCTTCGATGCTTGCAAGGGACTCACAGAGTTGGCTCCAAAGAGGGACATGTTGGTGGCTTTGCTTCTCGGGAATGGTTCTGCAGAAAATCAATCATTGTTTGGCGGATGGTCTGAAGATCCCGATCTGAGGTTGCTGAGGAAAGAGAAAAGAATGGCACTCAGGCGGGCATCCCAAAAGGGATCTTTCTTGGCATCTGGCAAAGCACTTCACTCATCCCTCCTATGAACAGCCACTGAACATCCAATGGGGTTTGGCAAGACACGGCAGGAAAGGACCAGGGCTCTGAAGGGCACTCGTCAAGAAAAAAGCATCTCCAAGTACAGTTGGCCCTCCACTTACGACCACTTGTTTAGTGACAATGAAGTTACAACGGCCATGAAAAAAATGACTTTCACTCTGACAACCACAGTAGCATTGCATGATCAAAATTGACACTCTTGGCAACTGGCTCATATTTATGACGTCTGTTCAGTGTTGGTCATAAGCTGAGGACTGCCTTTAGCATCTTTCAAGTTAGGGATGCCAGCATGCAGCCTGTGACCTTACTTCAACCCTCTTTTCATTACTGACTTGGCTGATTAGGGCTACTGCTGCTGCTGCCGCAGCACAGAATGTGTTTCGTGCCCATAAGGACATTCGTCTTGCGGATGAAGGCACAAGGTGGCTGGGAGTGATCTTCAAGGAGAAAGGAGACTAGCATGTGAACTTACCGTGATGATTTTCTCCAACTGTAAACTGCTTGGTAAAAGCTTTGAAATACTGGAAGGGAGGGGAGGAGGAGGGGAGGGAGAAAAGAAAAGGTTTTGCTTAGAACAGCCCAAATTAATAAAACCCCAAGGGTAGAGCAGCCCGACTCTAAATATAATCACCCCCATGTTTTAACAGCTCTGACCCAAAAACCACAAGACGGCTAACGGAGAAGTGCAGAGCGACTCAGATTTGAGGAGTGAAGGAGCACCCCAGTTCTGGATTTAAATTTCCACGGGAAATCCTTCCCCACACATTTCAAACTACGTGGGGCCAAATCAAACGGCAACCATTTCTAGGAAGCGGGAAAGTACTTACCCTGAAAGTGGGATAATACTGAATTCCATACTCTTTACACTGTTCGTAGTTTTTCTCATCTCCGCAATCCAGCACGCCAATCCTGATCGCTGGCTCCCACTCTGAAAGGAAACAAGCGGTCAGATTCTTTCATTTGGGCACAGAATGTGCACACCCCACAATTCCAAGGTTCTCGACATCCAGGAAAACACACACGCCTGTTTTGCCCAACTGTGCTTAGATCACAAGAAATTTGTCTCCGGTGCAAGGAGCGAAGGTGGCCCCAAATGCCAAGATAGAAATCTAATGACAATGCTGCAGACGTCTCAGTTTAAGAACTAATTTTATGAAATGTGGGAAGTTTGCTTTCGTTTGAAATAGTTTTAAAAGAACCTGTTGTGGATAAGAGGACTGTTTAACAAGCACAAGTTTGCCAGAGAGAAAGACAAAATGAGCATATTTCCTTCTCTTTTGAAAACCCTGGGAAATAAAACCCACCCTAAAAAGAAATGCTTCCATAAAAAAAAAAAAAAAAAAAGGGAGGGGGGAGAGAAAAACTTAGAAGCATCATTTATTTATCGAATGTATACAGCCTTCCTTCCATCTTGCCAGAAGTGACTTAAAACCCCAAGCCAGATGTTCCTCGGAGGGCTGCAAAAAAATCCACCTTCTCTTTGTTTACTTATTAAACAGATGCGGCGTTTACGAACAGGATGCAAATGGCCATTGTAAATGGGACGCTGTCAACGCAACAGGCGCCAAGATAACCATCAGCATTTCGGAACAGATGGGCGAACACACAATAGGGAGCAAGCTAGTTTGCCGCTGAATAAAACCGCAAGCTTGAAACGTTTGGCTTCGGGTTATCTGCTTCATTCATGATTCGGCACTTCTCTTCCTCCCACTTCTACCACTCCACCCCACCCCACCCCAATCTCGAACCCTACAACTGCAGTGAAGTGAGCCTTACAAAGGACATGCAAATGTTGTCTTTTTCCACAAGGCAAGCCAGCCTCAACCCAAACAACTTGGTTAAGGGCGCCAGCTGGGAGGCGGGTCTGGGCCATTCACAAAAGGCAGCCTCAGAGGGGGAAGGGAAGGGAAACTCTGCTTCTCAGAAGGCCGCAAAAGGGGATCACATTGCAACCGTCGTAAGTACATGCCAGTTGCCAAGCATCTGAAGTTTGATCACGTGACCATGGTTGTAAGTGCAAAAAACAGTCCAAAGTCCATTTTTTTCAATGCCGTTTTGACTTTGAATGGTCACTGAACGAATGGCTATGAATTGGGGATTATCTGTATTGCTTCTTTGCCTTATCAGTGTCAGTTTCAGTTGTAAGAAAACAAACTGACAATATAAGAAATTCTCAACTGGCTCATTAACAGTTTCAGGCACTATAACCGTATTCCTGTCCTACAGCATTCAAGAAGTAGTTTAATTATCAAGACAGCATTTTGCTTAGAAGCTCCACTGATCAAAAAACGAGAGAGGTTTTTTCCTGTATCTTATTCCTGCTAAGATGACTATATACATTTCAAGCATCATAAGGAACAGTACAAGGACGAGTGGTTAAGTGAGAATTTGTTAAGGCATCAGGACATATGTTTTCACAAGCAATGATCACTTTTACTTTGATATTTGAGTGGTAAACTAACAATCTAGTTCTCTTTTCTGCAAATCCCATCAGAGGCCTCAACAAACTCAGCTGGACTTCTTTTGAAGTAGATTTGTCAATGATTGTACTAGATTGTACTACCTAACCTGGCCCTCGCCCACTGTTTTGTGGGGTCCCGCAGG
The DNA here is from genome assembly GCF_029215685.1 of Pituophis catenifer annectens. Taxonomy (NCBI): domain Eukaryota; kingdom Metazoa; phylum Chordata; class Lepidosauria; order Squamata; family Colubridae; genus Pituophis; species Pituophis catenifer. The sequence continues at coordinate 780,727 of NW_027256897.1, read as the reverse complement.
GCTTGGTACACTCTCCGCCTCCATTTAACATCTACATGAAGCCGTTGGGTGAGATCATCCATCACCATGGACTGAGATATCATCAATATGCTGATGATACCCAGCTGTCCGTCTCAGCCCGTGGGGAGTTAAGCGATGCCATGACCTCCCTCTCGCGCAGTTCCTGGAGGCTGCCAGGGGCTGGATGGGGGAGCAACGGGTTGACACTGAACCCAGGGAAGACTGAGTGGCTCTGGGTTTGGGGTTCTTGGCTGGCTTGGGAATTCTGGGAATTCAAGTCCACTCATCTTAAAGTTGCTGTGATTGAGAAACACCGTGTTAGACAGCTTCAAGAGGCAGCTTCCTACACTCTTGATTTGCACAAGGCAGCTCTTTCAAGAAAAAGTGCCTGCTGAACCAGAAGGACTAGCTGCTAAATCCCAAACATTTTGAAACGTCCTAGATTTCTCCATCGTGCAAGTTCCAAAGCTTGCCACGCCAAATACAGTATGCCCTCTCAAACTCTTCTTCCTGTTTGCTCCCTTTAAGCTAAAGAGGGAACGTGTGGAAAGAACGTGCTGTTGCATAAAAGCATAAAAATGTCCTCACTCAGCTGAACACACAAAAGAAACCACACTCTTATTGACACGTTGCCTTGGGAGTGTTTAGAAAATACGCCACTTTTCTCAGCTGCTGAGATACTATCTCAGACTAACACGTTCATTTCTCACTGGACAAAAGGCACTTAAACTGCAATTCAGGGGACAAAATATTCCCAGACACAGTTTCTTTGATGGGTAATATTCAGGAATAAAAAAATCAGTATCTGCCCCCCTCTAGAAGGTACTTTTTCAATGACACTGAGGATGCTAGAACTGAACCTGCAACTCAACCAAAATATGCAAAATAGAGTAAGTTCATCCTGGAGAAAATCTATCTATGGAGCTGCTAAGAATTGACTTGGATTTGATGGTCAATCAGTCAAGTGAAGAGTACGGGAGCCTTCAGAACTTGCTGGACTACAAGTCCCAGCAATCTCAGCCAGAACAGTCAAGGGTGAGGACCCGGGAATTGTAGTTCAGCTATCTTTAAGACGTCTAATTTCCAAGTCTCTCTGATAAGAAAGCAGAAGAACCTCTTACCTGAAGTCCATATCTTTCAACCAGGAGTTAATCAGCCCATTGATCCACCCAGAACTGCCTCAATTGTATCAGGAGATCTTTGAAAGGGGGGGGGGGATCTCTGCATCTCAAGGATCTGCTCTGCTGCTTCTCAGGGTCCTACCCATCCGTGGATCTAAGATCTAGCCTAGAGATCTAGCCACAACTTCCACGGAGAAGCTGTGGAGCCTCTTTCTGCAGATGGGACAGCCCGCAGAGGGAGAGGGGCTTTCTCATCCCATCCCTCTCTCCAATTGGGAGGACGCTTGGGAGTTGGAGGTCCCCATTTCTGGAGGGCAACCGAAGGAAGGCTGCCTAAAGAGGACTGGAGAATTCAGCCCTTATCACAGAATTTTTTTTTAAAAATCCAAGAGAATGGAAAATTTAAGAGTTTGCAAACTCTCTCTCTGCTTGCAAACCATCTTCCTTCTTGGGCAAACGGTTGCAAGTTCTCCGTGGGGTCCGGAACCACCAGAAGGAAGACCAAAGGGGGTCAAGAACCGGGGTGCAAAATTGCACCCACTTGCCACGGTCACCCCGCAATTAAACCCTACATACATACATTTAATTTAATAAATTAAAGTAAATTACATACATACATACATACATACATACATACATACATAAATCTATTAAGCCTTGAAACAAAATGCACCCACTTATCACGGTCACCCCACAATTAAACCCTAATTAATTAATTAAATAAAGCAAGCTGCTATTAAGCTTTGAAGCAAAATGCACCCACTTGCCAGGGTAGCCCCGCAATTAAACCCTAATTAATTAATTAAATAAAGCTGCAATTAAGCCCTGAAACCAGGCTGCCTTCCCAGCGCCCTCCAAGGCGATGCCTTCGCTTCCTTTCCCCTGGGGGTGGCTGGGGATGATGGGGCGGGGGGCTCTGGGCTGTGCAAAGGGGGTAGGGGGGGTCCTTGGACTTCCTCTCCCATCATCCCCGGCTCACCGTGGACGTCCCCCGCCAAGGCCCGCCAGGTGGGCGCGAAGGCCACGCAGTGTCCGCAGGACGAGGAGTAGAACTGCAGCAGCCAGGCCGAGGCCGAGTCCCTCAGCGCCTCCCGCACCGCGCCGCCCTCCAGCACCCACACCGGGTCCACGCCGGCCTGGTACAGCCCAGCCCCGGCCGGCGGCGCCGCCATCGCCAGCAGCGCCAAAAGGCATCGCAGCGCCCGCCGCGGCGCCGGGGAGGAGCCCCAAGCAGCCGCCACCGCCGCCACCATGACCGGTCCGGAAGGCCCGGCGACACCCAGGCCTCGAAGGCCGCCCTTAGCAACGGGCCGCCGGCCCTGGAGACGGGGGGCGGGCTCCCCGCCACGCCCACTGCTCAGCGCCCAATCAGCGGGCCGGGGGGCGGGACTTCCTGGCCATCGGGAGGCTGCAGCCTCCGTCAACCGGGCGCCCGCCGCTCCCTTAGCTTGGAAGGCTGGGGATTAGGGGGCTCGGACCTCAGAGCCCATCATCCCCTGCCCTTCCGGCTTGGCTTCCCCCTCGCCTTTCCTTCCCCAAAGGGGCCGCTGGAAACCCTTCCTGCCTTCCTTTAACAGTATCCGAGTTGGAAGGGACCTTGGAGGTCATCTAGTCCAACCCCCCTGCTCACACAGGAGACCTAGACTAGGGATTCGAACCGCCGAACTGCTGACCTTTCTGATCAAGTGTCTTGGCCACTGAGCCACCTAGCCAGGCAATTAATTCCCATCTTCTCCTCCTTCCCTCCCTCCTTCCTTCCTTCTCATTCCCATCTTCTCCTTTCCTTCCTTCCTCCCTCCCCCTCCCTCTAAGAAGAGGGTGGACAGTTATTTGTCTGGAATGATATGGAGGGGGGTCTTTTGCTTGAGCAGAAGGTTGGACTAGAAGACCTCTAGGGTCCCTTTCAACTCTGTTATTCTGTATTCTCCCTCCCTCCCTCCTTCTCCATTCCACTTTCATTTCTTCTCCTTCCTTCCATCTATCGTCCCTCCCTCACTCCACCCTCCCTTTTCTCCTTTCCTTTCCTTTCCCCCTCCCTCTTTCCTTCCTTCCTTCTCTCTCTCCTTCCTTCCAGCCTCCCTGCCTGCCTTCCCTCCCTCCCTCCTTGTTCCTTATTCACTTTCTCTCTCTCTCCTCCCGTCCCTCAGAATTTCCCATCAATGAGCCTAAGGAAATCCGCAAAGGGCTGTGGGGACACTGGGGCTCTGGGTGCCTCTTGTGGGGGGGGGGTCTCCCCCTTTGCGGCTGCGGGGACAGCTGGAAAAAAGACGGATGGCTTGGAAATTAAACGCAGAGTTTAACTGAGAAATAATCATTTTCTATGAAAGCTAATGACTTCTCTGGAGGCCCCTACGAAGATTTATTGACCCCAGAGGTTAATATTGATCAAAACCACGGCAGGCAAAAAAAAAAAAAAAAAAAAAGGCCTTGGAGTACGTATAATCTTGATATTGAAGCCGTGCCGGTGACAGGCCTCGTGATCCATCTGCTGGGACTGGCAGTTATGGCGCCTGCTGTTTTATGTGACGCCATCTTTGGTGTGTGCCAGTTTTGCCCCTCATCAGCCCCATTTTCAAAATTACAATTGCTAAGAGACATTTCTTAAGTGAGTTTTGCCCCATTTTACGACACTTCTTGCCACAGTTTTTAAGTGAATCACTGCAGTTGTTAAATTAGGTTGTTAAGTGAATCCAGCTTCCCCATTGACTTGGCTTGTCAGAAGGTCGCAAAAGTGACCCCGGGACACTGCAACCGTCATAAGTACAAGTCAGCTGCCAGCATCTGAATTTTTATCACATGATGCTGATGATGCAATGGTCATAAGTGTGAAAAACGGTCATGTCACTTTCTTTCAATGCCGTTATAATCTTGAATAGCCACTAAATGAATGGTTGTACGTGGAGAACTACCTGCATTTGTTTTTAAAGCAACTATAATTTCCCTCTCCAGTTTTACGCCAAAATTTGAATGTTGAGAATGGAGAGAAATCTGCTCAGGCCTGAGGAGAGGACCCTACATCTTCTGCTGGGAGGTCGCGAGGTGAGGAAAGTTCTTCAGCTTCAGAAGATACCACTGGACCAGGTGGAGAAGGGAAATCGAGGAGGCTAGAGTTGGCCTCGTCATCTTTTCCACTCAGGTTTTCGGGTGGAGCTGGAAGATCTGTGCTCCAGGAGGAGACATCTTTTTCAGTTGAAGATGGGAGATCACTGCTTCCATAAGTCAACATTTCATCCACAGGAGACACCACATCATCCTCCGATTCACAAAGAAGCTGGTCGCTTGAACACATGGCGTCCCTTTTGTTTTTCAGGAGGTCCTCTTGGGGAGAACTTAAATGAACTGTCGGCATTCCAGCTTCATTTGTATTTTGGTTCTTGGCTGGAGAACTTTTTCGATGTTCCTCAGCCAGGTCCCTGTTGCCCACGGATGTTTTGTTGAGTTGGAGACTGGTTTCATCTGGTGCCAATGTCCCGGTTGCCTCCTTGTTACCAAAATGAGATGGGTTTTCATCCTCGACATCTTCTCCGGTTACATTAAAAGAAGGCACAGGGTCCTTCTTTCCTTCAGCCTCAGGACTCTGAAAAGGATCGTTGGTGGAGGAGAAAACCATCCCTAGATCAACTGGGCTTCGAGAAGTCGTCTCGTTCCCACCATTTTCTGCACAGGAGAGCTCCTCAGAAATGGTCAAAAGGGTTGCACTGCTTCTTGAAGTTGGTGTATGAACGTGATCATTTTTGGTCCCCTGCAGCCTTCCACTGTTGCCTTCCCAGATCTTTTCCTGGCTGTACAGAGCACACTTTGAGTCTTTTGACTCAAGGTCTCCGCCAGAAATTTCCCCCTGAGGTTTCTTCTCTGAGGAGGACAGAGTATTTTCTGTGTTTATTACTATCCTTGGCACCTCTGGAGCTTCGTGATGTGTAGAGACACCCAGGTTGTCAGGCAGGGGTTCCTGGAAGATAAATTCTTCAGGGAGGCTGACATCCGTGTCTTGTAGGCCGTCATCTTCTAAATCTGAAGGGGAAGGAGAACTTCCAGAGAGATTGACTAGGACTGCGTAGCCCTTATGGAATTCAAGACCGGACGGTGACTTTTCTGGATACGGACAGAAACCACGAAGTACGGAAGAAAATCCTGCAGAAGCAAAACCTTCTAGGCCTTTGTCCAGCGGAGAACCAGGATGGTCGTCTTGGGAATTCTTGGTCAAACCATTATCATGTTCTTTTTCTCCTCGACTGGCCAAGTAATCTAGAAACAGCAGAAGCGTGGAAATTGATTTAATTTTAGGTCTCAATATCAGATTTCTCGGTATGCCCCCGGTGTCTTTCCAACCTATTATTACTTAATGTTGTTCTATTAGCCAGTGCAACAATTGACTGGGGACATTTTCTAAGTGAGATTCTACAGCAAAAACGGCATTTCATCATCCTGAAATGTTGTGAATAAGTAGCGTTCTGCGGAACTGTAATTCCTGACTCAATATTTATAATTTCCTATAGACGAGGCACCTACAAGGCTAATAAATTATAGAACTATCTACGATAGAAGATCTGGATTTCGTTTCTATAAGCTGAATGGGAAGGCAGAAGAAATATGAACTGCTGGAAATATTAAGAAAGCAAAGTCTCTCAGATAGATGGATTTCTTTTTCTTTTCTTTTTTTTCCTTTTTAAATGCGGGCTCTTAAATTATGTTGGAAATACCTCGGAAGAAAGCACATTTTTAATAGCCCAAACGGAATAAGCTCTGCCTTGTTTTTTCTGAAGAAACCACATCATCATATCCCCTAATAAACTCGGACACATTTCGGCTCTTGTGTGATTTACGCCAATGAGATGTTGAGCAGGACATGCTAGTCATCAAAGGGGAAACTGAGGCTCTTTCTGTCTGCATTAAAGGGTGATTGAAGTGGCCAGAGTGGCAAATTAGACGTCACAAGCCCCAAGTTTAATTTATTATTTCCTTGAGGAGCCTTTCAGGAAGACATAATTTACAGGGAGAAGGTTAAGGAGGACATGTCGGTTGGAAAATGGCTTAGAAAGGTATCGCGGGTAGCCAGAAATGCCGGCTTGATTCCATCCAGAAAAGTCCAACCACTTTCCAGCCACTTTCTATTCCTATTCAACCCTGGGAATAAAATTCTCTTATCTTATCCCATCACTTGTTTTTGAGTTCTCAAAGAATTGAGGGGGTGGGTGGGTGGGTGGGTAGATGGGCTCCTCTTTAATGTTTTTTTTTTCTTTAAAGTTTTAAAAGTTTTGTGGGAGTTGCATTTTCAGGAGCGAACCACAGCTATGCAGGAAGTCCTCAACTTACAACAGTTTCCTTTAGTGACTGTTCGAAGTTACGACGACACTGGAAAAAGTGACTTATAGAATGTTTTTCACACTTACGACCGAGATTTTTTTTTTTTTTTGTCAGAAACTGGCAAAATGGTTACCTGCTGTCCTTCCATCTCCGAGGGCTGGATCCTGGGATCTTTGACCAGAAGGGTCATATAGATCCTGCACTGTAGTTTCCAAGTCCGTAGATGGGTCTCCTTTTCCTGGTTTCCACTTTGCAAATCCTCCTGCCGCCCGATTCTCCGATGGCAAACTGTCCTCAGCCAGATGTCTATAAACAGACCAGCCTGAATTAATAGGGGAGGGAGTGCTGAATGCCATGTTTCTCAACTTCGGCAGCTTTAAGATGGGCGGACTCCAACGCCCAGAATTCTGGATCATTCTGGATGAACGGCTGCCCAATCTCTTCTTAAAAGAGCTGGTGATGACGCAGTATTGCAGGCTAATTCTGCCGACTGCCAGCAGTTCGATTCTGACCGGCTCAAGGTTGACTCAGCCTTCCATCCTCCTTACGTCAGTAAAATGAGGACCCAGATTGTTGGGAGCAATACACTGACTCTGTAAACCGCTTAGAGAGAGCTGTAAAGCACTGTTGAAGCGGTATATAAATTTGGGTGCTAGTGCTAAAAACCCAGTGATAAGAGCACCCACAAGTACCGGAGACAAGCTGTTCCACTGAAAAGGGAATTTCTCCTTACTTCTAAGTCGGATCTCTCAAAAAGTTTCCATCGGTTACTTCTCGTCCTGCCCTCAGGTGCTTTGGAGAATAAATCTGTCCCCAATTCTCCGTGACAGCCACTTGAATACTGGATGACATCTGTCAAGTTACCCCTGGTCCTTCTCTCCATTAGACTAGACATGTCCAATTCCTGCAACTGCTCTTATGTTTTAGCCCCCAGCCCCTTAATCATCTTTCTTGCTCTTGGAGGCAGAACAAGAAGCCACGGATGGAGAGAGACCAAGGAGAGAACCAACCGAGAACTAAGGAAAAATTTCCTGACCACGAGAACAATTAAGTTTTGGACTTCACGGTGTCCAAAACAACTAGATGGATGATCTCTCTCTCTCTCTCTCTCTCTCTCTCTCTCTCTCTCTCTCTCTCTCTCTCTCTCTCTCGCCACCACGCTAGCCAGCCCTTCCATTTCAGAGAGAGTGCAGTTGAAGCCAGCAATCCATTTTAAAGGTACCAGTGACCTATAATCAATAGCAGCGTGAATTATAGATCTGCTTCATGCAAAGATTTATTTGCAAGGTTCTCCATTAACCAAACAGACTGCCTCCCACTTATCCATCCACGCTTCTCAATGGGAAGTGACAAGGCCAGGAGGAAAATTTGTGAAAGAGAAAGGGGTGTGGATGTGTATGTGTCACAAAACACCCCCATTCATTCAGAGATCTGCAGGAGGGTGGGCTTTCAAAAACCAGGACCACTCCTGGGCAGAGGTCAAGGAGAAGATCAGCCATGGAAGCCCAGGGAAAAAAAATGGCCTTTGAATAAATCAAAGTGAAAAGTAATGATTCACTTCGCTGGACAGTCTACCCCTGTCCCCCTTTTCATAGACGAATTGCCTTACTGGAGACAACACAATTAGCACAAAAGCACAATTCTTACTTAGCAGCAAAGGAAGGGTGAGTCCTCCTTCCTTGGTGGTCATCTGTCAGAAACGTTGCAAAATCTTAATTTTACCAAACTAAGGAATGGTTTACTCACTTCTTCTCAGCTTCATGGCTGCTCCTCCTCCGTTCGGTTCCCCCTGAACAGGTTGCAAGAAGAGGACCGGACTGGAAAGAGGTTTCCAACTTTTCTTTCTCCAGCACTCCAACTCTTTCAGGGTTATAATTCTCAGAAATCTGCCAAGAGGTAGAGAAATCTGTCTAACTTTTTTTAGGGCGATCTCAACTTCATTTACACTTTGTGCGTTTGTCTGAAATGGTCTAGGGCCGTGATGGCGAACCTGTGGCACACGTGCCAGAGGTGGCACACAGAGCTCTCTCTGCAGGCACATTCACCATCTCCAGCTGCTCTTTTGGTTTCCAACATGCATAGTCTTCACGGGCACCAGAGTGCCGGAAAATGGCCTGAAAACGGCCAATATCCAGGCCATTTTCCAGGCCTTTTTCAGGCGGTTTTTCAGGCCATTTTTTGGGTCTTTTCAGGCCATTTTTGTGGGCTGTTTTGAGGCCATTTTCAGGCTGTTTTTGGCCCAAAAATCAGCCTGAAAATGGCTCCAAAACAGCCTGAAAAATATAGAGCTTCCTGTCTGAGCAGGGGAACTGAACTAGAAAATAGGAGGGTGATCCAGAGCTCCTATCTCAGGTGGCTTCTCATAGTTTGGAAGCTGGAGAGTAGAGCAACATCAAGTCCTCTTGCATGGACATCACCAACCTGATGCGGCAGCTGCCCAGCCAGCTGTAGCCACAGCTGTGTGGTTGCCTTCTGCACTTCTAAGAGCTCCTTTTGCTGCTGGAGGAGAAGTTTCCGCTCCTGATGGGCAGCTCGGCCGATGTTCTGCAGATGTCTGATTTCTGCCTGCAGAGAAGGCCGGGGAAGAGAGACCACGAGGCAACCCTACAGCCTTAAATGTTTTCAGTCTTGCAAGATTCCGTCCATGTAACTTTACAATGAGGACAGAGTTAGTGCTTCTGGTCGGGCTTCTTGCCTGGACTACCTCGCAGGGCTAACAACAAACCCTCCAGGCTTGCCTCCCTCCTCCATTCCCCTCCCCAGATAGATATATCACCTGCTCTTGCTTCAGCCTGGTTAGGATGGAGAGCTGCTTCTCGGCTGTGGATGATGGGCCTCCTGTTCCCTGCAATCCATTTGGGGAGCTGAAAGCAGGAAACGGATTGAACTCAAACTTTGGGAAGTGGATTTCTATCCTTGGGATCCAACCCATGGCCCCTCCTCCCCCAGCACAACACAACCTACACACACACACACTTTCCATTGAAAGGCAGAACTGCTGGCCAGAGCCCCATGGAGTGGAGCGGCTAAAAAAAATTAAATAACTAAATTTTTAAAAAAATTATGCCCAAAATACCAACTTTTGCTCCTGTCACCGCCTCTGCCTCAAATCGAGATTATAAACTCCTCCAACTTCAGGACCATTTAATTTAATTTAATTTAATTGATTATATCTTTTACCTTCCTACATTCTGTTAAATCAAGATCTTACTACTTCCCTTTCATTTCCTCTTATTTCCTGTCTTTTTCTAAAATTCTTCTTCTCCTTCCTCCGCCTCCTCCTCCTCCTCCTCCTTCCTCCCCCTCCTCTAACATTGCTTAACCTAGAAACAAAAGTTTTTGGTGGAAGGCATCATGGCATCATTTTGTGCGTTGGCATCATGATATCTTGATGTGTAATACCAGAGGTATGTCAGTATTTGGAGGGGGGAAGGTAAGTATAAGAGAGGCTCAGAGGGGGACTATGTGGGGCACAAGTGTCCTCACCGCTCCCCATGCTCCAGCCAAGCCAGCTCCGCCTGGGCTTTTTCCTGGAGGGCCTTTTCCCGCAGCCGGAGGAGGGCGCTTTGATGCCGGGCTCGCAGCTCCTCTTCCCTCAAGGATTGTTCCACCAGAGTCAGGCTCAGCCGGCCAAAGGAACTGGCTCCTCCGTAGAACTGGCCAATCTCACTCCACTGGGGACAGAAACAGAGCTCAGGTAAGGATGCCCCATAGGATGCACCGTTGCCAAGGCAACCTCTCCTCCCCTGGACCACGCTGGCATCCAGAAACCTTTTGAAACCTCGGAGGAGGCAGTTCCACAGCCAAGGCTAACACACACACACACACACACACACACAATCCAGAGAAGGGAAGATGCCATACGGTTTGGGACATGACTTCACAACTAACAACAACAAATGTGGAGAGACCCTGGCCCATAGAATGGCCAAAAGTCGGACTCGACTGAACAGGGACAGTAACCATCATCATCATCATTATCAGAAAGGGTAGATCCGAGAGGAGACAGAGGGAAGGGGCTCAGCTCCCCTACCTGGCTGTTTGAATCTGTGGGCTCAGACAGATCTTCTGCAGCGCTGGCTTTTCCGGGAGGCAAATTAATGGACGGGAAAGGAAAACCGGAGGGCTGGTGCTGTGCTGTGAAGGGAAGGCCGCCTTGTCCTGGTGGGTTTTCTGGAGAAAAAGAACATGCAGGCCTCCGTATTTGGCATCCCTTCTTTTTTAATGCAATGTATCTCGCCCCCTCAGTCCGTCGGTATTTGTAGAGCATCGTGGTAAAATGCAACAGTAATCATAAATGATACCCAAGTATACTAAATCATTAACCTTGGCTTTTCTCCAGCTCTTCCCTGAATAGTCAGATGAAATCACAAAGGTTTGGAAACCTGCAGTCCATCTTGCTTTCTGCTACTAGTCAGTTTTAGCCTCTTTGGATTTTGCACTAATTAACCTTTGGGTTTTTAGAATTCAGTTCATGCCGTTACTTTACAAGTTTAAGGAAAAAATACTGGTGTGATTTAAGAAATGGAACCATAAATTTCTTTCTTTCTTTCTTTCTTTCTTTCTTTCTTTCTTTCTTTCTTTCTTTCTTTCTTTCTTTCTTTCTTTCTTTCTTTCTTTCTTTCTTTCCTTTCTTTCTTTCCTTCCCTCCCTTCCTCCTCCTCCTCTCCTTCCATTGCTTCCTTCCTATTCCTCCCTTTGTCTTTCTTTCCCCTTCTCCTTCCTTCCATCCACCCATTCATTTTTGGCAGGCCAAATAATTGACTGATACTCTCCAGTTCAACTAGAAGTTGCCAGTGGAGAAACAATTGTGGCCTCTGCCAATTTCCATCAATGCTGGAGGCCAATATTTACGGAGGGAACAATGTTGAGGAAGACGTGAACCTCCCAAAAATCTCAGGAGTTAGAAGTTCCTTCAACCTTACGAGACAGAAGAATGGAAGCATTTCTGATGGAGCTAACCCACACGTTCACTAGACCCAAAGAGTCACATGTCTCACTGTGCAATTTTGCTTTACATCTTACCTGGAGGTTTGTTCTGACGATTGTTTCCTCCTGGCCGGTTCTTCCTCAAAGAAGCCTTTGGAATTTCAACCAAGGTGTGGATTGACCCACTAAAATGAAAGAGAGAGAGAAAGAGAGAGAGAGAGAGAGAGGGAGGGAGGGAGGGAGGGAGGGAGGGAGAGAGAGAGAGAGAAAGAGAGAGAGAGATTAAGGAAACAGGATCGATTGGGAGTAAGGCTTGGAGATGATTGGCCCTTCCCATTCCCATGGTTTTCTCTCTCACACACACAATGGCCTCCACCACAACTCCAACCTATTCCAAAACCAGCTACAGATAGTCCTCAATTTACAACGCTTTGTTAAAGAGACTGAAGTTACAACAGCAGCATTGAGAAAAGTGATTTATGCCGGTTTTTCCGTTGGCTGGGGAATTCTGGGAGGTGAACTCCAGCCATCTTCAGGTCGCCAAGGTTAAGGAAAGGGGCTTAGGAGGTGGGCTAAGAAAGCTTTTATTCTTGGGGAAGCAGGGCACAGAACTCAGCCTGTGACACCGACGGCTAAACCGATTAGTGAGGGATGTGTGAAAGAAAGAGATGCTTCTTGATCGGGTGGAAGCCCAAAGCCAAGGAGATAAAAGTCTCGGCAGATGTTTCCTAGGGCAGGGAGTCGAAGGAGGCAGACGGGGGTGGGTGGGTGGGTGGGGGTGGAGGGCGAGTTTTTATTCCAATCAGCAATCTGCTTAGCAAAAAAAAAAAAATCTCATTTCATTTTTCACGTTAATAAGCTTTTTTTCCCCTTCCCTTCTCACAGGATGACCCAGAAACAGCAGAGTGGGGGCGAAAAGGAGAGGGAAGAGTTATAAACCAGAGCTTGGGGATGATGGGTGAAAGGAATATTTATATATATATATTCTCCCTTTCTTTCTCGAGGGACAAATCTTGCCTAGGGAAGTGTTCTATGTGCCTCAGCATTTCAGGGACATGCTTTAAAAGTAACATTTCAAGCACGCCAACATGGGAGATCCCGCCTACACACCAACTCCTCTTTCTGCCTTTCTGCTGTCAGGGACCAATAATTATCTGCCATCAGTCCCGCAATTCAGGTAGTCCTTGACTTATGACCATAGTTGGGGCCTGAACTTCCCTCGCTAAGTGATGTGATGTGTACTAATTTAACCACCGCGGTGATTCACTTAACAGGAAAAGTCGTAAAAACGGGGCAAATTTCTCACTTAACAAATTTCTCACTTAGCAACGTAAATGTTGGGCTCAATTGTAGTGGCGAGGACTATGACCTAAGTCCCTTTTTCCAGTGCCGTCACAACTCCAAACGGTCATTAAAAGAATGACTGTAAGTCAAGGGCTACTTGTAAAAGCTCCGATGTGGTGACATTCGGTGAAATCGGCCGTCAGCCCGATATAGAATTCCTTCCTTCTCCCTGTCCCAACGCTGGAAGACGGATGGGCAGGGTCCAGCTTTGCTCACGCGCATACAAAATCGAGCGAAGCCAACTGCAGTAAATAAATCTGCGGGATCCAATTGATTAATCTCTTGTTCAGATTGAGCAGAAAAGGGATCAGCGGGGATTGAGAGGGGCGCTCGTAAAGATAATCAAGGGACTTCGGTTCAGTCGCTACCATATGCTGAAACAGATTCTCCCGGCCGAGGAATTATTGCCAGAAGGGGGCTGGCATAATTTAATATCTCCATTTCTACCCAAAGGAGGTTCTCAGGAGCAGGCCAGGTCATTCAAAAAGGATTATGGGAGTTGTAGTCGTGAGAAAGCTTCACTCCAGAGCAAATTCCGGGGGTAAGAAAATGAAAGGAAGGAAAAGGGTGGCTTAGTTCAGCTAACAAACGTTGCTTATCTGGCTTTGGGGCAGCCTGTGGTATAAACCCAGCCAATGATGGCTTATTAAGTCAACCAGGGTTGAACAAGCTTGGTGGAGAAGCAGTGGAGGGAGACTGGGAGAAAAATGTTAATTGAAGCAAAAAAAAAAGAAGAAGAAGGTGATTTTTTTTTTTTCATTCTCTCGTCCTCAGAAAAGTCTAAATCTCTGTGCAGGTTTTTAAGGGTTCTCGGTGTAATATTTGCCAAATGTTTTTATGTTTTTAATGTCCTTATTGTTTTATGCTGTGTTTTTATGTTGTTGTAAGCCACCCAGAATCGCTTGATAGTGCGATGGGTCTATACATTCAATCAATCAATCAATCAATCAGTTAATATTTGGAGAAACAGACACAAGTAGCGCTCGGTTTATGACCAAAATTGAGCTCAACATTTCTGTTGCTAAGCAAGACATTTGTTAAGTGAGTTTTGCCCCGTTTTACAACCTTTCCTGCCACACCTGGAGCTCCTGGCCTCCAAGAGGTTGCCAGATTACAGTCCTAGCATCTCAAAGGACCAGTCGGGTGGAGTGGGGCTGCTGGGATTTGTAGTTGAGGAATATCGGAAGGCCCCCATTCCTGGCTCAGAACACCTGAGATTTACCTGAAAAGAACCTAGGCACCTTTGCAAAGAGCCCAAGCGGTGCCCATTAAAGCAGGTCAACAGCCCCATCTTGTGGGCACCTGTGAAATTGCACAGAGCCGACTTTTGAGAATTTGAATCTTAATTTTGGAAGCTGCTGCTGATCACTGAAGTCTTAATAAATTAAATGATGGGACCTTGATTTACAGGATGCACCATAGAGTAAGTGGGATTTTTATTACACCCCAAACTCTACTCAGCAATATTTTATGGGCGGGCTTCCAAGCATCACTTTCTGTAGCTGTTTCCTTCTTTTCCAGTTTCACCTGGATTCCCAATGTCTTTATTTAGCCCTCTTCCTCAGCAATCCCAAAATAGCTGAAAGTGCTGGCTTGGTGATTTTAAAACAGCCAAGTTTAATAAGTCCAAAGTCTGCTGCTTACCTTCCAGGGAAGACACTGGCTGGGGGCCCAGTAGGACCCTTCTCCCCAAATCCCATCTTGGAAGCAAGACCTTGGGAAGAACGACAGAAGTTCTTAATTGATTTGGGTAAACATAAGTTTGCTTTTATATCTACTTATGGTTAACTTTCTAAAGTGTCAGTTTTGGTTGGCATGCAGGCAGGAAGAAAGAAGGAAAAAGATAGGAAACAAAAAGAGAGAAGAGGAAAGGAATAGAGAGGAGAGGGAGGAGACAAAAGAAGAAGGAAGGAAGGAGGGAGGGAGAGAAATCCTCTTAAAATCCACATGCAGGAAATTTCGTTCTGCATTGAGCCCAATAGAGATTGCACATTTCATAGGGCAATATAGGAAGCTTCTCTACCAACCTTCCTTCAGATCTTTTGCTTCAGTCCTGCTTTGCCTTCGTTCAACCGAGTCCATCGGCATCACTTCAAGGCCGCCCCCGTCAGTTGGCAGAAGATGTTGGCTAACCATTGGGACGCCTAACTCCTTCTCGAGACCAGCCCTTTCTTGAGGACACATCGGTGGATTCAATGCAGGTCTTGAATCCCAAATAGACTCTGCATTTTCTGTAGCATCAAACTTCTCCAAAGGAACTCCTGGTGGAGTAGTCATCTTAGATGGAGTTCCAGGTGGACATCCTTGGTCCCTTGAGGCCTTGGTGGCTTGTAACCTCTCCATTTCTCTCCCCAACCGCTCACTGAGATCTTTAGCTAAATTGTGGATGGCCTTCACTCTGTCTTGCTTTCTTCTGTAAGAAGGGGAGGTAGAGATGTCCGAGGAGAACGGTGTCTCCCTGCCAATAACTTTCTCTCTCCAGAGATGAAAAGAACTCAGTGAGTGATGACTTGCCCGAGAGGAGGAGATGTCCAACTGTTTGAGTTTCAGAGGGCTCCTCAGCTGACTTTCAGGATCTATTGAGGTGCTTAATCCCAGCATCGAAGTCCCTTGTCCTGTTTTGTCCATCCTTGGCTCCAACTCACTAATGGAACAACAGCGGAATTCCAAAGAAAAGAACACATCAAATCTCTTTCTTATTCTTGAACAACAAATAAATCCAATGTTAAAGGGAAAGGTTCCCCTTGCACCTATATGCTAGTCGTTCCTGACTCTAGGGGTGGTGCTCATCTCCGTTTCAAAGCCGAAGAGCCAGCGCTGTCCGAAGACGTCTCCGTGGTCATGTGGCTGGCATGACTCAATGCCAAAGGCGCACGGAACGCTGTTCCCTTCCCACTAAAGGTGGTCCCTATTTTTCTACTTGCATTTTTTAACGTGCTTTTGAACTGCTAGGTTGGCAGAAGCTGGGACTAGGAACGGGAGCTCACCCCGTTATGCGGCGCTAGGGATTCGAACCGCTGAACTGCCGACCTTTCTGATCGACAAGCTCAGCGTCTTAGCCACTGAGCCACCGCGTCCCTATTAATCCAATGTTACAGTCCTAATAACGCCTCATGTTTTTAAAACTGTTTTATAATTTTGGAATTATATGACGCCCAGAGTCACTTGGTTGGGTTGGGTGGCTATAGAAATTAATTAATTCATTCAATACCTCTGCTGCATCTCTGCATCCTTATGCAACTGGAAATAATCGTCACATACCTGTTGAATTTTAACTCCTTCCTTAGCGGAGTCCATGATGCTCGATGAACACCTTTCTGGGCATCTGTTGCTGGAGACTGTACATCTGGGTATTTCTAAAATTTAAAACAAGAAGAATGATTTTATATTAACTTTTCCCAGTCTGTGAGAAATGTGTGGCTCTCGCCCACCAGTGGGACCCATCAGCCGTAACCCTTGCTGAGAATTCTGGGGCTTGGAGTCCAAATATCTGAAGGGCCATTAGAATTTGGACTGCAGTGTTTCTCAACCCGGGCAGCTTTCAAATGTGTGGACTTCAGTTCCCAGAATTCCCCAACCTAAATCATGGTTTGAAGTTATCATGGTTATCTAGCCTGAAAAGATAGGCAATTAAGGTTTCTTCTCCACTCCTGAATGTGCACACAATACTTCTTCCACAGGTCACAGAAATTTAATGGCCCAAAAAAGGATTACTGATCAAATTCAACTCAGAAATGGGTTAGAGATAGTCCTTGACTTAGACCACAGTGGGGTCTAAGAACTTCCATTGCGAGGTGATACGGTTGTTAAATGAGTCACAACCAACGTTACGACCTTTTTGCTGAGGTTGTTAAGTGAATCAAATCCAGCTTCCCCTGCTGATTATGCTTTTCGGAAGCCAACTGGGAAAAAGCAATCATGTGATTCCGGACACTGCAACCATCACAAAGATATACCAAATGCCCAAATTTTGATCCACAGAGACGCAGCGATGGCCGTAAATGCAAGAAAGTCATAACTTGTTGGGTTTTTTTCAGTGCTGTGTTAACTTCAGTCATTAAACGAATGGCCATAAGTGGAGGGGTCCCTGTATTTTCTCTCCCTGAAACCTATGGATGAGTACATACAACACAGTAGACTAAATATGGTTGGAAGCCTTGAACCTAATTTCCTGTGAGTGCACCCAACTGGATGAACTTGGGAAGCCATGATTCAATAAACCACAGTTTAGCGTCTTACGCTAACGGCTGATGTGGGCTGCGGTTTCTGAGATAACGTTAAACCGCATGGCTTACGGGATTCGATCTTAGCACGGGACTTTCTAACAAAAGCTCTCCTTCATTTATGACTTCTATCCGACCACAATGCCCTTACCAAATCAAGATGATTCTTGGTGGGTGTGATGGAAGTCAGGTCTTCTCTCAACTGTTCTGCAAAATGTCTTCTTCTGCCGGCTGCTTCTCTCTGTTTTCGGTAGACCTCTTGAAGTTTCTTGTTTCTCTCTTCTTGGGCTTGCTTTGAGGTCCTCCTTTCTTCTCGGATCCTCCTATTTCTCTCAGCGGCCTTCTGGTCCATAAATTCGCGGAGCTGTTCAGGACTATAAGGCTTCTTCCTGGCCTCCACCAAGGTGGTTGTGGGTTGGAATTCTTTCCTCGGAGTTTCACTTCTCAAGGAAGACCCATTCCGTCTTCCCTTGCCAGGCCTGGAGGTCTCTCTCATGCCCATCATCTTAGCAGATGCATTTGGAATCTTAGGAGAAGGCGTGGTCTTCAACCCATCGGAGGAACCCTTTGTAGGCCCTGCTTTTCTCGCTCTTCCTGCCGATCTTGGATGGTTTCCATTCTTCTTCTCTGTATCTGGAGCTTTCTGGCGCCTTCTGGTCCATTTCTGTGTCCAGCCAGGGTTCATCCAGTCTTGCCATTGATGGTTTAGTTGGGCAGTGTGTCTCTCTTGTTTTGTCTTCTTCATCATCTCAGGCTGTACAGCTTGACCATTTTCTCTGAAGCTTCGACCTGACTGGGATGCTGTGAACGGATCCCCCTGAGATTCTGGAGGAAAGAAGGCACACCTGATTCAGCCATGTCGTCAGCCGTCCCAACTTGGTCAATTAGAAAAGAAAGACCCTTTGGGATGATCAGCGAGGAAAGGACACCTGTCCTGTACTCAGAGCTGCACGTGGAAGGCCTGATTGCTCCCAGGAGAAAACCCTCCAATGCTCCCCCCACCTTTGCCAGAAATTTAGGAACTAAATGATCAAAAGAGTGAGGGGGAAAAAACACATGATGATCTTCTCTGCGCATCTTGTGTTCCTTCTGAATGCCTCCTTTTTGCAAATGTATTCTGTGCACTTGGAGAAGGGGAGGAGGGAGGGGAGGAGGGACAGAAGGAGAGAAGAAATAAGGACAAATGGTAGGCAGGAAGGAATAAAGGAAGGAGAAAGGGTCTGAAAAGGAAGGGAAGGGTACACATTATCTTTCCATGCCCCTCATATCATGACAATCTGATGAGAACTCCCTTCAGCAAGACCTGAACCAGAATAAGTGAAATATATAAGCTTTTATATGTATCTAAAAGTACCTTGGAGAGGCTCTGTTCCTTTGCTTTTCAATTCACTTTTCAGATTTTGATATTTCAGTGGTGGGCCAAGAACGTTTCTAGCCAGTTTTTGGCCTTCCCTCCAAGCAGATACTCCAAATAAAGAAACAGCTGGAATTTAAACACAAAGAGAAACCTTCCAGAAACAGACACAGGCAATGAGAAAGGCAGGCAGGCAGGCAGGAAGGAAAAAGATGGAAAGGAGGGAGGGAGGAAGAAAGAATTGGGAGGGAGGAAGGAAAAAAGGCAAAGTAAAAGAAAATGAGAAGAAAGGGAGGGAGACAGGAGGTTAAGAAATAAAGAAAATTAGCTAAAAAAAGGAAAAGAAAAAACTTTCAAACTTTTCAACAATTATAAACCAATCCATGGCTGGCTCAAGAATTGTGGGAGTTGAACTCCACAGGTCCTAATCTAAAGGAAACCCCCCACCCAAGGCAAAAAATGTACAACTCCTTCAGAGATAATTGTTCACAAAAAAACTACGACGCTCGTCCAAAGAGAAAAGAGAAATGAATCTTGACACTTGGAGATCCAAAATGAGAAACATCCTCGAACTAGGCTTGACGGAGGCCGTCAGATCAAGAAAGGCTTCTGGCGCCCCCTGCTGGAGCTTCAGAACTACGACAGTCTGTTTGGAGCGGAAGCCCCCACTTGGCCAAGAGCATCCAAGGGCTACAAGCCACCGGATTGTGCCCAGCAAGGCTGGCTCCTGATTCCATGAATATTTTATCCCCAGGTTGACTTAATTTTTTTGTTAACTGCTGCAAATCTCCAATTCATCAAAGCTCCTCCGACCTGCGACCTCTCATTCATCTGCTCTACCTCGTCACTGACAGCCCTTAATGGCCGGCAAAGCTTTCCAGGGACCCTGACAGCTACCATGATGGATGCCTCGCGTGGCCTGGGACAATTATGACCTGCCCTCTTAGGAGAGAGACCCCCGGCCATTTTTCAAACGATCCATTAAAACAAAGCGGGAGGGGGGGTAAGGTTGGCGGGATGGGGAGGAGACAGCGGGGGGAAATTATTAAATTAAATTATTTAATTTTAATTCCTCCCTTCTTCTGTTTTGTTTTTCCACCTTCTTTCCCTTCCTTCCTTCCTTCCTTCCTTCCTTATCTCCCTTCTTTCCTCCCTTCCTTCCTTTCCTCCCTTCCTCCCTCATGTCCCTTCCTCCCTTCTTTCCTTTTCTTTCCTCCCTTCCTTCCTTCCTCCCTCCCTCCTTTATCTCCGTTCCTTCCTTCTTTCCTCCCTCCCTCCCTCTCTTCTTTCCTTTCCTCCTTCCCTTCGTTATCTTCCTCCCTCCCTCCCTCGCAGCTCCTTGACTTGGAAGGTCTGAGGATTCCTGCCTTGAGCAGAGGGCTGGACTAGCGGATCTTCAAGGCCCCTTCCTACCCATGATTCTATCTGCCTGACGCAATTCACACCATCTACGTTTCTTCCAAGGTCTCTTCCTCTGCCTTCCCCCACCCTTCTGCTTTTTGCCCCGAGAGCTTCCCTTTACATCGAAGTTTAAACCATTTGCTGGGCCTGTTTCTTCCTCTCCGTGAGCTCACCTCTCTCTTTCTCTGCCTTCCGGGAGGAAGATGCCGAGTTCTGGCCGGTTCTGAGTTTCTTTCCTGTTCTTTCGCTGTGACCTTCACCAAAGAGAAAAGATTATGATACATGATAGGGGTGACCAGGTGACTACTTACTTTTACTCCCTGTTCGCAACGGGATCCCTTCCAACTCTGTAATTCTATTCTAAAAGCAACGAAGAATAAGACATCCTAGACTAACCTGGGCAGGCTGGAGCTGAGAAGGCTCCAGCTTTGCAGACCTTCCTCTTCAGAGGTTTCGCGCTCCGAGATTCCCCTTCCAAGGGGAAACTGGGGCTGTTCTTTCCCGGAAGGTGAGGGACGCATTTGCGCCGCTGGGCAAGGATCATCTTCTTCAGAGCCCGCAGCTTCTTATCACAAGGACAGTTCTCCTTCAGGCACCTGATCCTACAAGCCAGGTGCCGAGACAGGGCAAGAGGCGAGCAGGGCCGGAGAAGAAGGGCGCCATCCGCAGCCGGAGAAGGGACCCTCCTTTCCTGGTGGACGGAGCATGGTCGTCTGCCTCTTTCTTGGCCTGGCACGTGGACTTGGCTCCAGAATTCAGGCCCCAACATAGGTTCTGCAGAGAGTAAGAAATAGAAATAGAATGACAAGAGTTAGAAGCCGCCCTGAGTTTTCGGAGAGGGGCGGCATATAAATTTAATTAATTAAATTAAATTAAAGGGGCCTTGGAGGTCTTCCAGTCTAACCCTCTGCTCAAGTAGGAGACCCTATACCATTACAAAGAAATGATTGTCCAGTTTCTTCTTGAAAACCTCCAGTGATGGAGATGTTCTCACCACTGCATTGCATTTGGTTGGATTGGGTCCTGTGTTCAAGTCCGTCAAGATCCTTCAAGAAGATTCAACCTGTCTTCTAAAGGGTTGGCTATGTGCTAGTCGTTCCCGACTCTAGGGGGCGGTGCTCATGTCCGTTTCAAAGCCGAAGAGCCAGCGCTGTCCGAAGACGTCTCCGTGGTCATGTGGCCGGCATGACTCAACGCCAAAGGCGCACGGAACGCTCTTCCCTTCCCACCAAAGGGGGTCCCTGTTTTTCTACTTGCATTTTTTAACCTGCTTTCAAACTGCTAGGTTGGCAGAAGCTGGGATAAGTCACGGGAGCTCACCCCATTACGCGGCACTAGGGACTCGAACCGCCGAACTGCCGACCTTTCGATCGACAAACTCAGTGTCTTAGCCACTGAGCCACCGTGTCCCTTTTTTTCTTTTATTTACTTACTGAGAAAATGTATATGGCTGCCCAATACACTGTAGCTCAGAAATAAAACCCTATTACAAAACCGAATAATCCCCCGCCCCATCGATAACAATCAAACCAACAACTTTCTTGGTGTTACCAAAATCACACCACGAAGTCCCCAAGGCCATTGCCAGCAGCGTCGTATGGATCTCCAATTTCCACTGTTTCTCCCTCGTGTTGCCCCGGAGGGAGAAGAAATGGTGCAATTCGGAGTCTCTTTCAGCGGCTGGCAGTTAAAAAAAGCTTCCGATGAATGTTTTCACTCCCAGCAGCTGTGTGTACAAAACACAGGCCTGGGCTTGCCAGAAACTGGTATTTTGGGCAGTTGGCAGAGAGGAGGAGGAGGAGGAGGAGGAGCTTGGCAGGAAGAGACAAAGTGCCAAGGTGGTTTTCTCCACAGCCTCTGCCACGGACGTGGAGATGGGAAACTCATCCAGCCCAGCCTTCAGTGGCTCACGGTGGCCGAGAGACCCTTGGTTGAGGTATCACAAGCACGGACACAAGAGCCTCCTATTCCACTCTTGGTCCCACCACTTGCTCTTAAGAGATGCCGCTGGGGGTTTATGAGCGAAGAAGCACCCCTGGCTTCTGTTTACACATTTCTAAGTCGCCCGTTACGGCTCAGGGGTTCTGAATTCAACAGCCACGGATGGTCTTCCTGTACCTTGACATCAACCCGTAAAAAAGGCAGGCTAAAATTGCATAATCCCCATAAAATATCTCTCTGTAGCTCAGAATTGAACTGTGGAGTCCTTGGGTGCTCTCCTGGGTTGTTTGTTTGCTTGCAGACATTTAATGACCCAACTAGGTAACATCATCAGTGCAACCGAGTGTGTGGTTCGCTCCCCTGTTTATACTCCGTAGTGTGCCTTGCCAGTGTTATTTTGAGGTTCGGTCTTCTCTTTGGTGGCTTCTTGATTAGGGTGATTATTCCCTGCTGGATTGTTTGTTTGGCATTAATCCTTGTCCGTTTGGGTGTTGACTGCTGGAGGGGAGGAGCTCTGGTCATTTTGGCTTGGTGCCTCCAAGATTAGAACCAAGTGGCGAGGGGTGAAGTCCGAAATTTTTCCCTACCAGTTCTGTGAGTGTGGCAGGGGAAAGATATTGCAAAATCTCCATTCCCACCCAACTCCAGGGGAAGGATACTGCAAAATCTCCATTCCCTCCCCTGCTGGGGGAAGGATATTGCAAAATCCCCATTCCCACTCCACTCTGGGGCCAGCCAGAGGTGGCATTTGCCGGTTCTCCGAACTGCTCAACATTTTCGCTACCGGTTCTCCAGAACCTGTTAGAACCTGCAGGATTTCACCCCTGCAAGTGGGTCTCTTTATAAATGTGGAAATTGGGATCGTAGAAACACCCAGGAGCATAGAAGAGTCCAAAGGCAGATGCATGAATAAATGTGATAAATGTATTTATTCATATAACAAAACATATTAACTATATACAAAGGCTGTCTTAATATCCATTAGGATAGGGGGCACACAGCGTGTGTGACTACCCCTATCAAAGATCATGTCTCATGGAGAACAAACGTAAAAGAGAGCTTGGTGGAAAGGTTAGAGGGGGTTTTATACTCAGTGTAAGCCCCTCCTCTCCACATAGGGGTGGGGGCACTTTCTGCCTCCACTAGTGTCTGTATGATATATGTGCCAATGGCTTGCAAATACTTGACAATAAAGCATCTAAAGGTACTATAAGCTACATCTCAAAGCCCCAGCTGCATGCAAAAGAATAGTGGTTTATTCTACTCTGAGCAGGGGCTGGACTAGATGATCTCCCACCCTCCCGCACGACAATTCTATGATCTTTGGGGAGGAGCCTGTAGACGCTTCTCAGAGGGGAAGAGACAGGGCTTCCTTTAAATTTGCAAAGCCTCGCTTTTTACCAGGGGATGAAGTCAAAAGTTCCCGAGTCAAAAGTGACAACAGACTTACTCAGAGGTTATTGGGAATGTGGCTGAATTGATGCACGACACCCAGGAACACCAGCTTCCCTCTCTGGCTGGGTTCACCATCCCTGCAGGGGTGGGGTGGGGTTAGGGTCAGAGCATAGGGGAGCTGCGTGGATGCAAAGGGCCCTTCGCAGCTGCCTTACCTGCTTTTCAGCCAGGTAAATTCTCCAAGGAATCTTCCCTTCTCGCTTCCTTCTCCCACCAAGCAAGCAGCGGCTCTGAAGGCAGGCAGGAGCCCTGAATGGCGGCAGGAGAAGCGGGAAGGGACACACCTTTGTTTGGGGGCAGGTACCCAGGTAGCTAACAAAGAATCAACTAGCGCAAATGCACACGCACCGCCCCAACAGGCTTCTCTGCGGCTCACTTGGCCAGCAAGATCCCAGGACGGAAAGGAGGAAGAGGGTCAAAGAGAAAGGGAGACAGAGGGACCTTTAAGGCAGGGGTGAAATCCAGCAGGTTCTAACAGGTTCTGGAGAACTGGTAGCGGAAATTTTGAGTAGTTTGGCAAAGACCACCTCTGGCTGGCCCCAGAGTGGGGAGAGAATGGGGATTCTACAGTATCTTTCCCCTGGAGTGGGGAGGGAATGGGGATTTTGCAATATCCTTCCACTGCCACGCCCACCAAGCCACACCACACCCACCAAGCCATGCCCAGAACCGTATAGTAAAAAAAATTGGATTTCACCACTGCTTTAAGGCCAACTCATGCATCAAAAACAGAGAAGACACACAGAGGAGGGGGACCCCACATCATTGATGCACTCCTGCACCCCAAAGTCGGTACGCTGTCAGGTAAAATGCTACCGGTTCAGGCCGGTTCGCCTGAACTGGTAGTAAGAAGAGTAAAAAAATAAATAAATTCCAAAGATCAGCTGAGTGACGCGTGATCATCGGAACCTTTTTTTAAAAAAAATTTTTTAAAGCATTTTTAACTACTGGTTCTGGAGAATTACTTTAGAGGTGCGAGGCAAGGCAAGGAAATTTGCACGAGGATTGGTTGAAGTGTTCACCCCCTCCCTATGACATGCATCGATGGAACTGAGCGACAAAGCCCCTTTGAGCCACTGAGGGGCAGTCGAGCATCGTCCCTGAAGGGTTTGAGATGGGGGGGGACACCCCAAAAGCACCAGTGGAGACAACTGGAACTGCCGCCTCCTTTGCAGACTTCCTGAAGATTTTTGCAAATCAAATTTATTCCCTCAGAGGCTGCTTGAAAGGTTTTATTTCTGACGCTTCTCTTAGTTTACAAGGAAGTTGGGGCTTCAAACAAGAGTCCGCCTTACCTGGAAAAGAGACGGTTGTCTCCTTGGTCAATCCAGGGTGAGGGTTAAGTGTTGACCTTGGAGTCCTGTGCTGAGCCAGGAGATGGTCTGGATGCCCTCAAGGGTACCTTCCCACCTGGATGTCTACGGAGACTCTCGGTCATCCAGGTCATGGTTGTCCCCAAGATGCTTTTTCCAAAGGCAACTGGACTTTTGTTTTTTTTCCTTGAAGACATTTTGCTTCTCATCCAAGAAGCTTCTTCAGTTCTGACTGGTGGAGAATGGAAGGATTTACATGAACCGAAGAAGCTTCTTGGATGAGAAGTGAAACGTCTTCAAAGAAAAACCAAGAAAATCCAGCTGCCTTATGAAAAAAGCACCTTGGGGGGTTTCCTACCAGGATTTTGACAGGATGAATCCCGTCGCTAGCGGAGAACCCACTGGTCCAAAAAGCTGGTGGCCCAGCCTTTTGAGGAGAGGAAGGGGAGGGGTCTTTATTTTGGCAAGAAGTTAGTCTGGAGGGCCAGAGGCCTTGGGAGGGGAAGGCTTTTCAAGCTGCTGGAAGGCCAGCTGTTCTCACCGGAGTTGAGCCAAAGGCAAACTGGCCATCCAGGGATGGCAGCTCCATCAGAACAGACGGTGGTCCCTTCCCTGCCTGGTACCAATACTCAGAATGGGGGGGGGGGAGGGGGCCTTTGGACTCGGATGCTTCCGGAGGGAGGGAAAGGGGGGCAGGGGGTGGGCAGCCTTTAACAGGCCACAGATAAGAAATGAAAAGCCCAGGCTGGACAGGAAGTCTGGGAAGTGGAAACCCAATCAGCCAGGAATCAAATTCATCATGGACTCCGCCGTACCAGTCCCGCAGGTACCCCTGTCCCCCCCCCACCATCCGCTGCCCCTCCCCACCCCAAAAGAGATTCATTTCAGAGGCATAAATGCTTCCAGGTTGCAAGGGAGATGCCACAGGTCAAAAGAGCAGGCGGGGCAGGCAAGCTGGGCTCTGGATTGGGGGTGGGTGGGGGTCGCATGGCCCCCACTGGGCCATGCATTAGGGGATGATGGACCCTCCTGTTAAAGGCTGGAGGGCGTCAGGGCTGGCTTGGCTGTCCTGCTTAATGATGGTTTGTCCAGGGCACAAAAGATGTGAAATGAGGCTCACCATCCCTGGGGTTGGGCTCAAGCTATGAATTTACCATCGACCAGCTCGGGGGTCAGTTCTGGCTGCCCATGGGCTGGAAGAGGCCCCAGTGGGATGGGGAGCCCCACAGGCAGCTGCGGTCAAGGCCAGAGCATTGTTGGACCCCCTCCCCAAATCATAACCAGATCCTGGCTTAAACATTGTCTGATGCCTCTGCGCAAAGGAGCCGGTCTCCCCGATCCGGGTTTGATTCTCATTGGGACAACAAAGTTGCTGGGTGTTCCTGCCCCCTCCCCACATCGACTTTCTGGAAGTCAGGGGGGAAAATAAAACAGGTTAACCAAGCAGCTGCAAGGCAGCAATTTAGCGTATGGGATCATTTACCTGATTAGAGAGTTTATTTTATAGAAATTGCTTCAGAATGGGTCGGCGTCCGGGGAAGGGGCTAGCAAAGGCATCAGTCCCTCTATATGGGGGGGGGGGTGTGTGTGTGCAAAAGCCCCAGCCGCCAGGAAAGGCTTCCTTGCCCGTTGCTTCCGCGGCACGAGAGACCCTTAATTCAACACGGATTAAGAAGTCTTGCCAGGGGTAAGCCATGAAAAGGGATCTCCCTGGAGTTTCCTGCTGCTCCCCCAGGAAAAAGTGGATGGGATGCTCTCGGTAGCCAGGATAGTCAGATGTGACAGGTGAATGTGCAGGTAAAGGGTCCCTCCTAGAGGGGTTGTTGAAGTGTGGGGGGAGGGGCTCCATTCCTGCCACTTTCACCATTCTTGATCCTTCCTGGTATCATTGGCAGGGTTGATGAAGAACAGGAGGACGGGAAAGCAGAGTTGGCAGCTTCAAAGGGGCAAGATTTAACCCCCTCCCCTCAAAAGGGGGGCTATCTAGCCATAGGAAGTCCTTATTTATTTATTTATTTATTTATTTATTTATTTATTGTCGCATTTCTATGCCACCCCACTCCCAAGGGACTCCCTTTCCTCTCAACTGGCGAGTTTAACCTGGGTAGGGATGGAATGGGGAACTGCGAGAGAGTTGGGCTTGGCATGTGCCAACTTCAGCTAAGGCTCCCTGTTTAGCCACAAAAGGCGGTTTTGAACATGCCCCCCCACCCCGGTATGGCTTTCGTGGCACTGAAACGGCCGTTCTCTGCCTCACAGCTTCTACAGCCGCTGGCCCCGTTGATGCCAGCTGGTTTTGTAATCCGATTTATACCTCCAATCTGCACTGGAAAGAATTGGGACATTTTGGGAAATTTATCAAAAGGGAAGAAATAAGGAAGGAATAGAAGACAATGAAAAAGTAAAAGGTAAAGGTTCCCCTTGCACATATGTGCTAGTCTCGTTCCCGACTCTAGGGGGCGGTGCTCATCTCCGTTTCAAAGCCAAAGAGCCAGCACTGTCCGAAGACGTCTCCGTGGTCAGGTGGCCGGCATGACTCAATGCCAAAGGCGCACGGAACACTGTTCCCTTCCCACCAAAGGTGGTCCCTATTTTTCTACTTGCATTTTTTACCTGCTTTCGAACTGCTATGTTGGCAGAAGCTGGGACAAGTCACGGGAGCTCACCTTATTACGCGGCACTAGGGATTCGAACCGCTGAACTGCCAACCTTTTCAATTGACAAGCTCAGCGTTTTAGCCACTGAGCCACCATGTTAGGTTAGGACTCTCTAATTCTCTCTGTGCTGGCCCCTAACTTCCTGGGTAGCCCCCACCCACCTTCTGTCTGTCTGTCTGTCTGTCTCCATCCATCCATCACCCGTCATTGATATCTATCTATCTATCTATCTATCTATCTATCTATCTATCTATCTATCTATCTTCCACACTGAGAGCTTATGCACCAAAGACAAATTCCTTGTGTGTCCAATCACACTTGGCCAATAAAGAATTCTATTCTATTCTATTCTATTCTATTCTATTCTATTCTATTCTATTCTATTCTATTCTATTCTATTCTATTCTATAGCTATCCATTCCATCTATCTCATCTATCACCTATCTATGCATCCATCCATCCATCCATCCACCCATCCATCCTATCTATCCATCCATCCATCCATCCATCCACCCACCCACCCACCCACCCACCCACCCATATACCTGTCATTTATCCATTCACACACACACACACATTTACACAAATACAGGAGGAGATTTTAATGCGGGAAGTTCTCCCTTCATTTGCATGTGTTTGGCGCCTGGCACCACCACGGGTGCCGAGGTCAATTGAAACTCAAGAAAAAGAGGAGAAATTTTATGCAAAACTGTTGATTGCATTTGTATGTAATGAAACCATCCAATATTCATCCGCCTCTGGGCGCTAATCGGGAAGGAGAACCGGGGGACGGGAGAGTGGCTGGGAAGCTGTAATGAGCTTCTGTAGTGATTAAAAAAAGCACTTCAGCCCGCCGACAAGCCAGCCCGAAAGCGCCTCTAATCAACACTGAATTTCGGAGGCAAAGCGATTACGCCGCGTCTTTCCCCCTGCTCGGCACCCTGTCAGAGAGGGCCGCGCGCCTGGTAAACCCGGCCTGCCAAGCCCGCACAGCGCTCATTTGACAGGAGGCATGAAGAAGCACAATCAGGGAGCCAGGCGCCTCCGTCCCTCACACAAAAGCAATCGAGCCCTACCACCCCCTCCCAAAAAAAAACGAGGCTCAAAGGAGGAGTAATCACCTCTCTTTTGAACTTCCACATCGGCTGTGGCTGATGCGGCCTGCCGTCTTTCCTATCCAGCCCTGGGTTGGTTGTGTGTGTGTGTGTGTGTGTGTGTGTGTGTGTGTGTGTGTGTGTGTTTTTGGTTACATACCAGGCAAAATGATTGCTTGGTTATTGTTCAGCCTGGGCCGATGGCTGTATTCACACCCCTGGCACCCGCGTCCAGGTCCATCCTGCCAGGGAGTCAAGCGATTGCGTTGGCTTTCCTCCCCGCGTCTTTTCTTTCTGGCACACAGTGGACTCGCAAAAGGGTTTGGCAGGAAGCAAAAGAAACCAGAGTTTCTGTCTTTCGCAACAGGCCGGCTGTTTTTAATGCCCGGAGGCGTGCCATAGGTTCGCCATCACGACTATAGAGAGAAGTTTGGCTTCTGCTGCCACCGGCAATCATGCTGCCCTTTCTAGAGGGAACGGACCGTTCAGTGCGTCAGCAAGAGAAATACTCTTAATTTCAGCCTTCCAATAAGCCCAGGCTAGGTCTGGAGTATCCATTCACATGAGTCTTTGCGGCCACCACAACATAAAAGGGTAAAAGGCTGTCTTTGCGCCCTGCTGGCTGAGAAGGCAAACCAACATCCGTAGCTAGAAAGTGGGGAATCCAACTCATCTAAAATAAATGAGCTTGCCATTTCAGGAGAGAGTTTGGGGGGCGGGGGGGGCTCCCCAGGATGTGCCCGTTTCCATGCACTCTGGCGCTGCTCAAAAATGAGGGGTTCAACAAGGAGCCCTCAGGTCATTCAAACTGGCTTTATTTAATATAGGAAATTCCTGACCGATTTATGAAGCCCTCCCCTCCCCCCCCAAAAGCATCCTCAGTTTCTCAGGCAGGAGGGGCACAACAGACCATTAAATCGATGATTGTTCGTGATCCTTCTGTGATCCTAAATGGCTTCTGGGCCCGTGGCAGCAGGGCCACGCTATGCTGTTGACGACGACGGAGCTGAGATAACAACTATCAGGGAGCCAAACTCTCTTTTTCCGGCCCACCTCAAGGCTAAACCCCCTTCCTCGGTCCTGAGCTTTGATTCGCTGCCCAAAGTTGCTTCCCGCAGTTGAAAAATCACTACTGACCGTTTAGCCAGAAGAAAGCAACTTCTGGTGACCTCTGAGAGAGAGAGAGAGAGGGAGAGGGGGGGAGAGAGAGAGAGAGAGGGAGAGAGAAAGAGAGAGAGACCCTAGGAAAGCAGCTCCTTCGTCTTTGCAGCCAACAGCTTGTCCATTTCGACTGTGGCATCCTCGGTCATTTGCTGAATCTGAGGCAAATTGAGAAAAGAACGCTTTGTGAATTCTTCTTTTTTTAGAAATACGCCGACAGGTATCAAATAGCAACAATCACACAGAGATTTTCATGCGAAGCGTGAGAATGTAGGGATGTCCATCATCATCTTCTTCTAACGACCCCATAATCCCCTGCGGGGTGGAGTGTCCGGGAAACTGAATGGAGCTGAGTATTTACTAGCCGGATGCCCTTCCTGTCGCCAATGCGGAGTTTTGTTCCGCAGACAAATTCTCATCGTGCCCAGAGAGAGAAATAACCTGCCTCTACCTAGGATCGAACTCACAGACCTCCTGAGTAGGAGGCAAGAGCTCCACCTCTAGGCCACCGCACCACTCAAATGTAGGGACGTCCATCTTGGTCAGAAAAATAAAGGCCGGCCACCAAATGAGGACACGGCTGTCCAGAGGCAGGGAGACCTCTGATGTGAGATGACACATTTCCGTGTTCTGCGAGGGGCCCCTGCCAGATCAGGCCAGGCCAGCCTAGTGGTGAGCACCAGTCCCTCAGTACCTGCTTCTCTATCAATCGGATGGTGTCTTCCGACGTGGTGCTTTTGGATTTCTTCGTCTGGTTCATGGCCCCGGTGCGCACTTTGCGCAGGGACTCCTTGGCCTTGTGGGTGAGCTGCTTGGCGACCGTGGCCAGGTTCTCCCTGTGTTCGCGGGTGATTCTGACGGGAGAAAAGCGAAGGAGAAAAGGACCCTCTTGGGATGAGCCTAAACCTTCCACGGCACGGTGGAGCCGTGCATGAAAATGCCCAGAGATGCAAATTTGAAAACAATGGAGAAAATGTTTGAAAGATTAAGAAGGCTGAACCTCACAGAAGGAAGAGGCAGCTGGAGGATGGCAGGAGTGGCTGCAAGGTATTTTGGAATAATATCGGACAAGAGTTTGCACTTCTGGCTTCTTTTAATGACTGGAGTTTCTGGAGCTGTGGAGATCACGCCCTTGCCTCAGCAGACACGATTTGGGTGGCACCCTCCCTCAGGAGGCAGCCTGGCAATCAAACCCCTGGGGCTCGTCCCCCAAAAGAGTGACAGTGGCCAGTTAAAAGCGAAGAAAGTGGGAGAGGGAGCTGCTCAGATCTCCTCTGTTTTGCCTGTTCTCCTCCTCTCCAGGAATCCAGATTGGAAGATGACCTGGGAGCATGTTAACAATCAGGCTGCTGCAATTAGGAGGATAATAGCCGCCTCCTTCAGAATTGGAGGAGGGGGAGAAGGGACGGCCGAGAGGGGCAGGAGACCAGGGACTGGATTGGATTGGGAGGGGGGGCAAAGGGATCCCATTCCATCTCCTTCCGTCCCAAACGCACCATTGGCTTTTCTTAAAGAGAGTCGGGCTGAATAACCGCACTCTTCATGGGCTGGTGCTAAGGGGCAGTCCACAGCTTTCAATGTGAGCATCCACACAAACAGCCGACCGGCTTCCTTTGTTTAAACGTAATTTAAAATACCAAAGCACCTTGCGAAAACGTCAGCAAACCAGGCAGGTTTGAAAAGTTGCCTTAAAGGGATATTTGAAATGGCCTGACAGAGCAAGCAAGTCTTTGGCAGGCCTAGCAAGAAGAGATGGAAAGCTGCCTTGCAATGGGAAAATTCTGGGGTGCCACACTAGGCAGCCCCCGACAAGAGCTCTTTCACACATACACCCCTCTTCCGAAGCGTGGAAGGAGACAAGAAGAGGATCTGGCCCAGTGATGGGATGCTCCCGGTTCGGGCGAGCCGGTAGTGGTGATGATGTGACGTCAGCGAACCGGTTCTCTATGACTGTGAGCTGGGCCCTCCCACCCTCCCCCGCGTTATTCCTGCCTTTATTTCTCGTTTTTTAGCCCAGCTGATAGGCGCTGCAGAGAGGATTGCTGTGCCTCAGCTGGGCAGAAATCTAATGCGCTTGCGCAGAGCGGAAGTTCGGCGTGCGTGCGAGCAAACCGAGAGAACTGGTGGTAACACCGCTTGGAACCCACCACTGATCTGGCCATCCTAAGGGGCCATTCAGCAGGCAAAATCGCCCGAGGTGTTTTGGCCAGGGAGGGACTGAGAGGAGGCGGCTGAGTGGCTTACTTGGGAACTGGCACGCGAATCAACAGCCCATCCGCTTCCGGGTTGAGATTCATCCCGCTCTGTTGGATCGCCTTGACGGCCGCAGCTGTGCTCTGCAACAACGCAGAGATAGAGAGGGGAAAAAATGGCAGGGGGAATTAGCAAATAATTATTACCAGATGCCAAGACTCCCCATCGGCGGAGAGCAATCCATCTTGACAGAACATGGAAACATTTAGTTTGGTTACCGGCGAGACCAGGAAGTTACATCGGCCCCTTTGATCAAACTGAATTGCAAGCTGCAGAGTCCCCCCCCACCCCCCACCCTTTCCTCCTGCCCCCAGGATCGAAGATATTGGTGTAGAGGCTTCGGGTGGGGTGGGGAAGAAGGAGACGGACCAGGCAAATGAGGGAGAAAGCAGAAAGGAAGATGGAAACCATCTTGACGGTTTGAGGCAACGCAGATAGCAAAGGAGGCAGCAAATCCTCCCGGGGGGCTCCGGACTCTTGCAAGATGGAGGAGGAAAGCAGATGAAGGATTCCAGGATGGGCCTTTGGCTGCCAAAGCCCTCACGTGGTCCTGTTTGGGGCTTAGAGGGAAGGCCTCAATCACGTTAACTCGTTCCACATTGCACCGGGCAAGTGTGAAAATAAAGGGGATTAGCACCAGGCCTGTTCTTCACATCTCTGGATTTTCTGGCAGGCAGTTGCTGGAAACCTCTGTGCCCCCCCCCGCCCCCGCCTTTCCTCCCCCAGGCTCAGCCTTTGTGCCACACGCAGCCCTTCGGCAGCCAGCAAAGCGAGGGCCGTGGGCTCTCCCCTGCATCAGAGGCGCCTAAGCTGGCCCTGACTCTCCTTTTGCATTTCTTAGCTCATTTCTCTTAACAGAAAACACCCTGTTTTGTTCTCTTCGGGGTTAAGAGAGGAGTGACAAAGCAAGGAAACACAACTCAAAAAACTCCCTGTCCTTGGAAAGCTTCCCTGCTCCTTTCTGCTCTGTTAATCCTCTTCCTCCAAAACAAATGTGGTTGCGTGGTTTGGTTCTGCACAAGCTCTGATGTCATTCATCACTTATGCAGTGATATCGAAGGGTGGAAGCCAAAAAAAGGATCTCTGCTCCCGAGGAACTTGCAGTCGGAGCCACCGCAGGCGCAAAGGCAGTTGTCCTGGCAGCCACAAGCGGGCAGGAAGCCAAAGAGGGAACAGTAGCATTTTCCACACCCAGGGGGTTCCTGGGAGGTTTGGATCTGCCAGGGGGGAAGGAACAAGAAATCTACTCACTTCTGGAAAGCTGCTCATGTTGACCACAAGAAGTTGTGCCGAATGCTGGGAGATTTGTGCAAGCTGGCTCAATGGAAATTTCCCATCCTTGGTGGTCACGATGATCGAATCAAGAGCCCCTGAAATGAAAAATACAACGGCAGGGAAACCCTTTGCGATTCCGACTCAGGTGTTAGCGTTCCTCCCCTCTTTAGAATTGTGGTTTTCATCTTGTATCGCTTTGGGATCAACCTGAAAGGCTCTCGATATTCAGCTCCTTCTAAAAAAAATATACAGAAGTAAAAACATCCGCAAAACAGGGTCTGTTGCAAATGGCTGGCTTCTGAATTATCCGATGCCTGTTAAAAATCCACCCGTATGTTCCCATTCCCTGGTTCTTTCAGGCAGAAGAGAATGACTGTAACCTTGTTGCTGATATCCTTAAGATTTACATTGACTGTTTCCCTATGACTATCATTAAGTGTTGTACCTTATGGTTCTTGACAAACGTATCTTTTCTTTTATGTACACCGAGAGTGTACGCACCAAAGACAAATTCCTTGTGTGTCCAATCGCACTTGGCCAATAAAGAATTCTATTCTATTCCATTCCATTCCATTCCATTCCATTCCATTCCATTCCATTCCATTCCATTCCACGTTCTCTTTCATTACATCCTGAACCTTCACGTGGTCTAGGGCAGGGTCTCCAACCTTGGCAACTTTAAGACTTGTGGATTTCAACTCCCAGCTTTGCTGGCTGAGGAACTCTGGGAGTTGAAGTCCACAAGTCTTAAAGTTGCCAAGGTTGGAGACCCCTGGTCTAATGGGATCCTTGAGTAAGAGCCAGGCAAAAAACAACAACAACAACAGAATTTTAAGCAGCAGGATATTTTAAAGTTTGATATGAACATATATGTGCTGTTGGGCAAGAAAATAACATGAGCAGCGCCCTAAAAGCTGCAGAGAGAAATTGCTCACCTGGGTTGGTTCTGATGCTCAAAGTTTTGTTGAAATTTTCCTGCAGGGTTTTGACCACCGAGCTCATCTCTTCGTTTAACTCTTCCAGGCTGATGATGTCCTCTACCAAGGCGGTGTTGATGTTGACGCGGACCTGACCTTTTCCTTTAGCTGCAGAGAGCAGAGAGCAGAGCCAAGTAGTTTGCTGACTCGGGGCTTCTTCGGGCCTCCTTCGGAAGCACCCTTGAAGCAAGGCCGTCTGTTCCACATAGTGACCTCTGCTAACCCCATCCCACCCTCCATCATTAGAGAAGATTAAGCATCCTCCTATCGCTCTCTCATCCTGGGCTCCAAAGCCCTAAAGGTTTTGGATGGATACCTGTGGAGATTCTCAATCATCCAGGCCAGGGCTGCCCCAAAAGTGCTTTCCCAAAAGACAAATGGAACTTTCTTGGGGGGGTTTTTCACCCTAGAAAATATTTTGCTTCTCATCCAAGAAGAACTGAAAAAGCTTCTGGTTTGGGAGGTGAAATGTTTTCAAGGAAAAAGAAAACAAGAAAGTTCAATTGCCTTTTGGGAAAGCGCCTCTGGGACTTTTGAGGAGGGAGCATTTCAACCCTTGGATCCAACTGTCTCCCCCTTTGATGTACTACCCACAACAACTTCTTTGAAGTAATACAACTGTCAGTTATGGGATTTATAGGTTATAGGATCAGGAATAGAGCGACTTTAGTCTGTGTATGTTTTCTTCTGTTGGAGATGGTGAGCCTCCCTAAAAGGGGGAAGGAAAGGGGGAATTGGAGGCGGTGGTCCCAAGGGGCCCTTCTGCTTCCTTGACCTTTGACACCCACAGCTTTCCTCACCTTTAGCCTTCTTTGTGGCCAGGGTCCTGACTTGTGGGGTCTCGAGGGTCCGGCCCTCTTGGGAGCCCAGCAGCAGGAGGGGCCTGGGCTTCAGAGGGGCTTGCCAGGGGGGCCGACAGAGCAGGGCAGGCAACCGCCGGAGACTTCGGAGGGGCCCGGCCATGGCGCTACCACTGTTGCCCACCTGCAAAAGAGAGCAGAGCTTCGGTTAGTCATAATCATAAGTTTATTTGTCAAGCATATATAAGATAACAGGTAAAAGTATAAACATAATTTGAATACATGAAAAGAGTAAGTAAAAAGGAATATTAGGCCAGGCACGCTGGTGCACTTACGCACGCCCCTTATAGTCCTTGTTAGTCTGTGCCCCCTTGCTTGGTTAGCTGTCCCAAGGAGACAGCTGGGGGGGGGTGTCATTGCAGAGTGAAAGCAGGCCCCTCCTCTGCAGGGAACCCCCCCCTCCCAAAGCTCCTGGTTTTTCAAAGTGAGTTGAGACCCTTGCCCTCCTTCCCCAAATGATGACCCTATTAAAATATCAGCATTAACAGCAGCCGCACAACTTGGCTTGCTTGGAGACCAGGAGCCCCCCCCCGAATGGGGAGGGTGGGGGGAGGGTGGCCTTCCCTGCAAACCTGCCTCCCAGCCAAGCTGAATTTCTATTAATAATAATAATAATATTTTAATATATGAATCATAATAATAATTTGGGGAAGGAGGAGGGCACAGACCCCCCCCCCAACCACTATGATGGAAGTGGATTAAATCTATACTTGCCAAAAAGTGGGGTCTTCCCTTCTTCCGGCCCCGCCCACTTCCAGGACACGCCCCCTCGGTGCCTCCCTCCCTCCCTCTCTCCCCCCCCCACTCACCCCCAGCGCCGCTCCCGCTTCCTCGCCTCTATGGAGCAAGCAAGACAGAGGCGTGTGGAGAGGAGGGGGGGGGCTGTCGCACGGCCGTGACGTCATTCCTCCCGCGCGGCTGCTGCTGACGTCAACGCCGCGCGCCGCCGCGCGCCCCTTGGCGCGGGGGAGTGACGCGCGCGCGGAGCAGAGAGGCGCTGAGGAGGAGGAGGCGGCGATCGCGGAGGAGGAGCAGAAGGGGGCTGCACTCTGCACATGCCCAGAGGCGCGGGGTCTTCCTCACTCGCCCTCTCGGGAGGCTCGGAGGGGCGGACAACCGTGGGGCCCGGATGGCGGGCGCGGGCCGAGCCCCTCCGCAGAGCCTCCGCCTGGAGAACGCCTCGCTGCTGTCCGAGGGGGCCCTGCAGGACGGGCACCGCCTGTGGATCGGGAACCTCGACCCCAAGATCACCGAGTGAGTCCGCCGGGGAGGAGAGGGGGGGGGCGGTGGTTGGGGGGGCAGGGCGGCCCCTCAGCCCCTCTGGGGTGGAGCCAAGCCCCCCCCCACCCGAAGGAGGAGGAGGAGGGAGGCAGACCCCCTGGTGTCTCCTGCCGCCCCCCCCTCCCCACCATCCCCTCTCCGAGCTGCTTCTGAGCCCCTGGGACGGCTGGCCTTGGTCCCCACCCTCAGGACCCCGTGGGGGGAAAGACCCCCCTCCCTCCCCAGCCAAAAGACCCTCCCCAGCAGCCCCTCTTTCTGGATTGTTTCTGAACCCCTTTTCCTTGCCTTGGTCCACTGGGGTGGGGTGGGGAAGCCCTCCAAGGGAGCAATTGCAGCCCCCCCCCCTCCCCGGGCAAGAGACCCTCCTCGGGTCCCCTCTTGGGGCTGTTCTGCTGCTGAGCCCCTTTCCTTGCCTGGGACGGCTGGCCTTTGTCCCCTTGATCAGGACCCCGGTGGGTGGGTGGGTGGGGGGAGCGCTGTGCAGCCCCCTCCAAAGGAGCAAAGGCAAACTCACCCCCACCCCACCATCTCTAAGGCTGCAGCTGCCTGTGGCTCCCCCCCCCCCCACCCGCTCTGTTTCTGGTGGCATCAAACACGAAGTGGGTGCACGTTTGACATTCCCTTGGCCTCCCATGATTAGTGCATTTAAATTGCCTGGTAACATGTTTGAGCCCCTTGAAGTGGGGCAATTAAACACCGAGGAGGAGGAGGAGGAGGAGGCGAGCTTGATTGCCGGGAGGGAGATTAGCCAGCGGCATTGGGACAACCGTTTTTCCTCCCCCTCCCACCCCCACTTTGCCAAACAATCTCCGATTTATGCATTCCAAGTGGCTGTCTTGTCTTATCTCCCCGATATTGTCTGCCTCTCAGCTGTGGAAGCAATTTTTGCCCGGCTCCGTCTTCTTCTCCCATCGGCAAGTGCTTTTTTTGTTCCAAGTGCTCTTCTTTTCAGCTGGGCAGGGTCCTAATCGCGCCTCTAAGTGGGAATCCGTCATTAATGCCCTCTTGACGAGGATTCATTCAGGGCTGCGCTAACCGGCCTCTTCTCTGTTTTGCATTAATTACCATTTTTTGGCTCAGTGTTTGTATTGCTGAGGCTTCTCGGGGTTGAGCAATTTGTGGCGGCTGCTCAACTGATGGGCGCTCGCAAAAAGGGAGGCTTTTCAGCGCATGAATTTGTGTTGTGAAGTTTTTTGGAAGTTAAAAGCATCTCCGAACACAAGCGTACCGACGGGGCCAGTTGGATTGGCAGGCTTGGGAATCTGAGATTCCATCCAAAAAAAACAGGCATTGTGTGCATCACTGCCCTGGCTATTACAGCAGTTGCTTAGAGTTTTTAGTTTCTGCAAAATGATGTGCAATTTGATGAAGGTACGAAAACCCTTTGAGGTCTCCCAATCAGGTGCAAAATGGAACCTTTGGCATTGAGCCCACTTGATTTACGTTTTATGGCACAACAGAATTTACCTCCCTCAGTATTTTCACCCATTCAGAATAACAGAACAGAAGCTTCCGCGGTGCCCTTTCTGGCCCACTTTTGTGAGTTTCAGTTTGCTTCCGTTCACCTGTCTTCCAGGTGAGAATTCTGCCCTTCTGTGTTGATAAAACCTGTTTGCATTGCTTCCCTTAAGGGAAGCGAGGGGGGCCTCTTTACAGGCAAGAGGCCTCTCCACCTCTCCCTTGAAGGTCCACCCTGAGGAATTGTCCTCGCGTAAATGGCTTTAGCATGTGGCTGGGGCCATTCCCATATCCTTAGACGAGCATTGTTTGAAGCAACCTTCAACTCGGCATTTGAATAGCGCTTAGGGTGCCAGGAGGAAAACTGGCGGAAAAGGAAATGGGACTTGGACAGATTGTCTGGCCTGTGTTTTGGATGGCAGGAAGTAGGAACGGGGCCTACTCTCCTTCCTCTGCCTGGGGCTTCTGGTCCCAGGTACCCCATCAAAATAGCTCTGGTAATTTTCAGCAGCCCGACTTCCTGTTCCCTGTCTGTAATGCAGCTCTTCCCTTACTCAGAAACGATTTTAGCACCTTGTAAGTAACGGTCAACAATGTCGGAAGTGGGAAGTGAGAATCGGGCAGAGAGAGGGATTTGTAGAGGCAAATACTTACAGGTAGCTCCTAATCAACAAAGCAAGATCTGTGCAAATACAGATTCAGGAATTCAACAACTATTTTGTTGCTTCTCTGTCTAGCATGACAATTTGCCCTAAATAATATTCTTTCCTTGAGAATCCCGAAATCGAGTGTCGTAGGTTCCACAACAAGCAGCTCTGTGGAGAGAGGATCCTATATTAACCAAACATTCGAACTCCTGCCTGTCATTTCTTTTTCTTTAGACTCCAGATATGTTCATCTTGTGGTAGAAGAAAGTCAGAAATGGACTAGGCAAAGTGGGCAAGGAAAGATGCCAGGGACATTCTTAACCGCCCATACCAGAATCCTGCCGTCACTGAGCCTGGGGATTCACAAGCTCATTCCCTGGCACTCGGGTGGATGTGACTGAACGTTTCCCTGCCTTTCCCCTGGCCTGGAATTTAAGCAGGGAGACTTGGAAATTGCCGCTTTCCTCCGTTGCACTTTTGGGAGGCAACCCAGGGAAAGCCCCACATTGAATTCGGATGAATTTCAGGCTGATGAACCCAGACAAACAGGCCACAAAGTTGCCAAAGGAAATCTAGTCAGGTTCCTCAAGGCGAGTTGCTAGATGTTTTTCGTTTTGAGAACAGGATGAGCTGCGGCCGTTTGGGACTAAGGAAAACAAGCACATTTGCCAAAGAGAGGAGATAGTGGGGGGGGGAGGCAGGGGGCAGAGGGAGAATAGGGGTGTTT
The DNA here is from genome assembly GCF_029215685.1 of Pituophis catenifer annectens. Lineage (NCBI taxonomy): Eukaryota > Metazoa > Chordata > Lepidosauria > Squamata > Colubridae > Pituophis > Pituophis catenifer. The sequence goes on along the minus strand of NW_027256897.1, from coordinate 741,952 downwards.
TTATGCTTCTAACAATAGCTAATAAATCTTGAGATGACTTCCAGAAATAAGTAAGCCTAAGTTATATGGCATGTCTTCGTGGCTCAAAATGTTTCTCGGCTTATTGTAGGGACGATGCCCGCAAATTAGCTACCATATAAGGATAGATTATAGAAAAAAGAGTATTGTGGTTTAACTGTAGAGAGAGAGAGAGGTTAAAATATGGCTGTACTTATAATTGTCCGGAAGAATATCAGAAGCCACCTCTTTTCTGCCTTTTCTCTACTTTTCTTCAACTCTTTTCTCACACTTTTTTTTGCTTTCTCTTCGCTTTTTTCCATTTTCTTTTTTCCTTACTTTATAAATTGGGCCAGCTTACACACACACACACCCCATTCCTGGAAAATATCTGTGATTACCTGCTTTGAGAGACTGCTTCCATTCCTGGAATTTTCTCAGTCATTTCAAGGAAATGTCTGCGTTGGTGGGATCCCACAGGAAGAGGTACAGCTGGCCAGGGAAGCTGTGGATTCCCTTCACTCCCCAAAGGTCCCCGATGACCCCGTGTTGGCCCTACAATATTCCATTTGGCCACCTGACCCTGGACGTCAGCTTTTGGCCGCCGTCCTGAAATGCCTTCAGGCAAAAAAAAAAGAAGAGAAAAAAGAAAGAAAGGACAAACGTAGCTTTTCTTCTTTAATTGGGTTTCCATAACAGAATTGTTCATCTCCTTTATCCTCTCTTCCAGATATCACCTCCTCAAACTCCTGCAGAAATTCGGCAAAGTGAAGCAGTTCGACTTCCTCTTCCATAAGTCGGGAGTCCTGGAGGGGCAGCCCAGGGGCTACTGCTTTGTGAACTTCGAGACCAAGCAGGTAGGTTGAGCCTTTGCTTCACTTAGGTCAGGCCTTCAGACGTCTCTCTGGCCCAGCAGCCTTTCTCAAGGGATTTTTTTTTTCTCCCTCAGGAGGCAGAACAGGCCATCCATTGCCTCAACGGGAAGCTGGCGCTCTCCAAGAAGCTGGTAGTGCGGTGGGCTCACGCCCAGGTCAAGGTGAGCCTGTTCCCTGTCTCTGCCAGTGTCAGAGTAGGCCCCACTTTCTTCCCCCCGACAACAGGCTGCTGTTCCTTCACATCTCTGTGAAGTTGGTTGAGCTGCACAACAATCTTCATGTCCAGCACACGGTCTTGAGGAAGACTTCCTGAGGCCGGTTGCCTATTAAACAGCCACAGGGGAAAAGCCCTGTGGAAACCAACCTTTGCTTTTTTAATGAGTTTAACCAATATTACTTGACCTCCCGTGAGGTTCCATCATGACTAAAAATAGCCCATTGGTGCCACCGTCTGAAGGGCCACAAGGACATGCCTGCTTCAGCTGGGGGGTTAATTTCTGCTCTTTCTCCCCCCTCCCTGCCAGAGGTATGACCAGAATAAGAACGAGAAGACCCTTCCCATCAGCCTGGAGCCGTCTTCCAGCACCGAGACCCCCCAGTCCAACCTGAGGTAAGGTCTGCCTCTTAATTGTGGGAGGGGGGGAAACGGTCCTTTGACAATCAGCTAGAACAGACAGGACCCCCGAAAAGCAGAAGAGGGTTTTTTTGGTCCTGGACATTCTCCGTCCTAACATCTGGCTTCCCCTAGTTTAAAGAGTTTTCTTTTGAAGAAGCTTCAAGCTTTATGGCTGAATAGGGAAAGGACGCAAGCTTCATTTTTGCGGACTTTTATCTGGCACTGCGGTCGGAAGTAAAGCTGACTTTGAAAAGGCTGAACTTGCGAGCTCCCATTATTTTATTTCATGGGTTTCCTGGTAATGGTACTTCTTAGCTGCCTTTCAACCAATAACAACTTTGCCGTGTATCGTGTGTCATGGCTAGCTGTGGCTGAATTGTTATCTAAAAAGAACTTTTCTATATAAAATGGGGAAAAGGAGACAGGGCAGCTGAGGTTCGCCGAGTGCCAAGTAGCACAGAACACAGGAACACCTTCATTTGCTAACCTCAAATCCTTGAATGAACGTGGTGTCACCTGGCTATTCAGAGGGGCCAGGGACAGCGCCGGGGGCTCTTCTGGAGGAATGAGCCATCAGCAGAGCTTTCTCCCAGCAACCGGACAACCTCAATCTGCAGAATTAAATGCACCTCTGAGGGAGTGAGCATGTGGGACTCACAGCCACGGGAGCACGTGTGGGGATTGGGCGATTAAAGAAAAAGGACCTGGAGGAGGGTGTGGCTTGAACCCAGAGACAGCTGGGGGGGTGGATGGGAAACTAGCTCCTGCATGCATGGGCTTCTGACTCTAAATCCAGGCCACAGACAGGATGACGTTTCAGCCGCCTCTCTAATTCACTCTGCAGCGTCAGTACAAAAATCAAAGCCATTGAAACCAAGCTGAAAATGATGTCGGAGAATCCCGACGCGGAGTTTCCACCGGCGGCCCCCTACACCTACTTCAAGGCCCCCGAGAAAAAACGGACTGGCCCCTACTCCAGAGCTGCTTGGAAGTCCAAGAGATGATGAGGGGTGCTGTCGGCACCGTCCTCTGGCACTCTCGGCTGATGGAAAGCCAGGATTGGCGCTGCCCCGTCTTGGCCTTGTGTGGGACTGCTGCTCCTTTGCACACACGGAAGTCAACACTCTTCGGAGGAAACCGATTGTAACACATCCATAAATCTGTGTAGAACTTCTCCAACAAACTCGACTGGTTTAGTAGTAAAACCAGATTCCCCCCCCCCCCCACTCCCGTGTGGCTAGCTAAATGCAGCTCCAAAGTCCAAGACATGTGTTTGCGTGTTTCAGTATGTTTTCACCACTTCAGTATTTGTTTTGACCTGAAGATAACAAAGAGTTCTGATGAACTGATGGTCTGTCCAGAATATTCTCTCTATCCAGTAGAAAAAAAGGTGCTTTCGGTTGCCTGATCTTTCCAAGCAAGAGAAAATCAGAGTTTCTTGCACCTTGAAACCCAGGAAACTCCGAAAGGGGGCAATGAAATTGGTAATATTTGTCTGTGAGTAACAGCTGCATTGAACACATCTGGGCATCGGTGTATCCATTCTTTTTTTTTTCTTTTTCTTTTTTTTTAAGGGAACATCACAGGAATAAACTTTTAAAAGTGCACCTTGTTAAACTTGGATCATTTATCAAAGTCTCTAATTTCAAAACTGGTAAATTAATCAGAATTGGGGTGATTTTTTTAAAAAAACAAAATGTCTGTGATTAAGCATGGGAAGGACCAGCCAAAGAATTGGAGTGGAGAAATAGGGAAAATGTTAGCCTTAGGAGCAGCCAGGGATGCTGGGAGGAAAGACGCTGGGAGCTCTTGTGATGAGGAGGCAGTTGGAGACCCTCCATGGAGAGAAACTACCACGTACAAGTAATTAAAGAAGAGGACAACCCCCCCCCCCCCCCCCGATTATATGTCATATGAGCCGTTGAGGGAATTTCTGGCTAGGTAGAGAAGAAGGGAGGACGAGAGGAACCACTCCACTCCTCTGCCCAAAAACCACCTGCAGCCTTTGAGAAGACATGCTCGAAGATTTTGGTAGCCAGATCCACCTCTTACATTTCACATTTCTCTTTCTGCAAAGAATGTTTTTTTAATGAGCATCTTCACCTCCCTCAAATCACACTGACTCTTCTATGATTAAGGGGTGCTTCTGGATTTCAACCCTGATAGGTGTTGTGACCTAGGCTCACTTAGTCATTACAGGACACAATTAGTCTCAAACAAAACTATTTTATTATAACAGCTGAGAATTACTTCATTCCCAGCTTAGTCCAAATTAATTTCAAAACAAGTCCTTCAGAAAAAGTCTTTCGCGTTTATCACAAACCTTTTATCATCTTTGGCACCCTGCCAAAGGCCTTTCTTGGCAAAGCCCCACAAAGTTCAGAAACGAGCTGCCAACTGGAAAACAGATTTAGCAACGTTGCTAAAGAGCCTTCGCTGCTCTTTTAAACCTTATGGGAGGGGCCAATCATCTGGCCTTACTCCTGAGTTGTCCGTTTTGCTTTAGTTGCTCTTGCCTTCTGGCAGCTCTGCACATGCGTGTACTAGGAACAGACTCCTCCTGTTCCTCTGCCTCTCTGCTGTCCGACTCTGGAGGCCCCAGAGTCCGTGCATCACTCCCAGATGGCCCTGGCCCCATCTCTGCCCCCGACGCAGAGCCCTCCTCTGGGCCTTCCCCAGACTCCAGGACTGGCCCATGGTCCTCCCTAGCCTCCTCACTGTCCAACTCCGCTGCTAGTTCCACGGGCTGCTGGCAGACCACAACAGTAGGGCAGGGTAGGAAGGAGGCCCAAAGAAGTCCTTGGCTAAATTTGAAGCCTTGCAGCGACTTGGGAAGGTTGGCGTTGGACCAGACGGGCATGCGGTCTCTGCCCAGCCTCCTCTGTCCTGTGGAGAAGCAGAGTGGCCGGCCGGTCTTGAAACAACCTCCCCTTCTTTCCCTTCCCTGTTTGGGTGTCAGTCCCAATCAGGGTGATGATCCTCTGTCTGGGCCCTGGACATCTCCGGTTACTTCCTCCAAAGTGGCTTCAGGGAAAGTCACAGCGGGGCCCTTGTGTCCTATCTGGTTACACACAGACACAGACACACACACACAAACGGCCATCTAGGCAAAAGACAGGTTTCTCTTCTGCCAATTCCCTGGAGCTAGCTCCCAGGTGAGGCACCCAGGTGACTCCCAAGGTGGGCTGAGGCCCTTCTGGAGCTGGGCAACCTGTTGGGATTGTCCCCTGTGAATGGGAGGACTCCCAGTCTTCTTCACAGGAAGCAGGCAGGTATGTTCCCAGACCAGGTGCTTCTACCTGGGAGGTGAATGATAGAATAGAATAGAATAGGATTTTTTATTGGCCAAGTGTGATTGGACACACAAGGGATTTGTCTTTGGTAGATAGGTTCTCAGTGTACCTAAAAGATACGTTCATCAAGCATCGTAAGGTACAACACTTAATGATAGATGTAGGGTACGGTGTCATAGTACATAAGTCACAGGGGCTTAGCCCGAGTCCTTCTGTGCTGATGCTCCTCGGCCCTGGAAAGAACTCTCCACATCCTCTGGGGCTGGCTCTGTCCTCCTCTTGGGTTTCTGTCAAGAAGGGGAGGCCGAGACCTTGCCTCCCTATCGCCTTGCGCCTCTCCTTCCTCCCCGCCCTGCTTTGCCGCAAGCAAGGAAGGAGGAACTTGGAGGCGGAGGGGGGGTCGTCCCAGGCAAAAGGGGGGAAGGAGGGAAAAGTCCTCTCCAGCAGCTGTGCGCAGCGGTGGGTGAGTGAGTCGCGTCTGGGCGGCCGCGGCTGCAGAGGGGAGCTCCTTATGGTGCCCCCCATGTTCTGGAAGAATGAGCCCCCAGGCGAGCAGCCCTCGACGGAGGTGAGCCTGGAAAGCAGGTGGGGTGGTGTTGAGAAGGGGTGGGCGGTGGGAGGCTAGAAGGGAGCCTCCAGGGAGAACCAGGCTGTCCTGCTCTTTGGAGAACCGGGTCCTTCTGCTTGGGGAGGGGGAGGTCCGACGGGGGTCCTTGTTGGTCTAGCCTGGGGGAATCTGGTAGCCAGGATCCTGCCCTGCATTTCCCCCCAGGGTTCAAGGAGAGTTTTGGAGAGGGGAGGGGGCCTTCCAGTGGGGGAGGTGCTCAGGTTCCCCCTCTCTTTCCAGGTATCTCTGGCTACTGGGGATGGGGGGGGGGTGGGAAACTGGTGGTTGTTGAGCACCAGGAAATCTGGGTGGGGGGGGAGGAATGGAGAGTCATGTAACCTCTGGGAGGAGAGAGGTGCCCTTATCCTTTTTTTGGGGGGGGGTCCCTCTTCCGTCGCTGGAGGGAGAACAAGGGCAGGGGAGCCTGGCGTGCGGTCCTTGCGCCCCCCCCCTTCAAGCCAGGCTGATTGCCAGGTGCGCGCGCGCCTCTCCGGCCCGGCGGCGGGGCTAAATGCAGGTGCTTCGGGGCGGCGACTTGGGGAAGCAGGAGGAGGCGCGGCGGAGGCGCGGGTGGTGCCGCTGCGGTTCTGGCTGGGCAGAGCGAGCGGGCGCGCTGCGGTTGCCTCCGGAGCCGCTGCCCGAGGTGCCCCCCCTCCACGCGCCTCTCCTCGCCTCTCCTCCCCCCCTTCCCCGCCCGCCGCCCCCGCTGGCTGGTTCAGACGCGCCGCGCTTTCCGCCTCGCCCGCCGCGCGTCGCTGGACGCCGAGCCCATGGCCGCTCCGAAGTTGGGCTTCGTCGTCCAGACGGGGCGGCTGTAGGTGGGGGGCTGGAGCCCCCCGGACGGAGCCCGCCGCCGCCGCCGCCGCTCTCCTCCGCCATGGTAAGCCTCCGACGGGGAGGACGGAGCCCGTCTGGTGGCGGGCTCGGGTGGGGGGCTGTCCGCGGCTGACCCGCCGCTCGCTCTCTCGGGCTCCCGCAGGCCCAGCCCGACGGGGAGGCTCTGGCCGGCGCCCTGGAGAAAGAGGAGGCGCGCTCGGCCGCCAGCACCCCGTCCACGCCGTCCGTCTGCTCGCCGCCCTCCTCCGCCTCGTCCTCGCTGCCGCCGGGCGCCAAGAGCCTCTGCTCCAGCTGCGGCCTGGAGATCGTGGACCGCTACCTGCTGAAGGTAAGGGCGCGGGCGGGCGGGGGCGGGGAGCCGGGCCGGGCCGGGCCTCGCCTAGCGCGCTTCTCCGTCGCCCGCAGGTGAACAACCTGACCTGGCACGCGCGCTGCCTGGAGTGCTCGGTCTGCCGGACGCCGCTCCGCCAGCAGAGCAGCTGCTACGTCAAGAACCAGGAGATCTTCTGCAAGGTGGACTACTTCAGGTAGGCGCCCCGGGGAGCCCCAGCGGAGAGGGAGGGCGAGGCGCCCCGGGAGCCCAGGCCAGGCCGGCCCGCGCGGGGCCCACCCGAAAGGCGACGGCAGGGCCGGCTTCTCCCCGCTTAGACGGGGCCTTGCTCCGGATGGAGCCTCTGTTCGCCTCCTTCCGCGAGCTCCGCCGCCGACCGTGGGAAAGGAGCCGAGCCGACAGCAGCGGCTTTCCCTGGGGACGGCCGCTGCAGGCCAAGCGGAAGGCTCGCTGCAGCTGGGGGCCCCTGCCAAGCTAACCCCTCCCTGGGAAGGGACGGAAGAGCCCCGCGGCCCAGAGCCCCGAAGCGCCCGCAACCCGGCTGGCCCTTCCGATCTCCTCTGCAGCCGCGGGGCAAAAAAGTCAGGGCGGGGGGGGAGGGGAGCTTAATTGCGGTGCCGGCAATCTCCTCCCACTGCGGTGACTGGAGGCCGATTCCAGGACCCCAAGGCCGCCTCCCCCCCCCCTCTTTTCCCCCTTGCTCCGCTTCTGGCTCTCTGCCTCGCAGCCCTGGAAGTGGGAGCGGACCCTTTGAACATCTTGGCGTCGCCCTCGCCAAACTCTGGAGCTTGAGCGGCCCGGCCCGGCTGGAGGAGCCGAAAGGGCGCGTGGCTTCTGGCGTCCAGAGCCCCGATGGGCCGGGAGGGGCGCCCTCCGCCGCAATCTCTGGGACCGCCGGCCGGCCGACCGACCTGCGGGGCGATCTAGAGGGCAGGCGGGCGAACAGATACTTGGAGCAGGCGCTGCCCGAGGGCGCTGGGTTTTTCGAGGAGAGCTCAGCCAGGGGCCCAAAATTCCCGGGGCCCTGGCGGAGGGTGCCATCGCCTTCCCTTCCCGCCTCCTCTCCGCGGGTTTGCGAACGGCGCAATCTCCTTTCCGAAGAGGTTTCGTTTCGGAAGATTCGGAAGGAATCCGGATTGGCCTGGGCCACCTTCTCCCCTTCCGTTTTCCCTGAAGTGACGGGGAGGGAAAAATTCGTTTTTCCAAATACAGTAGTATTGCGCGCTTCGCCGCCGGGAGATGCGCCTCTTGGACCGCATCTCTTCGCCCGCTGGGAAGGAGGAGAAGGAAAGGCGGCTTTGGAAAGGCGTTTTCTTCGGAGGGGCCGACCTGGCTGCACCGGCGGGGCAGGCGCGACCCCCCCTCGGTCAGAATCGCCCCCAAGTTCCTTGCTAGTTCTTCGACGGCCGGTTTTGTTTGGCGAACCGCTTTATTTCGTTGAATTCCGACCGGCGGACCTGCCGGGTCCTCTCCTCTCTCGCTTGGCAGGTGGGACCGCTTCGGGGTTCTTCTGAAACAAGCCACCTTGGCGCGGGGGGGGGGAAGAGCGCGTTTAATCCCGTGGGAGGGCAAGGAAGGGGCAGCGGGCAGTTTTGGCCCTTTGACTCAATTCGGATCGGATTTCGCACCGGGACTGGTCGGACCCCAACCGCCGATCTCCGGCTAGGAATCTCCCTTCCCCCGTTTCTAAACTGGGGGGGGGGGTGCGCTCTACCTTTCTCCTGGGGAAGCAGCTGCTTTCTGACGATCGCGGGGGGATCCGCGTGTAGGTGAAACTGGTTGATTTATAACGGGTCCCCTGCGAAATCCCCTCGACGGAAGGACGCGGGTCGGGCTCCTTTCAGCCTGGAGCGAACCCAGCGCACCGTCTCCGCTGGGCGCCATCGGCGGGTCGAGCCAACTCCGAAAACCGGGTGGAGGAAACCCACGTTAGAATTTCGGGCTGGGCGAGTCGGGCGAGAACTTCCCTCGGCCGAAGGGAGCCGGGCACGGAGGGCCGAGCGCGGGCGGCCGACGGCCCTGCGGAGGGGCGCTGCTCTACGACCCCCCGAAGATCCCCAAAGGCAAAGGGGGCGGCGGAGCAGAATCGGGAACCTTGCCCGGCGGTGATCGCCGCTCCTGCCGGCTTCCTGACCCGGGAGCGCTTTAACCTCGTGGGAATCCTGCCGCGGGATGGTGGGGAGCGCGCCGCACAGAAGGGAAACGGTGGGGTTTGCGCTCCGGGGCAGGTGAGAGAGATTTCCGCGGTCGACCTCGGCCGCGGCGTCCTTCGGGGCGCCCGCCCGCCCGGCTGCTTCTGGAATCGATCCCTCCTTTTCCGCCTCTCCAGAAATCCCAAAGGACTTAAGGTGCTGAAGGCGGATGATCCCGGGTGATCCTAATGGGGGGGACGGGGGACGGACGGACCCAGCTGTGCCTGATGGTGATCTCTGAAGAGGAAGCGATGTGGGTGCAGTGCCGGCCCTGGTGCTCTCAACCAAGATGCCGCCTGGGACACCCCGTGGGAGAACCCCAAAAAGGAAGCGGGGAGCAGGATTCCCATCAGGGCCTCCCTTCTTCCTTCTTTCGAGCCTCTTGCCAAGCTCTGCCGACCTCCCTGGCAGGCTGGGAAGATCCTTCAGAGCCTCTACAGGCTGGCCAGGGATCTGCCCACCCGTGGCCTTTGCCTCTGAGAACCGTCTCTCCAGATTTGTGGGCTCCCTCGCTCTCCGTGGAAAAGGAACTGGCAGTGGTAATAAAGAGAAGGGGCAGACGTCATTTCTAATATTAGCAATCCCTCTGGGGTAAGGGATTTAAAAAAAGAATCACCTCTCTTGGCCCCCAGTTTTGGGTTCCCCGCCCCCCCAGTTTTGGGTTTTTAATTTCTTGCCCACATCAATCACGGAAAAGGGAAAGGAGAAATGCACCAGAGGAAAAACATGCTATTCATTGCCTTGGTTCTGGATATTAAGATGGGTGACAGAGGATTAATTCTTGGGCTAAGATTTCTGCCTGTAAAATTGGAGGGCACTTTCATGATGGCGTCCGCCAGCGGTTTAGTTAATGAAATAAAATCATTAGCAAGTTAGGAGAACAGAAGTCTGGTCCCTCATTTACGGTGGTGTCTATGATCAGGAAGGTCTGTTCCCTGAGTCCGTCCGTCCTTCCTTCCTTCCTTCCTTCCTTCCTTCCAGGTTTCAGCTTCACAAAATTGTCTCTAGGAGACCGGAAAGGGATTTTTGATCAGGTTTGGCAATAGATGTTTGAAAGTCAATTTATAATTAAATGAGATCTGGAATGCTGAGGAATATCCTGAGATCGCTATGGTGGTTTCTTGAAATTTTGCATAATATTTTTTTTTATTTAGTTATCTGGGGATAACTAGTTACTGAAAGATTTTGGAATGCAAAATCTCAGCCGGTGTTTGGTCTGTCTGTTGAGGTGTTTAGCCCACTGTGGATTTACAGGGTTGTTCTGTGCAAGGCTATTAACTGAGGGGCCACAATAGATATTAGAGGGAAGTAGAGGTACCTGTAAACAGAGGGTTTACCCGTGTGGCCACTATCCTGTAGTTATTTATGGAGATCCATTTGGCGCAGTGGAATTTCTTCTTAGTAATGAGATGACGTTTGGTTATTCATGAGATAGTCAATTGACAGCCCCATTTCTTTCTTAGTCTTTATTATGTTCACATTTTTTTTTTCAAAAAGAAAGCAAAAGAAGGGAGTTCTTTCAGTTGTGTTAAAGATAATTCCCAGCATTAAATAGATGAGAGAAGAGGATGTTGGGAATGCGGGCAGCCGAGAGTTTTCAGTGGAAGTGGTTCTGTGCTGTGCCAGAGATTTCAGTATGTGGGTCTCTGCAAACATGAGCACCATTTTTTGGGTGACAGTTTCCTCTACCTTATTCTGTTATCCAGTCCTCACTCCCCAAATCCTTTCACCAGCATCACAGCCTGATAAAGCAGAGTTGGTGTGGGGGACGGAGCGTGTCTTCGTTTCTTTTAAAAATTGGAGCTGCTTTCACTCGGGAAGGCCTCAAAGGACTTTCTGGTCCCAGCCATTTAAAAAGAAAACAACATGCTCCTTTTTATCCCAGCTTCTTCCACGCTAAGTCCTGGCGTTCAAAACGGGTTCTAGAGGCTTTTGTTTAAATTAAACGCATCCCGATTTAGCGTGGTGCCAAATTTAAGTGCAGAGCGCTAATTTAAACCTGAAATCAGGGCTGTTTCACTATTGTTGCCTGGCTGCGTCTGAAGAGCGAACGCCGCAGGAGAATTTCAGAGAGGGCAGTCAGACGGCGTGAGTCTGTTGGCCTCTCACCTTGGATCCGCTGCTGCTCGACCTTGTTTGGGCTGAGGGAGCAGATCCTGAGGCTTCCTTAGAGCTGTGATAACCAGGATATTTGGCCTACCTCGTTTTAAGAAAAATTCAGTAATAAGCCACCTGATTACTGAAAAATTCAGTAATAACCCATCTGATTATTACTGTGTCATATTTACTTTGCCTTCTTTAGCATCTGCCAGGTTTTATTTTTTCTTCTTGTGCTTAATGATTCTTCAAAATGCTTTGAGTTTTTTTTTTAAACGGCCCCGTGTCCATACCGGACAAGTTTTAGAAGAATAGAAATTCTTTGTTAAATATTTAGGCAAATGTATTAGTCTAAACTCCTGTTTTAAAAAAAGAGGATGGTCTTTAGAAAGGAGCCTCTCTGTATGCGAGACAGAGAATGCAGAAAGACATAATTAAGTAATGCTATTAATTGGGTAAAATGTCCTCTGTGATGAATATCAGTTATAATCTATGTATTGAAATCTATTAATTGAGAATGTTGGCAACTTCTAGTTAAGGTTACAGAGTGAGATAGGTGGTATAAATTTCACCCAAAAAAAATCTTTCGTCTTTAATGCAGTCTGAAAGAGCAGCTATTTTGTTGACAAAGATCTGGGCTTTTCCCAAAACAGGAATGAAAAATTAATTATCAGGGCCCTTTGTTTGTGGGGGCATCTAAACCGAGCATCCCATTACTGGCTCACTACATGCCCCAAATGTAGGAAATTAGCCATTGGTCCCTCCCTGTTTCTGCCCCCCCCTTGAAGAAAAATTAAAAAAAACCACTGGCATTGTGTCTGCTCTGGGACAAAACCCTTTTAATAGGTGGAGTGTGTTTTTAAAAAAGTTTTTTCTGTATCACTTGGGCCTTTAAAAGGATGGAGGATCAGATAGGTGCCAACTCAGGTGATTTTCTCCAGGACCAATTTCAGCTGCTAGTTACTGACCATGGTTTGGGGACCTCGTGAGCTCTCCCCATCTCTGTCTTTGGTAAAAAAAATAAAAAATTAAAAAATGGGTGGTTTTTGTCAGAAGCCAGCTATATTTTTGGGGAGCTGAATCTTGAGGGCTTTTAGTTGCTTGTTAGTTTCTGCAACAAGGACCTTCAATCTGCTCTGCTCTGCTCTGTGTGTGAAGGCTCAGGAAGTCGGCGGGTGCAGAGGGGAGTGTCAGAAGGTGGCTAGTCCTCAGCATCTCCTGGCCGGCATCTCACGGCCGCCTGCGGTTGTGTGCGTTGCGCTTCCAAGCAGCCTGTGATCACTCAAACAAGTGAGCCAAAGAATGTATTGTGCATGCATTCTTTTCCTCGGCTCTCCCTTTCATTAGAATCAGACCCCTTCCATGGAGGGGAACGTACAGAAAGCGAAGCCCCCTCCCTCCCGTGGTGTGTGTGTGTGACTGGTGTCTAGCAGAGGGAAGTGTTGAATGGGAGGGAAGCCTGTGAAACATGCAAGGGTCCTTCTCCCGGCCTCTTTGGGTGCTCAACAGCCGTCTGCAAAGAAGGACGAGTGAGGGGCTGTTTTAGACTGGGGCACCCAGGCAAAATTTGGGGAAAGGGGCAGAAGCACAGAGGATGGACGCCCTAGGGAAGAGGGTGAACAGCCAACTGTTATTCCTTTGATGCATTCTGCAAGAAAGCTGGTTAACAGCTAGAATCTTGCCCGCTTTCGTATTTCAATGAAAGGGAAGAGAAGGCAATTTTGAATCAGGGTTGTAAAAATCCTCCTCGCATGAAAATAACGGGAGGACCCTATTTTGGGATCCTTGCAGCCTCCCTGTGATTTTAGCCTCTTTTATGACACTTGTTGTTTAGGGACAGTTTTAACTAGCATGGCTGCTGCCCTCTCCTTAAAGGCCAAGTTCTTTTTTTTTTTTAAGCACAAAAGCCCAATTCTCAAAATATCTGCTTTTAGACCAGCTCGCAAAGCAATCTCAGTCGATGGCACAAACCGGTTTTCTGCAAACTAATATTTATCACCACCTTTGGGTAGGTTGTCCGGTTTGGGGTCGAGAATGCTGAGTTGCTGATGTTTTGCCATTTAGATGCCCTGGGGATTTGCCACTTCTGCACGTGGGCCAGAAAGTTGGAAGATGGAAAAACAAAACGGCTCCGATTTTGGACAGTCGTAGCCATTCGGCTTCTCCTCTCTTTTTCAGTCGGTTTGGTACCAAATGCGCTCGCTGCGGGAGGCAGATCTACGCCAGCGACTGGGTGCGGAGGGCTCGGGGCAATGCCTACCATCTGGCCTGCTTCGCCTGCTTCTCTTGCAAGAGGCAGCTGTCCACCGGGGAAGAGTTTGGCCTGGTGGAGGAGAAGGTGCTATGTCGGATTCACTATGACACCATGGTGGAGAACCTCAAGCGCGCAGCAGAGAACGGTAGGTCGACCTCTCAACTCGTCCTCCCTGGTGCTTTGTGGCTCTGGTGTGGCCCCAAAGCTTGAGTGTGTGGTGGTCTCCTCCATGAAGATCTCTCCTTCCTTCACCTCTGTTTGACTTAGGCCAAGAGTCAGATGCCTTTCGGAGTAAAAATCTCTCCATCCAACTTCTAACCACCAAGGAACTGAGAAAAACAGGATTTGACAGGCGCTCTCTTGAGGCTTGGCAGACATCCCCTACTTTTGACTTGGTGTAGGTTTCTCTTCCTGAATAGTGGGCAGGTCTTTAGGATCTGAGAAAGCAGCCAGGACCTCCAGGTGTTGGATGTGGGCTACTTGGCCCTTGACAAACAGTTTAAAAATGCCCAGAAGTGAAGGTGGGCACTTGGCAAAGCTGACAGGGTGGAAATTGGCTGACCGGGTCTCCTCTGATGAGTTCAAGATGTGCCAAGGTGCCCAGGAGCTAAGCAGGATGATGATATGGAGAGAGTGGAAATCAGTCCAATGGAGAAGACTTGGGGTGTCCCCTTCTGACTTGCATCCAGGAGGCAAAATGGAGAGGGCGACTTTGTGTTAGAGGGGAAGTTGGCAGTGAGACAGTGAGTAGTGTAGGTGTAGAAGCACCAAAAGAGGTTCTTATTTTTGTTTGGGGGTTTTAAGGCCTTGGGGTTAGAGTCAACCAAAACTTGGAGTTCCCTCTGGAAGGGTTAGTCAAGTCCTACAGCCTTTTGGCTTTTCTTTGGTTCCTTGACAATGGAGTAGACGCGCCATGGTTCTCAAAAGTCCTTGGGGCCTATACAGAATTAAACCTGACTCTGTTCTGCAGCTACACAGACAAAGCCCGGCTTTCTTCCTCGTCTGTCGCATGCACTTTATCTTTTGATCTGCGCTTCTTCTTCTTGAACCGCTTAAGGTATTTGTTACATAAAATGCACAACTGCGTTTCAAGCGTATCAAGGGAGGCAGCAGGGATGGCCCTTGATTAGGGATTAAGACTGACCCGGCCTGCTGGTGATTTCTCTAATCTATTCTTAACCAGATTTATATAAAAAAAAAAACCTCCCCACTCTAACAGAGTGACTCTGGGCAGCGTACAGCCGAAACAATAAAACTAAAGTCCAAGCCCTTTTGGTTAAAGCAAGTAAAATATTTCAATGTGAAATGCAGGTTATACAATAGCGACTAAGCACTGCAATGAAACAGCCACGAGGGGGCTCCACTCAGTTGCCCCCTAGTGCCCAGAGGCATATTGATCTTTGATTAAGACCAGGGATCAGCAACCTGCAGCTCTGGAGCCGCATGTGGCTCTTTCACCCCTCTGCTGCGGCTCCTTGTCACTCAAAATATGCGTCACAACTGCCAATTTGCGACACCCGCCAGCACGCGATTTATTGAGCTTCTCAACCACGGGTAGGCCAACTATGGATAAATCCAAGAAAAGAAAAGTTTCAGAAGAAAATGGAACATTTAATTCAACTAAATAGTCAGGCACGGGAAGGGTTTTGTGGCTCCCGGTGTTTTCTTTTCTGTGGGAAACGGGTCCAAAGGGCTCTTTGAGTGTTTAAGGTTGCAGGCCCCTGCTTAAGACCCTTAAATGTGATTTCACGTCTAAGCTAGAGTGTATCTTGTATTTGTCTCGAATTGCTCTCTCCAGAAATCGCAGGCCAGACCTGGGTTCTCCATTAGTGTGGTTATATGGAAAGGGCATCGTAAGATGTCCCCAGTTCTCTTTTTCAGATTGTTTTTTATTTTGGACAAAGATGCAGAGAAAAGATCAGGCTTGGCTCAGTTGAGTTGACACAACTGTGGCTCTTTCCGCCTTCTTTTCAAGATGCACAGGCGCATAGGACTCCCAAGAGACAGAACTTTGCTCAAGTGTTAAAAAGTAAAAAAAAAACTCAAAGAGATTTTCTCTCTCTTTCTCTCTCTCTTTGAGCAAATGCAAAAAAGAGAGGGGGAAGAGAGAAAGAGAGAGAGAGAGAGAGAGAGGGAGCATGGTCCCTCCTTGCGCAGCAGATGGAAACGATTTTGAGAAAGGGGAAGGCGAAGAAGGAGGGGAAATCTGAAAATGAAAATAATCAATGTTTCTGTTTACAAGGTTTAAGCAAGGAGATGAAAACAAAATCAAACCAAGATGCCAAAGCGGGATGCGGTGGGAGGCTGGGCGTCTGAGCTGCCGGTTTGCGCCACATCCTCCTCCTGGCCAGGCTGGCCCGGCAGATGGTTAGGCGTGGATTTGGACCCAGGCTCAGAGGCTTTCTGGGTGGCCCCGCAGGAGAGGACGGGGTCTCCTTGACCTCCTGCCTGAGGAAGGAGATGCAGAGGGCCTACCTTGGAGGCCGGAAGCGAAGGGGTTTGGTTGAAGGGGTGGCAGGCAAGCGAGAGAGCACCAGGAAAGTTCTCCAGGTCTTCCAGCCACGGAGGGGGTCCCAGGAGTTGTTCAGGGCTGGTGTTTCTTCACTTGGTGGAACTTCTAGAAGGCATGCATGAGAAGAGAAGCGCCTTCTTCCCACCCTCAAAGGCCAGCCTTTTGCCAGCCTTTGGGGCTCTCCGTCTTGCATAGTCATCCCAGGTGGCCTTTGAGGTCAGCTGCTCACCGTTTGGGCTGGAACCCAACCCAGTCGGGAGAGTTGGGGGGGATCTGCAAAGATGGCTGCTCTTTATTGGGCCTCAGCATCCCTCCCTCCGCCTGGGTGGGTGGGAGGCTCCCTCCCTTCGCCTGCCTTCCTCCCTGGATGGCTTCATGGACGCCAGGAGTTCCCTGCAGGGCACCGTGTCAGCTTGGTGGGCAGTGATGGGCAGAGGCCGGGGGGCAGCATGACCTGCACTCTTTCCTTCGGACTCTTGGGAGGGGACGCAAGTCAGCCCATCCGTCCGTCGGTCGGAGCCTAAGCCTCCCTCTGGGACTCGCAAAGCGATTTTGCCTGCCCCGGTTCAAGGAAAATAAACAGATGTTTCTGAGGCTGACTTCCATTAATCATCCCGCTCAAGAAGAGAAGGAAAGCGCATTCCTTCAGCCTGGGCCAAGGTAATCACCTCCCTCCTGAGCGTTGCCTTCCAACCCAGAGGGCGAGGGTGGGTTCCCACGCGGCTGGCTCTCCCTTGCGCTGCCCAGCCCTTAGGTTGCTCCCTGCACTCTGGAGCACATGTGGCTGAGAGGGGCTGCGCAAACCCCCTTTTTCCTTCTGGACCGACGTTGAGTAGGGTTCGGCCCCACCCGCAAAGCAAGCCTGGCTTTGCTGGAATCCTCCCACTCCCCTTCTCTTGATAGGCTTCATGTATTCGGTTTACCTTGCTTACGAGGGGATAAAAACAGATGCATAAAAAGGAATTATATATAAATACAGGACGCAGTTAAAAAGGAAAGAGATTCAACAGAGTGCTGGGGTTGGCATAGAGCCCCTCCCCCCCCAGGGTCAATCTCACCCCCCCTCTTCTCTTCTCTTGTAGGGAATGGCATCACTTTAGAAGGGGCAGTCCCCTCCGAGCAAGACAGCCAGCCCAAGCCGGCCAAGCGAGCCCGGACTTCCTTTACAGCAGAGCAGCTGCAGGTACGAAGAGACCCGGGAGGTGGGGAGGATGCTAATTACTGGGGAGGGGGTCTCACCTTAACATCTCTCTCCCCCCTCTCCCCCGTGCAGGTCATGCAAGCCCAATTCGCTCAGGATAACAATCCAGACGCTCAGACGCTGCAGAAGCTGGCAGACATGACCGGGCTCAGCAGGAGAGTTATTCAGGTGAGGGTTGATGCTTCCGGTTTACGTGCGGAATTAACCCCACTCCCGCCTAACATGGATGACGTTACCTAGTTGGGTAATGAAAGGTCTGCAAGAAAACAAGGCAGCTCAGAGGGCACCAAGGACTCCGCGTAGTGGGGTGCCTGCTTCGACCAGCCGTGGCCACCAGCCCCTTGGTCCTGAGGTTTCCGGTCACTTCCTTCTTCTGACCGCCCTGCTGGCCACCCTCCCCAGCCGCTCGTCCAAAGAAAGATTTTGGGGGGGCTTTGTTTCCTCTGCAGCTTCCACCTCCCTGGAGGTGCTTAACTGAGGCAAAATAAGAACAACTGCAGGGGTCAGAATCAGTGGGGCGCCCCCCCTCCCCCTCTGAGATCCTCCCTCTTTCCCCAGGTTTGGTTTCAGAATTGCAGAGCGCGGCACAAAAAACACACCCCTCAGCACACGGTGCCTCCCTCGGGGGGCTCCCAATCCCGCCTCCCTTCCGTGCTGCCGGAAGACCTCCACTACTCCCCGTTCAGCGGTCCTGAGCGGGCCAGGATGGTGACCCTCCACAGCTACATAGAGAGTAAGTGGAGGAGAGGGGGGAACTGGGCCTCGGGGGGTGGGGAGGGTAATGCCGGCCAGCCTTACGAGTCGTTGATGGGATTGTTTTGCTGGAGGTGGAAAGGAGACCACAAGGAGGCGAACAAAGGAAAAAATGAGGAAGCTTAGAAGCCACCCAGCCAAAATCTCCCCAGGCAGCTCTTGAGTCTCTTCTTGGGAGGGAGAGTTGAGAGCCCCCCTTTTCCTGATGGACCAGAGGGCTGCAGAGCATTGGGGGCCCAACCTGAGCACCATAGCCCCCCCCAAAACACACGCGGGATAAAGTGAGCAGCAGAAAGGAAGAAAGATTTAATTGTGTCTGCAAATACACTTGGCAGACGTTTTCCTTGGCCGCGGTTCCTGCACGCTTTGTGCTTCTCTCCCCCTTTGAACCCACACGCTGCGTGGCAGCCCCTCGGTGCTTGCATGCGGGGCGGGGTGTATGTGTGGGGTTTTCATCCGTCCATTTATGCCCACTGCCACCCCGAATCCAAGTTTTCGTATCTTGTTCTCCGCAGGTCAAGTCCAGTGTGGACAAATGCACTGCCGCCTGCCCTACGGAGCCCCCCCTGTGCACCTCAAAGCCGACATGGAAGGAGCCCTCTCCAGTAGAGGGGAGAAGGTAGGAAGGGGGGAGGTGGAGTCACAGGACTCAGTGCAATCCCAAGCATCTCTTCCTAGAACTGGGTGCTGGAGATCTAGGCAGGGAAACGCAGGGAGCTGGCCACCGTGCAGTCTTCTCCTGAATGGCCTTCCCACCAACCTTCTCTCTCTATATTTTTGGTGCCTCCAATGCTCCGGCTGCTCAGTTGGCTGGAACGGAGAGAGGTCTAGCTAGCCTTCCCCCAGGTAGGAGCTTCCAGATAGCAGATTCTGGGAGCCTTCAGGACTCCTCAAACATCTCGAGTTGATCTCCAGGAACTCTCATCTCTGTTAGCAGCCTCATGTTGACTTCATCTCAGGCCCCTTCAATCAAGGGAAGAGACCTCCTGCCATCTTCCACTGCCTTGCTCTGATCTGACAAAGCTCACCTTCCCAGCAGGGTCTATCTGACAGAACGTGCCTTGGGGAGGGACAAAGGGAGGGCAGATCAGTGGTTCCCTCCTCTTCCTGGTCCCCACTTCGGTTCCTCTGCAACGTCTCCCAAGCTTCTCTCTGATTTTCCTGGCAGGTGATCTTGTTCCAGTATTGACTGCTCCTTTTCCTCATTTCCCGGGACTTGTGATGCCACTGCTGCTTTGAATCATCCCTGGCCACCAAGGGACCCCCTCAAGGTCTTCTCAGCCTTGGCTTCTGGATCTTGGTTGCCGTGGCTGTGGCCACCAGCCACTGAGCGTTGCCCAATGGCCTTCTTCCTCTGGTGGACTTGTTGGCCGGTGAAGATTCTGGGCGGGACCTTCTCTGGACGACCGAAGCAAAGGGACTTGCTGTGGATGTATCTTGTCTTCTGCTGCAAGTTTAACCGACGTAAGGACAGACGTTGTGCCACCTGGGCTGAACGCGTTCATTCAGACATGGAACGTGGTTGACCTCCAACCTAAGAATCAAGTCTACAAGTTAGTCTCAACGCTCAGCCGTTCGATGGAAACATGGATGGAAGGTGGGAACTTTCTCCATTTCAACAGAGAAGACCACGGATCTTGTTCTCTTGATTCCTTTTCAACTCTTGAGGCTTTTGATTTTTCCCCGCAAACATCGTCGGTCTGGTTGTTTTGGGACTGGCAGCCTCAAACCAGAGGCTGGAAACCTGCCCCGCGAGTTGACCTTCCCAGTGCTCCTCAAACTCTTACGGATGCTTCTAATCTCATCACCCAACAGCCGGTGGGAAGACGTCTCCCTCCCTAAATCTTGGGAGCAAAAATCCAATGAACTGGGGCTTCAACCTTTGCACAGAGCTGAGAAAAAATGTTTTTTTAAACCCCTCTAGTGGCGACATCACAACTTTAAAAAGGAACTTGGGGTTGATGGAAAAGGTGGGACTTTGTGCTGCCAGGACTGTAGTGAAACTGGAACTTCTCTCTCTCTCTTTCCCCCTTATTTAATGGCGTTTGGCATCCTCAGGCCGTGCTGGACGGAGCAGCTGAGCAAAAGCACTTGGCCTTTGGCCTTCTCCTGCTATGGAGCCCCTGATCTTCTTCGCAGCCTCAAGCTTCGTCTTGCTAGGCTGGGCAGCTGCTAGGTTAACTGGCCCGTGAATTGTCTTTTGGACAGGAAGGCCCTGATGGGAGAGGCATTGCCCCAATTGGGGCAGCCCCCAGGCCTGGGCCAGGGACACCCTCTCCCCAACCAACCTCATGGCTTTTTGCTGGCTGGAATGGCAGAGATCTGCTCCCTTTTCTCCCAGGACTTCCTACCCAAAGACACAGGCACTGTTCTCCCTCCTTCCCTCCCACCCCCTGGAGAACTCCCAATCTAGGCAGATCCCCACCACTCACTTCTCCCTGGGCTACGATGGCACTGATGATGTTCCCTAGTTGGGTCACGAAACGTCTGCAAGAAAACCACCAAGGACCCCCCCAATTCAACCCTGAGCTACAGATATTATTCGTATGATGGCCCATTTCCAAGAGTTCTGTCGCTTCGTGGTCCTTCCGTGCTGCTTGGATGGCCCTTCAATAGAGCGCCCAGCACGTCCTGCTCCCGAGAATTCACCCGCAGAGCTTGACCGGAAGGAGGAAGCTTCTTGGTGGCCCTGGGTGGCCGAGGCAGCCGAGTGCAGGAAAGGAGGCCGCTGCGGAGTGACCCTTGAACTTCCTGACTCAGACGTCCTGCTGAATTGCGGAGGGGACAGAGGTCACCCTCCCTGGTGGCTGTGTCCGTTGTGCGTTTGGGTTACAACTGCCTTTTTTTCCAAAGGGACGGCAACTGCTTTGGGTGTGAGTCAAGCGGTGGCTTTGAGGGAGCTGCTCTTTCAGCCCCTCCACACCATCAGGAGGAAGAGGAGAAGCCGGGACCCCAGGGCGGGGGGTGGGGGTGGGGGTCAGTCCCAGGGAAGAGAAAAGATTTTGTCTTCTCGTTCCCAAGTCCACCAAGCGAAGGTTGGGTTTTTTTCTTCCTTGTAAAAGTCAGGGAGTTATCCTTTTTAAACACGGTAAATTTTGCTCTGCTCTTGCAAAACTGGAAACCATTAAATGGATGTTCGATCCATTCATCCTTTATAAAATGGAAGTTTCTGGAAAATTAAGGCCTCCTGCTCCAGAGGAGGAAGATGAGTGCTCTCGTTAGCCGGTGTCTTCTCCCTGGGCAAAGCTGCCTGCCTATCTACATTTAAAAACACACTCGCTCGCAAACATCTAGCTGAGCAAAAGTGCCCCCTGGCCCTGAACGGGCAAACTCTGTGCAAGCTCAGAGACCCTCCTGCAGGTTGGACTATCTGCCCGTAAAATCCCTATTCCCATCATTCACTTCTCACAATCAGGCTGTGCAAAACTCCCAGCCTAATTCCGAGGGCCAGCAATTCGTAAGATTAGTCAAAATCTGTTGTCACTCGATCCCTTGCAAAGGACACGCTTTGGAATTCGGCACGGGTTTCCTTTATGGAATACATTCGAATTTTCTACAGCTCAGCGAGCTGAGGAAAAATTAAAGTAGAATCTAGTCCGATCTGGGAAGACAAAGGAGGTACCAGAATTAATTTCCAGGAACTAAGGAGGGCCAAATTTTGTTTGAAAAACCTGAAGTATTCACGCTGATAACATATATTTAATTGAAGCATGTTGGGCTTGCGGGGGGGTGGTCTCCGAAGGGCAGCGTTGCGCTTCCCTCTTTCTGCTTCTCCTTTTTTTAAAAAGCTGGGGCGAGCAGAATAGGGGGCTTCACCAACTCAGCGGCAGACGGAGAGCTAACTGCCTGGCCCGGTCAGGAGAAGCCGGGGGTCCCAAGCTGTGCCAAATTGTCTCGGGGAAAAAGAGCAGACTGTTTTGTTTGTAGATTGTGGCAATTTGTGCATGTCTAGGTGAACATGGCTAAAAATAACCTTTGGAAGAACAGGCGGTCAGGACTGGTATTTATTTAAAATAAAGAGACGAGGGGTGGGCGCTGGGGGGGGGGAGGGGGAGGGAATAATGAAAAAAAAAAAGAAAAAAAGAAAAATTGTAAAGCACTTTTTTAAAAAAATCAAAACAAAACAAAACAAAAAAGGTCAAAACCAATGTTTGTTTTATTAGCTCCCTTTTACTGTCGTGCTTTGTAAATGTCTTATTTGTGTAATAAATAAAGTTAAGTCGAGTCGAGGTGCGGGCACTGACATCAAAGGAAGACCGCTTCCCTTTTCTTTGCTTTGGGATTCCTCATCCCGGCTCCCCTTCTTTGCCTTGGGACGGGTCGATGTGGAGGGCAAAACAAAAGGACGATAAAAAAAAAACCCCAAACCCCAGCCCCACAATAAAATCCGGCTCCTTCTCCCCTCGGGAGGGGCCAATGAATCCAGAGGGTGTCGGGCAAAGGATGGGCTGGAGCTTCTGACGGGCATCCCGTTTGCCAACCTGGGAGAAATATGACCGTAATCTCGGGTGATTGGCTCACCATTTCCACTTATTGCCTCCGATGAAAGGAAAGCCGCTGGGCACCCTTCTCTTGGCAGGGGGAGGCCACGTCGGCCGTAATGGAGAAATTATAGGGAGAGGGTCCTCAGGCGGGAAAAACCCCAAGGGGAGCCGAGTTCTTCCTCGCCCTCCGCCCGGCTCACTTCTTGGGCTTGAAGCCAACGCACTCGTCCCAACCTTTCCGGCACGTCTTCACAATCCATTCGTGTTCGTCGTCATCTGGGGGGGGGGAGCACGGGGGGGGTTAATTGTGGTAGGGGGAGACACAAAAGGAGAATTAAAATGGATTTCATTTGTGTGTGTGTGCGTTGGCCTTTCCTTGTCAAACTGGGGAATTTTGGCTCAAGGGCTGAGCCAGGAACAATGAAGACTTAAGATTTAAGACATAAAAGGAGGACGTTTCAAAGCAGGGCAGAGAGAAAGGAAGCCCAAGTTTCCTCTCCAAGAGAAAGCAAATGTATTTTGGGCTGGTAAAGAGGCCGCTCGGGTGTTGTTTTCGGCTGGTTCAGCCAGGCAGCTCGACTTGGAAATGAGCCCAACTGAGTTTAAATAAGGTTTACTCCAGGTAAGGAAATGGGCACGGAGTAAGCCTCCTAAACCTGCCCTCGACGTGACCACAGCCTGACTGCCTTTTCACAACTCAATTCACTTCATTTGGGTCATTTTTCATAGGTTATCAAAGCCTCGGCCTTTGTTCAGGAGGTTTCAGAAAGCATGGAAGGGCGAGCTGGTGATTTGATAGATTTGAGGGGTCCCGTGCATTGCTGGGGGAGGTGGGGAGGGGGGGGAGGGGGGAAGGCCGTTTTAATCATGTCCACTGAAATGCTCTGAATCTTCAGCTCACGTATAAACTGATCTAAATCCGGTTTTGCTTAAGTGTTAGGCGGTTAATCTGGTAACCAGTTCAAAACTGACGCGGCTGCTTTTCCTGGGTTAAGGAAACCGATTATGGGATCCCCAATAAATATATTTTCATTCCCTTTTTTTTTTTTTTTTTTTTGCCTCTGGGAATCCAGCTCGTATCCAGGTCACCATTTTCCAGTTGTGGCCAAGAGGTGAAGCGGGTGGGAACTGAGCCCGCGGGCTACCCAGTGAGGTTTCGGAGGAGCTATAAACGTCCCCTTCCTGCTGTCCCCAGAACGTCCAGGCTGCAGGTCTGTGGGGCAGGTCATTTGCCACAGCTCAGGGCTTAGAAGATGGGGCTGGATCCTGCACAGCCAGGAACACAAATCTCACCTGGCAACTCTCTTCCGAACCTCCTGTGTTGCTCTGGAAAAGGGCTGCTGGTTGTGACTCTGCCCATTTGCAGGGGTGGGTTCTATTTACCTTCACTACCAGTTTGCTGAGCTTCTGCGCATGCACAGATTGCCTAGGATGACAACTGGGGCAGTGGGCGGAGCCTCCCGCTGGTTTTACTACCAGTTCTTGCGAACCGGCCCGAACCGGGGGCAACCCACCACTGATTCACTGCCTTCCCTGCAGGGAAAACCGCCAAGACTTTTGACCAGGGAAAGTACAGGAAACCAAGTACCTTCCCTCTCTGCGGTGGGGGCTTTTCCAGCTTCAATGCTGAGGGATGCAAAGGGAAGGGTCATCCTTCATCACCGCAACTCTCTCACTAGACCTACCCAGAAGGATATGCAACCCTCCCATGAAGAGGGAACGCCGGGGCTTGTCCTGTCCTGTGCTGTCCAGGGCGGGTGGGGACAGCCGAGCGAAGGGTTAATGGCTGGTCTGTGTGCTGGAGAGGAAGAGGAGGCAGGCCGCCTGCTAATCACGCCTGCTCCGGGGCTCTGAATCGCTGCAGCTGTAGCCTCTTCAGGATGAAACAAGGCAAACTGGGTTTATTGTGCTGAATGAGTTTGGGGCTCCTCCCTGATTGTTGGTAATTGGCGGCCAGGGACTTAACAGCCTCTCCATCATGTCTTCCTGCACTCTACCTGACGGTGCAGCTAACAATTTAAATCACAGATGCCGGTCGGGCTCGGCAGCAGCTGCTCGTTAACCGCCCTGGTCCCCCTCGTGCCGTCCCCGGCAGCTCCCTCGCCCCGCCACACCGGGGTGAGCCTGAAGAGTTGGGTTTCATTTCATCCATATTTAAAACGGAATTAAAAGCCCGGACAGACTTTGATTAGTGCTCACAGACAGCAAAGTTGTAATTACCTTCCTCTTTTTTTTTTTTTTTTTTTTTTTAAGCTAAGACAATTGTTGGGCGATATTAATAGGAGCGTTGAGGCACATCTTCGCCTTCGGATGTGATTTCCTCCTTTTTTTTTATAAAAAAAAAAAGTGGCACTGGGGGTCAGGCTGGGTGGGGGGGAGAAGAGAGAGAAGCGAGAATACAAATACTCTTTAATCAACTAGAAATTATCACCCTGGTGCAATTAGGCGCTCTGTCTTTCGTGGGTTGTGAGGGGGGGGGGGGAAATCCCATTGGGATACGATTAAGTTCATTCTCTTTGCCGTCTCCCCCTTTCCAGTGGCCCCCGTTTGCACCTGAGGAGAAAGGTCCTGGCTGGACCGAGAAAGGGGCCGGCACCAGGCGGCAAAGTCACCCTGGACTGGCATCCTTCGCATGCCACCCAAGGAAGGGCAGGGGAGGCACTGGATCCATGGGGAGCAGCCGTATTTACTTCGGTTTTAATGAAGCCTCGATGGAGTTTTGAAGAAGAGATTGGGCAACCATTTGTCTGAAGCGATCTACGGTTTCCTGCTTGAGCAGGGGGCTGGACTAGAAGACCTCCAAGGTCCCTTCCAACTCTGTTATTCTGGAGTCAAGGTGAATTTTGAGCACAGTCCCTCAAGTCCTAAGCAAAGGTGCCCATGCCAAGCCATTTCTCCCAAAGAGGCTGCCATGATTTAATGGAAGCATCTCTCCTCGCGTTCTTCCTTCCTTATCCAAATCTCCCCCCCCGATTCCCCATCGAGACCTCAGCTGGGTTCCAATCCTCCCACCTGCAGATCTGCTGTAGGGGTGTCCGGGTCCCCCCAGTAACCTACTTGGGCTGCTTTTTGTAAATCTGGGGCAAAGGCCGTTTCAGGTCTCCATCCCAAAAGTACGTCATCTTGGGAGCAGCTCTGTTGCTAGAGCTTTCCTGATCCTTGTTTTGAAGTCAAAATGTGTTCCGAAGAGACCTGGAGGATGGCAGGGTTTCTCTGTCCCAGAATGAGGATGGAGTCAATGCACGAGGGTGTCTTTCAGGAATCTCCCGCTAAAATAAAGAACCGTAGTTGCAAAGCCACCTCTGCAAAGCCTGGCCTGCCTGCCTGTGACTTCCAGGTTAACTGCAATCCCAAAAGTTCTCCGCAACCCTTGGCCAGCAACCAGGAGGGACATCTTAGCTGCTGGTTCCCATTTAACTGCTGCAATTACAAATTGCCCATTAAAAGGAACTCTCCAGGCTGGGTTGAAATGATCTGTCTGTTAATGTTACGCAGCAGGATTGACCACCAGCTCCGAGGCGGCCCTGCAGAACAATCGTCTACGTATCCGTCGGGGAGAGAGCTCAGACCCAAACCTTGCTTGTTGATCTTGGCAAGCCAGGAATTCAATCTTTGCAGGTTTTCGAAGCAGTCATTACTTTAGGGCCTGGAAACCCAGAGGGTGGGCAAGACGCCAAAGATCATGGACCCTGCACTAAAGAAGCTGCCAAGGGATGGACCCCCAGCATGGCAAAGCTCCCCAAGGGAATCTCCTCAAATGGGAAGGAGGTGCTTTTAGGTGGAAAGGCTGGGGAGGAAGATCTGGGACCCTGGCACCTTTAATGCCCACAGCTGAATGCCACCAGGTCCTCCTGATAAGTCCTCACTGGTGGTCTATGGCCAGACAGCGGTGGGGAAAGTCACCAGAAGTTGGGAAACCGTCTCACGATCTGGCCTATTTTACACCTGCATCTCTTGGATCTCTTCTCTGGTTGAGTACTGCAACCCAACAAGACAGACAGAGACTTCAGAGGATCATTACAACAGCAGAAAAAACCATGGCTACCAACCTGCCTTCCATGGAGGACCTGTGTACTGCACGAGTCAAAAAGAGGGCTGGGAAAATATCAACAGACCCCTCACATCCTGGACATCAACTGTTTCAACTCTGACCCTCAAAACGACGCTATAGAGCACTGCAGACCAGAACAACTAGACACAAGGACAGTTTTTTCCCGAACGCCATCACTCTGCTCAACAAATAATTCCCTCAACACTTCAAACTATTTCCTAAGTCTGCATTAATTATTATTAATCTTCTTATTGTTCCCACCACCCATCTCCTCCCACTTATGACTGTATGACTGTAACTTGTTGCTTGTATCCTTACGATTTATATTGTTTCCTAGTATGATTTGATTGCTTATTTGACTATCATTAAGTGTTGTACTTTATGATTCTTGACGAATGTATCTTGTCTTTTTATGTACACTGAGAGCGTATGCACCAAAGAAAAATTCCTTGTGTGTCCAATCACACTTGGCCAATAAAGAATTCTATTCTATCAGATTGTGGGTTTTCAAGAAGCACTGAAGAGTCACACATGGACACTTTCCTAGTCTGGCTCGAGAATGCTGTCCTTCCTCTGTCCATCATCCAGGGCTGAATTAAATAAGAGCAGAGAAAGCCCCCCTACCTTACTTGGCATTCTCTAATCCAGGAGACCACAGACTGAGCTCAAAAGAGTTTGCACCTCCAAAGCCTCCGGTGCCGAGCTGCCTGCAATGCCTTCTGACTCCACATCCAACTTTTGGCATTGCTAATCAGCAGTTCTGGAGAGCAGGGCTCCACAAAGGCCCCCCTTCCCCTCAGAAAGGTTCCTTGACAAAACCAGATCCTTTGAGTTCGCCTAAGGAAGCTGCACCAAGCGGTGATTTGTGAAGCAACGGCTGCGTTGAGCTATATATTGTCAACCAAATATATATATATAGGAGGGGGCAAGAAAGAAAGGCGCTCGCTCACCCATCCCGTCTCTCTGCCCTTCAGAGGGCTGCACAATGGAAACCAGCACACAACTGACACAATTTGTTTTGTTCCCTGCCCAGGAGCAGACTCAAAAGAGCTCGCGATTAATTTCGGCACACACCGAACATTCTTGCAAACAGGTCTGGCGCCCCGTTCTTTGAAGAATACACTGATTACCAACAATTTCTCAGGGCTTGCCACAAACATTATGTCTTTTGTTGTGCAAAAGAAAAAGAGGGAAAAAAAAAAAAAACCCAGCAGAATCAACCATCTGGCAAATGCCCCAGAGCTAAAATCTTTCACACGGCTTATAATTCACAATGATTAAATATACAAAAGCAGAAAAGAGGAAGAAGGAAAAAAGAGAGTTATACTATGGTATGTTTTTTTTTTTTTTTTTTTTTAAACCAATAAAAAACAACAACCAGGAGACTTTCATTGCTTGATCAAAACCCAATGCCATCCACGGAAAAAGTGTCTGAGCAGGCTCACTTATTTATATCCTTCCAGGCTAATAGTTTCAATTTGCGACTTGCAAAAATTGCCATTTGAACCCGTCACAGCTAATGGGGCCTGGGTGTCACAGGCCATTTCCTGCCCTGCTTTTCAAAGGGCCAGGTGTGCTCTTGAGGGGGAAACCGGCAGCGATGCCAGGCATGGCCGGGCAGGACTGCAAAAGTGCAATGGAGGAGCAGAAGCAGAGGGCAGGGAAATCTCAAGAGTGGGAAGGGGTCATCCAAGACCTGGGTTCAATTCTGGCCTTTTTGCAATTCCTCTTTCGAATCCCAGATGGAGACAGAGTTTAGTTTCTCTCCGGGTGGGTCTATCTGCCCTCGAGGGGGCTGACGCAAGGGGAAAGCGGTCTCCTCGAACCCAGCTCCTTAGGAAGAGGGTGGACTTTCAGCAAGACTGCTCTGCCGCTCTTGTCCAGAGGTTCCTAAATATTTCCTGCCATCTGTTTTTGATGCTTCCAGATCTGGCCAGTCGCCTGCCAGGGTTTTCCTGCCTTTCCGGCGAAGGAGCAGTCCTGGATCTGTTCCCTCTCACGGCTGACCCTTTCCTTGCACGCTCCCCGCCTCTCTTGTCACCTCAGTGGGCCCCCCCAACCTCAGAAGACCCTCCTGGGACGGCTGGCGTTCCTTTAAGGGCAGACAAATGCTGCCGTTTTCAATTGTATCCGTGCCCTTAAAGGAAGGGATGGACTTTGGCACCAGATCCCATCTTCACACCCATGTTCTCAGAGGGAGGGAGGAGGGGGCCACGCTCCTGCACACTGCCCAGCCACCCCTTTGCATTTGCACAATGGGCCACTTATGATGATTGTTGCTGCGGCTGTCGCTCAAAGTTTATAGCAATAGAAGGAAACAAAGGGGCGTTGAAAGATGGAAAAATAATTCCAAGAACTCAGTCCCTCCCTCCCTCCCTCCCTCTCTCTCTCTTGACTGGTCACAGTTTCTGTTTTGGGAAAGATTGTGTTTATCTCACTCATCACGAGTGTGACACTGAATCCAGGAGTTTGGTCTGATGGCACCCAGAGGATTAGGTTGTAGGGAGGGCTTGGGGGTAGGAGAGATGGCCCAGTCCCACCTACGGGAAAGTTCTGGAGATGTTGCAGGACCCATCCGACCACCCCTGTCAAGGTCATGACCTATCCTTATAGTGGGGTGTCTCTAGAGTCCAACCTACTTTTGAGGGTCTTAAGGAGGCTGATCTTAAGGGCTCTAATTCCTCCCCACTCCTTTTCCATGTGAAGGACACCAAGATTTAGGTTGGCCTGCCCAGCGTTCCGTCTTGCAGCCAATTCCAGGTTGAAAGGGATCCGGAGGAGAAGGGCCTACCTGCATTTCTCAGAAAGCGGTGCCGGTAATCCACAACCACTCTGGTCTTCGGGTTGTAGAAGCCATCTCCGCAGTCGTAGCAGCCAGGGGGGATGTTCCGTGGGGGATCCAGGTTGGTCAGCTGGGAAATCCCTTGGGAAGAGAAACCGAGGAAGAAGAGGATGTGAAAAGCAAACACTCTGGAAAAAAATAGCCCAACATTTACTGCTTTGTACCCAACCAGAGGGGAGAGGGTCTGCCAGCCTCCCAAAGAGAGGAAGCACCAATAATTCCATCCTCGAGGTCTCCCAAGGCTGTACCTGCTGGCTTCAGGCCGTTGCAGATTTCTGTGTAAAACCTCCTGTCGTAGCCGTCACAGTAATGCCATTTATTGTCTTTGTATTCCAAACCATCAGAAAAGGTGTATTTCCCCTGTTGGGCAAATTTAGGGTTAAGGTGGAGGAGAATCAAGCATTCAGATCCAACTTCCTGTTTCTTGGCTGTGTTGTGGTTTAAGAACTCCACCTGCATCCCCAAGCATGGCTCCTTTCCCTTCTCAGATTGTGTGAATGGGCCTGCTTATCAAATTGTCATAAATTATAAAACTGTTTTATCAAACAGAGGAAACGGGTCGGCAGGTAGAAGAAGTAAGACATACTAAGCAGAAGAGCAAGGCGTGGTATTGCTAAAGAGGATGGACATCCTTGAAGGACACTTAAGGTCCACCCAGCCAGTGGCCCTGAAAGGTCCTTATGGGACAATCCGTTCTGGATCTTTGCTCAGTGTTGTCTTAGCACAGTGTGTGCACCAAGCCACTCTGGTTTGTGGGTGTACGAAGCCCAGCACGCTTGGGACTCCCACCCAGGAGGCATCTACTGAGGCTTCGCAGATGGAGAAGAAAGGATGACTCCCCATGGCAGGGAGAAGGTCCTGGGAGGTCCAGATGGGTCAAGATCAGCTCCCACCAGGGTGTCAAGGAGACTGTCGCTCAAGAAACCCAGAGGCTCCCAGTTTCCCTGGTTGAAGCCATACCTCCACACAGATGCCTTTGTCCCAAGTCCCTTCGTATTTGCTTCCGCTGGGGAAGTACAGAGTTCCTTTCCCGTGGAACATCCCGTCCTTCATCTCGCCCTCATACTTGGTGTCGGTGGGGAGGGTGTACGTCCCCGTCCCTTCCAACCTGGGGGGAGCCCAGAGAGAATATCAGGCCTTGAGTCTACACTTCTCTCCAACCACCCTAACCCAGGCCCCCACCCACCCAGCCCATCCTTGCCCAGGGGGGGGGCTTCACCCACATGCAAGGAAGCAATACCCCCCTCCCAACTCATTGGACCTCTTCATAGGCAGGGATAACGCTCCCAGCTCCCCCTCCAAGTCTTACTCTTAAGAGTAAGTCTTACTCCCAAGAGTAAGTCTTACTCCCCCTCCAAGTCTTACTCTTAAGGTTTATGATTTATTAGAGTTGCATATTAATGGACCGCATATACCGCATGTCCCCCACCCGAGTCTTTACGGGGCAGCCCGCATATCCTATGCATTCATTACATTCTAATTCTGGGTTTTATTTAATTGACCAAACTAAGTAATAATTTTAATTAACAATTTTATGATGTTTGTGTGTCTATATTTTTCTTGACTGTACACCGCCTTGAGTCCTACGGGAGAAAGGCGGTATAGAAATATAATAAATAAATAAATTAATAAATTCACACCAGGCACCCTCCCTCCCTCCCTCCTTGGCACGTGTACAGAGGCTCCCCGGTGCAACCTCCGCCTGCAACGTTTGCACGAGCCCCCCCCCCCGCCTTTGCAGTTTGCACCCTTCCCCCCTCCCCTTTGCAACCTCCCCCCTCCCCCCCCCGTTTGCAAAGGGGCCTGCAGGAGAGGTAGGGGCGCGTCCCCACGTGCACCTGCCGTTGACGCGCTGCCCGCGGTAGAAGCTGCCCGTGTACTGCATGGCGCGGCTGGGCCTACTCGCGCGCGTCTCCGTCGCCTAGGCAACACGGAGGGGGCGTGGCCGCGGCGGGAGAGGGCCATGGCGGGGCTTCTGCGCCTGCGTGGCCTGGGGAGCATGCGCAGTGTCTCCCTGAGGCCCTGAAGCGGCATCGGAAGAGGAGGCGGCGGCGAAGGGGACTTCAAGGTGCGGCGCTTCTCCGGCCATGGCGGGGCTGGTGGAGGTGCCCTCGCTGGAGGAGCTGGACGTGCCGGAGGTGAGCCCCCCCCCTGCTCTCCGGAGCCCCCTGCCCCGCCCCAGATGGTGCCTCGGTTTCCCTACTCGCCTGACCTCCCGTGACCTCTGACCCCCCCAAGGGTTGACCTCTGGAGAGGGGGGGGTCACTCCTCCCCAGGGGTCATCCCAGGTCAACTCCCTTGAAGCCTCCTCCATCCTCCCCCCCCCGCCCTTTAAGCAAACAAACAAATAAGCAAATAAATAAATATATAAATAAATAAGCATATTTTGGGGGGGGGGGGCAAATATTATTCATTTCCTGCAGTTTCAGAGCTTTTGAGTTTCGTCCTCCTCCCAGCATGAAGGTTGCACTGGCTAAGATGGGAGCCCCGAAAATTTTACAAGCAAACAATAAATAAATAAATAAATAATAAATAAAACAAGCAATTTTTGCCCCCCCCCCCAAAACAACATTTGTTCCCTGGACTTTTAGAATTTAAATGTTTAGTTTCTTCTCCTAGCATGGATTTGACAACCAGCAGGGAGATTATATTTGAAGGGGGAGGGGGGGAGAGAAATAAAGTAAGAATTGATGGGCCATCTGGGTATTCATGAACTTTATCCATTAATCAAATTTATATAAATACCCATCTCACCCAGGGCAACTCTGGCATGCACAAGAAGAGAGAAAAAGCAATCCTACGAAAACTGCAGGGGCAAATGTTCTTAAATAAATAATTGTTAATGTTCTTCAAATATAAACAAATAAACAAATATCCTAAATATTGTAACCCTGTTGAGAGCCCCCTATTTGGGGAGGAGGGGAGGAGCAGAGGCTTTGACCTCCCCTCCCCCTCTTCTATCGCTGAAATGCATTTTGATGCATTATGGAACCTGGAAGGCCACGAGAGCCTGCAAGATGGCAACGTTGACTTCCTCGCTTGCTCCTCAGCTGCCGGTTGGCACCGCGGTCCTGAAGGCGGGTGCCCACCACTACGGCTCACAGTGTGACCAGATCAACAAGGAGTTCATGCTCTGCCGCTGGGAGGAGAAGGACCCACGGAAGTGCTTGAAGGAGGGCCGGGCCGTGAGCAAGTGCGCCGTGGACTTTTTCAAGTGAGCCTGGCACGGGGAGAGCTCTGGGACTCCAGGGGGAGGGGGGATACGTGCTGTGAGGGTCTCGAAGGGAATTATTAATAGTAAAGGAGAACATTTGCAGCTCAGGGTTGAAATGAGAAGTATTATGGTTTGTCACATAGTCAGCCAGATGTTCAGTCTGGATTTGGCATTTTAACTGACCTATTGAAACCACCTAGGATAGGCAGATGTGGATGTTTGATGGTGTTAACAGCAGGATGTCGGCTGTTCCAAGCAAAGCTGCCTTCTGCAATTGACCGATGGAGATATGGTCAATGCCGACGGTGCTCAAATAATAAATTAGTATGGTGTGTTGCACAGTCAGCAGGTACTTGGACTGGAATTGGCATTTTTGTCCACCTGTTGAGTCCTTCCCAAGGTAGGCAGATGTTCAGTGGGGGTTCATTGGATGTCAGCTGTTCCAAGCAAATCTGCCTTCTGCAATTGACCGATGGTGATTTTGTCAATGTCGATGAAGTTCAGGCGGGGCTCCAGCTGTTTTGGGGTTGCATCCAGGTTGTTGTTATTTAATGCACCCGTCTTCCGTTCTTATTAGTGTCATATTTCGGAATGATCTTTGTCAACCTTTTATTCCGTTAACCAAATGCAGTGGCCTCCTCTGGTTTTTACAGGCAGATCAAGTTCCATTGCGCCGAGCCCTTCAACCAATACTGGAACTGCCTCGATGAGTCCAATACGTTGAAGCTTTCGCATTGTCGGAAGCAGCAGCAGCTGTTCGATGACTGCGTGCTGGACAAGCTGGGCTGGGTGAGGCCAGAGCTGGGTCAGCTGTCCAAGGTAACCGAAGACCCTCCGTGTCTCTCTTCAGGCGTGTCCTTGTGGCCAGTGGACCCAAGTGCTCGTTGTTCCGTGTCTCCTTGTTTGGCTGTGTTTTGAGGGCTGGTTCACAGGGTTGCACAGGCCTCTTCCTATGTTGCACACACCAACAGACAAGCCTTACCTTCTGGCGTGTTTATCACATGTTTACCTGACTTCCACTGCAATTTTTCCAACCAAGCAATGCACGAGGGTAAGAGGGGAATATTTACAGACGCCCATTTAGTCTCGCCCAAGTAGGAAATACTGGACAGGAGATCATGTGGTCTTGACTGCCTCTAAACCAGCTTCAGGTGTCCCTCCCTGCTCTTCCCCTCCGCTTCCTCTTCTGAAACGCCTTCTTCCTTGCAGCAGTGTCATCCCTTCTGCTCAGCAAGATCTTCCCCTGTGATTCTTTCCTTTCCAGGTCACTAAAGTGAAGACCGACCGTCCCCTCCCCGAGAACCCCTGCCATTCCCGAATGAGACCACCAGCCAACCCGTCAACTGAAGGCGAATACAAGCCTGCGAAATATGGTAACCGAGGTTATTTCTGGAGTTGGTAGAGGGAAAAAAATTGGAGCTCTGCACGTATGCCAGCCATAGAGGAAAACGGTGACCTTTTTTTGGTGGATCGTAGATTACTTTTCTTTGGTGTTGGATGGAGCTTATCTGTATTCAACGGTCATTAAATGTACATTCTTTGAGAGGTCCAACTTCTCGTGCCTTCTGTCGTGTGTTTGTTTGAAATATACAAGTAGAGAAATGTTCTCTGTAATTCTGGAATAAATCTCCTTGGGTAGCAGTGAGGAAGCTGTCTAATGGGGTTTAAGGACATTATTATGGATTTCTTAATACCTCTCTTCTTGGGGCAAACTAAGATGACCAATTTTTTCTCCTTGCCTGCTGATCTTTGACTTTCTGAGCGTTGTCGCAGTTATTTTGAGCCTCGCTCTCAGTCCTTTTCACACAACCATTAATCCCAGCCTTAAATTCGGGAGCCTTGATGGGTTCTTACGGTCTGGGAATCTCAGCTGTGTCGGCATCGGTTAAAGCTGGAATATGAGAGGAAGTTGCCAGCAGGCAGCCTTAAACTGATGGTTGGTTGCACTGGAGACTCCCTGAAGTTGCTGGGCTGTTAAAATCGGCAAACAGTTGTTGTTTCTCCCAGTTCTGAGAATATGAACTGCAGCTGTTCAGTCAAACTCCTCGGCCGAGGGAGACCACAGAGTCTTGGGGTAGAAGCCTGCGGCCAACGTAAACAAGGCAGGCGGCAAGTATTTGCGTGATTTCAGTAGTTCCCGATCCTTCGACGGTGCGTGTCAGTTCCAGAAATACCGTTGCCTCGTTCTCGTCTTGCTTGTGGGTCAAAACACTAGAATGTACACAGATCTGGAAAATCTAAATAAAACACAGGTAATTAAGGATCTGCGCATAGCTTAGATGAAACATTCGGCACACGCACACACGGAAAACAGTCTGATGTCCTTCATATAATGTGCATGTGTCTCTCTGTGCGTGTGTGTCTGACTGTGTATTGGCATCATTATTTTTCATTATCTTACGTATATATTTATATGGTTTGCATCCTGCCATTTTGCCCATAGGCCATTCAAGGCAGCCTGTTCTCTGGAGAAGAATTTCATCTTCTGAGGAAGAGCTTTGGGGGCTTTGAAATCCCCCAAAGCTAACGGTCTCCGAGGGTCTGCTTACTTGGTGGGGAGGGGGGGGTTGGGAATGTCTCTTTCCTGGCTTCGGAATTGGGATCCGCACTCAGGATCAGAGCCTCACTCCCTGCTTGCTGCTCCGTGCGTGGGGAGGGAGGTTGAAAGCTTTCTCTCCGTCCATCCCTGTTCAGAAGAACAAGTCCGCCCTCCCTCCCTACGGATTCTGTGGGGGGAGGCCAGGCAGGGGTTCCCTCCGTCTGCTCTGCTGTCTCTGTGGTTGGTATTCCCCCCCCCCCTTTCCTTCCGAGGTTGGCCTGCGTGGAGGCCGCTGCTGACCCTTCGCCTTCCTGTGTTTAGCCAAGAGGGTGGGCTGGCCACGAGCTCCTGCAGCCTCACCCAGCCCCACCTTGGGTGCGGTGCCTTAGGGGAAGGGGCACATGGCTGGGGTCAGGACCGGCTGTTGGTCACTTCCTGATGGCTGGATGCCCATCCCGCCCGGGAGTAGCCATCAGACCCTCTAGCTGTGTGTAGACACGGCTCAACTGGTATTACTTAATTTCACCTTGTTGCCTAGGGAACCCCTCCAGAGGGGAAGTGTGATGGCCTGCTTCCTGGCCCCAGGGTCTTCTAAAGCAGGGCCTCCAACCTTGGCCACTTTAAGCCTGGCGGACTTCAACTCCCAGAATTCCCCAGCCAGTTGGCTGGGGAATTCTAGGCGTTGAAATCCACCAGGCTTAAAGTTGCCAGGCTGGCTGGGGAATTCTGGGAGTTGAAGTCCGCCAGGCTTAAAATTGCCAAGGTTGGAGGCCCCTGTTCTAAAGAAGACACCCCCCCCCCCCCCCCAAGGAAAGCCAGACTCTGGTTCCTCTGCTCTGGCCGAAGAAAACGACCAAAGTCCTCTCTCTCTGGAGAGCCAGGATGAAGCGATGGTCTTCAGGGGTGCTTCTGGCTGTGATGGCCTTGAGTGCCTCCAGCATGGCACCGCCAGACGTGTTGGAAGCCCGGTGCCAGGGTTTCCGTGGGTTGACTTTATATCTGCAGTGCCAAGCAATGAGTGGCATAATCAGTTTATGCTGGAGACCAAGGCGGGAAGGTAGGCAGAGCTCTCTCGCCACCCACCAGGAGACGGTTGCTGGTTCAGGGGGCTCTCGTCCTTTTTTTCACCTCTGATGAGAGCACGAGTTAATTTCTCACGGTGTCTGAATTGGGGCACCCCAACCCACACTCTAACCACGGTACGCCAGTCAAGCCCACGCATTGAGCTAAGCCCTTAAATGGCTTGCTTAGCTCTGGCTTTTATGGCTTGTGTAAGTAAACCTGGTTACTTTATCAAGCCACGATTCCCTACACCGCGGGCTGGATGAGAGCAACCTGGGTCCCAGTTTCTGAATCCTGCATTGGCAAGCTGCCTCCTTGGGAGACCGGCTCATTGGGAATGCAAACCTTGACCCTTCTGGAGAGCTGCTTTTAAAAGGAGGAGGGGAGGAGGAGAGCTGCCCCCCCCCCACAACGCCAGCGGTAATTCATGTAGTAACTATGGCAACGGCCACGTACATTTACATATTCTTCCTCTTAATCACGGGGGCCATCCAAGACAACTCTTTGCCAGTTCTTCCGACATAATTTGCTGTTTTTGTTTACTAACCGGGAGATACAATCCCTGGGGCTTTGTCGTGATTTTGAAGGCATGGGGAGGCCCTGCTGCTTATTGCAAAAAAAAAAAAAAAAAAAAAAAAGCTGGGTGTTTTTCTCTCTCCCCAGAC
Organism: Pituophis catenifer annectens; assembly: GCF_029215685.1. Lineage (NCBI taxonomy): Eukaryota > Metazoa > Chordata > Lepidosauria > Squamata > Colubridae > Pituophis > Pituophis catenifer. Next base: position 705,530 of record NW_027256897.1, on the reverse strand, counting down.
TTTTCCTACCAAAATTTCTCCCTGGGTTTTCCTTGCCCAGCTAGCTATGCCCACGGAAGGAATGGTCAGTTACCAGTTACCAAGAATGGGAATGGAATAGCAGCAAACTTTCTCGGTTGGTTACCCAACCTGGCATAGCAGTTTGGAGGCTGGCACTGGGAGATCCAAGTTCACCCTCACCCTGGAAGTGCCCAGGGTGCCTTTGGGCCAGGTGGTCTCTCTCGGCCAGCCCGCCTCACAGGAACACAGTGGCCTGCAAATCCTGCCCCAAACTCCCGCAGGAATGTCACAGGGGAAATCTAGCAATCTGGGCATACTCGGAGCAAGATTCAGCTGGCACAACACCTGGGGATAAACTAGGTTTGCCGAGCTTGAAGTTGAGGGCACCTTGCCTGGCAGCGTGCTGAGGGTTCAGGGTCTTATGCAGATTTGGCATAATTCAGGATCATGTATACCATTGGTATTTCTTGAGGGAGGGAGCTTGGGGAGGCATGCATCTTGACCGAAACCACAAAGGCAGGTTGGCCCAGTGCCAGGACTGTGTTGCCAACATCGCAAAGGAGAGCTTGGTGGCATCCGAAGTGCTGGAAGTCCTCCTGCTGTATCTGGACCAGGGGTGAAATCCAGCAGGTTCTGACAGGTTCTGGAGAACCGGTAGCGGAAATTTTGAGCAGGTCAGAGAACTGGCAAATACCACCTCTGGCTGGCCCCAGAGTGGGGTGGGAATGGAGATTTTGCAATATCCTTCCCCTGCCGTGCCCACCAAGCCACACCCACAGAACCGGTAGTACAAAAATTTGGATTTCACCACTGATCTGGATCTAGCGCTAGTTAAGAATAACTTGGGGAGGGGGGCTCGGACTAAGAACCTCTGGCGCCTGCCCCAAGAATCCTACATGTGAACCAGCTCCCTCCCGCCCCTTCCCCCCGCCGTCAAAGAGGGGCCTTGGATTAATCTCTGGCAAGATAAGCGGAGCCCCTGGGAGAGACGGCAGGCCAATTCTCCCGGCAGAGACGGCCACGCGTCGCTGTTCTCTGCAAGAGGGAGAACAGTTGAGAAAGTGGGAAAACAAAGCAGGACTTAACTGACTGCCCACTTTGGTGGATGCCAAGATTTAACCCCGGGGCATTCCTTATCCATTAGCGTGTCCTGGGGAATGGGGTTTGAGTAACGGAAGTGCCATCGGTGGGCTGTTGACAGGCTGGTCTTCATTTTGTGGAAGGAGACGAGGGGGGAGCCCACTCGGGACACATCCTGTTCCACCACTTGGGACGTCTGAGTGATGCAGCCTTGACGGTGGTCACCATCACCTCAGCCCTTGAAGGAGAAAGCCCGGAGCAGGTCCTCGGGTCAAGGACTGCCCGCTGATCAAGCCCACGTTGAATTGGCCATAGGATGACTATGGAGAACCTTCTCCAAGATCTCTTGCCGGCCACAGAGAGGATGTTCCCACAATCTCTATTGAACTTGCCGTGTGTTTGCAGGCCTGGAGAATCCAGTGCAAGGAGAAGGGTGGCCAGCAGCCTCCAGCAACCTTGACCTCTTGGAGGTGACCGTTGAGAACTTCCCCAGTAGGACCATCTCCTGAAACGGTCCGGCTTGGTCGGGGTTTAGGAGGATCTTCTCCTAAACATTGTCCATTCGTGGTGCATCCTGTCTGACGTTCTCTGTGAGATGAGGTGTGGATTGTGTATTTTTATTTTATTTTGCAAAAGGATTTGCATGCTTTCCTCCCCTTCTTTCAAGGAGTGGGGTTGAGAGCTCCTGCCATGTGAAGCCTCTGGCATTCACCCCGATGTTCATGCCGGGCAGACTCTTTCTCACCCCCCTGAAGCGGGTGGGCAGTGCCAGCCCTGCCGACAGACGGGGTCGCCTCCTTCGCCCACCCTTGAAAATGCAAGCTAGCACGTTTGGGCCCAAGGCGGCGATGGTTTCCTCCTAGTTTGAAAATCCTTTTCCTCACATTAATCTCTTTTTATTTTTATTTTGACAAATGCATGTTTCCAGGAAGTTGCAGAGGTCAGCTCAGCATCTGTTGCTGGTTACGCTGCTGCGCCGAGCCGAGCCGAGCGGGTGGGTGGGTGGGTGGGGGCCTTTGGGGGAGGGGGTGTTCCTCCTCCTCCTGGCGGTTTCCAAAGCGACGGGGAGCAAAGTCATTTTTAAACAAGGACGAAGGAGCTAATGAGGGCGATGAAAATCGGAGGGAGGGCTTGCAAAGTCTCCTAGAAGTTGGAGCAATATTTCACAAGGGGGTGGACTCCGGTGGACTCTGTTGCCTGTGGAAGGATTGACCAAGAGAGGGGAAGATGCCCACTCTGGGGACCCCAGAGATAGCCTCTCAAAATCAAGAGTGGGGGAGAGACCTGGACCTAAGTAAACTCAAGGGGGAAGGGGCTGCAAGTTTCCTCCCCTCGGTTCCCTTTCTTTGTTCATGTTTCTTCCCTGGGTTTTGCAATCCTCTCTGCGAAGTGAGAAAGAGACGTTTTCTCCTCCTGCTCATAAGACCCCTAGAGAGCAAAGGCCCAAAGGTGCTTTTTCAAAAGACAAGTGGACTTCTTGGGTTTTTTTTTTTTTTTAAATTTGATTTATATGCCGCCCTTCTCCGGAGACTCAGGGCGGCTTACAATGCGTTAAGCAATAGCCTTCATCCTTTTGTATATTTATACAAAGTCAGCTTATTGCCCCCACAATCTGGCTCCTCATTTCACCTACCTTAGAAAGGATGGAAGGCTGAGTCAACCTTGAGCCTGGTGAGATTTGAACTTGCAGTAATTGCAGGCAGCAGATGTAAGTGGATGTTAATTGGTCTGCTGAGCCACCAGAGCTTCTGTTCCTTGAAAACGTTTTGCTTCTCATCCCAGAAGCTTCTTCAGTTCTCCTCCTTGAATGAGAAGCGAAATGTTTTCAAGGGAAAAAAAAGTAAGCCCCAGAAAGTCCGGTTGCCTTTTGGAAAAGCACAGCTGTGAGTTGGACGATTGAGACTCTCCATAGAAAGAGAGCAGAGGGCTTTGATGCCCTTTGGCCTTCCCTGTTGGCTTTCGTGCCGCCATTCCTCCAAGGCGACATAAAGTTGAGAAATCAATCCACTGGAAGGGGCAGAGCTAACTGACCCACTGAATACAATGGGAGGCCAGTTTAGCCCCTACCTGCAAAGGCTGGGGTGGCTGGTTGTGGATTTTTTTTGCAAAGACGATTTAACATAAGACACTTTCTGGAGGGGGAAAAAAAAAGGAGGACTTGGTGCCAAGGTAAAGAGGCTTGGAGATTTATAGCTGAGGAAATACTTTCTCCCGTCTCGCTGGACGTTTCCAGCAGGAACAATAGCTGGTCCCGCAGTGCGAGCCAAGCTGAATGGGGTTTCGGGGGAGTGTGTGGTTATCGGTGTCTTTTCCTCGCCGTCCCCTCCCTTCCTGGAAATGGGAGATACCAAGTCCTCTCCTGGGTCCTCTGATGTGTAATCAGCAGGAATTGGGACATCCGGACCTGGAAAAAAAAAAGTTGTGAAGAGGATGTCAATGGCGGTGATGGATAGGCCCCAGCAGGGCGAGAGGCAGCTGGGTTGGGGGCCAAAACTTCTAGCATTGTCCATCTCCTCTTTGGATTTTTTGGCAAGCTTTGGTGAGTCTTCCCAGGAAAGATCGCCATTGCGGCGAAATTCTCCTTGGCCAAAGTGTTGGACGAGAGATGCCTCCATGTGTCCATTTCATTGGCCAACCAACGACTGCAGTACTCGGTTGTTTGGAGATATGTTTGGAGACAGGTTGCTTCTCTCCTTGATTAGTTTCCATCCATTGCTTCTTGTCCTGCCTTCTGGTGCTTTGGAGAATAAGTTGAGCCCTTCTTCTTTGTGGCAGCCCCTCAAATACTGTAATGCTGCTATTATGTCCCCCCCTTTTCCTTTTTTTCTCTCGACTGGCCAAACCCAAATCCTGCAACTGCTCATCGTATGTTTTTAATCGTCTTAGTTGCTCTTCTCTACACTTTCCCCAAAGTTTCAACATCTTTTTTTGTAACATGTTAATTTGTAATTTTGTCCCATGTTAATAAGTGTTCTAATTTGCACCCCCTGTTCCTTCGCCAGTCGGGTTTTAATTTGCTTCTACTACCGTAGGATGCGAGAGCTGGAGGATGCCCGCTTTCCAGCCAAGGTGCCCTCGTGCAGGCTTGGCCAGGCTGTGGAAAGCCACAGAATTCCTCTCTCTGGATCGGGGATGGTAGCACTTCTGGGGTGTCTCTCTCTCTCTCTCCCCCCCCCTCCTCCCCACAGCTTGTTCTTCCAAGTTCTGGCCCCTAACCTGATACTTAGGATATGAAATAATTATCCTAAGTGATCGGATTTTAATTAGACAGCGCAGCGGATGATTACCGTATTCCAAATTGGTGTGGAGTGCTTACTTATGTGCCAGACAAACTTGGTCTCTCTATTTTACCCGGTGGGTGGCCAGAAGACAATCAGGAAGCAATTAGTCTGGTTGGGGGCTGCACCGCTTGTGCCCACCGGGGAGCGTCTTGCTGCGTTCCAGGACTGCGCCAGCTCCGGAGGAGTCCGAGACCAAGCAGCATTTCTCTTCTCTTCTCTTCTCTTCTCTTCTCTTCTCTTCTCTTCTCTTCTCTTCTCTTCTCTTCTCTCCTCTCCTCTCCTCTCCTCTCCTCTCCTCTCCTCTCCTCTCCTCTCCTCTCCTCTCTCTTTCTGCACCCTGCTACTCTGGAACAAGCCATCATTCTTGGCAGCAGACCGCAATTAGCTCTGTCAATATTCATTTGGAAAAGGGGGGCTTAGCCGATCCCACCAGCCAGCCATTGTGTAGTTTCTGGAAGATGCGCCCAAGCAGGGTCTGCTGAGAACCCCTTTGGAGGGGAGGACTACAAGTCCCATCATTCCTGGCCTGCATTAGTCATGATCCTCGTTCTTCTCCTAGCAAGAGGTTGTTGTTTTTTTCCCTGTAACCATCTTTCATGGCCAACACTTGTGCGCATACCATAAGGGGCCTGTATCTTGGCACTAAGTCACAATTCACCCTGAGTGTCAATTCAGTTGTGTCACTTTGAGTCTTGACATTGTACAAACCATGTCCTGAAGTCTCTGCCATTCAGGAGTGTTGTGAATGGCCAGGTTAGATAAAATTGTGTGATAAGTGGCAATGGGGGTGTGAGAAGGACTCTGGTTGTACTGTTAAAACGTTCCTTTTCTAAGAATTTTCCAGTAACATTCTCCAGTTGGGGGTGGGTGGCGGGGGAATGGATCCTTCTCACCTATGTGGGCCCAGCAAATAAAGGATATTTGCATACAGCTATTTTTCATAAGTTTTTGGTCGTAAATCTTAATTTGGGAAGCAAAACAGCTTTGCAAAGTTCTGACATCACCCCTCCCTGGAAAAATCTCCAGCGCGGCCCTTCTCTAAGCCAACATCTTCTCAGAATTGTGTTGACATTTCCAATCCTCTCTTTTCAGCCATAAGGACTAGAAACTTTGAGGCGTTGGCAAACCTAGGGTGCGGTTAGCATTTGGCGTTTGCATCTTCCAGCTGACTTTTTGTGACAAAACGCCTTCAAGACCAGGTATGCCTTTTGCTCCAGAGGTGGCCTTTTGTAGAAGTGCTACTTGTGTGTTATTCTCAAATTCTTGGGGCTAAAAAGCTAAGATTGTGTTGCCCTAGGAAGGGGCTCCTGGGTGTGTATGTGTGTTTGTTAGCAAACTGGCCCAGCCTGTCAGAACCAGACAAAGGATGCGTCAAAGCCTCTCCCCAGGCGGATTGAGTTGATGGGAACTGTAGTCCAACAGAGGGACAAGTGGTTTGGAGAACAATGAGATTCCAACTCTCTCTCCTTGTCTCCTCTTCCCCCCCCACCCTCCAGCTCCCCCCCACCCATCTTTATCAGAAGTTGCCGACAACTTTTACCCCCTTTAAACACAAAAGAAACTTTCCCTTCTGGGTTGTGTTTTTTTTATTTTTTTAATAGCAGAGATGCTCACTCCAGCAAAATGATTGGCAGACTCGAGAGCTAAGAGAAACCAAATTGTTTATATCCTAATGAATAGAATCTTGATTGCAGGATCCTGTCTGGAAAATTACAGTGCCTGAATGGAAGCCGTACAATTACATCTCCCGAACGCTGCATATTCATTTCAACTGCTTTGCATAGAGATTAACGAGCACGCGCGCCCCCAACGCAGGCTCTGAAATTAAAGCCAGCGCCGATTTTAGTCACAGGTTACCAACTCAACGGCATTGTTGGGAGGGCTCGGAATCTTTTACCACCTGCAATGTTGAGTGGCTTTATCCTGGATGAATTTTGCTCCTTTTTTTTTTCTTTCCCAGTGCAAGAAAAGATAATGAAATTATGTGGACATATTTATCTGTAGCCGCGTATTAGATCGTATCATGTCTCTGTTTGACCTGCGATGAGCTCTTCGTTTCTGGACGGGGAGGGTGGAAAAGGTGCACAAAACTCACTTTTCCTTCTCTGCTTTTTCACATTTGAACCGGAAAATAAGCCGGTCATATTCTAACTCCTGACTGTGCCACGCAGGCCCACCCTGTCCTTCCTCCCGCCCTCCCCATGGCTGATCTTGGAGTCGGCTCTGGATGTTGTGTGACCATCGGGTGAGGCTCCTTCCAGCATCCTAGCTAGATTTTAGCTGGATGTTTATCAGGTTTGGGGTTTTTTTTTGTCTTACAGGACCTCCATTTTGGTTGTGTAAACTGGCTGAGCCAACAGTTGACCATCATTTGAAGCTGGGTGGAAATCCAGGTTAATTCTGTCCACCACGTTTCCCCGGTTCAGATACAACTGGTGGTTGTGTAGAAATGAAATCTGGTGGAGTTCGTTCCTATGGACCCAGAGAGGAAAAAAAATGGTCATATCTAAAACGAAAGAAAATATCTCATGAAGAATTTTTTTCTTTTAAGTTGCCGCTGAGGCTGGAAAATCGGGGATGGCAACAGTTTATTGATTGATTGAATTTATTTGCTGCCCATCTTGCAATGGAATAACTCTGGGACATCCTCAGTTGATGTTTGCGGTTCCTGTGCTGAAGTGGCCGACACAGCTTGTGAGCAGCCGTTGTCTCCACCAGCGATGGAAATGTTGAAGGGATCCACGCTGATGGGGGGGGAGGGGGGGGCTCCTGCTTATAAAGGAGCTCCGGGGTCCGATGCAGATTGAATCTGGAAGTCTGATGGGAAAAGAACCAACTCATGATAGGGTTTCCTGCTTGACGAGGGGGTTGGACAAGAAGACCTCCAAGGGCCCCCCCCCCAACTCTGTTATTCTGTCTGGGAAGCTGCCTCTGCTTGTGGAAAGGACAAGGCCGGGGGCAGATGGCCCAACGGTCCAGCAGCATCTCGCTCTAAGGGCTGGCATGCTGAGAATGTCATTCGTGCCAAGTCTAACAGTCGACCCATTGTGTTTTTAAGAACATCCCAACCGGACGAGCAAGTTTTCACGGTCTGTCGGGAACCCAGGCCAAATTCCTTCAGGAAGAGGCTCGGTTGTCCTTCGCGTGCTGGCGGGGAGTAGGGAGGAGACCAGGATGGTGGCCGGAGAGGGCTGGGTTGCATCCTGCTGGACAGGCCCCAAAATATTCGCATCTACTCTCCAGATCCAAAGGCGTCCGTTTCCATCCAGACCTGGCATTAGGAGAACCTGGAGCGGTGCTGCCCTCTGCCGGGCGTTCCCTGCAAAAGGCAAGCGGTGCTCACACAGGGAGGGAGGGGGAAGCTGCAGGATCTCCCACTCCTTTCCTCGCCCCCCCCTCTTTTTAAACCAGCAGCCTGGTTCCTGGATGGACGCCTTCAAAAGTGGGAGCTAAGAAAGCCCGATGTTGTTTGGGGACAAGCGAGGACAACCTTCGAGCACCCGAGTGGGTGGGTGGGAACTGCAGCTCTCATTAGCCTGGTCCGTGGTCAGGAGTTATGGGAGTTATAGTCCAAAATGGCAGCTTATGTAGTGGCTGAGATGACCAGCTTCTAAGTCTCAAAACTTCAGTCCTGGGTGCTCCTGGGATGACTCGAGGCCACTCAATGACTTTGAGCCCAGTCTAGGGTTGTATGTATGTGGGTGCTTATTTCAGATGTCTAGGCTTACATTTGCATCCTGGGACTCTTGGGAAAACAGTGAAAAAGTGGGGATACCCCTCCAAATGCCATCGAGCGGAGGGGGACAGCAGCTTAGCTTTTCCCCTGGCCTGACTTAGACCCCTCCCATCAGCCCATCCCAAGATGCTCTTTGAAGCATCGAAGGCGAGGACTGTGTGAAACTCGAACCCAAATCCTTGCCTTGAGACCTGCAGGGGAAACGTCGAAAACTCCTAAATGGCATGTTCTCACATGTTTCTCTGTTTGAGAAAACAATGGGACAATTCCTGGGTCTGGTTTGAGACTTTAATTGTCAGGATTTTATTGAAGGGAAAGCAGCCAGAAAAATATCAACTTTCATTCCTCAATTTGATATTGATTTCCCTTTTTGAGCCCCCTCCCCAAAAAGGAAGAGTTGAAGTGGCCCATAAAGCCCCCTGCCTTGCTAGCCAGCTCCAGCTTGTGTGGATGGTTGGTTGAAGTTGCTAAAATCCATCGGGCAACGAACGTATGGAGTTGGCACTCGGGCTGAACTGATGCCCGCAGGAGGAGGAGATGGTAGGCCAAACGGAGCTGGGAGAAGCAAAAGTGGTTCCCCAAACTTTCCTTTCGTGGTTAGTGGGCATTTTTTTCTCCCACGTAACCCCTCTGCACAATTGCTTCAGTTGTTTCTCCACGAGTCTCTGCACCAGAATTTATTCCTTTGAGCGGAAGTTTAGGATTTGTTGGGAACGTTGAGGCTGGCACGCATTTGCCCAGCCCCAGAAATCTTCTAAAATCTTTTTTAACAGAATGCCCAGACAATGCTTAAAACGGAGGAGGTCAAAGGGTTTGTGATGTGGGAAATGTACGTGTGTTTGTGTGGGGGGCTCTTGGGGTGGGAAGAGGGTTATCTGGAAGGAAAGCAGGCCTTATCGGAGAGATCAAGTGCTAGAATTCAGATCTATCCACAGGGGAACTTAAAACTGCCGTCTGGGTCAAAGGCAGCATGTTGAAAGCACAGGAAACCCACCCCCCAGGCCCTCCCCCTCCCCAAAAGACAGCGCCAAGAAGAGAAGGAGAAAAGAATTTGGGATTACATTTATCATCCTGGAAACATGAGTGGTTTTTTATCGTACATTCAACCGTTTTCCCCTCTCGATTTGGTGAAACTCTTCAACAAGGGCAGGAGACCCTCGGGAAACGCTGGCCAGCCACCACCACCCCACCCCACCCCCGGCTGCTCTCGCCAACCCCTTTTTCCATCTCTCTCTCCAGCTTGCTCTTTCTTACAGCAGGTTTTGTGAGGTTGCTTGTGGCAAGAGGACCTGGCTCGAAATCTGGACTTGGGCCAAAATCCTCAAGGCCTTTGGATGGATGCCTGGACCAAGATGGATTTTGTCTCTCCTTCTGAAACTCCCCCCCGGGGGGGGGGGTCTGTGAGGCTGGGGGCTGCCGTGGCTGACGAAAACAGGGCCCTTGGTGCCTCAGTCGTCACTCCGCCATCGCAAGTGGTGTGTGTTATATTGCACACCAATTCTCGATTTTATTCTTATTTTGTAAGGTGGCTGTGAAGAATGCTTCCAATGCATTCCCCGTGCACTTTTTCTGCCTTTTTCCTCCCATTGGGAGGAAAAAGAGGAACCCAGAGAGAAGATGGGTAGCTGCCTTCGGATTCAGAAGTTAAGGCCTCTTTTTTTGTCCTGGGGAGGAAGGAAGGACACTGCTGGGTTGCAGTGGCAGGATTCGCACCCCTGAACCTACAGCTTGCCTTGGGGGTAGCTTTCACACAGCCTGTGTGTGTGTTGCAGATCCAGGTGTGGCGTTTGAGTTTCTTCTCTCTATTATTGGCAGCATCAGAAAATGTTCAGTCTGTGCTGCAGGCACAGGAGGTAGGGAGGACGGGTTTATGTCCGGAGGTGGGCAATCCCAGTTGTCCCTGTGAAGCTGCCATCTTGCCTCCCGACTGGGGATAGCTTGACACAGAGTGCAATCCTAGTCTTCCTTCCTTCCTTCCTTCCTTCCTTCCTTCCTTCCTTCCTTCCTTCCTTCCTTCCTTCCTTCCTTCCTTCCTTCCCAGTCTCTTCTTTTCTCTCTCTCACTCTCTCTCTCTCTCATTCCTGCGTGGCAACTATTCGCACAGTTCCATCCGTTTGGTCAGTTCCTTCGTGCGTGTCTGCCCGGCATTTACTACGAAGGCCTCGTTTCTAATCCTTGGGGGGCTCTCCCCTCGCCTGATCCTTTTGGCAACATGGTCTGGACTCCCCCTCTCTTTTTGTGGTCATCAGCCATGCAATTTTCATCCTTTGGGGCTGTACGTGAACCACACGCTTGAAATGCAAGTCCTTGCTGGTGGGTGTTTATCCCCCCTGGTATTGATGGGGGGGGGGTTAGGCTGGTGGTGGGAGCTATGACAGCCTCTGCTCGCCCCACATGGCCTTCACCCCAGGTGTGAGCATCTCAGATTCTGGTTACTCGGGCCAAATTCTTGAATCTCTGCAGAATCTATGTCTTTGGACCCAATAAAATCTCTTTTTTTTTTTTGTAAGCACCAGCTTCTCTCCTGATTCTCTCGCCCCCCATCTCCACCAGTAGAACCCCAGAAGTTGAGGTGATAACGGAGACAGGGAGGAAAGAGACTTCTGGGGGGCACCAGGTTTCTTTAGCTCCAAAATCCTAGCACTGGTATGTCCCCCTCAGCTCCAAATTCACTGGTTCAGGAGGAGTCAGCTTCCGTCCTACAGACTTGTGGAGAGCAACCTGCATGAATCCAGGGAGACACCTGGAAATCGTTGCTCAACTAGAGCTAGCTTTCTCTCAGATGTTGACCAAATGGTAGAAGCTCCTGGGTTTTTTTGGCATTATCTAAGCCACGTGCAAATTATCTGTCCTGTCCTCTTTACCTCTGAAACATCTTGATGTCCTTCAAGCCTGGGAGCAATTTCTGGCAGGGCCGTTTGCTCAGCCATTGAGGCAGTTGAAGATGGTGAGAATGTGTCCCGATGGACTGCTTACGAGGGTATCACAGTCTGCAAACCAGCCAACCGCACCAAGAAGTTGGGAGAAACTTCTTAGGAGCCTTCAGATGGTATCCGGAGGAAGACGCCTGCTTCTGAGGTGGAAGACTTCAAGTTGCAAGGAGACAACGGTTTCAGTGCCCAACTTCTGCAGGTTACTTGAATGGATCCATTTCAGGATTTCTGTCTTGCAGAGCGATCCACCACGGTCTGTCCCTCAAGCATTTCTATGCGTGAGCAACACAGCTGCCCTTCCGGTCAAGCTCATCCTCGGACAGACTGATGTGCAGGCAGGTTTCATCAATGCTCAAGAAGGGCCGTGGGGCATCCCAGTTCTCAGCTGCTTCCACCCATGGATGGGCTTCTTTTGGCTGCCCAAGACTCTCCTGGTCTTGGGTTTTGGCACAGGCACTGGAGTTCTGGCTTCCTCCCAGCGTCCTGGCTTCAGACTTGGACCTAGAGAAGACGCCTGGGCTGCTGAGCACGGAGGGTTCAGGGGCGGCCCTGGAAGCTGCCGCAATCTTCTCTGCCTCCGAGGAGGGAGAGATGGTTTTACTTGACCTCCTTCGCAGGGACGGTGGAGGTGGATTCAGCTTGGGGATGAACAGCTGCAATCTGTCAAATGAGGAGGGGAAGCGGTCAGAGTCAAGACCAGTCGAGGTTGGGTGTGGAACCTCAACCTGAGAAGGAAGCAGTTTGCAGTTTGGTTGGGTCAGCGCAAAGCAGAACCACCACAACTTACCTTTCCCTCAGCATCACGGCGTCTGGACCACGGCAAGTGGGTTGAGTGCTTCCATTGGGTGCACTGCATTCATCCACCTCAGATCCCTCCACGCAGCGGAGTCCGTCAGGCCCTTCCAGAACCGCCAGATGCTCCTCTTTCTCCAGCTTGCCAGACAGGCCGCTACCCATCTCCAAGTTGGTCAAGTTCTGGTGGGATTCGTAAGAAGCCAGATGCGTCATGGGACTGCCCACTATGCTGGCTGGTGTTGAGGTGGAAGACAAGTTGATTTCCAGATTGTAGTGGTCCTTCAGGTTGAGGGACAGAGGGTGCTCCGAGCTCAGGTTCTGCAGGGAACGCTCAACTGGAGACGAGAGGGGAGAGGCATGGTTCAGAGACACCTGGAGGCCAGCAGGGTTCGTGCCGTATTGTAAGAAGGTGCTTCTCCGGGGTAGCCAGGTTTGTGCTGACCTGATCTCTGGTGGCCTCCCTTCCTTGCACCTCCACTCCCGCCCGTCTTTCTCCCTTCCATCTCCTGAGCCCCTCGGTTCTCTTGCTCCCAAGGAGCAGGTGGCAAGGGACAGCTAACCACCTCACCTGCACCCATCCCTTGCTCACCTGGACGCCGCAGCTGCACCTTGATCTCCAGCTCCTTCAGTTGCCTCACCAGCAAGGAGACGTGTTGCAGGAGATCGCGGTTGGTCAGGAGCAGCTGGCGGACACGAGCCTGGGCCTCCACGCGGGCCGTGGTCTCGGCAGACAGCTGGTCCTCCAGAAGCTGCACCTGTTGGGAATGGGACGTGGGGCTTTGCATGCCAGGCATCTCCTCCTCGCTGCCCCAGCAGACAATGCCTAGAGGTGGCAGGTTCTAATCGGGGACGTTGCACCAGGCACGCAGGCCGGGAATTGTAGTGGGGCACCTGGTTGGAATGCAGCTGGAGCTCGCTTTGCAGTTTGGACAGGTGGAAGATTTATATACTGTCTGCTATAATGTCCATGTCAGGACACTCGATCCTAGAAATCCCTGCAGGCTCTGCTCTGTCGCCCCTCGGGGAACCCCGTTCAGACTCGCAGCTCCCACAGAATCATTTGTTGCCGGGAGTTCCACAAGCCAACTTGGTGGGCTCCCCGGAAGCCTCCTTCAGGGGTGACCCAAGTGAATTGCAGTCGTAACGGAGGAGCAGAGCCTTTCCAGAGGAAATGAGGACGGGAGCCCAGGCCTGGGAACTTTTGCACCCAGGACAGAGAAGGCTTACCTGTGCGACGGCCACCTGCGTCTGCTGTTGCTGCTGGAGGAGCTGGTGTTGGAGCAGCTGCAGGCAGTGCTGGGAAGCGAGTGGGGTGGTCGAGGCAGAGGAAGAGGGGCTCCCCGTGCTGCCCAGAGGCTGGGCAGAGGAGGGCCGGAGACCACCGTTCTCCTTTTCCTGGAAGCCAGAAAAAGACCAGAAATGGGAGCTGCTCCTTTCGCACCCCACCTCCCAGGAAGCCCCACGGATCCAGCCTTCCTGATTCATTTTCATGGCTCCCCCCAAGGAGTCACCCACCTGGCCGTCCCTCGCCTTGGGGCTGAGCCCATTTTTCAGCTCTCCCAGGTCAGGCACGGAGAAAGGCAGCTCGCAGACCCCGCAGTCGGGCAGGCACACACCTATTGATCCGGCCAAGCCGAGGTCTCGGTCAGCCAAGGCTGGTTCCAGCCGTTGGAGACCTTCGGGGGGACACAACCAAGGCAGAAAAAGTAAGACCCAGATGGCATTCTGGCACTGGGGGACTCTGGATTGCCTTGAAAGGGGAGGGGGCTGTCTTCAAGGTAATGTATGAGTTGTTCCTCCAGAGAAACCCCTTCCCAGCCTAGGAAAGAGGAGGAGGAGGAGGAATCTGGAGTAGATTAGGACTGGGTGACTTTGGGACTTCCTGCAAGAGAGCTGGACTGCTTATCTACCGTTGATCTAGACAGGTTGACCTTGGGTAAGAGAAGCTAATTCAGATGTGTCTCAACTTATCTGCTGCAGGCAATGTAATTTCTGGATGGATCAAAGGTCATCCTGCAGCCATTTGAATTTGCTTTACGTCTGCAGTGGGAGAGGCCTATTTTCCCATCTCTCATCCTCCATTTTTAGGAAGCCCGAGATGACGAGATGAGTCCTCTTTACCTTCTCCAGATTTATGATCCGGGAAAGTTCCCCTCAGTGTCTCACCTTCTATCTGAGCGACATCGGCAGAATTGTTGCTGGCCCCGTCCGCTTGGCCGTCCACATTCTGGAGGGCGTGTTGCAGGCTGAGTTTGTGGCACACCTCAAAAGCTTGGCCCACCGTCCGCACCACGCGCATCGCCTGGGTCTGCGGGAAGATAGCGGGTTAGCAGGAGCCAAGGCCTGGCACGAGGTAGCCCAGCTTGGCCCAGCTTGGCTTGCCTTCTTCTTGGACTTGAAAACGTTGCAGCGGAAGGAGTTGTTGGTGCCGTCCCTGGCGATGTAGCTGAAGATCTTGAGATCTTGGGAGTCATGGGAGACGTAGAAGATCCTGAGGGAAGGTGGGACCAGAGAGAAGGGTACAAAGTCATCTTAAGGCAAATCTTCTCTTATCTTCTCCTTGCTCAACCTTGGCAATTTCAAGATGCGAGGACTTTAACTCATCAGTGGTTGGGGGATTCTGGCAGTTGAAGTCCACCCATCTTCAAGCTGCCATGGTTGAGAGCAACTCAACAACTCAACCGCGCCAAACATTCAAAAACAATAGCGCAGTATGGTCCCTTATCCCCTCCAGAGCCAGAGGTTCTGGAGGGGTTGATGCCTGGTCTTCCTGGATGTGGTCACCAGCTTGGGTGGCCACCCTGGACATCCTTGAATCAGGGAATGTAACACCCAACGATTCAACGGTCCTTTCCAGATGTGTACAGTTCCTTCCTTCCCCATGGAAGGGAGCAGGTCGGTGGTGAAATTCAAATTTTTTTTACTACCGGTTCTGTGGGCGTGACTTGGTGGGCGTGACATGACTTGGTGGGTGTGGCGGAGGAAGGATACTGCAAAATCCCGATTCCCACCTCATTCCCGGAAGAAAGATACTGCAAAATCTCCATTCCCACCCCACTCTGCGGCCAGCCAGAGGTGGCATTTGCCGGTTCACTGAACTATTCAAAATTTCCGCTACCGGTTCTCCAGAACCTGTCAGAACCTGCTGGATTTCACCCCTGGGGCGGATGTATAGGCGTGGCTGTTCAGTCCCAAGTTAAGTGTTGTGTTGTTACAGATAGTCCTCAATTTATGACAGTTTGTTTAGCAACTGCTGCAGTGGCACTAAAAAAAAGGGACTTCTGTCTGGGCACCGTGATGGGCATGGAGAGGCAAGAAGACGCGAGAGGCTCACTGATAGACGGGGTCGTGCATCACCATGACTTTGCCTTCATCCCACGACCACTCCTTCCTCTGGAAAGGAGATTGAGAGAAGAGACAGCGTTAGCGGGGCAGGCTGTTTTGGGCTTGGCAGCCATGCAGCACCCCCTATTCTCCAGGAGTCGAGGGGAGCAAGAGACCCCCCACCCCCTGGCAAGGATGATGGAAGCTCAGAGGAGCTGCAAGAGCAACCTCTGGGCTTCCTTTCTCCTCTGCCAAGGGGGACAGGAAAGGGGTCAGTTGATAAAGGCCCAGGATCTCTCTTTGAATTAGAGAATTCCCTGAAATCCACCCCAGCAGCCTGGATCTCCCTGGGGCACTGCTCCGCTGACCTCTGGGCTCCCCAAGGTCAGGCCACCCACCTTCGGCTTCTTCCTCAGCAGCACCTTCACCCCGTCCACCGAGACCACGATGTTGACTTTCCTCTTCTTCACGTTCTTCGCCTTAAACTCATACTGTGGAGAGAGAGGAGAGTCGCCATCAACAGCCTGGGCACAGGAAGTCCTCGGCTTATGGCCTTTTAAGCAGGACCAGAATTTCCATTTTGCTAAGCGAGGCGGTTGTGAAGAGATAGGCCAGCCCCCAACCCTCCCACTCCACTCCACTCCATTTTACGACTTTCTTTTGTCACGAGTGTTAAGCAAATCTCTGCCATTATCAAGTGAATCATGCAGTCATTAAGTGAGCCCTGCTCTCTCCCCAGCTCTACACTTGCACAATCCGGTTTCAAAGTCGTCCTATTGATTTTTAGGAGCCGCGAGATTTGGGCTTTTCACGGTCTTTGTATTCAGGGCAGTTTGTCGGTTGGGGATGTAGCAAACCAGACCATACATAAATCAAAAGCTGCAGTGAGACTCGAAGAGGGAAAGGTTCCCTGGGAGCCCTTGTTTTTCAGGAGGAAGGTCGTTGCCTCGGCTGGCGCCAGGGTGGCAGTTTGGCAGCACCATCAAAAGTGGAGGTGCAAAGAACGGCTGTGCCACAAGGGGAAGACGGAGGACACCATTCAGAGGGTGGGTGGCATCGTCAGGAAAGAGGAGGGGGAAAACTGCAGGAACAGATGCCCAGGCGCTCCAAGGGGGCATCTCTCCCCTCTGCTTAATATTCCAGGCCAGTCAGAACGGAGCTGCTATCGCTGACAAGTCAGGAGACGCAGGGAGAAGGAGGCTTAATTTCAGCTCAGAAAGCTCGACAACTCCAGGCAGCTAATAATAATCCGAAGGGAGGCCTTGCCGTTTAAAAATACATTCGAATTCAGGCTTAGCTTGGCTTTAATGACAGCGTAGCCTGGCACAACCAGCTCTTATCGGCCACATTTGCATTCCGCTTGATTCTTCCCCTTTTCTCTCTCTCGAGTTCTGGCACTTCCTCCCTCCTGGTTTCTCCAAGGGAGGGTTTCCACTCAGAAAACCAGCGCCTTTGATCTCTGCTCTGCAGGCTTCCCAGCTTTCCCAGTTCTGTGGGGGTGGTACAGCATCTGCACCAGGAGAAAATGTTTAGCCTCGTGGCTGGGCACCCACCCCCGTTCCCATTGACAACTTCTCCCAAAGGAAGGGGTCTTCGCAAAAGACCGTCTTGAAAGTGTATGCATGGGGGGGAAATCATGGGTTTATTCTGCAGTTCGGTGGCACATCCAAAGAGTTGGTGCCATCAATCATGCAACCCCATAACATCCTGGTTTTTTAAGGCGGTGGAGACTGTAGGATCCAATCTGGGTCGGTCAGCGGAACCAGAGATTTTGTCTTCCAAGCTTTTATAGGAAGCTGCATTTGCCCTTTGAGGTTGGCTGCAGGAATCGTTTTGACATTGTGTTGTAGGAACAGTGTTGGGTATGGTTGAATTTTCCTCCGTCTTTTGGGTTTGTTCTGCTCTCCACGCTTCATCATTGGTTTCTGTGAACCAGCTCCTGTGTGGGTGGCATCTCAATAGGATTTTGGTTTGCATTCTTTTTTTTTTCCGCTCAAGTATTTCTTCTGGCAAAACAGGTTCTTCCCCACTGAACGTACAAGCGAAAGAGAAATTAAAATTCTTGATTTCCCTCTCCCTGCAGTGAAAAATCTGTTCTTCAGCTCAGCCGAAAGGTGATGTATGAATCAAGGAAGGAAGCACAAGCCACAATAAATCTGTTGGTTGCAAGATTCATAGGGCACCTTCTGTCTGCTAGAAAAGCCAGCCAGATGCCTCCAATAGAATCACAGGAGAAGGAGACACTTGGCCTGAGATCTCTTCCGTGGTCCTCCCCCTCGTGTCTTGACAAATGAGGCAAGGGAGAGGGGGGCTATAAACAGTGGTTCTCAACTTGGCTCGTTTGAAGATGGGTGGACTTCAACTCCCAGAAGTCCACAACCAGCATGCTGGGAGTTGGAGTCCATCCATGTTGGCTGGGGAATTCTGGGAGTCGAAGTCCTTCCATCTTCAAGTGAGCAAGGTTGAGAAACACCGGTGAATTTTCCTTGGAACCATTTCTCCGAAGAAGCTGGCATGGCACTGTAGGCACCAAATGAAGGACTTTTCCGGTTTTGGTGCTGGTGGGTATTTGTTTGAAAGGCCAACCGCAGCCTGCCCTGTTCAACTGTCCTGGAAAGCGCAAAGAAGATCCACCAGGTTAAATCCTGCAAACTTCAGCAGCAAGGTGTTCAGAAGCTGGACAGCGACTGAGAGGAAGAAGAAGAGTGCCAGCAGCCAACAGGCCCCTTGGTTGTGTTAGAGGGCATCAGCTCTGGTCCTTCTACCCAGCCTCTCCCAACTTGATGCCTTCCTGGTGAGTTGGATTTGCGAGCTTGAAGTTCTTGTGGCTATTTTCCTGTCCAGAGTGGACTCGGCTTTTAGTCATTGGAGACTGAGTTCTGAGCAGAGGCGAGGGTCAGAGTGGGCAGGTGGCCAGTTTATGAGGACAGCGGAGCAGTTTCTCCTTGAGCTTTCAGTGGTCTGCCTCTCCTTCCACTCTATTCCCACCTCCGCTTCCAATGTGGGCCACACCGTGGCTGCAAGCCTCTGTCGGTTTGCCGCCTCACCTCAACAGTGCCAAAGTGTGTCTGGTGGTAACAGTGGTACAGCACAGTCTTGGGCAGGCCATGCTCTCCTTCCAGAACAGGTGCTGCTCACCCACCCACAGCCCACCTGCCGTGGGTCCCACCACCCACAAGGGTGTGGGGAGAAAATGAAGGCGACCCTCCCCTTGAAACAGAGACCAGAATTGGCCTTTTGAAAGGACCGCCCACCTCCTCCCGCCCTTTCCTCCGTTCCTGGCTGCCTTCCCTTGCCTCCCGTCTTCCTTCTGATCTGGAAGAGAGGCCGGCCATGGGCTCGGGAACAAAGACAGCGGGAGCCTGGCCAAGCAGAAAGTGGCACAGCTGCTTCTCAGGGAGAGGAATTTGGGAACATCATGTCTTCCTCCCCATCTCCCCTTCCAACAGAAAATGCTTCCAAGGGCCTTGGGGGTTGGGGAGGGGAGCAAAGGGAAGAGGACACAAGGGAGGAGAGGTGGGGATGGGGGCCACACTGACTCACCCGGATTCTTCTCATGGCGGCCACAATCTCCATTCGGCTGTTGGGTCTTGGCACATCCAAGCTTCCAATGTACTAGAGGGGGAGAGGGGGGTGGGAGGGAGAGAGAGAGAGAGAGAGAGAGAGAGAGAGAGAGAGAGAGAGAGAGAGAGAGGATGCCATTTACCCTAGTGCCAAAGCCCAGGAAGGGGCTTCGGTGCCCATGGGGAGCCCCTCACTGCCTTCAGGATCTGCCAGGCCTCTGGGCATTGGTGCAGGCTCCTTGCCCCAGTCCCCAATTTTGCTTGCCGCTCAGTGCCACGTGTGGCTCAAAGAGCGGAATTCAAAGGTCCCAAAGAAGAGGCTTAGGACCGGGGTATCTACGAGACCGCCTTCTGCCACCAGTAGCCTCTCACCGACCAGTACGCTTCCATAGAGAGGGGCTCCTCCGGGCGCCGTCAGCCAAACAATGTCGACTGGCAGCCCCCAGGGGGAGAGCCTTCTCTGTGGGGGCACCTGCCATCTGGAACGAGCTCCCCCCGGAGATACGGAGGATCCCGGACCTGCGCGCTTTCCGTCGTGCCATCAAAACATTTCTTTTCCAGCAGGCCGGCCTGGTCTAACCGCTCTTTTAAACTTTTTTACAATTTTTAAAATTTCTAAATTTTAAATTTGTCTTATGAATTTGGGGTGTTTTAAATTTCGTTTTCCGGGCCAATTATTTAATTGTATTTTAATGGTTTTTTAACATTCGTATTATATGTATTTTATTTGGCTGTTCACCTCCCTGAATCCTTCCGGAGTAGGGCGGTATACAAATTCAATAAATAAAATAAAATAAAATAATAAAGAGTCAGACTCCCATCGGTTATTTTTTTTTTCCAGCCGCCCGGCCATCGATGGGTAGTGTAGTCCCGCATATTTGGTGAGCGCCACATAAAGGGCAAGCTCAGAAATGAGCAATTGCTAAAAGGCTTTGTCTGTGTTAAAGCAAAGAGATCCCTGGCTTGCCTTCTTGCAAATTGGGTTGAGAAACAACACTTAAGGAAGTGTTGACACTTTTAGATTGTTAATGAACAATCTAAAAGAAAAAAAAAGAAAAAAGAAATACGGGCAGTTTGTTCCAGGTTTGAGACAATTAACAAGGGTTGGAAGCTCTAATTAAAGTTCTAATTAAAGACCAAAAAGGCCTACATGCCAAGAAATCTGCTTCTTCTCTTCCTCCCCCCCCCACTTTTCTTCATCTCTGGAGTGCTAACTCAATGTATTTTTATCTCCTGAAGCTTTAAAATGGGAAACCCATCCATGCCTCCCTCCCTCATGTTCTGCTCATCTTCCCATCTCTTGTGCTTCTCGTAGATGGAGACCCTCCTTGGCCATTTGCCCCCTGAGAAATGAGGGACTTTTCTTTTTGTTGGGAACGGAGGCAGGGAGGGTCAGTGGGGTCCCCAGGATTTAAGGGCAGCCTTTGTTTTGTTTTTTAAAGGATTTTGGCCCAGTTGGGAAGTGAGGAGCTGAAAAGGTTGAGCCCTGACACTTAAATCATCTCCCTCTCCCTCTCCCCCCCTCCCTCCCCCATACCCTCCCTCCCCTCCAAAATGGCCACTTCAGACACTTCCTCATTTAGCAAACTCCTGGGTTGCCTTCAGAGGAAGGAGGCCAAGGCAGAGCCTGACCAGATCATCTTCAGAAAAGCAGCCCAGGCTACCCAGATTTAAAACCCAGGAATATTTCTTCAGGGCAAGGTAGAGAGAGACTAACTTGCTGGCAACAGGGTTAAATTCCACTCCCATTGAGAGATCCTGCAAGATTGCACAGACTGAAATATGCCACACTGCGTGGCTAGCTGGCCACTGAAAATTCTGCCCCTGAGGAGCGATTCCAAATTGTGCCCATCCTGACCCACTGCAAGAACTGGTGGGGTATAAGGCTGAAATCAGCAAAAACTGTTATTTTGGCTTTTTGCAAAACTGGTGTCTGAATGTTGCTGGTTAAGGGAGCGATTTTCCCATATATATTTTTTTAAATCTTCCCCTGGATACAAATATAGATTCTACAGTGTTTTAATATTTGCAGTAGATTTTTTTCGCATCAGAGAATCCACTCCCTTTCCATTTGGGCTGATGAAGAGATCTGTGCCAGCAGGAAGCCTCCACATTTTTTCAGCCGAAGAGACCCCGAAGCCAAGTGTCCAGCTCCAGGGAGCTGACCTCGTCATGCAGCAAATAAGCGAAAGAGGTCAGTTTTGCAAGGTGAGGTGAGGTCGGGGGCGGTTTCCCCTCCCATTTAGGCTGCTAATTAATTCTGTGGGAAACTGTCCAACTCATTTAAACTCTGAAATCCAAGGACATTAAAATAAGGGTTTAAAAAGCATCCAGCAAGACAAACCAGTTTATGCAAAGCCAGATCCGGCCTGTGTGGTGGACCTGTTTGGTTTTTCTGCCCCCTTCCTGGTCCCTAAAATTTCTTGGCTCCACCCAGGGAAGGAAGACCAACATGGGCTAGTCAACTGCGGGTGGGCTCCTTAACCAGGTTTTTGCCAGCCAGGTCTGGGTTGAGTGATTACCCAGCACCCTCCTGATTCCAATCTGAGCAGCGCAGGGGTGGTGGTGGGGCGGTGGTTGCCACACCTAGGCGTGGAAGCGGCTAGATAAGTCTTCCTATCACACCTGATGCCCAGAGGGTAGACTGTGGCTGCAGAGAGAGGCTCTATTTCCAACTTGGCTGCCTTTTCGTGGCATCAGGCGTCCCCAGTGCAGCAGTGACCAAGCAAGGCTGCCCTTTTGGCCTCGTGCGGCCCCCTCCTCCCCCGGCTTTTTCCAGACGCAGCCGGCCGGCTAGCTGCCCGCAGGCGGACCCAGCTAAGTGCCAGGCTAGCCGCGGCCTGCCAGCTCGCCTCCCTTGGCCGCGGCTGCCAGGACTCGGGTGGAGTGGAGCTGGCAGGGCTGGGGGCGCCGCGCTCACCTTGGCCTGGAAGTGGATGCCGTGCTGGAAGGCTTCGTCGTTGTGCAGCGGCAGCCGCGCGTCGCCCGCGTCGTCCACCAGGTTGTAGCGGTTCTGGAGCTTCCCGGGCATCTTGCGGCGGCGGCGGCGGCGGACGGGGCTCCCGAGGGCTCGGCCGGCCCCAGCGCATCGCCGCCCCGGCTCTGCCCTGCCCGGCCAGCCGCTCTTGCCGCCCCGCGCGCCCCGGCAGCGGCGGGTTTGTGCGAGGAGCGCGGCGCTCGGGCGGCCAGGAAACAGGGCGAGCCAGGCAGCCGTGGCTCCTCCCGGGTGCCGCCCGTGTGATGCGCCACGTCGGGGCGGAGCGAGGCGGGAAGGGAAAGAGGCGGGCGGTCCCCGGGAAGGGTCGCTGGGTCGGCTTCCGAGGCGCCCCGCCCGCCGGTCCGGCTTTCCGCCGGTGCTGAGCCCGGGGCGCGGCGCTCTCCAAGGTACCAGGCCAGCGGGATGCTCCTTCCACCCCGGAGCACCGCCTTGGGGGGGGGTGTCTCAGGGAGAACCAGAGGGGGGCGAGCAGGACCTCAGCCTCCCCCCCATGACCTTTCTGGGGTGCGCCCTTCAGGGCCCCCCAAGTCAAACGCCCCCCCCCGCCTTGCCTCTTGCAGGGATTTTTCCCAGTGAAATGTTTTAGAAGCAGCTCCACATTTCCAAGCTGTTTCAGACAAGAAGCCTTTTCTGTCTGGGGTAGGAAGTCAAATACCTCCCGCATGTTGGGGGCCTCCGCGCTCATCCTCTCATTGCTTTTCCCCTGGGGTTGACCAGACAGTGTTCCCAGAAGCCCCTCCCTTGGCTTCCCCATTAAACCCATCGGCTTGTTTGTCGTAATACACAAACGGAGCTCATGAGTCTTGCACATCCCTCCCGAGAGTGTTTGTCACTTTTGTGGTCGGTTGTGTCAGAGACCTCAAGCCCAGAAGTTGAGTTCCTCTCTCTCGTCTGTTGTTTCTCCCTTTATTTGTCAACTCCTTCCTGGAGGCCTTTCAGATGAAAAGGGGGCCTGCAGTGAAGACTCCCTCACAATTCTGCTAGAAGTTGCCCAACTTTGATCGCTTCCTTGTAAGTCACCCCTGGGGAGCCAAGAAATACCCAGACCGCTTTTTGCGTGGAAACAAACATTTTCCTCCTTTTCATTTTAGCCCTTGGAAGTGAAAATTGTCGTGACCAGACAATTGTTTTTTTCCCCATCCAAGCATTTTTGCTTTAATTGTGGGACTGTTGAGTCTACAAAACCCAACCCAGGAAATATAATATAATTTCCTGGGCTATAATTTATAATAACCTATAATTTAGAGTACATCACATGTTGTTTATGTTTTCTACAGACGTTAGACTAAATGGGGCTGAAATGCACAAGGCAGAGAGATTCTGTTGTGCAGTCTTTCCTGCACCCCCGGGTTTGCTCCCGGGAGGCCAGAGAGGGCTGCCCAGGTCACCCCCTTACAGCAAGCCAGGATGGGGCCGATTTGGCTGAATGCATTGTGCAAATCAAGCTCCTTGCGGCTTCTTTGTATAAGACAGTGGCAGGAATGGGTGGACCAAAATGAAGACCGTCCTTGCAAATAGAATTCTTTACTGGCCAAGTGTGATTGGACACAGAAGGAATTTGTCTTGGTGCATACGCTGTCAGTGTACATAAAAGAAAAGATATGTTCATCAAGAACCATAAAGTACAACACTTAGTGATAGTCATAGGATACAAATAAGCAATCAGGAAATAATATCAATATCAAGCATAAGTGTCCAAGCAACAAAGTTACAGTCGTACAGTCATAAGTGGGAGGAGATGGGTGATAGGAACAATGAGAAGATTAATAGTAATGCAGACTTAATAGTTTCACAATGTTGTGGGAATTAGTTGTTGAGCAGAGTGATGGCATTCAGGAAAAAAACTGTCCTTGTGTCTAGTTGTTCTGGTGCGCAGTGCTCTATAGCAGTGGTCCCCAACCCCCGGTCCGCGGACCGGTGCCGGGCCATGGAGTACCTGGCACCGGGCCGCGCAGCGGCCGGGGGACATGAACGCTGCAGCGCAAAGGCTCCTGGGCCGTGCGCAAAAGCTCCTGGGCCGTGCGCAAAAGCTCCTGGGCCGTGCGCAAAGGCTCCAGGGAAAAGAGCCCCGCGCAGGTACGCACGTGTGGCCCAAAGCCCCCATCCCTGCGCGCACTCAGCGGGCCATGGTAAAATTATCAAAGGCTGATTGGTCCGCGGCGATAAAAAGGTTGGGGACCACTGCTCTATAGTGTCATTTTGAGGGTAGAAGTTGAAACAATTTAGGTCCAGGATGCGAGGGGTTTGTAAATATTTTCCCAGCCCTCTTTTTGACTTGTGCAATATACAGGTCTCCAATGGAAGGCAGGTTGGTAGTAATTGGTTTTTTCTGCCATTCTAATTTATTTATTTATTTATTTATCAAATTTCTATACCGCCCTACTCCCGAAGGACTCAGGGCGGTGAACAGCCAAGATAAAATACAGATAATACAAATATTAAAAATCCCTTAAAATTATTAAATATTTTGGCCGAAACACAGATTAAAACACCCAATTTATAAAATCACGAATTAAAAATTTAAAAGAGGAGAGTCCTCTGAAGTCTGTATCTGTCTTGTTGGGCTGCAGAACCAACCCAGACAGTTATAGAGGTGCAGTTCACAGACTCAATAATTCCTCTGTAGAATGGGGTTAAGCCCTAATAAATATCAAATTCAGGGGTCCAGCCAAGGAGGTTTTCTTTTCTCGGCATGCCTGCCCAGTTGGGATCCCCTGGAGGCCTGCAGGAGACACAGTGGCTTTTTTGGAAGATGTCAAAATTATTCAACTCCTCTAAAAGAAACTGAAAAAACCCCTATTACTTCGATAGCACGCACACATACACACAAAAGATATCACGAAGCATAAAATAGCAGGTATCTGGATACAATACCGACACTTAACATCCGAAACTATCCGGGGCGGCCTTTGCATGACACAATTAACCTGGTTATGGAATTAACCCAGGTATGGAATTTGCACCCTTACCACTAATCAAGCTTGTTGTGCAAACACAGCTGTGGACTCTTGAACCGACCTGGAAAAGCTGGGTGAAGGCAGCTTAGAAGAAAGGCCAGTTTCTCTGTTTTGCCCTCCCTCAACCCCGATCCAATGCCCTGGTTCTTCCCGGCCATGGAGGCCTTTCCGGGTTCCGGTTTTACCCTCCGTGTTACTTATTCGAGGGCGGGGGAGGGAAGGAGAGAGCTGGGGAAGGCCCAGCCTTTTGGGTGTCTCTTTGCTGCAGCACCATCTACAGGTCTTCCCGGTTCCTGTTCTTGGCTGGAGCCACTTCCGGGCCTGAGAAATAATCCACAGGGATCTTGGGAATATCTTTATTGGCGAATTGAATTGATCTCTCTCTCTCTCCTGCGTGTGCAAGTGGAAGCTTGAGAAGGTCCCCTCCTTTGTTGTCTGCAGAGGTGGGTGGGTCAGTGTGACGGGTCCAAGGCCCAGGGATGAGAGGGGCTCCGTGCAGGGGACCCCTTGCCAAACACGTTGCAAGCTGGCCCCTTCCCAAGATGCGGGCTTGGAGGCTGAAGAGAAGGGGAGAGGACGGCTGCGAAATATGGAGGCCCTTGTTTGGAAGAAGTTGCCCCTCAGAAAGGTGACCTTCTAGAACCACTAAGCTGAGAACAGAGAGAGGTCTGAGATTGTGGTCCATGTGGGTTCAACAACAGCTCCCCCCCCCCACCTTCTCATTAAACAAACTGGATGGTCGAGGCCAGGCCGTCTTCCAGCTTAATCTCCCCCAAAAGTTGGGGGGCAGAGAAGAAGGGGCAGCCCAATCCAGTTATCTCAGGGACACGGTGGCCAGGTCAGTTGTGCCAAGGGCAGCGAGGGGCAACGCCAGTGGCCCCTCTGGGCTCTCTGGGCTCCACGGGCAAGCGCGGGGCCGTTTGGCGGGGCTGCGGGCGTGGGGGCGAGGTCTTTCGGGGAGCCGCAAGCGGGCAAAGCGCCTGGGGGGTCTGAAGGCGGCGCGGCTGCCTGGGCTCCGAGCCCAAAGAGGGGCGAGCGGGCGGCGCGCGGAGCGGCGGCGCGTCTGCCTCGTCCGGGCAACCAAGGGCGACGCCGGCCGGGGCGCGGGGCAGCTCCGGGGAGCATGCTCAGTCCCTGCCGGCGCCCGGTGGCGGCGGGAGCGCAAAGGCCGGAGGAGGAGCCGGAGCAGGTCGGATGGAGCCGCCGCCCGCCGCCCAAGCCGGAGCCGGGGCCGCAGAGAAGGCGGGCCGGGCCGAGACGGCGGGGGCCGCGTCCTCCTCGCCACGGAGAGGGCCGAGCGCCGCGCGGCGGGGCCAGGCCGGGCGGCGCGGAGGCAGCGCGGCGGAGCCTGCCGCCGGGGTGGCGCTCGCCATCCCGGCCCGGCCCCGCCCGCGCCCTCGCCCTCGCCGCAGCGCGCGCTCGGTCACGGTGGACAGCTCCAAGGCGCGCACCTCGCTCGAGGCGCTCAAGCTCAGCCTGCGCCAACTGCGCTGGAAGGAGGTAGGCGGAGCGCAAGGCGCGCGGGCTGCTCGGGGAGCCCCGACGGCGAGAGAGCCAAGAACCTGGGCTGGCTGGGATGGGCGTGGGAGTCCCAAGGCTCCCCCCCCTCCTCGGAAGTCTTCAGGGACCCTCACCCCGCCCCCCCATCCCTCCTCCTCCTTCCCGGTGTCCGCAGAGCTGTTTGTGACATCACTGAGCGGTGCCAGAAGGGCCTTTGTGGGGCTGCAGGCCAGGCTAGGCACAGGGCTGGTGGGAGGAGGGACCGGCGCATCCCAGCAGGCCTTGGTCTCTCCCAGTCAGTGGGACTCTTTTGGGTGGGCTGCCCAGCGCCCCAATCCTCTCCTTTCCATCTTTCCTTCAATGATGACTTCCAGGGCCCCAGGCGCCCACGCAGCCTTTTCCAACCTCAATGGAGCCACAAGAAAAAGAAAAAACCGAAGCTTTATATTTGAGTGCTCCTAGACCCAAAGCAGGCAGGCTGGTTCCCCAATTTTCCTAAACTCTTTAGGAAGGGGGAAAGGGGGGAAAAAAAATCAAGGTTTGGGGCAGAATCAGAAAACCGAGCTGTAGTATCCATGTTTGGCAATGAAGAATTCGGGCCCTTTGCTAGCCAAAACTCTTTCTGTAATATTGGAGAGCAAAGCAGAAATAAATCCGGCTAAGACAGGATTTTGTGCTAACGTGATGTGAGTGATTGGCTTGCAAAAATCCCTTGCAAAGGTGTGAGCGGAAGCCAGGCTGTCTCTGTGCTAATCCCAGGGGTGGCACTTCTGAGAGGTCCCCCCAACCTCTCTGACAAATCCAAATCCTTTTTTTGCAACAAGGTGACACCTTCATTCTCCACTGGGCTTTGCAGGGTGTTATCAAGGAATTAGCATAATTAGCTCAGAGACACCCCCCCCTTTAACTCTCAGATCCATTGCTCTGTGGCCAGGAGAGGGGGCTCGTGCCTTGCGGAAGGCAATCTCTGAGCATTGCTTGCACAAAATACCCCTTGACCCTGTGTGTTACTTTGAGAAAGGATGGCCATTCATTTATTTGTACATTCACTGTGGCAATTTCCTGCATCACACTCCTCTGTTGTTTAAGCATGCCTGGAAAGGGTGAGGCTTTCAGCTTCTGTTTTTCTTTGTTAAACTCAAGCGTCTAGTCCTCATGTTTCATGTCAACACTTCATCGGTGTGTATTTATTTACTGCTGCGGGGTTATATGGATGCTGTTTTTCCTTTCTGTGTCTTGAACCATCACTCTCCAAGTCTCTCCCTTTCTTTCTGGGAATGGGTGGGTGGGTGGGTGGATGGTGTGGTATTTTTCCCACGGAAGGAAGAAGGAAAACAATCTCTGTGTACACAAGTCACAAATCAAAGAGAAGAGGAACCAAGATAAGAAAGGCCAATTCTGGCTTTTTCCTTGCCTTTCCCCGCCTCTCCTTTGTCCTCTTCTAATACTTTGAAGGCTCCCTGGGGGTGGGTTCTAGAATTAAGGAGCTGGTAGCAGGGACTGTCTGGATGGCCTTGAGGAAGGGAACTGGGTGCTCACTGGACAGCAAGTGAGTCAGGCGTCTTTCTTCCTCCCATCCTCTTAGTCCAGTTGTCCAGGCTCTATTTCCCTTTCTATAATAGCAGGTTGATAGAATTTTTTGTGTGTTCTTTGAGTTCTTTTTTGTGTGTTCTTTGAGTTCTTTTTTGTGTGTTCTTTGAGTTGCAGAACTAAGGGTTCTGTTAGCATCTTGCTCATTGTCTCAGTCTGGGAGAGGCAGTAACAATAACAGAGTTGGAGGTCATCTAGTCCAACCCCCTGCTCACGCAAGAGACCTGTACTAGGGATTTGAACCGCCGAACTGTCGACCTTTCTGATCGACAAGCTCAGTGTCTTAGCCACTTGAGCCACCTAGTCAGATGTTACCTAGATAGTCACCTAGGCAGATTGGCTGAGGTCCTGTGGAGCTGCACCCCTGCAGATAGAGGGCCCTTCACCCCACTTATCTGTTTTCCAGGCCCCCTCACCCCCCGTGCCAAGGGCAAACAGATCTTTCGCAGGTCTCCCCTACCCACCTTGCTCCCCTCCACTCGCCCCCCCCCAATCTCAAGGCATCAGGCAGTGAGTCACAGATCCCCCCCTTCTCTGTGGCTGTTGTTGTCAGTTGTGGGTGCCACCGTTCCCCATTAAGCAGCAGAGAATGAAAGCACGTGCCCAATTAGCGTGTTAATTAATTGTTTGCTCTCTCTCCCGAGCTGGCTGTTGATAAAGCTGAGGTTTTTGATGCTTTTCTTTCATTAGAAAAAGAAAGAAAAGAGAGGAGCAATGTCAGAGCAATCTCTGCAAAATATCTCCCTCTTCTGTAGACCATCTTTGCCCCAGGAATATGCCTGTGCGCCCAGGGAATTCCGGCTAAATGATCTCTTTTTGTCTCCTTCTCTTCTGCCGGGTCCAGTTTCCGTTTGGTCGCCGCTTGCCCTGCGACATCTATTGGCACGCTGTCTCCTTTCACGACAATGTCATTTATTCGGGACAAGTCAACAAATTTCCAGGTAACTGACCTGTGACAAGAACCAGGGTTGGTTTGTCTTGGCAAAAACGACGCAAAAATGCCCACCTCACCCTTGGATCCCCTCTGAAAAGTTGGATGCCTGCAGAGCTCCAATGTCCGTTGGCCTTCCTTAGCTCCCTCATCAAAAATAGGAATGTTTAATCTAGTCTGAAATAATGTAATGTTTAGTCTAGTCAAAAATAGTCTAAAAGCCAATTGCCAGCCTTTCTCTCATAACCCTTGACTTAGGTCTGTGATGAACTTCCTGCTGATCATTTTCAAGAGGGGAGAAAGTATTTCTTATAATGTTTTAAATACCAGTACAGGAAAATATCTGTAGTTCAGGGTTGAACTGTGGGGTCCTTGGTGCTCTCTGAGCTTGGCTGTTTGCTTGTAGACGTTTCATGACCCAGCTAAGTAACATTATCAGTGCTGGAAGGGAGTGGGTGAGTGCTAGGACAGAGAGCAAACCCCACTCCCTTCTAGCATTGATGATGTAACCCAGTTGGGTCATGAAACGTCTGCAAGAAAATAACCCAGCTCAGAGGGCATCAAGAGCACCTCTCAATGTTTTAAATGTCCATCGTTGAACTATGTCCCTTCTCTAAAGTCTTTTGGTTCTTGGTTTTTGTGGCGGAAGCAAATATTTTAATGGAACAAACTGAAACACTCTGGTTATATGGAGTTGATTTCTGGGTGAAAGCCATGGCCAAATAAATCACGGACTCTGTGCAGATAATAAATATTTGCTGTTACTTGATTTTGCTGAAAAACCGAGGCATCCCTCAGTGGACCAGTCCAAGCCGTCCTGTCTCTTTATTCTGCCAAGAAAGATTTCTCCGATGGGCCGTTTTCTTTTAAGCACTGAGGAATTTAACACAACCTTTCCTTGAAATTGGGGCTATTAAACTTCTTAAAGCTCCCTGATTTACCATTAATCTCTTCCTGAATCCAGCTAAGGAAGGGCCACGTTACTGGCTCATCGCTATTCCTGCCTCTGCTTTATTGTGCTATACACGGATCTATAAAAAGGCCTTCCCTGGGATCAAATTGGCAAAAAAAAAGCCGCTCCTTCCAAGTGTAATTAAATTCTGAGGCTGTTTCCTCTCCTGGCTGCAAAGTGTGAGCCACTCGGTCTGAAGAAAATCTTCAGCAGGAACCAAGTCCCATTCCTGGGTACTTTGAAAAGCTGGGGAATCTTTTAATATCTCACAGACAGATCAATAAATGAGAAATTGGGCTGGGCACATTTCCACCCTGGTGGCACAAACTTACAAAGCTCATTCTGCTGTGAAAGTTTAATCCCAGAGAAAAAAAATAGCCCTCCTACCCAATATGACATGACGGCAGGGGCTGCAGCTCCATGACAGAGAACTTTTTAACGTTCAATATGTTTAATTTGTCATCATTAAGTTGATCAGCTTAATAGATCCTCTGGGCAGGTGATAAGGTTACTTAAACAGGCAAACAATCGATAAAATAGTAAAACAGAATGAATAGGTTGGGCAGCAAGGAAGCGTCATCAAAGGCTACAGAAGCCCCAACCCATCCGGAAGGCAGAGATGGGGCTTCTCTGGGCTGGGAACGGCCCCCTGGAGCTGAGCATCTTGGCTTTCAGTGCCATCTTCTCTGGCACTTGGCTGGGCATTCTGGGCATCTGCCCTTGCCCACGCTTCCTCCTCTCCCCACCAGGCATGACCGAAATGACACGGAAGGTCAACCTGAGTCGTGCCATGAGGACAATGCAGGAGCTTTTCCCCGAAGAGTATAACTTCTACCCCCGTTCTTGGATCCTCCCGGAGGAATTTGCCATCTTTCTCACTGAGGTAGGTGGGGGCTTTTGGGCCTGGGTGCAAAGGCCTGGCTGGGAGGGGGGGCGTTTTTCACCAAGAGGGTTTAATGCCAGGGCACTGAGAGCCTGTCCAGCCTGCTCTCTTCCTCTGGGCCGTTGTAGGACCCTCACAAGCCATAGAGACCCTGTTGAACTGTTGCGTTTCCTGGAGGAAGTTTGGCAAGTGGAGAGATGCCCCCGAAAGGGGATTAAACATACGGCTGTTGGGCTCCGTTCTGGAATCGGGGCCACCTTTGCAGCTGCTGCCCAAGCAGGAAATCCTCTCTAGTTCAGAAGAACTGATGAGGTGCTTTAGGGATACCGTTCAAGAGTCTGGGCCAAGGGCAACTTCAAGAGCTGTGGACTTCAACTCCCAGAATTCCCTAGCCAGCTGGGCGGGGAATTCTGGGAGTTGAAGTCCACACGTCTTCAACTTGCTCTTCTGTCCAAACTCCACCCGTTAAAATGATCCCAAAGCCACAGCTGAGTGTGTTCCGCTCTCTGGATGTGCCCAAAGGAGAGGTTCTGGCATCTGGCATTTATGGGCAGTCTCTGCAGGGCATCCAACTTGGGGCAAATGGCCCAGGCAGCTGAACTCCCACCCCCAACCCCGCCTTCTTGGGAGCAGAGTCCACGCTCCCACCCCCACCCACCCCTCTGCAGGCTTTGATGCAGCAAGCAGCAGATGGCCAATAAAACAGCCCCACACATCTGGTCCTCCATCTGTCTTGGAGGGAAAGGCACGGCTCTGGTTAACAAACAGCAGGTGTGAGGCTGGTTTTGCAGGTGGGGAAAGGATGGGGAAGCCATTCCTGAGAAGGAGAAGATTCGGGGAGCTGCTTTGGGTGGACAATTTGTGGATTCTTCTCCTGGTCTTTAGGTGTTGTGTCGAAAGGGTGCCCAAGGGGAGGGCAGAGAAAACGTGGCTTTAAGGGATGCCCCAAAGTCCTTCTGAGTTTCTGAAGAGCTTTGCAAGCACCCCAATAATGAAGCCATGATTCTTTGAGCCAGTTCTTTGAGCCCTAATGGGGAGACAGGCAATGCTCAGAGAGTCACGTTGGACCTGAGTTGCGCTGCAAATATTAACCAAGGATCCGGGGTTTTTTAGCTTCCGAGTTTCCTTGTGCCCATATCTGCCATGGCCTCTGACTGAAGCTGGGTCTATAATTTGCAGCCAGTGTCTCTGGAGGGCATCAGGGTTGGGGGGTTTCTCTTAAAAGCTAAGATTTTGACTCTCCCCCCCCCATTCCTCTTGTGATGCTTCCACCAGGGGGCAGCACACACCAGGCGGAGAGGCCGATGGAGATTCTCAGCCCCAAAGGTGCTTTTTCCAAGAGGCAACGGGACTTTTCCTTGAAGACGTTTCGCTTCTCATCCAAGAAGCTTCTTCAGTTTGACTGAACTTCAGTCAGAACCGAAGAAGCTTCTTGGATGAGAAGCAAAACATCTTCAAGGAAGGCTAGGAAGGGGATTAAATGGGATTTGCCCCAAAGCTGATTAAAACATAAGGTTTGGGGGTGGGGGAGGGAAGGCCTGGAAGTGGGTAAAAGTTTCGTTGTCTTCCTCCTCCTGCTTCCCTGGCAGGTCAACCTGATGAAGGAGAACAATCCCAGGTGGAAACCCACCTTCATCGTGAAGCCTGACGGGGGCTGCCAGGGGGACGGGATCTACCTCGTGAAGGGCCCCACGGAGATCCGGCTGATGGGCAACCTGCAGAGCAGGCCGGCCGTGGTCCAGGAGTACATGGCCAAGCCCTTCTTGATCGACAAGCTGAAGTTTGACATCCGTTTATACGTCCTGCTCAAGTCGCTGGACCCCCTGGAGGTCTACGTGGCCAAGGACGGGCTCTGCCGCTTCTGCACGGAGCCCTACCAGGAGCCGTCGCTGAAGAATCTCCACCAGGTCTACATGCACTTGACCAACTATGCCCTCAACATCCACAGCGGGAATTTTGTCCACTCGGACAGCGGCAACACCGGCAGCAAACGGACGTTTTCCAGCATCCTGGGCAAGCTGGCTTGCAGTGGCGTCAACATCCGGAAACTTTGGTCCGATATCATTTCGTTGGTCATCAAGACCGTGATCGCCATCGTGCCCGAGCTGAAGGTCTTTTACCAGTCTGATATCCCCACGGGCAAACCGGGGCCTTCCTGCTTCCAAGTGAGTGCGGGTTGTCAAGAGAGGCCTTGCGAATCCACCGGGGGTCCAAAGTGAAGTATATGAAATATATTTTTATTTATTTACTTAACTCATCTTACCCTAGGGCAGGAGTCAGCAACCTGCGGCTCTGGAGCCGCATGTGGCTCTTTCACCTCTCTGCTGCGGCTCCCTGTCGCTCAAAATATGCGCCACAGCCGCCAATGTGCGACACCCACGGGCACATGATTTATTGAGCTTTTCTTCCCCCTGGTAGGCCAACCATGGATAAATCCAAGAAAAGAAAAGTTTCAGAAGAAAACAGAATCTTTAATTCAACGACATTTGCTAGTTTTGTGGCCGCTCAAGAAATAGTCAGGCACGGGGAGGATTCTGTGGCTCCCGGTGTTTTCTTTTCTGTGGGAAACGGGTCCAAATGGCTCTTTGAGTGCTTAAGGTTGCAGACCCCTGCCCTAGGGTAACTCTGGGTGTCTTGCGATATCAAAAAATATTGGCCTGTTCTTGGTTTCTGGGAAAGATTGGCCTCTCTCTCTCTCTCTCTCTCTCTCTTCCAAAGATTTTAGGATTTGACATCCTGCTGATGAAGAACCTGAAGCCCATTTTGCTGGAAGTCAACGCCAACCCAAGCATGAAGATCGAACACGAACAAGAGGTGGGCATCCAATCCGGCCATCCTCCGGCCTCTTTCTCTTCCTGGGAAGATGGGAGTGGACCTCCAGGCCCCCCACTGGAAGGAAAAAAGCTGACTTTTTGAGCATGCCTACTATGATCAGCTTCTCTTCTGGGTTTTTAAGGTTTCTCCAGGAGTTACGCAATACATCCCCAGTCCGGTCGATGAAGAAGTCAAGGTGGCCGTTATCCGGGACACTCTCCGATTGGTGGACCCCCACAAGAAGAAGAAGAAGCAACAGCAGGAGGAGGAGGAGGAGGAGGAGCCGGCAGAGCAGCCTTCGTAAGTGTGATCCGATTCCCAGCGGAGACTCCGGCGTGGAGCCTTCAGCACTTAAGCATTGGGGCTCCCAAAGTTTTGGGGCTGAGACCAGTGGAGAAATCCAAATTTTTTTACTACCGGTTCTGTAGGGAAAAAACTGTCCTTGTGTCTAGTTGTTCTGGTGTGCAGTGCTCTATAGCGTCGTTTTGAGGGTAGGAGTTGAAACAGTTTATGTCCAGGATGTGAGGGGTCTGTAGATATTTTCCCAGCCCTCTTTTTGACTCGTGCAGTAGACAGGTCCTCCATGGAAGGCATGTTGGTAGCCATGGTTTTTTCTGCAGTTCTAATTCTCCTCTGAAGTCTCTGTCTGTCTTGTTGGGCTGCAGAGCCAAACCAGACAGTTATAGAGGTGCAGATGACAGACTCAATCGTTCCTCTGTAGAACTGGATCAGCAGCTCCTTGGGCAGTTTGAGCTTCCTGAGTTGGCGCAGAAAGAACATTCGTGCTCTCTGGGGGCAACATAGTCGGAATGCAGTGTTGTGTCGCCCTAGCCCTTTCTTGCCCCCTAGCTGGCATGGTGCCAGGCAAGAAGGCAAAAATGTGTCAGGCTTTCCCTGGGAAGAAGAGACGGTGCCGTGCACTTTGGAAGGGACACCACCGGAATGCAGCATTATGTTACCCCGTCCTCTGCCTGCCACGTGATGTGCAAGGAGTTGCAATCAATGTCATTCACATGGGGGCAAAGATCTTCAGATGCCATACTGGCACCAGCACGTCCTTTGTTCTCCAAATTTAGGACATTCCCTAAAGCAGAGAAGCAACGAGACATTCATCTCCCAGGAGGCAAAAAGGAACCGATCCGTGTTTTTTTTTTCCCCCTCCTGTGTTTTCGAAAACTGCTGAGAAGCAAGCTGGCTGTCCTTGCAGACAAAAGCAATCACACTTAAATATTTACAACCAGCTGCCAATAGGAAGAGTCTCAGTGGTGGAGGAGAGACACACAAACAGAGGCACACAACACAACACAGCCCCTTTCAGGACTGTGGAGAATCTCCTGTGATTTATTTTCCCATCACCAATATCCGAGGCGGGAAGGCTGGCAGGAGGCTGCTGGTCCTGCTGTCAGAATTAAAGCAGCTAAATTAAGCCCATCTTTCATGTGGAATAACCTGTGGTCCTCAGGCTCGCCGGCTGCTGAACTGCAAGGCCCAGCAGGCACAGCCGAGTCTCCTGGGACTTGAATTCCCCCGGCTGGCATCAACCTTCAGCAAGGAAAAAAGATAGACTCCACCCCACAGATTTTACCAGGCAGGGGGTCAAGCTGGGCTCCCATCTCTCTGGTAGAGCAAGCAGGAGAATTGAAGGTGGTTTGCACTCCGATCTTCATTGCACGTGGGGTGTTTGGGCTATGGGAATGCATGCATTTTTATCAGGTCCGCCTGATTCGCCAGTTGCGTCCCTTTCTGGATCGGGACTTGTTACACACGGTCACTCATGCCCTCGTCACCTCCCGCCTGGACTATTGTAATGCTCTCTACATGGGGCTCCCCTTGAGGAGCACCCGGAGGCTCCAACTGGCGCAGAGTGCGGCCGCGCAGGTGGTAATGGGAGTGACATGGCGCTCCCATGTAACACCTCTCCTGCGCGAGCTGCACTGGCTCCCGGTGGTCTTCCGGGTGCGCTTCAAGGTTTTGGTTACCACCTTTAAAGCGCTCCATGGCTTAGGACCTGGTTATTTACGGGACCGCCTACTACCACCAATAGCCTCCCACCGGCCAGTACGCTCTCATAGAGAGGGACTCCTCCGGGTGCCGTCAGCCAAACAGTGTCGACTGGCGGCCCCTAGGGGGAGAGCCTTCTCTGTGGGGGCACCTACGATCTGGAATGAGCTCCCCCCGGAGATACGGAGGATCCCGGATCTGCGCTCCTTCCGCCGTGCTGTGAAGACCTTTTTATTCCATCAGGCGGGCTTGGCCTAATCTTTTCCCTCTTTTTAATATGTAAATTTTAATCTGTTTTTAAATTATTGGGGTATTTTAATTTGTCTGGGCCAAAAAGTTTAATTTGATTTTATCGGGTTTTTAAATTTTGTGTATTTATGTATTTTATTGTTGGCTGTTCACCTCCCTGAGTCCTTCGGGAGTAGGGCGGTATATAAATCAAATAAATAAAATAAAATAAAATAAATAAATGTGGAACTGCCGGAGGAAAGCATTTCCCAAAGCACCAGAAGGCAGGACAAGAAGCAACGGATGGAAACTAATCAAGGAGAAAAGCAACCTAGAACTAAGGAGGAATTCCCTGGCAGTTAGAACAATTAATCAGTGGAACATCAAGCCTCCAGAAGTTGTAGTTACTCCATCACTGGAGGCTTTCAAGAAGAGAGTGGATAGCCATGTGTCCAGAATGGTGTAGAGTCTTCTACTTGGGCAGGGGGTTGGACTAGAAGACCTCCAAGGGCCCTTCCAACTTTGTTATTCTGTTATATTCTGCTTCACCCAGAATGTGGAACTTTTAGGAGTCAATATTGCAACACTGAATTCCAGAAAGACCCTCAGAAGGTGATCTCCATCAGCCACCGTCTCTCCCACTGTTGAACTCAGTAGGTTAGTGGGCTAGAACCTTCATGTTCAAGAGCAGTTTACCTCTGGATGCAAGGAGGTTTGCTCTTGCTTTCCTAAATCTCCGTTGGGCGGTCTAGAAATCGACTTAAAACTCTCTTGGTTCTCCTCCTGCCCAATTCTTCCAGAGTTATTAGAAGAGTCGTTGGATGGAATGGTGGGCAGGGGCTCAAGGCCAGCCGGGTTTTAGAAATAGTTTGATTAAAACAAATCTTCCCCCATTTATTGCTTTCTTCTCTCTTGCTTTGCCAGGGTTTCTTTGCTTCTGCAGTTTCTCTGTCTTTGGCAGAGCTCGGATGGCCCAAAGCAAGTGATAAAACTAAAGCCGTCTTTTTGTCTTCATTTAGACACTAAAGCTGATAATGATGCCTCTACTTCTTCCATTTCAAGCGTAATTTATTCCATGGGTCTGAGTAGGGAGGGTGTGCGGGGGGCGGGGGGGGCTGCCTCTTGCCATCCGTGCAGCTGAATTATCTTGGGGCTCCTGTGGGGTCCATCAGCTCAGCCCCAGGTGATAATTTTACTCCCGGTTTGCAGCTCAGTGGGGATGGGTCAGAAACCAGGGTGGCTTCCGGTCCAGGGCATTGGCCCTTCCTGCGTGTCCGGGAGGGTCCTTCGCTAGATTAGAAGGATTTTGAAAGAGATCCATGGATCAGCTAAGGGGAGAATAATCCAGGACGTACCAGACCAGAAGGACATACTGGGCAAGTGCCAAGAACGGTGAGCCAAGCAGCTGGTTGTCTTTTGGGACGTAGATGGCATCTGCCATCTGCACACACAGCCACTGCACCAGCCTCGGCTCCTTCTGTCTGTAATCCTGATTTTCCCACAGAGTAAAGGCTCTTTACGGGAAGAGCAGGATGGAAGTTGTGGGTCTCCTCCACTAACACCTCTGAGCTAAGGCAGACTGGCTCCTTCCCCCTCCTTCCCCGAGACCTCCATCCAAAGGCATCACTTCCCTTTTTATGACATCTGCAGTTTTAACAGCCTTAAGAAATCCCGGGGGGGGGGGGAGTTGTCCAGCCTGCCTGGGGAGTGGGAGAGGTCTTCAAGTGTAAGTTAACAGGTCTGGGAGATTAAACCTCATAAACAGAAACCCCTCCCTCCGGCCTTTGGGGTAAAATTGAAATTTAGGCCATTTAGAAGTATTTTCCTTTGCTGGAAAATTTACTCTTCTACTTGGGGTGGTTTTGGGCAGGAGGACAACTAAGGACCTTCTATACCAGCAAGCCTGTTCCCTCCATCCTTCCATCGTAGCAGATATCTGGCCTCTTTGTGGTTGCCCATCATTTGCCCCCCCCTCCCCAACGTCCCATGGGGGCTGCTGAGAGGCTATGAAACGTAGGTCAATTTGATCACGGAGGAAACTCAACCTGCAAACTTCACAAGCCAAATTGCTCACATTCACCTTTGGGGAGGTCAGTTGTAACTTTAATGGTCATTCAGTGACCAGTCCTAAGTCGAGGACTGCCTATAGGCCAATAAACTCTCCCTCGTACGGAGGGCTCCAGGTTGGGTTTCCATTTTGACCTCTGTGGAGAGCCGAGAGCCTCCTGCCTGGGAAGACGGCAGCTCAGGGACGGCTTTGGGGCTCAGCCGCAGCTCTCCGGGTCCCTGGACCCTGGCTGTAAATCTCATCTTTCAGCCTTTAATTAGCAGCTGGAACTGTAGCCGAGGGAACGAAGGGAGCAGCACATTAGCATAAAGATTAAGTGCCCTGAGAAGGAACAGAAAGGATCTGGTGCAGATAGCAGGGAAGCATTAATAAATTAGTAATCATGTATAAAAGATAAGCCGTCCTTGGGATGTTGAAACGCTGGGCTCAAATTGAAATTTTTTGCTCTCTCCGAGATGACGCTTCCCAGACAGGCACCCTTTCCTTCTTCCTCCCAACCCGGTTAATAATTTCTCCAGGCTGATCCCGCCTGGATGAAAGGCGCAGAATTAGAGAAATAAACGTGTGGAAATCGGGCATTTTAAGCCAGGTCAGCCCCAGGAGGCTTCTAGCTTGCCAGTTGCATCGTGGATGCAGGACTCGACTCTGTAGAAACCTGGCATGGCCCCCTCTCCCCTTGGGGGGGTGTGTGTGTGCCAGAGGGGCTGGTCTCTGCCTCCGGTTCCGGTTCCCAGGCTTGGTGGCTTCCTTTCTTGCCAGTCTTGGTGGCTTCCTAAAATGGGGTTGCAATTTGGCAAAACCCGGAGTCTTGGAGGCTTCCTGTCTGCCACAAATGTGGAGGATGTGATTTTTGTGGGCCCTCTTGGGCCCCTCTGCCCTCCGAGTCTGGATCATGGAGGTCATTTGATACTGATTTTAACCATCAAGGTTTGGCAGGAACAGAGTCTCCAGAATTTCAGAAAGTGGTTTTTAAAAGCTGGGATTTGGTGTAAAAACAGAGCTGATGGGCACCTGGCACCATGCCTGGAGCTGCCTGCCAGTCCGCACAGGGCATTTCGTGCCCTTGGGAGACCGAGACGGGCACCCAGGAAGTCTCTATGCCTCTTCACTGGGGCTGTTGTCTTGTTTTCACTGCTGGGGTCCCATGGGGCAGAGGCTCCCCCTGGCACCTCCAGCTCCATCCACATTACTTGAACGCAGGCATCCTTTCCTGAGAGTTTGGGATCTCCCTCTTGAACCTGCAGAGCTGAACTGGTGGAACTGGCAGCCCAGGACGAGGAGAGCTTCTTCCAGGAGGAGCTGGAGAACAAGCCCGAGCTGGGGGAGAGCCCCCCGCCAGAAGCCAAGCCCCCCGCCATCTGCCTGAAAGAGGTCTTCCCCAAGTACGCCAAGCAGTTCAGCTACCTGCGGCTGGTGGAAAGGATTGCTGCCCTCTTCATCCGCTTCCTGGGGGTGAAGGGGACCACCAAGCTGGGGCCCACCGGCTTCCGGATGTTTATCAGGTGAGAGGGGAGCCTGGCGGGGGATGCTGTCCAGGCAGAGAAAATGAGGGCCCTCCATCCCATAATAGCATTCTTCTTCCTCCTCCTCCCCAGGAACAGCAAGATCAG
Source organism: Pituophis catenifer annectens (assembly GCF_029215685.1). Classification (NCBI taxonomy): domain Eukaryota; kingdom Metazoa; phylum Chordata; class Lepidosauria; order Squamata; family Colubridae; genus Pituophis; species Pituophis catenifer. Next base: position 666,286 of record NW_027256897.1, on the reverse strand, counting down.
CAACAGTGGCTTCAGCATGGCTGCGGGAGACATTCTGTACATCGACATCACCCGCCGGGGGATCGGGCCCAGCATGGACCAGCGGGAGGCTGGTGAGTCCGGCTGGACAAAGGAAGGTCCCTCTGACTGCCCCCCCCCCGTGGGAGATGGAGACCAAGCAGAGACTGGGCCCCCACCTGGCCATCCCAGGATGTGCCCCCCCCTTGGCCCCAGCAGCTGGCTGATCCAGGAGCTACTGTGCAAAGGGAAAGGGAGGCATGGAAAGGTCCGTCCTCTTGGTCTTCAAAGGGGGCACAGGTGGGGGCCACCCTTGCAATCATCTCCCATAATCCCCAGCCAGCCTTCCCAGGTCCTGGAAAGCTGGCCTTGGCTGTCTCTTTCCTTCGGACTTTGAGACTTGGACCTCCAGGTTTTCTCAACCTGGCGGTCCCTGATGCGGCACGGATTACAAAGGCCATGAGGCTGTCTGGCGGGGGGGGAAGGGGGAAAAGAGGAGGCCAGACACGGGGAACACTGGGCCAAGGAGCCTCCAGATCTCAGCCCTGGAGGGAATCACCTCGGGGTGGGGCTTGGCAGCCGCTGGGCCGGGTTAGCAGACGGGCCAAGAGTTTTTGGGTTTTGCAAGTCCTGCCGAGTGAAATTAACACGCAATTAGCGCGAGAGGAAGTGTCGTTTTTTTGCCCCCCATTTATGGCTTCGGATGAGACCCACCATCTGCTCCATTGTTCAGTCTGGATGAGCGCTTGGGGGTGTTATTTTTTTTTTTTCTTGCCGGAGTTTTGTTGGGCTTGCATCTTAAATTGCTGTGGGTGAGCAGAATCAGTTGTGGTTGTGGGATGTTGCCAGCACGGATTTGTGTGGGTGGGTGTTTTTTGTTTTGCTGACCGAAGTGACATTAAGGAAAATTTGTGGAGGAGTGCTGAGGAGGAGAATTCTCTTTTCTCCTCTGACCCCACCCGAGTGCCTTCCTCCCAACCAAAATAACTGGGGGGGGGGGGAAAATTCTTCCTCCTCTTTTGGGTTACCTGCTTTTGGCTCTCCCACCTCAATGTTCTCCGCAGGTCACTGGTCCAAGTACCAACTGGACCCTACCTGTGGAGCTTCTGAGCTCAAGTCCCTTGGCTCAGGCGTTTACACCTGCTGGGATCCTTGAGGGCTACAATACCCCCTCTACCTCTCTGCAGTAGGTAGATTTTCCCCACCCTAGGAAACTTTTGCATGTGTTATTTGATTCCTCTGGAATTAAAAGAGGGGAAAATGGATACTTACCTTTAAAACACCTGTTTGGGGGGGTGAGGAAGATAAAACTAGCGCATAGTGAGGTAGGCACAAGGTGGCATCCCTGGCCTGTCAGTGAAGCCTTTGCAAGTCTTGCAAAGAACTCCAGAGGTCAGCCCTGCCCAGACAGCAGCTGGTCATCTGTTCTGACCATCCTTCTGGGCCTGGATTCCCCCTCCTTGGGGAGCAGAGGTGGTATTCAGCAGGTTCTGACCAGTTCTGGAGAAACAGAAGCGGAAATTTTGTGTAGTTCGGAGAACCGGTAAATATCCCCTCTGACTGGCCCTGCTCCCATCTCTTCTCTGCTTCCCGAGTCCCAGCTGGTCAGGAGGAAATGGGGATTTTGCAGTATCCTTCCCCTGCCACGCCCACCAAGCCACACCCACAGAACCCGCAGTAAAAATTTTGGAATCCCACCACTGTTGGGGAGGAACTCTGCTAAACGTCCCTAAATATTACCCTGATATTTGGATAGCCAAATTGCAAAGTAAAATCCTGGTCAAAATCGTTCTCTTCCCCACTGGCCTCAGCGGGCACAATTTGCGTGGCCAGTGGGCAGTGGACAATGACCCTATCAGTGGTATATCACTGGTAATTGTTATCAGTGGTAATAATCAGGAGTGGGTCCCAAAGGGGCTTTTCCAAAAGACTTTGTTGAAGTCGTTTTGCTTCTCATCCAAGAAGCTTCTGACTGAATGGCGGGAATGAATGGATGGGTTTATATTAAGTCAGAACTGAAGAAGCTTCTTGTTTGTTTGTTTGCTTGTTTGATTAGATTTATATACCGCCCTACTCCCGAAGGACTCAGGGCGGTGAACGGGCACAGAATAAAATACATAGATACAAAAGTTAGAAACATAATTAAAACCACCGTGACCTGGAGGAGGACTGAGAGTTTCCACAGACGATCAGGAGTGTGAAGTTTTCAGTTCCTTTCGTTGCGTTCGGTTTGTGTTTCTGGCTGGTCCCCCCTACCCTTCACGTTCAAAGAGCAAACTTTAACAGTTTTTTCCATTGATCAGTTTGGAATGATTTTGTATCATCTCTGCTTTGGGGAAAGAACAAACAGAGGCTGCAGTGGGGAAAACGTCGAAGAAACGCAGAGTGTGGGAAAGAGGCTGCTGCGTCGTTGCAGGAAATGAAAAGTGATTCTTAAGATGAGGAATTCAAGCACAGCTCAGAGGCAGTCGAGCCAAAGAGCAAGGCGAAGGGAGGCGTGTTGTCCATCATCACCATGATAATAATAAAAATGATGATGATGATGATGATGACGGTGCCTGAGGCCCGGCAGTAAGAAATAATCCACAGCAGAGGGTTAAGTCCATGACAAAAGTAGCATTTGGATGGATGCACAAAATAAAAAACCGTTTGGGGGGGAAAAAGCCTTTTTGTCAAGGGGAGACCAGCCCCCCCTTTTTTTTTTCATGGGGAGGGGGGAATCCTCTCTGAGGTTTTAATACGCGATCTGGATTACCCAGAAGCGTCTCAACAGGAAGCCAGACGCGCTCCTTGCCTGTCTGGTACCCTGAGTTAATTGTCAGGTTTTATTAAAAATTGTAATGGATGGGATTTATTTTAATATCCCCCAAGCCGCTCTCTGTGCCAGACGATGGAAATGAGGCTGTGGCCAGCTCCAGGGATCCGGGTAAAAGCCCCCGTTTCCTTGCCAGAGGCAGTAACAGAGAAGAGCTTTTCCTGCGGGAAGCAGAGAGGGGGGTTTTCTAGGGATGGCAAGGGGGAGGGTCTGATTTATTTACTCCTGCCCTCTCCCTTCCAAGGAGCTGGCCAGGCCCCCTAAGAAGCCAAACTCCAACGCTTGCCCTGAGCTAAAGAGGCTTTGCCACCTTCCACAGCCCCTCTTTGCATGTCAGGACGGACGGGGAGTTCAGCAGATGGGGCCAGAGCGGTGCCAGCCGCTGCCCACCTGGCCGTGAAGGGCTCGGGCAAAGAGACAACAGCGCTACCTGAATAATCCTCTTTTTTGGGCTGGTGCCATGCCTGGGACCTGGTTAACCCATCCTGGGGACTGGCAGCCAAGCATGGGGGGGGGCAGTGCAGCTATAAGGGGGTATGGAAGTGGCAGCGGTCAGCATGCCCCAGCTGCTCAACCTGCCAGAAGCTTCCGTGCTTGGTGATGGTCCATCTTTGGTACCTTCACCTCCAATTGGGCAGAACGTCTAGCCGATGCTAGTGGCCCCACCTGGGTTGGTTGTTGGCTTCCTCAGCGTCATAAATCGAGGTGACTCAAAGCTCTGGGTGGTCTCCCTTGCTCACCTCCCCTCTTCCTCCTTCCCAGGGATGAGCCTCCAAGCCTTTGTGGAGGCCATTTGCCTCCTAGCCCAGAGGAGGTACAAGTCCCTCTCGCTTCACGAGCAGGTGGAGCTTCTCCTGGACTTCTGCGAGTACAACTTGGCCGTCCTGGATGAGAAGCGCCTGGCCTGCAGCCGAAGCCTCTCCACCACACAGGCCACCCTGGTCACCTGCCCGCAAGATGGGCTGCAGCTCAGTCCCGCCACGCCCGGCTCAGCTGCCTTCCAGAGAACCCAGAAGTTTGTCGACTGCAGGAGCTCCCAGCCCTGAAGAGGCCATGAAGGTCTCCCCGGCCTGATGCCCAGCCTGTGCCGCAGGAGGAGGAGCTGTGCCCAGCCCTCCCTTCAGAGACATTTTTTTGGGGGGTGGCTGCGGGGCTTGATCGATGCTCCTCACCCAAACTCCTTCTTGGCATGGCCTGTTGGCGCATCGTCAGAATGGAAGGGCGAGGAGGGATCCTGGTTCGTCTTCTCCGGCCACGCAAAGCCATCTCCAGTGAGGAGCCCCCTTGCCCGAGGGAGCCCAGTCTCCAGGGGCTGCTGGTGGTGGTGGTGGTGGTGAAGTTTGGCAGGAAGGGGAGAAGTCACGAGATTGGTGGTGGTGCACAAAGTGGTAGAAAGGATGAAGAGCAAAACTTACGGTGAACTAAAATCCTATTTATGTATGCTAGCAGCATCGTCTTCATTGGGAGGGGGCTGGGAGGGTGAGAGGCAGCAAGGGGATGCCTGAGTTGCATGAAGGGGGAATCCCCGACCCAGATGTGGAGCTGCTACTCAAAATAAGCTGGGGGGCTTTTCCCATTGAGTGGTGGTGAAGATCCCCTCCCATCTCTCCGTTCCTCTCCAAGGGCTGGCCAGGTGGGAGGATTTGGTCCTCCTGACCAAAACATCCTGGGGTCCCTCTCCCCGCCCCCCCCAACTCCCACCTCCGTGGCAGAGTTTTTGAAAATGTTCCCAGGCTGAAAACAGCCTCTTCAGAACCTCTGCAGCCCTTGATGCAATCCCAGTCATTGGGGGTTTATGTCTCTTGTGGGGGTACAGAAGTCAGTGGGTCTTTTGGGGAGGGGGGGCCTTTCAGATCAGTAGGTGGGCCTCCTCCCTCACGTACCATGGAGCCTGCTTGAAACTTGTGCCAGTAATCCAGGGACCTAAATCCAGGGGAGTTTTGCTCACTTCAGGGAAGGGACTCTGCCCCCTCCCCATGTCCCAAAAGGGATCCAGCCAAGACTGCTTGGCCCTAAAAAATCAGATCAGGAGAATATTTAGGGGAACTAAAAGGAAGCCTTTTAGTCAAAGATTTGATTGGCAAAGATTTCAGAGTGATGCTTTTGTGTTATGGAACAAAAGGTGATAATGAAACACTTTCATTAAGAAGAGAAATAATATGGATATTGTTGCTAAACAACTGAATTCCTGGAGGATTAAATGAAGGTATTCAATATTTACCATTGATTTGATTCTGGCAGATTGCAGCTTTTTCCTTTGTTTTTTCTTGGAGTGCTCACTGCAAGAATATTTTTCCTCAAAGTTTATTGTTCTGTTCAGCCAAATACATTCATTAGTTTGTTTTTTCAAAAAACAAAAAAACAAAACCTTACTAATATCAGAAATAATGTTCTTTTTCAAATGGAGTTTTCTGTTGACTTCTAAACGTTAAGTTTCAATCTCTTTTTCTGTGGCTTTATGAATAATTAGAGGGAAAAAGAGCAATGGTAGGAAGGCATTTTGGATAGACCTGCCAGCTAGAGAATTTGTGAATTGAATTGATTTTCAGCCTAAAACAATAAAAAGGGATAAGAAGAGGTTTTTAAAACACATGGATTTAATTAGCTTAGCCGTTTCCTCCCTAAAACTAGGCATCCCCCCCCCCATTTCTGCAAATGGGAAATGGGTCTCTATTTTAGCTCCAGGTTACCTGATAATACCTCTCCCTCTCCCTCTCTGTGGAGGCAGGCAGTGCATAATGCAGGAGGATGTTAGTCACGCTTCATTTCTGACATGCAGTTTTTAACGGGGATACAAAACGGTTCAGGGGAAGCTGCTTTAGCTGGTTTTGTTTTACGGCCCTCCTTTCGAAAGAGACAACCGGGAATTAAAGACGCAGAATGGGACGCTTAAACCTGGGAATCCTAGGAGGAAAACACCCAAATGCCTTCCAGAGAATGTGCCAGCCCAGGTTTTGCAGTACAGGTAGTCCTCGACATACGACTGTAATTCCTTGTGTGTCCAATCACACTTGGCCAATAAAGAATTCTGTTCTATTCTAATTCAGCCCAAAATTTCTGCTGCTGAGCGAGACGGCTGTTAAGTGAGTTTTGTCCCACTTTAAGACCTTTCTTGCCACGGGTCATTAAGTGAATCTGGCCTCCCCGTTGACTGTGCTTGTTAGAAGGTGGCAAAAGGCAATGACATGACCCCGGGACAGCAACTGTCATAAGTTCATGTCAGTTGCCAAGTGTTTGAATTTTGATCCCGTGACCCGGGGAAAGCTGCAACCGTCGTGTGAAAAGCCGCCATAGGTCACTTTTTTCAGGGCTGTCGTAACTTTGAATGGTCACTAAACGAATGGTTGTAAGTCGAGGACTACCTGTATTTGCAATGGTGCAAGGCCCCCTTCCCCTTTTCCCGGTTCATCCCCTGGCTTGACCAGCTGGGTTTCTGCTTGTCAGGGCGGCTGCTGCGGGAGCCCTGGAAGGAAAGGAAAGGGAAGGGAAGGCGGCCTCCCCACCGTCTCTAGAAGGGGAGACCCCCCCTGATGAAGGAAGTGCGGGAGGCAAGAAATTATCCGCCATTTGTGCGGATAATCTGTATTGGCAATTACAGTAATTAGATCAGGTAGCTTAATTGCCACCTCCGCGGGCCTCGTTTTGTCTCGGCGGAGGGGAAGAGAGCCGACAGGCCCCGGGAGCAGAGGGGAGATGGTGTGGGTCCCCTCCAGTTGGGGGATCAGCTCTGGGACCAAGCAGTGGTGGGCAATGGCTGCTCCCCCCCACCGGTCCCTTGGCCGTATCTCCTCACCTGGCTGGCTCTGGGGGAGGGCCACTCCTGACCCCCCCCACAGCTGCATTCCTTCCGCCTCCTTCAGCACCGGGCAGGGAGACCTAACGAGGGGTTTGTGCAGCATGAAAAAAGCATGGGACAAGGCTTGTGAATGTAAACGAGTGGAACCAGCACAATGTTACTAGCCCTGATGAATCTGGGACTCGGGCGAGCCTCCTTGCCCCCCCTCCCTCCCTCCCACCCCTCCATCCATTTGAGGTTCCATTTCTAGTTTTTCTCAGCTCCTCTGACAAGGCAGGGTGCTGGGGAAGGAGCGCGGCTCAGTCTCGGCTCCCGGAGAGCTGTCAGAATCTCAGCGGTGGACTGGTGCTATTTTCAGCCACTTCCCGCTAATGAAGCTGTAAGGCAGAACCCGTCATCCAGAGCCAGGAAAGGGCCTCCGAGGGCGACTTGGGCTCCCTTCCCAAGAGAGACACATCAAGGGCCCCTTCCCACGGGTGGCGAGTCCATCTTTCATTCCCCAATTCTCCCTTTTTTGCTAGATTCGGGCAACAATTTGCAAGGACATCACTTCTTTTAAGAGCACCCCCGTTTGCTGATTTATGGCAGCAAAGAATGCAAATTCAGAAGCAGTTCTGTTGGGTTTGCATCTGAAATTGCTGTGGGTGAGCAGAATCTCTTGTGATTGTGGGATGTCAGCTTGTTCTTGAACAGAGTGGTGCAGTCCTGGTTTTTAAATTGGGGAGTGGGTCTTGATCACATCCTACTTAGCATTGCTGGCGTATAACTATAGCAACCCTGGTTCTGCTCTAGCCCCTCCCCATCTTTACACACTTAAAACAATGGTTGACCGAGGGGAGTAAAGGAAGAAATCTACAAGCAAAGAGGTGAAGGTTGGAGACCCCACCGGCTCCGCTGTGACCCTGTGCCTGCCTGCAGCTGCCCACCCGGGAGTCCAGATTTGCAGCCAGTACACTAAAGGGCCTGGCCCTCCCAGTTCCCCTCTGGGGCAGCTTCTCTTTGGACGGAAGCAAAGCCTTCCTCCTTCCCTCCGACTGCCCAGCTCCTGCCCCCGTTTCTTTGCCCTTCTGGAAGGGGATCTTCAGCCTTGGAAGGGGCCAGAGACAGAGCAGGAGGAAGAATTAGCACCTGTGCCTCATTAGCGGCACAGTAATTAGCTCCCTTGAAGGGTGCCAGGAAGAAGCCGCCAAGATCCCCGGAAACCAGAAGGCAGGGCAGGAGCCCAGTGGCACCATATGCCCAAGGTCTAGGCGTCGCTGGCAAAGGCCATCGGGGGCTGGCCGTAGATTGGGGGTCTGCCTGTGTGTGCTGTCTGGAAAAAGAGAGGGTCCCCCAGAAACGATGACCCGGCTGTCTGGGTGGAAGTGCGGGCAGGAGGGGACGCCAAGACTGGGATGCCCAGCCTTGTTGCCATGAGCTGGAGGGCACTTGGCATCATTCAGGCCAGGTGCGCCAAAGCCTCAAGCTTTGGAAGTGGTGCAGGATTCTTCCCCTACCTTGGCAAATGCTTTTTAGTGCGTACAAGTTATTTCACGGTGTGTTAGTGTGTGTGTGTGTGTGTGTGTGTGTGTAAGATGCACCAACAACTCCTAAAATTGCTGCTTCCAGTTTGCTTCTTCCCCTTGGTAAGTTGTCGCCAAGGTAAAGATTTGGAAGAGCTGGAGGGGCGAATGAGGGCTCTCTAACTCAGGGGGCACAACCGCATGTAAACAGGGCTGGGTGCTTTGAGAAATGAAATGAGGAAAGCTGTGATTGATGGAGACATGTTGAAGAGGGAAACAGAAATGAAAGCTGTATATACTTCTGTCCAAGGGGGAAAAAAACACGAAAAGGTTTAAAACACAATCACCGAGACCGTTGAAAAATGCCAAGAGTGTCGGAGTAAGACGATACAACTGCAGAAACATTAAAAGCAGGAGGTGTTGTGCCTGCAGGCTGGCCCTGCGATTTATTTAAGGTGTTGTGAGAAACTGACAATTGGAAAGCTGCTCTTTATTGTTTCCTGCGTGAAGGAGAAGTGAGCACGAATGGAGGCAACGCCTACAAAGTCCATTAATTTGTTAAGTGTGCCTGGAAACGGGCAGTTGTTGACGCGGGAAGTGAGAATTTCGAACATTTAAAAGTGCAAAGCAGCTTCGTGCCAGGCAGGGTAAGAAGGGTAAGAACGGGACCCTATGTTGTACATTTGTGGGTTGCAAAAAAAAATAAAAATAAAAAAAGGAAGGTTAAAGTAAATAGGCTTGAATGAATTCCGGTGGCCCCTTTTGCGCAAGGACAGAGTTGAAGGTGAGTTGCTGAATGCAGAGAACGCCGGGCAAAGAAAGAGGGAAGCTTAGAGACCGTTGGAGAGCGTGGAGCAGAGAGGGCGACGTGTGTGATGTTCCGTTGGCTGCTAAATTTAGAAATAAATACCTAAGGAATGCTTGTGGCGGCTGGCAGAGCTCGCTGTGCATTTATATGCAGATGTTGCCGCTGCTCGGCTGACAAACCGGAGTGATTTTCAGCCAATATTAGCTTGTACGAAGCAGAAGCAGCGAGAGGCCTGAGCCTGAAAATTGATGTATCCGAGACCAAGGTAATTGGGTTTTGACAAGGAAAATGGAGTGAGGAATTGCAGTTTATACGTAAGTGGCAAGAAGCCAGGACAAGCAGGTGAACGCTGTGCCTACCTAACAAGTTGACTAAAGACCTGGGGGGCGGGGGAGAGACAAGGGGAGATTTTAAGATGCCCAAGCTCTGGTAGGATTGCTGGTCCACATTATTTCTTGGAAAAACCAAAAGAGGCGATACGGAGGAGATCAGGTCACGAATGAATGCAGGCGGTTCTCAACTTACCACCACAACAGAGTCCAAATTCCCGTTCCTAAGGAAGACAGTGGTGGAGTGAGTCTTGCCCCACTTTTATGACTTTTCTTGCCCTGGTTGTTAAGTGAATCACCGCGCTGTCAAGTGAGGTAACAAGGTTGTGAAGTGAACCTAGTTTCCCCCGTTGACTTTGCTCGCTAAACGGATGGCTGTAAGTTGAGAACTCTCTTAGTGCAGAGGAAGGTAAGAAAGTCGAATGAGATGCTCAGGCCACTCAAAAGTTGAGGTGCTGAGCTGGCGTGAAAGAGCGAGAAGAAACGAAGGGGCTTTCCACGGAGCAGATAGTATGAAGAGTGTAACAAGAACCCCAATGTTCTTACCTCGTCTCTCTCTCTCTTTTTCTCTCTGTGTCCCTCCAATTCCTTGGCATCCTCCTCCTGCAGAATTTGGGGGTGCAGTTGCTCCCAGGTAAACTTCAGCACTGGCCCTCCAACCCACCTACACCCCACAACGACAATTAACTCCTCAAGCACATAGAAGGCATCCTGCACGGAAAAAAAGCTTGAATAAAATAGCTAAATAAATCTTTAATATTTTTTCTAATTGCAAATGTACATAAATGGCACGCACACGTCATGGTTCTTTGCTCTGGACACAAACTACGTTCTCTGTACATTATTCGGACGCAAAACTGAAGGAAACGACTCAGCAAGTCCTGCCGCTCGGCTTCATATTATTATTATTATTATTATTATTATTCGTTATTATTATTTTATTAAACATACTTACAAAAATTATTATTATTGTCATTTTTTTTTTTTTGCTTGGTTTCTTTTAGAAGAGGCTATAAAACACGGAGACTGGTTTGAACAGGGAGCAAGAGGGACCCGGGACGCTTGTGGGCGCCAGAGAGGTATATTTGAAGATACAGTGCTGCTGTCCAGGAGGGAAAAGGGAAAGGAGACCACACGGAGATACATATATTTTTTTTCACATAGTGGATGCCAAACCACAAAGCAACCTCAGGGAGTCCCGTTTGGTGGAAAAATCACTGCCCTTCCCCAATAGACCACCCACCCACCCTGGGGCTTTTGGTGAAGCCTTTTATCTCCTATCTTCCGGATGGGGGCCCAATCCCTGCATCCCCTCACGTGCCAAAGCCACGCAGACCCTTGTGGCATAGTATGCCAAGTGGTGCAGAACAGTTGTGGGGTGCCCCACCCCCACAGGGTCTTCGATTCAGCCCCCAGGACCTCAGTGCTGTTTCCACAAAGCTGGCTTGGGCCCAAGTGTCAAATTTGGAAAAAATGCACCTTTGCCTTTTTGGTATCCACCTTTTCTTCCTCCAAATTTAGTAGGAACCACAAAGCTCACTTCCAAAACCAGCAGAAGGGATTGGACCACCAGAACCAAGTGGAAACATCCATATTTGGGTTTTCAAAGGGTGAGTTTGGACAGAGCCAGCCCCGTTTCCCCCCCGCGTGGCTGTAACACTGTGCTGGGCTCCCCTAAATCAAAGCAGCCGTTTTTGTATTGTCAGGCAAAAAATAAAATAAAATAAAAAATGGCACATTATATTCGATACTTGAAAACATCTTTCTCCATTTTACAAAGAGGACCTGTACAACTTCTAAAGATCAGTGTATTATATAAGGGTTAGTTGTAAAAAAGAAAACCTTACAGATCGTAACAAGTTCATATGGCAGAAAGTTCAAGAACAGAGAAAAGGGGGAAGGAAAGGCCTCTCTTCCCATGGGGGGAACGGAGCTGGGGTGCCCTCCCACCTGCCCAGGCTTGAAGGGTGAGGAAGTGAGGCACTGGAAGCTGGACTGAACCCCGGATGGCACAGGGGGTCCCTCCTGGCATCTTAGGCCCCTGGTGGGCGAGGCGAGAGGGCTTCCTGGGGGGCAGGTTCCAGCTTCTGTGGCATGGCATTTGGCAAATGTTCCCAGCGCCCTGGAAAGCCCCCAGCAGAGCCAATAGGATAGGGCAGTGGAAAGTGCCCCCTTACTTAAGGTATGGCTGGCTGGGAAGGGCTTTGGATGATTGGCTGTGGGATGGCAAGGCCCCTCAAGACCCCAGGGAGTGGTTGGCAAGGAAAGGTGCCCAGTCCCCTGTGGCTTTGCCCAGGCTGCCTAAGACCCTGTCTGGGCACCATGCCCTAGGAAATCTGTGCTCCGTTTTGCATGCACCCTTCTTGGTGATGGGCACCCACCTTATAAATGGCCACCTGGGGAATTGGGGGGGGGGGCAAGAAACAGCTATTTGGAGGTGTCCAGTGGTGCCACTGATCTTTATGCATTGGTTCCTTCGTCCCAGAGAGACAGAGAGAGAGAGAGAAAGCGGGGTGCAGAAAAGCAGCATGATTGTCTGCGAATGTTCGGGCCCAGGTGGGATCACCAGGTAGGGGGTGTTGTCAGTATTAAACTTCGGGTCTTCTGGGGAAGGGCCCGGGGCCGGAGTTTGCACGCAGCCGAGCCGGATGGTGGCGGAGAAGCGTTTGGAGCAAGAGGGATTCAACGTCCGGCTTCTTTCGCCTTCCTCCGTGGCTGCTGCCTCCTACACACCTCGCGCACCCCGTCTCACAACGGACCGCGCTGCCAAGACGGGGCCCCCAGCCCGGCTAGGGCTGCCCAGCGGTTCAGATTAGGGGAGGGGGCGGCACTTTTCAGAGGGCGCGTCCTTGCTCGTTTACTCTCTTTTGTGTGGCCTCGTCGAGGTGGCAAGCTTCCCACGCAGCACCCACACCCCCTGAAAAGAGGAGAGGACTCCAGAAAGGTCTGCTTTGGGCTTTGGGCTGTTTTATTCCTAACGCAGACTGTGGAAGAAAAAAGAGAGGGGGTTACCGGCCTTCATACGCGAGGGAGGCTGTTATTTTTCGTCCTCTGGTGCTTCTCCGGCAGCCATCATGCAGGGACCTGCCATACACGTTGCTGGAGAAACAGGGCTGCTAAGCAGGGCGACCCCTCCCTGGCCAGTTGGAGCCCTCTTGGGATGCGAGAGGCCCCGCCAAGCAGACACCCCCCCCTTTGTGAGCAGCTTTCTAGAAAGGGGGGTCCTCCCCATCTGTGGGACGGTGCTAGGAAATTGAGGGGGGAGCCGTTACCCCAACACCCCTCCCCGGAGGCCCAAGCTGGCAAAGCAGCTGGTTTTTTTCCTTTTGCAAACCCCGCCAGAGATTTGGCTGCCTTGGTATATCCCCCGACACACTATTGCACCGTGCCCTGGTGTGGATTTGTTTCTTGGGCTTTAGAGTTTCGTTCAGTGGCAGGAAGCTGATTTTTTTTCCACTGTTATTGTTTGGCACAGCAAAAGAGCCCTTCGGCCAGAGGTTGTGGCCACGACCGTTCTTCCCTGGGATGCCAGGACCTCCGAAACGCCCCAGGAGCACATCCGGTGGCTTCTCGCTTTTGCTGCTTGGGCAGGGCTGGGCAAGGGGGAGGGGCCTTCCGCAGCTTTCACCGCCTTTTCAAACTTTTTGGGTCTCGCCAGCCTGAGGGTGAGCCAAACAGGCCTTCTGCCGCTGAGCTAATTCATTGCATTTGCAGCATACGGCATGCAAAACCTGTGCCTAGATGCAAGATAGTCAGCTTCACTCCTCTCCTGGCTGCACCGAACTGATGCTTCCTTCTGCCCTTTGCCCTTTATTTTTGGCCTTGTCTCCAGCCCTGGGGGCAGAAATGCTTGGAGGGGGGGGGCTAAGTGCTGGAAGAGGGGATCCGTGCTGATAAAAGTTGACCCCCTCAAATTAACTCTGCAAACTTAAACCGAGAGAGAGAGGAACATCTTTAAACGGAGCTTGAACTTTCTGGCTGGGGTTGAGGTTTTCCGGCTGGCGGTCATTCTTCAGGGATTCACACAGAGACGCATCTAACACCTCTGCAGAGACTCCTTCTGCCCATGATGGAGCCCCTGAGCTGCCCCAATTCCTCCTCCGTTCCCTGATGAGGTCTGTTGGGGCTGGGAGGAGGTGCCATGCCCCGGACGAAGGGGGACGAGGCCCCTGGCACCGTACGAGCACTCAGTGGGATGTGGCGGCGCCCAGCAGGGCAAATTCCAGGGTGGCGGCAGTGCCAGGTGTGACGGATCAGGGAGAACTTGCTGTAACAGGATGCTGGGCGCGTCAGAAGTCTCTCCGCATTCCTGGAAGTGACCCGGCTTTGCTGCTGAAGCATCTTCTTTGGACAACTGGCTTCACTCCTGCTCGGTTGGAGGCTCCTGTGCAATCAGCGCCATCTCTGGGCCAGGGGCCGCTGGCGAGGAGGGCTCGGGGGGAGGTCCATTTGGCTTTGCCCGCTGGAGGAGGCGGACCAGGGGAGTGCCAGGCCCGTGCCAGGTAGCTCACCCCTCCTGGGCGCTCGACTTGGCTCTCCTCTCGCTCTTGCATGCCCGCAGCAGCTGGTCCCTGGGTTAACAGCTGCTGCTGTTCCGGAATTCACCGCTCTCGGTGATCTGCAATTTAGTCGGGTTGGTGGGGGAGATCCCATTGCGGGTTTGCGTGCTGTACCTCTCTTTCAGCTGCGTGAGGGCGCTCATGAGCCGGGCGTTGGCCGCGTCCAAGGAAGCGATGCGTTTCTCCTGGGTGGCAAAAGGGGACACAGACAGTCAGTGCAAAGGGAGCCCCTGTCCTACTTTGGAAAGATTCCCGCAGCTAAAGCGTTTTTTGTTATCCGTGACAGGCAGCAATTTACCATATTTTTCGGAGTATAAAATGCTCCGGACTGTAAAATGCACCTATCCTTTTTGGTGAGGAAAACAAGAAAGAGAAATCTGCCTCTGCCTCATTGCAGCAAACAGCCTGCTTTACTTTCGTTTTCGTTTTCAGCATAGCTTGATTAGCACAAGGGAAAAAAAAAATCTGCTCCCAGCAATTTACCTCCTTGCAGCAAGCAGCAGAGGCCCTGCGCAAAACAGCTGAGAGCAAAACAGCTGAGAGCAAAACAGCTGAGAGCAAATCAGCTGAGAGTCGGGAGGCCGATCCAATCAACTTGTCCTAATTAGGCTGTGCTGAAGCTGAAAGGAGCTGTTTCTTCTTGCTATTTGCTGCAAGGAGGTAAATTGCTGGGAGGCAGAGGCCAAAGGGTGGGGTCCAGTGGGTGGGCGGGGCTACATTCAGAGTATAAGACGCACCCAAATTTTCACCCCCTTTTAGGGGGGAAAAAGATGCGTCTTATACTCCAAAAAATACGGTAACTTTCAGAGCCTTGACAATACCACAATCCCTCTGGGACGGTTTCTCCCAACCTTGGTGACTTTAAGAAGCGTGGACTTCAACTCCCAGAATTCCAGCATGCTACCTGGGGAGTTCTGGGAGTTGAAGTCCAGCCGGCTGTGCGATTCTGGAAGTCCACATTTCTCAAAGTCACCAAAGTAGGGACAAGGGGACGCAGGCAGGCCAGGAGGAGAGATGGCAACAGAGACACGGGCCCCTTTTTCGAATTGGGGGCCATTTTCTTCCTTTTTTCTAGGCTTTCCGGCACCCAACATTTTTGTTTCCCACGAAGGCGCCTGCGGTATTGATTTGCAGCAAAGCAGCTTCTGTCTCTCCGCTCTCGCCTGGCGTGATTTTGAGAGGCAGGCTCCCCCAGGAAGGTGCTTGTCCTCCAGCCTCGCCTCGGGCGGCTGATGAAGATCTCCTGGCTGTCTCTGCTTCTCGACCCTGAATCGATCCAGCCGGTGGACTAATTAATGGATGAGCGGGGGGTGGGGGGCTCTTGCTGAGGCCAGCAGCATCTCTGATTGCCTCTAATGGGCCAGGGCTGCGGAGAATGGCCGCCTCGGAGATACGAGGAGCCGGGCAAATCCCTGGAGTTGCTCAGGTAGCATAGCCCTCCCAGCAGCAGCGTCACTCTGCCTGGATGCCAAGGGGACCAACGCCCGTGTGGGCAGAAGCTCCACCTGACACTGGGGAAACGAGATGCCAGGAGGCTCCTTAGTCTGACCTTCTTCCTGAAAGGGGGGGGGGGAGGAACCCCTGGGGTGGAAGGTGGTGGGGAGTTTTGTGTGTGTGTGTGTGTGTGTGTGTGTGTGTGTGTTTCCCAAGGTGCCAAGAGGCAGCTCAGCCTGGAATCCTTGGTAGGCAGGAAGAGAGAGAGACCCCTCCCTGGCCGTTCTCAGGATATATTTAAGATTTGTGCTTTACTTTGGCAAGATTCCCGTCTCCCAGCAAGCAGCAAAAAGGGAATTACTCCGAAGTAATTCCTCGTCTGTTTTTGGTTCCCTGCATTTACCACCCACCCTGTTCCCCACCCCAACGCGCAGCTCGGAGAGAGCCCCCCCTCCCCCACCTGCGCATCGATGATCTTCTGCTTGGAGTCCACTGCCGCCTGCATTTCCGCGTGATCCTTCTTGAGCTCCTCCTCCACCGACATCAGCCTGGGGGTGGGAAAAGGGGTCCCTTCTCAATGGTACAGCCTTTCTCCCCTTCTTCCCTCCCCCTCCATTTTTGGACACCCTGGCTGTGCATCCGTGTCTAAATGCCAGACCCGGTCGGAATGATGCCCGCTGGAGGAATCCCCTGTGACTTTGTGGGGGACACAGGATGTCCCCCCTCCACTTACCTGCTGATGATGCCCTTCATCTGTATTTCCTTGTCTTCTTGCTGCCTCCGCAGCCGTTCTTCGCTCTCCTCCAGCCGGGCTTGGTACTCCAGCGCCAGCTTCTGCGTGCCCTCCTCCTGGCACCGGAAGCGCACTTCGTATTCCTCCAGCTTCTTGGCAGATTGGCGCAGCTTGTCCTGCAGCACTGCCACGTCTTGCTGAAACTGGGCAGGGGGGCAAAGGGGAAGGGAGGAAAGGCGGGGCTAGGCCAGCTGTGCCACAGCAGCAGCCCCGTGGTCCCGCATCCACCTTTTTTGAAAGCAGGCAGGGGGTCTGTCCTACCATTGGTGCGAGAAGGGAATGCAAGAACCCCACTCCTTTCTAGCACTGATTTTGTTCCCTAGTTGGGTCATGAAATGTCTGCAAGTATAGCCACCAAGCTCAGAGAGCACCAAGGTCTCCTCGTTTCATTCCTGAACTACAAACATGCTCCTTTCTTTGACAGCAATGCCCAGGCTTGGTGGGGCACCCCCGGGAGAATGGGGTGAGCAGGGCAGGCGAGAGGGAAGTGCAGAAGGGGCAAAGGAAGTGGGAGGGGGTGGAGGAAGTGCAAGGGGTGCATTTTTTCCCCCCCAGCTAGTGCAGGGCCTTATGACCGAGCGCCTCTCCGTCTTCCCAGGGCCAGGAGCTCTGAAGGAAAAACCGCTGTGGTTCCTCCGTTACCTTTTCCTCTTGGCTGAGCTCGTCTTTACTCCTGAGCTTGCATTCCGGCTCGGCGTTTTCCTCTTCCAGAAACTGCACATTCATGTTCAAGAGCCAGGCAGCCGTGCGGTCCAGCGCATTGGGGTTCACCGGAGAAGGGGCCTGCACCGTGGGGAGAAAAGAGGGCGTCAGGCATAAGGCGAAGTGGACACGACGCCCTTGGCGGAACAGAGGGGTGGAGAATGGCCCTCTCACTCCAGGGGTTGCCCGAGGGTGGGTTCGGCCCTGCTGGGGTGGGGGTGCTCCTGGGCACGGCTGGAGGCTGCCAGGGGTGGGAGGGCTGGGCTCGACGGGCGCCGGCTTTGCAGGGGTTTCAGCGAGGGAGGTGGGCATCTCACGTAGTTTCAGATGCTTTGCTTTGGCCGAAGCAGAGACCCCCTTTGGATGTTCTGTTGGGGGGGGCGCTTTTAATATGTGGACAATTAAGGGGGAGATCAGCCACAGGTGGCCGGCTTTCTTGGAGGTGAAGCCAAGAACCCCAAGAAGACATGCAAATTGCAAGCCTTCCCACCAAGGGGTAGAAATGGGAGTGGGACATCAGCCTGGGGAAGACCCCAGTCCACAGAGCAGCCATTGTGGGGCCCAAAAGCTGAGCCATACTTTCAAGGGGCTCAGCGTGGCTCTTAATTGAGTTTCAGGCAGAGATTGACGGGGCTGAAGGTGGACAAACAACTCCAAGATTTACGGCATTAACTGATAAGAAAAGGCAGAGGTGCTTCGGAGGGTGGGGGGCAGCTCAGCTCCCCCACTATGGTCCCAGGGCTGGTGACAGATCTGGCACCTTCTGAGTGGGCAGAAGTAGCACACAGAAATCTCAAGTGGGCATCCTGTGTGCCTGGTGAGCAGCGGACAGAGAGAGGTGGCCAGCGAGGCCAACACGGGCAGCAGAGACCCAGGAAAAAGGGGGTAGAAGCCAGTGCGCACCAGAGGGGCTGTGCGGGGCTCATGGCCTGGCCCGCCTTCCCACGGCCCCCGGGCTGCCCCACTCACCTGCTTGTGCATGGTGCGCTGTTTCATTTCGGGGCTGTCTCCCTTAGAAGAGGAGGACTGCTGGCGCAGGCGGGCACCACTGCCCGGCCAGTCGGGCGAGGAGGAAAGCAGGCCCCCGCTGGCTGGCCGGGGGTACTGCAAGGTGCTCAGCAAGGAAGGAGGGGTCCTGCCCCGAGTGATGGGCGGGGGAGGGGGCGGGGGCGGGGGCTGGTCTATCCGCCGCTGGGGGCCGCCGCTGTTCTGCCGGGGCATCGTCGGCTGCCCACCCTTCTCGGTGACCGAGAGCTGCCGGCGGGCCAGTTCTCCGGCACGCCGGGCAAAGTCCTCCGGGACGCTGGAGTTGCCGAACCCGTGCTTGGTGGCCGCCGCCAAGTCTTCGCTGTTGCTGTGGGAGCTGAGCGAGCTGTGGCCCTCGGAGCCCGAGTCAGCCAGTCCCCGGGGGGAGAGCGGCAAGCCGGCCGCCATCTGGTAGACGGGGTTCTGGAAGGAGAGGGGGGCCAGCAGCTGTGGCCGGCCAGGGGCGTTCTCGGCATTGGGGGTGGTGGGCGTCTGTGCGGAGCGGCGCACGGTGGCAGTGCCCGTTGCGCCACTCTGTTGAGTCCGTGTGCCCCAGGCCTGCCCGGCGGAGGGGTGGCTCTCGGGGAGCGCTTCGGCAGCTCCCAGCCCGCCGCCCCCGCCATCCAAAAGACGATTGTCCTGCAAGTCCACCATGGAGAGGCTCTTGCTGCCATTGGCCATCTGGACGTCGGGCTCATTGGCCTCCGAGTAGCTGGAGCTCCGGGCGGGCGACGGCTGAGCCCCCACAGACCTTGTGACAAAAAACAAGTCCTTGTTTTCAGGGGTTGGAGACGGTAACCGTGTGAAATCTATCAGACTGTGGGGGAAATAAAAATGCATAAGGAGAAGAGGAAGGAGGAGGAGGAAGAGAAGAAGAAGAAGACGACAACGAAGAAGAAGAAGAAAAGGAGAAACGGCAGCGAGACAGAGAGAGAAGAACGCGCTACGCAGAGGACAGCAAGCAAGCAAGCGCATCACATCCGCCAGGCTCAGGAGAAGAACATGCTGCCGCCACCAGGAACCCTCCCCGGAGAGCTTTGCACCCGCAGGGACCCTCGCCCACCGTTATTCCCTGTCCTGTGGGGCACTGCCAAGGGGTCTGTCATGTGTGTATGTGTTTGGCCTGTGCAATTGAACTTTGCCTCTCCCCCGCCCCGCCCATCAACCTCGGCCTCTTCCACTTTAGGGTCCCCAGAGCGCACGGGGGTCTCACCAGGGCCAGGTCCGCCTCCCTGCCGCCCCTCCCTGGCTCCCACCGCCAAGACCAGCTCGTCCGCTCTTACCCAGACAGGTCGCTCTCAAGGACCATCTTCTGGAGCCCCACAGAGATGCCGTTGCCGGCATTTGGGGTGGAGGTGGCCGGGTCGCTCGTGACCGAGACCTGCACGCAGGACGGGTTGCTCAGAGCGGCGTTGACGTCCCTGAGGAGGCGCGACAAGGGACCCAGCTTGGTGGCCGTGTTCTGCAAGGGAGGAAAAGGCTGGTCCGTTTCTAGAAAGGCCTCCAGCCACGGCACCCTCGGAGCAGTCGCAGCTGGCCCCCTCGGAGGCCATTTGGGGCACCTAGGAAGCTCTGCTGGGCCCTCTGGGGACCGCTTTGGATGTGGGTCTCCCCAGCCTTTGGCTGTGCCGTGAAGGGGTTCGGGTTAGCATCAGGGCATTACCTGATCCAGCTGTGCCACCACCTCCCAGAGTAGGGAATGCAGAGTGGCCAGCTCCCGGCCCAGGTCGATGTAGCCCTCGAAGCCGGCCGTGTTGGAGAGGGTCTCCGGGTTGGAGATCTCCAGGAGGAAGCGCTGCATGTTCGTCCATTCGTGCTCCAGAAACTGGTTCATGAAGTACATGTACTCTTCCTTGCTCCCAAACCTGCGGCCCAAGGCAGAGGAGGACCATCGGAACACGGCTAACGCCCGGCAGGAATAGAACTGCCATCTCCAAGCTGGCAAAGCCAGGCAAGGTGGGCACTTGAAGGAGCAGGGAAGATGCCGTGTAAATGGGGGAACCTGGGCCAGGCAGGCTTGGGCAGTGGGGGAGAAGCTGCAGGCCCCCCACTTAGGACAAAGGTCAAAGCTAAGCACTGATCGCGGCAAGGAAGTGAGTGGGCACAGCCAGGCAGAGGAACCACATGGTGCCCTGCCCTGAATTTTGGGAGCTGCAACACTGCAGGTCTATGATCTCTCTCTCTCCCTCTCTCTCTTTCTTTCTCTTCCTCTCTCTCTTTCTCTTCCTCTCTTTCTCTTTTTCTTTCTCTTTTTCTTTCCTTCTCTCTCTCTTTCTCTTTCTTTCTTTCTCTCTCTCTTTTTTAAGGATAAGCAGCTCAGAACTAGCCAGGAAAGCTGGGGGAGGGATTTGTTTCCAGCAAAGCTCTGGGCTTAAGTAGCAAGCTGGCAGCGTGGCTGGGATCTGTCTCATTCTCCACCCCGGCAACTGATTCTCTCGCTTTCAGAGGCTTTAAAAAATTCATAATGGGGGGGGGGGGGGAGAGAGAAGTGTGTGCGTGCAGAAGGCTGGGAGGCAGATGAGTTCTTCCCTTTAGATCAAACTCTGAATTGGAAATGAGGGGGAGCGGAGCTTGGGAATCTTGACACTTTCAGGTTTCTAGTCCCTATGATCTCACGGGATGAAACTGACAGTGCCAAACTGGCCACTCAATGACAACCACCCCCAAATCAGCCGATCCACCCAGAGGAGCCTTACTTGGCAAAATTGGCCAGGTTTTGGGTGACCTTGGCGATGAGGGTCAGAGTCCGGGCAGTGCGGTCATCCGGATACTCCTGGAGCAGGTTGAAGAGGGAGGGCGACATGATGGCCGGGCAGAGGAAGCGGAGGAAGAGGGAGGCGCTGATCAGCCGCTCGCTGATGTCCGGCCGGCCGCGGCTGCTGCACTCTTGGCGCCACGAGGCAAAGACCTCCTTCAGCTCCCGGGGGAAGACGCTGCGGAGAGAGGGAGGCCGGTTATAGAGGGGCTTCGTGGGAGGAACGGCTGCCCCCAGGGGACGGCCATGTTCCCTTTCTGGGCCCCGGGCATCTGGAGGACAACGGAGGGCACTGCCACCTGGGCATCTCTCCCGAAATAAAGCCGAGTCGCAAAGCATGGCTGGCTGAGGAATTCTGGGAGTTGAAGTCCACCAGTCTTAAAGTTGCCAAGTTTGGGGATTCCTGGCCCAAAGGCTGCCAGATCCCTCAAGATCCTCTGCTCCTCCCTCCTCCCCATCCGTGGCCGAGGAAGGAAATGCAGCCAGCAGCCTTGGAGCATGGACAGAGCAGCCCTCCCGGGACTCTGCCTGCCCCCCAACCTCTCTGGAGTCCTCGGGCACGAAGCAAACTCCTGCCTGTCTCCCCCTCCCACCCCCAAGGAAACTCTGGCAGCGCAACCCACCTACCAGTACGAGTTAATGATCTTGCAAAAGGCCAGTTCGCAGCACATCTTCAGGTTGCTCTGGTGCTCCAGGAGATCCGAGGAGGAACACTTGCTGGGATCCACCTCGCAGTTTTCGTCCGATTCGTACAGCGCCTTGATGAACTCTCCTGCGAGCACAGGGAAGGGAAAAAAAAAAAAACGGAAGCCGGTGAAGCCCCAGATTCTGGGGGAGCCCAAGGAAAGAAAGTTAAGGGGCCAATCTAGAGAGGGGAACAGGGGAGCGATGTAAAGACGCTGCAGAGGTCCTTCCAGTGACAGGTTTCCCCATGCAAAAGCCCCCCTCCCCGTGCCCAAAACTACACGGCTCCATTTCATGGGTTCCGCGCTGCCCCCGCCTGCCCCCCCCAAGCAGAAATCGGCTTTGCTGTCTCGTCTTAGAGCGAGCAATCCCAAGGATGACGAGGCAGAAGCCGTGCAGCAAAGCAGCTGAGGGCCACATGCCTTCTGGCGATTCCTGGCTGTGAAGAGCCGGGAAGGTTAGGAGAAGGTCTCGTTTCGGTGGGTAAGGGTTGCTGAGCACCCTGTCCCCAATGCCTCTCAGCTGGGGCTGGAAAGCTAGCATCTCAGGGAGAAAGTCCCCACATGCAACTCATCTCCGCAAGGAACCTGCAATGG
Organism: Pituophis catenifer annectens; assembly: GCF_029215685.1. Lineage (NCBI taxonomy): Eukaryota > Metazoa > Chordata > Lepidosauria > Squamata > Colubridae > Pituophis > Pituophis catenifer. The sequence goes on along the minus strand of NW_027256897.1, from coordinate 644,490 downwards.
GACTGGAGAAGCTCCACCTTCCATCAGGCCAGGTTCAACAGCTGCTGCCCCAAAGCCCCTGCGGAGGGGGGGGGCAGGCAGGGCCCGATCCCCCCCATCTTACCTAAGGCGTCCTGCAGGTACTTCTGGCCCACCAGCTTCAGGTACTCCTCAATGGCTTTGGTGGCCAGTGTGTTTTCTCGGAAGATCAGGTGCTCGTTCTCCCCGCAGCGGTCGACTTCGGACATCATGAGGTCCGTCAGGAAGTCCTGCGGAGGAGAGCGTCCACTGGGGTGAGAAAGTGCCAAGCTGGGCACAGGGGGCACTGCCTATCCCCACCCCATTCACTCCCTCCCTCCCTCCCTGCCTGGAAGGCCTCTGAAACACCCTGGGGTTCAAACTGGTTTCCTTTCCTTGCTGCGCTCATTGAATTCTTCTCCCTTCCCTGCCTGTTTTGCCCACAATCCTGGCTGCTTTGGGGTGGAGGAGGATGGCTTTGCTTTTGGACCCCCCGTATCAAGGCCAAAGAAGGACTTCTGCATCACAGCGTCCCTGCTTGTCACATATTTGGGGGGCAGCAACACCCAAACTCTGTGCAGCCCCCCGGTCCACTTTTGGCCGGGCTGGAAACTGCCCTCCTTCTATCTCTCCGTGTGTGTGTGTGTGTGTGTGTGTGAAGGCGGATGGGAAGCGATTATTTTGAAGAGCCGAGTTCAGGGACGAGCCCCGTCCTCCCTGGGGAGCCCCTCCCTCCCTCCCTCCCTCCCTCTCTCTCTCTCTCCTTCACCTGCTTCTCCCCAAGTAATTCTGCAGGGACAGGAGTGGGGGGGGGGTCTCACAGCAACGCTTTCCCCCCTTGGGGGCTCTGAGCTTTGCAGACTTGGCAGATTTTACGAGCAAGGAGCTATTAGGACCAAGAGCGGCTATGAGCCCTGAAAGCGGGCAGGGTGCGTGGCCAGCTGGCGGCAGCGGCGGCTTCGCACCCCCTCCCCAAAACATTCTCTGGTTCCCAATGGTTCGCCCTTGTTTCCCCCAGGCGCGTTTGTTTCCCTGCTTCAGCAAATGCCAGCCATCTCCCCTGAATGCCCAAGACCCCCAGGACGGGGGGCAGCCTGCTTCTCTGGAGGTAGCAGCCCCCCCCACCCCCACAAAGGCTCAGTGGGGCAGTGCCAACCCCGGGGACATCTTGAGGGTTGCAGGGAGGGTAAGGAATCCTGCCACTGACCCGTGTGGAACTCCAGTGCCCATCAGCCTAATCCATGCGTCGGCTCCAATATGTTACTATGCCCAGCTCTCCCCTCGAAGCCATTTGGAGCCCCCATATGCTAAGGCACTCTATCTGAGTAGCAGCTGCACTCAGAACAGCAGCAAAGGCAATGCAGTTTGTGTGTGTTTCACGTCAAGCTGGCAAGGGAATGACCGGATGGGGGATGCACCGGGGCCCTGCAGCAGCTTCAGGGCTCCCAGGGGAAGGGGCTCCAGCAGGGACCCCAAAGAAAGAGGCTTCCTTGAGGACCAGATTAAGGAGGAGGAGGAGGAGGGGGGGGACACACGTGCTAACTCCCTGGCCAACACTCATGCCTCTCAGAAGGGCAGATTACTCCCGAGAGGAGGACCTTGACTGCGCTCGTAAAATTGATTAAAGCCATAATTAGCTGGACTAACAGCTCTTGTAAGAAATATTATCCAATCCCCCTCCTCACTCTGAGCGGAAGGCAGCTGCCGCACCAGTTGGATTTACAACTGGCCAGCAAACCCCAGCGCTCTCCGAGGTGTCAACAAGGCAGAGGAGGGGTCCTTGTAAGGGTTGGCTGTGCATTCCATCCATGGGGAGGGGTCCCGAGAACATACCTGCCCCAGGTTGCCCCTCCTGCAAACGCCCAGGGCCACTGCCTGGCAGGGTGGTTGAGAGCAGAGACCACCCAGCAGCTCTCAAGAATTCCAGAGGAGCCCTCTCTCCCAGCAGCCCATCCCGCAGGGGCTGATGGGCTGCTTCATCCTTCCTCAGGGTGGAAAGGGGGGGGGTGTTGTCCCAGGAACAGCAGTCCAGATAGCACCCAGGGGAACGGGGACTCGGGCCCACCTGCCAAGCTTTGCCAAGACCTTCACGCCCTCCGTCTTTTATGGGCACAACAGTTCTGTGGCAATTTAATTCAACTCCGCGAAGTCGAAACGATTCAAGGGGACGTAACGGGGAGGTCACGAGGTGACGGGGAGGTGATGGTTTGTAGACACCAAGGATCAGTTGCCCAAGCTGGGCCAGAGCTGGGTTCGTCTCCTTTGAGGGCCTTACCTTGGCTTTCCCTGTGCTCTGCAGGATGTGGACCAAGGCCGAGGCCATCTCCTCCTTGTTCTTGACGCTGAGCAGCGGCTCCAACACGGAGCAGAGAACCATGTAGTTGTTGGTGACGTACTCTGCAAACTCCTTGTACGTTTCCATGGGGAGCACGCTCATGCTCTGGTAGCGCGATTTGATGCGGATCATGGGCCCCCCGGATTTGCCCTTGCTGGGGTTGGGCGTCACGACCGGGTACCACTTCTCCACGAACTGGCGCCCCGTGACGGAGCCGGCCGGGATGCTGACCAGCCCGATGAAGTTGGTCTTGTCTTTCTTCTTCTTCTTGTCCGTCTCCTTGTACAAGTGGACGGCGATACTCCGCAGGGGCGGGAGGTTGTTGAACTCAAAGTGCTCCCCCCAGAAGACATTGTCCGTTTTCAGCTTGCAGGTGGTCCGGGCGTAGAGCGCCTCGTCCAGGCAGAGTTCGCACAGGTAACGCTTCTTTGCGGGCAGTTCTTTGGCTTCGATAATCCACAGCTGGAGCATGTTCTCCACTCGCCGACTGTTGTCCTGGGAAGGAGATGCAGAAGAAGTGACTATGGGATTACATCTGCATAGATACGTAAAGGGATCTCGTCAGGCCAACAATTTGTACCCTTGAGAATTTTTATCCATGTTCCTAACAAAACAACTTCTGGATTATATTCAGTAAATCCTTGGTTTACTGAATATTCAGATACATCAGAGAAATGTCCCAATTGGGTGGAGACACTTGTGCAAATAATGCCATTTACATCAATTATATATAGGTAGACTAAACTGACACCAATGGTGTACAGTTGTATTTAGCAGACATTTGGATTTAACAGACGCTTGGATTTAACAGACACTTGGATTTAATGGACTCTTAGATTTAACAGACATGAACCTTTTCCAAAGTGTTCAGTGAACTGACATTCTACCAGACTACAAGATCTGTTATCTTTGCTAGCTTTCTCCTTTAAAGGAAGTTGGAAAATTGGGGAGAACAAAGAAGGGACATCTTGCCAAAGACCTTCCCCAACACTACCTTGTTCGGGTGCACGGCTCGTCGCAGATTCTCCATCCATTTGTCGCGTTCTGCTGCAGACCGGCAGGAAAAGCATTTGCTCCCAGACGATGTTGTCACCTGAGAGAGGAGAGAGAGAGCTGATGGCCGTGGGGGTCTCCGGGCAAGGAAGAAAGAGCAACCCCCTCAGGTCTTCATAGGTCGGATACTGACATCAAGCTTGGGCCAACGGGATCCAATGTTCGGGAAGCACAGTCAAAAAACAGCCACCTTTCCCGATTCTACCCTCATGGAGTTGATAGTGAGGTAGACTGCCTCTGGCTGTGGAGGTTTCATGCTTAATCTTCAGAGTGCATCATAAAATCAAGTAGGACCCGCATCTAGTCCAGCCCTCTTGCTTTCCATCCACCGGTGCTCCTGCTCCCTCAAGGCTCCCTCCCCCCCTTCCCAGCATGACCCTCACCTCGAAGCAGAAATCCTGGCCGAGGATGCTGCTGTGCACAGGCTTAATGACCACTTCCTCCTCCATGCTGAGATCCAGGGCTTCCACCGCGCTACCAGGGCTGAGCAGTGACTCGTGGGAACGTGACTCCTTCAGCCTCGGCATTAGATGGGATCTGGGTGGGTGGGGGAGAGAGAAAAGGGACTGAGAAGAGCCTCCAGCACTCAGCATCTCCAGCGGCCTCTCAGCGCAGGCAAGGGTTGCAAGAAGGCTTCCCTCGCTGTGTCTCACCCAAACCCATTTTGCAGCAGAGTCGGCCTGGTCAGCATGGAAGCAGCCGCCGTTGCCAAGATTTACTTCCTTTGATCCCCCATCCACCCGCCTCGCCCACCCACCCACCCACCGGCAGTCAGGCAACCGAGAGTCCACCTGCAGTGGAAACCGAAGGAAAAGTCCGAACAAAGGGAAGAAGGCAAAGCTGGGAATTCGGAAGGCAACAGAGCAGCAAGGTGGCCACGAGCGAAGGAAGCCTCGAGTGGGGCACTGGGAGGCAGCGGGAAGGAAGGAGAGCTGGGCTGGCAGGAAAAGGAGTCTTTGGGGCTGGACTAGGCTAGCGGAGGGTCTGCTGGGGGGGGGGGGCAGCTGTGATATGACAAGTTTGACTTCAGGGGCCGATCCTGGCATCTCCAGAGAAGCAGAGTCCTCCCTCTGTCTGGTGGGTGATTTCTTTCCAGCCCACTTTTTGGGAGGGATAGGGGCTTGATTGTGATCTGGGGCTCATTTAAACCCCCCACCCCACCCCAGTCTCTGGGCTCACAGGTTGGAGACTCCTTTGAAGACTCTGGATGGGAAGCAGGAGGAGGGGGGGGTGTCCAGCCCCCTTTTCCTTCTGTCCCCAGAGAGAGAGGAAGTTCGCTGTGGGACAATGTGGGAGGAAGAATAGCCATTGTTGGGCTGGGAGTAGGGGGGCGGGGGGGGGCTCAGCAGGGTGGGAGGGGGAACAAATTGGAAGGAAGAACCTTTTGTGACAAACACATGTTGTTAAAGGCATCAGCTGCCCTTTATCCAACCAGATCTCCTGATTCTTTTGCTACCCAGACGAAAACGGCCCCTTTCCTCTACAGGATCCAGATCTCTCTCTCTCACACACACACAGACACACACACACAGAGGCACACAGAGGAGCTGGCAGGTCATCTGAACACTTCACAGCCCTCCAAGGAAGGGGCAGGGAAGGGGAAGTGGGACTTGGGTGCTACCGAACCACCGAGAGAGAAGCCTTGACCGGATCCTCCCTTGCCGGAGAGCGAATTGCAAATCAGAAAGCCACAAAGAGCCCCCCCCCAAAAATGACTGCATTGCCCCAATCCCCCCTCCCCCTCCCCCAAGAGCGGAGAATGAACGGTCGGTCGATGTGGGAAACTTGCAAAGGAATTACTCTAATACAGTGCTTAATCGATCCATATCTGTTAATTGATTAACACACGAGATAGAAATAGTCACAAGCGGGACTAGACTAACAAATACGCAGACGGGAAACACATGCAGATGTATGGATGTTTCTAGCCACATCTCTATGCGTGTGGATTGAGGGCAAATATTTGTTTCAAAACAAGAGCCTGGCATGCATCATCCTTTAAACCTTGGAGCTACAGAAACGAAGGGAAGGCAGCTATTTGTGCCAATCTGCAACGTGCTAATTAATTTATCAAGCATTTCTCGTGAAGAGGGAAGGGTCGGGAACTGGTTGGTCACCCCAAACAGCAGCCTTTCGCACCCCACCAGTGGTGGCTGGGATGTGCCTGGCACTGAGAAGTGCAGAATTGCCAGCGCTTTCCAGGAACGGAGGGCCCAGACTGGGCATCGTTCAAACTCCTGCGATATTCTCTCCAACCAACCCTGATTTAACCCATTTCCTTCCTGCTGGGCTCTCTTGCTGCAGGGGCTGCCCAGCTCCCTCCTCTGGTTCCCCAAAGAGCAGCCAGGGGCTGGGGCCGGGGGTCAGGGACCATCCTGTAGCTCAGCAGGAAAGGCACGGCTGGCACAGAAGCAGCCCAAGAGGGAGGAGAGTGAGTGCCCGGCAAGACAAGAAGGTCCCCCCCCCCCCCACCAGCCCGAGTCTCCTTACCCGGAGAGAAGTCCTGCTCCAACGCATTGCCTCTCGGGGTGCCCGGCTGCCAAACATCTGCCCCACGGGAGACGGGCAGCTTCTCCTTCCCAAACGCACAGCCCAAGCAGGCCTCTGTCCCCCCCTCCCGCCGCACCCCTCCTTCTGACCCCCTTCTCGCCTCTCTCTCTCTCGGCACTGCCTGGGCGGCAGAGAGGCTGGCAATGGCAGCCTGGTGGTGCTGGCGCTGATTGGCCGCTCTGTAGCTGGGGAAAGGAGCGACATCTGCTGTTAATGTCAACATCCACACACTGGCAAGCCGGGCCCCCTCCCCGGGCTGGCCAGGATGCGCTCTTCACACACACCCCTGGCCCTGCGGGGTCTGTGTGTTTGTGTTTGTGTGTGAACAGGGAGTCTGGAGGCTTCAAACTGGGCAGGAGGCAGAGGGGATGCCCGGAGGAAGTGGGCAAAGAGAAGGGAAGGGTGGCACAGAACAAACTTCTGGGCCAAAGAGTTGCAAATTCACTCATCCAAAGCAGGAAAGGGGATGGGGGGGGGGGAGGGGGACAGGAAGGGCAAAAGGGGACCCACCCTCCCCACTGCCAAAGAAGAGAGAAACTGCCCCCGAAATGGATGATGGCCGAGGGAGGAGCTGGGATTGTAGGGAAGTTGCTGATGAGGTGGGTGGGGGGGCTGTCGGAGACCTCCAACTGAGCTCAGAAGGCAAGTGGTGGGGAAGGGGCAGGGCCCCCCAAAGAGGACCAGGCCCTCTGAGTGAGATTGGGGGGGGGGAGAGAATCGCCCTGCCTGCTCTCCCCGCCCCCCCCTCCAGCCATGGGATGAAGGATCTGTCTGCGAAACGAAAGGCAGTGCTTGTCACTGCAGAATTCACGCTGCCGCCAGTTTCCACGGCTTCCTTTTTTAAAAAATGGGATTAGAAAACCTCGGGCAGGAAGGAAGGCCTCTCATCCGCTATTAGCCATGAGAGCAGAAAAGGGATTTATTGCGGGCATTCCTGCCTCGCAGCTTTCCAGAGGCCATCGGCGGAGTTGAGCTAGGCTGGTTTTGAAAATGCCACAAACCCTTGCCCGTGGTCCAAGCCTCTTGTGCCCTGAAGCTGCCCCCAGAAGCCCCCTCCGTGGGTGCCCCCATTACCGTCTGCAGGTATGCTGGGCCAGCCCGTCTTTGCTTCCCCACCCCCACCCCCCCAGCCAAAGAGCCTAACTGTCCTTGGCAGTCTTGGACGTTGCTCCTCCCTCCGTGCCCAGCCTCTCCCCCTTGGCTCCGGGGGGTGGGGGGGCTTTCTGCGCCTTGCAGAGGCACCACAGCCTACCCAGAACGTCCACCCCTGTCAAGCCCCTCGAGGCCTCCAGAAAAAGCAGAGCCCCCCCCCCCCCCCCCGCCGGATGTCCCAAGATAATTCGAGGCTCCAGCAACTAAAACCCAAACATCTGGCAAGGAGGAAAAAGACCCAGCCAATCGATCGCACAGAGACCTGGAGCAACCTCAGACCATTTGCAAGCTGGCTCTGATGCCACCACAGCCTCTGGAATGTGCTGACCGAGGGAGGGAGGGAGGGAGTTGGGCAGGCGTGGGTGTTCTCCCGTCTCCAGGGCAAGGAATTCTGGTGCCCCAACCGGTTCAGCAAGCCAGGGGCACCTACCGGTGGCAGGAAACGGCCCCTTGGCAGGCCCAGGAGAGGGGTGGAGGCAGCTACCCAAGTCCAGGAGACGCCAATGGCACCATTAAGGCAGGAGACCGAACCACCTTCACAGAACAAGGCGGACCGTGTGGGCTCAGTCCTTGTCCTGCCAGTGAGGGCATCACCCTCTGGGGCGTGAGGAAAATATTTTAGGGGGGAAGCACCAGGAGGGACTTGTCCAAGTGTGGCCCTCCAACTGCTTGCAAAATAGAGAGCTGTGGGGCAGCCCGCCCTCCCTGGCACACGGCCCTCTTAAAGCTCTGGGCCAGTTTCTTCTGGGGAGGGGAGGGGGTTGGAGGAAGTGGGGAGAAACTAAGAGGAGAGACCCAATAGCGGATCACCAAATATGCACAGCAAGGTAGGGCGGGGGGGGGGAGAAGGAGGGGAGGGTGTTTGCCCCACCATCTTAACAGAGGCAAATAGAATTAGCTTGTGGAACTCCTTGCCACAAGACAGTGGCTGCTGCTCTTAGGTCAGACACTGCGTAGGGGTTGGAGAAATGGAAGACAAGGACAGCCCCCCCCCCCCCACCCCACAATGCAGTCTAGGGCAACCTTTTTCAAGGCTCCCCGATGTTGAGAGGCAGAGAAAGAGTCACCTGGGCAGGGAAGCCCACCAAGAACTGCCTCGGAGCCTCCGTTCCCACCACCTCTGCTTTCCCAAGAACGAGGGAATTCTTTAAAACAGATTTAACAGCCGGAGAGCGCCAATGACCACTCATTTCCAGCTCACTGTTTATTTCCCAGGCAGAGCAAAAATCTTGGCTGGCGTTCAGCCTGGCTAGCCGGGAAAATGGCTGGGTGCCCATGCAATATGTGTGTTCACAGGAGCTCCAAGCTGTCACCGAACTGAGAAAAGATACAGAAAAATCTGATGGGATTCGGGGGCTCCAGTCCCCAACACCCCCCGCCTTGGCCTCTCTCATTCTGCAGCTTTTAATCAGAAAATCTGGGCCTCCTCCTCCTCCTCTCAGAATCAGAAATATTTATATGTGCCTCTCAATTTTGGAGCTGGTTGGGAGAGTCAGTCCACCCTTCATGGCCAGCTCTCTAATCCCCCAGCTTGGAGGGAGGGAGGGAGGGAGGGAGGGAGGGAAGGAAGGAAGGAAGGAAGGAAGGAAGGAAGGAAGGAAGGAAGGAAGGAAAGAAAGAAAGAAAGAAAGAAAGAAAGAAAGAAAGAAAGAAAGAAAGAAAGAAAGAAGGAAAGAAAGAAAGAAAGAAAAAAGAGGGAGGGAGATTTTCAGATCTCTATCTGCTCCTTCACTTCAAAAACCATTTGCAGCCTCCCCGCACAGGAAAGATTTCAGCTCTTGAGAGCCCGGCTGGCACGTTGGAGAAGACTGACCCGGGCACGCTCTGGGTGGGGCTCCAAGGGAGGCCTGGCGAGGTGGGGCTTGGCAATCCTTCACGTTCGGTCTGCCAGTGAAACTGGGCGAGGCTGACAAACGGGTCCCTCTCGCCTCTGACCAGGAAAGTCGTTTCCAGAGGAGAGAAATATGTCCCGACCACTGTTTGCCATGCCAGATGGGTGGGCAAGGGCAAAAGCCCCAAGGGAGCAGAATGCACCCTGGCTGAAGGGTGCCCCCTCCCAGTTGCCACCCTGGCCTGGTCCCTCTGGCTAATCTGGAAGGGAGTGGGGGGGGGCAGAAAAGGAAGGTGGGAAATGGAGAAAAGTCAGGGGAGACAAAACATTTTGGAGAAGCAGGAGCTGAGACCATGTGGCCCAAACAGGGTGGGTCCTTCCCCTCCCCGTGTGGCTCTTGTGGGGCAGGGGGCAAGATCTACCCAGGGCACAAGAGGGAGGCAGCCTTCCCTGGCATCCAAGCAGCTGCCTGCCCACCAGCAATAATTTCCTTCTATGCTGGATGGGGAGGGGGGGGCTTCCTCTTGGACAGGTGCCTGATAAATAGGATGATCCTGCAAATCCCATCCATTCAGTGCCCGTCTTTCTAACACACCCCCATCCCGTGACAGCCCCAGCCCAGAATCTCAGCTCGGTTCCCTTTCGGTGCCAGATCGACCTTTTCACGAAAAGCATCTCAGAGGCAGCTTTGCTTCCTGTCAAACTTCACACAGAGACACATTTTGTCTCTAACTCCCCAAGTCATCCCGAATCTTCTTGAATAATTTCAGGTAGCCTGCTTTTTTTTTTGCTCTCTCTCTCTTTTTTTTTTTAAATCAATAGCTGACAGACTCGTCAAATTACTTTGGGGACCAACAAAGCAATTTTTAAGCAAGCGTTGAGCCCCTGGTAGAGCTGTCAAACCCACCGAAAGCAAAGAGGGGCTGGGAAACGCGGCTCGACAGCATGAGGCTTTTGTAAACTAGATATTAATTTATCATTAATGAATCACCGTGGAGCAATGACATGGACTCCTCAGAGTTCCTGGCCCTCCCCTTGCAGAAATGAATTGCCTGGAAAACAGAGGCAGGAAGGGGGAGGGGGCAAAAGAAGAGGCCCAGACAGATTCTTTGGGGGTGGCAAGTTTAGTTATCCAAAACATGGAAGAAAAATATCAGCTAGATTCCCCCCTCCCCAAAAAAGACAACTGGCAAGCTAAGGCCATGGGGGTCCACGTCACCTTAAACTGCCAATAGGAGGGGGAGGGAAGAGAGATTTGGGGATTTCCCAGAGAACCAAGTGGAGCCTCTGTTTTTCAAAGAGCAATTTAATAACAACAACAACAACAACAACAACAACAACAACAACAAGGGAATATAAAGTGGAAAAAGTGATAGAAAATGAGAAGGTGAAGATCTTGTGGGACTTTCGAATACAGACGGATCGTCAGTTGGAACACAACACGCCAGATATCACAGTTGTCGAAAACCGAAACGTACAATTTATTGACATCGCGGTACCAGGAGACGCCGGAGTCGAAGAAAAAAGAACCGGGAAAAAAAAATCACGAAATATCGCGACCTGGCCATCGAAACTACACGGCTATGGATGTAACATGTCACAGTGATACCCACTGTCATCGGGGCACTTGGTACCATGTCCAAGAATTTTATAAGGTACATCAGCAAATTGCAGCTTCCTGGAATAACACCAGCGGAACTGCAAAAAACTGCACTACTCAGAACATGGTACATCTTAAGAAGGTCCTTGGTTGATCCCTAGGACGCTGGCAGCAACCCCTATCAACCATTAGCACCAGTCAACGGTATTTGTGATGCATTTTTTAATGTTCAGCTGACTGAGTTTCATGTTTAATTAATAATAATAATAACCCCGCTATTTAGAAATTCTAAATTTGCCAGACTTGAACATTTTGACTCTACAAAAAACCACCTTACTCGGAACAGCTTACATCCTCCGACGATACCTTAACAGTTCCTAGGTCCTTGGTTAGGACTCGAGCTGCTGAGCTATTAACCAGCCTCAAAGGCTGTGAATCTCACTAAAGATTAACCAATAATAATAATAACAACAACTACTACTACTTTATTGTCATTGTACATATATACACAGTACACCCATACAACGAAGTTCACTTAACACCCAAAGACCAGGTCCAACACACATAACAATCCCCAAACACCCTCCCACCCACCACAAATTCCCCACCCCTCAACCACCCAAACAACAGACCAAGTAATGTTGTCCAACAGCTCACTGATCGTGGCTCTTTAACTGACCAATTTCTTCCTGTTTTTTTTTTTTTTACAAAACAAACAACATTTTACAAAACAAACAAAAGGAGTTGTATTTCCCCTCTACTTGATGTGTATTTAAGTATTTTTAATCTCTTTTATTTCCTTTCTTTTCACAAGACATATAAATCACTCTGCTCAGAACCAACTCTGATTTTATACTTCACCAGCTTTGCGACAATTCAAACCGAGATAGGCAACAACACATCATTAACACCCAGAAAAACATCAGTGCCGCCTAACCTTTTCGCCTCCCAGGGTGTCTGTGGAGGGAAAAGTTTGATTGCAAAATGCAGCAATTTGGTGGCAAGAGCCTGCTTGGCGCCATTCGCGAGGGCAGGGGGGAAATTCGAGGAGACCCAGCCCTCCATCCTGGGGTCTCCAACCCCCCTCCCCCCCCCCCCTGCAGACACCTCTGAAGAAGGAGGCGATCGTTGGAACAACCTGCCCTGACTCTGTGGCACCCGAAAGACCGAAGGAGCTCATTGAATTTCTGCAGAAGGTCTATTTCTATGGCCCTGGACGGTTTCCAAGATGAAGAACAGCCCAAGAAGGAGGTCGGTGTGCAGCCATCAGCAAGACAAGCAGAAGCGTTTCCTGTGGCTGAATCCGAGTTCAACTGCACGGAGCCACCAATGTTTCTGCCCTCTCCAGATGCAAAACATCCCTTCACAGCTGTGGAAAAGCAAAGCGACTAACTCAGGAACCCCACATCCGCTTTCCTGCGAGGGGAGGAGCTGCAACATGAGAGCCTCAAATCCTTTGCCATGTGACCCAAATCTGCAGCCCAGGAATATCTGGAAGCCTCAGCAAGGAGGAGAGAAATCGCCTTTAGCTTTCTGGAGCTTTGCTTCCTAACAGGCTGAAAGATGGCGAACTCTGACATTAGGGCCGGGCTGGGCAGGCGGTGCCCGGCCTCCCTCTGTCCCCCCACCCTGAAAACATCCGTCCTAAATGCTGCAGGATTTGTATCTACTTTGAACAGCCCCAAAAACAGAATGTTCTTCCTTCCAAAGACTTTATTCCACACTCCCTCTCATCACATGCAAAGTGACCTAGATTTTCAACCATTGTTTGCAAAACTCTGATTCTGGAACACGATGGTCATTTTGTTTTCCCTTCTCTCTCTCTCCCCTCCCCCCCCCCCGGCACCTTTATCCCTGGATAGCAAACCAGGGCCATCTCTGGAAACAATTTAAGCGTTTGCCATGGGTTTTTTAAAAAAAAATCACAGATAGGGAGAAGGAGAGAGAGAGAGACAAGACAAGCCACAGACAAACCCCTAATATTTTTTGAGCAACGCTGATCAGCAACTAGGAGCGAAGCTTGTGGGAATGTTTCACAGGGCTCTTGACCCCTAGCCTATTTTGAAGTCCAATCTTGGGAAGCGACGGCAAAGAGGAAAAAGCCCTGGCAAAGTGACCTCAAAAATTTCCTCCACAAAGAGATCCAGATGCCTCAAAAAAGTAGAAATGCCAACAGATGCGGATCTAGAACCAGTAAGGAGTTGCCCAGGCTCCCATGCCCATCAGCAAAGGGGCAAGGTCTGTCCCGCCCCTGCCCCTTTCCTAACATCCTGGACTTCCCGCCTAGGGGGCTGGCTTCCTCCTTGGCACACACCCAGCTGGGTCCCCGCTGCCCCACCTCTTATCTGCAAGCCTTGCGGGGGCTTCCTTGCTCCTGATGGAGAAAGACCAAGGAAAGGAGGGAGGGAGGGAGGGAGGGAGGGAGGGAGGGAGGGAGGGAGGAAGAGGCCCTGGGCGCACACTCACCCTCAGCCAGAGCCGCCCTCACCGGCCAAGTCCCAGGTCTGTTTTGCAGGAAACCAACTTCACAGCCTGAAGGATCCCCTGCCATGCCAGGAGCTTCCAGAAACCCTGGGGGGGTGGGGAAGGAGGCTGGGAGACACTCACCCCGTCCCGCCCCAAACAGGAAGGGAGCCCACGAGTCCTGGGCCCACCTCCTTGTATGGTGCCAGCGCTTGGCCTCTCCGCACGAGGGCCTGGCTCCCAGCCCAGCCCCTTCTGGCCTCAGGAAACTCTTCCGGCCGGCAGGCAGGCAGGCTGTCCATCCACAGACACAGCCCTGCTCCAACCTGCTCACTCAACCCCTGCAGAAACCCCCTTTGGGATGGGGAGCGAGGGGAACCATGACAGACCCTTTGAGTCATGGAGCATCCCCTGCTGGACGCCTTCCTGTCCACAGCTGAGAGAGGTCTGAGACCCAGAGAGCGCCGCTGCCCACTCTGCAGATCCTTTGGGAGAAGGTGGATTTCCATTACACTGGGAAACAAGGGAGATGGGTGCAGGTGGAGCCCCGGGCAGGGGCAACAAAGGCTTCCTCCAGTCCAGACCCAGCTGGGTCAGGCGTTGAAAGGCAGAGGAGCCCAGGAACCACCTCTGCCCGCCCTCTGGGCCATGCAGGAGACCCAAAATTCAGAAAGAGGCTTTCTCCAGCCTACAAAAAGGCATGGCAACCTCTTGGGTCTCTCAGAGGGAAACACAACAAAACACGGCAACTGGTTCAATGTCCTGCAATGCTGAATTTCTGTCCAGAGTTCTGGTGGGCTCACCACTCTGCAGCGTGGAAGAAGCAGCAGTAGCTCCTGCAACTGGTTTAACTGGAGGTCTAGATGACCTTCAGAGTCCCCTCCGTCTCCCAATTCCATTCACGGGAGGGGGGGATTCAAAGGAATCCCGTGGCCCAATTTGACCAGCCCCGAACGACATCGCCCCGTGAGATCCGGCACCCCAGGCGCCCACAGATCGTGGTGGCCCCAGAGGAGGCGGCTTGAGGAGCGCCGCCCAGGAATGGGTCATTCCGCGGAGCCTTTGAAAAAGGCCTTATCGCTTTCTCCTCCCCAGCAGGTGGTAACTCCTTCGCCTGGACTTTGTCACTAGAGATAAAACTTCTGCTTTGCAGAAAAAGGAAGGGAAGCTGAGGCCTTTTGGGGAGTGGGGGGTGGGGGGTGGAGAGTTGCAAAGAGACTCCCTGTTGACCTTCAACCATCTCAATACTCAGATAGACTCTTCTGGCACAAAAGCTCTTTGGAAAACGGATTGATTGTTTAGACGTTGATAACGCAACTTCTGTCCAGGGATGTCGAAACCCCCAAAGCAGGGACAAATCATAGGAAGAGGCATTTGGGTAAAAGGCAGATTGTGAGCCTGTTCTGCTGTGTCAGACGGCCTTCAACTCTGTTCAGAGTTGGAGAGAGCCTCAACTTAGGGCTTTCTGGGATGCAGCCTCCGATGAGCCCCTGGCCTTGGGCGAAACCCACCCAGCACTTCTCTGGGTCGCTTTGTCTGCCCGGCCCCCTCCTCAAATCCTCCCCCGGCTTTGCAAGAGCCCAGTTCCACCTGGGGGGTGGGGGGGTGGGGGGACAAACACAGCCAAGTGACGCGCAGCTGATCTTCTAACTCCCCGAGATTCTTTGGAGACGTTTCACGCCAACAAGTTCTGCTTTAATGAGAAACGGCGGCGTCTCTCCAGCCCCCCCTTCCCCCTCCCTCCGAAAGGAGCAAGCCTGGAGCTACAGCTTCAGAGCGCGCTCGGAAGAGACGAGAACGAATCCCGGCGGCTGGGACTCGCCTGCCTTTATGGCCCCAACTGCCAGACTATTGATCCTTCCGGCTCTTTGGCTAGGAGAGGGAATCGCGAGGTGGGCTCTTTTCCCACCCTGGGAGAGCAGGGAATTTGGGGGGGTGGGGGAGGAGAGGGGGAAGAGAACCAACAGGCTAAATCGATCAGCAGAGGAAAGGAGCAGAAAACCCAGGGGAGGAACCTGCAATTGCCCATTCGTTGCCCATCGCCAGCTGACTGGGCGCTTCCTGACAGCAAGACCAGCAAAGGGGGTCTTTTCCAAGGGCAGGGTCTGTACCCCCTCCCTGGCACCCACCAGTCGCCCAGTGAAGGCTCCTCTTTAGCATTCTCTCCCCCCACCCCCAGCTGCCTCAGTGACTCCAGAGGGTGGCAAAACGAGGCAGGGGGAGAAGGCAGCCCAGGAGGCTTGCGAGGATGCCATGGCCACCAAGGGAGCCCCCCCCCCCCAGGCTCACCGTCTCCTGCTCAACAATGGCACCACTGCCTTTGAGTGGACACCGATGAAGTCATTTGTTTATCGCTCTTTTGGCACGACTGCCTGGTCCCACTTCTCTGCCATAAATCTCTCAGCAGTCCACTTCAGCATCACCGCCAGTCTGGCTCCACCTGCTATGCTCAGCCAGGGGGTCCTCGGCCCCCTTTTGCCCCTCCCCACCTGACATCTCCTGCAAGCGCCCCCGGAGCCCTGATAAAAGCCATACCTCGGGGTCAGAAATGGACGTTGCAATGCTGTGGGAAAAGAGCGACCTGCAGAGGGAGGGGGGGGGAGGGGGGGAGGAAGAGGCGTGTTCCTCCTCCTCCTCTCCAACACCTGCTTTTTAAGCAGGTTAAGATCCAGCAAACATCTGTTCAGGATGCTTTGCCTGGGAAAGGCTGAGCCCCTGACCTCCCTGGGCTGACTCAGATGGCCGAGAGCCATCGGTCAGGGTGGGGGTGCAAAGCAGCCCAAGGAAGGGTGGGAACCGCAATAATTGGGACACAACAACAACAACAACACACAAATGGAAGCCGGGCTCGGCTCCTGGACAAACTGGCAGGGTTGCTTTAATCCTGCAGCCGCAGCCCCGTCACGTCAGTAGAGATCTGGAGCCGCTGCCGGAGACCGGAGGGAGGCCCAGAATCGGACACCAAAGGCCTCTCTCTGTTCCCCCCCCACCCCCAACATCCCCACTTTCTGCATTAGAACAACATGCTGAAGGGAAGGGAGGGGTCTGCTTTGAACAGCAGCAGAAATTTGGCAACTGTGCCTGTGCAAAAAAGCAGCTCCTGTTGAACCTCTACCTACCTTGCAGCTTTCAGGGATCTTTAATGCAACCTCGGCCCGGGGGCGGCCGGGGGGCAGAACGGGCTGGACAGCGCCGCCCCGAGCGCACTCTTGGCTGCAACGGCCCAGGCCTGCGAGGGGAGCGCAGGGGAAGCTGGAGCCCGGCCGAAGCAGCGCCTCACCTTGGCAGGCGATGCCTCCGCCGCCGCCTCCGGGGAAGCTCCTCCGGCCAAGGGAAGCCGCCTCACCTCGCCTTCGCCGCCGCCTTCCTCCAGCATGGCGCTCCGGCCAGCCAGCCAGCCAGCGGGGGGCAAGCAGGCAGGCTGTGGGCAAGGGGCGCGCGGCGGAAGCCCCCAGCCCGTCCCCAGCTCCAGCCGCCTCGCCTCGCCAGCTTCCGCGGGAAGGGAGGAGACAAAGGCGCATCGGCTCGGCCCCTCGCCTGCCTAGCTGCCCGCCCCCTCCTCGACCCCGGCTGGGAATCCCGACAGGGAGGGAGGGAGGGGGCTGCTCCGGCGGAGCTCTCTGCAGATGCTCAGAGGCGCTCTGCCAGCTGGGGGGGGCATCGGAGGAGGAGGGTCCCTGACCGCCCCACCGTCTCATTTCCAGGACAGGTAGCCCCCCCCACCCGCCACTTTCAAAGGGGCCTGAAGGAGGGGAGCCCTAAGTCAGGCTGGAGGTGAGGAAGGGCCCCTCCTCTTCTTCTTCTTCTTCAAGAGGCCCCTCAGGGAGTCTCTGCCCACCTGCTGCCCGCTTCAGCCTGAAGAGGTTCCTGGCTCCATGGCTAGAGAGGACCTCCCATCCATTTCCCCCTCTGAAACTCTGGAGGCCTTGAGCAAGGAAGTTCCCCGGCTCTCCAGGTGCAGCTCTGGAGGGGGGCAGAGGCCTCTGGGAGGCATTCTGCAAGACAGACCCCCACCAGAAAGGCTGTTGGTTCCCCCTCTTCCGTCTCCTTCATCCTGCCCCTTCTCTGCAAGAGATGCCAACGCAGCCTGAAACACCCCCGAGACACAGATCCATCTCCCGCCCGGTTTGGCCCCGCGCACGGCAGCCCGGATCCGGGTCGGGCAAATTCTGACTTCTTTGTGTTTATCCAGGTTGCTGGAAGAGAGAGACGCCCATCTGCAAAGAGTTGGCAATGGGCGCAGACAGACTGCCGGAAGGTAAACAGCGTGGGCGAGTTTCGTGGCATCTGTGAAGTGGCAGAGTGTGGCAGATCCCAAACATGGCGGCAACGTGTGCGAGTTTCTGTTTTCCTTTCAAAAAGATGTTTTTGTGGTGGGGGGAGGGGAGGATGACTCATCATTGAGAGAGAGAGAGAGAGAGAAAGCACATTCCATGCCAACAACGTTCGAGACTTGTCCTTCTGAGATTTAATTTAATTTAATTTAATTTTGAATTTATATACCGCCCTTCTCCCTGAGGACTCAGGGCGGTGTACAGCCAAGATAAAAAAAAGATAAAAAAAATAAAAAAAAAACATCATGACGACAACGATGATGATGATGATGATGATGATGAGTGATCACACAGATCAACCAGAGGTTTGGATTGGATTTGGGATGTGGATGTCTGACGGTGTTAAAATTAAAATTATTGTCGCGGGATGTCAGCTCTTCCAAGCAAAGCTGCCTTTTGCAATTGACCGATGGGGACTTGTGTCAATGCCGATGGCGCTGAAGTGGTGCTCCAGATGCTTTGGGATTGCACCCAAGGCTCTTAATGCTATTGGTCCAATCTTGGCTTTCTTTTGCCACGGTCATTTCCCTTCTATTTACGGGTCTTTTGCGTTTTGTGATCTTCTCTTCTGCAGTCTCCAGGTACTGCCACGTCCACTTATCCAGACCTTTCTCCCTCCCTCTTGCTCATCGAGAGTGGTTAAGTCTGGGTTTTTCTGCAGCAGGTGCTTTTCTGTTTAAATTCTAAAGTCCCAGAGCTTCCTCGTTTTTAGTTTTTTATTATTGTTATTAAAAGCATGCCTGCAAATTAAAAGTTAATGGAGCAGATTTAATGCTGATGTCAGGCAATCTTCCACCGAGGGCCGGTTCTGGTTGCAGCCAATGGAGAGCTCGCTTCGGCATAGGGCAGAGACGCAGAATCGCTTCAAGTGGGTTGTGGCCCCAAATGGTGATCTCTCCACCCCCTGAGGAAAGCCGGTTGAGTGCAGGGGACCACCCCTCGCCCTTGCAACAAAAGCCCCCAGAGAGGGGGATCCCCCAGAGCTCTGCTTTTAGCCCCTTACAGAACACGGAATGACAAGCGTCCAACCCCTTGATCAAACTGGTTTGGCCCATTGCCTCCGACGGCGTTTTGGCTGCAAGAAGTGCTACAGACTGACAAAACTCACTTCGATTTACGGAGCCTCCTTGGTTAAAGGAGGTTCAGCGCATCGAAGGAAGCTCGGCGCCCTTCCTGGAAGAGCCTCCCTCCTCCTGCCCCAGTCCGAGAGAACTTCAATGCGGACAAGCAGGAAACCCTGCTGGCTTTCAGCTCAAGGGACAGGCCAGGATGTGATTTTCCTCAGATGAAAATTATAGGGCCCGTCTGCGGTCAGTGTGTTGTGGGCACCGGCCGAGGCTAAATACGGCCGAGTGGCCTGGGGATGCCCCCGGTGCGGCATTTCCTCCCAAAAGCTCTCCAGGGCAAGGCCTGCTCAAAGGGACGGGCTCAGAATTTGGACTGCTTGGAAAGGAAAGGACCGGGAGGTTTCAGATGGGACCGGTGGATCGAGCAATCCACCCGGGATCAGCAGCCGTGCCTTCATCCAGGGATCTGCCCCCATCCCATTTTTTTGCACCGATGTGCACAATCGTGGTTTCTTTCAAGTTGAATGAACATCCTTCCTTGCAAACGCAATTTCCACTCCTTTTTGTCCGTGACAGGCGAAGTACCTGATTGTAACCATTTCTAAATATTCCAAAAAGTCTGAGCGTTGAGCCAGGAATGGCCCCCCACATTCTGCACTGTTTTCCCAGCCTTCTGACCACCCCTCCGTGTGTGTCCCCAAGAAAGACGGCACTGCCTGGGGACTTAGAGGGCCTGCCCCTCTCGACACAGGAGCTCAGAGGCTTCTGCAGAGCCAGCTGTGCACACACTCAGATGCCCCCCAGCCTCTGGCCCAGATGTGCTCTTCCTGGGCTTTCCCAGGGCTCTGTCTACCTGGAAGAGGCAGCAGACCTGTTCCCGCTCAGGAGGATAAATCTCTCTGAGAGCCAGATCAGCACATTATCTCTCCCACAACTCCTGGCTGGGAGGCATCTTCGCTTCACTTGTCAACTTGCTAAAACGGACAGCCTCTCCGGCAAGCCAAAAAACACGGGGCACGGGGTCTCTTTCCTTCCACCTGCCCTGCTCTGCAAGGGCCCCACATCTTTCCTGGGCCCAGTAAAGGGGCAGTTCAGGCCCACTTCCTAAACCACGTCCTGCTTAGCCAAGATCGTAGAGTAAGCCACCATGGCAGGCTCTCTATGACATGCTAAACTCCTAAACACAACAGAGCTGGAAGTTACAGATTACAGGGCACAAATAGTTGGGTACATACAACCTTAAACGAATGTTTTTCAACCTGGGCAACTTGCAGATGTGTGGACTTTAACTCCCAAAATTCCCCAGCCAAGCCTGAGAAACATTCACCTAAGTACATCACGGCTCCTCAGAATCAGTACAACTTCTCAGTGGCTCCATTCACACACCCTGGCTACTACATCCATCTGTTTGCTGGATATGCATGACACACACACACACACACCCAAGACAAAAAATGAAAGTCAGCAAAGTTTGGATATTCTGCAAATATACGGTAGCTCGCCAGGTTTGGTTCCGAGTTGTGACCAGGGCAGCTGCTTTTGAAGCTACGTGGCAGATTGTTCGAAGGATTAAAATCAAGGTGGGGTGGAAATGATTTACGCTTGTTTGAGTTTCCTCCGAACAGGGGCGGGAGAGCCTGGGTCTTGAGGGCGGATGGCCTGAAGGGACGGCTGCTTTGGGGCCATGCCAAGAGGCCTCGCTGGGCTACCTGGGCGGGCACCCCCACATGTCAGAGGGTCAACTCCATGGCTCCCAAAGTGGACCTGGTACATTTATGGGGGGGCTACATTGAGGGGGAGGAGACCCTCCGGGCAACCTGAAGGGTCTCCTGGGTGGGGGGGGGGCTGCTGTTCTTTCCTGTCTCGGAGGTGCTTGTTTATTCTCACCGTTTCTTGCATCACCTGGCACAGACGCAGCCAGGTAGCCGAAATCTATATACACACACAGCCCATAAAGGCAGCCGGCCTAAGGCAGGCTCTGCTGCTGTGGTCTGAGGGCTGTTGGGGGGGTGGAGGGAGGGTGCTTTGAATGCAAGGCTGCGGGGCCACCCCAGAACAAGCTCTGCCAAGCAAGACACGGGGAAGGCCACAGGTAGGGCGAGCACAGTGCCAACAGGCTGGCTGCCTTTGCACATGGAGGCTCCATCGGATGTGCCCAAGGAGGAAAACAGAAGCCTGCTCGATTAGCACAAGAGGGTCCCCCCCCCCAATCCTAACCAGCCACTCCTGCTCCTCTCTGGGGAGCCTGGCAGAGCAGTGTGGAGGCGACAGAGCAGCGAGCAAAACAAGCCGTCCCTGGGGGGCCATCGAGTTACCAAGATTAAATGAGTCCCCTCATCACCAGCCGTAATTAATTTGGGAGGGAAGCAGGCAGAAATCACCACTTTCACTTGCCCAGAAGTCCACTTCTTACTCCTGCTCTGGGGTCATTTTTGACCCCTTCTAGGGGGAATCGGAAGCCAGAGAGGGTCCCCTTCCTTTCTCTGCCGGTTTCTCTTGCCACACCTGTTTGGCAACTCAGCACATCTGGAGGAAGGCCTCCCTTGATGGCATCTCATCCGCCACAGACCATCCTAGGATCCAATCTGAGTCCCTGAGGATTTCCCTGAGGATGGGCTTCAGCACGAATCCGAAAGCTCGGAAGACTAATAAGCCTCTGGTCCCGCTGACCGACCCAGAATTGGATCCTGCAGTTTTAAACCTATTTATTCTCCATTCTTCTTACATGTCCTACTGCTATATTTCTATGGCCCGTTTTGCTCAGGGTTGGATGTTAGATGCCTACAATTTGTAGGTGCTTCTGATACAAAGAAAGACCCCCCCATGAGACAAATATATACAGCCCTGTTGAGGTGCCTTCTCCAAAACGTCACTTCCTCCTATGTCTCCAGCATTTGGGGGGGGGGGTGTCAACCCAGGGGTGAAATCCAGCAGGTTCTGACAGCTTCTGGAGAACCAGTAGTGGAAATTTTGAGCAGTTTGGAGAACTGGCAAATGCCACCTCTGGCTGGCCCCAGGAGTGGGGAGGGAATGGGGATTTTGCAGTATCCTCCCCTGCCACGCCCATCAAGTCACTCCCACAGAACCGGTAGTAAAAAAAATTGGATTTCGCCACTGGGTCAACTCCCATCATTTCCAGCCCCTCTTAGCCCTAAACAACTGAACGGTGCCCGGTTTCCACGCTGCGGACCCTCCCCGTTGGCCCTCTTTGATTCTGGGAGACTGTTTCAAAGGCTGCAAAGCTAAGCAGCCACGGGGAGGGTCTCACCAGCCTTTTCAGCCTTCAAACCAACCAGGTTGAGGCCTTCACCTCCGCAGCTACTTAGCTTCACACTCACGTCCACCGAGGGCTTTTCAAGCACCGTAATGCCTTCCGGACATGGCACCAGGAATTCAGAAGTCACGGAGAAGAGGCAACTTCTCCAGACAGGAATCCGTACGGAGTCTTAAAAGGCACCTCTGGAGCTCTGAGGCCACGAAAGGTCTCTCCCTCGCCTCTTTCAAGCAAAAAAAAAGGAACTTTAGGGCTTTAACCCTCTCTCTTGAAAAAGGAGGGAGAGGGGAAAGAGGCTCAATTATTATCCAAGGTCAATGAGAGTTTGCATAAAACAGGGATTTTTTTTCTGTTTTTAATGAACGCCTTTGACTTTGCCTTCCGAAAATACAGATACTTGTTAACCCAGAACATCTGCTCGGATCTGAAAGTAATTATCAGGGGGGAAAAGGCCTTGAGTGAAGGAAGGGAGGGGAGAGAGAACACCTTCCTGCAAGGCTGGGCAATGGGCCCCGTTTTGATGGCAGCACCAAAAGACACAGCCGCCCCTTGAGGCTCAGCCCAGGGACCGAAATTCTCGGGTTTGCCTTGGCATTTTGCAAGGCACCAGAAGGTAAGAGGACCACAGGGAAGGAAACATGTGAAGAGAGGGTTGGCTTCTTTACTTAAACCCTCTCAGCTCCCACTGGTAGGGACCCAGAGCTGGCCATACAGCTGTGGCTCCTTCGGGCATTTGGTGGCCCATAGTGGACTCCGGTGCCACTGACCAGGTGGCCTCTGCTTCCAGACCAGAGTGAGGGCAAAGCTGTGGGGAGAGGAATGGGCCGGGATGGGTGGGGCAGTGTCTGGTTTCTCATCCCCACCAGTTCTGAAGGAGAGAAGGCGCTCTCCTTCCTTTCCAAGACTTTTCTCTGCCTCGTTTCTTTTCATCTCCAATTATGATCTCACTCTCTAATTTTTCCTTCTCCGTGCAAAGCCTCCCCCCCCCACCTGGCCCAACACCTTCCCCAGCAGAGTTATCCGAAGGCACATTTCTCAGCCTTCCCAGCCGGCTGCTTAGGAGCGCGTGTGCGAAGTGTTATTACAAGAACGGACTCGATATTGCACCCCTGTTGGGCTAGAGGATACATTAAATTTCCTGGATGATTGCATCCTAAAAACTCGTGGTAATTTAGGGTTCATGATGTGAGCCAATAAGAGGGGGGTGGAGGAACAAGCACAGGTGAGCTGAGCTGGAGAGGGGGAGCCTCCGTTGCTCAGTGACTTCCAACACCCCCAGACCTCAGCTGCAGAAAGGGGCTCCTCTTTGCCCACAGCATCGTTTGTGGTTTAAAGCAGCCCCCCATCTCTGAGCAGGTGAAAAAGCCCCCATCCCGGAGGGGGATCTGTGACACACAAGCTCATTCCAGACAGCCTCAAGGAAACAAGGGGACAAGCAGCTCCCTTCAAAACAGGATCCAAGAAATCAACTTTGGCTAAAACCTGCGGGAACCTGCTGATGTACCTCTGGCCTGACAGCCCCGCTGTAGCCACGCCTGGAGCCTGTGGGGCAGGTGTGGTTCCAGGCCACGGAGGAAGGAGACCGGCTTGAATTTGGAGTCGATGGTCAGCTGGCAGGAGTTTGGCTGAGGTTTGCAAAAGAACCTCTCTGGAGTAGCAGCTGGGCCTTTGAAAGAGGAAGGGGCCATAAAAAGACCTCCTCCCCAGCTGATCGCCATCTCTTTTGTCCAGCAAAATAAAACTTCCGAGGCCATTTGGGGAGGAGCAGACAAAAAGGCCCATCTGCATGTAACCTCCATCCCCAGATCCCCACTCGGCCTCCACACCTATATCTCAACCTCGCCCCCCTTCCTTCCTTCCTTCCTTCCTTCCTTCCTTCCTTCCTTCCTTCCTTCCTTCCTTCCTTCCTTCCTTCCTTCTTGGCCTTCTCCCCCAACACCCAAGCAGGGGCATGGGCACACACACACACACCCCTGCTGCATTTGTGCGATGCATTTTGTTGTCATCCTTGCTTCTGCAAATTATAGGCTATAAAGAATTAACGGCCGATTATAAATCAATTTACTGTGCTGGGAAACAACACAAGGAAGTATTTTGCATGGGGCAGCTTTTCAAAAGAAAACTAATTAGCTGGGTTCAGGTTTTAATCTTAGGAAAATTAGAGGAGGATTGGAGGATTTTTGCCTGCTAAGGCAGCTGGGGGAGGGAGAGGGGTGGGGGTGGGGGATACATTTGTATGCACTGGCACCGGCCCAATATTTTGCAACCAGAATTCAAGAGACCAGCCCAGGCAGCACAAGCCTCTAGTTCTCACTGATGTGATAAATGAGTGTAAATATCGGCCTCCAGACACCGACTTGGTCAGGGAAGAAGACCGACCGAACAGCAGCCTCAGCTTCCTCGTATCTTTTAGAAGTGGCTGAAATGATGTGGGGTCTGTTTCCAAAACAGGACCGGTGGCATTAAATGAAGACCGTGCAGATGCATTTGCTTTAAAAATGGGGACTTTGCTCCACAGGGTCACTCTGTAGCAGAGCCAAAGCTCCACATCCATAAGGACTAGTCTCTTGGTTCTTCAAAACAAGTCTCAGAAAGAGTTGTGGAGCTGGGCAAGGGCAGGAGCAAGGGGGACAGACAGACAGCCTCTTTGGAGGAGGGGGGCACTTAGGACTGCAAGCATCAGGTGGTGAAGCAGGGAAGAGAAGCCCCTCCTGCCAATTCCGAGGGTGGGCAGAGCCTTCTGCCCTTGGCTGAAGAAATGTTCCCTTGTCTCATAAAATTGCAGCCAGTGACAGGGAGGGGCAGTCAGCAGCCTCCGAAGCACAGGGCTTCATTTTTGTAATTAAGCAGGACGTCCAAACACTGTCCTGGCTCACGCAGAGAAAGGTCAGGAACGGCCACCATCCATCCTGCCGTTAATTGCGAGACGCACAGATCCAATTAGCCCAACGTTCCTGCACAGGCTGTCCAGGGCAGAGCCTCTGCCTTCCCTGCATACCCTCCGGCCCAGCCGAAGGGGGCGCTCGGCTTCTCGGGCCCCAGGGAAAGTCTGCAGGGACCTGGCTTCATCGGGGAGGCGGTTTAGAAGGGGAGAGATTTCTCATCCCTGGCTTGGCACGTTGCAGGAGACCAGCAGGGGAAGGGAGGGTGTGTGCCGGGCTCTGCCCAGTGTCCAGAGAGTGGCAGGAAGCTAACTGCCCCTTGGCCATCGTTCCTGGAGGGTTCTTAACCCCATCAGGACCTTGGACAGTGCAGGGAGTGGAGTTGCTGGGCCATCCTTGCAGGGCCTGCTGGGTCTTGAGAAGAGGTTGCCTGGGCATAAACCAGAATGAACTCCACCCCACTCCCCACCCCCTTCAGCTCAGCCTCCCTGGGATGCCTGCCAGCCTTTCAAAGCGCAAATCCCAGGGAGGTGGGGGTCTGTGCTGAGCACCATTCGCAGCAAAGGAGTAGCCGGCTCTGGCTTTGGGGCCTGTTGGGGTGCACTTGGGGGTAGGGAAAAAGCACAGTTGTGTACTACAGGAGTGAGTTGGGAAATGGGAACAGGATGTAACCCTTTGGACCCAACAGCCTGAGGTTACAGCTTCATTTTCCTGCTGAAACTTTTTCAACGACTTCTTTACCTGGAGCAGCCGACTGGCCTTCTGCAGCCGGGGCCAAACTGCCAGGACTTCGCCAGGCCTCCCTCCCTCCCTCCCTCCAGACAGCCAGCTTTGTTCAGACAAGGGCCGAGGCTGCTGGTGCTTACCAATGAGCCCCACCTGCCCGGCCCTGCTTCCCTCCTTGGCACATTCAGCCACACGAGCAGAGGGAGGCTGTGAACTGCCAGAAAGGGGGAGGGGGCTTGTTAAAAACTGCCTCCAACTCCGAGCCGACAATAGGGACATCTGCGTTCCCATAAGTCCTCACTTCTGTGCTGTGAAGCGGTCCAAGAGGGACACAAAAGGGATCAGAGACATTTGCCATTGCAGAGGGAAAGAGAAAGGGGAGGAGGAGGAGGAGGAGGAAATTCCTATTCCCCCCCCCCCCCGATTCAGACACTCAGCAAGGTTTGGAAACTATTGACAGATGTCATTGTAAGGCTGTGTGCGTGTGTGTATGTGTGTGTGTGTGTGTGAGAGAGAGAGAATTTTATTTCAATCCAGCATTAAGTACCTGCCAGCCCTTCCCGGTGAGAAAGAGGACCTTCCCTCTGGCAGAGCTGATCCGCCCTCCTCACCTTGCTTGACAATCGTCTTTTAAGACGGTCATTAATTCAAGACCAGTAATTAACTCTCTGGTTGGAGAAGCTTCGCACTAGTGAGTTCCATTAAGGCAGCAGATTTGCAGACACCCCGCAAGGTGAACAGAGGTGCAGCCCCCACGCAGAGCAGGGAACCTCCAGGGGCCGTTGAGTCCTCCTCTGACCCCTTTTCTCCCTCTGGGGCACCCCACCACCCCATCCCCACAAGTGGCCTCGGGTGAGGGAGCTGCAGGACTGGCACACTTCAGGTAATGGGGGCACAGCCTCTTGCATGCTGGTGGCTGTTCTCTCTTCCCTCCCGGCAGGACCTCAAACCTGGTGTCTGCTCCTCTGTGGGGCGGTGGTGGGCTCCTGCCCTGGCCAGAAGGGCTGCTCAGGAGGCCTTGAGCCCCAGAACAGAGGAGACCCCTCAACTCCCCCTCTGTGACTTTCTGAGGCTTTCTGCCCAGCCAGACCAGGAGTTGCAAGGCCCTTATTGCTCACACGGGCTGGCAGCTGCTCTGCAGAAACCTAGCTAGGCCCTTTCTCAGCTTCTGCGCAGGTGCTGCTCCCCAGGGGGGTGGGACCAGGGATGGATGAGAGTCTCGGCCAGCCCTTCCTGGACCCTCTGCCAGGGATTCCCCCTCAGGCAAATGTGTGTGAATCGGATGAATCTGTGCAAACTTCCACCTCTGTCCATCCACAGCCTGCCTTCCCTCCCTGGCTGTTAAAAAGCCCCGTTGGCTCGAGAAGGGGGAAGTTTAGAGATGGGGAGGGGGGGGCATCATGGCCTGCTTTTGATTAACTCCCAGCCTTTTCCTTTCCAAGACACGCCTAGCCCTGGCAAAGGGACCCACGTCGAGAGGGAAAGAAAGGGAAAGGCTACGGGGAGACTGGGGGCGAGAGGGGGGAGGGAGAGGAAAATGGCAGAGCTTCCTAATAATTAAGAATCTTTTCCTTTCAAATTAAAATCTCAGCATACCCAGAATCCAAGCTTCCCTGGAAGAGATCAATACTTTAATTTAAGGCACTTGGCTTAGTTACACACTCACTTGCATCAAAGGAAGCAGAAAAAGAAGAGAATTTTGGACTTTTCCCAGGAAGACGTTACAGCAGAATGTTTACAACTATATTTTGAAAATCAATTCCTCCCTCCCTCCCTCCTTCTCCCTCTCCCTCTCCCTCTCCCTCTCTCTCATCTCACTTGCATTCTGAGAGAGAGGCCTTTTCGCGCTGTTTCTTCATTGACTGGTGCGTTCCATTGTTGATGTGCATAATTCTGCAAGCTGCACAAAGTGTGCTGGGGCTGGGCAGGACTGAAACACGATTTGCAAGCAAATAACGCAAAGCAAATCGCACAACGGAGGCAGAGGGACCCTTGTCCTTTGCACAGCACTGAGAAGGTGAGGCCTGTGACCCAAATAGCCTGCAATTTTAACATCTGATCCTGGGGGAGCACAGGGGCAGGGAAGGCTGAACGGCGGGGATAGGATTCTGCCCTCCGTAGTCCCATTATCCCCAGCCTGATGGATTGGCTAAACTCGAATTTTAACAACACTGCTGATCAGGGTTTCTTCTGTCCTCAGCCGAAAACCTCCTTTTCTTGCTCCATTGATTGCTGTGGATTATCCGTCTTTTTGCCTCCATCGGTCACCAGGGAATCATTTTTGCCAGGTTCAGGAAAGCCTCTCCGGGAATTGGAGCAAATATCGAAGGCAAATAAAGGCCGGGGAAGCAGGCAGGGCCTGAATCCAGCGCCCTCAATGGCTGAGAAGGCAATTGCCCTTAATTTGGAGGGTCCGGGAAAGGCGGGCAGCCGGGCGCCCCCTCCTGGCAAGCAGGGGTGAAAGAAGAAAGAGGCTACATCAGCTTCTCCAAGGATCACAATTATGGGGGGCAGCCTCAAAGCACCTAGAGGACAAAGGCTGGAAAACTGGTCTTCCGACAATAAAACCAACAAGTGGGATCTGGATTTCAACCCCTGGGACACCCCCAGTTTTCTGGGTGCTGCAGGAGAGCCAACATCCCTTTGGGGCAGGGTCAGCCAGCCCCGTGCCAGGGCAGGACGGTGCCAAGCCAACAGAGGCATCCTGGCAGGAGCCCCGTCCACCACCTTGGGGGAGTTCTCCAGGGTCCTGATTTCAGCAGCCTTCTATACAACTTTTGGCTTTGACTGCCCTGCTGGCAAGTTCTGCCTGGGTGTCCCAGGCTCACTTTAGCTCCCGAGCGGCCATTTCATTCCTTTCCACTGGGCCTCTCTAACCAAAACTAACCCTTGGCCTGCTCTACGAAAACTCCTTTCCCTTCCGGAGAGATAAACCAAAAGGATGCCTTTCGACATGGGGAGCCAGAAGCCATGGTGGCTGTGAGGATCTCCCATAGACTGTGATAGTCTATCTGGCTGGTAGCTGGTTGGCACTGAAGGCGGACGGGCCTTTTGGCTCCCCAGGGAGTTAAATCTGGAGCAGCTTCTGATCTCTTCCCTCTGTTCGAATGGCACCTTCCCAAAATATGTCACTTTGGCACAATCTGAACAAAAGGGTGGCAGGAATGAATGGATTTATGGGGGGCGGGGGGTGGCTTCAATGGGGCTTACAGCATCTCTCTTGCAAAAACTCCCAATTAAGACCCCGTTTCTTCCTTCCCAGGGACCTCGGTCCGCAGCTGATGCCAAGAGGCCGACAGCAGACAGACGCCCGGCCTGTGGGATAAGGACTCCGTGCCAGTCGTCCACGTCCAAAGTCAACCACAGGGGGGCTTGTTAACAAGCAGCATTGCTTAAAGACTCCTCTGCTCACTCTTCATGAGCCCTGCGACAGCCCCATGGATTGATGGGGGGCTGGCTGGCCAAGCATCCCCCTCCAACTGCCCCTCCGATGCCTGCAAAAACCTGACAGGCTGCCTGGTCTCTCTCTCTCTCTCTCTCTCTCTCTCTCTCTCTCTCTCTCTCTCTCTCTCTCTCTCTCACACACACACACACACACACACACACACACACACACACACCGCAGAAGACGCCAAGTATGAGAGACCTACAAACATCCCCCTGGCTGAGCTGGAATCCGCCCCCTCCTCATTAAATGGCCTTCCGTTGCAGGAGGAGAGAGCTGGGTTGAACAGTAGGAGAAAATATCCACAGCACAATCAAATTTAGAGGGATGGGATGCTAGTCCCCTCTGGGGGCTTCAAACCACTCTCTTCCACTGGCTTAAAATACTAGGGTAGACTAGATGACCTCTAGGTCTCCTCCAAGTAGCCCATTCCACAGCTCTACCTGGGACAGTTCCCAGAAATCCCTGTGCTGAAGACTGAAAAGGGAGATTTTTAACCAGGGCTTGGGGCAGCCTTTCAAGCAGTTGAGGAGTGGGCTTTCCGTGGCACACCCATCCCCGTCCCCACTTCTTGCCTAGTGGACAGAGAATTCCGGACACCAAGCCAATAATCCCTCTGGAGGTTTTGAGTTGAAAAGGAGGCAACAAGCAAACATATATTATCAAATTCCACAACAAACACACAAATCCCAGCTGGCTTCAGACCTTTGATTCTCTTTGCAACACCCGTAACCCCCAACTTGCGTAAACCCCCCCCCCCATTACAAAATGCCATTGATGCCTGGTGCTTCTGAGAGATGCCCTCTTTGGGGTGGGGGTGGGGAGGTGCTCAAGCCCCCTCAACAAGATGGAGTCTGCCAGCACCCTTGGAAAAGATCGGGCAAAGGAAGACGGCGGCCGAGGGGGGGGGGCAACTGGGAGGGGGGGGATGGGAAACTTCCTATGTCAAGAGAGCTTGCATCGCGGGCATCTGCCTCCCCCTTCCCCAAATTGGGGCTGCTTGCAAAGGATGAAAGGAGCCGTCAGGGGCGTGGTCCAGGCAAGCAGAGACGGAGCAAGGAGACCAGCGGATGGCTGGCTGGACGGTAAACAGGAAGTAAAGGGGGGGGGGGGGAGAAAGACCAGGGCCAAGAAAGCCAGACCCTCCCCAGGCAGAACCAACCAGACCACCGAGAAACTGAATGGCCCATTTGGCACCTCCAGGTATGCAATGTTAGCCTCTCCTGTCCAAATCCTCCCCCCTTTTTAAAGAAAGACGAAATAAAATGAGGGGATTGTGTCTCTGCAAGGACCCCCCCACCCCGTCCCTCCCTTGCCATCTCCATCCCGCCGGCCTTCTCTTTTGCACACCACGGCAGCTTCCGCCTCACAATCACAACGCGGGCCAAGAGATCTCAGTTTGCACCAGCTGCCTGCGCCCAGTCGCTGCCCAGGGCCACCATGCCATTTGGACGGCCCTCGGTCCCTGGGTGGCAGGAGGCCACGGTGGCTGGGGGCCGCTTAGGAAGTGCCGACACAAGCGATGCCCCCCCTCCCAAAAGCAGGCACAGGTTTTTTAAAAGGAACCAGTGCCACCAGTGCAGGATGTGCCCACCACAGGAGGCAAATGCCCAGCTAGTCGTGTCTCGGGAGGAAGGGGCTGGGCAGATGGACGACGTGTCCCCATCTGGAAGACCATCACTGCAGTGGGAAAGGCGAGGAAGGGGGGCTGCAGCCCACTCCTCATCGTAGCCAGGCGGCTTGTGCCTGCGAGTCCCTCCTCTGCCCCCTCCCCATTTCCACAGAAATTAGAAAATTAGGTCACCCGTTTTTACCAACCCTAGCGCACCAAATCACCAGCAAAGATCCCTTCCGAGTTGGGAGGGGTGTGGCACTCGCATCTCCACGGATAATCCGGCCACCGCCACACGCCTCTTCTCTAGAGCCCCCTGCTCGGCGGGTCTCCTGCCCCCGGCTCAGTTAGGGTGGGGGGCTCCATCGGCACCGGAAAAGCAGTCTCTAGCCCCCATCAACCCCCTCCCCTCGCCCACCCCAAAATCCAGGTAGCCCCCAAACGCCCTCCTCGGGCAAGAGCGAGAGAACCGCCACATCCTTCTCGGCACGGACCCGGCGGAGCCACACCGGCCCACCCGAAGCCCCGACCCAGGCAGAGGAAAGCCTCCTCCTCCTCCTCCTCCTCCTCCTCCCCGGCCAGCGCGCCTGGCTTCCCTGCACCATTTCATTGCTGCCGCGGGAGGAAAGGGGCTGCAAGCAGGGAGGGGGAGAGGGTCTGAGCCGCCCCCTCCCTGCAGAAGAGCCGCCATCGCTGCCTGCAGGGGCCGAAAGCAGCGCTCCCCCCGCTGCCCCCCCTCGCCCCCTCCGGCCGGGCTCTCACCTCTCATGGTCGGTGCTCCTGAAGCCCGGGAGGACGTGGCGGAAGCTGCTGTGCCGGTCGAGCTTGGGCTGGCTCTTGGTCCGTTTGATGGAGCCCTTCAGCTGCCGGCTGAGGAAGCCCTGCGGGGAGAGGCAGACAGGCGTTACCGGGCGGGGCGGGGCGGCGGCGGCGGCGCCCGGTGCAGAGAGCCGCCCAGCATCCGGCAGGCGAGCGGCGAGTGAGCCGGGCGGCGATGCGACGTCGGCGCGAGACTCCCCGAAGCCTCGGTTTCCTTGGCAACCACCCGCTCGCAGGAAAAAAAAAAAAAAAAAGAAAATTGCAGCGCTGCAAGCCGAGCGTGTTGCAACGGCTGGCACATCGGCACCGGGGAGGGGGGGGTGGGGGGCTGGCTGGAAAGGGGCCTCCCCCCTCTCCCCATAGCACGATGCCCAGGATGGGAGAGAAGCTGGCCCTCGACCCAGCCCAGCGGTACCCAGAAAATCTGGCCCCATCGTGGGGTCCCCTCGAAAAGGGTCCCCTTGCCCCCCTCTTTTGCAGCCGTATCCGGCCTTTCTCCCCCATCCTGCCATCCCCCAACTTTGAAGGTGCAACCTAAACCATAATCCTTGGCTATGCTGTTGGGATGCTCTGGAGCCTTTTCTCTGTGCACCAAAAGCTTTAGCCAGCTTCCTCCTGCGGGGCTCTCCATCCTCGGGGCCCGGAGCCTCCTTTTAACCCAATTTTGTTTCGTTTCCACCCTGTTTTTCTGCCCATGTCTGCTCAGTTTTCTTCCCCGAAGTTCTTATTGTCTTGTTTTCATGTTCTAAATCATTTGCAAACCGGCCAGAGTGGCTGAGAGTCAGGTGAAGCTTGATCAATCATCATCATCACCACCACCACCACCACCATCATCATCCACAACCCTGTTCTGGACAACCAAGAAAAGCCTGTTTGTTCCAGGTCAAGAACTCGATCTGGGGCTGAAAATGGGTCTTGCCTGTTGAATCAGAGCAGCCGCAGCCCTTCTGTGCCTCTGGATGAGACGCCTGGCAGCTCTGTTGGCCAGGAGGCTGAGGAGGGGGAGACCCCACCCGTCCGCGACCGCTCCCCAGACATTGAATTTCTGGAGGGCGAAGCCGAGTCCCTAAAATGACCCCCGTCCAAATTTCAGAAGGGGAAGGAGAAGCCAAAGGGGCTCCTGGCATCTGTCCTGCCCAAGGAAAGTTGCTTTTTCCAGCCACGCAGAAGGTCTGGGCACTCCTTGGTGCCTGGCTGGTTTTGGCCTGGGAAGATGTCCACATTTTTGTCACAAGCAAAGTCACCCCTTCCCTTGCTCAAAGCCACTGGCTGGAGGTGGAGGCCCACCAACGCCCCCCCCCCCTTGTCCTGGGTTGCCAAGCTGTCCTGGTCTGCAGCCAGCAGGGCACCAGGATGGTGGCACAGTTGAGTGTGCCAAAAAGAAGGAAGGCTGCCAGCCCCAAGCCCCTTGTTGCTTGGAGTCCGGGGCAGAAAGGGCAAAGGACACAAACCAGAGGCTGCCAAAAGTGACCCTGCCTGGCTCTTTCCAACGCCTGCCCACCTCAGAGCCGTGGGGTGGGTGTCTCTCCTGGCACACCTGCCCCAAAGAGGTGCCCACTTCCCTGCCAAGGGGTCTCCCAAGGATCCCAGGACAGGGAGGGGAAACCTGACAGGTGCCCTCGGCTCAGGCTGAGGATAAATCAGACGGCACGGGAGATGCTGCAAACGCCAGGCCTCCCAGCGCCATGTTATTGTTCACGAGAGGAAGGACAAAATATTTCGCGTTATCTACCTGCCTTTCCCAGTGGAGGTAATTATACCTTCCTTATCACCATGGCTACAGATACCTTAGAAAATTATACACCGGCCCTGCCTGGCGGGAGAAGGATGTTGTTAAGGGGAGGCAGGGAGGGGTTTTGCACTGCATCAGCACTCCTGGTGACCAGCCTGAGAGAGCCCACCTCCCCTTGTTCTGACCCGACCCCTTTAATGGCTGAGATGCAGTCCGTGACCCTCTTACGCACGCCCATCCTGGCCCCCTGAGAGTGAAGGTTTCTCACCAGCAGGAAACGGTGGCCCAGTGGGCAGTCGCCAGCCTGGCGCATCCCCCCGCCCCAGGTCCCCCGGGCTACAGCTCCCTCTCCTCAGAGGTGAACCAGGACCTTGTATTGGAACCTCCATGGTTAGAGACAGTGTACCAGGTGCTGGAAAGGGACGCGGTGGCTCAGTGGCTAAGACGCTGAGCTTGTCGATCAAAAGGTCGACAGTTCAGCCGTTCGAATCCCTAGTGCCGTGTAATGGGGTGAGCTCCCGTTCCTTGTCCCAGCTTCTGCCAACCTAGCAGTTCGAAAGCAGGTAAAAAATGCAAATAGAAAAATAGGGACCACATTTGGTGGGAAGGGAACAGCGTTCTGTGCGCCTTTGGCATTGAGTCATGCCGGCCACATGACCACGGAGACGTCTTCGGACAGCGCTGGCTCTTAGGCTTTGAAATGGAGATGAGCACCGCCCCCTAGAGTCGGGAACGACTAGCACATACATGTGAGGGGAGCTTTACCTGAGGGTTAATTGGAGCCCCAAGCCCTGAGATTCTTGGCTCTTATCCATTAGGGTACCAGGCTGGATGTACCTTGAGCATCCTTCCTCCCCTGTTCCCTGCCCAACAACGCTCCCTCCTCCAGTCTGGGAACCCTCTCTATCTCTAAGCAAACCGGCCTTCCTTTTTTCTCTTTTCCACCTTGGGCATCTCCCAGATGTGCCATCTCGGCTGGCAGCCCTTCTCTAGGCCCCAGAGCCGCTCAGAACGGGGTCACGTGTGGGGAAGTGGCACTCAGGGTGCCTGGGAAGCCGCCCGGACAAATCGGAGGAGGCACAGTCTGATGGACCCGAGATGAAAAAGAGGCCTGGAGCCTTTTCCAAATCAATCTAGAAATTTTCATGTTTAAAGCCTCTCCGGTGCTTGGCAGAAAACGCAGGAGATTTATTTTCCAACAGAGAGCAGTAGATCCCAATCAAAAGCAGGCATTTGAAGCCCCAGACGACGTGTGGGGGAGAAGACCGGAATCTGTGGAGAGCAGAGGAGATAATCATCGCCGGCTGACAGGAATTTATTCGCCTTCCTATAAATCTACGCTTCTAGCCCACTTTCATCAGGCACAATCGGCTTGGCGTTCGCGTCCTCCTGATCAGCGATGGATCACCGCTGTGCCAGCCTGGCCTCGCTTCGCACTTTTCAAAGGTCGGCTGGCATCATCCCTCCGTGTCAGCACCTGGCAAGTGGCCACACACAGGCAGGGGAGGCCATGAGCAGCCCAGGCTGTGCTTGCCCTCCTAAGGACGCATCTTCAGACAGGGAGCAGGGTTTCTCTTGGGGACCTGGAACAAAGCCCCACTGGAAGGGAGGCTTGGAAGGTCTCAAGCATTTCCTTGCAAAACCTCTGTCCTTTTCAGCCAGGACTAGAAACTTGATGAAAACTACATGCCGAGATTTCCACAGATTGCAAGAAAAGGCAGCTCAGGCTGGGCTTCCTGAAGATGTGGCTGGAGGGACACCCTTCAGAGACCCTTGAGTGAATTGTGCACAGAGCAGGGGCTGGTTTAGATGATCTCTTATGAGCTCTCTCCAACCTTATGTTAATACACTCCCCTGGCCTCCTGTCGTCCCCTTCCCTCTGGTCGGAGAACCGAGGCAGTAGAAACAATCTAAACCTGTGATGCCGAAAAGGTTCACCATCACTCATCTAACCTCTGTTAGCATTGCTTAAAATCGTAACAAGCAGCTACCACAAAATAAAATGCTGCACTCCCCTCGGCAGAGACCCTCCTGGTCCTGTTTTCCCC
Organism: Pituophis catenifer annectens; assembly: GCF_029215685.1. NCBI lineage: Eukaryota > Metazoa > Chordata > Lepidosauria > Squamata > Colubridae > Pituophis > Pituophis catenifer. The sequence continues at coordinate 609,570 of NW_027256897.1, read as the reverse complement.
TCTGAACAGGCGGCTTCGTTTCCGGACACGCATCCTTACAGCACCCCCTCCTGGAAAGGGCAGGTGGGACACACGCCACCAGTGCCTCTCCTCCTCAATGCAGGATTTCAGAGCCTGGGGGCTGCTGTGGCTGGCAGGGTCCCCTCTCCTCCCGGGTAAACCCCGCAAACTTCAGCCTAAGAGCCCACAGTACTGTAGATGCTTTTAGCATTCAAAACGGTTGCAAAATGGAATTCTTTGATGTATTTCTTTTTGAAAAGGCTTCTCAATCAAAACTCGCAAGTGACTTTGGCCGCAGGACACGCCCAGCAAAACATGCAAAATGCCTTCGTGGCCGTGGCAGTAGTGAGCGAGTGTGCAGAGAAGCCGGTGTCCCCCCTCCATCGCATCGCAGTCGAACGCCCCTCCTCGGAACAAGCGGAGAGCAACGTATCGTTTTCAATAATCTAATCGTGGCGTCCCCGAGGAAGGAAGGACGGAAGGAAGGAAGGACGTATGTTGGAAACCCTTCATAAAAATGTAGACACCAGCTTGGTGATCCATCAGCCTTTCGTGAGCTCCCGTGGCTTCGCTTCCTTCCCGTCTTTCCGGCTGCGTGGAAACACTGGTGTTTTTTCCATCTGTGTCGGTGGAGTGACACACATTTTGTGGAAGGGTGAGGAAGAGGGGTGGAGCAGCCCCACACGGCCCCTTCGTACCTCCTGGCTGGACTCCACACCCTGGAAAAACCTGGGTTTCATCTGAAAACCCTTCACGCACAGCACAGCACAGCACAGCACAGCAAGGCCTCCCGGGGTCGGTCCCACCGCTTTCCCATCCCTCTTCTCCAATCAGTGGCCACTACAGATAGTCCTCGACTTACAAGCGTTCATTTAACGACCATTCAAAGTTACAATGGCACCAAAAAAAAAAAAGTGACCTGACCATTTTTCACACTTACAACCACTGCACACACCCCCCCCCCACAGGGTCACGAGATCAGAATTCAGACGTTTGGCAATTCTGACTCATCTTTGTGACGGTTGCTGCATCCTGGGGGTCACATGATTCCCCTATTGTGACCCTTCGGACCAGCAAATGGGGAAGCCGGATTCACTTAACAAGCGTGGCAAGGAAGGTCGCAAGATGGGATAAAACTCATTTAACAAATGTCTCACTTAGCAACAGAAAAGTTGGGCTCAATTGTGGTCGTAGGTCGAGGACTACCTGTGATCCGACATAGCCATTCTTAATACTTGCCTGGCGCTCCGAGGGTGCGTATTGCTAAGGGCGACAACAACCCTCTAAGCCAGTTCGATCTGGTCCCGGCTCCCGGGGCTATCAATTGGCACCCACGAGTGGCAGACAATGGGCGGGGCATGGGCCTCCTCTCTGGTCCCACTGGCCCCTCATCCACCCACCCACCCGTCCCCGACATATCTTGGTCAGGGGGAGGCAAGCTGGTGTGTCCGGTTGCTGGCCCCACTCAGCTGCGGTCGAAGGGGAGGAACGTCCAAGAGCTGAACTGGTGCTGGTGGCATCCACAGGGGCCCTTGCTGCCCGGGGCCCTCTCGCCAAGGATGAGGCTGACTGCTCCTCCACTTTAAAGGACAGGGACCAGCCGAGACGGCGCCCTCTGACCCAGCTGAGGAGAGGCGTGGGTAGCCAAGGGAGTTTCTCCCCTGCCTCTCCTCCGGTGGGAAGGATAATTATGGGGGCAGCTCCTCCACCATGCAGCCCCTTTTCCAAGTCCTCTGCAGCCTGGGGGCCACCCTTGCCAAAGGGCTGGGGGTGGGAAACATGCCCACTGCCGTGCCAGCTCTGGCCCTTTTTGCTCCCTGACCAGTTCATCCATTTTCAGAACGCGCCAAACTGGAGAAAAAGGCCCGGCACGGCAAAGAAACGAAATCCGGTCACCATGGCAACGGAAGTTGGAAAGAGCAGATGGAAATCAATGTCACCTCCCCGGCTGCTGCTGCGGCGGCTGCTGCTGTTGAGGTGGCAGGGAGAGGAAGCAGGCTGGCAGCAGCGGGCACCGCCTGGTGCTGGAAAGGAGGCCGAAGGACGGGCATGGCAGGCGGCTGATCGGCGCAACTAAGAGGGAGCCGTGGGGCTGGCAAAGGAACAGAGAGGTGAAGGCCTCTGGGATCAGGACCGTGGGGCGCCAGGGGACATGGAGGAATCCCCTGGAACTCACTGCCACAAGAGGCAAAGGACGGCACTAACCTGCTCCTTCTGGAGGAAAAGTCACCACCCAGCGCTGCACCAGATCGGCCCTTAATCTTCAACCCGAAAACATAGCCGAATAGAACGAGGGTGCAAAGCCAGAACTAAACCTGCCCCCTTAAGAGTTCGAAGCGGAGGGTAAACTGAGGCTCAAGGGATACCAAAAACGCCAACCGCCCCCAGCAGAACAGAAGTGGGCATTTGAGGCAGCCTCACTAGCCTGGATTACAAAGCCCATCGTCCCTCAGATACCATCTAGAGAGCCCTGAATCCACCTTCCAAACAACGCTTAGTGCTCCTGCATTTTTCAGACCCATAATCCACAGCAGAGAGCGGCTTGGAGGTTGAGATAGGATTTCTTCGGACAGATTACTGGCCCTTGTGGCCACCCAGCCTCCCTTAGGAAGGGGGAGCCAAAGGTGGTGGTGGGGGGGGGGCTTTGGGACTTCGTCTGGGCCTCACTTCAGGGGTGAGCGAGCCCATCCTTCCTCTCTTCCGCTCGCATTGACTCAACCCAACGGTCGGTCGATTCTCCCAAAACGATTTGCATTTAATTTGTTGCTGGCACCCGGTGGCCACGGACAGTTTAATGATAATCACTTGCATGTTTATATATCATGGAAGGTAATGCGCCTTTTTTTCCTCCTTAAAATTCAGTACCCATAAAAGGGGTGTTTTTTCCCCCCTTTGTTTTCTTTAAAAAAAAAAAAAAAAAAACAGCCAGGGCGAAGGGAATCATCCACAGACCCAAATTATAGTAATTTTCCCTTTTGGTTCAAGTGGTTTAGTAAACAATTAGGTTTCAATTAAAGATTTGAGGGCTCCCACCGCAGAGAACGGAGTTCACTCCAACTGCTCTCCTCCGCCAGGCAGAAAATCCTCTTGAAGAAAAGGACACCATTAAAATATAATTTACTCAGAGGCGGTGGCTGGGGGAAGGGGAGCTCAATGGCAGGAATTGGTCTGCAGGAGCGGAGGGGGAGGGGCAGAAATCGCCCGAACCTCCTTTCAGACCAGGCTTCCTCCCATTTATGGGTGCGTGTGTGTGGGGGGGGCATGAGGGTGGAGAAGAGAAGGACACCATGGGGGCAGGAGCCTGGATTGTGGGCATGGGAAGTGCCAGGTCTGGTCCTTTGCAGGCACCTCTGCAGGGCTCGGGCACCTGCACCTTCTGGATGTGGCTGGGAGGGGGCACGCCGGGCATCGTCACCCCTGAGGCCCACAGCCTGACCTGCCCCAGGATCACATCCCCGTGCCCACAACGCATCACTTATAGAATACTTTTCTCTGTTACATATGCCTTTTTTTTTTTTTAAATGCAGTTCGCTCAACCAAGCCGAAGCGGATAAAAATAAAAGCGATTTGTGGTTAAGGCATAGCAGAATTTCTTCTTTCGTTCCACCCCCCATGCCAGGCAAAACGGAAAAGCCATCTGTCTTCAAGGAATGCAGCCCCCACCCCTGACCGAACAGAAATAATAGCTGGACAAATGTCCCCCACCAGCCAAAGGAGACGGAAGGGATGGGCTCTGTTTTTCCATTAAAATCCCCCTCCAGCCACTCTTTGATGGAACGTTTCTTCCAATGAAAAACCATGAAAAATCAGGGCCACGGAAGGGAGGCAGGCGGGGAAGGAAGCTTCCGCTCCCCTGGAGCAGGGACATAGTCAATAAAGGATGACTTTTATCCTTTACTTTGGGATAAATTTGGATAAATTACTTTTGATGCGGGAGTCTTGCACAAACAGCTGGTCAAAATTCAGGGCTGGCTTTTTTACGGCTCAAGGGACTCCGCCTTGGGAGCCCAGGAGCCAATCGCCACTTGGGGGCGTGACCACCCAGAGCGTTTATAAAGCCCCGCCCTCACATCCTCCTGCAGTGCTAAATACATTCTCCTATGGAACTCCGTGCCACTGGAAAAGGCCATGCAAGCGAGATGTGCTGCTTCTTTTTCCTAGGACCCGCCCCCCCACCCGAGGGCATCCAGAACATGCGCAGAGGGCAGAAAGAGGGACTCACCGTGACCCGGAACGGGGTGGTGGCTGCCAGATCCATGCTGGGATTCTTCTCCAGAGCCCCACCCGGCATGCCACGTCTCTGCCCAGTCCTTTCCGGCGGGGAATCTGCAAATGACAGAAAGGAGAAAGACTATTGAGCTGGGGAGAGAGAAAACGGTGCTTAAGAATGACAGAGGCCCCCCCTGCAAGGGCCCCTCATTCTCCCCCCCCCCCTGCCCCCATTCTTTTCCATCAAGGCTTTGGTGAAGGGCTACAATGGATTCACGCCTGCCGGTGAAAAGTACAACCCCAGATTTTCTCTCCCTCTGCACAAACAATCTTGGGGGACACAAGTCTCCTCTTAAGCCATCCTTCCAAGGGCATTATGGAAAACGCGATAGGCTCAAGGCGTCACCCAGAAAGAGATGGATCCCATATGCCAGCATAGGCCGGATTGGAGGCATCCCTGGGCAACTCGAAAGTCCAAAAGAGAGCAAGTTAGAGTAAGCCAGCTTCTCAGACCTGCCCTCAGCGCTTCAGATCGAGCCAAACAACCCCCCGAAAACTGCCCCAAATGCGTTTTTCTCCCCAGTTAGGTCTCCGCTCACGAAGGGCTGCCAGGTCACCCGATGCCTAAATGTTCCTAACTGTTGGTGAGGCGACTCAGGCAGAAAATAAGCCCAGCTCTGCAGGATGGATGTAGACAGGAGCATCAAAGAATAAAAGATGACATTTCTGCCACACAAAGGAAAGAAATCCAGAGCTGGCCTTCTCCTTCCGACTGTTTTCCCGCATTTGATGACTCACGGGTCTGTCATTTCCAGAAAATCAGGCCCTTCACTTAGCGAGGGTTCCAAAATTCTCCTCAGCTCAACTCCCCGGTCTTCAGAGTTTCATATTATCTACCCTTTCTTCTCTCGACAGACACAAAGAAAAACCATTTCCTTCAACCGTCAACAGAGCTGACAGCTGGCACCAAATAGGGTTTGGATCAATCGCCGGTGAAATGGATCCAGAAATGTTTTTATGAGAATTCTCTTTTTCCAATTTTAACCGGGCTCATTGATCCGGCGTGAAGGAGGAAGAGGAGGAGGAGGAGAGGAGAACAGGAGAGGGCGGGGAGCACCTGGTCCGGCTATCTCAGTTTATTAAAAGCTTTCAGGTGCTGCAGTGCACAAAAACTAGTGCCATGTATTTATTTAGTTATTAAATTTATATGCCACCCATCTCGACGTCCAACAGCTCCAGGTGGCTTAAGAAGATTTTGTTAATCATAGCCTGGTGCTCTTGGACTCCTTCTAACATTGGCCACCGCTGGAGTCTCTCCTTCTACAATCTCTTTCTTGAAAGTAAGCCTTATTAGTCTCCAGTAAATGCAAGCATCTATTATTTGGAATCAAGACACGCTTCGTGTTCGGAAAAGCTACCAGAATGTCCAAGGGGAGAAGCCAAGCGCTGGATGGCTGCATGCAGATTCCTGCTCTATTCCAAGGGATTTGGAGAGGGTGGCTAATCTCCTGCAGCGCTAACACGGTTTCGTGTGCGTGTGGCGGTGTTAGCCGTGCACCCAAGCGACTCTCTCGCCCCTCAAAAGGCATCGCTGGGAGGGCTCCCTGCTCGGAAATGACATCCCGGCTGTGCCACTTGAAAGCGAGCAGCTTCAATCTGGCCGTGTGCAGGAGAGGCTTTGTTGGGCTCAGAGGCAGACGCAGCAACTCAAAAGGGGGACCCGGATTCGATTCCTGCCTCTGCGCCCACCTGCGAGCAGGAAAGACTTTCCCTATCCCAGCAGGCCTTAATCCAATCTCCCCAGACGGTGAAATCTGCCAGTTTTCAGCACTTGCAACTGAGGGGGCTTCCGGTTTGTTCTCCCCAGTTCTGAGAACAGCCAGGGCTTGTGCTCAACGGCAACAGCTGTCGGACATCACAGAGGTTTGCAGATCATGTGAAGGCCGTCCTATTTTGCAGGGGCATCTGTTGGTGTCTAGCCCCATCCTCTCTGGGCAGGAGGCTCATAGACGGAATGGCTAGATTAGGGTTGGACTAGAAGACCTCCAAGGTCCCTTCCAACTCCGTTAGTCGGTTAACCTACATTTCTTTCTTGAGTGCAGCGTACCAGCTGTGGTGCAACATGCCAAATATCCAAGGACTCTGTGTGGGCCTGCACGGATCTACTGAGGTTTTAAATTCCAGGGCTTTTTCCTCCTGCCTCTTTGCAGGCCAAATGAGTGGTGGTGGTGGGGGGGTCATAACGGCTCACAGGAGCCTGGTGTGTGTCCCACCTCCTTTGTTCCCGAGGCTGCAGATGCAGAAATGCACATTCAGACGTATCAACATACAGTTGGGCTTTGTGCATCTTTCCTGCCTAGAAATGACCCTCCTTCAAACCTGGCTTTCAAAAATAAAGCTACCAAATCGAGATGCCCCTCTCCTTCCGCATGTAGAAAGGCCAACCGCCGTGGGGCACCAGGATGCCCCAGCTGCAGCAACGCCCGATTATCAATATTTGAAGCACCCCCTTCGTTTCTCGAGGCCAGTACACAATGCTCGAGAAGGCTCGTTGCCTGCACCTTAATGACAGGCGCTCCGTCATCCAAGGAGGGGCTTTTTGACAGCATAAAACCTTTGATAGAAAGCTCAGAATGTGTCAGGCAGGGTGGCTTTACAGCAGCTGCCTTGTGAACCTCCATGTCCAGAGGCAGTCTACCTCAGATTCCAAGCTACTGCAAAGGGGCCTCTGAATGTGAGCCAGCTAGGATTTAAGGAGTACCCAGCCCCACTCCCTAGCCCTCCCCCTTCCTTTCCCTGCGGCCAAGCACCGTTTCCTTGGAGGGGGGGGACGTTCCCAAGTGGCATTTTTGAGCTGCAAGTTTCCCCCTGAGGAATGGAAGCTCTTGGCTATTTCCTCTTTCGGATTAGCAATAACTCCGTATCTTTTTTTTTTTTCCTTTTTCTGCTTAAGAGCCAGGCAACATTTTACAAACTTTGCTAAACGCCACAAAGCAAATAGACAATTTTTAAAAAAGCAAAATATTTTCCAGAAACACAAACAAATTGAAAAAAGAAACATGCTTGTTTGGAGAAGAGTGTTCAGAAAAACAGATCCGGAGAAAGGTTTGCTGATTCTCTGGGGACGCTCCCCTCCCACCCCCACCCCCCCCGTCTCACTCAGCCTAGGAGGGGCAGGAGTCTGATGGGGGCTCAGGCATCAATTCTGCCCCCGTGGTAGACCAAGCTTTTGACCGGCAAGTCAGCAAAGGCCTGGCTTCCAAGAAGTGGAGCCCCCCCACCCAATTCTGCCTTGCAGCTCCAGTGGATTCGCCTCCCCCAGCCCACAGGTGCCCCCACCCCAGGAATCAGCTGCCCGCAGAGGCAGCCTAAGGGCCACAGAGAAGCCCACGGAGGCCTTGGGAAGGCAACACCAGCCTGGCCAGGAGGGAACCCCCAACTTCTGCCAAGTTCTCCCTGCTCAACAGGTGCCCCTGCAGGCTGACTCACCGAAGGGGAAGCAGCGCCCGTCAGAAACCCACGTGCCATGACGAGCTGGGCAGCTCCCAAGGGAGCCTCCTTGGGGAAGAGGGTGACCTCATTGGGTGACGGAAGAAGAGGGTTCTGGGCCCAGCTCTGGAAGGCCGGCGGAGATGGCAGAGATCCGGGGCTGGCAGGAAAGGCCTGGGCCTTGGGGGCTTCCTGGAGTAAGTCCACGGGCTCAGAGGGACCCCAGAGGCAGAGGAGGTGAGAAAGGCTGGGGGCACAAGCCCAAACACACACACGCGCACCCCAATTCTCTTCCAAGGCAGCCCGGCCAATGAGAACTGGGCTTTCCCGTCATCTGATGCCTCCCTTCTGGGCAGCCCATTGGCAGAAAATCCCGACACCCTCCGATCTCTTTAAAGGGGGCGGGGCTTCTGCAGAACCAGGTGGAACTGGATTTACCTGTCCTGCCTTGGCCACACCCCAAACCCACCGAGGGAGCTGCATCACCTGGAGTGAGTTCAGGTATTTTCCTCCCCTGTGCAGTTCTGGGCGGCAAACACAACCGACCGAAGGCCAAGGGGGAGTGTTGCGTTTGCACAGGTTGTGTGGAGAGAACTGGTCCTTGGCTCACTTACAGGAGCTGACAGCAGAAGGAAGGGGAAAGAGACCTGAACCCATTTCCCCTTCCTTGCAGGTTCACAGAATTCAACCACACCTTCTTTATACCGACAATTATCAAGGCTTGATCAGGATCTTTACTGAAGATTGCTCGGTGGCCAAATAAATTTCTGGCCCAGTCTCTGGGAATATCCAAGTGGGAGGGTGGAGCCCACCTTTCCCGAACCTTACAGATTTCGATCAGCCCGAGGGCGTGCGGGTCTCTCTTTCTTGGTCCGTTTGCACTCCTTTAGAGTCCACACAGGGACACCTCTCCGCATGGTTGGTGTCCTTTCTCCCTCCTTTTGTGTTCCTGCCTGGAATGCCCCCCTGGTCAGCCGCAGGTGTGTGCGTGCCTTTCCGCAAAAGCGCTTCTTGCAGATGGCGATTTAGCCAACAAAAACCGACCCCTAACCGTCTAAACTTTGCTTCTGGTTCAGAAGGCAAAATGCAAACAAATCTCTCTCCCAGCTCTACCCGGAGTCAAGTTCAGGCAGGCGGGCAACCCTGCCAGGCCACACCTGGGAAGTTTTGTTTACCTTCCCAGCATCGTCACGAAACCCAGCGCTCTATTTATGTTTCCTAAAAAGGATCCGGGTGGCCTCCTTTCTCCTCCTCTGTCCAACAGCCCTGCTGGGAACGGGCTTTCCAAGGCAGCCGCCGTTCCCCCCCCCACTTTGCGCCATCTAATTCCTCCTTCCTGGAATGCAGGCGGCCCAGCCGAGCGCTCCAGATTCCAGAGGAAATGAGGCCTCTGCCTCACCAGAGGGCACCAGCGTCCTTCTTCTGACTCACGCAAGGAAGCAGGCGGGCACCTGCTCTGGACTGGCACAAGGGTGGAGCTCAGAGGGGCCTGGATTCTGCCCCTGAGCCCACCCTAGGCACAACAATTCACCCTAAAGCCTTTCCTGATTTCCCCCCCAAGAGGAAACTCTCCCCGAAGTTGAAAGTTCTGCCTGGAGGCTGATGGGGATTCAGGAAAGGAGCCCCTGCCAAGGCCAGACCACCTGGGGCAGCCCCCGCTCTCCTCCAAAGCGGGTCCCAGACGGTGAGAGCAGGTAGAGCACCTGAGGCTCATAGACCGCTCGCTCCCCCTCCCCTGGTACATTGGAAAGGAGCGGGACACCAAATATCTACTATACAGAACAGTTCTCCTCCTCCTCCTCCTCCTCCTCCCCTCTTCTACAACCTCGCTGGAAACCCATAATGCAGGATCTTTGAATCCAGCCAAGCTTCTAGTCCTGTGGAAGGCTGGAGCACGAACAAGCACGGGGCAGGGGGACACGCCATTCCATTTCAACTTTGCAAATGCAGGGACTCCTATGTCCTATCCCTTGCCTGACTGTCTCCCATCCCTTTTCAATCTCAGGGGAAGCCAAGCTGTTTGTCCACTGAAACCTGGACAGCAAAACAAGCTGTGCCCCCCAAAGGACAGGACTCCAAGCCAAGGCGGTGGGTACCCCAGTGGCTGAAGCCGGATGGGAGCCACTCTCACCTGCCACCTTTTGTCCCTTCCCAGCTCTCCAAGTCGGGTCTTTCTGGCCTACCGCGCAGAGGCATCTGAGCCAAGATGCTGCCAATGGCCTAATTTATCTCGCTAATGAAGCCCTGTGACTCCAACATCTGTTTCTCCCCTGCAGCTGGGAGGGGAACGATTAAAAAATGATCAGATCTCTCAGCCTGTCACACACTTCCTCCCCTCCCTGCCCCTTGTCAAGTGGACCAGGCTGGGGCTGGCTTTGGAGAGCAAGGACAGGGGTGGTTCCTACCGGTTCTCCCCGGTTCGGGCGAAACGGTAGTAGTGGCAGCGAGAGGCTCCACCCAGACGTCATTATGGAGGCTCTGCGCATATGCAGAAGTGCCGTGCGTGAGTGAAGCAAGTGCGCAAATGCGCACGCTCCCAATTCTGAACCAGTAGTGAAAGTAAGTGGAACCCACTACTGAGCAAGGCCCATCTGGCTGGATCCTTGGACGGCGGGGAGATTTGTAGTTTGGGTCTCCCAGCTGGAAAGGAGAAAGGCCACTGGTGAACTTCAGGGAATCTCCTGCCTTCCATCCTGTTGCCTATTCTAAGACAGGAGGCATCCTGGCACTACTTGACCTGCAAGCTGGACTCCTGAAGACAGGTAAGATTCAGGCCAGGGCACCCCTGAGTCTCTCTGCTCCCCAAGCCTTGCGACTCAGTGTGTGCAAGATGACTTTGGAAGGGCCCCCAAGGGGGTCCCGGACAGCTCCACCTCTGCCGTTCGGCTGGCTCCCTCTGAGACCTTCTGCACAGGCTGCCTACGATCGCTGGGCGCAACCCTGCTCTGCTTTGATGGCAAAGGGGAAGGAGAAAGAAACCGGGTGAAGTCCCAAACTCTTCACTCAGTTGCCATGGATACTGTTTAATCATCAGAGATGAATGCTACTGGTTGCTGTGGCAACCCAAAGGCCCAGGAAGCATCCCGATGCAAGTGATGGTGAGGAGGCAGTCTGTGGGACTCCCTGCTTCAGGACAAAAGTGAGGGGGCTGGAAGGGCCTTACAAGTGAGGACATCTGCTCTGCCCACTGTTAGTTAGCCCAGCCTCTTCTTTTGGCTCCCAAAGAGAGCAGAACATCCAGAATACCTCTAAAAAAAAAAAAACCCAAAAACACAGAGTATATCAAGATACTCCAAACATTTAATCCGACTGGAGTTTTCTGAGGCCTGGCCACGGGGGAGGAGGGTCCTGCATTAAAAGCCATAAACTGTCCTGCCCCCCTCTTCCATTCTTACTGCAGCCAAATCTCCATAGCTCCATTTCTGCTATAGCATTACTTAAATACAGCGGGTCAGTCCAGATGCCCTCAGTGGTCCCCATCGTCCCCTTTTTTTTTTTCTGGCGAGGCCCAGCTGGAGGAGCTGCAGGGAGCACATAAAATGGGCCTCTTTCCTGCACTGTCCCAGAAGGGTAGAAATACAAGTGTTTGGTCTCCTCGGAGCCCCCTCTCCGCCCACCCCTCACCCCAGAATCCACGGGAGCCCCTGGCCGTTCAGAGGAGCCTGCCTCCCCTGGGCCTGCGCCGGCTCTCCCGAACACCAGCCGCCCAAAGCAATGCCCTGCCTTTTCTGACCGGCCTGTCCAGACAGAACAGCCTTCCTTATCTGCAAAGCCAGAAACTCCCAAAGAACAGCAGCAGCAGCAGAAGCAGCAACTCCAGAAACAAACACACCAGAGAGCCAAAAAGCACATCCTGCCAAATATTTATCCAGGAGGAAAAGCTGTTTTATTCTCTTCTTCTCCTCCTCCTCCTGCTGGCGGCATTTGGAAAGCACTGCGGGGCCCTTGCGACTAGAGAAGAAACAAACCGGCTTTGGAATTAACTCCCTTTCTGGGTTTGAAGGAGACAGCGAAACTTAAATTAGCCCGTCTAGTTCGGTTCCCGTAAGAGGCCAATTCCCCAAACTGCCAAAGTGAAGGCCTTCTCCAAGGGCCCCTTTCGAGAGATCTTGGACAGTTGCAGACGGACTTCAACACTGACCAGGGACAGCCTAAATACTCCAGCCCTGCTCTGGAGGCCAAAGGTCATCGGCCCAGCCTCTCCAGATTTGGGCGACCCAGAGCGGCATCTCCGCTGCAGTTCAGGGGTGGCTCAGTGGCTTTGTGGAAGGCCCACAAAGTGTGTGGCAGCCCTGGCTAAACAACGTGGCAGCTCGATCCCAGGAAAAGGCCACGAAAGTCAGGAGAGAAACGGGGCCAAGCTGGAAGAGAAAGAAAACGAAAAGCCTCCTTTCCCTTCACGGGGGCACTTGACTGGAAAGGGCACTTGGGGTCCTGGAAGGGAAGGAGCCGCAGCTCAGCTTATTTTTAACGCTGCATCTGGGTCAGCGGCCGCCTGGAGTCGAATGGGTGGAGGGTGGAGGGGAAGAGCAAGCAAGCAAGCAAGGAAGGAAAGAAGGATGGGGTAGGGGGAAAGGGAGAAGAGGAGAGGAGAGGAGAGGAGAGGAGAGGAGAGGAGAGAAGAGAAGAGAAGAGAAGAGAAGAGAAGAGAAGATGGGAGGCCACCACCACCGGCTGACTTAGAAAAGCCTCTTCAGGGCCCTCAAGGGCCCCTCACCAGCTACAAAGCCCCCAGGGCCAAACACGGAATGAAAGCCGGTCTCTCCTGCTGCTCTGGGATCCAGGCAGGTGCAGAAAACGCCACCTTTGCCCCCAAGCCGGAATCCTCCCTCCCTGCCCGGTCTCTCTCGCCACCCCCGGTGATCCCACTTCCTCCGGGGCCCCTCAGCGCCCCTCGCCCCCTCCTCAAACGCCGCCGCCTCAAGTCGGGGAGCGCCCTTCCTCGGCAAGCGGGGTCCGCCAAGGCCGCCTCCGCTCCAGCCCCGGGCTGAAGGGCTCCGGCCATCCGGGCTCTGCCCTCTGCGCGAGGACGCCGCCCGCCGGAGCGCCTGGCCAGGGGCCCCCCGGCCTCCCGCACCTGCCTGCCGCCGACGCCCCGAGCAGCCTCCTCCGCGCTTCCAGCCCTACAAGACCTCCCGGGCTTCCCGCCAGCCGCGCTTCGCCATCCCGCCGTTCTCGCCGGGAAAGTTCCCAGCGGCTCCTCCAACTTCGCCGCCGCCCCGGCCCGGCTTACCCCGGTGGAAGGGCCGGCTGCGACTCCGCGAACGGCTCCGCTGCCTCTGCAGCCGCGACCTCCGGAGCAGCCGGTAGTAGTACGAGGGTCTTCCGCCACTTTTCCGGCCGTTCATCGACATCTCCGCTCTGGGCGCCGCGGGGCTCAGGAGGAGGCGAAGGCAGCCCCGACCGCCAGGCCCCCAAGCGCCGCCCGCAGCCCTCCCGCCCCCCGGGAAGCTTTGCAGGGACTGGGAAAGGCAGGCGGGCGGGCGGCGGGGAAGAAGGGCGGGCGAGCGGGCGGGAGGAAAGAAGGCCCGGGCTGGATTCTGGCCGCGGCAGAAGGGCGCTGGGGAGGCAGCCTCCCCCCCCCCCCCGCAACCCTCCCAGGGGGACCCTCCCCCGCCTGCTTGGCCCTGGCCTGCTAGCAAGCTGCCCTGCCTCCTACGGCCATCAGCATCCCCCCAACAGGGCCACCTGGGATGCCCCGGCAGCTGCAACCTGTGGGCACCTCTCCAGCTTCCTGCCAGCCTTTGCCAGGAAAGAGGTGCCGCCTCTGAGGCCAGCCGGTCCCTTTTATTCCTTAGGTCACTTCCCCCCCCCCAAATGTGGCATGCAGGGGATGACCAAGAGGCCGACACCGCAAGACCTTTGCTGGACCAAGCTGGGCGGTGAAGCCCGCTGATGGCCAAGCTAGGTGCCTGGAGAAGCCCACAGGAGGGGCACAATGACAGCACCCTGTTTTCATTTTTCCTAAGGGAAGAGCAGAAGCTGCTTTAAGGTAGGCTGCTTCGCAACACGGAGGTTCACAGCATCGGCGGCAGCACTGAGAGAGGTGCCCCTCGAGAGGCAGGAGGAAACCCAGCTGCTACTGCTTGGGCACTGGCCTCGCCCGGCCGCCCTCTCTGAGGAGTCCATGCCAGGTTTTGAGCTGCGCTGAAAGAATCCCAAGAAACTTTCTTGAGGCTGGGGAGCCGGTTGGCGCATGGCTGTGTCCAGGTCAAGCCGTCCATCCTGGCTGGCAGCCGGAGAGGAGGCTGAGCTGGGCGGAAGCAGCTGCCCAAGGAGGGCCTGGCCAGGGAGCCCCAGCTGCTGGCACCCGAGTTAGAAAGGGTCTTGGGGGGGGAGGGGGAGGGAAAGTTCCTTCAAGAAACTTCAGCCTCCTAAATTGCAGCAGTGGCTGATGTGAAGAACCCTTCCTCCTAAGGCAGCAGCCCATAATAGTTCTTTCCCCACCCCATCCCCAGGCCTTCCATGGCACAGGGAGTGTGGTCTCTTGGGGGGGGGCAGCTCTACACTCCAGCCCAACCCCAGGATGATGACTGGGCAAGGGTCGTCCCCCCCCAAGTCTTATAGGGCTCGAATCCTTCCCAGCTTCCCTCTCAAAGCCGGGTTCAGGTTTGGGGGAGCCCTTTTAACGCAGCTGCTGTAAAAACCTTCATGGGGCAGAAGGAAAAAAAAAAGCTTGTTGCCTCTAAAGCTCCCCAGAAAGGCAACTTTGAAAAGCTGCTCTCACCCCAACACCTGCATCCCTCGGCCTCTTGGAACAGCAGCCCCCAGTTTTAAAAAGTAAGACTGCTACTTTTCAACCTTCTGAATCTGCTCTGGCATCCCTTGGAAGCAGTGCGCGACATTAAGGGGGGATTTCAGGGGGTGGAAATCGGCAGAGGGAGGGGGAAGCAAGCAGCAGAAGCTGCCCCGAGCTTGGAAAAATGAGAATTGGATCCAGACAGGGAGGGATGCAGAGGCCGCATCCTCTCCAGACCCCAAAACCTTTTCCTGCCAGCCTCCTTGAGGGGCCTCTGCAAGGCTGAAGAGGACCCGGCCAGGCAGACTTTTGGTCCTACCCGCTCTGCCCCACTGTGGGCAGTTGAGGAGGCTCAATCCGGAGTCTGTGGCTGTGAATGCCAGGCACCCCACAGCACCCCACAGGGGTGAAACTCGATCGGGATGCCCTCTCTGTCCAAGAGGGAAGAGCCAAGACGACCAACATGCTGAAGGGCTTCCGAAGCTCTTTGCCTTCCTTCCTGCCAGCCCCCTCCCCAAAACTGGCTCTCTGTAACTGCCTGGGCCCCCCAGCCCCCTCCCCCATTTCATCCTCATCTTACCCCCCCCCCAAACATGTTCTCTCAAGGATGCACAGCCCCGCTCTGAACGCTGGAAACAGCAGCATCTGGTACAAATATCCAGCGTGAACATTTCTTCCCCCCACCCAAAGACCGCACAACAGACCTGCCCCCACTGCCCCCCACCCACCCCCATTTTGATCTGGCATCCCATAAAAGAAAAAAAAAATCTCATCTGTGAGCAATTAGTCTCCTGGCAGAGGCCGGTTGCTGCTAGTATGAAAGGAAACACTTTAAGAAGGTTTGTTATGGCGGACTGGCCCAGACGGAGGAGGAGGAGGAGGAGGAGGAGGAGGAGGAGGAGGAGGAGGAGGAGTGGGGGGGGGGACCTGGATCCTCTGTTTCCCATCTGGACTGGGGCACAACTCTCCTTTTTACCTCCCTGAGTGAAAGCAGATGTCCCTCTTTACTGAGGGAAGCCCCCACCCCTTTTTCCAGATTTGTAAAAGAAGCCCTTTAAATAATACTTTGCACAGAATTTCGGTCCCCTCTACAAATGGGTTCCTTGGGGGCCGTAAGTCTTCCGTCTCCCCCCCCCCCCAGCAGCTCACTCTTTTTGCACCCTTGCTGGCTTGCTTTGAGCTCTGGAGCTCAGAGAGCAGCTGGGCTCCCACTCCCAAGCTGTGGGGTTGTTACCTGCTGAAGGCACCCCCTTCGTTGGCGGCTGCATTTGTGCCCGGGAGATCTGCAGCTGCATGCTTCAGCATGCTCCTCACTGAGGGCCCGGGCCTCGCGATGGCTCCCCTGGTTCAGAGGCAGCTGGTCAGCAAGAGGAGATCAGCTGTGGCATGGCCGCAAAAACCTGGCCATGTCCAAAGTCAACACGCCAATGGAGAAGGATGGGGTGAATGCAATTTTTCCCGTGTCACTTCTCCCTCGGAATGAGACCCCGTGCCAGGAAAAAATTCTCCCACCTCCTCCACCGGACACCCAGCCGGCGGCTGCCTCTTCTGCCCTCTGGAGGAACAACTGCACAACACAAACTGGATGCACACCAGGAAACCACAATCCTGTTTGTGAAGCAGGACAGGGCAGAGAGAGAGAGAGAGAGAGAGAGAGAGAGAGAGAGAGAGAGAGAGAGAGAGAGAGAGAGGGAAAAGCAGAATGCAAAGGAGGAGCAGCCGGGACTCTCAAGGCTGCTCATGGAACCCCCACTCCTCCGACTCCCCCCCCCCCAATAACTCTGGAGGAAAGCATCCAGCCCATGGCTTGTTCGTTGGCACATGTGTGTGTTTGTGTTCTTGTTTGGAGAGCTGCAAAAGCCTTGCGAGGATCCCAGGCTGAACTGCCTGCCTGCCTGCCCCTCTGTGCAGACCCTCAATCATCCGGGGGGGGGCAGGGCCTCAGGCAGCCCCTCCCCCCCTGGCACCAGGAGGCCTCTGCACTCTTGGCAGGAGAGGGGCAGGAGGACTGAGGCAGCTGTGCCGCTGATGCTGGAGTGGGCCCCTCTGCTCTGGGACCTCAGCCAACTGAAGGGAGCCATCGGATACCTGCGCCTGGCACCGTCCCATCCGGCTGGGTCCCGGCCCACCTGACATCCCAGTGCCCTGCCTCAGGGTTGCTGCCCCCTGCTCCAACTGCCCCCTGGCATGTGCCTCACTTGCAGCCCCCAAGGACAGCGAGGGGGACCGGTGAGGGGCTCGGAGATTATTGGAGGGGGGCATTGAAGACAGCTGGACGGGGAGGGGGAAGCTTCTGGCTCCCGGCCAGCAGACAATGCCATTCTGACTCCAACTTCAACTCCTACCCTCAAAACGAGGCTATAGAGCACTGCACACCAGAACGACGAGACACAAGGACAGTTTTTTCCCGAACGCCATCACTCTGCTCAACAAATAATCCCCTCAACACTGTCAAACTATTCACTAAGTCTGCACTACTATTAATCTTCTCATCGTTCCTATCACCCATCTCCTCCCACTTATGACTGTATGACTGTAATCTTGTTGCTGGTATCCTTACGATTTATATTGATATTGTTTCCTGATTGCTTATTTGTACCCTATGACATCAAATGTTGTACCTTATGATTCTTAACGAATGCATCTTTGCTTTTATGTACACCGAGAGCATATGCACCAAAGACAAATTCCTTCTGTGTCCAATCACACTTGGCCAATAAAAAATTTCTATTCTATTCCATTCCATTCCATTCCATTCTAGCCCACTCCCCTCCCCTCCAGGGGGTTTGGAGATGGGGTCCAGAGCAGCACCCTCTGTGGATGAATGGATCGCCCTGGTGCCCACTCCCCATTTTGCCTGATTGCTCTCCATGCTGGAATTGCTCTCGTGAATTTCCAAGGGTTTAATAAACAGCATGAACTTCAGGCAATTAATTAAGGGAATTAAAATTCAGGCAAAGACGGAAAGAATGGCTCTGTCATGTCTAACAAGGTCACGCTCAGCAGTTAGCAGGTGCCTCTTGGCCTCCAAAGGGGAGCCTGTCGGAGGGTCATCCAGATGCGACCCTCCCCATTTCAGAGGGCTTCTCCTCAAGCTCCCCAAAGTCAAAGCAATGTTAGCAAGGACCCTAACATTGGGCAGAGAAAGAGGCACCATAGGACTCTTAGGTGGATACAGAGTCCAATCTTAAAGGGGTTTAAGGAATTCTAGAACCTACAGGCACGTTTCCAGAGGTAGACTGCCTCTGAATGTGGAGGTTCCACAAAGAAAGCAGGAACTCAAGGAAAGTTTGGAAGCGGAGTAGAATTGGAGGCGGAAAGGTGCCTGCTCTTGGGCGGTGGGGGGAGAGAAATGTTGGTGGGTGGGCATTAGATTTGTCCCAGCAGGTTTATCGGCAAGCCGCCTGAGGGAGGGTCTGCGTTTGCCCCCAAGGCTTTCAGGCCGCCATTGGCCAAACACCAATAAACTTGTTTTACACAGTGAATAAGCAACTCTGGCAGGCGATAAATCGCAAAAGTAATGTTACACGCGGGGTTTTTTTTCACTGTCTGCAGAGTCACACTTTACCGCTTGAGCATTTGTGCAAAACAAGCCCAGCTTTCATTGCTAATAAAACATGGCATTAATTATGCGGCAGAAGAAATGGGAATATCTTGAAATGGCAACCTGCCAACTCTTCCCCCCACCCCCGCTCCCCCATTTGTTCATTCACAGATTTCTTTGTCTTAACAGCGGCAGAGAGAGACATGTTTTCAGGATGCAGCCAATATCTGAAATATTATTCCAAGAAAGAAAGAACGAAAGAAAGGGGGAGAGAGAGAGAAAGAAAGAAAGGGGAAGAGGGAGAAAGAAAGAGTGAGAGAGAGAGAGAAAGAAAAAGAGGGAGAGAGAGAGAGAAAGAGAGGAAAGGGAAGAGAGAAAGAAAGAGAGAGAGAAAGAAAGAAAGAAAAAGAAAGAGTGCTATTATTATTTGCAGATGCATTAAGTGTTCCCAATAGAGAGCAGAACTAAAAATATGAAACTGAGGTCTGTTTTGTTTTTAAAGCGGTTTCAAAGTCAAAGCTTCCCTCCCACCCCCGACTTTAATTAGGCATGCCAGGCACAGATCTGATGTAATTTTGAATGGAGTGACAGAACCATCGAATGACTTGCACCCCAGAGGCCGGTGCCAACGGAAGACACCCCCGTCTTAATGGCAACGGGGTTTGCCCCGTTCACTGAATTTCACCTGGGAGGTGCAGGTTTGATTCTGCAGAAGGCAGTAACTAGGGCTACCTGCCGAAATGGAGAAAGGGTGCAGAATTAGCCATGCGGTTTGGAGACATGCCATCTGCAGATAATAGTTTTATCTCCGTGAATCCTTGGGATCAGTGCTGATCCTATGCAGATCTAGCCAGGACTTCAAGGGAATTTACAACAAGGTAAGAGATAGTGACCAACTGGGAAAGAGAGAAATCTAGAGGGGAAGGGCTGGAAAGTGGAGCCCCCTTACTCTTCAGAGGGGCCTGCCGGAGACCTCTTTTCCTCTCCCTCTACCTCTAAGCCCCCTAGTCCTGTCTGGCTACCCAGCGTGGTCCTTGGGTCTTGCTGCGTTTTGCGTCAAAGGTCTACAGAAAAAGATGCATCGGAGGGGATCCAAATACTTGTCCCAAGCGGTTCCAGATTGCGGCCATCGGATACTCAGAGGTAGACTGCTCTTGATATCAAGGCTCATTTGATTTGGCTTTTGGTGAGCCGGTTTAAGCCTCCTTCATCTACCAGGCATTGTCTGGGGGCTTTGCCAAGTTCGGGGCATTTATTTATTCTCGGCCTGTGCTGGTCGCTGGCTGCCCTAAAGCCACCTGGAAGTGGGAGCCCTTCCTTCACTGTAAAGAGGGGTCTGCGGGGCGGGGGGGGGGGGGTTGGAAAGACCAAGAAAAAAAAGGGATGAACTTAGAAGATAGGAAAATAGGGTCGGAAGGGAACTTGGAGGTCTTCTAGCCCAGCCCGAGCAAGAGGCCCTGTACCATTAGAGCTTCTTTTCATTCTGTTGAAAAGCTAACAGGCTGGTCAGGGTCACCTCTGCACGCCCACATTGGGGGCTTGGGTCCAGCCAGACCCCCTGGCAGCTCTTTAGTTCGTCCTCCTTGGATTAGCCTGGAAGGTCACCGCTCAAGACTCAGAAGAGGGTGAAGAATTCATCCGCAGAGGAGATGGACTGGAAGGGGAGGGAGGCGCATTCCTCGTGGATCAGATAACCCCAAGGGAGCTGCGAAGGGAAAGCCGGCTGCAGCCGAGGCAGATGAGGTTAGGGGGGCAGAGAACCAAGGGGGCCCCCAGCCAGACCCCTGCCACTGGGACCAATGAGCAGGGACCCTCCGGGGGCCCCCTTCCTTCCTTCCTTCCTTCCTTCCTTCCTTCCTTCCTTCCTTCCTTCCTTCCCCTCCCTCCCTCCCTCCCTCCAGAAAAATCAAAGCCTGAATATCGCTTACAGTAACCACCAAACTTTAGATGTTTTTAAACGGGACAAAATCTGAAGGAAGGAGGACTAAGGGCCCTCCAGACTCTTTTCCCAGCCTTTTCTTGTTGGGGAGAGAAGAACTGGAAGGAAAAAAAGGAAAGGCAGAGAGAGAGGAGAGGCGGAAGGAAAGGTGTGCAACGTGTGTATGCGGGGGTCTCCCACACCTTCTGCTGGCTCTTTTAAAAGAGAAATTGAGGGGGGCCTCAATGCTGCAGAATCTTCTTTAAGAGCAGCGTGTTTGCATGCGCTAAGATGTGCATGCGTGTATATGTGTGTGTGCGCACACACATGTATCCATGGGCCCTTCAGCAGCTGCAAATTTCTTTTCACACAACCTGTGCTTGTTGCCAGCAGCTGAGTTTTCATTCAGGGCTCATGCTGTGTGCTTGCCATCAAACCAACTGGGAGGGGGAGGGGGACAGCTGTTTGGGGAGAGGAGGGAGGGAAGGAAGGAAGGTGCCCACAGTTGTGCCAGGCTGCCGAGTGGGGGCAGGGGAGGAGGAGGAAGCCGAGGACTCCTCAGGTGCCCCGAGAAATTACAAGATTCAGAACCGGGGTTAGGGCTTTGGAGACAAAAGCCTCCAAGAAATGGCAGCCTCATTTCGGCCCCCAGGGACCCCCAGGGACTTTCTCCAAGAAGCTTTTGACTGTCAGGGAGGAGAGGGGGGGCTCACAGGGGGCCTGGGGGGGAGACCACAGGGGATGCAGCCAAATGTCAAATGGGACAGGAGAGCCAGCTGGCAGCAGAGGGCAAAGAGTGAGGGGCCGCCGGTGTTCTTGGCACCGGATTCTGCTGGGCACATGACCCAGGATGACCCTCCAGAGCAAAAGAGCCCCCTCAATGCACCTTGACTCACAGGAGTCCCCCAAATTCCCCCACACCCACTTAGGGGCCTGGGATGGCTTGCTCTGCTATGTAGATTCAGCTTATGGTTTGCTCTCTTGCATCAACCCAGTAAATGGGTGGATTCAGCCCCCCCAGTTAAAGAGGGACGTGCAAATCCAGCTTGTCAGCTTCAGCATCTCTCCCCCCCACCACCACCACCACACACACAGACACCGCAAGTTTCTGGGCCCAGATGGATCTGCCTAAAATAGAAGGCTGGAAGACCACGTAAAGCTGGACAGATGAGACCCGGGTCTGCAAAAGGCATTTTCTCCCCAGCCTTTTGGTTCTCAGCCGAGATGGCAACGGCTCCTGCCTGCCTTCCTCCCACACCCAGCTTCCCTTGCCAATCTCCCCCCACCTTCGCTCTCCAGCTCGACGCCATTTCCCCCTGCAGCCATGGGGCTCGTCTTGCTTCCTTCCTTCCAGCGGCCCACCGTTTACCAGCCCCCCCCCCCAGCCCTTCCCCTTTGGCAGGAGCCCTGGGGAAGAATCCGGGACATGGCAGCCCCTCCAGCCCAGCCTTCTGGCAAAAGGAAACTCCTCTCCCCCCCCATTATGGAGGGTGGCAGCTTGCAAATCATACAGGCCTTTTCCCAAATTCCCCCAATCTCTGTGGGTCGGAAAGACGATCCTGTCAGCTGCTACCAATCCAGGACTTCCCTTGTTCTCTCTTGCAATTTCAACTCCAGATTTCTTGTCCCGCCTTCAGGGAAGAAGCCTCCCTCCCTCCCTCCTACAGGCTGAACTTCCCAAGGTCTCCAAACTTTCCTCCTCTCCATGGCAATCAGTCACCTCCTCTAATGAAGCCTGCGGTTCAAGGGCAGTCTACCTGGGAGGAGAGGATGAAGTCAGTCCAGGCTGTTGCTGGCTCACCCCCAGCTGACCAGAGAGCTCCCTCTCCCTTCCTTTCATCCATGCTCACCAAACCTTCACAGCCAAAGTCCACTCCTAGCAATGTACAGCAGGGTTCCCTTTTGGCCCTCTGGGTGCCATTCTCAAACGCCACGCAGGGTCCCTCCCTCCCTCCCTCCCAATTGGCCATCCTGGCACATCTCTGCCACTCTCACAAAGCTCATCTCTACCCCAAAGCCTATCTTACGAGATGAACGTGTGCCACAGATCCACCTGTGAAAATGAAGCGTTCTTCATTCAAGGGCCACAAGGATTATGGAGGGGAAACCAGGGTGAGCCAAAGGCAATCCCTGCGTGCAAAAGATACATAGGAAACTGGGTGGTTCCCACCAGCCACCAGCAAGGGAAGGCTCCTGATCCCGAGGGGATCCTGAGCAGCAATCCGGATCCGCAGCCATCAGGGCCATCGCCGGCTCGGCTGGGAAGGACCGAAAGACAAGATGCATTGAAGAATCTGTGGCTGGTCCACGTCATGTGCGTTGAAATAATATGCTTAAAATGTCTGCGTCGTTTTTGCATTTGTTACAAAAGATGTAAGAAAACCCATTTTTATATACATTTCCATCAAATACGCAGCATTCTCCAATGTACAGACCTCCAAGGGAAGGGAGGGAGGGAGGGAGGGAGGGAGGGAGGAAGGAAGGAAGGAAGGAGATCTGAAGGGGAGCATCTTTTGAAAGACCATCCCTTCCATTTATAACCTTATGATTGCGCTAAGTTCTCAGCATTGCACAAAGATATTTTCTGCCTCCTGAAGAGCTCCCAATCGGGCCCTCTCAAGGCCACATCCTTGCTCATAACAAACTCCACAGAAGTGAACGCCTCTTTTAGTGCTGGACATAAAGGCATCAGTCCTTGGCTGAGTTACTCAACCTGGCCCCCAGGATACTGGCCCCAGACGAGGCCCCTAACCCCACGCACCCTGAGGTCAAAGGCGCTTGGCCTGTCCCTTTCCAAGCCAGCCCCCAACAAAGCCCAGGCTGGAGGGCTCAGCAGCTTGTTCCCCACCCCCAAAACGCAAAGGGGAAATCCCATCCAGGTAGGAGGGACCCTTAAGGTCGGAGCCCCTTACCCCGAGAACTCTCCTCTTGGTCGGATGGGTGGTGCGGCTCCATGGCTTCTAGGAAGGCAGCTGCCAGCCGGGGAGGGTGGAGGGAGCCTCAGCAGTCCAAAGCAGACTCCTCTCCGGTGCTCATCCTCGCAGCCGCCAGATTTACGAGCTCCGGCCAGCTCCGTAAGGGAACCCGTCTCTTCCTTGGCATGGCACAGCCGGGCAGCTCTCCTGGTCTGACAGGTGACCTTTGGGTCTGGCTGGCCCTTGTCCAGCCCTGAGGCCGGAGAGGCATCTCTGGCCCTCCCTGCCCCAAGTCCTACCCTCTTCCCAGGAATGGGAAGAAAGTGGCAAGGCTGCCCAGGAGCAGAGCTGCCAGGAGGGCCGAAGAGGGGGAGGGCAAAGCAGGAGGGTGGGCCAAGGCAACCTCCAAACCCCCTTCTTGCACGACACAAAAGCCGACGGAGGATTTGGCCTCGACCAAGAAGAGCCCCAGAGTCTCGGGGGCTGGGAGAAGACCTCTGCTGCCTCTCGCCTTTCGGGATGCCAGAGCCCCCTCCTCCGCCTCAGAAGGTCTGCAACGACCAATGTCCCGCAGCAAATCTGTCCACCAGCAGGCCGGGAAGGAGCTGAGCTTCCCACACTCCCAGCCGGCGAAGCCTCAGTCACTCTGCGCCTCCTTCCTGCAGCTCCGTCTCCGGCTTGGGCTCCTTTAGCAAGCTCCCTTGTTGTCGCTACTCTGTGGCGGTGGCGGCTGCTGCTGGCAGCGTGGGCTTCAGAGCTGCCCAGCCCTTGCTAGAAGCTGCGCACGTTGCCGCCTGCTCTTGGCACCCGGATGGCTGTGGGACCGAACAGCCAGCCCCATCCCACCTCTTTGGGAGCGGCGGAGGAAGAGGCCGGCCTCTGGGCTCTCTCTGCCCCAGTGGAGGGTCCAGCTTTACAGAGGGACACAGGAGGATCTGCGGGGGCCGCACAGAGCGAGGCCACTCAGGGGAGGGCAAAGAGTGGGGGCCCTCGCAGCCACGTGGCCCAGTTTGCGGGTTTTGGAACAAAAACTGGAAATGGAGACTCGGCTTGTCTCTCTCTCTCTCTTCTTCACTGACCGGATATTCCACAAAGCTGCTAAACAAGCTTCTGTCAAAGGCCTCCCTGGGGAGGCCAATCCCACACAAGTTGGCTTCCCATCAAGCCACGATTGGCACGAGGAGGGGTTTGCTGGGCAAGACTCGGCCCAGGCTTTGCAGATCAGTGTCTGGGTTGCCAACCATTTCCTTCAAGCATGAGAAGCTGCAAGCTGTCGTCCGAGGAAGGCAGTCTGGGCATCTCTCCTCCTTTGAAAGATGGGGAGCCCTTCCGGAATTCCGAGAGCTGGAGCAGAACTTCCCAGTTCACAGCAGTCTACTTTGGTGGATGGATGCCCCCCAAGTGCTGGTGCCCAGTTTTCTAGCAGCTCCGGATGCCTGGCGGGACGAGGGAGCTTCTGCCCACCCATACAGGAGAGAGAAAGAGAGTGGAGGTCAGCCAGGCAGCGGCTTCGTCCAGGCGGCCTGAGTGGGATAAACTGGCTGTGTCTTTGGCTCTGGCGGATAAAGAGAGCCGCTCGTGCCCCTTCCACGTGGCAGCGATGGCCTGCTGGGGGCAGAGGAAGCCGTTAGAAGCAGGAAAGGAAATTAACTGGGAGGCTGCAGAGATGCATCTGAGCAGCAGGGAAGGGCAGGGAAGGCCCTCAGCCACTGGCCTGGTGCTAAAACCCTCCCAGCTGGCCCCTCAGCAAATCCCGGGCCTCCGTGGAGCCTCCATCCCTCCACCTCTCGCCCCCTGCCCTGTTGGCACAGGGCCCCCCTTGCCTGCCGTGGCCTGGCCTCGCCCCCTTCAGTCTTCTCAAGTCAAATGAGAGCCGGTTGGGGCACCTCCTCTGGCCCCACGGATGTCTCCCCGAGGGCCCCCTTCTCTGCCAAGGCTTGAGAGCTCCTCCCTTGAGAATGGGGGTCCTCTTTTTCTGCCTTCTCCTCCTCTTCCTCCTTCTCTCTCTGGGGGCTGCTGCTGCGATTGAGGGTTGCCCAGGGCAGGGCGGGGTGCCAATGTTTCCTTCTCCCTCACGGCCTCCCTGAGCAGTGGAAGGTTCTGAAGTGGAAGTGGGGGGGGCATATCCTGGGAAAGGCTGAGAAGCCCCCCCACCCCCAAGGCCTTCCGCTTGCAGGAGGCAAAGCCCTCCGTGCGCAGGTTGCTTAGCAATGCTGTGTGGGAAGAGTTTGGCTCGCTGGAGGGTTGCGGAAAAGGCAATGCTTAATGTTGGCAGTACTGCCCACCCCCACCCCCCCCTCAGCAGTGGGATAAAGGGGCAGTGGGGCAGCAGAAGAGGCGGCTTTGGAGGAGGGGGACGAGGGGGGAGGAGGAGGTGGTTTCCCATGCTGGCATTTGGCCAAACCCCCGACGGCCCCCCTCCCTCCGCCGCCTGCCCAAGGCTGCTGTGCCTGTCATCTGGCACAATCCGGCCTTTGTCCCTCGGCCAGCCCGTCTCAGGATGCAGGAAAAGACGCTTCTCTGGCCTCAGAGATGGAGTCAGGTTCAGCACTCACCAAGGAGGAGCGTGGAAGGCAGGCCCACCGGCCAGAGGCAAGCGGTGGAGCCAGGGAAGGGAGGCAGCAGCAGAGGGGGCAGAACGGAGGGCAGCCAACAGCCCAGCCTGAGCTCCCTGCAGGGACCCGAATCCTCCTGCGCTTACGTTCAGGTGATGGCCCACCTTTTAACGCCTGGAGAGCAGGAGAAAAACCTGGCCGCATTTTCCATCTTGGAAGTCCCACCCAGTCTGTCCCTGAGGAAGTGGTGCGTTGGCCCCAGCCAAGCGCTGACCCTTCCAAAGGTAGACTGCTGCCGTTTGGCAGGCTCTCTCTCTCCAAGGTGAGTTTTGGCTGGCTTGCATCTGTCCATGAAAGGGGTCTGAGCGCCCTCTGCTGGGGGGCCAGCATGGACAAGCATCTCGCCAAAGACTGAAAGGGATGCTGCATCTAAGACTTGGTTTCCAGTCAGACAAATCCAAGGGTCTCCTCCCTCTCCTCCTCCTCCTCCCCCTTGCTTTTCCCTGAGTGCAACGTTTTGGAAACATCCACCTTAAAACCAGGTGTTCATTATTGTTTGTTAGTTATCAGAACAAACAATAATGAAATCCAAGTTGGGAGAAGTCTACTTTTCCACCGACCACTAGGGGGCACAGCCGAAGCGGAATTGGGCTCACGCCTCTCTTCCCCCCCCCCCAAAGCCCCACTGGATTTTGGCTTTCATTAGCCACTCGAAGAGACCGGAAAGGTGGAATTTACAGGCGACTGTTACATATAAGCTAGGTTGACAAAATCAGAAAGGAGGAGGTGATAAGCCGCCTGGGAAAAACCAAGGGAAATCATCCAATCCTCACCATTAAAAAGTGAAAGTTAGAATATTTGGGACATGGGATGCCGGAAAAATACGGCATCCTTCGCTTAACCCTCCAAGGAAAGATGGAAGGCAAAGGAGGTCCAGGCGGAAGAAGAACATCGTGGCTTCAAAATCTAAGGGACCGGTTTGGGCAAAACTCAGCAGCACTTTTTTGTGCGGCTGTTGATAAAAATAGGATGGCCAACATGATTGCCAACGTCTGATGACGGACACGGCACAAGAGGAAGAAGAATCCCTGAAATACAACAGTTCAAGCAAGCAGAGAGTTCAACAATCTTGGGGTTTTTTTGGAGATGAGATTTTTCTCAAGATGAGAACCTCCCCAGAACCCAAGGAGAGAGACATGAATAGATTAACATTGAGGATAAAAGATAAAGAGGAGTCGATGTATTTCAGGACATGGGATAAATTTTACGAGTGGATAGAAAGGAAATACGAATAAGGGTATGGAGTTAAAATAAATAGAGAAAAGGTAAAAGGAGAAAGAGGGGGTAAAAGGGAAAAAGTGAGTATTATAAAAATGTACACAAATGATGAAATAGAAATAAATACTAATCAAATAAGAAATTGAAATGAGAATAGAGATAAATAGAAAATCGGGGAAGGAGTAGAGAGAGAGGAAGGGAGAAGAGAGGAGAGAGGAGAGGGAGAGAGAGATGAAAGGGAAAAGGAGAGGAAGAAAAGGGAGGGGAAAGAGGAGTAGGAGAGAAGTTTAGAAGGGGGAAGAAGAGAGGAGTGGGGGAAGAGAAGGGGAAGTAGGAAAGAGGAGAGGAAGAACAAAGAAAGGAGGAGGAGATAGAGGAAGGAAGAGAAGGGGAGGAGGAGAAGAAAAAAGGTTGTGGCAAAATAAAGAAGGGTAAATGGCAAAAGAGCAGCCCCAAATAAGTAAAAATTAAAAATGAAAGTTAAAAGATAAGATGAATGAAAAATGGTGGATAAATGACTGTACATGTAAATATGTTTATGAGAAACAAAAATAAAAACTTTCTTGAGAAAAAAAAAGAAAGCAAGGAGAGGCAAGAACTTACTCACAGTCGGTCTGTAAGTAATGTGTTTGGCCGTTGCACCCAACTTCGGTTGGTTGAGCACATCGCCCAACAATAGCACTTTTGATCCCCCGAGGGGAGGGTCTCGCGATGACGCACGGGGGCCCACAACAACCTCCACCCTGACCTTTCAGAGTCGTTTTGTGAGTTTTTCTGCCTCTCCCAAATCTCAGCTACCAAAACAAAACCTTTCTATGCAAACGGGACAGTCTGAACACACCCAGGTCGGTTACCTGTCAGGTTTCCTTTGGCAATTGTTTTGGGCTCTGGAGACACTCAGAAGGTGGCGGGCAAGAATGCCGGGAGCAGAGACAATGGGTTCCTGTCAAGCGGGAGGGCTTCACTTGGCCTCACCTGGTGCTCAGGTAGCAGGCTGGGAAGTGAAGAGGGCAGAGAGCTGAACTCTGGAGATGGAGGGCCGGGAACCAAGAGCACTGGGGTAGGCCGAAGGGCAGGGCAGCCCATCTCCGCCCACTCCAGGGGCCTGGATAACAGCCCTACAAGTGGGCAGCGTCTTGCTTATCTGGGGCTCAAAGACCCTTCTTGTCCCTCAGATCCTCCGCCTGAGCCACTCCAGTAACCACCTGCCAATCAGACGCCTCCCAAAAGCTCTCCAAGTTGGCTTTGGCCTGGCTGGCGGCCTTGCCCTCCCCAGAGCCTGGCGCTCTCAGCTTGGCTGCTTCAGAACATGGAAGCTCCACGCCTCATGGCCGCTGCTCCTGGGGGTGCAGAGCCCCAAGCACTGAGGGCTGCTTCCTGCAAAGCAGCTCCGAGAAGTCCCAGGCGCAGCTCTTCCCTCCTGGGTCGCTTTGTGGAAGGCCAGAAGAGCAGAAGGGGAGGAAAAGTGGACACCTGCTTTTAAAACCACCATCAAGTAAAGAACAGATAACGGCTGGAACAACTTCCCAATTCCTCATGTGATGCGCCTGGATAGTTTTTCCTCCTGGAGTTTGGGAGGAAGATGGGCAAAGTTTCAAGAATGATTTGGTCCCTGTTACCACGGTGGGTTCTCACTAGATGAGCCCTTGCGCAGGTGTGTCTAGAGCGGAGGGCTTGGGGTATACTGCTTTCACCCAGGGAGGTTCGTTGCCTCCTCAGGATAAAAACACAGGACTGACCCGTGGTTTTATTGAGGAACATTAGGCAAGCATGGGAAAAAAAACTCATAGCTTGATTGTGGCTTGGTCCCCCTGCAGCTGCTTCAGGTCAGGCTTCCTGCATAAAACGAAGCGTCTTTGTGATCTTAAAAGCGAGGGGCTTCCCTCGCAAGGAGAAAACGCAGAGGCCCTTCTGATGTGCCGGTTTCATTTATTTCTTTATTTATTGCAACTTGCAAGGGAGTTTGGTGTTTCCTCCTCCCTTCAACCAGAGCTGTGAGTCTCACAGATATCACAAGCTCCATCCTTCCCCATGGGCCAAATTGCCTGCTCAGCCAGGAGAGGAACATCTGAGCCACCTCCTCCATCTCCTCCTCCTCCCACCGGAGGGAATGCCAGCCTCTTAAATCACCCTCAGGATGCCAGCCTGAAGGTGCTGCTGAGCCGGGGCTAATGACTGGCAGGTGGGAGAGCGAGAGAGAAGCACCCACCCACAGCCCAGAGAGCCTTTCCTGCTCCTGGGCAGAAAAAGCCAGATGTGGCCTGGGTCCAGCGGTGTCCGGCGTCTGTTCAGCTTGGGACGAAGACCATTAAGTGGGGCCGGCTCTTCCAAAGGACCAGGGTGCTGCCCCAGATGCTGCCCGACAAGGTTTGCTCCCGTTCTTTCTTCCCCTGCCGGTTGGGATCCCAAACCAGAGACCTGGTGTGCCAAGGAAGCTCTCTCTCTCTCTCTCTCTTTCTCCTGCTTCTTTCTTCTCTGCACGGACATATGGCAAGCTGCTTTTAAGTCACCAGGCCGTTCCCATCCCTTTGCTCTGTGGGGCAACTGAGTGCTTGTGAAAGGTGACCCCCGCCCAGCGCATTCTCTCTTGCACACATATGTATCCATGCACATGCTCACCCCTTCTTGGGCCACCCCCCCTCTACCCCCCCTGCTCTCGGGGGCTGATATTTTGACTCTGCCTCAACCATCTGGGAATGTCGTTAGAGGCTGGGGTTCAACAGACGTGCCCAAAATCTTCAGCTGGGCCCGGGAGCAGTTTTAACATCCTTCTGGATAAAATAGGCATTTAGCTGGAGAAAGTCAAGTGGAGGGGTTGAGAGAATGTGATTTGATGTAGAGAGATCCGGATATGGATATGAAGTGGCGGGAAAGTGTGTTTTCCTCCTTTTAGCCGATGCGTTGATGTGCCACGATGGAGCCTTCTTGGGGGGTCGCTTTTGTTGAGGTTGAAGGTGGGGGGGGACGTCTCTTCTCCGAGCTTTGTCTCTGTCCCACTCAACACGCTTACGTACATTGGTTTAAAGCGGCTAAGCAAAGGATTGAGCCTCAAGGTGGAGTTTGAGGCTGTCGAGGCAGTGATTTTCCTCCCACAGGGGAGAGAGTGCGTGGGTGCACGGGCCTCCTTTCTCCAACTTTCTCCCTTCCTTCTTTCCTTCCTCCCTGCCAGAGTCCTGTGTGCAAGCAGCTGGCCACTCCTTCGTGACTCTGCAAGCTCCAAGAAATAACAAAATGTTCTTTTCAAATACAGGGGTTCAAGCAAGGTGGGGAGAGGGAAAGTGGCCACAGCAAAGGCCGAAAATGGAAAGCCGAAGTGGGCAGGGGAAGGACTGGGCCCTTTTCTTCCCAAGGGCTGTTTTCCTTTCAGGGAAAGAAGAGCAGGCAGGCAGGGAGGGAAGAGGGGTGCAGAGCTTGGGGGGCGGTCTTCACATTGGAGGATGAAGCAGCACCGGAAGACTATGCTGGAGGCACCTACGCCTTGCGCCCCTTTGCATGGAAGTAATAATTCCAGCTGCCCAATATTTGCAATTGGGCTTCGATCCTTCTATTCAGGGCTGATGAGAGCAGAGTTAGTGAGCCCCCCTCCCCCTCTGGCCGCTCAAAATCAACTGGACCTCTCCCTGCTCTGCTGATCTTTGGACCATCTGCATTTTTGGCAAGTGGGGGGGAACGTTTCCCTCCTCCAGAAGGCCCTCGGTCCTGCAAAAAGCAGCCTGGCCCTTGGATGGAGAAGGCAGGATGAGGTCAAAGCGGCCTTCTAAGGAAGGAGGTGGCTGGCTGGCTGCCTGGGAACCAGGCTGGCTCTTCCTGCCAAAGACGGGGAGCCTTCCAGCTACCACAATGTGCGCCTAATTGGAGCAAAGAGCAAAGGAAGGACAGTGAAGCCTCAGCCTGATTGGGCTCCTTCTCCCTGGAGACTCGGCCAAAGCCTCAGAGGCGGTTCCAGCCGAGGGCCTGGAGCCTGGGAACCGAAAGGTGACCTCCTGGGGGGAACGTGCCCTGAGAGAAGCCCAAAGCCTCCAGGCCCTCCCCGACTCCCCACTCAAAGGAAGAACCTAGAAGATCAGGCTTCCCACCGCAGCTCTCTGGGGTGGCTCACAGGTAGCCAGAAAGCTCTGCCGGCAGGAAAGGAAAGGAAGGCTCTCTTGTCCAGCAGCCAAGACTCACACGGTTCTTTTGGAGGCCGCTCCCTCTCGCCCCGAAGTCTCCCTGGCAGGTTTAAGAGGTGCTTTTGGCAGCTGCCAGAAGCCCCCACCTCTCCAGGCATAAAGGTGTGGGCTCACCTGTGCCATTCTCTGCAGCCAGGAGTGTCCTGGGCTTTCAAAGGCTGAAGGGGCCTTTGTTTCCCTGCCACCTCAGCCTCTCCTGGAAGGCTGACCCTCCAAGTATGCTTTCAGCTCTGGGGAGGCCCTCAGAAGCACACCTGCGCATAGGGGGCCAAGCAGACCTCCCACTCCCAATCCTTTCCCAGGATCGAAAGGGACTCCGAGTCCCCAAAGCCAATTCGCTCCTTAAAGTGGTCGTGCCACCAAATTTTCTTTGAATAAGAAATGCACTTTCTTTTTTTTGACATTGTGCAAAAGGAGGAAGGACTAACCAAGGCCGGGGCTATAGAATGTAATAATAATAATAATAATAATAATAATAATAATAATAATAATAATAGTAGTAGTAGTAGTAGTAATAATACCGCCTCTGCAATGAGAAAGATGAGACAGTCGACCACCTGATCAGTGGGTGCAGCAAAATTTCACAAACTGACTACCGACAACGCCATGACCGTGTTGCTAAGATCATTCACTGGAAATTGTGCCAGAAGTTTGGATTTGAGTACAGCAAAAACCACTGGGAACATCAGGTTGAGAAAGTTTTAGAGAATGAGAAACTCAAGATCTTGTGGGACTTTAGGATTCAGACTGACAGGCACTTGGTCCACAACACACCTGACATAACAATAGTTGAAAAGAAAAAAGTATGGTTCATTGACATTGCAATACCTGGTGATGCACGGATTGAAGATAAGCAGCAAGAAAAAAATCACAAAGTACCGGGACTTGCAAATTGAAGTTGAGCAACTGTGGAAAAAGAAATCGCATGTTGTCCCGATTGTAATTGGAGCCCTTGGAGCAATACCCAAAGGGCTATCCCGCTATTTAGAAATTTTAAATTTGCCGGACTTGAACATTTTGACTCTACAAAAAACCACCTTACTCGGAACAGCTTACATCCTCCGACGATACCTTAACAGTTCCTAGGTCCTTGGTTAGGACTCGAGCTGCTGAGCTATTAACCAGCCTAAAAGGCTGTGAATCTCACTAAAGATTAACTAATAATAATAATAATAATAATAATAATAATAATAATAATAATAATAATAATGTGATCTGCTGAATTTGGGAGGGGTTTCCTCCTAGTAAGCAGACCTGAGGGAGGCCGACTAAGCTACCTCAACCCTCGGAGGAAATGAGGAGGGCTCAGAAGAGGAAGGGGCATCTGAGGGCCACAGGGGCCGCTCAGCCCAAAGCTGAGCCCCTCCCTTTGCACCACAGGCAGCCACAGTCCCATTTGTAAGGGGGCAGAGAATGCCGTGCATTTGCAGGCTGGCCAAGCCTCCAGAGACGGCCCCCATCGCAGCCCAGATTTGCACAGAAGGAGCGATGCCAGCCTCTTTGGGCCACATTAGGAGGACCCCACCAATGCACTTTTACCTTGCTCCCACCACCCCCAACCCCATTGATTTTTTTAAAACGGAGACCCAAAATAAACCTCCTGCAAACTTTCTTGTATGCAACATCTCCCCAATAAACTCAAGTGGCTATTTTGTATTTAAAACTGAAGTACATTCTGCCAGTGTTAGTTACTGTTTGCTCTTTGAGAACCTCTGGGCTCTCTTTTGTATTTTGGAAATATTTTTAGGTCAGGATGAAGAGAAGACACTTTTTTTATTCTTTCCCGTCTGCAAATCTGCCCAAGATGGATTGCAAGGCAGAACCAGGAAGAGGTTCTCTGCAGTTGGCAGAAGGATCACCTGCTCTTGTTAAAACCACCCTGTTAAAATTTTTATAGGCATAAAAATTCCGCAAGCATTTGAACCCTGCACACACCCACGTCCGTCACAGGCAGGGTATTCGAAACAGGGGGAGGGGGAGAAGATTTTAAAAAGGAGGCTTTCTTAACAGCAGCCTCTCTGGACTTTGGAAACACTCTGCGATGTCTGTGACAGTTTACAGAGGAGGTCGGGGGTTACAACATCTGTGGGGAAGGCAAGTAGTGCTTCCTATGGATGGCTGGTGGTGGTGGTGG
Organism: Pituophis catenifer annectens; assembly: GCF_029215685.1. Classification (NCBI taxonomy): domain Eukaryota; kingdom Metazoa; phylum Chordata; class Lepidosauria; order Squamata; family Colubridae; genus Pituophis; species Pituophis catenifer. The sequence continues at coordinate 576,620 of NW_027256897.1, read as the reverse complement.
TGGGAACCTTCCCAGAGACCCCCACCCACGCATCTTCCCTGGGACGACTTTTTGGGCAGCAGCGGGATCCTCTGGATATGGGACGGGCTTTTCCTTCCAAAGCTTAATTAACCATTCAGAAGTTGCTTAGCAAAATTCAGGTCCCTAGAGCCTTGGAAAAGTTTATCATTCATAAAGTAGCCCAATTGTTGGTTTAGTCTGGTTGGGGGACAGTAGCCCCCTCTCAGCCCAATGCTCAGTATTCAAAATAAGTCAATCCGTCGCCTGCCTCCTTTCCCCATCACTCTCCTTTCCTTTCCTGAACCTTTTCAAGCCATTCAGCTCTCCAAGGACCTGGGTGGCTTTATGGCAAAAGATTTCAGCTCCAAAATTGACGGGGTCAGAAATCTGAAGTCATGAGGGTTTTTTTTCCCCCCCAGCTGTTGACTTTTTCAGTTTTGAGGGACAAGGCAAGGGGGAAGGATGGGCTCTTGATTAGTATTAGGAAACCAAACTCTGATTGATCGCCGCCTAATCAAGGTCTAGATGCAGGCGAATCACTTTAAGGCGAGACCATCCGGATTATGAAGCAGCCTGCTTGCTCCCTTCCTTCGCAAGACCCTCCTCTCCCTCCACCCCCCCCCCTTCGTGAGGGATAATCGCAAGGAGCACCCCTCTCTGCTGCCTTGTCAAAACAGCATTTCTGAGCCAGAAGAAAACGGCTCCACCTTCCAACTCTCTATTCCCGATCTCAAGATTTACCAACAGGAATTGCATTCGCCAGTTTTCTGCAAGAAAAAAAACATGGAAACGTGGCAGGCGGCCTCGGGACGGAGTGAAAGAGCGCAGGAGAAGAAGAAAACGCACCAAAACGGTTTCCTCTGAGGGCTCTTTGACTCCTAGGCTGCCCAACTTCTGCTTTTGACCATTTCCCTCTTCCCCAGCTTCTCTGGGAAGCGCTCCGAACGATGCACCCAGAAGAGGAGACTCACCCCGGGACAACACAACAGGGCTTGATTTTGACCGAAAAAGCTGGAAGGGTTTCCTTTTGTGCAAATCTGCCCAGTTCAGCAGAATCAAACCCTGCCTGTTATTTTCCCCCTCTCTTTTTGCAACCCAGAGAGGTCAACTTCGCCATACGGTGCGTATGTGCTCTAAAATTATTTTACTTTGGAAGTTGACGCTTGCCTGCCCTCTGGTTTAGCAGCCATTTCGGCTTTCTCCTTCTCCGGTTACCCGCCTGCTTTTGTGTTTTGGTTTTAAACGTGTTTTAAGTAATGGCTACGCCTTGTTTCTCGTCGTGTCCCCTGCTTTCCTATCTTTGTCCACCCAGCTTGCTTTACAAAAGCGGAGTCTGTTCTCTTTGTCCCCCTCTGGATTCTTTAAGTGAAGGTTGTGCTGCTTCATGGACTACGCAGGAGTGATGGGAGTATTAGGAGGCCTGTGATGGAGAAAGATGGCAAGTTTGGCTGATGCAGAGGATGAGGCAGACTTTCTGTTTTTAACAGCAGGGAACGGAATTCAGAGCATTATAAGAGAGTCTTAAAAGTTTGGAGATGGTTCCAGTTGCATTTGGGAGGTTGTTTTTTTTAAAAATATGAACTTATAAAAATGTGCAAATGTTTTCATAATTGGGGTAGGAAGAAGTGGAGGTTTTTCTATTTTAAAAATGGGCATACTGGGGGAAGAAAGACAAAGAACTTTGCAGGTTTCCCTCTTAAAACCTGGGTTTAGATCTCAGGATATATTTGCCTCATTGGTAAATATGAGCTGTTATTGTTTCCCCCCAACCTGCCCTCCCGACAGGCCCTGCTTAAGAGCGAGGGCTTGGGGGTTTCCCCGTGGGAATAGTTTCAAAATTTTGCTCTTGAGAGGAAACTTGACTAATAAAACGGCACACTAGGAAAACTTTTATTTTTTTAAGCGAGGAAATGGAACTTGCAGATACTTCTTGGTTTAATTTCTAACCGGCCTCCCTTTCAGGAGATCAACTTCACCTCCTGGCCCTCCTAGTTGTTCTCCAGCCCACTGCCCTGCCGATTGGGTGGGGGGCTGGCCCAAGGGCCGGGGGACTTTCAGGACTGGCGGCTAAGACAGACAGAAGGGCTAATGAGACCAATTCAGCCAAGGAGCTTCCACACTCTTTTAAGTGGGGTCCTAACGCAAAGCCCACAATGAGATAGGTTTGATTTATTTGGGGGGAGACTGGATGATTAGACAAAGATGGACTTCCCCAAAACATGAAGGTTGCTAAGACAGCCCTCTCCTCAGACAAGTCACATCCTGCCAGGAAATAACCTCAGAACAGCCGGACTATAAATTATTAGTGCTAGTGAAATACTAGTGAGTGATGCACACAAAGAAAACTCACCAACCTTGTCCACAAAACTCCTTGGCGATGCCACTCCTCAAAATCTATTCAAACAAACAAAAAAAAAAAAGCATTGAAAACATTAAAAGATGGAGGGCAAGAGAGGCTTTGCAACATTACTGATAACAAAATGATTTCAATGGAAGGGACCTTGGAGGCCCTTCAAATCCCACCGACTCAGACGAGGTGCGTTCGTGTAAAAGCATGGCCACCTTTAGTCAAGATGTTTAAAAGGCAGCCAAAAATAACATTGGAGTTTCTGTTTGGTTTCCTGAACAGGGGGGCCCAGCCTGGCTTCTCAGTCCCTCGGCATTCAAGGTGCTCTTCCTTGGAAGGAGGAAACACGGGGGGTATTTGAGCAGGTTAAGTGGCCATTAGAGGCACAGGAGCAGCCAGGCTGAGGTTGAGCAAGGTCAGGAGAGGAGCTGGGAGGAGGCCCTTTGGAAGGAGGATCCGGGAGCCTCCACCTTTGCTGGGGCCCTCCAAAACAGAAGCCTGAGCTGAGCCAGAGCCTGCTTAACAAGCTCGGCCCTTCCAGGATCCCCTTTGTGTTGCCAGCCTTTGATCCAGAGCTGTGAAGCGAGATATGGCCCAAATCCAACCCTCCCTTCTCAGCCCTCCGCCCAGAATCGACCCCATCTCTCTCCAGGAGAGGCACAAGGGGCAAGGGAGAAGGTGCCCAAGCTGGGCCCCAGGCGAGGGAGGGAGCATGGCTGGCCTCGTGTGATGGCCGAACCTCCCATTCACTAACCAGGCTGGTTGGCACAACACCCGGGCTCAGCCCTGGACAGGAATGGATGCCCAAAGGTGGAGGAAGGAGACCACTGAGCAAGGGATAACATTAAGAGGATGTGGCTGAAGGATCCGGACTCCCCACTTGGAGGGCCCTGAAGAGGTGGAGGGCTGGAGTGCCCAAGGGGGACCAAAATGCCAGCTCTCCTTGAGAGAAAAGAGAGATGGGGGCATTCAACAAGGGGCATCTGCTGAAGCTCGGCTGCCAGGAATGTGGCCCACCCTCGCCCAATGCTGTGCATTGCCAGGCAGGTGCAGTTAAGGCTGCTTCTGCCCATCTAGACGGTGGAACGTGCACCCCCTTTGTAAGGTCAACTGGCAAGCCAAGGAAGGGAGGGAGGAAAGGAGGGAGGGTCTGGCTATGAAGCTTTTGGCCAAGGAAGCCCAAAAGGCAGCCACAGCATCAGCCTCTCAGAACACTTTCGCATGGCAGTTTAGAATTGAGTGGGTCTTCCATGGTCTATGACTGTTGAAGGGTCTGTGGGCATCCTTGGTATTTCTCAGCAGGTAACACACGTTTTCCCAGGCTTGGGTTCAGGGTCGCCACAGATAAACCCCCCCCCCAAGCTTGTTGTAGATTTTGGGGGTAAAAACAGGGCGTTTCCCCCTCTTCCAGAAGGCCCTGTGAGCTTCTAAAGAGGCAAGGGCAGAGCGGGAAGGGGATTCCCTGCCCCCATCAAACAGCCACAAAACAGCCTCTGGCCTGGCTGGGATCTCTGTGTTTTTCTCAAAGAGCAGCTGCCTCCCTCCCTCCCCGGGGAAGCCAAATGTGTCCGGCCTCCCAGCTCCTCTTCTTAAAGTCAGCCGAGACTCCGGGCTGCTCTTTACCTTCAGGACACAGAGATATTTGTGGTAGCTTGCCCCAGAGCGACTAATGCTGTTTTTGCATAGGATCCCCTGAGCAAAGGTAAAGGCCGCCTTGACGGTCCCCGCTGGTCAGGGACGTGCCAAAAATGGCAGCGGGGGTCGTGTCTTTAGACCCCAAAGGTGGCTCCTGAGGCGGATCCTGGAAGAGGAGGCCCTGGGGCAGGTTCTCCCTCGGAAAGAGGAGGCGCAGAGGAAAAGGAGGGTGTGGAGGGGGAAAAAAAGTTTCCAAAAGCTTTCTGAAGGTGGAGCAGGGCAGAGCCCTTAAATGCAACTGGAGGGAACAGATGCTGCCCTGGAGCCAGGCTTCCCAAGTAAGCACACCAAAGCTTGCCTTGTATCTTGATGGGAGCAGAGCGGAGCTCCCGGAGGCCGAAGTCAAGGTATTGCCCAGATCTTCTTCGGATCTGCCACATTCTCCCCCAAGATAGGGGAAGGCTGATCTGTGGAACTGCAGCTCCCATCCTCCCCAGCCAGCGCGGCTTGGGATGGGTCGGAGAGCCGGATGTTGAGCAAGGCTGCTCTCAGGCTCTCGAGGGTAGGTGCCAGTCCTTGAGTGGGCAGAGCCTTTTCCTTTGTAGGGCAGTGAATCCACCGGGCAATTTTTTTGCCTTCGCTGGAGATGGGTCTCTTGGGAAGGAAGGCTGGGCTGCTATCCCTCTCCCTTTCCTCTCAGATCAGCGTCCGGGCTTCGGTCTGGGAATACAAGCCGCTTCCGACTAACCCCCGGCTCTTTCTTCCCATCAAGGATGACACTGTCTCAAGGGAAGGCAATTCTCTTATGGATATTCTTGTTCGCCCTTTTATCGCTGGCCATTTTCACCTACCTGGACAGGTAAGAAAGTGAGGACACCATGAAATGCCAACTGAGTTTACCGTTCTTGCAAGGAAGGTGCTCCGCCAACTTCTTTTGCAACAATTCCGGCAAAGGCCAACCCAGCCCGGCTGTGCCTTATTTCCATCCCCCTTTTAAGGCAGACTCATCCGGGAAGATCCCGTTCCCCTCATTTTGAGAACAACAAGGAAGAGAATCAAGAATTCCCATAATTGTTAGCAAATAAATATGGGGCAATCAAGCACCTTGAACAGCTAACACTTCACTAATGTGAGACAATGAACCCTACAGATGAAGAAGCTGGGAGGGATCAGGAGAAACTCATGCCGGGCATCGAACGTGGCAGAGACCAGGCACAGGGTGGGTTTTGTGGAGAGAAGCACACGGTGGAAGTGCAGCCCCAACGTCTTGACTCAGAAACTCAGCATGTTGCACATCAGCACAGCCTTCTGGGGTGATCAAACCTGTGTTTGGCACACAGCATTTCAACAGCCGAGATCTGCTCCTGAGGAAGGCTTACAAAACGCTCCACACGCCCGCCTAGTTTCAATGTGAAATCTCACACACTCCCGGGAACACTTGATGGTGCAATCTATTCCCTCTGATGTGTGTCCATATTGGAATGGAGGGACAATGAGAAGTTCTCCTCTGCCAAATTTAAAGATGGTTGGATTGATCGCCGCTTTCCGGTTATCCAACTCCTTAAACCAAAGACCGCCCCCAGGAAAAAAAGAGTAGGAGAGAAGGTTAGAAAGGGGGGAAGGAGGGAGGAGTGGGGAAAAGGAAGGGGAAGGAGGGGAGGAAAGAAGAAAGTAGAAAAGGATAGAAGAAAGGAGGGAAGGGAAAGAGAGAAGGAGAAGGAGGATTGTTGTACAATAAGGGAGAAGAAATGGTAGAAGAGCAACTCCGAATATATTTCAATGTTTTTCAGGATGGAGAATGAATTAATATGAAAGTGTAGAGTATATGTATGATCAACAATGGATAAGAGACTGTACAATATGTTTATGAGAAATAAAATAATTTTTTTTTTCAAAGACCGCCCCCAGATCAGCTGCAGGGGTTGCAGACACAACGGGCCTGTCCAGCAAGGAGATGGTTGGAGGAAGGGAAGGGGAATGTGTGTGTGTGGGGGGGGGGGGTGGCTGTGGAAACAGAGGGGTTGCATAGCAACCTCAGAGCTGCTTTCTCTCCAGAGGAGCCGTTTGTCTCCTCATGCTTGTCCAGAGATCATCCAGATGTCTTGGACGAGAGTTCCCGGGCAGTTCTCAGCCAAGCACCACGTCAGGTTGGAGTTCTGGAGGCTCCAGGCCATCCGCGCATTTGTAGGGCATCGCTGAAGGTTTCCAGAGCGAGAGCTTCCCAGCCCCACTTGGGCACGGAGACGGTTGGGTTGTGAAGCTTCTGAAAGATGCCCTAATTAATTAATTCATGAGCCTCGAGCCAAGTTTCAAAAGAAATCCGGTCATCTATTAGGAGCACCGTTCCTGGTGCTGGCCTGGAAAGCGTTGCAAGTGGCCACGGGTGCTTCTGCAGAGGGCACGTCTTCTGCCCACGAACAGGCGCTGTGCCAGCCAAGTAGGGAAAGGTCATTGTTGGCTGGTGTTTACCTGGTATTTACAAGCAGATGACCTTGAGATAGTCAGAAGGCCTGTTTGTTCTCCTTTCAACAGGGATGAGAAAGGAACCCGGATGGACAGCACCAGCTCCCAGTAAGTTGCTCTTGCTGGCTCCGGTCTCTTTGTGATGCTGCCTGTCACCCAAAAGGAGTCACGCCTCTCCTGACGATGCTTGCCAGGCAGAATAAGGACATGGCATCTTACCGCCCCAGGCTTTAAGGATCCAGGTGCTACCGATTCAGCCTCACGTGGCCTTTCTTGCAACTGCCCTCTGGTGCCAATGGGCATTCAGCTCATCTCCCCTTTCCTTGTTGCGAAGGGGCAGATTTTTGCTGCTGCTGCTGCTGCTGCATAACCCTCCTCCCGCTGGCATGTGGGCTGTGGCTCCTTCCACCAGGCATTGCCACAGCGAGTAACGGGCAGCCCCAATTCTCCTTTCCTGGGCATCCTCCTTACTTAAAGAGTGAAAATGGAGGTGGCAGACGGCCAGCTGCCTCTTATTTGCCTCTGGTATACCCACTGACCCCTCTTCCACTCCCAGAGGGACTGGGAACTTTTGCACGCAGCTGACAATCACTGTGGAGCTTTGCACAACAGGAAAGGAAACCACTGAGACACCTTTCTCAATCGAGGGCTTTCAAGCTTGCAAAACGGGTGCTGTGGGGAGCGGCAGCTGCCGGGACTGACGAATGACTGATGCGATAGCATAAGCTAGATGCCGGCGAGACTCCCTGCCCCCCCCCCGCCCCCCCGGTGATGCCAGGAAGCCCCCTGTTCTTAGGGGAGGGGCTTGTGTAGAGGGTACACCTTCACTTCTTCCTGCAGCGTGACAGCAGAGTGCTGCTCCCCCCTCTCTCTGCTGAGCAGCAGCCTGGGGGTGTGGGTGGAATCAGTCCCTTGTCCTGCCAAGCCCCCAGGCTTGCTGAAGTCCACTCCCCCCCCCCAGCAGAAGGGCCTAACTCTTGCCCAGCGGAGGAGTCAAACAGACCCCCAGGTAGCCATGCCGGATTCCAGCCTCCCCTGTAGCCACATTGCAACGTGCCCAAATAGTTTCCTTGGCACCAAATTATTTCCTTGGCGTGATGAAGAATAAGGAATCTAGACGTAAGGGATTTGAGCCAAAAGAGAGTGTAAAAGCATTCCTTTGACTGGAAAGAAAGTCAACAGACCAGAAAGAAAAACAATGAATTCAAGAAGAGAGGTGCCTTTTGTTTTTTTGTTTTTTTTAAAGAAAGAAACTTGGCTGCCTGATTGACAGCCGATGGTGATAGGATCAGTTTGTATCTTTTTCATTCCGTTTTTCTAGAAAGGTGACACACCCAGGGGGTCCGTGTGACAGCCAACCTTCGCCACAAGATGGGTATGTGATTGCAGAGGTTCTCAATCATCCGCGTCACGGTTGTCCCAAAGGTGCTTTTCCAAAAGACAGTTGGAGAACTGAAGAAGCTTCTTGGATGAGAAGCGAAACATTTTCAAGGAAAGGGAGTGGGGGGGGGGAACAAGAAAGTCCAGTTGCCTTTTGGAAAAGCACCACTGCCAAACCGCGTTCCGATTCCCTTGTCCTTTATTACAGAGATGAGCATTCAACCAAAGAACCGAGAGAGATACCGCTGAGCAGCTGGTTTCACCCAAGGTAAGAAGTCTATTTGGACTTGAAAGGGAGACCTTCACTGGGCTTCCCCTTTTCCTGTCACAGTCAAACGTTTCTAAGAGACGGGGGCTTTTTAACCCACCGTGAGAAACTTCTTGGAGGAGACTTTCAGAGGCTTAGAATCTCCCAAGGAGCGAAGGTGCAGCTGCGGAGCATCTCCCCAGCCAGCACAAGACCCAAATGGAGCTTCTCGCACCTGCAAAACCAGAGCAGGAGAGGAGACATTTTGCCCGTCTCCTGGGCAAAACCCCGCCAGGTTCCTTCCACCTGAAGTGTCAGGTACCAGGGTGGCGGCTCAGCTGGAAGAGACGACCAGCGCTTGGCTGAAAGGCCGATTCGGCTTGGAAGCCGCTCCGCTCAGCCTCGCCTGGAAGCCCAGCCGGCTGAAAATAGCCTGCTCAAATTAAATGCAGGAAAAGGAAGCTGGGGAAAGGCTCCTGCTTTGTTTTGCTTTAAATTAAATCCCGAGGAGGAGTAGGTTTCCCAAACATCTGGCTCCAATCAGCATGCTGCAAGGCCAAACGTTTCCCGCTTCCGGCCACTCCCTGGTAAACATTTTAACATGAGGTTGGAGAGCTGCAGCCAAGGCCCCCCTTCCTTCAGCCTGGGATTTCTCACCGGAGGCTCCCTGGCCTCCTATCTCCAGTAGGGAAAAACGGGGGATCCCTGCTGGCCCAGCTGCCCCCCCCTTTTCTGGACGGCTGCTTTGTGGTGGGTGGAGGGGCTGAGTGAGAGTCAGCTCATCCCAAGATGACCAGGGAGTGACCCTTATCAGTGTTCTTTCTGCCCCGGGCAGCGCACGGACAGAGGTGCCCACCCTGAGCCCGTGGTCAGCCCCTATCGTGTGGGATGGGACGTTTGAAAGCGCCACCCTCAACCATCACTACAAGCGGCAGGAGGTCACCGTTGGACTGACCGTTTTCGCCATTGGGAAGTAAGTGTCCTCGTCCAGCCTGATCCGGCCGGTTTTGCTGAGGAAGGTCTTTTGCTGAGAATGAGCCGTCCGGAGAGGCCCGTCCAAGGACTCTGGTCGTTCTGGTGGGGCTCAGATGGCCCGAGGGCAGGGTTGTGGTGGCTAGAACCTGCAGCAACTGGAGAGGCCCCCTCATCCCTGCCGCGTTTGCTTTCCCCATCCAGGTACCTGGACAAATTCCTGAAGGACTTCTTGATTTCCGCAAACACCTTCTTCATGACGGGCCACAAGGTCATCTTCTACATCATGATCGATGACCTCTCCAAAGTGCCCGAGGTCAAGCTGGGCCCCCAGCGGACACTGAAGCTCTTCCGGGTCAAGCAGGAGGACCGCTGGCAAGACGTCAGCATGATGCGGATGAAGACCATCGGGGACCTGATCGAAGACTACATCCGCTTCGAGGTGGACTTTCTCTTCTGCATGGACGTCGACCAGATCTTCCAAAGCCACTACGGGGTGGAGACCCTTGACACGTCCGTGGCCCAGCTCCATGCCTGGTTCTACAACGCAGACAGGAGCGCCTTCACCTACGAGAGGCGGCCCGAGTCGGCCGCGCATATCTCGTATGAAGAGGGGGACTACTACTACCATGGAGCGGTCTTTGGGGGCGCCCCGCTGCAGGTGCTGAACCTCACCCGGCAGTGCTACCAAGGCATTCTGCAGGACAAGGAGCGGAAGGTGGAGGCCATCTGGCACGACGAGAGCCACCTCAACAAGTACTTCCTGCTCAACAAACCCGCCAAGTTGCTCTCCCCCGAGTACTGCTGGGACTACAAGATCGGCTCCCAGTCCCAAATCCATAACGTAAAGTTGTCCTGGCTGCCTAAAGAATACCAAGAGGTCAGAAACAACTTTTGACCTGCCCCAACCCCTTGCACAGACCAGAGCTGGCCTGCAGCCAAGGACACGTGAAGAGCACGGCTGAGCCTCACTCCTTCACCCCCTGCAGAAGAGGGTGGAGCCGGGGACACAGGTGGCAACAGTGAGGAAGTGTCCAGCTGTCTTCTGCCACCTTCTTCGGCCCCCTCAACATCGGGCAGCAGACTGTTCCGGGCAGTCTCTGTGAGCCCCTCCCTATTTTTCTGCATCATCCATGACAACTTGTGGTGTGAGGTCGTGTGGCTCAGCTCCCCTTCTTTTGAGAGACTCTTCGCTCAAAGAGAGAATCGGAACTGGGCTTCCTCGACATTTAAACCTTTATGCCTTTCAACCCCAGAACAAGTGAATGTAAACCAAACAGCTGGGGCATTCCCCATCCTTTCTTTTAGATTTTGTACAGTTTCTCACACTTCTCGGTGCTTGGAACTTTTCTCTGCTCCTCCCTCAAGTGCCCTTCTCCCGTTGCAAGACTCTTCTCAGGCACACAGAGACCTCCCTGGTGATCCCAAGATAGGGCACCAGGGCAGGGCAGGGCAGGATTTCACTCCCACACGGGAGGGGAAGTCGGGGATGGAAAGCAAGAGTTCAGTGAGGACGCACCCCCACACACAGACATCAAGAATCCAGGAGGCGGCAAATCTTTACACAGCAGGCAGGGTCTGCAGAGGAAGCCCCCAGACCAGCGGTCTCCAACCTTGGCAACTTTAAGACTTGTGGACTTCAACTCCCAGAGTTCCTCAGCCAGCTTTGCTGGTTGAAGTCCCCAAGTCTTAAAGTTGCCAAGGTTGGAGACCCCAGACCCTCTTTTCAGGTCCTTCGGCTATCAGATCTCCTGGGGGAACCTCCTCAAACGGGCTTCAGGGAGCCACGCTGAGCCAATGGGTCAGGCTCTCCCTGCTTCCTCCTCCCCAAAGCTTCGTTTTCCAAAATGGGAATTATTTTTTCCTCCCCTGGGGATTCAAATATGCCCATCGAAGCACAACAGGTGCTTATTTGTCTCTCTCCTCCATCCCAATAACAACCAAAGTTGGCAGCCTGGACCAAATTGAACAAAAGCCGCTGCTTTTATTCCCGTGCCGGTACAGAGGACAGGACGGAGGGGCGCTTTGTCCCTCTTGCACCTGCCAAGGTGCTCGATTCACCTTTGTTTGTTGAAACACCTGCCTGCCGCCTCACTTTCTGAGCTCATTTGCATAAGCCATGTTCTGCTGTGTGTGTACTTGACAGTGCATTCCCCTGGATTGATGGGATCTAAAATTAGACGCCGGTCCTCCTTCCATTCTTTCTCTTTTGTAGTTTAAAGTCCGGCTCCTTCTCGTCCTTGTGGGCACAAAAGTTTGGGACCGGCCTGCACAGGGATGCTGCTTGGGGCCCTGTTTGAACTAAAGAGGGAACTCAAACCCTGGGCCTGCCCCACCGAGCTCTACATGCACCCTGATGGAGCCTCCTTGAGTATTCAGGGATCCGGTTTCAAAACCTTCTGTATCTCGAAGGTCCAGTCAAGAAAGTGGCCGGCACAAGGGCCCTCCGCCTTGTTTTACCACACACAAATACACCTGCCATCCACCGGGAGATTTATGAACTGGCCTTGTGCAGGTGATAGGCCTAGAAAGCTGGCTTCCCTAACTACCTTTAGAAATCGTTACCTTTGCCAATTTATTGCCTTGTAAATGACAAAACAATAAATTCAAATCTTATTTTGGCAAGTCTTTTGAAGTGGGGAGGATGGTGGCTGGAATTTCACAGGTCTGACCCTCAGAGGAGGTGGAAAAAGCCGAAGCGGTTTTGAATTTCAACGAGGGGAGGAAGTGAGCCAAGGGTGAAGTCCAGCAGGTTCTGGAGAACTGGTAGCGAAAATTTTGAGCAGTTCAAAGAACTGGCAAATATCACCTCTGGCTGGCCCCAGAGTGGGGTGGGAATGGGGATTTTGCAGTATCCTTCCCCCAGGAGTGGGGAGGGAATGGGGATTTTGCAGTAACCTTTCCCCTGCCACGCCCACCAAGCCACACCCACTGAACTGGTAGCAAAAAAATTTGAATTTCACCCCTGAAGTGAGCCAAAGCTGGCTTCACTCAGTCTCAGGGAGGACTCTCAGGCACCAGTGTGGGGAGGCTCACATGCAGGAAGGAAAGCAGTTCCTGGCAGAAATGCTTCTGTGTCACCATTTTGCAAACTTCCTGAGCTCTGAAAGAGGGTCCTGCAACTGACCAGATGCGGATCCATTAATCCAGGGGGTAACTCTGGGCCTGAGAGGTGGGCTCCGGGACCACCTCTGCTTTTCCTTTTTGCTCAAGGGCCAGACGTCATCCAGAGTTGACTCCGTCCCCTCGAAGGAGCATCCGGTGCAAGGCTTCAGCAGGAACCAGTTGCAAAACAGTCTCCGACCTTGGCAAGAGGTTAAAGACTTGTGGACTTCAACCCCCAGAATTCCTCAGCCAGCAAAGCTGTCCACAAGTCTTAAAGTTGCCAAGGTTGGAGACCCCCTGCTCTAGAATCCAATCCAAGCAAGCCCTTTCTATGGCTTGGATTAAAATACCAGCTGGAGAGCGGAGGTTAGGAAGAGGAGGAGGAGGAGGAAGCAGCCTCCTTGGCCAGTCTGCATCCACTGACCCAGAGGAGGGGAGCTGAAGGTGCCTGGAGAACGACCAACTGCCGACATCCAGCAGAGGGCTTTGCCAAATGCAGCATAGCTGGTGAAAGGGCTCCACCTTGTGGCGGGTGCAGGTCTATGCAGGTCTACCACTACACGGGGGAAGGGGGGCACCCAGAGACACTTACACACATACGCAAACACAGAGAGTCAAAAGTTCAAGAGGCTGTCCCTGTTTTAAGGAGTTTTTGGGAATAGCTCACAAGCTATTTATTGATTTACAAAGACAGGAGAGCCGTTTTCAACCTTGGCCTGGAGAGGACGCCACTCTGTCCTCGGCTTCTGAAAGCCAGCCACCTGCCCCAGTGCCTTTCGGAAGGCTATTATGGGATGCCCGTGGCCTTGGGGGTTCACAAGGATGGACTTGTGTGCCTGTGGTTTGGAATGGGTTCGGGGGTCTCTCTATGCCTGAGGGATGTGCTACCCGAGCCTCTTTCCACCTGTGTGTCTTTCTGGGGACCCCCCAACTATCTGCTGCCCACGGCAGAACCGCAATGACTCAGCCCAGTTGGGAACAGGATCCAAGAGAAGGGAAGTGGGGAGTGGCCTTCTCATGGACCAAGGGGAACCTGGGTTGGCCGGGGGCTGCCAAATGAGTAGGGCGATCATGAGGGGAGGCTGGTGCCTGGCACAGGGGAGCCAAGCTGAGTAGGGCAGCTCCCCTTTCTGCTCAGGATCTGCCTTCCCAGTCATTGAATTAGCCCAGAAAACTTGGCTGGAAGACAGCGCCCCCAAGTGGCTGAGATGCCCAGAGAAACCCCCGCCCCGACTTCTGCAGGGATCCCCCCTCCTCAGATGCACAGAGAGCCAGGCTCAGCTCCCTCTCGGGGCCTGAAATGCCCTTTTCAGGAAGAGGATGGTTTGTTTGGCAGTCGCTCCACAGCACTGGGCAGGGTCTGGAGGACGAGACCCCGGTCTGAAGACTGGGGGCAACTCGGCCCCCTGATGGAGTTGCCTGATGGCTGTGGCAGGCATGCAGCTCGGCTCACTGGCCAGAGACATCTAAATGCAGGGTGTGTGTGTTGGGGGGGGGGATTTGTTTTCTTGCAACAATATTGCTCGGTCCAGAAGAAAATCTGGGCACCTGGAGAAGAGATGGCAGGGTTGGGGAGGGAGGGGGCTGCGTCTTCCACTCTCCAAGCCTGTGAATCTGCCCCAGGGGACCCGATCCCCTCCTCCTCCCCCTCCTCCTCCCGCAGAACCTTCTCTTTTGAGATGTACAGGTAGGTTTCAGTCCACAACCCACCCGGTTGGGTCAACCTGGGGGCTGCTTCTCCGTCAGGAACTCCAGCCTTTCCGCCGTGTCCTCCAGTTCCTCCAGGATCTCGGAGAAGGAGGGGCGCTTGAAGGCTTCCATCTGGGGAGGGGGGAATGGGAGAGGAGAAAAGATGTGCCAAAGGGCAGCTCGCACCCCCAAGCCCTGCCAGTCACCCAACTTTCAGAAATGGCAAACTCCCTTGTCATCAGGGATGCAGAAATGCCCTTGGCCCCATGAGCTGCCCCTTGGTCGCTCCGTGCCCCAGGTGGCTTAGCCAAGCTTAGGGTGCCTCTTCCTGGATCTACAACTCTGAGGTAGATGGCCCTGAACACACCCTCAGCTGCTGTCTCTGCAATGTGCAAATGCTCCAGAGCTGCTTTGGCTCAAGGGGCCCCGGCCCCTCACTCTGTGTCGCAAAACAAAAGAGCCTCTTTTGAAGGAAATCCTCACCCTGCAACAGCTGGCCGCCAAATCCAAGACTTGCTTGGGGCACTCCTGGATCATGCTGTGGAAGGCAGCCACGTCCAGCCCGTAGTCCTGGAGGGAGAGAAGGTGGGTTTCAAGAGGGCTTCCGTCATTTCGTAGTCCCCAGGGCTCCCTCTTCCCCCACTCCCCAATCGGCTTCCCCAAATTGCCTTCCCAGAGATGAAGGAGGCAGGGGGTTGGGGAGAGCTGAAAAAGCTTTCCCCAACCAAAAGGCCACTCAGAGCAGGAAGGGCCCTCCTGACAAATTTCGGGGAGGAGGGGGTCCTGGGAGTCACCTGAGTCCGTGGCAGAACCTCGGGGTCAGCGGGAATCCTGCCCAGAATTTCACAGAGAACGATGCCGAAGGAGAAGACGTCCACCTGCCAAAGGGAGGCCAGCTCACCGCAGGGAACTCGCCAGCCCTCCAACCACCCTGCTCTTCATCTCCCCGGGGCATCCCTGGGGGGAGGGAGGGAGGGAGGCAGGCACCTTCTGGTCGTAAGGTTCTCCCCGCAGCATTTCGGGAGCCATCCAGAAGGCTGAGCCCACCAGCGAGAGCTTCCTCTCCGGACCCTTGGCCGAGAGCTCCGCCACTTCCTTGGCCAGCCCGAAGTCGGTCACCACCGCCTCCCGTCCTCGCTGGGTCACTCGGATGAGGCAGTTCTGAAAAACAGACGGATGGCCCCTTCAATCTCCTTCCAAACTCACTGGATTTCTGAACGGGGGGGAGGGAGGGCTGTGACCGGACAGAGCAGGAAACACCTCTTGGGACTGGCCTGACACAGGCTCACAGAGGCCTCTTCCCTCTTGGATGGACTCTGGTCTCGGACCAACTGCCCAGCCCCAAACAAGGAAAAACAACGACGACCTTCAATTTTAGGAAACCTCACTAGGATAGAAGCCAAAGTGCTCCTCCTTTCCTGGGACTCTGCAGACTGCTCCTGAGCAGGGAGGCTCCTTTGGCCAAAACAAACTAAGACACAGGAGGAAGGGCTCTCCTTCTTCCGGGGTGTCTTCTACTCACTTCCCCGGACGGCCCTTCCCACCCTCCCCTTTTGCAGTTCTGCTGCTCCCGAGTCTTTCAGAAAGGAGGTTGAACTGAAAGCCCACCTTGGAGTTGAGGTCGCGGTGGTAGATGTTCTTGGAGTGGAGGTAGACCATCCCGCGGGTGATGTCCGAGGCCAAGCCCACTTTCTCCTTCCAGCTGAGGGAGGTGTCTTTGCAGGCCAACAGCTCTTCCAGGCACCCGCCGTTCACGTACTGAGGGCAGCCCAGAAGGGAAGAGGGGCCTTTGAGTCGCTTCCCACGGAGGCTGGGATGGAGGCCATTCTGCCTTCCCAGCCCCGCAGGCCCATCAGCCAGGATCCCTGCCATCTTCAACCGGCTGAGGAGGATGGGAGCTGTAGCTCAACCCGTCTGGCAAACGCCCCTTTGGGGAAGGCCAGGCTGAACTACATGCTCCCCCATGCTGAAGACAAAGAAAGGAACCTTGCAGGACAAATTAGGCTCTTCTCCCTTGAGCTTCTATATTTCTAAGTGCAGGATTTTCCACATTGGGAATTCCCTTGTGTGTTTGTTTTTAACAGAGATGCACACTGTTGTTGTTGTTGTTTTTTTTACATCATCAGCAATCTCAGTCCTAAAGCATAAAGACATATGGTCCATATGGAGCTAGATCAGCCCCCCAACTCCCCACTTTTGGGGGCACGAGGCCAATTGCAAGCCAGATGGACAGATGACACTTATTTATCAAATGAGGGGGTTGCTGCGATTGCGGGATTCTCGGAGGCTCACAAGAATGCCACAAAACAACGCAAGACGAGAATAAAAGAGATAGAAGTCTAAAGGCAATATGACATGCCGGGCCGCAGAAGCTCTCCGGAGAAGCTCAGCTTCGGCTTTCCCAGAAGGCGGACAAATTTCCCACGGGAAGACATTCCCGAGAGCCGATCCCACCACTGAAAATCCTTGCTTCCTGTCCGGCACCAAGGTCAAGGGCCCCTTCCTTTAAAAGGCAGCCTAGCCTGGGTGACTGAGGGCGGCTGTTTGGGCAGGGGAAGATCCCCCCCTCTTACCTCCAGAATGGGGTACAGCTTGTCATCCTTCACGCAGATCCCGAGGTACCTTACACAAAAGGAGACATTGGGTGGGAGGTAGGAGGGCCAAGGAAGCTGAAAGGACCTACTGCTATGTGCCTCCCGCCCCCCCCCCCAGGGGATTTACTCAAGAGATCTACCTGACGATGTTGGGGTGGGAGAGCTTCTGCAGCAAGCTGATCTCGCGCACAATCCCCTCCTGGTCAGCATCGTTCTTGTAAATCTTCACCACCATGGCCTTTGCCTCAGGACGCGGAGCAACCTGCCAGAAGCCCGGGAAGAGGGGTGGCGTGAGAGCAGGCGACCTCAGATCAAAAGCCGGCTGCGTCCACTTTCGGGGGCACCCACCCAGGTACAGCTGCCTCTAACAGGTTCAGGGCTGTCTCTGGAAGATCTGCCCAAATATGACACCAAAACGGAGGGAAGCACGCAGGTGGCCCAGAGAGTAAAGGAAGGGCTCCTGGCTCCAATAATTAAGGAGCAGATGGCTATCAGGCAAACCTTCAGCTACTGTTGGCTCTAAAGGATTAGCAGCTGCACCAGTGCCCATTAATAGCCTCGTCCTGCCCAGAGGCTCCTCTAAGCCGCTTGGCATTTATGGCTCTTGCCTCTTCTTGGGGCAGGGAATCCCTCGGGTTAACGAAACTCTGCTTGAAGCGGGGCTCCTGGGAGAAACTACATTTGCAGCCAGAAATTGAAGGACGGAAGGAAGGACCAACATTCACTGATGTGATTGATTTCGCAGCCCGTTTCAGCCAAGGGACACGGAGCAGCTTGCAAGGTTTAAAACTCAGAAACCTCAGAAACTCAACTATTCCTCATCCCGAGCCAACTGTCTTCCGTGTGGGAGAGTCACATCTCCCATCATTCCCAGCCCAGATGGAAATGAGGAGGGCTGAAGTCCAATACCTTTTGCGTCGGAGAAGGCTCGGCGCAGGGGTTAGTGGACTAACCACACGTGGGAACCATGCTAAGTGCGCTTCTGGGGAGCTCCAGGGACACGGGAGGGAAATGTTAAAGCTATTTTTCCTTTCTAACATGCAGCAGCCGGAACAGCAGTGGGAGTATTTCATGAAGCTCTGAGTACTCTGGAGGAGGAGTGGGGGGAGCGATCCTTTTGCTGAAGCTGTGATCACAGGGAACCTTTGAAAAGGATTCAGAGGGAGGTTTTAAAGGTTCCTTTGTTGTAAAGTCGTTTAATTGACCGACAGCCTCATTTAGCCTCTTCTGGGGGGTTGGGGGCTCTCTGTCCTTCCCAGCTGCCCTGCGTGGGTCGCCCCCTTCTCCCTGCTTAGGGGCAAGATTGATGTTGGCAGCCTGGCCTCTCCAGCTCCATAAAACCCCCATTAGGCCATTTCTTGGGGATCGCGAATGAGGAAGGAGCCTTGGCCAACAGCTAAGCGAGGAGAGCCGCCAGTGGGTTACGGCAGCCTCTCTTTTATTGTTTCCCCATAAAAATGCTTTTAAGGCTGCTCGTTAATTCTCCACCTTCCTTTCCCTCTTGGAGGCGGGCGGCAGCAGGCATGGCTGCCCTCCTCAAGTCATCAAGCATCGCAATCAAGCTGGCATTCAGACTCACGGAGGAAAAGGTTAATGACGGACACGACCAGGCGCTCAATGAGCCACGCAAAGCCCGCGAGTTGCACGACGAGGGTGCCTGCTTTGCCCGAGGAGGAGCTGGGACAAGCTGGGGAAGGAGCGGGGAGGGTGGGGGCTGGAACAGAGAGCCAGACGGGGTGAAGCAGCCGACGTGCAGATGGGATCAGCTGTCTCCAAGTGCCAGATCAGAGTTTGAACTCTAGTTTTAAAAAGAAGCCGCCTCCGTTTTGTCGGAGAAACTGGCGCCTTAATTTGCTTCCTATGATTCTGCACAAGGCTCCAGGCACAAACGGCCCAAGCCATCCAACGGGCACCGTCTCTTGCACCCGGCCAAGGACTGGCTGATTCTGAGCCCCGTTTTCTTCGGGGTGCAAGAATTGCCCCGTGGGGGAGGGTCAGCCTCAGGGTGCTGAAGAGGAACTGACAAAGGCTTTGCTTTAGCTTCGCAACGACAGGAGGGATCCTTGAACTCGGAGCTGCCTTTGTTGTGCCCCAACCTGGCACGAGGTGCCTCAGCTGCCAGATAAGGAGAAAAAGGTGCCGCCCAGCAGTGAGAGATCCTGGCTCGGTCCTGACGCAATTGTCCCTCACTTCTAGAAAGCTCCACAAGGTCATCCTGTCAAACCGGAGCAAACCTTGGTGGCTATGAAAGGTTTTGTCCTTCCGCAGGAATCCTGCAGACTGGGAGTCAGGGACATCAAGCACCACCCACAAAGGCTTTGGAAAACAAGGACCGTTGCCCATTGGCAAATGAACAGGCACCGAGGGACAGAGGTGAGGATTAGCAGGGGGAGAGGGCAGAAGGGAACCAGCCTCAGTTGCCGGGGAAGGAAGCGGACCAGAGCAGCAGCGTTCTTGATGCAAGCAGAGAGCGTCTCATCGTCTTAAAGACTCGTCTCCCTTTGGAGAAACACCAGCTCTTGATTTTGCACAAGAATCCGGCCACGGCCCACCCAGGCAGGAGATCCCTCGGATCGAGTCCCATCACATGGGGGACTCCTGCCTCTTACGTCTCCCACCAGAAAAAAAGCAGTCGCTTTCTCTCCCCCTAAACCAGAGATATGTCCTGGCACCGAGAATGCCAACCCCTAAGACAAAACGTTCCTTCTCTTGCCTCGGTCATGAAACCACCTTGGAAATGCTGGTCTTCTGCTCAAAACCAGTGGCACCAGCTGGGTGTCTCTGGTTCTTCCCCGGCCCCTGTTTTCATAACATCTTGCCTGATCTGGAGACGATGCTCTCTCTCTCTGCACACTCTCCTGGGCTACCCTGATTGTCCCTGCACATGGAGCCAGCTAGCTACGGAGTGCCAGTGTTGATGCCCGAAACATTCCTCTGAATACCCAGAAGCAGGTCTGAGAGATGCAGTCTGCCTCCTCCCAGGCATGTTGGGACTTCCGCTCCCCAACTCCCCCGTCCTCCACGGAGGGGAACTGGAGGGCAACGGGCACAGAAGGCAACCTGGTGGGTGGGCCTAGCTCAACATGCCCGGCTGATGCCCTACCTTGAAGACTTTGGAGAAGAAGCCGCTGCCTATCAGCTCCGCCTCAAAGTTTTCCCAGAATTCCAGCTTCCGGACAGCCGTGCGCAGTCTCTGCCACCGGTCATCCTCTGGGCAATAAGCGTCCGGGCTCTCCTCGCAGCACTGGGTCGAGCCAGAAAAATCCGGAGACGCCAGACCCACCTTGTGCATGGTCAAGGCAGGCCCTGCAAAGAGGAAAGAAAGGAGAGGTTCCGTGTCTCAGAAAAGCCCCTTCTCAGGCTGAGCGCTCATCTCCCTTTACGAAACTTTACTCAGACTCAAACTGGGAACTGGGAGCAGCAGCTCCAGTGATTGGAGGCAGAGGAACTGCTGGGAGGAACTGGGGCCGAGAGGCTTTCCAGTTGAAGGGCTCTCTAGCTTCCGTCTGCCCTGAGCAGAGAGGCTCTCAGATCGAGCAGGAGCTGCTGCAGGATTTTAAGTAGGTGCAAGGAAAAGGCTCCCACGAAGGACGGTCCCTGGCTGCTCAGGCCTCTTCTTCCCCCTCTCTGGCCGGGCTGAGTCTCCCAGGTGCTAAATTCATGGGCGGGGGCATCCCAGGACCCTCCTCCCCCGAGTTCATGCCTGGCGTTCTTGGCCTTCCCCACGTTCAGCTCCTTGCTTTCTGGGGCAGCCCCTCGATGAACCTTCCGTGCAGGGCAGTGTCTGCAGCAGGCCCTCCCTCCTGGCATTGGAGGCGGAACTGCCAACTGCCCGGCACCAGGCGTGGTGGCCAGACTTTGTGAGGGGGCAGCCCCTTTGAATTCGCTGCAGGGACCCAGACGGGAGGAGAAAACGCTTTCTGGAGACTGATTTTACTACATGGCGGTTCTGGCCTCTTACTTTAAGACACAGATGGCTAGCAAAATAGGCCCATTGTCCCCCTGACAAAAACAGGCCTGTTGAGGAGGGAGGCTGCAGCCTCCGGTTTCCCAGGCTGAACACAACAACACAGCAGGAATGCGCTGGTGGCACCCGGGGAGCTGAGAGAAAGAAGCAGAGCTGCTCTCACATGCCTCTGCTTCACGCTTTACAAATGCTAGCACTGACCGACTCCCCCACTCCATTCCTCCCGAGCGCCGTAAAAACCTTCATTTGCAATGTGTTCATTTTTGCAGAGGGAAAGCACAATTATCTCCTTCCAAACCTGTAATCTGATAATCTGGCACAAAATTCAGCTGCTTGCGAGACGTATGTTGCATACAGGGAAACCACAGCTTGGGTGAAGGTACACAGGAGCCCCTGCCTCAAACCCGTAAATCCAGCATCATTTCTGATAACTTTTCCTTGCGAGACCCCAGGCCACTGAATGCCTTCAGCTTGATTTGGGGTGCCGCTAATTGGTGGATGTTTTGTTTATAAAGAACTTGGACTAAACTTTGTGGCATTTGGAAAAACACATCAGGCGTTGAGCTAAAGTTCAGAACGGACAGGTGCACAGAAAAAAAAAAAAAACAAACCAGCCTCACTTTGAAAATCGGAAAAGACAAAAATAAATGAAAAGTAAACAAGGATGCAGCTGTTGATATTATTTGCAAGCATTGCGGTTTCAGTCTAAACAGATGGTCTTGCTGGACCCAAGAATCTGACTCACGGTAAGGACCGTGATGACCGAGGGAGCCGGCACAAAGGACCCTTAGGCCTGCTATGGAAAGGACCCAACAGCCCCGGCTCCCTGGAGGGACGCAGGTGTGGAGGCCCAGGTGGATGGAGGCGAGGTGAGGACCGAATAGAGGCCACACTGGATTTTCTTTGAAGGGTCCTTAACGCTCTCTGAACTTGGCTGCTTTCTTGCAGACGTTTCATTACCCAACCAGGTAACATCATCAGTGCTAGGAGGAGCATTTGCAGCAAACCCCACTGGCACTGATGCTGTTACCTACTTTGGGTCATGAAACGTCTGCAAGGAAACAACCCAGCTGAGAGAGGACCAAGGACCCCTCTGTCCAACCCTGAGCCACAAATATTCTCCTTTATTGAATCTTCTTTCCTTGAATTACAGAGGCCTCCTCTGAAGAGAGAGCGGCCGGACACAGTGCCTCCAGGCCTATCCCTGCCCGCCAGCGAGGTTGTGTGCTTGTCACAATATCTTCCCACTCTTCCACTGCGGATCTCATTGAGAGCGAAAGCAGAGCTGGCGCGGATGCCCAGAGCCCTGCAGTGGTAGATCAATGCCAGTTCCATTAGGCAGAAACAGCTGACGGGGCATTCCTGGCAGGGGCGGGCATGGTCTCCTCTTCAGAGCTGCTGGAAAGCTCGGCTGGGGGAGAGTTTTAAGAGCCTTTTGTTCCAAGGCTTTCTGGAATCTGCAGAGGAGACGGTGGCCGGTTGCTAGGAAACAGGGGCCATTGCTGCCCAGGTTGACTCCTGCTCTGGATCTGGAGGCCAGGAAGGGAGCCCAGAGGCTATCAAGTCTAGCCCTCCAAGGAGAAGGCCAGGATGCTCAGCCACACGGAAACTACAATCCCAGGGGACTCCACCTCAGAGGGAAGGACCAAGCAGGAAAGCATCCGCAGCCCAGTTGCAGGCAACTCACACAAATGAGCCGAGCCGTATTCCCTGGCAAAAAGCTGGCTCCGAATCTATATCAGTTCTGCTCAACTCAGAGACGTTCAGTTGCCTAGGAGGGCATTTCATCGCTAACTCCCAGTCTCCGTATTCTCTGCGTGGGACGCTACATCCCCAAATCCAGCCTCCTGACCCCAGACCACAAGACAGGCGCATGAAGTCCAGGACAGGAAGACCATCGGCCTCCCCCACCTCACTGCCCCAGGGCAATCTGCGTTCCTGCCACTCACCCCCAGAGGGGAGACGCTGGTGGTGCCGTTTTCCTCCTCAATCCACACCAGCTAAGCGCTTGGCCAGCCCAACAAGACTTGGCAACACAAATCCTGCCTTGACCTGACAAGTCAAGCGCCCAGCCCCACCTGGGTTGGTACTCACCAGGCAAAGATCTAGGTCAAAGGATGTTTAGCTTGTGGGCTTCTCATAAGCTAATAGAAGACAAGTCATCGGGAGAGGTTTTAGGTGGGGGGGGGAAGAAAAGCGGCTTTACCAAGAACTTTGGTTAAGTCAGGCCCAGCGTAATTATAGCTGTGAAGCAGCAGCACCAACGTGGCACCTTCCTTCCTAGAAGACACCAGGAGGGAGGGAAGAATTTGCCCTCCCCGTTCCTAGGGAGAAGAGGGGGCAAGCGGCCCTCCCCCTCCCCAGAATCTCCCAGGGTTGCCCGGGTTAGAGGATGGCAGCCAGAACCCCCTCCTCCTCCTCCTCCTCCTGGCAGAAACGGCCCTTCGGTGCTGAGCATTTGGGGGCTCAGCCGGGGCACCTGACTGGCAGGCGGGCGGGCAGCGCTGGCTTTAATCCCCGGCCTCTCCGCCTCGGGGCTCCTGCCAGTCAGAGCAAAGAAAGCTGCGCCCGATGGATCAACACATTTCTCGCCGGTGGCTCTCGCGCCTTCCGCCGCGAGATGCAAGCTGCCTTCAGCTGCCCACCTCGGAGGCAGCTGAGCGATGGCCAGCCTGGGACCCGGAGGGCTGCTCGGGGAGGGGCTGGGGGAGGGGGCCCAGAGGACCCACAAGAGGGGGAGGGGAGGGGGAAGCGGGGCAGCCGCGGAGGCTTTTGCAACGGAGCCGCTGGAGCCCGCGGGGAAAAGGCCGCCGGCAGGGAGGCTCCAGCCCGGGCGGGGGTCCTGGCACAGCGCCCTCCGGGAGGGTCGCCGGGCTCCCTTCCACCTGTCTCGGCTGCGGCAGGACCAGGAGGCGTCCCGCCCGGGGCTCGGCTCCCCCCGGGGGCACCGGGGCAGGACCGGCGGAGGGCACTCACCTGCCGGGGGGCTCCACGCCGCCTCCGCCTCCTCCGTGCCGAGCCGCGGGGTGCACAGACGGCGCCGGTCTCCGCTCCGCTCCCGCCTCCGCCTCGCCCGGCCCGGCGCCACCCAGCGGGCGTGCGGGGAAGGGAGGCCGCCGAGACCCCCGGCCGCGCATTATGGGCCGGCTGCCCCGGCCTTGCATGGGAGGGGGGCGGGATAGCCAGTCTGATGGAGGAGGGGAGGGGGCGTCTTGAGTGGCAGCGCTTCTCAGGGCCCGTCCGGTCTCTGAGCATGTGCAGAGGGCGCCCACCCTCTGCCCTGGGAGGAGAAGCGTGGGGGGTGGGGGGGACTGGGCAGGGGGCTTCCTAAGGGCGGGCGGGGGAGGGGAGGGGTCCGCCTCGGTCTCCATGGCGACGGGCGCCGCTGCCGCCTCCCGGTGGGGGGGAGTGCCACGTGACCTCCTCGCACGTGACCGGCCGAGCCGTCCAGCACGTGACCGGCGGAGCGGCGGCTGCATGGAGGCGATCTCGGCTGGAGCCCCGCGCCCCTCCCTCCCTCTCCCCCTCCTCTTCCTCCCCCTCCTCCTTCCGGGGCTGGGGGCGGCAGGTGAGGGGGCGGCCGTTGCCAAAGGGGTCTCGGGGAGGGGGAGGGTCGGGGGGGGTCGCTGCGCTTCCTAACCTCCCTGCCTCCCTCCTGGCAGCCCCCCGACCCCCCCCCGCCCTTCCAGGAGCGCTTCTTCCAGCAGCCCCTGGACCACTTCGACTTCCAGAAGTGCCGCAACCGGACCTTCCCCCAGCGGTACCTCATCACAGGTCAGCCTGGGGGGAGGAGGGTCAATGGGCCCCTCTTGGCAAAGCCCCCCACTCCTCCTCCTCTTCCCAGGGCAGAGGTTCCCAGGGGGCCGCAGGCTCAGCTGCCAGGGAGGGCGGCGGGGGGGGCGCCCGTGGGCTGGCTGCTGCTCCGGAGGGGCCTCTCCACAGCCGTGCAGAGAGAGAGAGAGAGGTGGGGGGGGGGGCTCGTTTTGCAACCACGCTTGGGAGTGGCGTCTGGGCTGCAGAGTGAAGCAATCCCTGTGACTGGGCTTATTGCCTTGAGTCAGCTATGCCCAGGGAGGACTGGCCCCTGAGGGCTTCCTCATCATCACTGTAACCGTGAAGGGTTGCTAAATGAGTCGGTCGCTAAACGAGGACCACCCGCGTCTTTCCCCCTAATGCGTCCTTGTCCCGCAGACAAGTTCTGGAAGCAGGGGGCCGGCCCCATCTTCTTCTACACGGGCAATGAAGGAAACATCTGGGACTTCGCCCTCAACAACGGCTTCCTGCTGGAGCTGGCGGAGCAGCAGAGAGCCCTGGTGGTCTTTGCAGAACACGTAAGGGGGGTTGCCGTCTCCGGGCAGGGCAGGCAGGAAGGGGGGCGTCGGGGGCTGCCATAGCACAGGCTGGTCTCTGGCTCATCTCCCCCCCCTTTTTTTTTTGTTAGAGGTATTATGGGAAATCGCTTCCATTCGGAGCAGCGTCCCTGCAGGGGCCGAACATTGGCCTGCTGAGCGTGGAGCAAGCCTTGGCCGACTATGCGGTCCTCATCGTGTGGCTGAAGGAGCAGCACCGAGCGCAGAGCGTGCCAGTCATCGCCTTCGGGGGCAGGTGAGGGCTGCTTCCGAGTAAACCATTGGGTGTGATCCCTTCCGGCTTCCTCTGTGCAGGAAAGTAACGGCCTCCTCCTTATCCCCTTCACAGTTACGGAGGGATGCTCAGCGCCTACATGAGGCTGAAGTATCCCAACCTGGTGGCCGGGGCCCTTGCTGCCAGTGCCCCCGTGCTGTCCACCGCGGGGATTGGGGATCCCGGCCAGTTCTTCAAGGATGTCACAGCAGTAAGACAAGGCGCCTCGGTCGGACTCCCTTTTTCCTGTTCATCCCCCAGTGAATCTGAAAGAATCCAATTCGCTTTCTGACTCGGTTTGGGAATTTCGTCTCTTTCTTCCAGGACTTTCAGAACTACAGTCCGGAGTGTGCCAAAGCTGTCCGAGAAGCATTCAGACAAATCAAAGACCTCAGCCTGGTTGGCGGTAAAGGAGCTCCGAATGGGAGCAAACGGGCCTTGGGACAGACACATTTTAGGGTGTGAAGTTGTGGGCAGTTTGCGACTAAATACGCCGCTGCCCTACAGTGGACCAGAAAGGTTTAAACCCCAAATGCAGTTTGTTTCCCAGTTTGTGGAGGATACCAATTGCGGCATCCTTCAACTCAAAGGCGCCTCTCCTTTGTGTTAAGCTTACGGGAGAATCGGCAGGGAGATGGCTGTCTGCCACCAGCTTTCGACTCAAGAGGATGTCAAGCAGCTCTTTGAGTTTGCCCGGAATGCCTTCACCATGATGGCCATGCTGGACTATCCTTACACGACGGACTTTATGGGCCACTTCCCAGCGAACCCCGTCAAGGTAAGAGCTCAGCCTCCCTTAGACGTGGGGCAGCTCAGTCTCTCGGTGTACCCAGCTCGACAAAAATAAACCCCCTGTTGTGGTGGTGGTCACTTTAATGCGGATATTGTGATTTTTAAAAATACAGTAGCAAGCTCCACACCCAAATTCTTTCACGTATCTTTGCCCAGGGTTGGTATGTTTGCCAAAGGATAACCAACCAAACCGCGTTCCTTGCTTGCGCTTTCCAGAGATCCTTAAGCCAGTAAAGTGACACTCCTGTCCCCCACCCCACCCCCAGGGGAGGCCTTTCATTAATGGACCTACCTAAGGCAGTCCTAGAGAGAGATTTGGGGCCTGGGGCTTTTTTCCCTTTTCATGACAATATAAGCATTTGGGGATTTGGGCCAAGAAGCGTAAGATTAGTACCAATGGGGGTTACGGCATGTTTTTAAGCTGGCACGAAACCCCAAACGAGCTAGAAAATAGATTATATTGGGCCAGTCGGCAGGTAGCCAAACTGGCTTTCTGCTTGGGGAGGGGGTGGTGCAGATGTGCTCAAATGCTTCTGATGGGGAGGGGGCGTTGAGAAGTTGAGCCTGGGCACGTCTGATATTTCAGGTTGGCTGTGAACTGATGTTGGCCAGTAAGGACTCAATCCGAGGGCTGGCAGCTCTTTCTGGTGAGTAGACACACTCCCAGTTTCATTCTGCGAATGCTGCGTTTCTCCAGGGTGGGGGCCACAGGGTGCAATCGTGGCCAGTTCGTTTCCCTGTGGGTCACCCCAGGGAAAACCCAAACTGCTTTGATCCAGCTATTTTCCTCCGCCGTCCGAAGGCTCCTCTCGCTCGGCTCCTCCTGGGCTTGCAATCCTGGGGGGCAGGTGAACGAAGCAGCAGGCGTGATCAGCCAGAGTCCAGGGCAGGCAGCCCACCTTCACCCAGGTTCCCCTGCTGGGGTGGCAGATCCAGACGCCGTCCTCCTTGCTCCTCCGCCGCAGAGATCCTCCGCCCGTGACGTAGAGCTGAAGCTGGCTGCTGGTGAGGCTGAAGTGGCAGAGGTCGACGGCCGACAGATGGAGCCGGGCCCATCGATCAGTGACGGGGCAATAGTACTCCGCCTCGCTCACAGGGACCCACTCCTGGCCCTACAAAGAACCAAAGCATAGGGCAGAGCCAGAGAGCACTGCCAAGAACGCCCAGTTGAGCCTCGGGGAGGCCCCGGAGCCCAAGAGGAATGGAGCAAATGCCACCTACGTTGGCCAGAGCCCTTCCTCCCAGGCAGAAGATGCGGTCTCCCACCGTTGCCATGCCGTGATCGCAGCGGGCAAAGGCCATCGGTCGGTTCCTGACCCAGCAGCGCAGGCGGGAGAGGTAGCTGTACATGGTGTTCAAGGTCTGGCCCTCTGCAAAGCCCCCTGTGCCGAAGGAAAAGGGCTGCTGTTCCTTCCACCTTCCAGGCTGCCCCAACCCCAGGTGCTTCTCTCTCCAGAGCAGCCAGTGCCAGCCGCCCTTTGCCCTTCCGCACCTGAGATGTACAAGATGCCTCCGTGCGTCGCTCCTGCGTGGTCAGCCACCGTCTCCGGAAAGGGCGGGAGGGGCCGCCAGGCATTCTTGGCAAGGCGGTACTCCTCGGCCGTGTTGATTGGCATCCCAAGCGATGCTCCACCCCCCACAGCCACCAGCTGCTCGTTCAGCACCCCTGCGTAGAAGCGAGTCCTGGGCACCAGCATGCTGGCCACCTGCAGCCAGGTGTTGCGGCAAGGGTCAAACCTGAACACCTGGAGTTGGAAGAGGGGAAGGTCAGTGGCTCCCCCGGTTCTTCCCTTCGGGAAGAGGGAAGTCTGCCTCGCCACCAGGAACTACCTGACGTTGCCAACGAAGAAGCAAGGACATTTGCTCTCCCTAAGGGACTCCGTTGGCTTCTTACTCTGAAGAAAACCAAAGCCGCCAGCTGTGCCTCTTTGGACAGTCAGGGTTGTCTTACCTTCTTGGAAGGCTCCTGGCCTGTCGGATCAAAGCTCTCCTGGCCCCCCATCACAAAAACGAAGTCGTGCAGGACAGCCACACAGTGGTTGTACAGGGGCCCACTCAGCTTCCCGATGGCTGTCCACGAATGGCAGTGCTGGTCGGCAGCCCAGACGTCCCCGCAGATGGCGTTGTCTGCCGATCTGCCCCCCAGCACCATCAGCCTCTCGTTCCTGTGGCGCACCCGGGCGCCCTCGCTCTGGAGAAGCGGCTGCGCGTACGGCTGGCCGTGGTAGTCCAGGGCTTCCCGGAGGTACCGGCGGCAAGCAGGCACGGTTCTCATGACGGGCGTTTCCTGGACGAACCTCTGCAGATCCGGGAGCGGAATGAAGGGAAAGCGGATGTAGCCCAGCACCTGGGCTGCGTCTTCCTGGCGGGAGCCGTTGTGGTCCAGCCAGCAAATGGCGGCCTGAAAGAGCTGCAGTTCGCTCAGTCCCCGGGTGTCTCCTCCGTCCAGGATTTCGCAGAGAGTCGCCCTGTCCAGCTCCTTCAGCTGCACAGGGTCCTTCAGGAGGTGCCCGCAGTGCTTCCCGACCCAGCGCTGCACTTTCAGCCTCAGTTCTTCGGGGCCGAGCCGCTGAGCGAGGCAGAGGATGGGCAGGCAGGTGTGCCGGTCCAGGGCTCCTTCCAGGAAGCGGAAGGCGAGGCACATCACCTCACGCACCAGCAGCGCCTCGGCCGCTCGGAAGACCTCCTCGACCGTCTGCAGAGTCAGCTCCAGCCGGTTGGAGTAAAGGAAAGACAAGACGCCCTGCAGGCCCCGGGCGGTCACTGGCGGTGCCAGCTTGAGCGGGGTTGCCTGGCTGGCCGCCTCCCTGGCAAAGCGCATCTTGCAATATCCGCTGCCCACGGCAAGGATGGCTTTGTGGGCGGGGAACGAGGCCCCCTCGGCCTCCAGCACCACGTCACACAGGGCATTCTGGGAACGCAGGTTCTGGAGCCCCTCTAGGAGTTTAGGCAGGTAGGTGTCCGAGCTGAGACTCTGGCCTTCTGCCGCTTCCCGGTCCCCAAGATGTGTCTCTCCAGAAGCCATAGCTCAGAAGCAGCCCTTTTCCTACCCTCTGCCCCCGGGAAGCATCCCTGGACTCAGCCAGTGGGATGGCCAGTCTTGCTAGCTGTGCTTCACTCTTGTTTTTCTGGGCTACCAGGAGAGCAGGACAGCTGATCCCTCGTCTCCAAGGCAGCAGCAGCCGATCTCCCCTCCCTCCCTCCCTCCCATTGGTTGGTGTCCACCAAGGTGCGGTGGGTCCTCCATTTCCTGGTCTGGCCAAAGTGGGGAAAGAGGCAAGTCCAGGCTTGCCCCCTGCTTGGAAGGAGAGTCGGCTGCTTCAGCCTGGGCTTTCTCTGCCGTCTTTGGCCAGGAGGCAGCAGGGGAAGAAAATCTGACTTCCTGCTGTTCCTAGGATTTAATACCTCGGCTGAAGAGAAAGAAGTTTAACGAGGGATATTTGCAATTTCTCTGCCCAGCCACCTGCAAGAGTTGCGTTCTACGCTAGAAAGCAGAGCTTCCCATTGTACCTGGCAGCAGGACTTGGCAAAGAATTTCTTCCCTTTCTCTGTCCTGAAGCCTTAAGCCTTGTGTGTGTGTGTGTGTGTGTGTGTGTGTGTTTGCGTGTTGACTGAACGGTCTCCATCCCTTCAGCTTGTCCTTCCAAGGGCTGGAGTTCTGGCTTCGTGGTTCTTTTAGCTGCATGTCTTCCACAGAATTTTCATCTGAGACTTTGAAAGCAAGATGAGTTTTTCTCCCAAGTTGGGCTTAAGGTGGGCTTCCTGGATGACTTAGGTTTAAGAAACTGCCTCCCCTCTGCCCAACTTCCTCTCTCTCTCTCTCTTTGGAGCACCTAAAGTGGACTCAACCTCCTCTTCTTGCTCTACCAGGAGTATTTTACAACTCCACGGGGACGGAAAAGTGCTTTGACATTTACCAGCTGTACCATAAATGTTCCGATCCAACGGGCTGTGGCTTAGGCCCCAATGCGGAAGCTTGGGATTATCAGGTAGGTTGCCTCACCTGGGCTGGCCGGGAAGGGAAGCGGCTGCAGGGGCCCCAGGTGGGAGTGGTGGGCAGCTGCCCTTCAGGATATTGAGGCATTCGATCGCCAGGGATGGGATGAAAAACCATTTTCCAAGTCTGGACTTTTTACTTGCTATCTGAGCAAGGTTCCCCGGACATTTTTGCATTTTTGGGATGTTTCTTGCTATGGGTCTCCCCTTCCCACACGGAGGAGCCAGCTTCTTCCGTACGGAAACTGGCAGATGCCGGGGTGGGCAGGGGGCTGGGCTGACGCAGTGTAGACACCCCCCCCCCGTTCCGGACAAGACCCCTGCAGTTGCTTCTCCCGGCAGCCAGACTCTTCTCTGTTCCAGGCCTGCACCGAGATCAACTTAACGTTCAACAGCAACAACGTGACTGACATGTTTCCGGAGCTGCCCTTCACAGAGGCCACCCGGGAAGGCTACTGCTTCCACAAGTGGGGGGTCTGGCCCCGGCCATCGTGGCTGCGCACCAACTTCTGGGGCAGCGGTGAGCAGCAGCCTCTGTTGGGATTTCGGCTTGCAATTGGGGGGGGGGCTCCTGAAGAGCCCCCTTTGCTCTGGGTGATCTGCGGGAGGAGGGTGCAGCTGTGAGACTTAAAGGGCAGCAGGACATGGTCCCAGATTGACAGGTGTCCTGTGGAAGGAGGCTCTTTCTGGGCCCTTGCAAGGCCCCTCTTTGTGAGGACAGGGCTTGCCATGGGAGTCTGAACCTCTCTGTCCAAGGTTGGGGCCTCCTTGTGAGAAAAGCCCGGCCGGTTAAAAGGATCTTGCTGGGAAAGGCCGGAGATTTTGCAGAGCCAATGAATGGTTTTAAGGCAGGCACTCTCCTCCTGGACACCCCCGCCCCCTCAAGAGGGGGGCTGCCCGTCTCGCCTTAGCCTCCCCACTGGCTTTTATCATTCGAACCGAGAATCTTGCTGTTCTTTTGACAACTGCAGATCTGGCTGCTGCAAGCAACATTATTTTTTCCAACGGAGACTTGGACCCCTGGGCATCAGGCAGCGTAAGTACCTGCTCGGTGTTCCTGGGATCTGGTCAGATCTACCTGGACCCGTTAGCTACTGTTCCCCCCCACTCCCAAAGTTTGACTTTCCGGTGTTGCCGTTCCAGGTACGAAAGAACCTGAGCTCCTCCCTGATTGCCATCACCATCAAAGGGGGCGCCCATCACCTTGATCTGCGGTACGTTTGGCCTCCTGGCTTCTTCCCCGTCTCCTCGGATTGCACCATTCTTGCAAGGATCTCCTCTTGCTCTGTGGAGCCCTAGGCAGGCCTTTCCTCCTCCTCGTCCCGTCTCTCTGGCCGGGGTGTCTTGTTCAGAAGGTCTCTTGGGAGACAGGCCTATGGTGGAGGAGTAGCTGCCTCCATAGCTAACCTTCCTTCTCTGAGCTGTTCCTGGCTTCTGACCAGGGAGGGCGGCTGTTGCCGTCTCCCGGATCCCGTGGGCTTTCGGTGGCCTTCATGCAGGCCCAGCTAGGGGAGCCCTTTGGTCTCAACCAGCCACCCTCTTCAGGGGTCTCTGGAGCTTCTCAGCCATCCAGGTCATGGTTATCCCAAAGGTGCTTTTTTCCCCAAAAGTCAACTGGACTTTCTTGTTTAAGGAAGTCTCTTCAGATGATTCATTGCCCCCCCTCCCTTTCTTTTTAAAAACAAGCTTTCAAGAATTTTAAATGTTTCCGAAAGAGGAAGCAGAGCGGTTGTGTTCCCTGAAAGGGAGGGGTCCCGCTACAGCAAGCAAACACACCTTAAAAGCCACCTGGAACGCCTCAGTTCCCGTGGCTGTATGTTTGCCCTCTGACAAGCAGCAGGGATGGTCCTCTTCACTGGGCTTATTTTTTTCCCCAAAAAACAGGAGCTCCAACCCAGCTGACCCCGCCTCGGCCAGGGAAGCTCGGCTACAGGAAGCCAGGATCATCCAGGGCTGGGTGGAGGCGGCCACCGTCAAGGCCACCAAGTAGCGTCTGAGTTGCCTTAACAGAAGCCCCCGGACCGCTGGGTGTGGAAGGGGGGGAGAGACTCTAGTGTCCTCTTGAAGCAGTGACACTTTCATGCTGCAGTGCTGAAGAGTAAGGAATAAAGCTCCCTCCAGGGAGGTTCATGGAGGCTGGGATGAAACAGGCCTTTGGTTCACCTCTTTCTAAGAAAGGATCTGGGAACTGGGGGGGAGGGGAAGAATTCAAACTCAGTGCTCAGATGCATTGAGATTGGTGGTTCTAAGTCGGGGACCCTGAAAGCAATAGGGGGGTTACCCTGAGTTGTACCTTCGGACCATCTAGCTCGAAACACACACACCCATAGAAAGTGGGAAGACTCGAACCCCCCAGCCCCCGTACACCCACCCCAGGAAAAGCATTTATTTCCTTAGCCAACTTGGTTTCACTCTGGAGACCCCACCAAGGAGTTCTACCAGTGTTGCTATCAAGGGATGATGCGCCACAGTGCTTCAACACAGAGCAACTTTCACTTCCCGGTTTCAGCCTCTCGTGCAAAAGCCAGCTTTTAACCAGGGGAGAAACATATAAGCAGTCAGTGGCACAGAAAAATGCAATGTCTCAAAATAAATTGGAGGTTTATTAAAGGTGGAGTAGAATTCTGCAGATTAACTTCCCAGCCAAAATCACTTTTAAGATTCGCTTTCATTTCGGAGATTTTTCCCACCTTTGCAAAAAGGCAAGTCACATTTTGAACTGTTCGCAAAAGGAATTAATTCTACTTTATGAATACTTTTGACCAGATCGCACCAACAAGGCTTCAGCAAGTCTGCCTCTTCTTGGGAGGAAAAAAAAGGTAATTTGAAAGTGATTATCCAGAGGGAATGATGGGAGCACACAGGGTGCTCCTCACAATAGCCAGCTTCTCTACCAAGTTTGGCAGCCAGAAACCCTCCCTCCCTGCCGGTCCGTTTACAGCCAATTGTCCAGTGGTGCCTGATCATTTAAGACATCTGCTCTTAAGACATGAGATGAACTGGCCATGATAAGACGGCAGGAAAATCACGCGGAATGTGCCCCGGTTTGGCTGCGCAAGAAAACGGAGCTAGGTTTTCCTGACATGGCAAATTTCTCTTGAAATTTCCAAAATTAGGACGACATTCCGGCCTCCGTGGAGAACACGAGGCAAGTGGAAATTCAGGGTTGTGCACCGGTAAACAAAACAGCAAAGCAATTCTGTGCTGGGGGTGGGTGGGGGGGCTGTTCAGCATCTAACTCTGAGGAGGATCCAGGAAACAGACGTCCTAGGTGGCTTGTTTGAAAGAGACTCGTGGGTCTGCAGCCCAGGTCTATGCTTTGCTTGCTGGAAGAAATGCTCGCCTTCAGGGACGTGGCCATCCCAACCCTTCTCTCTTTCCCCTTGAAATCAGAAGGCACCAGTTCTACGTAAAGTGTCGGCCTCCCAAAACTGGGGATTTACAGTATGGCTTTTAAATTCCAGGGTCTGTTTATATGGGGGGAACAGGAAACTACCTAATAGTGCCTTGCAAGCACCCCCTCGAAAGCCAGGACCACCTTCCCCCCCCCCGACCCCACTCCCAAATTCAGTTGGGACTTTGTGGCCACAACAGCAAACAAAAGATCATTTACAAGAACGTGGCGACAGTGAAGTTCTCCAGAAGTCCAGAGTTACAGTAAGAAGATCGGAAAGGAATCTTTCTTATGACGATACTATTGTGCTTCAACTGTTCAAACTCTCCCTTTGTGAGAGTCACCGACCTTGTGATATTGCAGGGGAGAAGGAACCAAGTTCGAGGCGTGCGCCAAGAGATCTGAGCCACCGTTTTCTTGATTGGGGCTCTTGGTCATTGCACCGTCCCATCTGTTAGGTAGCACCAAAGGCCACAGTCTTGGGAAAAACGCATTTTGTTTGGGTCAGGCGTGGCATACAAAAAAGAAACGGGATCACCAGTCCCTCTGAAACCACTTTCGCAGAAAACAATCCCGCCGGGATTTCTCCTGCCACAGCTTCAGCGCTGCCATTAGCCAAGAGGGGCAATGCCAGTTTGTCTCCCTGTCCTCTGCTGGGCCGGGATTTAAAGCAGCTGTTCTAGCCGCAAGAGCATCGTCACCAGGCGGCAGCAGCAGCAGCAGCAAGCACGAAGGGCACAGGGAGGTCCCCAAATACAAAAAATCAGTCCCACCGAAACGGGGGAAGATTGTCCCGAGAATCTTCTCTCTGCCCCCACTTTAAAGTGCTGAGATTGAGCAACTGGGAAGAGGGAGGGAGGGCCATGAAAGCTAGAAGGAATGGGCGAAAAGACAGAGAAAGGAAGGACTGGGATGAAAGGGCAGCCCCTGCCCAGGCCAGAGATGGCCTCGTATCCTGCAGGTTGCTCTTGTCCTGACTCGGAGACAGGCAAAAAGACCACAACCAAGTGGAAAGCCGAAGCAAACGAGACTTTGTTCCACGTTTCGGTGTGTAAATATATCAGAGTTTGCACCTTTAGTGAGCAGCTTCCCCTGTGGCTGGTAGTTAAAAGCCAGAGAGCGAAGGTTGGTTAGTTGCTTGGTTTTTAAGCCCAACTTTCCAGGGGGAACTTTTCAAAGCACGAGAGGCGTGGCAGAAATCCTAGCGGGCAGAATCCGCTCTGGGGATAAAGCCTCTGTGACCCGCTGCTTCCTTGCCCTCCAGCCACCCCACCCCACCCCACATGCTTGCAAAGTAAAGGTCAACCGTCCTCTGGGGCCTCCCACCTGGAAGAGAAACCCATGCAGGAAGCAGTTTTCGGAAGGATACCTGAGCCAAAACATTATTCATGTTATACACATATAAATTCCTACATAGATAACCTTCTGGGCTTTTTTTTTTCATAATGTAAATTTTCACATTTTTTCTCCCTGCATTGCTGCAGATAAGTTAAGAAAATATATATATACGTATATATTTACCACCCCATCCAGCTTCTCCCCAGTTCGCAACAGGGCACAAATTCCTCCCGATTACTCCCAAGTGCCCTTCGGGATCAGGAACACTGTTTTCGAGGGGAGGGCTCTCACCCCTTCCCCACCCCCCACCTGCAGCTGTGGAATGATCCTGGGAACTCACAGCCCCAGGGACGTTGGGATGGATACCTGGGAACAAGGCCACCCTTTCCTCCTGACTGGCCTCTCCTACCGAGAGGTGGGTCGGAGACAACGGAAGAATGCTGGGCCCTCCACGGGGGTCCCCTCCTTGCTAGTTTTGAGGCACTCCCTGGGTCGAAGCGAGCCTTGCGCTCCCCGCTTTTGCCAAGCGGGATCTGGCATGGCAGGGGCCCGCTTGCCCGTTCCTTGCTTGGGTGCCCCTTTTTGGAGAGGGGGCTGTGATTCCGGAGACCCACCTTCCCTCACATACAATTCCTCCAGGAATGTCGCTACACACCTCCCTTCAGGTCCCCGGAATCGAGACGGGATCGAACCTGGGAACGGCAGACACCCGGCTTCGGTTTATGCCGATGGCCAGATGGGGAGCGGGTGGGCCTCCGTGTTGAAGACGTACTGGTCCAAGTTGATCAAGTTCACGTCATCCGAAAAGAGCAAGAAAAAGTACTTGAGGGTTTCACCCAGGAAAAAGCTCTCCATTTTGTCTCTCGGCTCTGGATTGCTGGGGTTCTGGACATTGTCGATGGACGTGTAGCCACCGGTCGGGACCTGGTTGGGAGAACCCAAATGTGAAATTTGAAGGCCATCAAGGTCCACCATCTTGGCTTGTTTCGGGCGCTGTTCATTCAAAGCCTGCCTTCTCCCAGCCAATTCTCCCCGGTTGTACTTCTTGCTAACTAGGTTTGGTGGAGGGGTGAGGGGTTTCCTCCTTTCCTTGCTCTCTCTGATGGGACCCTGATGCTGAAGCAGATGGCCCGGGTTGGCCCAAGCTCAGGCTTACCCGGGTGTATTGATTGAAACTCTGCAAGATCTCCCAGCCCCAATCCTGGTACTTCTTATCGCCGGTGAACCGATAAAGGTAGAAGAAGCTCTCCACCGTCTCAGGTCGCAGCAGGTTGTGCCTATCGGCGGTCTGGGGAAAGGAGAGCAGAAGGGAAGCTGAAGGGCATTTCTACCCTGGGGGTGACTTGGGTGCCCACCGCAGAGCGGGCTCTGAATTGCGAGGCTCGTCCTCTGCTTGGCGCACTGGAGACCCAGGGCAGGATCAGCCCTGCTAAACTCCTCACCTTGATTTCCACGTCCTTCCGGTCCTTTTGTGGGTGCGTGTTGAAGTGGACGATTTCGGGGCTCAGTCCGGTCTCTACTTGCACGTACATCTGGTAGCAGGTTTCTGCCAGCTCTGCCGCCAGGGTCAGGTGATCTGCAGGAAGCCCGTTGTGAGCGCCGAGGGCCAGGACTCCAGGCAAGAAGCAGACCAGGTGATCCTGCTCCAGAAACACAGATGGAGGAAAGCCGATGGGATACCGACTTTCTCTGCCAAAGTCCCTCTCCTCTGCTGAAGCTGAGCTCTGGGCTCCCTGCACGCCACGCTTGGCTGGTTGCATGGCCAGCTGCCTTCCTACTACAGCTCTGAGAAGGGGTTTCTTATTCAAAAGAGAGGAACTGATGTGACAGCGAAAGTGAAGAAGGAAGGGGGAAGATCTGCGCAGGCAGTTATGAGCCCTTGAGAAATGCAGGTGCTGGCAATACAGTGGGTTTCACGGGGCCAGATTCTGAAAGGCCCAGCAGAAGGGCTGAAAATGCAGCGCTCGGAGCCTGAAATTTGACTCATTAAGCAAATCCATCCGCTGCCGTTCAGAAACTGGGAGAGGAAACATGCCTAAGTGCTCAGCAACACTCTTGGTAAACAAGGAGGGTATCTGGTTGCTGAAGAGGAAGCATGAGCCTCTGCCATATTCCACCCGCACATCGCAAGAACACTTGTTAAGAGCAGAATTGTGGGAAAAAGGATGCCCCTCTGCCCCCCCACCCATTCCCTAAAAGAAGGCTCACCATCTTTGCACTGAAACGACCGTGAGCGAGTTCCCCAACAAAGCTCAGCCTTTTGGGATAGGATTTCCGGAGCAGGTGCATCTTCACGCCCTCAATAGCCTTCACGTAGTCTTCCAGAAGTCTGTTGGGGGGGGGGAGGGGGAGATGCCATCATTAGTGGCTGGGATGCTTCCATCAAGGCCATGGTGCATCATTAGGGCCGATCAGGAACGCCAATTGTCAAGGGCTAACCCTCCTGTATAAAGCTTGCAGGAAAAGCCCTAGAATTCTCCACAGAAAATCCTGCCAGGCTTCTTATAAAGGAAGGAAGGGAAATTTAAAAGGAATTACTCGTTCTCTTTCTTCCCTCCCTGGATCCATTGCTTGAGCAAATACTCGTAGTAACTGTCAGCTCGAGCCCCCAGGGTGTAGACCCCGAGATGGGTGAACTGCCCGCTGTTGGTGTTGATGAACATGGGCACCAGGCCGTCGTTCTTGCCAGAGAGGGAGTGGACGTGTCTCATCACCCTGTCCACAGCGTTCTAGGAGGCAAAGGAACAAACAGTGGAGCTTTGGTACCCTGTTTTCCACTGGAACCAGAACCAGGAACAGCAGCACACAAACGGGGTTCTGAAATATGCGTAGCAGCCAGAATTCTGAGGGAATGGCCCCGCTTCCATCCAGCCTCAACCTGGGTGTGGGTGTGGGTCTCTCTATGCCCTGTGGGAACTACACCCCAAGAAGAAATGCAGGAAGCCTTTACTAGTCTATCAGGAGACACGCTTCCTCCAGGCTTCCTTCTCTTTCCCATCTACTGCAACTAAATAGCAGAGAGAGAGAGATTGACTGTCCCAAATTCGGTATCATAACCGACTGTCCCAAAAGCTGAGGAAGTCTCCACTTCTTGATTAGGTAGTTTCTTCCCCTCTGCGCGCCCCCTCCTCCCCCCAGCATATCCATTAAGAGGAGGGAGCCCAGCCAATCCACTCCCCTCCCTCCCCCCCAGTACCTTAAATTTCTCTTCACCGGTCAGGCGCGAGAGCTCCCTGAATTCCAACTGGATGCTGGTCACTTCGGCCACAGTGCTATCAGAGGTCCAGCGTGGGGGGTGGGCTGTGCCCTTCCCAATGTTGACGTCCGAAAAGGGGATCTTGGAAGGGGTGTTAAAGGCCGGCATGAGCCTGCTCCCGATATCTTTCTGAACAAGGGAGAAATTGCAGAGTAGGAGGGAGGGAGAGAAAGGAAGGAAGGAAGCAACCGATTGACCGTTTTCAGATGCTGGGTGGAGAGGAAAGACCGATTCAGAGGTCTTCCTGATCATTCTGAGGAGGGGAGGGGCCCTCCAGGGGTCTTCAGAGGCAAGCAAGATACTTACTGCTTTTTCCAGGAAGAGGCTGTCCCCAGACAAGTGGTAAGTGCTCAGCAGGCCCCCCAGGATACGAATGGCGCTCTCAAAGAGATTGACATCCACGTCTTTCTTGAAGTCCAGCTCCTTGGCCACCCACTCTCGGGCTTCTTTGAACTCTGCATTAGGGAAAGGAAGCCCAGAAGTTTGAGCCAACTTCTCCCATGCAGGAAAGGAAAAGCTTGCCCAAGTTGACCAGACCCTGTCTACTCTGGGAGAGAAGCCCCAGGCCCTGTCCAGGCTCAGTTGCTCTGGCTGAGAGATTATTCCTGAGTTTGAGATGCTCCTCCTTTATCTGCTCTATGTTGGGCTCTCTCTCCTCAGAGACAGCCGCCTCAACTTACAAGGGTGATTTTTTGTGGGTGGACGAAGGCCGAGACAAAAGAAGGGAGCCCGCTCTGCCTGCAACCTCCTCTAGATTCCCCTGGTGGTAGGAGGAAGGCCAAGCAAACGATAGGCAAAGCACAGACCTGCCTTTAAGCCCAAGATCCACATGGTGTCCAGCGCGTCGATGAGTGTCAGTCCGAGGCCAAACCATTCGTTGAAGGACTTGGAGATGGGCTTCAGCTCGTCGTGGCCCCAGGCAAACTCCTTGTAACCTTTCCAGGCGTGGCGGAAGGCTTCGATCACCGCCAGCTGGCGCTTATTGAGGGCCACTGAAACAGGAAGGAAGAGGCATCGGGAGCTGCCCCTGAGGGAAAACGCAGAGCCACCCCCTGTCTCCGTCACAGGAGAAGGTCCTGCGGAAGGAAGGGTGGGCTGCCACATCAGCAAAGCCCCCCTGGGCAGCCATCTGGGTTAAAACTGAGCCCTGCCCACTACCTGGCTCTTTCTGGTCTTCGGATGCCACGGCAGAAGGCCTGCCTGGATGGTTTATTTTCTTGGAAGGTGGCTCAGGGCTCGGGTTGGGCTCAATCACGGCTCCTCTCCAACTGCAGAAAGAGGATTATTGCTTTCTCTGCTCCGTGGGCCTTCACTACGCTACAACCGATGACACAAAGACACCCCCAGTCGTAGGAGAGCATTCTCCAGCACTTTCCCTGCCAATCGGGACAACTGGGCAGTCCTTCTCTGTTAGCGGTGACACGTCCACCTGCTAGTCAAGCATCCCATCTTTCCTACATGACTAAAACATGCAACAGGGCCAGAGTCCAAAACTGTCCTAGGCTAAACTGAGAGAGTTTACCTAACCTACCTAAGCGACTCACCTAACGACGGGCTTATCCAGGTTATGCACCTGACCTGCCTGGCCAGGATTTCCCTCCGCTCTGATGGCTTCTTCCTGGGACTTGGCCTCCGTCTCCCTCCAAGGTGGCCGGATCTGCAGATTCGGAGGGCCTCGCCGGGCAGGAATCTGTTTCGGAGGTTTCTGGAAAACCAACAAAGGAATCGGTTCATGGGCAGGAGTGGAGAAATCACAGCTGAAAGTCTAAATGCTTCAAGGAAAGCAGGGAAAAAGGAGACCCTCCAGTTGTGTTAAGACTACTATGCTGGCCTATGGCGGGTGAGTCGGTCCAGTCAGCAAAGGCTAGTCGGGGGATCAGTCCGGTTAGAAAAATTCCTTCCAGATAGAAAAGTTCAAAGGCCAGATTGACAAACAATGATGGCCACATGCAGCTGAGCTGCCTAACAGCTGCTAACCCTCCCCTTGGCTTACAATAAGATAATAGGGGGGTGGGGGGTGGGAGATAGGAAGGGGGAATTACTTGAGGTGAAAAGTCCCTGAGGCTGGCATCGGC
The DNA here is from genome assembly GCF_029215685.1 of Pituophis catenifer annectens. Lineage (NCBI taxonomy): Eukaryota > Metazoa > Chordata > Lepidosauria > Squamata > Colubridae > Pituophis > Pituophis catenifer. The sequence continues at coordinate 536,747 of NW_027256897.1, read as the reverse complement.
TTTCTGGGGTATCGGGAGAATGGCCTGATTTGCTGGATTCAATCCAGGGATCTCCAGGTCAGCCTTCTGCTCCTCCAAAGATCTGCTGGTTGCACCTGCATGAAGAAATTAATTGCAATGAACCTGATGCAACGGAGTGAAATCAGCCGCTGAGACTAGTGCTGACGCGTAAGGTTGGTTTCAAGAAAGAAAGGAACACTAAGTCATTTTCTTCTGCGAGATCTTCTTGTTCCCACACAATAAAAAAACAAAACCCACAACTAAAGCAATGCTTGCAAGTTTGGGAGCACAATAGCTCGAAAAATTTTAATTTCTAAAAATAATTCATCACAGTAAAACCACGAAGCAGAATAACCTTTTATTTGAAAATAAACCCCAAGTTCCTCCAGAAACATGCAGTGCTTCTGAGCTGAAAGGTACAGGATTGTGGTTTTAGTCATTTGAAAAGCAACCGATTTCCATTACGCAACAGTAACTTATGGTAGAAAAACTAGCAGGAACGTACTTTTCCACGGGTCAGCCATATTTGCATACGTCCTGATTCCACAGACAACCAGAAAGGCAAAGAGGAAGAGGATGATGCTGCGCTGAAGGCGGGACAGCTGCTTCCATTTCTGAGGGGGAACATTACAAAAGACAAAAGGAACCTTCAGCCTGCAAACATGTTCGCAGGGAGGCTGACCCTAACCTCTCTGCATGAGTCCCCCCAAAACATCGTTGAATGCTGCCTACTCGCACCTCCTTGTTACCTTTCCATGCCAAGAATTACGGCAAGAGCAAGAGATCCTGCGGCTGAAATATTTATTTGATGCATTTGACTAATGGAGGCAGCACTTCACAGCAGAATCAAAAGAACAAAACACTTCTGACTTGGTGATTGACAGCAGACAACAAAGCACCCTCTCCAAGCCCAGAATCAACCCACGGGTCTCCTCCACAAAATGCCTCAGGAAAGCAGCCTCTGCTTCTCTCGTGCCCCTTTGCGAATACCCTGATGTGACCCCAATCCTCCTCTCAGCGCCCTGCCTTAAATGAGAAAGAAATTCCTACGTACAATGCAATTCATGGGGTCTGGAACAAGGCTCCACTCTGCTTCTTCTGTATTCAGTGGGATGGCAGCTGCAGACACACACAAGCACTTCTCCGCTAAATGTCTCAAAGGAGAAACTCCTTGACAGACGAGCAACAGCTCGCGCCTACTTGCCACGCCCCTAAATGAGTCCTTTCTTTTCTCGAAATGATCCAGTAACGAGAAATGCACCTGCTGCCCGCCTCATCTACTGACTAAGCATTGGCGTTAGCTATTTTGGCAGGGAACGTTTCTCTGAAAAACAAATTCAAACTATCTAAATGGGAGGCAAAGCCTAAGCATTTCTATCCATGCTTGATGATGATGTGCTGCTTTCAGGATCAAAGGCAGCACAGAGTTTTAAAAATGGTATGTTATTGGGTAATCGCTGACACACCCAGAGGCACCAAACTGGATTTTATGGTATGTGAGATCCTGAATGATGGATTCTCAGTCCACCCACCCTGTCCTTTAGCCTTAAAGAGAAGGATGCAACTCCCGTGTTCAGATGCAATCTATCTCAACTTGTGTTAAAGTTATATTTTACGAGCTAAAAAATAAAGGGAGACTATTATAGATCTATTTCAAACTATTTAGCTCTCGTCAGCTGGCCATTGGCTAAATAGCTTGAAATAGATCTATACTACTCTCCCTTTATTTCTTTGTCAGTAAAATATAAATTTAACAGAAAAATAGTTTCTCGCGAAAGCGACTGCCTGCGAAGGCCTCTGGATTGGGGCTGGAAAGCGAAAGCAGTATGCGCTCCGTCCCATATTTGGGTAGACCAGGTTGACCTGATAAAAAACAATCTATCTCGAGGGTAGCAAGGTCTGGGGATCCTAAAGCTGCCAAACACCAGAAATATTTAACCAGGCGCCATGGGAATCACACTCTTTGATCTGCAACCAACAGGGGTCCTTCCAGACTGTATTGTCTACCCTCAAAACGACGCTACAGAGCACTGCACACCAGAACAACTGGACACAAGGACAGTTTTTTCCCATCACTCTGCTAAACAAATAATTCCCTCAACACTGTCAAACTATTCACTAAGTCTGCATTACTATTAATCTTCCCTTCTTTACTAGTATCTATCTCTGTCCACTTATGACTGCATGGCTGTACCTTGTTGCTGTATCCTTGCAATTTATATTGTTTCCTAGTATGATTCGATTGCTTAATCATGACTATCACTAAGGGTTGTACTTTATGATTCTCGACCAATGAATCTTGTCTTGTCATGTAGACGGAGAGCTTATGCACCAAAGACAAATCCCTTGTGTGTCCAATCCCACTTGGCCAATAAAGAATTTCTATCCTGTTCTGTATTTATGGTGGCTAATCCTGTTACAATCCATGGAGGAAAGGGGTTTACTCTGCTGGCCACTGACAAGGATCTGAGGTCACCCTCCAAAGCCAACCCTGCGAGAGGAACGAGGCTTTCTGGTCTGTTAAGCCTGGCTGGCTGGCCGCCTTTTCAGCACCGCCCCTCGGACAGCAAACCCCAAACGCCCACGTCAGCACCTCCCAGCCCGCAGGACCGCTCCAACAAGGGGCCGACAGGGCCGCCCCACCCAACGCTGCACCCCCAGCCCCAGCCCCAGCCCCAGCCCCAGCCAATCAGACCAGGAAGGGCTCGACCTCTTGGGTCTACCCCCCCCCCTCCGCCCATCCTGCAGCGGCCCCAGTTCAGTCCTCCCGCAATGACCCAGGCGCTGCAGTTCCTACCCCGCCGCCGGGGGGCGCGCGGCAAAGGCCGCTCCCGCCCGCTGCCTCTCCCCTAGAGGGCGCCGCGGAGCCCCTCTGCCCCATCCCGACTCTATGGCTCCTCTCACCCGCCAGCAGGAACGCCTCCGCCAGGCCTTGCTGTTGTTGTAGCCGCCGCCGCCGCCGCCCGCCGCCTGGAACTGGCCGCCGCTGAGCGTGACCGAGATGAAATCCCGCCGCGGGGGTGACAGGAGCGGCGACGGCGGCGGCGGCGAAGAGGAGGCGGCCGAGTACATGGCGGCGAACGGTTTTCCTTCAGGAGCCGCGGAGCTCCCCTCCGCCCGCCGCCATGTTTCTTCCTGTTGCTGTCCGCGGCACCGAGAGGGAGAGACTAGAGCGGCCGCGCTAAGACGCCGCGGAGTTCCCTCCTTTCTTGGAGAGGTTAAAAGTTGCCACAGCGCCCTCTAGCCTTCACTGGGAGACGCGCAGTCAATAACACGTCAGAACCGACTTTTGGCACACCACGTGACCCGACCCTCAACTCTAGGAAGTGGCTCCACGTGACTCCTTGAAGGCATCCCCTCCCTTCCTTCCCCAAATCTCATATTTTGTTTCTCGTGATCCAGCCTGATGCTGTATATCAGAGGTCTTCAAACTTGGCAGCTTTAAGACTCCCAGAATTCTCCCAGAGAAGACCCCTGCTTCATATTCTATGCTGCCCTCCTTCCTGGCCAATTCTTAAGACTTCTAAGGAGGATGAAGAGAAGCCGACAGGAGCATCAAAAGACATAATGTGGCATTAAAACCAGCGCCCCCTCCTTTGATCAAAACTCCACCGGAAACAAGGATCACACCTAATCAGGGTTGCTTTTAAAATTCATTTTAATATGAAGAAAAAGTCTCAGATATCCGGTCGTTTTTCCGACCTTCCTCCAGGAAGGCAAACATGCCTTGGTTCTGAAAGTGCTCTTTTTCAAAATTACTCTTTTTTTTTTTCTAAAAAGAATTGCTTTGGTTTTTTAAAAAAAATATTGACCTTTTTTCCAAAATGGAGCCCTCCAGCTTCAGCCAAAGCTCAGAGCTCAGCTTTGCTTTCATCAAGGAGAAACGGAGATGGAAGGTTTTGGCCCCGCATGTATTTTTCCAGCCCCTGCAAAAAAAGAGTTGGACGCACTGAATGTGGGGGGTTGTTTTAAGACACCTTAAAGAAAAACTCAAAGGGTGGAGATGGACTGTGTGATAAAATAGAATTAAAGTAGCAGTTAATGATGGTGGAAAAATTTTGTTTTGATTATCTTTGCTTTCTGCAACAATCACAAACCATCTTTTATTTCTAAAATCAGTCCTTTTCTATTTACTTTATACATACTGTGGGTTTTCCCCGTATCCACACATTTCTACCTCCGTTGTTCACATTATTTTTCATCAATTCTTTTATATATTTTTCAGGCTTTTTGCAGATAGAGGCCTAACCAGGCTGCTGTTTCACTTTAGGGCACCAATCACGTGCTCTTAAAAAATGTTTACAAACCAAGGGAAGGGTTCGTAAGTGCACCAGGCCTAATTCAATATTAGCATTCTTTACATGCATAGCAAAGTTTCTGCTGCTAAATTCTGGCTCTTTCCATGTTTTGCAAAGAAAAAAAAAAGCCCCAATGAGTATATGTTTACAAAGGATTCTGCTGCCCTTATTCCTGAGTCAGTGCAAAAACCTGCCCAAAGTTGTTCCTTTTATAAAGCGACAGATATTTAGCCCTTTTGGAGCTCAACGGAGAATAATAATTTTCTGACCTCTCCAAAGTAAGAGACTAGAGGTGAGATCTCGCACACAGCAGGCGGTTCCTCCTCTTGGGAGAAACTGGAGAAAGACAGGAAAAACATTTAAGGCTCTCCACAAACACACAAACGCAACATGCTGGAGGATAATAAAGATCCAAATGCATTGAAGTGTATTTCCTGGAATAACCAAATCTACTATCTGGGACTGGGATAATAACTCTAGATTCTAGATTTAAATAGTATGTAATGTATCCAATTCAACTGAATTGCCACTGAACATGGAGAGTTTTTATATTAATTGTTAACCATTCAAGTCTCCTTTTCGTGGGTGTCTGGTAAATAGTTACACTTGTTTTAATATCCCCAATTTAAATCGTAAAAATCAATATTGACTTAACTTTAAAACATTCCCGTCCTACTCATCAAAGGAACACTTTGCAGGTGGTTCACAAAGCCTCGATGGTTGACTCAGACACGCAGCCGATTCACACGACGTACTAAACCAAAACCCAACCATGGCTGCGAACCCAGGACTTTGCAGCAGGAAGCAAGGCTGCCCCTTCACCCCTGCCAAGCCTCGTGCCCAACCGGGCCGATCAAGCCAAGCAAACCCACCTCTCCTTTTGCGGGATCGGCTGCCCGTCCCCCGTCACGAATCTGCCCCCCGCCTTGAGGGCCCAGCGGTAATGCTGAGAGAGAATGGAACGTCGTGCCGTGGTCGGAGTGTCTCTGGTAGCCGTGTCTGCGTTCTTCAGCGGGGAGAACTCCTCTTCTCTCAGGACTTCAAAGGCGACAAAGTTTCTGTCAACCCAGGAACAAAGAGTTGGGTGCTTAAAATTGGCCAACAGATGGTTTAATTCTACAGTGTCGTTTTATTTGGCAATGCCAAGCTAGTTAAACATTTGAGGCGATACCCACATCACTTCATTCCTTTATATTATTATAGATCTTTGAGATACCCACAAAGATGGATGTTCTCGCCACCTGTTTGCCATGCAAAGTTCTGGCTCAGCTGCTCACGATGGCAGCACCCCTTTCAGCTCCCAACGCAGAACAGGTTTACCTGCCCCAAGAGCAGGTTTCCCCCCTGCACCTTAAGGTGACCCACTGATCTGTGCAGGACACCCCTGAAATAGGGAGGGGCCCCGGATCAGCCAGTGTGTGCAATGCTTCTACAGACTTTATGTTAATGCAGAAACTTGGAAGGCTGCACAGACCCCTCTCTGCCACCTCCCTGCCTTCTGTCCCACTTTGGAGGCCCCAGGCCCAAAGAAAAGGAGAGAGAGGCACCGGCCACTAACTTAGCAAACGGGAACACATCAAACACAAACTTCTCCAGCTTTATCCCGTTGGGCTCGAGTGGCTCGACCCGACGGCCTTCCTCGTCCACGTAAGGCACTTTCTTGATGGCCACGTGGGGCGTCAGCTGCGACTCGAATTGCCTGGAGAGGAGAGAACGGCATCTGTCAATGGGGGTTCCTCCTCTCCAGACATCTTCCTAAGCCCAGGACTGTCTTCAGGAAACCCGGCCCCAAAACGGCCCAGGACCATCCCCAGCCTCCCCACACCAATAAGCAACAGCCCCCCGTGAGAGCCCCCAATGTGCTCCCAGGCAGCCTGGAAAGTTTTTTCAACCCTGGAAGGGAAAAGAGATCTTCCCTGAAAACCGTTTCATAATTTTAATACTGGGAGGCCTTTTCTGTGGTTGGTTCAGACATGCTTAGTTTTTTTCGCCTTCTGAATAATACTCAGCTGACTGGCGGTTTGGCAGAGCAGTTAAACTACCTCCGACAGCCGTCAATTTCCAGATTAAAAGCAGGGAGCTCGTTCTCTCTCCCGTCCTGGATCCCATTAGGTTCTCCGTTGTCTTTGCTCCTGGCAAGCTCACCCTGCTCTTGGGCCCCCTCGGTGCTGCTTTGGGGGGGCGGAGGGGGGAAGTGGGGACTTACTCCGCTACCTCCCGAAGGAAGTCGAGGCTGAAGAAATGGTTGCAGATGTTTCCTGCCCGGTAGGCCAAGCGACCGTCAGGACTGCGTTTCTCGGCCGTTTCCGCAGGGATCTCGCTGTACTCCACCACCTGAAAGGCTCCGTCCACGCGACACACCAGCCCGACAGGCTCGGCGGGGTAGGCTTTCTCCACCACCTGCAAGGGCAGGATTAAGGGGTCGTTCATTCCGGGAGATGCTGGGCTTAAACCAGGCTGCACAACCCTTTCACCTTGGCACCACAATCGGCTCCTTTGGAGACGCAAAAGCCAATGAAGACGGGGTCCGCCATTTTGACCAGGATGTTGTCCACGCAGTAGACATGGACAAACTGGACGCCCCGTCGCTGCATGTCCTCCAGGATCTTGTGGTCCACCAGGGCGCGGTACAAGCCACCGTTGCCATCTGCAACACAGGAGGAAGCAACGGCTTTCTACCCCTCCAGTCACCGCAGACGTTCCCGCTTACCTTCAGGTCCCTTGTTCCAGAAGTGGCTTCGATATACGAAACTCCTATCAAAAACGAGTGCAGAGAAACTGCAGAGAAAGTCCCGGGAGGCCCACCCAGCGCCAGAAGAGAGCCGCACACCTGGCGCCATGGCGATCTTGCCCTTCTCCTCCAGGATCACCTTCCCATCGAAGGTCACCGCCGGCAGCATCCTTTGCTCAAACATGATCACGTTCGACTTGTCCAGGTGGAAATAATGATGATCCCGGAAGAATTTCTCCGTCGGCCCCAGCGTGAACTCACTGGTCATGATGTACCTGCAAGAGAAGCCAGATGCCTGGCGTTAGCGGATTTCCCACCCGATCCCTTTCGGCCACCGCTTAAGGGCCGCAGGACCCACCAAGGCACCAGGCACGGCGAGCCAAACTTCTGGCTTGCCAGCTGCTCCACTTTGCGGATCCTCTCGGCCTGGATCTGGTAGAGGGTCTTGTGGCTGGGCAGGCCCACGTCGAACATGCCCTTGGGGTAGGGCACCCCCAAACGCGTCCCTTGCCCGCCAGCGAGCAGCAGCGCCGCCACCTTGCCCTGGGAGATCTGGCGGAGGCCTGCAAGACAGAAGGTCCAGCTGGCAGCAGCCCACCTCTCTTGAGAGACCCCCCCCCCAAACTCAGCTCCCTTGCCAGGCAAGCACGGCGGTGGGCCCGGTGCCAGGCCAGGCGCCCCAAAAGGCCCCCCTGGCGGGCGCGCCCACCTTCCTCTTCCCACCGCTGCAGAGCCGCCGGGTCGCCGCTGCCGACGCCGCCCACCACCTCGGGCGGGAGGGGCTGTATGCGGCCCTCCAGCTTCCCGGGGCTGGGCCGTTGCTGGCGGGCGCAGGCTTGGGCCGCCCGGCGGCAATGCTCGGCCAGCTCCTCGGGCTCCAGCAGCGCCGGCCCCAGCTCGGCCCAGAAGCGCAGCAGGTGGGGCTGCCCGGCGCGCTCCAAGCGGCCCCGCAGCTCCTCTTCCATGGCCGGGCGCGGCGGGGAGGCCGGAGCGGGGGACGGAGCCACGACCCACCAGGCGCCCTTCCGCTCAGCCGCTGGGCTCAGCCGCCGGCCCCGCCCCGCCCCGTCCGCCCAGGCGGAGCCCCAGCCCCGGAGCCCCAGCCCCCCAGCCCCTGGCGCCAGGGCGGGGCGGGGGGCAAGCAGCGCCGCCCCGGAGCGGCCGAAGGAGGCGCCCTGCGCAGCATCTCCGGGCCGGGGGCGTCGGGGGGCTCCGGCCGCCACTTCGGGCTCCTCCGCTGCCGCAGCGAAATCAAACCAGTTCGCGGGGCGGCTCCGCCAATGGGCGGCGAGGGCTGGGGGCAGGCGGCCAATGAGCGCCGGGCCGCTGACGTCACGCCCCTTTGTCCGAGCCCCGATGGCGCCGGAGCGCAGCGCGGAGGGTCCGCCGCGGGCTTTCCTGCAGAGCCTCCGCCCGCTCTACGACATCCTGGACGAGCGGCGCCGGGGCTACGTGCACCTGCGGGAGATCGAGTCGCGCTGGCTGCAGCCGGGCGGGGAAGCGGGGCCGCTGCCGCCGGGGGTGCTGGAGGGGCTGCGCCGGGCGGCTCCGGCCAGCGGCTACCTCACCTTCGAGCGCTTCGTGCTGGGGCTCCGGCTGTCGCTCCTGGGCCCCGAGCAGCCCGCCGGAGGGAAAGCGGCGGCCCCAGCGCCCGGCCCCCCCGCCGACCCGCCCCTGACACGCGGCGGCGGCGCCCCTCGGAGCCTGGAGCGGAGCAGCCACGGCGGGCAGGCGGAGCAGCAGCTGCAGGGCAAGAGAGCCGGTGAGGGCCCTGGGCACAGTTCTTTCCTCCCCTAGTTCGGCGGTCACCAGAAAAATGATTTGCAGTTTTAATATTGCACTAAATACTATTTATCTGTTTTAAAAATTCGTCCAGGGGATTCAAAATTATGAATTTAGGTGACCCCTGGCCTAGTTCAGACCAAACAATCTAGGTTTAATTGCGGAGGGGGGGGTCCCTGGTGGGACATGAAGGGGAAAAACCTGATTCATGAGTGTTGGGGGGATCTGCACCTGGGAGAAAGAGCACCCGTCAGAGGGCAGATTGCAAAAGGAGTTGTAAATTGGGAGAAAAAAGGGGGAAAGGGGAAGAAAGGATCAAAATTGCTGCTTCCTTGTGAGTGGTGGGTTTACCAAGGACCCCTCCCCCTCCCCTTAAACTCCCCCCCTCCTCTTCCCCTCTGCAGCAGGAGAGGCCGGTGGGAGCCGGAAGCCGAGGGAGCAGCTGGAAAACGAGGGTCCCTGCAAGGAGCCCCGGAGGCAGCTGAGCCTTCGAGGGGAACGGCGGAGACACACTATCACCCACGGAGTGGACTACGAGATGGTATTCCCACTCCTGTGCCCCCCACCTCCGTCCCCACCTGGCAGAAGAACTGGCAAGGCAGAGGGATGTTCCCCCAGCTGGCCTGCTGGACTACAGCTTGGGTTGCCTCCCCGGTAGTGTACTGGGAGCAATGGGAACTGTAGTTTAAAGCAAATCCAGAGTGTGCCCAACCGGGGAGCGGCGCCTGCGCCCGTCATGCCCTCTTGTCTCGCAGTTGGAGGGTTATGGAGATGAAGGGCCTTGCCTGCTGACGCCCTTGCCCCCTCTGTGTCTCCCGGCAGCTGAAGCAGATGAAGGAGCTGGAGAAGGAGAAGGACTTCCTGCTGCAGGGGCTGGAGCTGGTCGAAGAGGTGCGGAGCTGGTACCACCAGCAGCTCCATCGCCTGCAAGGGCACCAGAAGCAGCTGGCACAAAGCAAAGGTCGCCAGGTGAGAGCAAGAGGCAGGTTTGAGGATGCTGGAACCATCACCCAGAAGGGGAGGGCTGGCCAGCCTGCTCAGAGGGCACCAATGGTGACCCAACCACAGACCCCCCCCTCCCCTTTTTTCTCAACAGGAAGACGAAAGCCTGGCGCAGCTCAACCATCTCTTCCCCCAAGTACAGAAGCTGAACCGGTGCCTCTGGCAGCTGCTCTCCCTCTCGGCCAAAGTGAGGATCCTGGTGGTGCAGTGGGGAATTGGGATGGGGGACGGGGGTGGGGGTGGGATGGAGAAATCGTACAAATAAAATAAATAAACTTTGCTGGCGTTTGCCTGGGGCAAGGCCCTGCTGCCCATGTGGACTAGAAACCTGTTATGTGCTTTTCGCTTAAACCCCCTTTCTCTCCAGCCTGGGAGCTCAAGCCCCACTGCCTCGCACAGCCCGCCTGCCACTCTGCTGGGCCCCTCCCCATCTGTAGGGCCACAACAGACCATCAACATGCTTAAAGAACAGAACAGGCTCCTCACCAAGGTCAGCGGGAAGCAGAACCCCCCCCACTTTTGCCGGTGGTTGTGTGGGTGGGAAGGAGGCCCCAACCGATACTTTGCTAACACCGCTTTGCCCTCCACCCCCACCCCAGGAGGTGACGGACAAAGGCCACCGGATCACCCAGCTGGAGCAGGAGAAGTCGGCCCTCATCAAGCAGCTCTTTGGAGCCCGGGCAGAAAGTACCAAGGACAGCAACCAGCTGGATTCCACCTTCATTTAGCCTCTGGACACCAATTGCCTCTTTCTGGGGCATCCCCCCCCCCAGAGACTGGACATCTCCCATGGGGGGAGGTGAGGGGGGCTGCAGAAGAACCGGGGCCCTATCCACCCGCTCTCTTTGCAAGCCAGCCCTTCCACACCCCACGGCCAGCAGGAGGCGTCGCAGCCCCATCTCTGGGAAAGGATATTCTCAATGGGCGTTTTACAGGGTCAGGAGTGGGGCTGAGACTCCCACTATCCTGCCCCAAGGAAGCCCCCTCCCTGACTGCAACACTCCTGGACGGCCCCGTCAGACCCCCAGGGGTCCCGATTCTCACCTCTTAGAATGAACACGGACTCTCTTTTGCGCCTGGGTCTTTGGCTGAATTGGGCATTTTTTAATTTTATTTTTATGGCTGATATTTCCATGCTGCTCTACTCCAAACTCTGCCCGTGGAAGGGCATATATGTGGGTGCACTTCCTCTGTGTAACAGAAAAGCTTCAGAATCTGCTTGGTTTCCTTCGCGCTGGGAGAGAAGCCCCCCCACCCCCACCCCACAGGCGTGTTCAGCTGACAGGCTGCTTAGAACTAGCTGTTTTTCATTATAAGAGGAAGCTGCCAAAGGACTCTCTGACTTTCCCTCCAGTTGCTACAGAGGTCTCTTATGTTTACAAATAAACACTGTGTGTAGTTTTCTTTTTCTGCGTAGCATTTTCGAGGATGTTTTTTTTTTAAATACAGTACATGTGTTCGTTTTCTCATTGTGCAAGATCCAAATAAAAAAAGCTAAACCTTATTTTGCTGTTGCTTTTATATTAGTGCCTGGCATAGATCGAAGGGGTCCGGAGGGGCTTTAGCCTGAAATCAGATGCCCAAAAAAAATTGGGGTGTGTGGCTGAGTCTGTTTAAGAGATGCTGATAAAGTTAAAATAAAAAAATTCTAGCCGCAGGAGAGATTTTTCCTTGAGAAGGAAGCAAGGACCAAGTTAAGGATCTGTGTTTAATCAACTGGATTGCTTACTTTCAAAAATGAGTTTTTCAGGGAATGAAGAGGGCTGTTCTGCCAGAGAGTAATCTTTTTAAGGTTATGGATCGAGGCGTCAGGATTGTTGCACTGAACTTTGGGGAAGAGAGGGGAGGCGTGGGATAAACCTAGAAGGCTCCCCATCAGCTGCTCATTCCTGGAAAAACAATTCCTATTTTTGTGGAGGTTTTTTGTATTTTCAATGCAAGGCAGGGTCCTCCTGAGGAAAAGTAGAGCGGAAGAGGCCCAGTTCGGGCGAGAGACCCAGATCTTCAACTCCCCCCGACCTCAGGGCTTCTCCCCACAGGGAGCATCAAGGCGGGAGGGTCACGTGTCCCAGGCAGCAGTCCAGAAACAACCCTGGACAGCTTGCTCTGGCTCCAGAAACCAGATCTCTTTGTCCTCCCAGAACTGCTGGGCGGGGTGGGGGAGAAGAGGGGGGGTGATTCAATGCCCACAGTCCTGCCCCACCCACATGCGCTTATGGCTTAACCTATGTTGCAAGACTTGGCCAGGAATGGGTCTATTTTCAATGTCCTTTTGTTTCTGCCGTTTTCCAACACGTTCCTCTGTTTATCATCAGCCAGCCAGAATGCAGGGGGAACAACCGGGCTCCCACCTGGTTTGTGGCCCCTTTATTAATTCCATAGCAACCTGGGAGCCCCCCACCCCCACCCCTGAAACATGGCCCAGGCTCTAGCCCAGATGTGCTATGAAGGCCCTCTTGTATCGCGCTAAGCCACAAACCCACGCATGAAGCCAAGAGCAAAGTCGGAACATCTGGGATGACATTCTAGTTAAGAGTAATCTCTTTCCCAGACAAACCCCAAGATCACCAAGGAAGAGTGAACGGCTGAAGAGCCCTCGCTCACCATCTGCCTCAACCTGCAGCATCCTTTGGCGTTTTACCCTCTGAACTGAAGGAAGCCTGGAATGGTGGATTGTACCGATAAAGGAGAATATGTGTAGCTCAGGGTCGAAATGAGTTTGGTGGTTTTCTCGCAGAAGTTTCATGACCCACTGATGATGTTACCTAGTTTGGGTAACTAAACCTCTGCGAGAAAACCACGGAGCTCAGAGAGCACCAAAGATCCTCCGTTGACTCTACGTTTCACACTTGCTAGCAGGAGGCTAAGAGAACAGAACGCCCCTGTTCCAAAGCTGCAGAACTGTTGCTCTTTTTACCAGCCCCCAAGGCTGAGAGGTCAGGGCAGCCTTTCAAGCGAAGGAGCCCCTTTTATGGCTAAGTGCCTCTCGGGATTTAAGGCTGTGAGGGACCCTGCTAGGCTCCCGAAGGGGGAAGAAACTGAGCTTGAAGTAAATCCCAGCACCAAAATATCCTCCATTCCTTGTGAATGCATTCCAACCTCTGGCCAGCTCGCCCTTTGCTGCAACTGAATTTGGCCAGGAAGCATCTCCTGCTGTTTTGCAGGAAAATCCCACCCCCCCAGATATAGAAGCTGCCTTTTGCCAGACCAGCAATTCTTCATTCCTATGGGGAGGGGGCTTCTGGATCAAGGGGTCCCCTGCTGCACTTTTCCTCCTTCCATGAAAAGGGGACTCTTGAAGGAAAAGCCAAACAGCCTTGACAATGGCATAGCCAAACGCTGCAAAATGAGGCTGCAGATGCTGCTTTGGGGGGAGCAGGAGGGAGAAGCCCCCTCTTTCTGGGAAATCCAGGGGGAGTCTGCTCTGCTGACTGGAGACCCTTTGAGAATGGTCCACCATCTTCTTCCTCCCTTTTTAAAGAAACAGAACTAGAATATTTTATTGGCCAAGTGTGATTAGACATACAGTATAAGGAATTTGTCTCTGGTGCAGAAGTTCTCAGTGTACATGCAAAGCAACAAAGTAATAATAATTATAATTATAATAATACCAATTAAAGGGGGTAGAAAATGAGGATAATAATAATAATAATAACACTACAGTCGTGCTACCTGGGAAAATCTACCCTTTGGGGGCTTAACTGCATCTGAGCATGGAGGAGCTGTGACCATTCGCACAACTTTTGGCGCATAAATTCCCTGACTTACTGCCTGATCGTCGTTGAGAAGGCATTCCAGATGTTAAGGCCGGAAGGAGCCAGTTCTGCAGAGTCAGGCTTAATGCAGGAATCTGGGCTTCTGCCCCCCACCTCACCCCCCAACTCAAATTCCCTTATTCTCTTGGCTTCCTCCGCTCTTAAATTCAGGTTGAGGACGGATAGCAGGACCTCTCTTATCCAGTGGTCCAATGTTGCTTTGGCTTTGCGCCCATTCATATAATCGCAGATGTTTTGCTAAAGTCAGAATGAGTTCCACCCTTCTCTTCTTCCCAGAATTTGGGTCTTTCAGGAAGGAAAAGAAAAGGAGGCCAGGCATTCAGACAAGGGACTATTATGAAGAAGAAACGTCCTTGAGAATCTTTCTTGACCAAATTCTGGAGAAAACAAACCCAGGCTGGTCTCTCTCTTGTTAGTGGGCATCTTGAAGGCATCTGAGCAGTCTTCCTGGAAACTTTTGAGCCAGACTGTTTCAGTCTTGCCCAGTTGGGGCATCTCTGCCCAAGATGCTCCTTGTCTCCTTGGATGTGGTCAGACACTGAGGATAATAGTCTTTTGTCCCAGAGAAGTTAGCCTCAAAAGACCCCTTGGACTTCTGTCCAAGTGGAAATGCCAAGAAGGGGCACCCCGGGCATTATTGAGAGTGTTTCTGCTTCCAAATTCTTTCCATAGAAACGTTAATGTTTTGTGTGGCTGGCATCTAAGTTTGGAAGAAGGGAACAAACTAGAGAATGCGAGGGAACTCACTATAAATAGTAAGTCTCACAGGGGGAGGGGTATTTTATGCTACAAAGGTTGGTTTGTTCTCCTACTCTGCTCATTGAGTTGGCATGGAGGGCATTGAGGGTCTTTGCCCCATCCTGCTGCAGACAGGCTGGTTGTAAACGTCTTTCTTGAAACCCGGGATTTCAAGCAGGGTCCATTGCTGGACCAGGCAAGGGCGATGTAAGAGGCAGGGTCTTCTTGGGGAGGTCTGTCTGTCTCACAGCATCCTTGGAGTGGCACTCTTAGCGTGCTGGGAAAGAACTCCGGTGGGCACGGAGCCTTCGGCATCTGGAAAGGACTCAAACAGCTCCTTAACTCGGAAGCAAGCATTCCGGAGATCCCAGTCCAAACGGGCGACTTACAGCAGAAGCCTCGATGAAGGTTTAACTGTTACCGGATTGGCTAAGCCGCAAGTGGGCAGGCGCACAACCACAGCCAGGCCGTTTGCCAGCGTTCCCTCGGAGGACTTCAAAGCCATCTGGAGAGGCGATTTCTCAAGACTGTCTCTGCGGCTTCTCTTCCTCTCTCTCTCTTTTCAGCTTGCTTTGTTCCTTAAGTGGACTTGAGTGCTCCCTTCCAGAAGTGTTTCCTGAGGCTCTGAGAATCTCCGGTGGCAAAAGGCTTATTTCCAGAGGAAATAATAATAATAATAATAATAATAAAAAAACCAAAAGTGCATGTCCATCTCATTAGAGGAGAGTGGAGAGAAACAAACAAGCGTCCAGTAGGGAAGAGCTCCCTGGGAGTCCCAGGCACAGGGCTGGCTCTGCTTGGCCTGGGAAAATGAGCTCAGCGGCTCCTCAGTGCCAACCATCAACCTTAGGCACGCTGTGCCTAATAAGCCTCTGCACCATTTTCCCCAGTCATTTTCCCCGGGTGGGGGGGGGGAGGGACTGAGGATGGAAATGCAGGCTGAGGACCTAAGAGAGTTGCAAGCCACAGACCTGGCAAAGACCTGCATTCACACAATAGCTGAACTTGGGGAGGGCTAAGGTGGGGACAGCTGATCCTGAAGTGCCAAGTCCAAAGGTGGGTTAACCTCTCGCAGATTGTCTTGCAGCGCACTCCCCCCCCCCCCATGTTCAGTACCGGGGAGATAGGCTGCTCCTCGGTGTGGAAGTTCCTCAGAGCTGCGGTTTCCAAGGAGGAAGAGGGAGCCTCTCCACGCCCCCTCTTCCTCCTCCTTCTGGAGGCAGATTGGGCAACTTGGCCTCTCGGAGGAGGCGGGAGGCTCACCTGCCTCGCCTCTCGGAGCAGCCCTTCCCCGGGCCGCGAAGAAGGCGGCGCTTCGGGGCTCCCGGCTTTGCTTTCGGCTCCGGCTCGGGAGCGGAGTAGGAGCAGTGCGCGTGGCGGCAGCATGAGCCCCAAGAAGGCGGTGGTAGCGGCGCTGGGCGCTCTGTGCCTGGCGGCCGTGGCGGGACTCATCCTGCTTTGCGTGCCCACCAAGAACGTGCAGGACCAGCCCGCCTTCAAGGTAACGCGCCCCCGCGCGCCGCCGGGACTGGAGGCGAGGGGCTCCCCGCCGCCGTCCTGCGCCCACCGTCGGCGGAGCGCCAACCCCGCTCTCCTGCGCCCCTCTTGCCGGCGCCTACAGGAGCAGCGGAGCTGGGCGGGGGTCGGCCCGGGAGTTGCGGGCAGGTGCGCGCGCGAAGGCTTGGGGCGCCGGTGCTGAAAGCCGGGAGGTCGGCCTGGGGAAAGAGGAGGCTGCCCAGCCCTGCCCGGGTGAAGGGTGTTTGCAGCTCCCAGACCCCGCGGGGGGTTTCGGCTTCCTGCTGTTTTCTGAACCTGTTTGACTGGCACGAGTGGGAGGCTGGTTGTGGATCTGCGAGCTGTGGGTGTATTTCTGGGGAAGCAGAAGGAGCGGAGGAAGAGATCTGTTCCCGGGTGGCATTTTGGGGGGTGCAGACTGCCTGTGTCTTGCAAGCATCTATTGGGGGCTCCCGACTTTTATATTCTGGCGGTGGGGGGGGAGATGGAAGAGCCGCAAGAGAGGAGTCCGCTTGGCCCTCCGTTGTCCTCTGTAGCACCGGAGAACTACTGGGCTCTTGCCAGCTTCTGTGCTGAGCTCACTCTCCGCTCATCCCCAGGGAATGGAGATCTTGGTCCCGCTCCCCCAGAAAGGAAAGGAGGTCCGTGGCCAGAATGCTGGGCCGGGTGGGCCTTTCCTTGGTGCCCACAGGACTAAGCAGCCCATCAGGCTATTGCTCGATCTGCCCAAGATTGGTTGTCTCTGTCCCTGGAGGTTCTGGTTAGCGGGATGGGGCTCTCTGGAGAGTGGTTGCCCCCACCTTTAAGAGATGGTGAAGCTGGAGGGGGGGAGAGAGAGAGAGAGAGAGAAGGAGGGGGAGAGAGAGAGGAGTGGGAGAGAGAGAGAGAGAGAGAGAGAGAGAGGAGGAGGGAGAGAGAGAGAAGGAGGGGGAGAGAGAGAGAGAAGGAGGGAGAAAGAGAGAGAGCAGGAGAGGGAGAGAGAGAAGGAGGGGAGAGAGAGAGAGAGAGAGAGAGAGAGAGAGAGAAGAAGAAGAGAGGAGGGGGAGGGAGGGAAAAAAAGGATTGGTTCTGTCTTTATTTACAAAGCAATCAGAGCCCATGATTTGGCAGAATTACATAAGGGAGACAGTTATTTTCTGCCCCAAAACAGCTTCCAAGCTAAACTTTCGCCTGTGGGAAACCTCTCATGGAGGGGGGGGAGGGATGGGGGGGCACCCACCTTTCTTTCCCTGAGGCATTTCCTAATTTTCAAAATGCTAGTTGGCAAAAGGTCCCCCTCCCCCACAACTCTTTTCCTTAAATTTGGTAGCCTAGACCTCTCCCAGGTCTTTTGGACTGCAAACCCCATCATTCCCGAGTCCGAGCCAGGTGATGGGAATTGTAGCAAAACACAATTGTGGAACGTTACTCTGATCCTTTGGCAATCATTTTCTGCCCTGGTCCTCCATGTGGACTGCATCCTTGTTTTTTTTTAAAAGGTGCTTTTGCCTCCGTGCTCCATCTAGTATGGCAGCCTTCCCCTGTGGAATTCTGGGAGATCCGGAGCAGGTCTGGTCACCAAAGGGGGCATTTGGAACTAGGCAGATGGGCACCTGCATCAGCAGAAGAGGGGGAAGGTTGGGCCAGGGAGACGTTGCCAAACCGGTTCCCTACATGGATCAGCCTGGAATTCTGGGTGCATCGCGGTTCTTTTTCCGGTGCCAGGAGGAAAGCCACAGTTGTGGGGGGAGGAAGGGAGGGGTCCTAGCCTGGGATACCACTAACAGGCTCTGCATTGGGTTAAACATTATCAAGGGCAGCTTGGCACTGGCACAAGAGAAGGAAAAACCTGCTTTATGAATATAAAGTAGAAGAATGTCCCCGGGGAGGGGGGGTTGGCTTTTTCATCACTTTTCCCACGTTTTTTTTTTGGGGGGGGAGGAAAGGCTTAAGCAATTGATCAACATTTATGCCATTTTCTTTTTATTTGGTTGTTTTGAAGGGGAAAAGGCTCCCCCTGCAGTTCCTCAGCTTCTAAAAGGGGCTGCTGTGAATTCTGTGGTTTCATTGAGTTATTTCTCCTCCGCCATGTAAGAGGGGAAACCTCCATGCCCTGCAGCAATCTACCTGAATGTTAAAGGCTGTGGGAGAACTCTGAAGGGAAGGGGATCCCTGGGACCCTCTTCAGAGCCAGGATGCTGGGTTTACAAATCATGGCACCACCGACCGTGAGCTCTGGGTGGCTGGAAGGGCGTTTCCAAGCCTCCTCATTACCTTAAACGGTAGGAACTGGTGCGCTTTTCGAGTAGCACGTCTGAAATAGCAGGGGGAAGGGTGGGACAAGGCCCCCAAAGATCCCCAGTGCAAATGGTGTTTCCCTCCCCTCCCCTCCCCTCCCCTCCCGGAGGCTGCCCAACAGTGCAGGTTGGGCACCTAATCAGGGTACTAGATGTGGGAAGAGGAATGAGCTCATGTGTGCAACTGGGGGAACATGCTTGTTCCTCAGACGCCACACCCTGGTTGTGCCTCCCACATTTGGCACTTTTCAAATCCCTGGAAGAGCCTGGCGGGCCCCTTGCCAGCCCTTTGAAATGCTGGAGATGAGCTTCCTGGGGGTGGGGGGAGCGGATGGATGGAGGGAGGGAGGGGGACGAGAGAGGCCACTCAGTCAAGCAGGTTCCTTCTGTGCAGAAGCCCTTCAGTCTCTTGGAAAAGTTGTGGAGGATCCTTGGGGCTTTGTGGGGGGGGGCATTGCTAGTGGCCTGGCCTGCTTGCTTGGAATTTATCCAGAATTTCAGAGCCAGAATTTATCCGGGCTGCCCGAAGAGCAGATCTACCTGCCTTCTCATGGAAAAGCTTCTGGCTTGTCCTCTGGCTTCAGATTTCACTCCCCCTGCCTGCCCTGGGAATGCTGTGAAGGTGCCAAGTGTGACTTCATTGCCTCCTTCCACGGAAGGGTCTGGAACAAGACAATCAGCAAGCCTGACATTGCATTGCCCGTGTTCGAAAAGAAACCTACTTAATGGTTTCGTTTCTTGATTGGAATCCAGGAGAGAGGATTAAGAGTTTAGCTGGGAATGGGATGGGGGGGGCGCACGGGAAGAAGGTGGGCAGCGCAGAACCAGACCTGCCTTGGGAAAGGGTCTCATTGAGGGGGTCTCATCGGCGTCCCAGGGGATGGCCCTTTCCTTCTCTGGCTCCAAGCTCAGGAGGCTTCTGGTCCTGCAAAGTGCCATCAAGCCTTTGGGTCCTGATGGGCACCTCCCTCTGGGTAGCTGGTGGGCAGAGAGCTCTGCCCCGACCCCCCCCCCCCCGGCCAGGGAAGCCAGCACGGTTCTGCGTATGTTGAGGCAGAGATGCCCATTTCGGGAGCGGTCTCCTCGGAGAACTGGTCCAAGGCCAGTTTTGCTTGCTTGGAGTGGTTTTAATCGACCGTTTAATTCCTCCTGGGACCATCACCGGAGTAACCGTTAGGGAACACAAATACTGCAGAAGTATTAAGTCTCTGGAGACCCCCCCACCACCACCACCACCAGAGGATCCACTTCCTGGTGGCCCTGAAGGATGGGAGTTCTTTGGAGGGAAAGCAGCAAAGGAGTTTGCATTGACTTAGGCAAGGGGCCTTGGGAGGGACTGACCCAAGAGTTTTTTGAGGACGGTGATATGTTAAAACAGGAGGAGGAAGAGGAGGAATCCTGAGCTTCCTCTTTGCAGAGGCCACTCTCATGCTGTTGAGACTGCCAGGACAGACACCCCTTGGGTGCGCATTGACTTCTCTGAGCGATCTTGATTTGTCTTCAGAGGGAAGCATGTCCTCCTTTGGAGTCCAGGCAGGCAGAGAGGAATGTCTCCCATTTCCCCAGCACTGGCTGGCCCATTTCCTCCTTAAAGGAGGGCTGACTTTTGGGGTCCGCTGAAGGGGAGGCCTGTATTTTCCCCCAGGGGAGTCCCCAGCCTCAGGGGAGGAGCCAGACTCTCACCGGGTGACCTCCAGCCGCCTTCCACGCGTGTCGTATGGATCCCTTCCATCTACCAGCTTCACCGGATGGTGAGGGGCTCCAGAACAGGCCCCCTGCTGAGCCTGCCGAGTGTGAAAAGATTGCCGCCAACTCAGTGCTGTTTCCGTGGCGCGAGAGAGAAGTGAAAGTGGTGGGTGGGAAGGGGTGAGTCAGTCCCTGCCTGCGTTTGGGGCTTGAATTCCATGTCTCTGCAATTATAACAAACGGCGGTACTCAAAGTTATTTCCTGCAGCCTGGATCGCTTTGGCCTAATCATGGCCCAATAATGGAGGCAACCCAGGAGGGTTGCATCGCCTTCAGTCCCGGATTCTTCTATTCTGACCTCTGCATGGACCCCCCCCAAATCTAGCTAATCTCGGTTCTGGGGGGCTCTGGAGGGAAGCCGCCCTGTTTTCCAGCCGATGCAGCAGCTGAGAAATGCTTTGCGGAATAGGGGGGGGGAGGTTTCCCTGTGTTGTTAGTGAAGCGTCTCCCAGGGGAATTAAAGCTCAAAAGGGGGCAAGTGGCTGAGGGCAGAATCCACAGATTATTGTCAAACCAACAGAGAAGGCAAACCGGCATTTAATGATCTCTTTGGGATGGGAGCAGCCAACAGTTGTGGGAAAAGGCAGATCTGCGTCAGGATTGGGGTCCGAGGAAAGTAACTGGCCCCACAGATTCAGGAGGCTGAATAAGCCAGACCAGTTTTCCCCTTCCTTCCTCCTCTGTATGGTGGGATAATCTGCTCAGGAAGGGATCAAAATATCACAGCTAGGAATCTGCTCCCCCAGCCTCTCTTCCCCCCCAGGCACATTCCTCTCTTTCGAAACACCTCAGAATGTTGTCAAACTTCCTAGTTCTTTGCTTGGAATGCATTGGCTCTGAATTGTGGGTCAACTGGTGCACTTGGTGGGGGGGGGAATCTCCCTGAAGGTTTTGGGCCGCAATGACCAAGCCATGAGGCTGGACTCTAGTAAGGAGGCGACTGCTCTCGATCCAGTTTAATAATTCAAGGGTCCCTGGGTTAAACAGAGGGGGTACCAGGCAGGGAAGCTGACCAACTGGCTGTAGAGTGAAGATATGGGGAGTGGGGAATTGGAGAGAGAACAGCCAAGGATGGGTTTTAGAGAAGCTGCCCCGGTTATCAAGCAGGAGCTGCACCAGAGTTAGAAAGTTGGAGAAAATCCTCAGGGTTCAAGGACGGGAGAGGATCCTTGCTGCAGAAAACAAAGCCTCTGTAGGAAGAGATGAGGGTCCTGCTTGCCAGGGGGAAAACTTGGCAGGACCCTCCGAGGGCAGCAGGGTCTGCCGATCACAACAGCAGACCTAAAACATGTTAGACACGGGAGAGTCTAAGGAACGGAAAGATTGAAGCCTTTGGAGCCTGAGAAATGTTGTTTGGCTAAGAACAATAGCTTTGCTCATTGGTCTCAACGCTGCAAAATTCAGAACTTGGGGGGTCCCGGATTCTTCATGAAGTGTGGGAAGGATCTTCCAGTCTGGGGCAGAGGAGAGTGAGGCACCCCCCAGGAAGCCTCTTTGCCAGAAATCGGAAACTTGTTGGCCCATTGTGGGGTTTATTTTGATTTGTTGCTGGCGGAGAGGATGGACGTCTCCGAGGGCTGAGCAAGTTGTTGCTTGTAGCAAAGGACTCAGCCCTGATCTCGCCCTACGAATTTCTCCACCTGGAGTTGTAAATAATTGGGAGGCTGGGAAAAATATTTAGCCTGAGTTCTGCCAGATTCTGACTAAGGCAGGTTTCCTGTGTGTGGTTAGGATAATATGTGTGTTCTGCAGACAATGGAGGTTCAGCCAATAGTTGTTTTGCTCCATCCAGCAGAGGCCAAAATTGTAAAAGCATCGTTTGCCTGCGCTCTCCCCACCCGATTCCCAAGGCAGGTGGGAGAAGACCCTCCTGGAGTCTTTGGGGGCTGCAGAGCTGCAGACTAACCTTGGTGTTAGAGAGACCCTTTGGCACCATCTGCCACTCTGTGCCCGGCCTGTGCCAGCCCGATCTTGTCTTGTCTTCCTGCAGCTCAGGCCAAACTCTGATTCCAGAGAGCAGCTCTGCGTGCCGACTTCTGCAGGACTTCTCTGGTGGTGGTCAGGGGGTCTCTTGGTCCTGCAACTGTGGCTTGGGAAGGAGAGACCCCCTTGCTCAAAACGTTTTGGGGAAGGGGCTCAAGAGAAAGAAGATGGCAGATGTACCCTCACCCCAAATAGCCAGGGACCTACTTGGCTTCTTGGGGGAGGGGGAGTCCGGGCAGATGGATATGGAGGCAGCCTTGTTGAGCGGAAGGAAAGTGGCCCCCACTCCAGGACCAGACCACAGGGAAGATCCCTCCCTGTTTCAGTTCTAGATAAATGGAAACGCTTCAGATTACAGTAAAGGACAAAGGATCAAAATCTTGTTGCACAACCAAGAGTAACAAAAGGCGCTTCCCAACCTGGCAGGAAGAGGGGGAGAAAAGTTGGGGAGGATCTCAGCAGCAGAACTTCAAGGCCTCGGCTGCAACCAAGAGCCAAGCTGTCAGGTTCCGTAAAGTATGGGGAAAAAAGCCCCTCAGCACGCAAAAGCAATAACCAAGTTTGTTTATCCCGATATCAGTACTAACTGACCACCTTAAAATGTTACAGAAAGGAATCTTTGTTGGAGCTGACGCTCCGTGCTCCCCATCACCCTTTAAGCAGCATACAGCTCCACCCCAGTGCCATCACTCAATTATCCAATTACCCCGTATCCTCCCTCTCCCTCCCCGATCCATCGCAAGGCGCTCCGGTTCTGCGTTGCTCCCAAGAAGAGCAGGAACGCAGGAAACGTCATTGGCAAAAACGTGCAGCAGCGGAATTGCAATCCCCACACGAATGGCGGCCCCAAATAGTGTCGCAGGGCTGGGGCTGACATGCGGCCCCCTCTGCCACGGAGATGGTGCCTAAAACATAGGAACAATAGTGAGCAATTTAAGACGGTAGAGGCCCCGGCTTGTCTGGGTGCCTACAGTGGTACTTGGCAACGAGCCGTGGAGCGGTTACATTACCCTCCCGAACTCCTTTTGCTTGAAGTTTCCAACAGACCTGCAAGGGGATTTGGTCAGCACGAGAGGCGTCCCCTTGTGTACCCCGACTTCTGTCTGTCCAGGGTGTCTTGAGGCAAAACTGGGGCCCTGACTGACGTTTCCTCCCCTCCCCTCCCATTTCTTCTCCGTCTTCTCCTGCTCAGTACGGGATAGTTTTGGATGCCGGATCTTCCCACACAGCCATGTTTGTCTACAAATGGCCGTCCAACAAGGAGAACGAGACTGGGATTGTCAGCCAGCACAGCGACTGCCACGTGAAGGGTAAGCAGAATCAGGGCTCTGCAGCCCCCTGCCTCCTCCCCCACCCCCATTGCTTGGGGGAGGGGGCTGTTTGTCCTTCCAGGGACAAGAGTTTGCAGCTGGAGCCCCCTAAATGTTGCTGAAAGCACCGGATGGGGCTCCCTTCGTCCCCAGTGCTGGGGGAGGCCAGAAAGTTTACTCTTCCTCTCCCCAATCCAGAGCCTCTTCTTGGCATGCCATAATTTGGGGCACAGCCACGTCTGAAAGAGCTCAGTTTGGGCACGCCTGTCAAGGAGCAGAGGGCCTGCGTGATCCTGTGCCCGGGGAAGGCGAAGTTCAGGGTGACTTAAAGCTGGCATGAGCTTTGCTGCCAGCTGAGACTTCCATTCTGCATTTTGTGCATTGGTGCTGGCAGAACAATGGCGTCTGGGCAGCCTCCCTCTTTCTTCTTTTGTTCCGTTTCTTTTTCCCCCCCTGGGCATCGGACAAAGGACTGGCATGGCCCACCTGGTTTAAGGCTGTGGAAAGAAAGACCCGTGGGTTCCTCTGGGAGGAGGGAGGTGGGTGTGCCTGGGCATGGCTTGGCAGAGGGCCAGGGGCTTCTTCAAAGGCATGTGAGAAGAGGAGCTGTCCCAGGTGGAGGCCATGCCAAGGCCTGGGCCCAGGGCCACCCTGGCTCTTTGTCTGGGCAGCTGGCAAGGGCTGAGGGGAAAGCCTTTGCAGCAGGGCAGTCTTTCCCAGCCTGGCTTTTTCCAGATGTTTGGATCCAAATTCCCAGCACATCTGGAGGGCGGGAGAAGGCAATGCCAGGAATCAGACCCTGGAATGAGTCAAACCGTGTCTGACTCAGCAAATCCTCCCAGGTTTCTGTTGGCTGCTGAAATAGCTTGTTCCCTTTCGTGCCTGGCGAGAAGCCTCCCCTCCCCACCCATCGGGCATCCTGGGGAGGCTATGTCTCTCCCCAGAGGGGGATCTCGCCAGCCTGGCACTCAGGGCAGATGGATTTTGCAGGAGGAGGCATCTCAAGCTACTTCACGAACCCACCGGCAGCCGGGCAGAGCTTGGTACCCTGCCTTGACCAGGCCCTGGAGGACGTCCCGAAGGCGAGGCACGGCATCACGCCCCTCTACCTGGGTGCCACGGCTGGCATGCGGCTGCTGAAGTAAGTCTCGGTTGACTTCCAGACCCAATGGGGAGACCCCACTCCCCGGCCTCAGGGGGGCTGAATTTGGCCATCCTGTCCCCTTCTCAAGCTTGCTAAGGTAGCAGTGTCACCTGGCAGTGGCCGGTGCAATTCGTCCCGTCCATCCTTCACTTGGGGGAGCACCGATTCCCCTCCCCCAATGTTTACACACTAAATCTCTGTGTGCCCCCCGGGTCACCCTTTCCAGCGAGTTGGCAGCCCCCCTGGCAAAGAAGGGGTCACGCTGTGAACAGGAAGAAACGTCCCTTTGCCTGACTGTGCGGACACTCCTTCCCTTGGCAGAAATAGTTGTGCTCAGGAGGGGTGAGACGAGCTGGAGCCAAATAAATGGGGTTGGGGGATGGGACCCCTCCTCCAAACAAATGGGATTGTCTGGGCTGCTGATGTTCACAATGACTCTCCTTGGTTACCAACGTAATTCATGTTCTGGGTTTACGATGCCTGGAACCGTGGGCGTAGCTAGAGAGGGAAGAATCGTGCAGCATTGAGGTGGATGGTGGCCAGCCCAGCATCCCCAAGACCTCAAACAGACCCCGAGGGCAGATTCTGGGGAGCTCAAAGGGCAATTCCAGAGGGAGAGAGAGGGAGAGCCCCCCGGTTCAGGTCATAAAGTGTTTCATTATTTGTCTGTCTGTCTGTCTGTCTGTGTAGCATTTCTAACCCACAGGCTTCAGACAGCGTCCTTGAAGCTGTGACCGCCACGCTGAAGAAATACCCCTTTGACTTCCAGGGAGCCAGGATCCTGAGCGGAGCGGATGAAGGCTTGTTCGGGTGGGTCACCGCTAACTACCTTCTGGAGAACTTTGTCAAGGTAGGACCGCCTCGCCTTTCCTCCGGGTTCTTTGCCAAAGGAGAAGCTCCCTGCTCTTCCTCCGAGTCGTGCGCCGTTGGCCGGTCTTGCTCTGACGTCAGCACAACGTCACAGCCCGATTGGACGTCGGTTCAGCTCCGTGACGTCACAGAAGGCCTGCCTTGTCTTCTCTCCCCAGTACGGGTGGATCGGGCGGTGGGTCCGCCCCAAGAAGAGCACGGTGGGGGCCATGGACCTGGGCGGGGCCTCCACCCAGATCACCTTCGAGACCACGGGGGCCGTGGAGAGCCCTGGCAACCAGGTGACGCTGAAGCTGTACGGGCAGAGCTACCAAGTCTACACGCACAGCTACCTCTGCTACGGCATGAACCAGATCTACACCAGGCTGACTTCCAAGGTCCTGAAGGTATGGCCTGGGCGGTTGTGGTGCAGGGACTTTACGGGGGTTTATAGGGCCCCCACGGCTGGGATTGGCTCCGGCAGGTCAGCGGGCAGAACGTTCCTGAAGGTGGACGCTGCAAAGGGGCCCCTAAACTGCGATGGAGGGAAAGGGGCCCGTCCCTCACCTTGGTGATGGCAGATACCAAGGGTGTGTGTGTGGGGGGCTTACCCCTCTCTTCTGCTTCACCAGCCCCTTCCCTATATTTTTTCCTGGCAGGCTAAAGCTTACGCCCTCCGACTGGAAAACCCCTGCTGGCCACAGGGATTCAAGGACAGCTTCCCCATGGAAAGCATCTACGGGTCGCCCTGTGCCATCTCCGAGAAGCCCCCCAACTACTTCCCCACGGCCATGGTGAACATGAGCGGCTCTGGAGACCCTGCCCAGTGCTTGGCACACGCAGAGAGCCTCTTCCGCTTCACGGACTGCCCTTATTCCAGCTGCTCCTTTGACGGGGTCTTCCAGCCCCCCGTGGAGGGAAACTTTATCGTGAGTCTCGCTGAGGGTTGGGCTGGGGGGGGGGGTGCGTGTGTGTCCTGGGGCAGCCGCTGCAACTGAAGCAATGAAGCTGTGGGGCTCCATCACTGGTGGGTTTCAAAGAGAGACTGGACAGCCTTTTGCCTGAAATGGTACAGGGTCTCCTGCTCGAGCAGCGGGTTAGACTAGAAGACCTCCGAGGTCCCTTCCAGCACTGTTATTAGGTTATTTTTTCCCTCTTGGCAAGGATGGAGCGCTACTGCCCCCATGTGGGTGAAGAGGGGCATGACACCCAAATTTCCAATTCAGTTTGGGGCAGGGTGTGAGCTCTCTAATTCTTGCAGAATTTAGCTTCCACCTGTGTCAGCTGGCCTGACTTTACTGTGTTCTTCCATTTTTTTAAAGTCAAGTCGCCCTCAAATTTGATTCATGCCTGAGGCAGTAATCTAGAAGTGGGGTTTACGAATTCTTGTACAACTGCCCAGTTTCAGCTTCGCCCCCCCCCCCAATAGACCGAATGGCCCCCAGCTTCATTTTTAAGAGAATTCAGTTTGGGCTGGCAACCGCTACTCCGTCCCCTTCTGAAATAGAAGTGAGGTATAGAATCCTATATATCTGACTGACTGTTTAAAAATGCATTGACCCCCCATTGGTGATACCACTTTAAAGATCTTACAATAATTGCCCCGTCCCTCTTTTTAATTTAGTTTAGTTTAGTTTATTTGATTTGTATACCACCCTACTCCCAAAGGACTCAGGGCGGTGAACAGCCAAACAATAAAATCACATAGATACAAAAAATTTAAAAAACCAGATAAAATCGAATTAAACCATTTTGGCCCAGACAAATTAAAACACCCCAATAATTTAAAAACAGATTAAAATTTACATATTAAAAAGAGGGAAAAGATTAGGCCAAGCCCACCTGGTGGAATAAAAAGGTTTTTCTTTTTCTTCTTCCCTTAAAGGCCTTCTCTGCATTTTTCTACACGGTGGATTTCCTCCGGTCAGTGATGAAAAGGCAGGTAGCCACTCCAAGTGACCTCAGAGAAGGCGCGGAGGCCATCTGTACCACCCCCTGGAGTGAGGTGGGTTTGTCTCCCTGGACCTTCCTTCACTTCCTTCAACCAGGGCCAAATTCTTTCAGCTTTGCTAGTCATGTAAACATCACTAGTTCTCTCTCTCCCCCCCCCCAACATAAACTTGAAATGGAATGCAGTGGCTCATGGGTAGGACAAGGGCTGGTAGCTTCAGGGTGGGGTGGGGTCATCTGGTCTGCTGCCACCTCCAAACCAGGTCTACCTCACAAGTCTGTTGTGAGAATTGAGAAGGGGAAGATGGAATCATGGCGATTTCCTGGAAGTAGCTGCAGAAGAAGGAGATATCTAAAAGGAGCCCCATGCTGGTTTCCACCCACATGTCTGGGGCAGAAGAGATCAAAGATGTTTCATTGCCCTTTGCCAGAGGAAAGCTGGGTGCGACACGGTCCGTCAATAAAGGCAAAATGAAGCAGGAGAAAAATGGCTCAGCTACTAAAGGATAAGCAGAGAGGAAGAGAAGAGATGGGGGATGCCCAGGAGGATTTGGGGAAGGAACCCCTGAAATTACGACCTGGCCAACGATGAATTGCAGACGAACCCTCCAAGGTGACCTGTGATCGAATGAAGACATGAAGAGGAAGAAGAAGAAGCAACCTTGGAATGAGCGTGGAACCAATAATTGGTGGTGGTGGGCTGAATAATCTTTCTCTCATCATGAAGGGGAGGAGGTAAAGTGTGTCTGTGGAGGGAGGGGGGACGAGAGCAGCTGCTCTTTCAAAGGCCGAAACTCAGCCTGGGCATTTCTTTCTGCCGCTCCAGCTGCTGAAGAAGGGGCCAAAGCTGGAGCACCTTTTGCAGAACTTCTGCTCCATGGCCACCTTCGTCTCGCTGCTGCTCACCCGGGGCTACTCGTTCAGCAACAGCACCTTCCCCAACATAGCCTTCCAGCAGCAGGTAAGGCTTTCCTGGGTCGCTTGCAGGGAAGAGGAGTGGGGAGGGCAGCGTTCTGGCCTAGGCTTCCTGAGACAGGAAAAATCACACGATTCGTCCCCAAAACCCTCTTTTAATTTCAACGGCTGTGAATTCTGCTTATTCACAGCCCGTGATGAACCACAAATAGTTTGTAAAGAGCCCGACAGAAGTCTGCCACAGTCCTCTGGGATAAGGCTGACAAGCACCCACCTTTATCTCCCTTGACACGCTGCCAAAGACCTAATTGGCAATTGGCTTTGCAAGGCCACACGGAGCACAGAGTCAAAACGGAGCTGCAGAATTTAAACTGGCCAGCACGAACAAAGTTGCTTCCTGCAAAGCCTCACGTGCCTTTGCTCCTCCTTTATGTCTTATGGGAGGGGCCAATCGTCTCCAAGCCTTACTCCCAAGTCACCCCTTTTGCTTTAACTGTCCTTGCCTTCTGGCAGTTCTGCGCATGCACGCACTGGGAACAGGCTCCCCTCTGTTCCTCTGCCTCTCTGACATCAGAATCCGGAGGCTCCGGAAGCAGCACATAACTCCCAGATGGCCCTGGCCCCCTTCTCTGCCTCCAATGCAGAGCCCTCGTCCGAGCCTTCCACAGACTCCAGGACTGGCCCGTGTTCCTCCCCAGCCTCCTCACAGGCCGACTCTGCTGCCAGCTCCGCAGGCTGCCGGCAGACCACAAGAGGCAGGGAGTTCTGCAGTAGATGTGGGTCGGCTGTGGGTCTGGAGAGCAGCTGCCATATTGGGGCATGCCTTTGTGCAATTGTGGGTTTTTTTCACTTTCGCAGGCCGGGGACACGACCATCGGCTGGGCCCTGGGCTACATGCTGAACCTGACCAACATGATCCCGGCGGAAGAGCCCAGCTCCCGGAAGGGCACCAGCTTTGGCCCCTGGGTCGGCCTCATCCTGCTGTTTGTCGCCATCCTTCTGGGCAGCCTGGGCAGCATCTTCTGCCTGCTGAAGTCCTCCAAGGGCCGAGGGGCAGTGTAGACCAGCTCTCTCCTGCCCCGCCTTCTCTCCCTGGTCATGCACTGGGAACTCCAGCCTTTTGCCAAAACTCAGGAAGGAAGAAATTGGAACAAACGGAAGAGCCAACTCTCCGTGGAGGCGGACGGTGCCTGGCATGGATTGTGGGCATATACAGCTCAGCCACTTTCCTGCCTCCTTTTTCCTTCCTGGAGGGCCACGAGCCTCCACCCCCTGCTTTCCCCTTCAAGAAAAAGGTGCTGGCGTTGACAAGGAAATCTTCTGGAGACCTCCAGGCTTTCACTTCTTCCTAGACTCAAGAATTTCTAGCCAGGGGCCCATCCTAAACCTCTCGACCCAACAAGACGCTGCCCCCACCCCAAGACAGAGGACCCTGGGAGTAAATACCATGGACGTCAGGAGGCCCCAGGGTCTTATCGCCTCTCAGCAGGCCTTCAAAAATGGGGGTCCCTTTTGTTCCAGATGAGCTTAAGACTTTGGGGAAGGGTCTTTGGAGGCAGCCACATGGACTTCTGACTGTCGGCCACAACTGAGGGACTTCCATTCTTGTACAAACCAGGCCTTGCTTGGCTTCTGGAGATCCCCTCTTTTAGGGGAATGGGAATTCAGCAAGCTGCCTTTAGCTCTGTTGCTGAGAGAAGCTTCTCTTTTTCCGCTTAGTAAATGAACGAGGGAACCTCTTCCTCACCCACACATTCTCTACTGACCCCCTAGATCAAAGCACATTGCAGGAAGAAGCCCTCCTTTGGAGTTTTCCTTGGCAGAGAGGTGGCCTGGATCCCCTCAACCTCTGGAAATCTTTTTTGTTTTTTTGTTTCCCAATCTTTTCCAGAGGTTAGGAGACGACTTCCTTTCTTCCTGCAAAACCCCCCAAAGTCTCTGTGTTACTTGCACCCCTGGGTGTCAACAGTGGTGAAATTCAAATTTTTTTACTATCAGTTCTGTGGGCGTGGGAGGGGAAGGATATTGCAAAATCCCCCTTCCCACCCCACTCTGAGGCCAGCCAGAGGTGGCATTTGCCAGTTCTCCAAACTACCCAAACTACCCAAAGTTCTCCAGAACCTGTCAGAACCTCCTGGATTTCACCCTTGCTGTCTCACCCATCCATGAGACAACAGATTTCAAACCAGGTCTCATTCAGAAATTAAGAATAATCCACGGTTGAATTTATATTTTTGAATTTATTTTGGGTCCTTCCATTTCTTAGTGTACAATACACATATAGCAAAGTTGTCTCTTCTGAAATTGCCAGGATTGTATAAGCGATTGCTAGCTGTGTTGCAACCTCATTGGACCGCTCCTCCGGCACCCTTAAAAATATACCTAAACACAGTCAGGTGCAATAATTGAATCCAGAAGAGAGATGCCCAAATTAGACAATTCCTACAACAAGGGATTGGTGCATAGAGGCCCCAAAATTGCAATTTTCCATTATTTTTCCTAGGAATAAGTCACCCAGAAAGTAATCAGATTTATTTCTGAGTTGAAGTTTGCACTGATGACAGTCGTTTCCCATCCCACAGGTGTGAATTTGAGATGAAGTCAGGATAACTGTTTTTATATTAATGGCACTCTGTTGTATAATATTAAAAAAACAACATTATCCAGGATTTGGGGAGGGTTTCTTTTTTGCTATTCTTTACCTTGATAGTGCAACAATATTAAAGTCTCCCACAGTTGGCTTCTGCAATATATATATATATATATATTCAGGGTGGGCAGAAAAATGCCTCCGGCACTGCAAACTGGGGAGCTAGGAAGGAAGAGGTGGTGGGGAGGGTGGGATTTTTAAAGAAAACAAAGTGTGTGTGTGTGTCTTTCCTTGTGCTTTTCTTCGGTGCCTCTGTCTGCGCCTCTGGCCTGGGTTGTACTCTGCCTATTTTCCATGTAAAGAAAACAAAGTGATGCTTGCCTTAAAAGAAATCCTAATAAAAGCTCGCTTGGCGACCGACCCGGTTGGTCCATTTTACTGGGAAGCCTCTCGGGGGAAGCGGTGCCCTGGTTCAGTGCCCTGGGGTGGCTGAGCTGTATGATCCTGGTTTGTTCTGCAACTGCAGTTGTGCCCTCTTGGGCCACGCATCTGGGGTGCTCTCCTGTGCAGGGCTGGTTTTCCGGGGCCCCGTTCTTACAAAGTGGGGAAAGCGCTGGCATCGGCCGGGCGCCTGGAGGAAGCTCGGCCGGGAGAATAGGAGGGGGGGGGACGTACATGAAGCCCTTCCGTGGTTTCAATTGGCTCCCCAAGTCCCCCCCCCAAGGCCGGCGGAGCTTCTTGCGGGCTCCTCTTCCTCGCTGCTTCCCTCCTGCGCGCCCAGGTGAGCCGGGCCGGGTCCAGGGGGCTGAATTAGCCCTTCCCGGGGATGCGGAACGGGAATCGGGGTTAGCGCCAGCCGGTCACGGCAAACGACAAGCCATGGTCCAGAGCAGGAGGTAACCTGGTTCGAGGGGGGCCGCGCGCAGCCGCACTGGGCCGGCGCTCGGGCAGCCTGCGCACCTGCTGCCGGTGTGGCAGGTGGGCGCGGCCTCAGGGCGGGCGGCGTCATTGGCCGCCCCGCCCCGCCCGCGCCCCGCTCGCCTCCGGTGCCGCAGCCCGGCAGGCGCCTCCTCTTGCGCGGCGCCGCTGCTCCCGCTCCTGCGATGCTCCCCCGAGGAGGCAGCCGCTGAAGGATGAGCGCCGCTGCCCGCCGCCGCCGCCGCCCCTGCCCGCTCCCGCCGCCGCTGCTGCTGCTGCTCTTGCCGCTGCTCCTGCCGCCGCCCGGCGCCTGGGGACTGCTGGCCACCTCCGGCGGTAAGCGCGCCCCGGCCCTTCCCGGGCTGCGGAGCATGGGCCAGGGAGCTCCCGTCCCCCCGTCCTTCCCTGCGGCCGAGGGTTGCGGTTCCCATCGCCTCCAGCCAGCCGAGGCCGGGGAGGCGAGCGCGGCGCCCCCGCAGGCTCTCCCCGCCATCTGGCTCCGGCCACCCCGCTCCTCTGTCCTGCCCGTTTCCTGGCTCTCCTCCCCTTGCAGGCTCGGCCCGGCATCCTGAGATGGGGAGGATGGGAACCACAGTCCAAAGCATGCCGCCCCCCGCGGGTTCTGCTTCCTGAACTTTTTGCCTTGGAACGGGGCTCCCCAGCTGTTGGGGTCCCTTTTCCTCCAACTCCTCCTTCCGTGTCAGTTGTTGCCCTTTTAGAGGCCTTTGGGGTTCCCTAGCCCCCTCCGGCCACCCTTTCCTGCCCCACTCCAGCCTTGCCTTTGATATTCCAGCGGCTGCCCCCTCCCCTCTTCAGAGGTGGTCAGCCAGCCAGGTGCCAGAGAGCTGCGCCCCCCCCTCTTCCCATGACATCATTTCTGAAAGCTCTTGGCAACTTTCGTCCTCCCCCCCCTCCCAATCTCTGGAGAGTTTGTGCTGGAAAATAATCCAGGGGGCTCCTCTGGAGGTTTGGCAGGGGCTGCCCATCACAGCCAGCTCCTGCGGCCTTGCCTGGGCTTCCCCTCTCTGCCCCCTGCCCCCAAGGGCTGAAAAGGGGGGTGTAGGTGGTTGTGTTTGTGTGTGTGTGTGTGGGGGGGTGGTTTGTAAAGGATGAGGTGGATGGCATGGGTGGGGGGGGATCCTCTCAAGGCACTTTGAGCGGCTGGTGGGTGACGCTTCTCTGACTCAGCCATCGCCCCTTCTCTCCCCCAGCAATGCTGTTGTTGGGGGGCTGGCAGAGTTGGGAAAAGCTGAGAGCAAAAGCTGAGCAAGCTTGGGGGTTACTCCACAAAGGTGACCCCCTCCCCTTCATCTTCCTCTGGGAGTTTTGGGATGGCTGCCCTCCGAGGGTCTCCCTGGCATGGGTGAGGCTGGGGGGCCCATCGGGCAGAGATGCTTTATGGGTGCCTTCGAATTTGGCCCTGGAGGAGCCTGGAGGCAAGTCAGCCAGTTCTTTCCTGTGCAGTCCATTGTCTGAAGCAGCCCTCCTTTTTAGACAGGAAACCGCTTTCCTCTCCGGCTGGTTTCCGTTTTAGCCAGCGCTTCCTTTCCGTCCACGAGGGGCTGTTTTGGGACCATCCGAAAGAGGGTCCTTGACTCCTTTCCCTGGGTGGAAAAATCAAGGCTGTTCCTCTTTGGCTCCTTCTTGTCTGACTTGGCCTTGACTCTTAGCCTCCTCAAGCCGTCTGGGGCGGTTGCAGCTTCCCCAAGATCCCTACAGTAGATCTCTAAGGGGTCTGCAGATGGTTTGGGCGGGGGGAGGCTTTGGCTGAGTGTTGGAGCAAAGTCACCCCTGGATAGGGGGGGAGGGGGCAGCGTGTTATATCACCTGAGCTTTGCAAGCAAGATCAAACAGCTTGAATGGATCGATCTGAAGACGTCTGGATGATGTTTAAAAATGGGGGGGGGGTGTCCTTTGGCACTGGGGGCTCGGCCCCATATAACGCTCTTTCTGGAGAAAGGGAGCCAGGCTTTCAAGGCAACCATCTCTCTTTTCTAGGCAATCACAACCAGCACGAAAATCCATGTAGGACAGGTGGCGATCTGGGTGGCAGCTTCCCACGGGGAACGTCGATATTTTTCCCAGCGAGTCTCAGAAATGACAGGCTGGCTTTGAATGACGGGTGTTTTTTTTCTGCAGGCAGCAGGCCGGAACGCCCCACCCCCACCACAGGGCACCTGCTGGCTGGCCTTTGCTAGGCAGATCTTGGGGCCTGTTTTCCCCCTCCCCCCCTTTACTTCTCCCTTGCACTGCTGGGTGCCGGAGGGGCCGAGAGAGGCCAAGTTTGGCCTTGGTGAAGTCTCGCTCTGAGCAGACGGTGCAAAGGCCAGACTCTGAATGGCCGCCCTGGAATAATCCTACGGCCGATTTGCAGATGTGCATGAAAACATCCCTCTGGACTCGGAATGGGGCAACTTTGCCAAGCCCATTCGCTATGGCCAATTTCCCATGGCCAGCTCATCCCTGGACAACTCACCCAGGGAGAAATCGCTGCGGGACAATTTAACAATTCTATTTAATTATTTAAAATACGTTTTTAAAATTTGCCATTCCCATTTCATTCTTTTGCACCCTTTCTTCAAGAATAGAATAGAATAGAATTTTTTTATTGGCCAAGTGAGATTGGACACACAAGGAATTTGTCTTGGTGCATACGCTCTCAGTGTACATAAAAGAAAAGATACGTTCATCATAAGGTATTCTATTATTAAATATTATTCTATTCCACCATTTCTTTGATATTAGTGTAACTCTTGTCCCACAGTGACTCGTCCTGTGGCGAGTTGGCTGTGGTGAGTTGGCCAAACCAATTGGAGTGGCAAGTTGTCCCATTCTGAGGGCTGAAAGATGTTTCCATGCACGCGGTGAATTGTCATAGGCCCTTCTGGACTGAGCATCCGGTTGCAGCTGAATCCTTGCACGTGTAAAAGGCTGTGAGAGAGAAAGGAAGAGACCCAGGAGGGGATGGAGGTTGTGTCATTGAGTTTCTTAGGGTCTCCGGAGTGCCCTGTGTGGGTGAGAGTCGATCACAGTGATGGGTGGGGTGGGGGTGGGGTGCCAGGAGACCTAGATTAGCCAGCAGGCTTGGGTGGCCTTCTTTCCCCCTCTGACCTTCAGGGGTGGGGAGAAGGAGTGAAGGCTGTGAGCCATGTGTAGGAGGCTTGTGAAGCTGCCAAGAGCACCAGTGGGGCAGCCTCCTCCACCCTAAAGCCCCCCAGTTATGGGAAATCATAATCCCCATAACCCGATGGCTCTCTCCATCTGCCTGACCCATAGCTGAGGGGTCCCACATGCCATCTAGGGCTGTGCAGAAACCTCTCTGTCCATTTGCGATGCGTCTCCCTCGTCCTCTGTGAGAAGGGAAAAGTTTTCCGGCACACAGAAAAAGGAGACAGATGTTTCCTTCTGTCTCTTGGCCCTTCCGTGTGTGCCGACAAACCTGCTTTTCTTGAAATCTTTTCTCTGGAGGTCAGAGGTCTGCAGGCTGGGAAACATTCCCGCACACGCTTGCCGGTGATTGACAGGATCCGCAGACAAGGGAGGTGTGTTGTTGTTTTTGAGGGACCGGGTGCCAGAGGCTGGCATTCTGCTCCAGGCCTTTTGTTGGGCTAAGAGCCCTTGGGCGGGACACGTTTCCAAAAACACGAGCAAAGCTGGCTGAAGCGGGTGTGGGAAAGGAAGGGACCACCGATGGGCTGCAGACGGAGCCAAGGTCAGCAAAGGGGGAAGTCCACTTTGGGACTCATCCTGAGCTGGAGCTGGTGGTGTTTTTCATGCTCTTTTTCTCACTCTGTCCATTACGGTAATTTTTGGCACATTTATCCAAATGCCGAACACTAAAACGAAGGGACGGTTGTGATTCCCAGGCCTGTTGCAGGACGAAGAGACCCAGATAATTCTCTGCCTTTTGGGAATCATGGCTGATCCAGCTCTCCCCCATCCTCTTCCTGGACGGAGGGGATTTTCGCCTGGCAAAGAAGCAACTGAGCTGGGAGGAGGCATCGGGCATGATGGCCTTGCTCTCTTCATCACATCCTGGTTTGTTGGTTGGGCATAAAACAGAGGAACGAGGTTCGGTCCCAAATGCCAGGGAGTTCACTTATTTTAAAAAGGGTTGTTGGCAAGGATTTCGGGGTCCCTGGAACTCCCCATGCAAAGGAATCCTAAATATGCAGAGAAGTTTCTTGCCAAAGTTTTTGTTGACTTTATTCTTTTGCACACGGATGCTGAAGACCAGGCAGTACGGAGGCCTTTCTCGCCCCCTCGGTAGTTACCGGATCTTCTGGAATAATCCTTTAAGCAGACTAAAAGAATTCTCCTCCCTTCCTGCCTCCTCCCCTCCCCCGCAAAGTCCCTGTCCCTGCTTCAGAAACCAGTTCTAATCTAGAGTGGAAATTCGGCTTGTATCCATCAGCATCCTCTTAGCTGCGTCTGGTCTTGGTTTCAAGGACAAAGCCGGGAATAGGGGCCCTTTTTAGGATGGGCTTGTGAGGCATTCAGACAACCAGTTTTAGGAAACAATGTAGGAAAATGTTCGGCATTTCCGCATTTGCAAAAGCGGTTCGCCAGGAGAAATTTCTGCTAGGAAATTCTTATACGCAAGCTACCCTTCCGGTGTATTTTTGCTCTTGTTTATACCCTCATTTTGAATTCCTGTGAATTCTGGTGCCCTTGCAGAGTTGGGCTCAGTTCTGCAGTTTTGAGCTCAGCTCCTGGCAAGGTGGCACCGGCACCCTTGCTGCGCCCCTTCTCACATGACCTTGTTGTGGTTGTTGATGTTGTGCCTTGGCACAAGTCCGTTTTTATTTCTGAGGCCTGGCACGCCTGGAGCTCAGCAGACGGTCCTCTCCCAGTCCTGCTGGCTGCCTCTTCCCCGCCCCCAGCAGCCCCGGGAGATGCTTAATTTGCTAAGGGAGACAGACCCGGCCGAGGCAGATGGTGGCGGGTGGCTGGAGCATCTGTGGAAGATGGGGAGAGGTCAAGTGATGGAGGGCGAAACCGGTTTTGCCCCCCTGTGACTCCCGCCAGCAGCAGAGCCTGGAGGCAGGGTGACCTGATCTTCTCAGTGGGAACAAATGGCGTGTCCAAGAAGGCAGAGGTCATGTGAGGTTGCCTATATCTCTGCTGATAGGCCTTGGCTTCTCAAGCTCTGCAAATGGTAGAAAACATCTGAATACACACAGCAGAATTTCCAGGAACTGTATGTCTCTAAACCCTTAAAAATGCAGCCTGGGGACCTTGGAAGGTTAGTTTGTGTTTCGTTTCCTTCCTTCCTTCCTTCCTTCCTTCCTTCCTTCCTTCCTTCCTTCCTTCCTTCCTTCCTTCCTCCTCTCTGCCTGGCAGAGAGGCCATCAATAATTCAGGGCTCTCGTGTTCCAGGGAGACATTTTGCCACGTTGGCAGCCAGCCTGAAAGCAGGAAACCTTCTGGTGGCCCAGCCCAGAGAACAGCAG
The DNA here is from genome assembly GCF_029215685.1 of Pituophis catenifer annectens. Lineage (NCBI taxonomy): Eukaryota > Metazoa > Chordata > Lepidosauria > Squamata > Colubridae > Pituophis > Pituophis catenifer. Next base: position 499,771 of record NW_027256897.1, on the reverse strand, counting down.
GCATGAATGACCCAGAAGGAGAGGCTCCTGGAGAAGGAGGAGGATCCATCCTGGGTCAGATGGAGGGGCTCCTTTGCCCCTTGCAAAAGAGCCTGGAAAGACCCCGGGGACTTCCCCTGCAGTTTGACACTTCCCCCACCCACCGCAAAAAATAACATTTCATGTTTTATTTTTTTAGGTGCTTTTATCTCCTTGTTTCAAGGAGATAAAACCCCCTAAAATCATAACTGGGGGCAGGGAGAGAAATGGCGTAAAAGGAATTTAGCTCGATGTGCAAGCAATTATTTCAGTTTGCCTTCTTAAGACGATGGGAGCCACATTTTTGGCCAATGGGAAAACTCCCTCTGAGGGTGTATCTTTGCAGGGGGGAGGGGGAGAGCGGGTGCCAAAACCGGGGTAGGGTAAGAAGCCTCTGGCTGGCAAAGCCACCTGGCACAAAGCAGCAGAAATGACCCTGGGCAGCTCGGCCTCCTCCGAGGTGACCTGAGCTGCCTTATCTTTTGGAGGCAACCAGTGGCAGTTTGAGGTTCTGTCAAAAGACTTTCCGAGCACAAGGCGGCTTGTGCGAACGTGGCAAGCGGTAATTGGCACCGGAGAAACGTCCTGGGTGAATGAACGAACGAACGAACGAACGTGAAGGGCTTTTCGCTCCTTCCTTTCATCGCCAGGCTGTCCTGGGGTCGAGATGACCAAAAAGGAGTTTCTCTGGGCATCCACCTTGCCTCCTTTGTGATTCGTGGAGGGGGGGGGGGGGGAGGAGCTGCCCTGGGCAACTGTCTTGTTTGCTCAGCCTGGGGGACTGTCATGGTGGGGGGGGGGGGCATTGGGGGGAGGGGTTGGGCCACCTCAAAATAGCTCAACTTCAAAGGCTAAATTTTAAGTGCCCGCCATGTTTGCACAGAACGGAGGGTTGTCCCGTTCTTAGCGGGAAAGGGGTTTCATTTTGGATCCCTTTCCTCCCCACAAACGATATGCCCCCCTTCCAGGATGACTTCTGTCTGCTTCGCCTGCCAGTCATTTTATTACAGCCGTTTTTAATCAGTTGGCTCTGCCTCCATAGATGGTCTTTGTCACCTACAGGAAGTTCTCCAGAGACCTGCTGAGTTTTGGGGATCCCTCTTTGGTTGCTTCTCTCTCTGGGGTTTGAAGCAGGACGAGGCAAGGAGCGCTTGGCTGAGGACTTCCTGGCCCGCTTGGGACAAACACCTGGCAACCAGCCTTGCTGGACCGGGTCCCTGACTCTTTCAAGGCCTCAGCCTGGCCCAAGGCAGCACCGGCTCCTGGTGGACAGCTCCCCAAATTGGTTGGTTGGGTCCCTTTTAGAGTCAAGCTTCATCTTTCAGTCCGTGAAATGTCTTTGTGGGTCCATCCTAGGTGGGCAACGGAGTGCAAATGTGAAGGTTGGCTCGGGAAATCCTCCTCCTCCTCCTCTCCTCCTCCTCTTCTCCTCCTCCTCCTCTTCTTCTTCTCCTCCTCTTCGTCTTCTCCTCCTCCTCCTCTTCTCCTCCTCCTCCTCTTCTTCTTCTCCTCCTCTTCGTCTTCTCCTCCTCCTCCTCTTCTTCTCCTCCTCCTCTTCTTCTTCTCCTCCTCTTCGTCTTCTCCTCCTCCTCCTCTCCCATTTCTAAAATCAGGAGTTTCATTTCCTTCTTTGCAAGGCTCGGTCCCTCCCTGGCAGTGCCTGGGCTGATAAGAGGCGGGGTGGCCTCCGTGTGTGATCTTTGGGCCTCTTCCTTTTCGAGAGGGGACGCCTCCCTTTGCAGGAAAAGGAGTTCGGGGGTGTCCCTGGTGGTGGTAAGGCAGCTAAGTTTTTGCCCCTGAAGGTGGGAAGAACCCCCCACCCTTAGAAGGCTGGTGACCCACTGCCAGTGGCTGAAATAATCTCTGTTCAGTCACACCTTGTTTGTTTCCTTGTTTTGCCGTTTTTGCTTGATGTAGCCGAGAGTTTTGGTGCATTCTGCCTCTTGAAAGCTGATTTGAACAGCCAGGGCAGAAAGCCTAGCAAGAGGCTGTGGGTGCAGCTTCAGGGTTTCTGTGTTTGGCTGCTGCAGGCCAAGCTTTGCTGCTGCCAAGGCACTCCGGCTTCCCCGTCCTTGCTGGGCAGGAACTGGGCAGGGACCCGCCTTTCCTCCAAGGGCCAATGGAGCAAAGAGAAAAACAAAGCGCTTGGGTGACTCTCTTCGCCAACTTTGCCACTGCTTCCTTGACCAGAAACAGGTGATCTGAGATGGCAGGCAGGCAGGCAGGAGCATCCGGTTCTCCCGGCCCCCCTTTCCTGCTTCTCTTCCAAAGCCCAAACCTTCCCTCGGCTACTGTTTCTGTGTGGTTTGCCAAAGCCACGGGGGGCACTCTTTGGGCAGCCTCCCTGGGGCCATGGGGAGGGAGGGAGGGAGGGAGGCTCAGGTGAGTTGGCCCCATCACCAGACTCTTCCAAGGGACTTTTGGCATCTTGCTTGGCATCGGACGGGCAGCCAACGAGTTCCCTGGCTTTGGGCTTCTTAGAGGGCTGGATCTGTGTCTTGAGTAGCTCTCTCCCGTTTTGCTTCTCTGCTCCTGGGTTATCGCTTCGCTTTTGCTTACTTTCCGGGTGGGGACCGGTTATTTTGCACATTCCCCTCCCCTGCATGGAGAGAGAGGTTTGCATTGTGCCACCTGGTGGCTGAAGTTTCCAAATTGCAGACTGAGGTGACTGGAAAGAGTCCAGGCTGTGGGAGCCCGATTTGCACACTCCTGGAGGGTGGCAATGCCTTTGGGTGGTGGGGCTGCAGTCCCATGTGTCCCCTGTCCAAACAGGCGCTGGGAGGCCTCCGTGTGGGAAATAAGCAATCTTCTTCTTTTTGTAGCCCAGAGAAAGTTAATGAATTTGCAGGGAGGGAGCCCGGAGGGAGACCTCGCTTAGTGCAGGAGAGGCTTGGTCACACCCACAGCAGGGGTGAAATCCTGATAGGTTCTGGACAACCGATAGTGGAAATTTTGAGTAGTTGAGAGAACCGGCAAATGCCACCTCTGTCTGGCCCCAGAGTGGGGTGGGAATGGAGATTTTGCAGGATCCTTCCCTTACCAAGCCACGCCCACAGAACCGGTAGTAAAAAAATTGGATTTCACCACTGACCCACAGGTCATTTAGCCCCTTTGTGAGGCTCCTTGTGCTGGCTGTTTGGGGGTTGCCCATAAAGAAGGGCGTCCATCTAGATCTCTCGGCCGAGTTGGGCAGCCAAATGTCGTTCGTCTCGGAGTGAGCAAATGTCCTGCCTTTTGAACTGCAGAGTTGTGTCCTCGACACCTGGACTGCACCCTTCAGCGGCGGAAGGAATGTCCCCTGGGGTCACATGCCTGTGGCCCCTGCCTCCCTCAATTCGTAGAAGACAGAGAGAGAAGATGCGTGCCCAGGACAGCAGCGCCCAAAGGTAAGGGAAAGGGGAAGGGGAAGGGGAAGGGAGGGGCTCAGTCGGGATTCCCTATGCCCCTTCTGTGCCTGCACTTTTGCCTCCCTGGCAGGAGAGCAGTCTCCGGAGTACGCCCTTGTCGCATGGTGGGTGGGGGGCTTTATCTGAACTGCAGCAACTCCTCTGTAGACCCTGGTCCAGGAGAGTCCATGCAAGGGTTTCCTCAGCCTTTCCAGGGGTGGGCTCCAGATAGGAAGTCACACCTTGCCTGGAAGTCTTAGAGAGAAAAAAACTAAAATATGACCCAGTCGGATGTGCCAGAGTGTTCCCCGAGAAGGAAAGTTGGCGCCAAGGTGGCTCTTTTCAACTGAGGTTACAGTGAGCAGAGGGCTGGACTAAAGGACCTCTAAGCCCCCCCCCTCAGTGCTGTGGTTCTATAGACCGCAGGGCACGGAGAGTCCTCCCCTGCAGGCTGCCCGTGTTCTGCCTGCCCACCCTCGGGAGGCGAGGAATGGTGTGGGAAGGGAGAGAACAGGCAGCTGGCACAAGGGGGAAGCCGCTTCTGGCGTGACTTGGTGCCAAGCGGCTCCTTTGGCGGACAGATGGTGGGTTATGCAACAGCTCCCTTGCAAAGGGATTGTTTTCTCGGTGGCTTTGGGCCCCTCGATGAAGACCCCCCCTCTTAAAACTGGGAAGGTCTGAGGTTTCTCTGCATCTTCCCTGCTTGCTGAACTGTCCACTGAAATTGTAAGTGTTGTGATTTTTGCCTATTTTGCTGACTGCCCTTCCTGTGGGCCCCTCCCTCTCCAGGGCACAGCTCTCTCGTTCCCAGCCTAGAAGAAGAGATTGACTTGGTGTCCGATGTGCTCTCCAAGCAGGGGAGGGGGCCTCTGCCCCACGGCCAGGAAGGTACGGCTGCCCCAGGCCCAGGAGGCTCCCCCTGCCTGGCGTAGAGCAGGGGGGCATCATTAATTTTGTAAGGGGGTGTCTCTCCTTCCTCTTCCTCCTCTCTGTGTGCCAATCAGTTCTTCCTCACGCAGAGAGCCCGGCCCCCCCTGGCCCCAACTCCAGGAACGGAGCATCGAAGGCAGAGTCCTCGCAGAGTGGCCGGCGGGGATGGCCAGACACGTCGTCTCACCCCATCACAAAGCCGGTCCACAACCCCCCAGTGGAGTCGACCCGCATCTCTTCCAACGATGCCCTCGTCCTCGGTGAGCCTCCGCCCACCCCGAGAAAAGAATACGGGGGAGCAAGACCTCAAGATGCTAGTCCTCAGCTCTAAGATGGTTTGGGAAGGCTGCCTTGGGTAATCCCATATTAATAGCAGTCTATTTTAGGGTGGGGTGTGGTGGAGGTGTCTTTGACTGCTTTTCCCTCTCCAAGTCTCCCTTGTCCTCCCTTGCAGGCTTGATTGTCGTCTGCACAGCTGCCGGGGTGGCGGCTCTGGTGGTGGCAACAATCTGCTGGTGCAGGTAAGTCCTCTGGGGCTGCCCTGAGGCAGAACGGGGGGCAGAGGAGGGGGCAGAGGAGGGGGCAGAGGGGGGCAACTGACTTTCTTGAGGTGGCAGCCTTGAGATCCTCCCCGGACCCCTTCCATGCTGCCTCCAAATGGAACCTCCATGGCAGCAGCAGTGTATCAGAGGAAGGTGCTTGGGGGTCGGTAGGCTTTGGGGCAGCCCTGCCAGCTCTTGTGCTGCTTCCCTCATGGACGTCCTTCTCTCCCCACAGGCTGCAGAAGGAGATCCAGCTTGCCCAAAAAGCGGATTATCCAGCAAATAAGCTGCCCCAACCCCCCTCCTATGACAAGCTCTCTGTAAGTGCCCTGGACGCCCCTTGGCATGGCGTGCCGGGTGGGTGGTGGCCAGTTTCTTCGGCCAGCCCTGGCTCTTTGGAGTTGCTTTGTGCCAGGCTTCTCTGTGAGCCTCGCTCTGCCTGCTGGCCTCTGCTGGTGGCAGGGAGCTCTCTGTGCCCCAGCTGGGCCTGGCTCGTTGGCACCCAGGCCAGGGCCTTCTCTGGGTACGCAAGGTGCCAGCTGCTTCGGGGGCACCGTGTCGGTGATGCCTGTTCTGCTGGTATGACATTCTCTGCAGTGTGGGTGACCCCCCTTCTTCCTCTTTCCTTCCAGCCTGGTGATCAGAAGCTGGCACAGAGTGCCCAGATGTACCACTACCAGCACCAGAAGCAGCAGATGCTCTCCATGGAAAAGTGCGTCCTTTTGTTGCGGTGATGGGCTCCAAGCCCTTCCAGAGAGTTGGGTTCCTCTGCCCTCTTCCTGGTTTCCTCTTTGACCCACCTGTGAATTGGGCCCAGAAGCTGGGTGGGAGGCCAGGGGCTCCTTCGTGCAGGGCTGGCAAGAGCTGGCACCCCTGCCCGCTTCTGTCTCCGCTTAGTTGGGGCAGGAGGCTGCTTGTCAGCCGGGGGATTCTAAACAGGTTGGCAGTCAGGTAGGTTAGGAACCCCTGGATGAAACAAACCTCTGGCAGCCAGATGTGGAGGTCACCAGCTGGTAGGGATTTGGCAGCAGGGCCTCTGCCCATTCGCCCCTTTTATTCTTGGGGCACCCCCTGAATGAGCTCTGGCCTGACATGAGGAGCCCAGCAGGGCTGGGTGTCCAGGGATCTCACCGAAGGGGCTTCGGGTCAAGATGTTTGCAGTTCTGCCTCAGCTTTGGCCGGAAGTTTTGAAGCCAAAATCCCAGCTGGCTTGGCATGGGGTGGGCTCCTAAGGGGGCGGGTGAGGCAGGGCATCTCACGGCATTTGCCCCTCTCCCCCTGGAAATCCGTAGGCATAAGGAGGAAGCCAAAGCTCCCGAATCCGTCTCCTCGGACGAAGAGAACGAAGATGGAGACTTCACGGTCTACGAGTGCCCCGGCCTGGCCCCGGTAGGTGTCTCTCTAGGAGGGGAGGGGGCACAGGGCCTCCCCACCCCCACCCCGCTGCCTTGCCCTGTTTCTGAAGGAGGGGGCAGGGCAGAACTCTGGGTTTGATCCAGCTCTGGAGCAGGTCAGAGAGGCGGGAAGGGCAACGGCTTCCAGGGGGTTCATTTCCCTGCCATTGGGAGCCCGGTTGCCACAGGCGGTGGAGTGACTTGCAGGGCCCCCAGTGCAGCAGTGAAATCCAGCCGGTGCTATCCAGCTCGCGCAAACTGGTAGCGCCGGCGTCGGGAGGCTCCACCCACCCACCGGGATGTCATTATGTCCTGTTTTGATCCTCTGCGCATGCGCAGAAAAGGCGGGCACGAGCATAGCGAGCACGCATGCACGCTCCCGAACCGGTAGCGAAAGTAAGTGCATTTCACCACTGCCCCAGTGCCCAGAGCACCATGCTCCCTCCGCCCTGGGCTGGGCAGTGCCATTCCACTCCTCCAGGCAGTGAGTGGGTGACAGTTGCGTCTCTCTCGTTCTTCCTTGCTGGCCGCTGAAGACTGGAGAGATGGAAGTGAAAAACCCCCTTTTTGACGACTCCACTCTGCCCCCAAAGCTGCACCCTTGACCGGGAACTGTGGACTGTGTGCAAGACCTGCCCGAGGGCCGCCTGACCAACGGCTCTCCTCTGCCCTCCTCCGCAAATTCTTGGCTGAAATAAATCCGCCTTCGGGCAACTCGTTGCTTCTGCTCAGCTTCGCCTTCCCCCTGCACCGGCCCTTCTTCCGCCCGGCTCCCGTATGTCGGCGAAGAGGCTTCGTGGACTGTCTGGACTCGGGAGGGAAGAGAAGGGGGCCCGGAGGCCTGGCTTGCCCCCTCCTGCCCCCGCAATCTCTGCCAGCCTTGGGCATGGCAAGACCTGCCTTGCAAAAATCAGAGCGGGAGGGCTTCCCTTTTCTTTCCTTGTTTTGCAGCCCCCGAGGTTGAAATAATGGGGCTGGGGAGCCCTTGATGCTCGAGGCTTCTCCCTTTGGGAGGGAGTCTTCGGACAGGCCTTTCCCCGCCCGGCCAGCCTTGGGAAAGCGGTCCATGTGCCCATTTAACAGGTGGGAACCGGAGGCAGACTGAAGCTGGAAAAAGTGCGTCTCCCAGGCGTAGTAAGTCCTGATCCATTTCACACCGTTTTTAGCACTTTCTCAAAGGAACTGAATTCTGAGGCGGCGGAGGGTTTATCTGAAGGCTTTGTGGGCAGAATTTTAGTTCTCAGAATTTCAAGGGGAAGGGATGTTACGAAACAGCATTAAGGTCTGCGGAGTGACCTGCCCAGAGAGGAGGAGCCGGGGTGACCCCCGGAGCTTCTCCCATTGGAGCCCCAGGGCCAGGCAACCTTCACCCCGTAGCCCTCCCTGGCTGTGCCCACTGGTCTGCCAGTGTGGTGCCCCCTCCTCGCCCTGGCCTGGCGTGAAGGGAGGTGGCTTCTGTTCTGACTCATTGGGCATTTCCGAGCAATTCATAGCTGTCAGCCAGACTGATTGACCAAGAGCTGGGATGGCATTAAGCCAGGTTTTCTTTTTTTTTAAAATTACAACCAAATCTGGAATGTTGATTGATTTTCTTCATAGCAAATTCAGGTTTCCGAAGTATTTCTGAATTCCGTGATTAAATGGGATGGGCGTTGAGGGAAGAAGAATGCGATTGTTGGTCACCTGTGTGGCTTTCAGAAGACACGATGTTCCAAGCATTTGATCTCCCCCCTCCTAAGAATTGTGGGGAGGGGGGAGTGTTGGAGAGGGTGTGTTGTGTTAGACAGGCATCAAGGCTGATTCCTACCCCCATCTTCGCAAATCCAAAGATATTCATGAACCACCTGGGTAGCTGTAGCCTATTTCTCCTTGCCCCTGCTGTGAGGTCTAGAAACTTGATGGAAAACAAAACAAGGAAAACAAAGTTTCCTGCTCAGGTGCATAAGTGAAGTTTGGAAAAGGGGCCTTTGCATATGCAATTGGACTATGAGGTTGTGATGCAACTCACAAGCAACTTTTTGGAAGTTGGCACCTTGCGAGATGGGCTGAATTTGCAGGGCAGAGGGTGGCTATTTTATTTTATTTTGGAGAGGTTTGCCAAAAGGCTCAAGAAACCATGTTTGGGGTGCATTAGAGTTGCATCAGAACCCGTCATGTCCCCCCCCCTGCACCTCTATGAGTTTTTGCAAAAGTTGCCCCCCCACCTTCCCATCAGGGTCTCAAGAGGGTTTTCTTGGGCCTGAATTGAAAGGCCTGAAGCTGCAGCCAGAGGGGCCTCCATCTGCTGGGCCCCCTACCTGAATCAAGAAGTCTTTTGGGGGGTGGTGGTTAGGGGTTGCTCTGGCTGAGGGACCATCTTTTTAAGCAGAGAAGAAACCTCCTGTACTGCAGGACAGAGAGTATCAGGGCTGTTTCCAAAGCAGCTTTTGGGGAGGGCGGGGAAGACCCCTCTGCGTTCATCCTCCTGTTTTTGAGTTTGCACAGCACTTTTGCACTTATCCTGCTGAGAAGTTTACTCCTTACTTTTGTATTCTTTCCAAAGAGGAAGCTGCACACAAGGGAAAGAGACCCGAACCCGGAGTTTAAGCTCCTCTGATGCTTGGCCTGGGTCCGTTGCTAATACGGAGGGAGGGAGGGAGGGAAGGAGGGGAGAGTTTCTCCTTCAGCCCTGCTTCGGGTGGGGGGCTCTGTCGGTGCCCCCGGAGCTGCCAGTTCTTAGACTCCAGAAGCGATGGTGGGCTGGGGGAGGGGGGGAGGAGAGAATGCCACACAGGGATCATTTATTTTTTCTTTCTTGTTATTTTTGTTTCCAGACCTGTATGGACTGTGTTTAATAAATTTTATTAAATGACCAATTCTCAAGCTAGATCTTTGATGCTTCTTTGGTGCCCTTCAGTTTTAAATGAACTGTTTTCTTCCTGGATTTAGGGGTACTTCATAGTGACGTGTCTGTCCTCGCAGCCTCTATCCTTGGGGGCCCCGTGGCCATGTTGGTTTGATCCCCAAATTATTCTGGGTCTGAGAATATCTGGGAAGTAGTTAGAGAAATGCAGATAAGTCTCAATAACCCAAAGGGCTCCCAGCCTCCCTCCTGCGGAGCGTTTAACATTCTCTGGCAGGAGGTGAGAAGTACCAAGGGGCTTATCTAAAGGCAGACTTTTTGGGGAAGACACACAGGCTGATTCTCCAAGATGGCTCGGATCCCATCCAGGCCCGCAGGGGGGAGGCCAGCACTGTGGCCAGTGGTCACTCTGCCTCTCCTCCCCCATTACACCAGGCAAAGCGGCTACCTAGCCCAGCCCTCCCGCTTCGGAATGGGACAACTTGCTATAGCCAGCTCACTGTGGCCAAACTCACTCCAGCCAACTCACCGCTGGACAACTTCTCACGGCCAATTTGCCACAGGCCAACTCGCTGCAGAACATTGACCAATTCTATTTCCTTATTTAAAATAAATAAAAAAGTATTTTAATTTTTGCCATTCCCATTTCGTTCTGCCCCCTCCCCCTTTTGCATCCTTTGCTTAATGATTCTATCCCACCATTTCTTTGATATTAGTGTAACTCTTGTCCCGCAGTGAGTTTTCCTGTGGCGAGGTTGCTGTGCCGAGCTGTCCCACAACAAGCAAAATGTTTAATAGTAATAGTAACTACATAGTATTTATGTGGTTACTTACCAAGCACATCTAAATTATATGGAAATAGCCAAAATATCTTTGCAATCCCCAAGGCATGTCACAACTTTTGACAACTATTGTTTCTGAAAATGAAAGTTGAGAAATTGGACCCTCCCTAGACTCCTGCAGAGTTGGCCGTGGTGAGTTGGCTGTGGCAAATTGTCACAGGCCCCTCCTGCTTGCCCGCTGCTCGCCCACCCACGGGATGAAGGTGCCCAGAGGACGGGTGTCTCCCTGCTGGCTCCCGGGTGCTGTGACTGCTGCACCCACTGGCCCCCTGCTCAAGAGATCATCCCATTCTGTCTTTGGAAGTAAATTGCACTCTGCACGTATTTGGAGGGACATAATTTACTATTAAGGGGGATCTTTTCTTAAATAGGAAAAGAATATTCAAGCAATCCGATTAAACATTCAGGCAATTCAAGTTAGGATTGGAGCAATGCTCGGTGGTGATGAAAGAATTATTTTGACCCTGTAGAGGTTGAAAGATCCAAGAGGAAGGAAGGAAGGAAGGAAGATTTATAGCAGCGACACCATCCTTGGGTGTCAAGTTGTCCGCCAGAGGGGCTCACGAGCCTTTCTGGACCCCAGCCTCAAACCCTGAAGACTGATCTGCTCCTAAAGGTCCTTTTTTAAAGTGCTCATAGCAATTGCCCTGTTAAGCTTCCTTTCGGGATGATGGGAGTTTAGATGGTCATTTAAATTCCTCCCTTCTACTGAGGTAGCATATTGCATGGGGATTTTCTCCCTCCCCCCCCCACACATCCCATCCCTGCAAAGTAGGTCAGTATAAGATTAGGATTATCTGAGCACTTTTAGATTGGGGGTGGGGAATGGGAGGGAAAGTTGGGGAAATTAAAAATGGGTCTCTCGGGGGGCTTCCAACTTGGCACCGGGTTCAGTCCAGCGGTTTCAGTAGAATGAATGGGGATCAACTCCGTAGGGATCCAGTGGGACCGCTAGAGGGAGCTGATGGCCACACAAGGCTGGCACTGGATTGGCACTGTGCTGAGAAAGGGCCAGATTTCACCAGAGGCAGAATTAAAAGGATGTTAAGCGATGTTCACAGGAAGTGGGGAGCATTTGTGACTTGGAGGGCTGAGGGAGGACCGAGTTCCAGTCTGGGGCAGCGAGCGCTGTGGCCAGTGGTCACTCTGCCTCCCCTCTTCCATTAGGCCAGGCAAACTGGCTATCTAGCTCAGCCATCCTGCTTGGCCGCTGCTCGCCCACCACCGGGCAAAGGCTGAGGCCGAAGTCGAGGCACTCACTCCCCAAGGGTGCCCAGAGGACGGGTGTTTCTTTGCTGCCAACCTGGCGCTGTAACCATTGCACCCACTACCCCCTTGCTCAAGACAAGGAGGGGCACTGAGGTTTCTAGCTTCCTTTCCTGCCAGATTCACTTGGGTAAACAGGAAAGGGTTTAAAGTCAGGCTGATCTTCTGCTTCGCATCTTTTGCCTCTTTCTCTGCCCCTGGAATGGCTTCCGTCTCAGCTGCTGCCTCCCCGTGTGGCAATCCATGTGGGCTCAACTACAAATCCCATCATCCATCCCAGACTGGATGGTGCTGGGGGACGGACCTTGCTGGAGGAGCGGAGAAGAAGCTATGCTTGACGAGCCCTTGAGCAAAGAAGGAAGGAAAGGAAGTTGAAGGAAAGGGAACAAAAGAATTGAACCCTGGAATAAGAAGGGAGGGTAATTGTCTATCATCTATCATCTACCTGTCACCAATCTCATTATTTCTTTCTATCTATCTATCTATCTATCTATCTATCTATCTATCTATCTATCTATCTATCTCTTCTTATCTCTATCCATCTATCTATCTATCTATCTATCTATCTATCTATCTATCTATCTATCTATCTATCTATCTATCTGTCTATGTTGGGTCCCGTCAGTGCCAGAGATGGGCAGCTCTGGAGCAGGAGAGGAGCCACAGACGCTCTGGCTGCCCCAGGGACATTCCTGGCTTCAGCGGCAGATGCTGCTAGTAATCCCAGTACCAGCGCTTCAGGTCCGGGTAGAGCTTCTTCGGGGGCAAGCGGGGGTACTGCTGGCAGATGGAGCAGAACCGTTCCCGCCAGTCCTGGTGGAGTCTGACCGTGTAGTTCCGCTTCCAGGCAAAGAAGCTCCGGTAGTGACTTTCGTTCATGGTGGTCAAGAAAGTGGCCAGGTCCTTGGCTGAGCTGAAGTCGTCCACATGGATAAAGGCGTTGGCAGGGATGAACTGCTGGTAGTTGGCGCGGGAGGGGCCCAGGACGATGGGCACAGAGCCGGCGAGGAAGGCGTTCTTCCACAACTTCTCCGTGATGTAGTCCCGGTGGATGGAGTTCTCGAAGGCCAGGTAGAACCTGTACTTGGAGATGGTTGGCAGCAAACAGTCTGGGCACAGCGGCTTCCTGTTGGCCTTCCCGAAGACATCGATTCTGAGGTGCCTGGACAGGTTGCGGTACATCGCTGCCCTGGCTTGGGAGTCATGATAGTTGCTGATCACCCAGGACACTAAGCCGGTTTTCTCTGGGATCTCCACCACATCCAGCGAGTGAGGCACCAGCTCCCCATAGGGGAAGAAGAGGTCAGCGTCTCGCCTGTATGAGAGGACCCAGTTCCATTCCTTCCCCGTCCATCCCTCCAGGGCTTTGGTGTTGCTTGGAGACTCCAGGGAGACCCAAACCCACTTTTGCCCAGGGTGGGCCTTGGAAGGCAGAAGGTACCGTCTTTCATACTGGAGTTCCCAGTGATGGAACAGCACAACGTCCGCTTGGCTGAACAGGTGGCGGTTTGTGGTCAGTTGGCAGCCCGTGATGCCATAGAGCCTGGAGCAGACGTCACCGGTCAGGTCTGTGGCTGCCCCGAAGGGCCAGCTCCAGATCAGGAGGATCAAGGTACCGTTCTGCCTTGGAACCCTTGGAGGGTTATCGGACAGCTTGAAGAGAAGCGGGGCATTCCAGAACAGGACGATGCCAAGGAGAGACGCACCTGCCCAGAACTTTGCCACGGGGGCCATCAGGTGGGAAAGTGACCAGAAACACAGCTGCTGCTTTGTGTTAGGAGCTCGCTTGAGGAACTGCGGTTGCTCAGCCCTCTTCCTTCCTCAGTCCCAACAGTTCTCAGAGCTGCAAAGAAAGGCAGAAGAGGTAGGAGTGCTCAAAAGGATTGCAAAATATCCCCTATTGCACTAAAGGGGGTACGGAGCAGCTCGGAAGTCTCTTGTTCCGGCCCTTCTTCGACCTGAAGAGGCCGGGAATTTATGAATTCTTGGCCAGATGCAAAGAAAGTTGCTGAGATCGGAGTCTTGGGAGTTGCTAAAGTTGGAAGGGATGGATGAGACTGCAAAACCTTTTGGCTTTAGCAGTGCCACCACCATCTGCAGTGATGTTTCAGTGTTACTGCACACCAACTAGGTCACTGTGGGGTGTGCAGCCTGCTATGCCTTTGGAAAATACGGAGCATTGTGATGCATGTAATATTTCATAAACTGTATTTCTGTCTTGCATTTGGCTGCAAGCAAACAGAACCTCTCTCTCCCCACCCCCTCTGCTGCCTCAGATCTCTTAAGCCCAAACTCCAGAAGAGATAAAGGAAGATGGTCTCTGTGCTCTGGTGTACACAGAGAGGGGGGGGGGGTGTCTGAGGGACATGAAAACAGTCCAAGCAGGGAGAACAAGGAAGAGACCCCACCCCCAGCTCTGGAGAAAACCTCAGTTCCTTTTTCCTACAACCTTCCCATTATCTATCATCCAAACCAACATTAAAAATTGGCGGAGTTAATATCACGTTATTTGGGAGAGGGTTAGAAAATGGAGTGATTTTTTTAAATGTTCAGTGGGATGTAACTCTGGTATTTTGTGGATGTTTTAATCTGAATTGCTTTTACTTCTCACTCAGCCAGATTTTGTTCTGGAGGGAAGTTTTTCCTGGAAGTTAAATAGAGAGAGAAAATCACAATACCTGAAAGCTTTAGGCTGTCCGTGAAGTGGGGAGGGGGAGGGCGCTTTAAAGTTTTCTATTCTGGAAAAGGAGTTTATGAGAGGTATCTGAGCAGAGCTCTTATTAACAAGATATCTGACAGATAGTCATACTAATTATGCAGACTGGCTCCTTTAGTTGATAAGGTTTTCTGTTTTCGTTTGCAATCCCCTCCCTACACATTCTATTTTTGGTTTAAACAGTCATATTTTTTGCATGCTGATCTAAGTGCAGTACAAAGAAAGCAAATGCATGGTGCGGGGTAAACAATGATCAAACTTGAACAATGTAATAATCAGTTTAGGACACTCTGCCTTAATTTAACTGGCATCAAATCCTGCACTGAAAAGAGAAACTTTCAGATTCATAAAGATCCTGTGGAGAAAAAAAAAAAAAACCCAAATGTTTTAAGGACCTTTAAAAACCCTAAAATATCAGTCTCCGAGCAAAGTTGCAGGGAGCCGATTCTGAAGCCAGACAAGAAATGTTTGAAGCCTGCGGTGTTCCTTCTAACCCCAACAGCAACACTGATTGTACAAAAGAAGATGAATCGCTGGGCAAGGAACGGAGGATTCTGCCCAAAGTGGCAGAGGCTGGCTCCCTTGCCGAGCAAGGATTGAAGAGGAAGGGAAGGGCGGTTTCAAGCATCAGGGATGCCAAATTGATTCAAATCCAGTTTGAAAGATTTGCTGCTTTTAAAAAAGCTTCCTTGGTTTGGTTTGAACGCCCAGGAGCAGCAGACAGTCAGGGGCAGCTGGGTCGCTGCTATGATTGGGAATCAGATTTTAGCCAGGAGCCTGGAAAGCATCTGGACTGGGACTTCCCTCAAGGGTGCTCAAGATGGTTGCTTGAAGTCTTACAAAACTATCTACCGAACATCTCTATATCTGTTTTTCTCTGCTGCTGATGCAAACAGATGCCAACCCACCACATTTGCGTATGCCACCGACTCCTCCCGACAGGAACCGGCTCTCGGTGCCTCACAACACGAAACACAATAAAAAGCATCTCAGCAATAAAGCTCATAAAGACCACAACCACCTTTGAGGGGTCTTCCTCTCCTCTCCCTCTTTCGGGCAGAACTGTTTAAACCCTTTTCTGAAGGGCACAGCGGAGGGCACACGGCTGCAAAGGGAGGGGGCTGCTCCAGAACCAGGGTTGAAATACGGGTGGCTGTGAGAAGAAAATAGTGTCTCTGCATCCCTGAATTCAGATACCTGCAGGTCCTTTACCTCCCCCACCCCAAAAGCTGTGGATCCCCAAGGACAGATTAAACCAAAGCAGGAAATGATGGCAGAAATTCATAATGAGCTTGGTTAATAAGAAGAAAATATGAGGCAAGCAGATGATACAGACCGGATCTTCTAAACTTTAGTCATTTTATGAGTTGGTACCACTGAGTTGGTCAAAACTGGTTTGTCAGAGGGAAAAACCAACACTGAATGTAGATTGCATTGTGTAACCTGGCTTGGCTATTCATAATAAAATTTGGTGTATCTGTGTGTGCATGCATTCATCTATATTTCATTATTTTGTTTCTTCCTCCTTTTGGAAGGAGCCCAATGTCTGTGGTTCATTTATTCCTAATAAAGGTACATTTTGTTAACTTTCTCCAGCTACTCAGATGATTCGCTTGAGACAATTCATGGGCACCAGGCGATGTAGCTGCTTCTAGTAATTCTGAAAGTGCCCTGAGTTTAAGGAAGCTTTCATATCCTTCCAGCATCTAAAATCACTGTTCTTCTAACTGGCACATCAAACAAACTATTTTCATTAAACGTATTTCAGGAAATAAAATGAGAAAATAACAAGAGTTTGCGTCAATGGTGGGCAACGAACAGTACATCCTTATTGAAATGCAGATTAAAAACTGCAATATGGGGTTAGCCTTAAAATAGTGAAAATGAATTTAATTTTAATCTTAATTTTAAAATACAAAAGGGATCGGATTGAGAGAAATGTACTCTTGTCTGTGCCCAGAGAGTTAAGTTTTAGATTTTTAAAATATTATATATCCCTTCCAAAATTTAAAAATGAAACTGTTGCTACTTCAGCTAAAACATCTGAATTTGAACATATTGAATTTGAAATCTATTCTTATAAGGTCTGTTTTGGGGACGGGTGGTAGCAGCAGGTGGGAAAGAGCTGTAGGAGGAGAATTTTTGTCAGAATGGTTCGTGGGAAGGAGAAAAGGTAGAGGAAACACAATGGAAGTTCATTTTTTTTTAAAAAAAGGCTTTCATTTTGTTTCATTTCAATACTTATCTTCATCAGAAATATGCCCCTCACTATAAGCCTTCTTTTGTCAACTTGTGCAGAGCTGCCCAGGTGTTGCTGAGAGTCAAGTGGCATGAAAGTTTAGTAACTATATTTTATTGATCATAAATCAGGGCCATTTAAAACTCCTGTCCAAATGATACAGATTTAACTATTGATCGAAAACATAGCATGAACATAGGCTGTGACCGGACAGAGAGAGACAGACGGAAATGTTTACTCTAAATAATAACCAATAATTGTCTAAAGCACTGTTCGTTCTGTTCCACCTTTACTCAGGGCCCTCTGGTAATGCCCGCTATAAACGGCATAAATGAACAACCTTGCCATAAATGGATACATGAACTTACCGCTGCCGCCCTGCTTCTGCCCCAGAGGAGAGCTCTTGCTTTGAAAGATCGAGCCGAGGCGGAAGGCAAAAGAGGCGCTTGTGGTCTCCCCTGCTTTTCAAAAGAAAGCCACCCCTGACGCCTTTCACACCTTGGTCAGACTCAAGACAGCTGTATTGCGGGAAGCTTCTCTCTTTCTCTCTTGCCCCAAACCACATCTGGGACAGCTGCCTCAACGGCTGAGCCATGCTCTGACTCTGCTGGAGGGGAGGATGCAGCTGAGTTCCCTGCAGGAGGAGCTTTCCCTTGGGTGAACACTCCCCCAGAGCTCCCCTTCAAAAGGGGGGCCATTCTCCTGGGTAACCATTCTCCTGGGTGACCTGGCATAAGCAGTCACTTAGCTTGCCTCTGGAAGGAGATCAGGGGCATGAAAGCAAAAAGGGAACTGAGCTGCGGTGGCCCAGCTCAGTGCCAGTTGCAGGTCTGGCTTTGGCACCCCACACCTGGCACACGGAGACAACTCTCTGGCTGCCCCCAACAGCCCAGGGTTTGGTTTCCATAAAAGTCTTAAATTTCCGCTGCCTTCCCCCCCCATCTCTGACTTCAGCTGGGCTGTACTGGTTCCTGAAATGGCCTTTATCTCGCATTCTGATAACTTTTGTCAAGCTGGGTGGGGATAATGGGAGGTGTAGTCGGGCCAAAGGGCTTGAAGTGCAGGTGTAGCACAGCAGGTGGTCTCAGTCGCTGCATCCCCCCCATGGGGCTCCTTTGGGGTTCACAACCCCAGGAAAAGGCCTGGTAGGGAACTGGGCATTCGGTGTCAGAGTCGCCGACCCAAACCAATTTTTATAGAATATTTAATAATTTAAGCAAGCAAGATCGTCCTCAGGTGACTCAACAGAGCAGGGACCTCATGAGGGAAGCCAGACAGGAGGAAAAAGGCGGGAAACAAGGAAAGGCCCCCTTGTCACCCAGCAACCAATCAGAGCCCATGCAGCGACCAGCTCTCTTCCACCAATTGGCTACCTCCCCTGTCTTCTTACTCCTCGCCCGGCCCTCTTCACCTGTCCAGCTATTAAATTTTAAATATCTCAACGAGACCAAATTCTGGGCTGAAAGAAACTCACACTGTGGATTCGGCAAAGGATTTATTTTAATGCACCCAGCATTGGGAAAAAACGTTTTTTAAAATAACAATAATAATAGGAATCTGCAATTCTGAGGTTTCTCTTCAGGAGGAGCTCTTGCCCCTGTTCCGGGCTCTCTCGGTGTCTCAGCATCTTCAGTCTCTTTGTGTGACGGCTGAACCACAACGCCGAGGCCGGGCAGGCGGCTCCTTATGCCCCAGAGCCCCCTTCCGTTGCCTGCACCCCGCACGCTTGGCGCCACGCGAGGATGCCGTGGGAGGAGCCGATGAGCCACGGAGTCCTCTGGCGGCTCTTTCGTGCAGCTGGGCCGCTTCCCGGGGCAGCCTTAGAAAAGGAGAACATCCCTCGGATTTGAAGCCGGCCTCCTCGCCAAAGCCTCGGTTGCTTAGGAGGCCGAGACCCCTTTAATTCCGGGGAGGGGGACAGGCGAGGACCGTCCTCCATTTCCCAGCAGCCCACGGCTCGCGCAGAAGGAATTGTGGGAAGTGAAGTCCTAGCGAATCTGGCCAGCCTCAGCCTGCCCACCACCCACCACCCACCACCCCGCTTCTCCTCCGCCGGCCCCCTCCACGAGGGAGGGAAATGTGCCGGGAGACCCTTTTGCTTCTTCCAGGGGGAAAAAAAGAAAAAGGCCCTGCAACAAACTGGATTCCAGCAGCAGTCCCCCGAAACCCCCTGGGCACTAGATAGGATCTCCCCCCCAGTCCCTGGTCTGTGGGAGGAGGGGGTCTCCTGTTCCTGTTTGCCCTGGGGGCTGAGCGGCTTTTCGTCCTGCACCGCCCTGGGGCTCGGCGGCCAGCGGCCAGAAGTTTTCCGCGGGGTGAGCTGTGCCAGCCTCCTGCAGATCGCCTCTGCGCCTCCTTGGTCGAATAAGCCCCAGCTCCTTGGGATCGCCCGCCCTGTGCTGCCCGTCAACGTGCCCTTTAAAAAGACACTCGCCGGTGCTGAAGCGAAGGAGGGAAGGAAGGGAGGAAAGAAACGTTGTCCGCTGCCCCCGCAGGGTTGGAGGCTTTGCGGCGGAGAGCGAAGAGCGGAGCGTCTCGGCCGGGCGGGGGCTGCGCGGGAGCTGGGCCGAGGCCCGACGCCGCCCCGCCCTCCCTGCCTGCCTCCCTCCCTCCCTCCTGGGCGGGCGTGTGCGAGGCTCTGCCCGCCTCCAGTCCACCTCCGCCCGCCTGCAGCAGAGAGGAAAGGATCGGCTGTTGCTCCGTCGAAGCCGCCGGCGAGGAAGGCGAGGGGGTCTCCGCGGTGGGCGGCCTTGGACGCTACAACTGCGCCCCGCAGCCGATGCCCAGGGAAGGGCGACGCGATGGGCTTCCTGCACCAACTTTATCTCCTGCTATGGAAGAACGTGACGCTGAAGCGACGCAGCCCGGTCAGTAGTGGGGGGGAGGGGGGTGAAGAATTTGTGGGAAGGGAGGGGACGGGGCTTGGCCCCCTCCTCCCCCCCCCTTGGTCGGCGGGGCTTCCCAGAGGCCGGCGGTCTTGGGGATGGCCGAGATTTTCTTGCGCTATTTTGCGGGGGGGGGGGGGTCGGGGAGGCTTAGGAAAGGCTCCCGCCGAACAGCTGGGGTGGGAGTCCGAAGGCAGCCTCCCCCCCTCCCAGAGGCCGATCTGCGGCCAATCTCTGCGCTTGCCCCCCTCCCGGCCTGGCTGCGGGGGAGGGGATCTGCTTGGAAGACCCTCTGCCGCTGGCTGGAAGGGCAGGAGGGAAGCTGTGGGGCTGGACCCCGGCTTTGGTCGGAGGGGCTGGAAGACAAAGAGGGCCAACCCGGGGCTCAGAAGACGCTCCCCCCCCCCCCCGTGGATTGTCACATTTGGGGAGGCTGCAAGAGGCTGGGCGAAGGCTGCCTCCACCTGTCCACCTGGCCCTGCCCGCCGCTCTTCCCTCGGTTTCCAGGTCAAGGGCAGGAAGCGGCTGCAAAGGCCTCTTCTTTAGAGAGAGACAGAGACCGGCAACAGGTCAGGGATGGGGTATCCTCCACTTCCCCTCGCTGGGGGACAGCCAACGTGTTGGGAATCATGGGCGTTGTAGTCCATCATATCTAGAGAGCAGGAGGTGGGTGGGTGTCTTCCCTTCTGTGCCCCTCGGCCTCCATCCAGGCTGGGCAGTTTCTGTGTTGTTTTCCAGCCCTTAATAACAATAGCCATAGCGCTTAAACTTATATAGTGCTTTGCAGTGCTTTACAGCCTCCTCTAAGCGGTTTTCAGAGTCATCCTGTTGCCCCCAACAGTTTGGGTCTTCATTTTACCCACCTTGGAAGGCTGAGTTAACCTTGATCAAAGATGATGAGGGAGGCTGGGCAGGCTTTCCAGATCTTCCTTCCATGTATTTCAAGAGTGGAGTTGAAAGACTTTTGCACAATATCATTTCCTATTTCTTTATCAGTAAAGTAAATCACCACATCTCTAGGCAACTGCCTTTGCTTTGCCACCCAAGAATTAACTCTGTAGGCCTTATCAATCTTGCAGGATACATCTTCAGGGCTAACCTTTAAAATCCTAGCCAGAACTTCAGCAGACATCTTTCTCAAATCTTGTCTTTTATCTTCCTGTATTCCCCTAATTCTAACTGCAAGTTCCATGAGTCTGAATTGCATTATTGTGGTTTCATTTTCAATCCTTTGTTTTATATTATCTACATTGTAAGTCTTATAGTCAGCTTCCTTTATTTTTTTAAACTCTACTTCTGAGCTTTTTTCTTGAATCCTTATTAAATCATTTTCAATTCTTTGTATTTTATTATCCAAATTATAAATCTTATCATCAACTTCCTTAGTGTCTATTTTTGAATTGATAATTTCATCCATCTTCAGAATTATTTCTATAAAACTTTTCATATGTTGCTTCAGAATATCATACTTTTGTTGAATCAACTCTTTAATTTCCTCTCTAAAATTTTCAAGATTCAGATTCACAGTCTTATCATGTCTTGCCATCTCCTCCAGTAAAAATCCACACCTGCTTTGTTTTTCTCTTCCCAGCTCAGGAGCAGGGCTCCGATTGTGCGCAGGTAGTTTGGGGCTACCTGGAAGCAGGGGGTGTGGAGGCGTTCTTGCGCCACCCGGGACTGGGGGGTCTTTCATTTCCCTCTCTGCCTTTCCAAGGGCCAGGAAGGCTTTTCTGAGCCTCTCTATGCTGCGTGAGGATTAGGCCATTAAAGAGACGTTCTAATGTATCCTAGCTCTCTTGGAAGCTGGTGTGTCTCCTTCCCTTCCCTTCTCTGCTCCTCCATCCCGGCAGGACCCTCTGCTGGCTTTCCCACTTTGGCTGGAGCTGAATCCCTCTTCAGCCTCCAGCCTCTTCTCAGCAGGGATGAGCCCCGTAAAACAGGGGTGAGGTTTCCGTGTGGCCAGCCTCACGGCTGGGGGCCTTCTTAGGAAAGGGCTGGGTGGGGATGGCATGCTGGGATTTTGCTGTTTGCCACTGGGGCATCTGTGGGTCATTTGTTATCTTGGGGCAGTTTGATAGCCTTGTGGAGTTTGGCTGCTTCCTCTGGCATCGGTTTCGCTTTATCTTTGACCTCCCTCTGAATAATCCAGCGATCTGCCCCGTTCTTGGAACTGTAATTTCATTGATGCCGTGGCTCCTTCCCTCTGCAGAAGAGAGCCTCCCCGGGGCTCGGTTCCCCTCCCCCTAATTTATGCCCATTGTAATGAAGGAGCCCTGGAGGATCTGGCGAAGGCCTCTGCAGCAGCACCAAGGCGGCTTCAGGGGCATAAATTCCGCAGAAGCTCCTGCTGCGGAGCAGCCTTGGATCCCTTTGCAGCTTCCTGGGTGGGATGTGGCCCCCTCGCAGGAGAGCTCGGTGCGCTTGTGCCCTGCCAGGACTCGCATGGGAGACCCTCCGGACTCTCGGGCTGCCTGTTATCCCGGGGAGACCAAACAGTTCCCCACAGGCAGGGGAGGCTGGCTGACCTGCAGGGATGGGTCCATCTTGACACCAAGAGCTGAGCTGGGCCAGACACAACGGAGAGCTCCTCCTTTAGCTCTGGCCAGATAAAACCTGGTGCTTTTTCCAGAAAATTCTTCTGTTCTGCTTCCTGTCTCTGTTGCATAGCAAAATAGACAGACCGACCCTGTCGGAAAACTGACTTCCCTAAGAGCAGAGCAAACAAAGTTTGTGTTTGGGGAGAACCTGGTCCCCAAAGCTGGCCAGAGAATTCTGGGAGTGGAAGTCTACCCGTCTTCAGAGTGGCCCCGTTTGAGTCCCGCTGCTCTAAAGGGAGGGGTCGCATTTAAGCCCTTTCTTTGCCCCCCTCTAGGGAATCAGGCTGGGTGGGTTGAAGCCTCCACAGGAGGCTGGTGCAGCCTCCAAAGAGGGAACCTGCAGTTCTTCTCCTTCTCTGGCCAGAGGAATGGAGAAGGGACACTCCCATAGAAGCGTCACATGCAGCCCCCTCCAGAGCATGGCCAATGTTGCTGGGCTGGGTTTACCTCCAGGGTCTTTAAAGGCTCTCCTTGCTTTGGATCCACGTGAGGGAAGAAAGGCTGCCCCGTTTCAGGGCTCCTCCCCTGGGGTTCCTCGTCTGGGCCAGTCTGGTGGCCAGAGCAGCCTGGCCCCACGCGGGGTGCATCGATCCAGCTGGGCCCTTTTGTACATGCTGGTTTGTTTACAGAGACCTTTCCAGATCTGGAACTCTGTTAAGGGACATCTGGAGGGGGAAGAAAGCAGCTTTAACACAAGCCTACACTCCCTTGTGGGCCTTTCCATTGTTCTCCCCCTTTGAAATGGGGAGATTTGGCTGGCCTGCTGGAGCTGACCTCCCCGCCTGGACAAAGCGGGGTTTGTCCACCAGGACGTCAACGCCACCTCGGCTGCGAGTTTCTGGGAAGCCTGTGAGAGCATCTTCTGTATTTGATGCAGGGATTTTCTTTGCCCGCCGTCCTCCTACCCACCCACCCACCCACCCAGCTGCTCTAAAGCTAGGAACAAGGTGGGCAGCTCTGCTCCTCTTTTAATCCTCTTGTGCATGAAAATTTGGGGAGGGAGAACGGAGGTGACTCTCTTGTGGCTTTTGACTGTCTGCTGAAGATGGAGGGAGGGGAAAGGCCCATATAAAAATCCCTGAGTGGAATAGGCTGTTGTTTTTTTGGTGGCCGTGAATAAAGGTGCAGGTTGTTAATTTTAGGCACTCAACTGGGTGTCGTGCTGGGCAACCACCCACCTGTTCCTCGGGCAGCTGTTCCGCCAGGCACATAACTTGAGCTGTGCAGGTTAATTTCCTCCCCTCCCCCTGTTATTCCATGCACTTTTTATCTGCTTCTCCATTTCTCTTTAAGGTAAAGAGAGGGAAGGGGGTGAACAAGAAAAAGGCTGCCATTTAATCCCACTTAAAGCAAAGGGCCCTTTTGACTACAGGAGGGAGAGAGGGAGAGAGAGCAATTGTTGCTTGATGCAAAATTCATATATTTAGATACAGGAACTGATTTGTTCGAGGGTGTGTTTTAAAAGTTGAAAAGAAAATACTTGGAGAAAGTTTGTAATTAACTCTGCGAGGGAACATTCTGCCCTGATGAAATCTTTTGAAATAACAACATTCAGGGCAGGTCTGGTGAGGAAGCAGCCAGACTGGCTTCGGATCCGATACAGGGAAGGTCTGCCTTTCCCCAAGCGGTGGGGGGTGTGTGTCTCTAGGCAGGGACCCTCGTGGTCATGCCCCTGAGCTTTCACACGACTGAAGGCAAGAAATCTGCTTTCTTCTCTGGCATTGTGGCTATTGGCACAATTAGAGGCTTGGACGGGGCAACTCCCATTCTAGGTGGATTTTGAACTTGTCCTTTTGTTCTGGTACTTCAGGCCTTCTCATCTGGCCAATCGCTTCCTCCTTGGCAGTGCCAAACAGAAGGTCTCCTTCCTTCCGAGGGAAGGCACACCTGCCGTGCCTCGGGCGATCAGATGGCGCTTGGTGGCATAGCAAGATTCCCACGGGGGAAACACGGGGCCAGTGTGTTTGGCGAGTGAGTGCCAGCCTCCCCTTCTTGACTCTACCTGAGAACATGCCTGCAGCTGCAGGAAATCCAGGGAGCTGCCCAGCGTTGCTTGCCTTGGAGATCGGAGCCAGGTCATAATTTACCTGGAACTCTTTGATTTATCAGTCTGGAAGTGAAAGAGAGATGTGGGCAGGGCCAGATAAATGGCATTTCACCCCCAGCAAGAACGCTAACAAGAAAGAGCATTAAAAGCCAATTTGCACCCACGTGACAATTCTTTATGCGGAAGGCGTGAGAACATTTTGCTGTTGGTTCCATGGAGAAACCCGATGCTTCCAGTCCGATCCTCCCCTTCCCCGCTAGGCTGGTGTTTCTCTACCTTGGTGACTAGGGTGTGTGGACTTCAACTCCCAGAGTTCTCCAGGCAGCAAGCTGGCTGGGGAATTCTGGGAGAGAAAGTCCCTGCATCTTGATGTTCTCATGATTGAGAAACACTGCTTTAGAATTTAGTCAATTCTCCAAAGCATCCAAATTCGTCCCAGCAATCTGCTTGGGGAATTCTGGGAGTTGAAGTCCACACACCTTAAGTTGTCAAAGTTGAGCTGCACGCTAAGCTAGACTGCCCCTGAGCATCAGGATCAGTGAAATAATCTGTCGGTGGATTTCTCTGGTCCGCTTCCCCTGTCAGTTCTCAGCCCACGTTTACTGCTCTTAGTTTTGCCAGATGAAACAGTGAGGAAATGACCATGACTTTCACTGGAAGGGAGACGCTCTCTCTAGCTGCTTCCTCCAGGCTCTGCGTAATCGCATCACAAGCTGTGTTGTGGGTCTTATCTTCTCCTGCTAAACAGCCACACACACCCCTTTCCTTTTAGGGCAGAGGTGACTCTGGTAAACATTCCTGGGAGGGCCTAGGTGGCAGCTGCAGCCAGCAAGACCTGTGGACCTTTGTCCGATTTCATCATTGCAAAAGCAAAAAAGAAAAGGCAGCTGCCAACCGGCCTCTCCTTTAGCCAGCAAAGAGCGCGTATATAAGGTGTTGAGGGAAGTCCTCGAGGCTGCTGGGTGAAGAGAAGAAAAAGACTTTCCCTTGCTATCCAGTTGTGCAGGAATAGTCCCCCCCCCACTCACACACTCACACACTTGGTGCGGCTGTGTTTTTAACAGAGGGCCCTGCTTTCTTTCTGAGAGCCCTTCCCATCGCTTGTCTCCGTTCCCATTTTTTGGGGTGGGGTGGGTGGGCCGGGGTTTGCTGTGTGGGTGTGTAAGAGAGCGAGTGCCAGCAGTCTCTTTGCGGGGTCTGAACCCATTTTCTGTCAAGGGGTGATTCACTCCGGCGTGGTGTCTTGGGGGCAGAACGGTGTGCCTGCTTGCAATGCAAACCCGGATTTGGTTGCTATGGAAACGTAGCAAAGAGGATCTTCTTCATAAGGCTATTTTTAAGAAAAATAAATTGAAGAACGATCCAAAAGAGAACGGGGGGGGAGGGGGGGAGAAAACTGGATCAAAGACCTGATAGGATCCACTTGCCCGCTGCTCCCATAAAGGGCCAGGTGGGAACCTTCCCTGCCCAGGTAGCTGGCCCTGCAAAGACTGGGCAAGACTGGGCAAGGGAATGTGCGTCTTTTCTTTCCCTTTTCGGTTGTTGCGGGTTAACAGGAAAATTTTCTGCTGATGTTTTTTTACTGTAGAAGCAACAGTTAGTGCTGCAATTTTGCTCAAGGAAATGGAAATATACAGACTTGCTTAATTCCAGAGCCACAAAGAAGGAACTAATAATGTGTGTGACATAAATATTTTGCTCTAAAGCAGCCCCCTCTTGTAGGGTTTTAGCCCGAGGGTCTTTCCATCAGCCTTGAGTGCCGTGTGGGCTGCGGGCAGTGCCACCCTCTTTCCCTGCCCTTTCCACGTTGGCCAGCTTGGGCAAAGGGCTGTCCAGTGCCAGCTGTGACTTCCCCCTCTTTGGTCTGCTTCAGCACTCCCTAACCGGCCGTTGGGGCATTGCAGGTGCCAGTGGCCCGGAGCCCCTTCTGTCCTGTCCGAAGCAAACACCAGGCGCTGCCTCTTCCTTCCAAGACGTTAATGGCGGAAGGCAAGACGGCCATTCGGTGGCCAAAATGCTTGGCGCTGCCTGGTAGAAACCAGCTAATAAATCAGGCCTGGTGTTTCTGGTGACAAAGTGACAATTGTGAGCTTCCCGCGAGAAAACAAAGGAGGAGGGATCCAGTGGGGAGATGGCTGCCCTCCCTGGAGGAAACGTCCCCAGTGGCTTGACTTGGCTTGGGCATGAGAAGCTCCTGCATCCGAGGCCCGAATGCGTCTGCCCCCAGTTTTCCCAGTTCCCCTCCCAGCAGAGGAACGTTTCTGTGGGCACTCTTCAAGAGGAAAATTTCAACCCCCCTCTGAGTAATCTCCAGGGAGGATACCGAGATCTTCTGTCCACTCCCACTGGTGTTTTTTGCATGACCCTCCATGGAGCTTCCTTAGTGTGGGAACCTGGCAGGCGGGGGCTCGGTTGCCCAGGTGTGGCAAGGGAGGCCATGGCTGTGGTGCTGAAGCCCCCTCGGCTCCCCATTTTAGGAAGGCCTCTTTAAGTCCATGACTCCGGGGAAGAATCAGCAGGTCAATTGTGGCCACGGGCCAAGGGGCACCTTCACAGGTGGACCCTTCTGAGGAGAGAAGGGGGCCACTTCTTCTCTTGGGTCTGTAGGGGAGGCGGGAGATGTTCGGAGCTGCGCGAACCAAGAAGAGCAAAATGGGCATCCAGGTGGGCAGACGGGGTGGGAAGGGCTGCTGGCGAGGTAGGAGGATCTGGGTGGGGATCTTGCACAGCAACGCTCCCTCCCGCCCCATTTTCACAATACTTTGAAGGCTCAATTGCCCGACATTCTGGGTTTGCACTAGTCAGCTTCGTTCGAGCAGAACAAACACGGGTTGTTGCCACCAGAAGAGCTGGAGCGCCTGTGTTTCGAATCTAGGTCAGTGAGTCAGGAGGTCTGGTTGGCATTCCCAGGTTGCCTCCTGATCCATTCCTCCCCTCCACCCGCTCGCAAAGAGGACGGCGACTTGGGGGATCCTAAGCCTCCTCGGATTTGGGGGGCTTCACCAGCCTGCTCCTTCGGCTCAAAAGAGGCCAGCGGGGTGTCTGTCTCCCCCATTTGCCTTCCAGCCAGGCTCTTGGGGACGGTGGGCTCTGCCTGGAGGTCTCCCCCTGCCCTTTGACTCATCCCAGCTCTTCCCCTCCTCTCTCCAGTGGGTGCTGTCCTTCGAAATCTTCATCCCGCTGGTGCTCTTCTTCATTCTGCTGGGGCTGAGGCAGAAAAAGCCCACCATCGCGGTGAAGGAAGGTAAGTGCCTGGCCGCCGGGAGGAATCTGGTGAGTCTCCCCTGATGGCCACGGGCACAAAGTCCACAGTGGCAACCAGGCCCCCCCAGGAAGACAGAGCTGAGGGGTGCAGTGCCCTGCAGTTAGCAAAATATCCTTGCCCACTTCCTGAGCTTCAGACAAAAAGCATCCTCAGCTCCGAGCGGCTGCCTGGAAACTAGCTCACCTGGTGCAGAAACTCCTACAGAGATGCGATGGGCAGCCTCTTCCCAGAGCTGCTTCCCCAGCCAAGCCAGCTGGCAAGGGTTCTGGCTTTGGGACCCCCAGAATCCCACCGCATTGCAGCTGCTCTGTTAGTGATCAGGGTTTATCTGAAAAGGAGCCAAGCTCCTGCAAAGGCAGAGGGTCGTAACTCTTCATTAAGCCCCATTGGAATCAGGAGCAACCTTTAGGTGCCCACAGGTAATGCCCCCCCGGCCCACCATCCTTTCTTTGGTACCACCCTCCCCCATGCCCATGGGAAGCTGCCCAGGCTGCCCGTTCTGCCATCTGAGGCATCGCCATGATCCGCCCCGTTTTGCTTTGAAGTTTGTTTTTCTTTTGTTTCTGAAACATTTTTTTTCTTCTCTTCCCCCCACTCTTATTTTTCTTTTCTTTTCCCTGACCTGATTTCTTTCTATCTTCTTTTGCGCCTTTGTTTCCTCTAGTCTGTAAGTTGGTTTCCTTTGGGCTGAGGCCACGTCTTTGGGGGGCTGCTTGGCCCCCCCTAGTTGACTAACGTTGTTTTAATGCCAGCTTTTTCCCATCTCCCCTCGCATTCATAGCCCTCCCAGTCATGGTGGCAGGTAACTGTTGGGGATTGGCAAAGGGGTATAAAGTCCTGTGCAAATTCGGAAGCCGAGGCCCGTTCCCAAAGGCCATCACTCCCTTTGCAGCTTTGGGAATTGCTAAAGCCTTGAAAATGCCCCCTCCCAAAAAAGGCCATAGAGGGTTATTTGCCACCATTGCGATCCAGCCCCCTCCTAGATTCATATCTAGCTTATCCCCACCCACCCACCCTAATTCTGCTTTTTCTCCTGCAGTTGATCAGGGTTGGATCCTGGCTTAATTCGCTCCTGCCCCAGCCCATCCTTCCTGTCTTTTTAACTTGCCCTCTAGGATGTGACTAACTGGTTGGCCAAAGCCATCTGCCTTTGGCCAGGGGGTCAAAGGTCACTGGTTTCCTGGCTTCTGAGGTTCTGGATGGGTCACCAACTCAGGCGCTTGCAGAATCTCCAATGCCTCTGGCACCAAAGCATAGACGAGTAAATAAAATTAGATTGCGTGTTTGTTTAGAAACTAATCATTCTTTTGAGTAAACCTTTCACGAAGTGAAATGGTTGGATCAAGCTGTACCTTTTGGAGATCCTGGAATTCAGACTGGACATTTAAAGTCCAACTTTTTAATGTCTGCAGAAGGGCAACTATTAGCATAGCTTTAAAGCAAAATTGTAGTGGGTTTTTTTTAGTGTAATTTGGGTTATGGCAAATTTATCTTGGTGGGTTGGTCTTAAACCTTGTAATATTGGGGAAGGTTTTGTTTTGGCTCCAAATTCCAGTTGGTAAGGAGCTGCAAGCGGCTTGGAGTTCTGCCTGGGAACAGACATGATGCCAGCTTGGCTACGGGCAAAGAACCGGCTTCTCCATGCTCCTGAGGTGCTGGACTACAGTACCCATAACCCCTGGCCAAGTGTCATGGGGCATATGATCCAGCACATCTCCAGGGCATGCTTAAGCTTGGGGAAAGGGGGAATTTGATGGAAGGACCTCTGACCTTTAACCCCTGGAACCGTCCCTCTGGCTAATTGGAAGAGACTCTCCCCAACTGATCTGACTTTCACACGGCTCTCTGAACTGGTTGTGCGTCTTCTTACACACCCTGTCAGGTTTCCACCCACCCCTCTTTTCTCACGCTCTTCCTTCTCTAGCCTACTACACGGCAGCACCCCTCACCTCGGCCGGCATCTTGCCCGTCATGCAGTCCCTGTGTCCCGACGGGCAGCGCGATGAGTTTGGGTTCTTGCAGTACTCCAATTCCAGGTGGGTCCACACCCCAAAGGCCCGATTTCTGGTATTCTGTTGAAAAAGGTGGTTTGCCACTGGAGAGAGGAGCTTGCCGAGGCCAAGGGGCCTCCTTGGCCCAGCCTAGGCCCCCAGATCCCTTCAAGGGAGCCTCGGTCACTCTTCCAGTGGCAAGGGGAGAGTTTTGGCTGCAGCCATTTATTGCTAGAGGGGGGCCCTCCTCTGGGGGAGGGGGCACAAAGAGCTGCCTGTTGAACTGAAAGCTTGGCATTAAGCAGGAAGGAAAGGGGGGGCAGCCTGAGTTGGGGGGGGGTGTCTTTCGTTCCTTTGTGTGCTTTCCCGGAGAGCAAAGGTGGGCAGGCTTCAGCCTCTTTTCTCCACCAACCCTGGCAAGTGCAAAGGACTGAAGAAAGCCAGAGTCCCTCTCAGGGTGTGCCCCCCACCCCCCGTTCATATATGCCTCCCCCCCCTCGTGGATCTTTCCTGCAGGGTGACCCAGTTGCTGGAGCGGCTGAAGGAGGTGGTGGAGAAGAGCAATCTGTTCGACCCGGATCATGCTGGGCCGGAAGAGGAGTTGGAGTCTCTCCGGCGCCACCTGGAGTCTCTTGGCAGCAGCACCGGGCCCAGCCCCGTGGAGCCCCACTTCACCACCCAGGCAGGTGGGTTGGGGGTCCTTCCTGTGGGGAAGGGCCAGGCCAGGATGCAGCTGCTTGCCTCCTCTGAATGGTTGCTGCGTTTGGGGAGGAGCTGAGCTGCTTCCTGCCTGAGAGTGGGCTCTCTCCCCGCTTGCACTCACTGCCCAATCTCCCCCTCCCCATTTATCCTTCTTTGGCAGCCCCCGGCTTCTCCCTGGACTCCGTGGCCAAGGACAAGACGGAGCTTCACCGTTTCCTCATGCAGAACCTCTCCTTGTCCAACGAGACGGTGGGGCTGCTCACAGGCTCCAGCATCAACCTGAGAGAGGTTGGCGGGGCAGGGGGCAGTCAGCTGCAGGCGCAGTACCTGGAGGGACAGTCGGGCTCCAGATTGGGGGGAAGTGGGGGGCAGTTGCCAGGGTCAAAGATTGACAGTTCTTTCCATAGGTCTACCGGCTCATCTTTGGTGTGTCTCCCGGCTTTGCCGACAACTTTGGCCTAGTGGACAAGCGGCATCACCCGGAGGTGAGACTTCCTGGAGCCTCATGTTGCTGGTCATGGCAGGTGGGGGGGGGAGGAGAGGGGGGAGGATGGACAAGGGCCTGGCTGGGGGTGATGGATGGGCTGGTTCAGGAAGGGGGGAGGGGCGAATGGATCATTCCTGTGTGGTCCAAAAGCCCAGCCTGCCTCTTCAAAGACTTCCTTGGAGGTGGGGAATTGTGAGGCAGGGAGGGAGGGGGCGGGTGTGTGTAAAAGAGAAGCCAGAGAGACAGAGGAGCATCAGCCAGATTCGGAGGGTCTCTGGGTCCTCTTCTCCACTCTTCCCCTCCCCAGAGAAGCTTCCTGGGCAACCTGAAGATGATGGAAGATGGGCTGGTCCGGCAAGCGCTGCGCCGCCCCCCCAAAGGCGCCCAGCGGAAGGCCATCCTCCGGCTCTTCTCCCACGCTTTGGGCCTGGCCAGCCCCGTGGCAGAGTCCCCCGGCTCCGACAGCCCCCAGACCTTTGTGAGGGATGTGGAGGTGAGGGGGCCAGGAGGAAGCCAACTCTCTGACTGGGGGATTGGGGAGGGGGCTTCAGGAAGGGTGCTCAGAGGGAAGGCAGGGAGGGGGCAGCCACCAGCCTCCCCCAGCCCCAACAACCCTGCTCTGCCCTCACGGCTGGTCTGCTTGCACTGGCTATTCCTTCAATGACAACAGCTGCTTCCCCCCCCCCCCCAGAACATCCTTTTCACCCCCCCTGTGCTGGAGAGCCTGACGTGTCACCAGAGCCAGGACGAGCTGAGGCGCATCCTGGCCATCCCAGAGAGCCAGCAGCCTCTCCTGCGGGCCTATCGTGCCTCTGTCTGCAACCGGAGCGCCAGCCTGCGGGCTGACTACTTCAGGCAGCTGGCCGTGGAGATGAAGGACCAGCTGGAAGCTCGCAAGGTGGCTGAACAGGTGAGGTGGGCAGGGCAGACTCTTCTGCGGCACCCCAGCCCTCGGGCGTCCTCCTCCTGCCCCGAGAGCCTCACCTGAGTGTCCAGTGCAGGGCCGGGATGGGCCCAGTGCGATTGTACCCCAAAGGACCTTCCTGGGTTGCAACCAGATCTTTGATCCTGCAGCTGAAGCTGGATGAGGTGAACCACACCGTGGCCCAGAGCCGCCTCCATGCCCTGCTGGAGGACCTGATGGAAATGGAGAAGGTGCTGAAGGACCTGGACATCCTCTCCGCTCTGGCCAAGCTCCTCCCCAAGGGAGCCTGTGCCGCCAAAGTGCCCCCCATCGCCCCCAACAGCACTGGCTCAGTTGTGAACTTCACCTCTGGCACCAATTCCAGCTCCGAGGAGGGCCGGGCCGAGAGCGAGACGCCAGCCGAGGATGCGCAAGGGCAGTGCTCGGCATTCGTGCAGCTCTGGGCCGGCCTGCAGCCCATCCTTTGCGGGAACAACCGGTGAGGGTCCCCGGGGGCTTTGCTTTGGGGCCGATGGAGCGCAGGCGTGGGCCGTTGACCTTCAGAATCTCTCCCCTCAGGACGATTGAACCCGAGGCCCTCCGGCAGGGGAACATGAGCTCTTTGGGCTTCACCAGCAAGGAGCAGCGCAACCTGGGCCTCCTGGTGCACCTCATGACCAGCAACCCCAAGATCCTGTATTCGCCCGTTGGCACCGAGGTGGATAAAGTCATCTTGAAGGTGGGCAGAGCGCAGGAACGGGCGGCTTCTGCATTCGAGGCTTTGCTTAGTCGATGCGTCCAGGGGTGCCTCCTGCCCTCTCCCCAAATAGAGCGCACACTCCCTTGGCATGTTGTGTGGTTGACCTTCGGAGGGGCAGCAGGCTGCTTGGATGCCGACTCCAAGAAGAAGCGAAACCAAAAAGGATCTGGTGCTCCCGATGCCAGCCACTGCCCTGCCTTTCCCTGAGCGGCAAAGAGGTTTCTTTTTATTCCAGGGCACAGTTCTCAGCACCCAAAGGAAAATGTCCCCAGATTCCCCTTGAATACCCCCTGCAGACTCTTGGGGTGTCCTGCTTAACGTCCTCTCCCCCTGCACAACAGGCCAACGAGACCTTCGCCTTTGTCGGGAACGTGACGCGGTACGCCCAGGTCTGGCTGAACATCTCAGCTGAGATCCGGGGCTTCCTGGAGGAGGGCAAGTTGCAGCAGCGGATTGCCTGGCTCCAGCAGGTATGGGGGGGGGATTGGCTTGAGCCCCCCACCCGCCCAGGGCAGCAGGGAAGAAGGCCGGCAAACAGGGTGTTTCCGCCCAGCCCAGCTGAAGCCAGAGAGGAAGGGGCTGCACGCTCTCACTCCCTGCTCTCTTCGGGCCCCCCCAGATGGCGGCAGATCTTCACAGGCACCCCGAGATCCTGAACGTCTCCGACAGCACCGTCTTCCATAACTTCATGGAGAGCAACTTGTCCCTCTCCAACACCAGCACGCTTCTCCAGCAGCTGGACACGATCGACAACGCTGCCTGCGGCTGGATCCAGTTCATGTCCAAGGTGGGTCTCGCTGGACCTCCTCTCAGGCCGAAAGGTGAAGGGTCAAGCTGGGCTCCGCCTGGGAGGAGAGAAAATGGGGAGATCTCGGGGTTGGGAGGTCAAGAAAGGAGTCCTGGAAGAGGACACGGCAAGACTTTTTTTAAAAGTACGTTAAAGGTTTAAAATATATTTTTGGCATGGTGCCGTTTGGTAAAAAGTCATGATTTAAAACCGCATGAAAGGATTTGAGATTCAAATGGCTTAAAAATACAAACTTCTAGAATAGGCTATAGAAGCTGAGCACGGGCTGGCAGGGGTTGGTTTCCTCCGTCTTTGAGTGGGCTTTGCTTTCCAGAGGGCGGGGGTTTCCTGCTTGGGAAGTTCCTAGGACTGGGGCTCGCAACACGCTGTCTCTCCACTGGCTGAGGGGAAACTTAATTTTGGGGTGTCAAAGCGCCTCCCTTGCACCTCAAAGGCTTCCCCTTTCCCTCAGGTCAGCGTGGACATCTTCAAGGGCTTTCCAGATGAAGAGAGCATCGTGAATTACACCCTGAACCAAGCCTACCACGACAACGTCACCGTCTTCGCCAGTACGGGCAAACTTTGCCTTCCCCTCATCGCCCTCCCTCGCAGCTCTTCCGCCCGAGTGGCAGAGCCACCAGCTGGACCACTGAGGCTTCTAGGCAGGACTGGCCCTCAGTGTAGCCAAGGGGGAAGAGTTTCTTTGTATTATTATTTTATAACACAATATAACAATACAAGACATACAACATTTGTAAACGCACTCTCTTTACACCTATTGCATGGTGATCTTCTTTGTTATTCACAATTTCCCCTTCTTTCTCTTGGTATGATTCCGATTTACTACTTGTCCCCAACATTTTAATTACTATATATATAATATATTTCTCTCATTCATATCTATTTCCTACTTTTTATACTTTAACATATCCTTTCTGTCTTTTTTAACATTTCTATCTTTCCCCCCTAATTTTCTTCTTCATTTTTCCTTCCTTCCAACTACTTATACCACTTGTGCCAAGTCCTATAGTATTCTGTATCCCCTTTTTCTTTAAGTTCTTTTGTCAGTTTGTCCATCTCGGCACATTCCAAGATTTTTTTTATTAACTCGTCTTCAGATGGTACATTTTCTTTCTTCCAATTCTGGGCATAGACTATATGAGCGGCAGTTAAAATATGTAATATTAAATATTTTACTTCCTTCGTAAATTTTTCTGTGAATATCCCTAGTAGGAACATCTCAGGTTTTGCATTTATCGGTGGTTGTGTTATTTTCTCTAGCCACTTTTTGATTTTGGCCCGGGAAAGAGTTTCTAAGAGGGGGGCTTCTAATGTTTTGGACTACAACTCCCATTATCCCGGGATGTCTTTTCCTGGTGGAGGAGGAATGGTGGTGCAGGGGCTTCAGCACTCTGGACAGCTCCAAAGTGATTCATCCCATATATTGCAGTTTGTCAACCTTGTCAAGTATAGGATGTGTAGGTGTCAACTCCCGGAATTCTGGGAGGATGAGCCTGCTGGCTGGGAATTCTGGGAATTGAAGTGCACGTGTCTTAAAGAGGACAAGGTTGGGAAACACTGGTGTGTTGACTTCCTGGCTGCACAACGATGTACCTCGGAGCTTTTTCTGGGTATAAGGCTAGAGAGACAGGAATATGGACTGATGGGTACATTTACTTCAGAGGCCACCGATTATTTTAGAGTAGATGATCTGTTGGTTGAATGCAACGTCCCAGGTCAGCACCTGACCTACTTTGGGACTGAGCCAGAAGTGTGCTGGCACTTTTTTTTGCCTCTCTTGTGGACTATTTCTCCTTTTCTCCCAAAGGTGTGATCTTCCAAACCAACAAGGATGGCAGCCTCCCTCCTCACGTCATGTACAAGATCCGCCAAAATTCCAGCTTCACGGAAAAGACCAATGAGATCCGGCGGGCGTACTGGAGACCCGGTCCAAACAACGGGGGGCGTTTCTACTTCCTTTATGGCTTTGTCTGGATCCAAGGTGAGCCCAGATGGCTTTTTCAGAGCCTGAATTAGATGCTCCCTTTTCCTGTCCCAATGTCTGTGGAAGCTGTCCCCTTTGACTGTAGGTTAATTAAGCACACCCTTCAGTACCACTTCCTGACCCTTCGTTTTATTATCTGTGCGCTGAAAAGGCCAGTCACCTCTGGAGGCCGGTTTGGGTGCCCCAGTGCTGACCTTCACAACTGCAGGAATTGATGCCCTGAGAACCATCGGCATCAACTTAAGTGCTGCTTCTCTCTTTCCAAAGACATGATGGAGCGTGCCATTGTCAACACCTTTGTCGGCCGCGATGTGGTGGAGCCTGGCAATTACGTGCAGATGTTTCCCTACCCCTGTTACACCCGTGATGAGTGAGTCCCCTTCTCTGCCTTGGGAGGTGATGCTCCCTGGGAGAACAGCTCTTCTCTGGAAGGCCGGAGGCCAAGGAGAAGGACTGTGCTCTGGAGCTGCCGCCTGCCTGGCCCCCGACTCACTCGGCCTTCGCCTCCTGGGATGGCAGGGGGGTTCCTGGGCTGTGGATGAGGCTCCCTTTTTCCCCTCCTCCAGCTTCCTGTTCGTGATTGAGCACATGATGCCGCTGTGCATGGTCATCTCCTGGGTCTACTCGGTGGCCATGATGATCCAGCACATTGTTGCGGAGAAGGAGCATCATCTGAAGGAGGTGGGATGGGAGGGGCGGAAGGCGACAGCTGCTTCCCAAGGCCAGGGAGGTATTCAGGGGCAGGAAAGGAAGGAGGAGAGCGGGGAAACAGTCCAAGGGAGGCTTTGCTGAAAAGTCAGGGCTGAGCTGGGTGCTGCAGCTGGGACCGTGAGAGGAAATGGGGTGGCTGTTTCAGAATTGGGGGGCGATCGGGGGAAAGTCACACCCTCACCCAGAATGGGAGGCTCCCAGCAGGGCCCTGTAGGGGCAGAGTAATGTGGCAGAGTAATGAAATGGGTGCTGTGAAGGGCTGAGGGGGGCGAAACCACCTCCTGGAAGTGCTCACAGAGGGGGACCCTCCAGCTGTCCCGTCTCCATCTTTTCAGCCGTGCCACTTCCCAAGCCGGCGTCCTCCCTTCTGTGGCGCTTCCCTGCAGAGCTCTTTCCTTGCCTCTGTGCCAGGAGGGCCTTCCCTTCCCATTGCTGCTGGCGTGGCCGTGTCCCTCGGCCACCCTGCTTAATGAGATCATGATGAAGTGCCAGGGCAGAGAGCCAGCCAGCCTGCCTTCGGGTGGGTGGCTGCGTCCCTGCCAAGGGAGAGGAGAGTTGGCAGAGGTGCCAGCTGCAGAGAGAGATTCCGTCCAGGCGGGCAGGCAGGGAGAGGCCCTCGCGAGAAGCTCTCCTGTCCATAGCAATTTTGCCTTGGAAAGACCGCTGGATTCCCATCCCTGTGAGCACCAGAGACTCAGAATTTCAGAACTGGAGCAATTTATGAGAGATTTGGGGCCCAAAAACTGCCGAGAGGCACTTACCCTGGGGCTGATGCGTTGCAGGTGATGAAGATGATGGGGCTGAATAATGCCGTCCACTGGGTGGCGTGGTTCATCACAGGCTTCGTCCAGCTGTCCATCTCGGTCACTGCCCTGACCGCCATTCTCAAGTACGGGAAGGTCCTCATGCACAGCGACGTCCTCATCATCTGGCTCTTCCTGGCCGTCTACGCCGTGGCCACCATCATGTTCTGGTGAGGAGGGAAGGTGGCCTGGTTGAACCTTGGCCCTCATGTCGGGGGGTGCGGGGGTTCCTCCTCTAGTCTACATTGTGCTGCTTTGCAAAAGTAGGAGATGTGTTCCCTCGCCTCCTGTGGAGATGCCCTCAACCTTCTTCCTCAACGTAGTCCCCGGCTGAGGATGATGGGCTTGGGAAGCCTGCTTAGCTAAGCCCACTTTCCCCCATCCACAGAACTGCGGCCTGTCACCGACCTCTCCCCCTCTTTCCCTGCAGCTTCCTGGTGTCCGTGCTGTATTCGAAGGCCAAGCTGGCCTCGGCCTGCGGTGGGATCATCTACTTCCTCAGCTACGTCCCTTACATGTATGTGGCCATCCGGGAGGAGGTGGCCCACGACAAGATCACCGCCTTCGAGAAGTGCATTGCCGTGAGTCCCCCAGGAGAGACGCAGTTGGGGTTCCTGGCACTCGGGGTGGCAGCAGAAGCCTTGGGAAGATCTGTCCCTGTGGTGCAACGACTCCTCTTCCAGCTGGGGGGATGGGGGGCCTGGGCTGTTCTCGGTTGGGCATCGGCCTGGCACAGCAGGGGCATGACCAAGGCACTCCCGTATGCTTCTCAGCCCCTTGAGGAGTTTTTCACCCCCGTCCCTCTCCATTTCTCCCCAGTCCCTGATGTCCACCACGGCCTTTGGCCTGGGCTCAAAATACTTTGCCCTCTACGAAGTGTCTGGCGTGGGCATCCAGTGGCACACCTTTAGCCAGTCCCCCGTGGAAGGGGATGACTTCAACCTCCTGCTTTCCATGATGATGCTGATCATTGACGCTGTGGTCTATGGGGTGCTGACGTGGTATATCGAAGCCGTGCACCCAGGTATGGGTTTGGGGGAGCTCGGGGGTCTTGCTCACTGCAGCCGCCACCACCCTGGGCTGAGACCCTCCAGGGAGGGTTCCTGCTATGCCAACCGCTGCTTCTCCCGCAGGGATGTACGGGCTCCCTCGGCCTTGGTACTTTCCACTGCAGAAGTCCTACTGGCTGGGAAACGGGCGCACCGAGGCCTGGGACTGGTCATGGCCCTGGTCAAAGAGCCACCTGAGTGTCACAGAGGAGGACCAAGCCTGTGCCATGGAGAACAGGAGGATGGGTAAGGGGGTGGTGGGGCATCGCGGGAAGGGCTCCCTCTTTGCATGACCTTTGAAGACTCGCACTGGCACACCTGGCCAGAGAAGTCCGGAAAGGCCGTGCTTTTTCCTTCGACACCTCACAGACAGATCCCCTCCCCCCCGTGTTCTCTGCTCTTTGTTGACCACTGCAGAGGAGAGCCGGGGCATCGAGGAGGAGCCCACCCACCTGCCCCTGGTGGTCTGCGTGGACAAACTAACCAAGATCTACAAGACCGACCAAAAGCTGGCTCTGAACAAGCTGAGCCTCAACCTCTACGAGAACCAGGTGGTCTCCTTTCTGGGCCACAACGGCGCTGGCAAGACAACCACCATGTGAGTGTTGTAGGTGCCCCCTGGCAGGGTGTGTGGGGGGCAGGGAGTGTGTGGGGGCTCCGTCTAACCCCATCCCTGTGCCGCTTCCTCTCCCACAGGTCCATCTTGACCGGCCTTTTCCCTCCGACCTCCGGCTCGGCCACCATTTATGGCCATGACATCCGGACGGAGATGGACCAGATCCGGAAGAACTTGGGCATGTGCCCGCAGCACAACGTCCTCTTTGACAAGCTGACGGTGGAGGAGCACCTCTGGTTCTACTCGCAGCTGAAGGGCATGGCCAAGGAGGAGATCTGCAAGGAGATGGCCAAGTTGGTGTCCCCCGACCCTCCCCCGGCACTCTTGGATCCCAGCTCCCATGCTCCCCAGCCAGCAGGAGTGGGCTAACCCTAACCCTTTCCTCCTGGTCTCTCCAGCCTCTCGGGCAGGGGGAGCTTTAAGCTCAGATCGAGATTCCTCTCCTCCAGCAGATCCGGAACAGGCCGGGCGAGTCTCCCAGAGGGGCTCCCAAAGTGAGCCCCACTTTGCTTTTTTCCCCACAGGATGATCGAGGACCTGGAGTTGACCCACAAGTGCCACTTCCTGGTGCAGATGCTGTCCGGAGGGATGAAGAGGAAGCTCTCGGTGGCCATTGCCTTCGTGGGGGGCTCACGGGCCGTCATCCTGGACGAGCCCACAGCCGGTGTGGACCCTTATGCCCGCCGAGCCATCTGGGACCTCATCCTCAAGTACAAGCAAGGTGGGTCGCCGGCCCCTTTTTTGGGGGGTGCAGTGGTGGCACTTAGCAGGGCCCTGGTCCTCTCTCACCTTGGTGGGCGCTTTGTGAGGTGCCCTCCGGGGTCCTTCCACCCCCACGTGTCCCACCTCCCCTTTTTCTGCCCCCCAGGAAGGACCATCCTCCTGTCCACCCACCACATGGACGAAGCGGACCTGCTGGGCGATCGCATCGCCATCATCTCCCACGGGAAGCTGAAGTGCTGTGGGTCGCCCCTCTTCCTGAAAAGCACCTATGGGGACGGCTACAAGCTGACGGTGGTGAAGAAGCAGTCGGACACACGGACCAACAGCGGTCAGTGGCCCCTCCGGCCCTCCTGTGTCCAGGACAGGTGGAATCCTCAGGCTTCGAGCCTCGGTCCTCTTGCGTCCTTGGCCTTTCGTGCTTTAGGTAGACTTCCTCGGACCAGGGAGGTTCAAGTCACCGTCAGGCCCTTTGCAGCCCCGTCTCTTTCCTTTTCTCTCTGCTTCTTTTCTGAAAGACTTTGGCCCAGCTGGTTTCTTTGGAAATCACCCAATTCTGCAGCTATTATGGGGGGATAATGCTTCAAATTCTGAGCGACCCTCCCCTCCGTCCTCTTTTCCTTTGGCCTGGCTAACTCTCCCCTCCCTTCCTCCCTCCTCCCCAGAGACGGGGCTCCCCCGCAGCCCGCCCTGCCCCTCCGCCACCAGCCCCTGCTCCGAGGAGCGAGTCAGCCAGTTCATCAAGAAGCACGTGGCCTCCTGCCTCCTCATCTCCAACACCAACACGGAGCTCTCCTACATCCTGCCCAGCGAGGCCGCCAAGAAGGGCTGCTTCGAACGGCTGTTCCAGGTGGGCGCAGGGGTTTCACAGGCGGGCGGAGGGAGGGCAAGGCGAGGGAGGGAGGGCTACGTTGGGTTTTGACTCCAGGGCTTCTTCCTTTCCTGGGGGGTGGAAACACATAAAAGGTGCTTTAAAGCAACCGGATGGTGATCTCTGGGTCTCCCTTCTCAAGAAGCTAGTCCTCTTGAAGGGGGGAGGGTCCTTGCCAACCTAAAATGACCCTGTTCTGCCTCCAGGGGATTTGTAAGCAATTCACATCTCACATTTGAGGAGCCCCTGAAGAAACTACGGAGGATGACGTCGTTGGCACAGACTGAGCCAATAACAGAGTCCCCTTGTAGTTGCAGAGGAAGACTGCCCCTGAGCCTGGAAGCTCAGGGTTGATCTCCTCTGATCTCCTCCTCCTGGAATTGGGAAAAGCTGATTCAAAGCCACGAATCTGCAGGCTCCTACAGGAGTGGAACAAGGGAATTCCTTTGGTCCACCCTGGAAGCATCGTTGCTTGACGGGGCCACAGAGAGATTCCAGAGAAGAGGGTTGCAAGGCCCACTTGGAGCCCGACACCCCCCCACCCCCCGAAGTGGAGATGCTGCCGTGGGACTTCCCCTAACGTCCCCCTGCTCCCTTCTGCAGCACCTGGAGCACAGTTTGGAAGAGCTGGACCTCACCAGCTTTGGCCTGATGGACACCACCCTCGAAGAGGTCTTCCTAAAGGTCTCCGAAGAAGACCAGTCGCTCGAGAACAGCGATGCGGGTACGCTGCAGGGGGTCAGGCCTCCCTCGCCTGGGGGTCCTCGGCAGCCATTCTCACCTCTGCCCACCCTTGCAGATATCAAGGAGTCCAAGAAAGAGGCTTTCCCGCAGCCCAGTCCCCGCCTTGGCCCCAAGCCCCAGGCCAACGGCCACCCGCTCCCAGGGCCGGCAAGGCCCACCAAGCCCGAAGTGGATCTGGGGAACCTCCTGAACTGCTCGGACTTGGCCGAGTCCCAGGCATCCTTGCATTCCTCCTCCTCCTCCTCCTCCTCGGCCGGCTCCGTGCGTGGCGAGGACGGTGGGGCTTATTCGGAGTTCTACGGAGATTACTCCTCCTTGTTTGACAACCCACAAGACCCCGATAATGGCAGCCTGCAAGGTTTGTAGCGGGGGAAAAGTCTGAGGGGCGCAGGGGAGGGGAGGGCCCCCCTGGTTCCCAAAAAGTTCCCTTTGAGTTCTGCTTTGAAGCTTCCCAACGGATGCCTTTTCACGGCAGAAGACCTGGGGGTGCAACGGGTTGAGGGTGGAAGGGCATTTGGGAGGAGAAGGAAAGGGAAACTGAGGCAGGGACCCTTTCCCTCCTTGCACCCATCGCGTCTCCTCTTCCTGCAGAGCCAGAGGCTGACCTGGAAGAGGCGTCCCTGGCCGGACAAGGCAGCTTCAAACTGGAGGGCTCCTGGCTGAAGCTGCGCCAGTTCCACGGACTGCTGGTCAAGCGTTTCCATTGTGCCAAGCGCAACAGCAAAGGCATCTTCTCCCAGATCCTGCTGCCCGCCTTCTTCGTCTGTGTCGCCATGACGGTGGCCCTCTCTGTCCCGGAAATAGGTAAGGTGACAGGAGTCCCCCCCTTCCCCCCCCCCCCGTCCTTGCCCAGTGGGTCCAAGGTTGACCATCCGGAGGGGATGGATTGGGAAGGCTGATCGGTAGAGGGACATTTTTAAACCTCGTTGGGCATTTTTGCTTTGAGCGAGCCATGGAGCCACGGAGGGGGGGTGGGGCGATGTCAACCCTCTTCCTGCCCCCCCTTTTCTGCCGCCGAAATGGGGGTGTCCTTCCGTGGCTGGTTATTACAGCCCCCTCTTGCTTTCCAGGTGACCTGCCTCCCCTCATCCTTTCGCCTTCCCAGTACCACAATTACACCCAGCCCAGAGGCAACTTCATCCCTTACGCCAACGAGGAACGTGGCAACCAGTAAGAGATTGCCCCTCCCCTTTGCACTCTTCCCCCCCTCCCCAGCCCCAGGGCCTTTCCCAGGAGGGTCCAAGAGGGTCTGAGACCTATAAGATTGGGGAGGGGGGCATAGCAAGGAGGCCCTTGCCCATTTCAGGGCCTGCTCTGAAACGGATGGGGTACAATCTGCCTTGGTGATTGTTCCTTTGAGAAGAATCTTTCAGGGTTTGTCCTTCACAAACTCTGGGACTGGAAAGCTGGAGTCCTTGGGCTGGGAAAATTCTCCTCTTCCTCCTCCTATTAGCCAGCCATCGCCAGACGCCAGTGCCCAGCAGCTGGTGAGCACCTTCTACCTGCCCTCCGGCATCGGGGCCACCTGTGTGCTCAAGTCGGCCTTCAACAGCACGCTGGACCAGCAAGTCCAGTCCCTGAACCTCAACAGCAACGAGTCCAAGATGTTGGCGGCCAAGTACTTTGATGCCATGTGCCTGGACTCCTTCACCCAGGGCCTGCCCCTCTCCAACTTCGTGCCACCCCCTCCGTCCCCGGCCCCCTCCGACTACCCCTTCTCTCTGGATGAGGACTTGCTGCGGGCCTGGAACTTCACCACTTTCCCGCCCACGGTTCAAGGTAAGGTGGCCGTCGAGAGGGCTGGAGACGAGAGGCAGGCTCTGAAAATGGCTCTTCCGTGGCGCCTCTGGTTGGCTGGGAGGGGCGCCCAGGACGGGCTCTGGGGGAGACTGGGAGCCCCTCGACTGAAAGGCTGGCTCCCTTCCGTCCTTTTCTGCGCGGCTCCTCCGCAGTGCTGGGCTCCCTTGGTGGGTGAAACCGCTCTCGGTTTTCCTCCCTGCCAGAGATGGTCACCTCCACCCCGGCCCAGCCCAGCATCGTCCACGAACCCATCAGGTGCACCTGCTCCATGCAGGGCACTGGCTTCTCCTGCCCCAGCGGGGTAGGGGGGCACCCTCCCCAGATGAAGGTGGTGACGGGGGACATACTGGTGGACATCACGGGGCGTAACGTCTCCGAGTATCTGCTCTACACATCGGACCGCTTTCGGCTGCACAGGTGTGTGCGTGGGCGTGCATGGTGGGGTTGGGGGCAGCACCCTCCCCCCCCAGGAGGACCTCTAGCAGGTGCCTGTTAGTGAATGTGGCGGCTGCTTTCCTGTCCCAGGTATGGAGCGGTAACCTTCGGCAACATCCAGAGATCCATCCCGGCCTCTTTTGGGGACAACGCGCCCCCGATGCTCCGGAAAATTGCTGTCCGCAGCACTGCCCAGGTAGGGGCTCAGTTATAGCTCTGCCAATCTATGGTGGGCAGCACCAGCCGGATGGGCATGAATGGGAGTTCCTGTCCCAGCTACCAGGGGCCGTTCCCTCTCGGGGTCCTCTGTGCCCGCTGCCCTGTTCAAGCCCCCTGTCCGCAGGAGAGCAGCCCGGGCCAATGCTCCCCTCCCTACGCTACCTTCCTAGGTGTACTACAACAACAAAGGATACCACAGCATGCCCACCTACCTCAATGCCCTCAACAATGCCATCCTCCGTGCCAACCTGCCCAGCAGCAGAGGCAACCGCGCAGCCTATGGTGAGCAGCAAGGGTGGAAAGGATGCTGGGAAGAATTGGGGCAGCAGCAGCACTCGACCAGGTGGTGTGGAGAGGCTGTGCAGCCGCATAGGAGGAGAGGAGGAAGAGGAGGAGGAGGAGGAGGAGGCCATGTGGCTAGGAGGGAATCTGGAGGTGGAGGAGATTGGTGGGCCTGGCAGAGAAAGCCTTCTCAGGCACTCATGCCAGACTCTCTCTCTGCCCCCCAGGCATCACTCTGACCAACCATCCCATGAACAAGACCAGCGCCAGCCTTTCTCTGGATTACCTGTAGGTCCCCTTTCCCTCCCTCCCCCTCTTAATCCCTTGCTTCTCCACAGACGCTGCTCGTTGGTTTATTTCTGCACTGCTTTTCAGTATGTTTTTATGACTCAGGGTAGCAGGGGGGTCAAGTTTCCCTTGTATCCCACTCCTCCCTCTGGCAAGCAAGGGCCTCTCTTGTAGCAGCCCAGGGCATTCACAGAGCTCGGGTGGGGGGAACCATCCCAACCTCGCAGGGGCGTTGTGCAAGCTTTGGGGCAAACAGGGCCGGATTCTGCAAAGGGGGTGGGGAAGCAGAGGAACGTTTACAAGCTGGCCAACCTCTCCTCCTCCCCTCAGCCTGCAAGGCACTGACGTGGTCATCGCCATCTTCATTATCGTGGCCATGTCCTTCGTGCCGGCCAGTTTCGTCGTCTTTCTGGTGGCC
The DNA here is from genome assembly GCF_029215685.1 of Pituophis catenifer annectens. Lineage (NCBI taxonomy): Eukaryota > Metazoa > Chordata > Lepidosauria > Squamata > Colubridae > Pituophis > Pituophis catenifer. The sequence continues at coordinate 456,210 of NW_027256897.1, read as the reverse complement.
GAGAAGTCCACCAAAGCCAAACACCTCCAGTTCGTCAGCGGCTGCGACCCCGTCATCTACTGGCTGGCCAACTACGTCTGGGACATGGTAGGCTGTGGGGTGGGGGCTGGCTGGGACCCCCAAGCCATTAGGGGAGTGGAGGGGGGTGGCTGTGGGGGCAGGGGACGCCATGATTGAGCCTCCTTCACCCCCTGCCCTCCTCTCCAGCTCAACTACCTGGTGCCAGCCACTTGCTGCATCATTATTCTCTTCGTCTTCGACCTGCCGGCTTACACCTCTCCCACCAACTTCCCTGCGGTGGTCGCCCTCTTCCTGCTCTATGGGTGAGTGGCAGCTGGGAGAGGAGCCATCGGGGCCCTGGTGAGGGGGGGCGGCCTCCCCTGCCTGGCCTCAGCCTGAGGCATGCACAGTTTCCTCTCCATGATATGCTGCTTTGGTCAAAAGAGAGCCCCGTGGAGCATGGGTCTGCCCTTCAAGGTTAGGGATGGAACCTCCACTTTTAGAGGCAGTCTACCTCTGAACTTCCAGAGGGAAGGAGCTGGGCGGGAAATTCTTAGGCAGGTTCCCCATGGCTTTTGAGGGCTTGTGGGCCTTCCATCTGGAGCCTGTCGTGCCCTTCCCCCAGGTGGTCCATGACGCCCATCATGTACCCAGCCTCCTTCTGGTTCGAGGTGCCCAGCTCGGCCTACGTCTTCCTCATCGTCATCAACCTCTTCATCGGCATCACGGCCACCGTGGCCACTTTCCTCCTGCAGCTTTTTGAGCACGACAAGGTGGGTGTCGGCAGAGCAGGAAGCTAAAATAAGGATTTTTAAAAAATCAGCAAGCGACTGGCAGAATCCTTCCCCTGTGATAGTCCCTGCCTTCAGCTGACCCCTTTGGTTCAAAACTGGACCAACGTGGTGGAAAGGCCTCTTGTACCACGCACAGAGGCAGTGCAGCCCCCAAATCTGGGGCCTGGAGCCGAGGAGGGGGTGGGGGGGGGCTGATCTGACGCGCCTGCTGCAGCCCTTCCTTCCTTAGTGCCTATTTCTCCGCAGGACCTGAAGGTGGTAAACAGCTACTTAAAAAGCTGCTTCTTGATCTTCCCCAACTACAACCTGGGCCACGGACTCATGGAGATGGCTTACAATGAGTACATCAACGAATACTACGCAAAGATCGGTAAAGAGTTTTTTTTATCTGGTTATTCAACTTATACGCTGCCATCTCACACTATCCAAAGCGGCAGTAAATCTGCCCTTTGTTTCAGCCTCGGGATTTCTCCTCCCCGTTCTCCGTCCCACGATTTTATCCCTATAATGTTGCAAGCTTTTGAAGATGCGCAGAGCGGTTTCTTAACCCTGGCTTGCTTAGTGACGGCTCGCCTTAGATTGCCTGGGGGATCCCAGAGGAGAGGACGTTCTCACCTCTGCGGCTCTTCCATTCAGCAGGAAAATGTTTGTTAAAAGAATTTCTTTAGAAAAATAGCTCTGGGAAGCAGGAAACCAGCCTCTGGTGACCCCGGAAAGGCCTCAGATGAATTCCTTGCCCCTGCCAAGGAAGCCCCCACCCGGGGGAGGTTTTGGCCCTCTCACCCCCATTTGTGCCTCTGTTCCTGTAGGGCAATTTGACAAGATTAAGTCTCCCTTTGAGTGGGACATCGTGACCAGGGCTTTAGTCGCCATGACTGTGGAAGGCTTTGTCGGGTTCTTCATCACCATCATGTGCCAGTACAACTTTCTCCGAAAACCACAGTGAGTGTGCCAGTAGGTGTGCCCAGAAGGGAGAATTTTCCTTCCCGTCTGGCTGGGTGGGAATTGCAGTCCTGGAAATCCGTGCCTGGGAGGGAAAGAGGGACATAATGACACTGGGCTAAGCCTCCCATTGGAAAAAAAAAGCTCCTTTGCACCATCCTCCCCAGGCGATTTCCCGTCTCCACTAAACCCATTGAAGACGATGTGGATGTGGCCACCGAGCGGCAGCGAGTTCTGCGTGGGGACGCCGACAATGACATGCTCAAGCTTGAGAATCTCACCAAGGTATGTGTGTGTGTGTGGGGTGGGGGGTCCATCCGAGGCAGGTTTGGCTGGAGCAGGGGGCTCAAAGCAGCTGAGATTTGGGGGCAGAGAGGGTTGCGGGAGATGGGGGCAGTCTCCTGCGCAGGTGGGAATGCCCTGAGGCTGAGGAGACGCTCTTTGCTCACGGAGGCTGAGGTGGCTTTTTTCCTGCGCTCCCCGGGCACCAGGTGTACAAATCGCGCAGGATTGGGCGCATTCTGGCCGTGGACCGGCTGTGCATGGGCGTCCGGCCGGGGGAGTGTTTCGGCTTGCTGGGCGTCAACGGGGCAGGGAAAACCACCACCTTCAAGATGCTGACGGGGGACGAGACCACCACCAACGGCGAGGCCTTCATTAACGGGCACAGGTGCGCCTGGCACGCGGGGGTGGGGGCTGGAGGGTTCCTCAGGGGCCCACCTGTTGCAGGGCTCCCTGGGAAGCTGATTTTTTATTATTATTATTCCCTTCTTTTCCCCTGGAATGTCCTGGGAATTTGCTATCCCAGACTGAAAATGGGGTCATTTGCACACAGAGCGAGAAACAGGAAGTGTGAATCCATAGGTCTATGGAGCCTCCATGGGCAGGCAGTATTGTTCTGATTTACTCATTGCAGGAAAGCACCACCCAAAAAAAAGGCTGTGTCTTCCTGCTAGCTGTTGGAATCCTGTGCTGATCTTATATGCTTATATTCCCCCCCCCCCCACAATCCATTTGTTCTCTGCTTCATTTTTCATCGCTGTGGCTTTGAGTAATGGGTCCCATTATCTTTTGAATGGGGCTGCTGAACCCCCTTTCCCCCCAGCCGGCCTTTCTGCAGGGGCTCCGGGGGCCTCCTGGGCAGCGATGAGCCCCTCGCCTTGTGCTCAGCCCAGCTCTCGGTTTCCACAGCATCCTGAAGGAGCTTCTGCAGGTCCAGCAGAGCCTGGGCTACTGTCCACAGTTCGACGCCCTTTTCGACGAGCTGACGGCCCAGGAGCACCTTGAGCTGTACACACGGCTGCGTGGCATCCCGTGGAAGGATGAGGAGAGGGTGAGGCAGAGGCAGAAGGACAGGCACTCCCCCGTCTCCCGGGTTTTCCTGAAAAGGAGAAGGCAGCTGCTGCTGCTGCTGCTTCCGTGTGGACTCGGTGGAACTCACCCCACAAGACAGAAAGGGCTAAGGGCAAGCCCCTCTGCAGGGGCTCCCCGGGACATCTGGCCAGCCGCAGAGGCTGGGCGAGGGGGGCCTTCAGCAGTCCCACCATGGCTGCTGTTGGGCTGTTCTTTGTGGGTGTGAGACCCCTCTTCCTTCACAACCCAGGTGGTCAAGTGGGCGCTGAGCAAACTGGAGCTGGCTAAATGTGCCAACAAGCCCGCCAGCACCTTCAGCGGCGGCAACAAGAGGAAACTGTCCACTGCCATTGCGCTGATAGGCTACCCCGCCTTCATTTTCCTGGTGAGGAGCGAAGGTGGGGAAGAGACCCGGCTGGAGGGTTGCGGGGGACGCTTTGCTCTTCTGCTCTGGTGCTCTGATGCCACCCAGGCCTTGGGAACCTCCCCGCTGGGCCTAATCCTGCCCCCTGGTCCCCTCCATTGCAACAGGATGAGCCCACCACAGGCATGGACCCGAAGGCTCGGCGCTTCCTCTGGAACCTCATCTTGGACATCATCAAGACGGGCCGCTCCGTGGTTCTGACCTCGCACAGGTAGGCTGGGCACAGAGAGAGACACCCGGGTTCCTGAGGTGCCAGGGAAAGGGGTTGGCTGGATTGGGGAGCTCCGGGGATGTGGATGAGTAAGGGGGCAGCGGCTGCAGGGCGACCAAGAGCAATGGGTGAGCTGTCCCCCCCCCCCCCCCGCTGCCATTTGGGGAGAGGGCTCCCTTCCTTTCAGCTGTGCTTGTCTTCTCCCAGCATGGAGGAGTGTGAGGCCCTCTGCACGCGGCTGGCCATCATGGTGAACGGGCGACTCAAGTGCCTGGGCAGCATCCAGCACCTGAAGAACCGGTGAGCCCAGGGCGCTGGGTGGGCACAGCATGGGCCCCTCGCAGCGGCTTCTTCCACCGGCCAAACCTGGGGAAGCTCTCAGTCCTGGCCTGGGGGCAACGCCCAGATGCAAAGCAGGCCCCCGAGTGCCCCAGTCTTGGAGGAAATCCTCTTCTGGCCCCTTTGGAGGGAGGCAAGGCCCTCTCAGCTGCCCCATCCTAGACGGTAGTTTTCACTTCCCTACCGGAGCCATCCGGCCAGGAGACTGGCTCTTGCAGGCGCCCCCTCTTCCCCCCCCTCCCTTTGTTCTGGACAGGTTTGGGGATGGCTACATGATCACCGTCAGGACCAAGTCCAGCCTGAACGTGAAGGAAGTGGCTCAGTTCTTCAGCCGGAACTTCCCGGAGGCCGTCCTCAAGGTTTGGGCCACTGTCGGGGGGCGGGGGGGGGGGGAGAGGGGGTTCACCTTGGAGAAGGAGGAGGAGGAGGAGGCACTGACCTTCCCTGCCTTTTCCTCCCCCCTCCCCCAGGAGAGGCACCACACCAAGGTCCAGTACCAGCTGAAGTCGGAGCACATCTCGCTGGCCCAGGTCTTCAGCAAGATGGAGCAAGTGGTGGATGTCCTGGGCATTGAGGACTACTCCGTCAGCCAGACCACGCTGGACAATGTGAGGGGGCACCGGGGTCCCCGCTTTCCCTTTAGCCACCCTCTTCTGTCCGACGAGTGGATGCCGGCCAGCTCTGTGCTCGCTGCACTGGCCTCATTGGGTGGCTGAGGATGATGGGAAGGCCCGTCCATCTTGGAGGGCCCCAGATTTCCCTTTTCTGTCCCCACCACCCTAATCCCCGGCCGTGGGAGGCGAGTCCTGGGCTCCAGCCTGAGTTGCAGCTTCCTTTACAGGTGTTTGTGAATTTTGCCAAGAAGCAGAGCGACAACCTGGAGCAGCAGGAGAGCCTCCTGTCCTACCCCATAGAGTCCCCTCTGCAGCGCCTCCTGAGCCTCCTGCGGCCCCGCGGGACCCCGACGGAGCTGCGCACCATGGTGGGGGAGGAGCCCGAGGACCTGGAAACGGACGACGAGGGGCTGATCAGCTTTGAGGAGGAGAGGGTGAGCCGGGGAGCCCCTGCCTGGTTAGGCAGAAGATGTCCCGCGGGAGCAGGGAGCTGGCCATGTGGGAGGCAAAGAGGCCTGGGGGGGGGCAGCCTTCGTTACCTTCACTCTTTTCTTCTTCCTCTCCTCCCACCCCCAGGCTCAGCTCTCCTTCAACACGGACACCCTCTGCTGAAAACGGAGGGGACGCAGCCCCCACCCTTGGCTGGGCAGCCACTCGCCCCTTCCCGCTTGGTGGCTGCGGGACGTCCTGGAGGCGGCGAGAGGAGGCATTGCCCGAGCTTTTGACCTGTGTGACCTCCAGGATGGAACTGGCCTTGTGCCATTTTGCAGATGGCCAACAACCGGACACGGCACAGTCCGTCTGCGTGAGAAGACTTGGGGTGGGGCGTTTACACAGAGGAGCAGCTGCCTCCACACCCCACTGGAACCCCACAGTTTTGGGCATTCTTCCTCGGAGAGACTGCACTCTGCTGTGCCACACTGCCTCTTCTGCCAGGCTGAGCCAGATCTGACTGTGGAGAGCGGCTGGCTGTGCTGGGGTGGACGACTGGGCACCCTCAGCCTTTCTGGCCAAAGGGAAGCAGGAAAGCCGAGGGGAGCGGATCCTCCTGAACAAGTCTCTGGATTGCGTCAGGGCGTACCTCCCTCCTCTTTGCCCCCCTCTCTCAGCCCAGGGACCAGAGCCCCCTGCCAGCTGTATGAAGGCTTGGGAAGGGCTGGGCATCTGGGCATCCTGCTCAGAAGGAAGCCAGCCCCCCCTCCAACCCAAAAGCAGCCCAAGGAGCATCCTTTTCCTCTAACCAGGCTTGGAGCTTTTTGCTTCCGAATCTCCTTTTTAAAGCATCAAGTAACCCTCTGAAAGGCTCCCAGAGGCCTCCCAGGAGGCTCCCCACTCCCCTTTGGCTGTGGGGCCGGAGCTTTCCACTCCTCTGCTTGTGTTCTAACCTGGCATGGCATTAATCGGAAGCATCCAGTGGGATCGCGAGGGTCTTTTAAGAGCTCTCAGGCACGGAGGCCCCATTACACAACGAGTCACTGCTGGAGAAGCGGTGCACCCAAGAGGAGCCGGGAGGGGCCTCTCCAGCAGCTTCTGGAATTGCCCCAGATGTGTGGGACTCCAACTCCTGATGCCCCAGCAGGTGGCTTGGGACGATGGGAGCTGTAGTTTGAAATGCAAGGTGGGGCTGCAGAAACCTGATCCATGGTGCAGCCCGTCCTTTCCTGGTGGGGAAGGGCAACCCCCCCCCCCCTTGGCTGTCCTGTTTGCACCGACCTCCAGAGAAGTCAAAGGCCAGCAGGGGCTCCCCCAAATGAAGAGGAGGGGGTGCTGGAAGACCCGGAGGAGACATCTTTGGGGCCAGAGTGAGGATGGCTTCCTTCTCAACTCGGCAGCAGCGAGACGGCTTCTTAGCACAGAACGAGTGTAAATTGTATTTTGAGGAAGAGAATGGTTTTAGACAGATTGCATCGGTTTATTTTCGGCTTAGCAAGCACAATGTTTTTAATTTATTGGAGCGCTGGGAAGGGGGTGTGAATGAGAGTGTGTGAAACTGATTGGGACTGTGCTGGGCTCTGTCTCCCCACAACAGCTGTGGGGCTTTGCTGGTCCTCTTTCTGGGTCCCCCAGGATGGGGCTGGAAATGGGCCCTGGACATCCGACGCAAAGGGACGCATCGGGCCACCTGCAGAGAGAAGCCGGCTTGGAGGACTCTCTGGCGAGCCGGGGCCCCCTTGGCCGGGGTCTCCTTGGCCCCTCTGGCCCTTTTCTCTGCCCCGAGCCCTGGCTGGGAGTGCTGAGCCCCCCTGGAGCAGCTTTGCTCTCTTTGCAAGGAGCCTGTACGTTGCTAGAACCAGAAAAGCCAATGTGAAAAATAATAAATTTATTGTTTTAATAAAAAAGTGATAATAACGGCATGTTGTTTGGCAGAGACTTTTGTGGGGGAGCTGGGATTTGCTTTGTAAGGCTGAACAGGACCCCAAAAACCGTCCTTGAAGGGGGTGCCAGTCTGCGACCAGTTTGAGTGGGCAGGAGTTGCCAGGCAAGTTGTGAGTGGCTTTAAGAGTGACACTCTGCCCACGTTGGTTCAGCCCACGTTAGCATTTTGTTGGTGAATATTTTTATCATTTTAGAATATCCACACTTTTCATTCACCTGTGTTCTGTTTCTTAAGTCATTTCCCCCTAATCAAGAGAGGCGGGGGGAAGGGGGACTGGTTCGAACCCCGTCTCTCGGTCCTGGGCGTGGCAGGCTGGCATTTTCAACAGCGCCATCCGGCCAAGGGTTTAATTACGCCCACGCTGGGAACAGCTCCTTAATCTCACGGCAGGCTTTCAAAGACCAGGGGGATTGTCCTCCTGTGCAAAACGCAATCGCTGTTTTTATATTCCCGGAAGTGTGGCTCTCACACTTTCTGGCTGGGCGAGGGAGCTAGGCTGTTTTCAGAAGAAGACACTCCTTGTCCCGGCTGCCCCAGGCCTGGGCTTTCCAAGAGATGGGATTAAGAGATGTCCCTGGGAGGGTGTTGCCGGGCCAAGGGGGAGCTTCGCCCCTGCAGGGGGGGCTGAGAGATGGGCTCCCGGCTGCCCTCCACCCCATGATCCAAGCCAGCCTTTCACAAGGCTTCCTCGGTTGCCCTGAGCCCAGCCTGGGTCCCCCCGGGGATCTCGCTGTAAATCTGGGGCTCCTAGAAAAAAAGATAAAATTCAACCCCGCCTGAGAGGATGAGAAAGGTCTATATGTTCCTTTGTAATCAATATGGTAGCGGCAAAAATCTCTTCCCCTTTTTTTTCATTTCCCTTTGCAAAACTCAGCCTTCCTGCCGCTTCAATATCTACCAAACCAATTAGGCAGGATGGACTCTTCCTCCCTTGTAACGCCAGTGCTGGCTTTGCCATTGTCCACATTGCCTCCCCCCTCCCCGGCTTTAACCCAGAGGACCTCAGCGGAGGGCCTGTGATGTCTCGTGATGTGGGGGGGGGCTTTCCCGGAGCTGCCCAAACTCTCTCTGGCTGCCCAGGGACCCCCAGCTCGGACTCTGCCCTTCTGCCGCTGCCATCCAAGGAACCAGGGAGTGCCCGGGATTGGGTGGCTGCGGAAACAGGGCGTTGGGAGGCGAGGAAGAAAGAATGTGGCTGGTGAAGCTCACAGGAGGGTGTGTCGAATTTATAACGCAGATCCGAGCAGCTTCTGGACAGCTCAGCTTCCCTTCTGAGGACGAGAGAGGATGGCGGAGGGTTCCAAGCTCCAGTTGTTTGTCAAGGTAAGACTCGCTCTTCCTTCCCTCGGCCGCTGGGATGCTCCAGAAGGGACCTCAGCTGCCATGGCCAAAGCCACCGATTGGAGGCTAAGCAAGTTGCTGGAGAGCCCCTAAGCTGGAGGGCCTCTCCTGACCCCACTCCAGCCTCTGCCCTTAGGGGGGTTTGTGTCTGGACGGGGCCCTCCCTTGCTCCTAGCCTCTGCTTCCTTTCCAGCTGGGAGGCAGTCCCTCTGGGTGCCAAGCCAGGCTTTGCCCTCAACATCTGGCCGGAGGGGACTTGCGAGCCCTCCAGTGGGGTCCTGGGGGGGGTGTGCATCTTCCAGGGAGGGGCTGGGAAGTCCTGAGCGCACCTTCTCTTTCCACAAATGGGCGGCTGCAACGGTTCTATTTCCCCCACTTGGAGCCGAAGGGATCTTTTTGCGTGCAGCTGTGCAGCTGTGTTTGGAGAAAGACTTTGCTCAAATCCATTTCGCAAAATGAAACTGCCAAATCCCTGCCCTGAGGCACCCACCCATCCTGGAGCCTCTCTTGGCCAACCTGAAACGCTGCCTCGGTTTTGGATTTGGCCGGGGAACAATCTGATCACAGCTGAGAGCCGGGACGGGGATGGGGGCGTGGGGGGCTCCCTGGTCCTCCGCTGAGCGCAAGGGAGCTGGTTGGACAGGTGTGAGAGCGCATACCCAGCACCCATGTTCCCTCCGAAAGGCAGGTCAGGAAGGGGCTGCGAGGCTTTGGTGCCGGCGAGGCTCAATTAAACGGCGGCTGCACCATCTTCCCATCCCATAAACGCCTGCCCTGATCCAAATATAACTTGCCTACGAGGAAGGAATTGACAAGCGTTGAAACTGGACTGAAATCCCGGGGAGTTTTGACAGCAGAGAGAAAGGCTTAAAGGCGTGTTTCTGCTGCTAAGCTACTTCACTGGCACAGTCCTGGCTGGGAGGATGGGATTTGTAGTGCCATACATTCGGTGGATGCTGTGTAAGGAAAGGTGGCATGTTGGGGTCCCCAGGAGCTCATTTCTCCTGCCAGAATGCCTTTCCGGAACGTCTCTTGACTCCCCTCCCTGCCCTGTTTAGGCCAGCACTGATGGAGAGACCATAGGGCACTGCCCCTTCTGCCAGCGCCTTTTCATGGTGCTGCTGCTTAAGGGAGTGCCCTTCACGCTGACCACGGTGGACACCAAGCGGTAAGGGCCAAAGGAAGGGCCGACGTCTTGCCTGCTGACAGTTGGCAATGCTGAACCTGCCACTGGAAGTTCCCCTTTGCTCTACCCCCCCCACAAATCCCCTGGCAGGTGATGGGGATTGTTGCCTCACCCACCTGGGGGTCATGGGGTTGGAAAAGCTGCCCTGGAGTGCGGTGGGGGGAGGGTGTCTGGGTTTGGGGGCTGTTGGGGAGCTGCATCTGAAAAAGGGCTCTGGTGTTCCTGGCTCCCGGGAATGTCCCTTGTGGGGATACAGAAAGGGGGGGACCCTCCATTTCCCAGGCTCAGCCCCCTTTTTGCTCCCTCCTCCCTCACAGGTCCCTGGATGTCCTGAAAGATTTCGCCCCGGGAGCCCAGCTGCCCGTCCTGCTCTACGATGGGGAGCCCAAAACAGACACCATCAAGATCGAAGAGTTTTTGGAGGAGACCCTGACCCCCCCTGAGTAAGTGGTGGGGGTCCCCATCCTTTGTGGAGGGGAGTCCAAGAGAGAAGAGAAGCAAGAGCATCCTGCCGGCTCTCCTTTCTCTCTTTTCAGAGGCAAGGCAGGATTCTGCCCATTGTGCAGATGGGGAGACTGAGGCAAGGAGCCGCAGCAGTCAGCATTCCTCTGTCTTACCCCACAGGTTCCCCACCCTGGCGCCCATGTACAAGGAGTCCATCTTAGCCGGGAATGACATCTTCCACAGGTTCTCTGCCTACATCAAGAACCCGATACCAGCTCAGGACGAAAGTGAGAGGGAAGGGGCTCTGGACTACAACCCCCATCCTCCCTAGCTAGCGTGTGCCAAGGCCCTTAGTTGAGTCCAGTCCTTTGCGGGATTCAGAGAAAGACTGTGCTGAGCCACTGAGGCTCCATTTGAGGTCAGGAGAGCAGCGTGGAGGAGGCCCGTCTACCTTTCTTTGAACTTGCACTGGGGGACAAAGTGGGGGAGGGCAGTACAAGAAGAGACAAAGTCCCTTCCCTGCAGGGGAGACAGGCCGGGCACAGACCAAACAGGAGGAAAATCTTCCCTTGGTCAGTGAGTTGAGTGGCAGCCGATGGAGCGAGGGGGCGGCCCCTAAAAAAGGATGTAAGCAAGTGGTCAAGCAACAGAGACACCTCTGAGCATCTCAAAGACCAGAGCAAAACCATCTTTAGCTTTGGCTGGGCTGAATCTTTGGCTGCCGAAGAAATTGCTGAGTAGCAGGATCAAGCCCCCACCTTAGAGGCAGTCTATCTGTGCATTCCTCTGCTGCCGTCTGCCCCAGAGGCTAACTCCTCGGGTGTTTTTCCCACAGCTCTGCTCCACGCCCTCCTCAAAGCCTTCCGTAAGCTGGACCAATACTTGAACATTCCTCTGGACTACGAGCGGGTGCGAGACCCCCAGCTGGTCATCTCCCGCCGGCGGTTCCTGGATGGGGACCAGATGACTCTGGCCGACTGCAACCTGCTCCCCAAACTCAACATCGTCAATGTGAGAAGATCCTGAGGGAGGCAGAGCCCCCTTCCTCTCCTCCTCAGTGGGTCCCACTGGCTGCTCTGGGCACCCTTTCCTGCCGGGCATGTCCTGGGGCCAAATTCCCCGCCACAAGTCCTCTGGGAGCACCTAACGTATTCAAGGAAGGGCGGCCTCTCCTCCACCCCACCCTCCACCGAGCCATAATTATCCCAAAACGCAGCACAAACAAAATTTGGTATCCCGGGAATCTCAACCTTCCAGTTTGGGTTCATCTTGAAAACAAAGTCAGCGGAATAAAGGGACGGCTGGCACTGCCACCCTCTGCTCCGGGAGGCGCTGACTTTGGCTTCCCTCCCTTCTCCTGCAGGTCGTGGGCCAGCACTACCGCCAGGCGGGCATCCCCAGAGAGCTGCGGGGCATCGGGCGCTACCTGGAGTCCTCTGCCGAGACCAAGGAGTTCCAGTACACCTGTCCAAACCCCCAGGAGATCATCCAGGCCTACCACGGCGTGGTCAGGCAGCCCTAATAGCCCCCCCCGGCTAAAATCGGGGTCTGGCTAGCTCTGGCTGGCAGCCCCCTGGCTCCTCTTCCTTCTCTCTCAGTCACTCATAGTGGAAGAAAGCAGGGCAGGCCCAGACCTGTGGGACCCCCGTGGGCACGGTCTTTAGGTGGGTCCGGCATCGCCATCTTCCTCTCCCGCCAAGGCGGTGGGTGCTAGGCAATGGGGTCAGGCCCTGGCCCTGCCCTTGGGCAGTACTGGCAGTGCCAATGTGCTGTGGTGGTCCCTGGCTAGCAAGCCTGCCTTTCTTCTCTAGAGGGCTGCCCTCTCTTCCTCTTGACCAGATTCAGCCGGGAAGATTTGAGGGAGGACAGTCAGCTCCCTTCACACCTGCAAAGATGGCCTGAAGGCCTTGAAGTGGGGCTGGGGGCTTTTTAGAGAGCTTAGCTCACCTGAAACTGTGAGAGACCCTCGCTGGAGCAGCCCTGCACACGATCTGGCTCTCGGGGTGGGGGTGGGGGTGTCAGAGCATGTCTGCATTTCCACATTCTCTCTTCACCCATGGCTCTTTTGAAGTGCAATACCCCCCCCCCCAAATGTCCAATGCTTTAAATGTCTTTCCCCCAAATTAAATAGACGCTAATATATCAATAGAGACTTTAGAAGCCGTCAATTTTTGTGCCCTAGACAGACTTCTTCCCCTGCAGAATCGGTTAGAATTGGAATATCCGCCTCCTGTTGTCCAAACTCCCCCCCCCAGCAGAATTTACTCCCACTAGTTTAGACTTCTGTCCCCCTCCCCCACTCCAAAGAATTTGGCCCAGAAAGAACCAGAAAGTGAGTAAAATCAAAGCATTTATTGTCACCTTCTTTCTATATAATACATATAAAAATATACTTGGTATTTTAAGGCTTAAATAATTTTTAAAATATCCATGATGAAGTAGTTCTTTCCCATTTGATTTGGAAAATGGTTCAGGCGTCTTCGAAGTCTACCCCCGTCGGGGTCTTCTTGCTAGAGCGAAAGGGAAGCTCATATGAGCATCCTTCACACCTTCAAACGCCCCTCCCCTCCCCTCCCTCATTCTGCCCCTTCCCTGGCAGGGAGCTCAGCACTGCCATCCCCAGAAAGAGTGGGCGCTGACTGGCAGGGAGAAGGAAGCTGCTGGGGGCTGCTGAGAGATGCTGGATTTGCACACCGCTCATCCTCTACTAGTTGGGAGCGATGGGAATTCAAGTCCAACATCTGGAAGGAGGAACTAGTGAGAGAAGCCTCTCCCATCACATCATCTGCCTGACCAAAACTGCTCAAAAGCCCAATCTCAGCTCCGCAAGAAACAGGGACGAGATCCGAAGGAGGAGCTGAGGACCACAATGACACAGAGCTGTGAGGTGCCCCCGACAGAGCCAGTCAGGTTCCCAGAATTGGCATGGACCATGGAAGGAAAATGCGCCCCTCGCTGGAGAGGCTCCCAGAGATGCATGATGGCTCAGCTCCATCCGAGCAAAGGGGCCCATGCAGCCCAAGGGCTTACCTTCTGAATCCAGGGTTAATGAGGGACTCCCCAGGCAGGCGCCGTTTGCTCGGACCAGCCCCTCCTCTGGGCTTCCGCGGACTGAAGTCTGGGGGGGAGAGAAATTGCAGTGATATCTTCCTTGCATAACCCAGACTTGGGGGGCTCTTCGGGGGGGGGTTGCTACTTTTCCAGCAGTTTGGAGCATCCAAAGTGACGGGTGGAGCCCAACATTGGCACAGACCCAGGGAACATTTCTCCTGGAGAAAATCACCTTTCCCCTTGGACCATTCAGACATTAGTGTAACTGGGTTTCTACAATCTGGTTTTTCTGGCCTGGGAAGCCAGATCTTTTGGAAGGGAGAGGCTGGGTGCAGGTTGTGTCAGCTTTTGTCTCTCTCTTCCGGACTGGTTTAATTGGGAGGGGCGGAAGCGCACCTTCCCGACTGGATGCCGCCTCTTACCTGCTCCCAAGAGACTCTGGCTTGGTGAGATCTTTTCGGGGCTCCTGAGGGCCATGGAGGTGGCAGCAGCTGTGCTCTCTGGGGGAGGAGGAGGAAGAGGGAAAGCAGTCAGGCCCTGGCGGCCCCTGAACCCAGAAACGCTCCAGGCCAAAAGGGGCCTTTTCCTTTGGTCGAAGCTCCTGGACCATGTTTCGTTTGGGCAAAATGTTCCTTCAGACGTGCTTGTGCTTAAACTGCCCTGGGAAGCAATTTCTACAGAATTTAACAGGAGCTTCAGTCACCCAGAAACCCCCAGAGGCCATGCCCGTTCTCTGCCTTCCCCACCCCCCACCCTTTTTACGGCCACTAGCCCTGCACTTCTCCCTGCCCCTTTCCCTAGGAAAAAGCCCACTCTTTCTGCCTTGATGGCTGCAGCTCCTTCGGGGTGCCGTGGTTTAGGGGGCTTTGCTTCCCCGACGGGAAAGCTGCCAACCCGCCCAGGCCCTCTCCAGGAACCCGGCTGCACCTTCCAGGCGTTTCTCCAGCGTCTGCAGCTGCTCCACCAGGCCGAAGGTGAGGTCCTGCAGCTGCCTCCTGGCCTCCGGGAGCGAGGCTTTGTCCAGGTCGAAGGTCACGCTCTGCCCACCGTCCTGGACCTGCAGGGTGGCCTTGCCGTCACCGAGGGTGAGGATGGGCGTCTGGCCCTGCAGGATTTCCCTGCAAAGAGTGGAGGCGTGACTGGCTGTGCCCAGGAGGTGCCAGGAGGCAGAGCTGGGAGGGCATTGCAGAGGCCACGATCCCTGCATGAAAACAAAGGGCGCCACCTCTCCGCCAGGCCTGGCATTTCCCCCTCCGCCTTCTTCCCGCCAGTGGGCTCTAATGGGAGCCACCCACTGCTGAAGTAGCCAGGCGGGAAGGGGAAAGCGGCCGGGATCCGTCCTGGGAAGCAGAACCATGGCCAGCGGCCCACTCACCGCAGTCTGGAGAGGCTGCCGGCGGGAGAGTCGGGCTCCTCCTGGGCGAAGAGGAAAGCAGTCAGCCCCAGGGCGCGCAAAGGACCCCCGACCCAGGGAGAAGCACAGGGGACCCTCCGCACCTGTCCGCTCAGCTTCTCCGAAGGGAGGCGGCAGCTCCAGAACTCGCAAGCGTCGGTCAGCCTGCCGGCAGGGAAGGAAGGGAGGAAGCGAGGGAGACGGTTGGCCAAAGGGGCTCCTCGCCGGCAGGAGCCCGGCCGAGGGAAACAGGAGGGCGGGAGTTCCCAGGCCGGACTCTTCTCTGCCAGCCTCCAGATCCGACAGTCAAGTGGCAGAAAGGGGGGGGCTTCTGGGGATGGGTGGCGGGCATTTTTGAGGGGTGGGCGGGGGTGTTTCCAGGCCCTCTGCAGACTCTCGGGGGGCCCAGGAAGAGGTTGGCGAGGGCGGATCCGAGCGCAAGGGGCTCCCGGCGCCAAAGCGCCGTTCCGAACTTACTGCAGCCGCGGAGAGGCGCCTCCGTCCCCGCAGAAGCAGAGGAACCGCCGCCCTCCGTGGCTCACCACGCGCAGCGGCCCCGGCCGAGCCATCGCTCCCGGCGGAAGAGCCCGAATCCGGCGGCCCCTGCCCTCCGTGCGCCCCGGCCGGCCGCTTCCGATCGCCGCGCCAGGCTCCCGCTAGACCGGCGAGGCAGCGGCGCCTGCCGGCCGATCTCCAAAGCGGCTAGTCCGGGCGCCTCCGCCGGCCCTGCAGAGGGAGCTCTGGCCGCCCGGCGCCCGCCAAGGGAAGAGGCCATGCCGCCCGCCACGGCAGCCAACCCGGTGAGTCAGTGGCTCGGCCAGCTGCGTCTGCCTGGGCGCCAATGGACGGGCGGGCGGCAGGCAGCGGCCGCCGGGCGCGGAGCAAGGGGGGGCGCGGGGGGGGGGGCACAAGGCGAGCGAGGGGGGTCGCCGCTGGACCCCGGCTGGGGAGCGACTCTGACCCGGGCCGTCTCTTCCGCGCTGCAGGATTACGCCTTGTGCCAGGCATTCGTGCGCCTGAAGGGACTGGCCGTGCTCTCCATGGGTAAGCCCCCCCCCTGCCCGGGGGTCCTTGGGCTGCTCCTGGATAAACGGAGAAGGGCAAGGGGGGAGGGGGAGAGGCTAATCCGTGCTGCCTTGAAGGAAGGCGCTGGCCTGAGCCTCTGCTTGTGTCCATGCAGGTACCGGAGTGGCCTTTGCTGTTCTCAGGAAGCCTCTTCCCCTCCCCTGGAGCGCGCTCTTCTCTCTGGGTTGGTATTTCTAGGGTGCGCTCCCCCCCCCGAATCCCAGAGGTAAACCGGCCCTTGGGGTGGGCTAAAATTCTTTTACTTTCGCTTAATCTAGCAAAGTCCCCGGGAGCCCCGTCAGATTGAGGCCCCTGAGCCAGCGGGGTGGGGGGGTGGGGGGAGGGGGAGGGGGTGCCCCGTCAGAGATGAGATTTCCCCTTTTGGCGTTCCCAACTCCAACTCTGATCAGACGACCCCTTGGATTGGGAAGGAAGGATTTCAGTGGGACTTTTGTCTTCTTGGGCTCCTGCAGCTCTGGCTGCCTTACCCACCTATGCAATTACCCGGAGGCAGCTGAAGAACTGTGCTGACTTGTGGGACTTCCAGACACCCCCCCCCCAAAGGTAGCCCAAAGATGAGCAATGGGGAGGGGTGTTGAAGCTGTTCAAAGGCTGCAGCCACTTTGCAAATATCCACCAGGCAGGACGCCGAAGGCTGCTTAGGGAAAGCAAAGCAACCACTTCGGATTCTGTGCAATGTGTGAACAAGGCCTGCGTTGAGTGTCAAGGTCAGTGTCAAAGGCTGGCAGATTTTATGCCCTTGGAATAAAGGACACTCAGAGACCTCTGGCTGGGTTGCAAAATTATTTATTAATTTTATTTATTAATTTTGGATAGATTGGCTGCTCAACTCCCGCAAAGATGAAGGGGGACAAAGGCCCCCAAACTCTGCAAAGGCCCTTCAGAGTAGCTGTTTAAAGATCATTTAATCACGGACATTTTCTAAAATGCAAGCTCTGTGTCAAGGTAGCAAATCCAAAGCAGAGGGGATGGACTAGATGCCCTTTGGAACCCCTCAGAAGAAACCCCCGTCTGCTGAAGGAGCCCCCTAAGCCACCGTCCTGATTTTCATTTCTGTGTGCTTGTAGGAGTACTTGTAGCCTTTCCCCGTCCTCCAGTTGATGCCGTCCGCGTAAGAGTCGTGTTGTCCCAGCCAGTATTTCCCGTTGAGGTTGGAGTAGTGGCATTCATTGTACCACCAGGCCCCTTTGTACATCTCAGCGCAGTTGAACTTTAGAGTGTCCGGCTTCCTCTCTCGGGTGGAGAAGGGCATGTTGTTGTGGTAGGAGAGAGAGTCGCCTAGGAGGAAGAAGGGTGTGTGGGTGCCAGGAAGGCCAACCCAGGGCATCTCCAGGGCATCAGCCAGCCGGGGAGGGAGGTCCTTGGCCGGACTGGCACTGTTCAGCCCAGAGAGGCTCATGGAGATGGATTTTTTGGGGAACTCACCTGCGGAGCCCCCTGTGAAGTTGCCCAGCGTCAGCCGATACCAGTCGGATTCTGCTGCCACCCGGAAGGATCCGTATTTGGCGAAGGAAAATTTATTTTCGAAATCCATGAAGTCAATACGCAACTCGTTCTCTCCTAGGAAGGAATTGAGGAATTGAGTCCACACCTGTAGAAACTCACACTTGTGTGTGAAACACATAGTGCACTGCTCAGACACCGAGACCCACACCCGGTGAGAAGGGTCAGGCAGCAGCTCTGCCCAGCAAGGGTCCCATGCCCCTCTCCTCTGGCAGCAGGAGGGCCACGAGGGAGAAGCCCCTCACCCAGAGAGGTCAAGAGGTGAAGGTGGTCGTTCCCCAGCCAGAATTCGGTCAGCTCGCTCCCAAATCCCTTCTTGTAGTCAGCCCAGTCCTGGAGAAAATCCACCGAGCCATCCGACCGCCTTTGGAAGACCTGCGGGGGAACATCCAGGCCCTTAAGCTTCCCATGGGGCAGGCCCCAAAACCACAGGCTTTCTCTCCCTGCACCCCTCCCTCCCCAAATGTTGAGGGGTCCCCAGAACCGTCCCCCTCCCAGGGTCCCTCTGACCCACATTCTGCCCCCCGGAGAAAGATTCGGTTCCTGCTTCCTCCCACTCCTGGCAAGAGGCGGGCGAGCAGAAAGCTCCCCTCCTGAGTGGGTCTGCCGTGGGCCGCACTCACGATCCATCCGCCTCCATCAGTGTGCATGTCGCACAGCACCCGCAGGGGCCGGCAGTCCTGGGGGTAGACGGTGTACCAGCCGCTCAGGACCACCCCCTGGGCCAAGAGCTCCTTGCAGCTTCGGGCACCTGGGCAGAAAGAGAGGCAGGAGAGGGGGGCACTCCCTTCTGCAATGGCTTGGCCCAACGCCCCCCCCAATTCCTGGGGGGCTGACTGAGAGGCAACAGCTGGTCAGCAATCAACCGGTCAAGATGTCCAATGTCCAGTGTTTAATTTTCAATTAAAAAAATGTTTTTGGGAAACCCCATTTTTTATGTTTCCCTTTTTGAAGCCAAGGGTGTCCCTCATCAGAAGTGCAGATGCTGTAAGGACTTTGCCCCATCATTGGCTTTCCCAGATATTTGGGGAGGGGGGGCAAGGAAAGGAAGGGCTAGGACGCAGCCCCCGCTCACCTCGGTTGCACTGGAGAGCATCCAGCCCCTCCTCATCTGCAGAAAAAGAAGGAAGCAAAGAAAAGTCAATTCCTACCCCAACACTCCACCCCACCCCATGTGGAAGGCAAGGGCCGGGGGGGGGGGATCCTGCCATGCTGACTTGAAGTGAGGGGGGCTGAGGCTGAACCATGGAGCCTCCAGAAGTTGTGGGTGCTCCATTTTAAGAAGAGGGTGGACAGCTATTTGTCTGGAATGATATGGAGGGGGGTCTTTTGCTTGAGCAGAAGGTTGGACTAGAAGATCTCTAGGGTCCCTTCCAACTATGTTATTCCGTATTTTGGCTTTTCTGGGAGGGGCCACGTTTCTTACCAATTGCTCCTGTGTCGCCTTTATCCCCTGGAAGGCAAAGAGAAAGAGAAAGGCAAAATTCCCCCTCTTTCTGGGGGTCAAACGGCATCACTGGGGCTCAAGAGGGGGAGCCATGCAGCTGAGGAAGGAACTGAGCAGAACTCCAGAAAAAGGTGTCCTTCTGCCGGGGGGGGGGGGGGAGGAAACAGCTGGCACCCTCTCTGCCCAACCCCCAGAGCCCCTTCCCACGAGCTGCTCACTCGGGGCCTCCAGCCGTTTTAGGGTGGGGTCCGTTCCATTTGAGAAATGTCTCTTAATTGGTTGAAGCTGAACTATTGCAAAACCAAATGGCATCATTCGTGATTTGCAGAAACACAATTTGTGTGTGGGTTTTTTTGTGTGTGTGTGTGTTGACACCGGAGTGGAAAAAAAGGTACCTCCAAGAAGCAGAAGAAACTCTTACCTTTCTCTCCGGGCTTCCCTGCCTCCCCCTTTTCTCCTGAGTGAAAGGAGAAGATTCCTCTGAGTCCTCCAGGCTCAACCTCCCACTCCCGCCTCCCCCAGGCAGACCCCCCCCATGCCTGCCCACTTTGCAGCCCACACAGGTGGCCAGCTGATGGGGGAGGGTCTGAGGTGGAGTTGACCTTCTGGCTGAGGCAGTCCAACCCCCCCCCCATTTTACTGCCCCTTCTTTGGAGCTCTATTCCCCAAACCTCCCTGCCCCTCCTCCTGCTGCAGAAACACACAAACACACACAAAAACACACATACAGCTGTAGCCCTGGAGTCAGAATCCCCCTGGTTGCCCCCTTACCTTTTGGCCCAGGGGGTCCAATTTCCCCAGGGATTCCCTGCAAGCCCCTTTCACCTGTCAGGAGAAAGCAAAGTCACCTTCCAGGCCTTCTTCCGGGGGGGGGGGGGCAGCTGAGCCCATTTGGCGAGGGAGAATTTCCACTGCCGGAAGAAAGGAAGGGCTTCCTTTGGCCAGGTCTAGAGCCCTGCCGCACAGGTGGCTTCCCAGGGCAGGTGGCTCCCTTCGGGAGGGGTCACGTTCCTGAGCCAGCTACCCTCTCTCTCAGCAGACCCACCTTTGGCCCCAGGAAAGCCTGGGGGTCCCTGGGTCCCTGGTAACCCAGGGGAGCTTGGACATCCCCGCAGGATGATCACCTTGTCGTTGCCATTCAGCTCCACCACCTGGGCTTCTGGAAAGGAAGGAGAAGGTTTGGAGTGAATAAGCAGGTTTTTCCTTTTAGTGAAGCTACATTTCCCATCTCCGAAAGGTGGCAATGCTGCCTGTCCTCCTCAAAGTCCACCTGCTTGCTGCTCACCTGGGCAGGTGGACTTCTCTGCCTCTCCGCAGGTTGCAGCCATGAGGCAGAGCAGGAAAAGAGCCGCTCGCTTGCCAGCTCTGTCCAGGACCCTCTCTGGCTTTTATTGGTGGTGGCTGCTTTTTAACCTTTGCTATTAAATGGGGTCTCCAAGATCAACAGATATAACACCACAAACTGCTTCCTTGTCCATCAAGACACACATCTGCCAAGACACCCAAGGCTCCCCCAGAGGTGCCAAGCCAAGATCAGTTGTTACGGCACTACAAACTGCTTCCTTGTTCCCTGCTGGCTGGTTGTGAGCAGAACTGGATTTCCCATTCAGAGTAAGCAACCAGGGGTCCAATGGCCAAAATTATTCCGGGCTTCAAGTCTGGGGACACGTGTGCACCAAGTAACAAATGACCTCCAAGGCCCCTTCCAACTCTCATTCATCGGTTAAAGTAAATAACCGCCCTGTAACTTTCCTGATTGTGTAGAAATACGGGCAACATGGCTGCAGAAGGTTCGGTCAGGTGCTGTGAATCCCATGAAGGAAAAGTCCAGATTTGGAGTTGTTTTTGCTATGACAACCATCTGGAAAAATAGCCAGATTCTCCTTCCTCAGTTTTGGGCCACTATACTAGAGACTTTCTCCTTTGTCTACAGATGTTGTCTTTGTGAAGTCCGGCCCTTCGGCATCCAAGATCCAACCCCCCAGATCTCATTGCCCCGTCTTTGTACAAACAAACAAGCACCCACCCACACAGCTGGAGCCCTGGAGTCAGAATCCCCCTCACTGCCCCCTGGCCTTTTGGGCCAGCCCCAGGGGGTCCAACGTCCCCAGGGCTTCTCTCTCAGCCTTCTTCCTGGGGGGGGGGGGCAGCCCCCTCCCAGCCAGGGCAGGCTTAAACCAGGGCTGGAGGCTAATGTTTTCCTTTCTTCCAGAATTGGAGAAAGCGGGAAGGGGGATTCCCACAGCCAGAGGAAGAAAGGGGTGTCCTTCCCCCTTGTGCCAGTCCTAGCACTCTTCCTCCCCAACAAGAAAGGAGGCATCAGATGCAGCGTCAGTGCACCCCCCCCCTCCGTCAGCAGACCCACCTTTGGCCCCTGGAGTGCCTGAGGGGTCCTGTGGCCCGGGTGGTTGAGGTAAGCCTGGGCTTCCCCGCAGGATGGCTATCACCTGTTTGCCATCCACGCCCAGCCTCTCCAATTCTGGAAGAAAGGAAAACATTTGCAGTGGGGGAAAAAAATACTTTGTTTTTTGACTAAAGCAAAATTTTCCATCTCTGAAGGGGGGCGATGCTGTCTGTCCTCCGCTGAGCCAACCAGGCAGCTGCTCACCTGGGCAGGTGGACTCTGCACCTTGACAGGTTGCGGCCATCAGGCAGAGGAGGAAGAGAGCCGCTCGCTTGCCAGTTCTGCCCATGGTGCCAGCTGGGCTCCGACTGTCGCCTGCCCTGGACCCTCTCTGGCTTTTATCTGCTGCTTCTGCCCTTCTCAGATGGGTATCCCAAGGTCAACGGTTACAACATCGCAACCTGCTTCCTTGTTGATCACGACACACAGACTTCCCATGCTGCAGGTTCAATTATCTTAACCGTCCCCATTTCTGGAGGGAGCCCATCTCATCTGCTCCGAAGCAAAGCCACAAGGGAAACTTTGGGCTACTCCCAACCGTGAGATTCCAGGTGGTCCCCTTTCCCTGCTGGTAGTTTGGTCAGGTGCTGTGAATCCCATGAAGGAAAAGCTCCGGTTTCAATCCAGATTTGGAGATGTTTTTGCTATGCCAACCTTCTGGGAAACAGCCAGGAGGTGCCTCCCTCCTCAGCCTTTGGGCCACTAGAGACGTTCTCCTTTGTGTACAGATGTTGTCTTTCAGAAGTCCGGACCGTCCGCATCTTTGTTCAGGAGGAGCACAAGAACTGACATGGTGTTGTGAATTGGATTAAAAGTGGCACAACGTGTAAAGATGCAGCCTGGATGAGAGCAAACATCCCTAAAAGCCATTTGGGGAGGTGGAAAGAATCATGGAACACTGGCTGTTTTCCCCGTTGCTCTCCTCCTCAACCATCAGGGTTCCAGGAAGGCGAGGTCTGGCTCTGACATGCGGGTGCCCCCCCGTGCCCCACAGCCCAGAAGCTCCAGGCAGGCACCCGGGTGGTGAAGCATCGAGTGCCCTCCAAGCAGCTTTCCAGGAGCTGCTCCCTTTTTTGGCTTCATTCTCCTCAAAAGACAAGCTCCCCATCTTCCTTAAGGCAGCAGGAGAGCAACGGACGGTGGCATCTTGAAGGGCACCGAATCCAGCCAGGCCCCTGGTTTCAGCACAACCCGGAGTGTAAAATGCGGCTCTGATTGGGAAAGTGACGTTTGACCTTCAGATCTGCAGGATCTTGTGCAATTAAAGTTATTTAACTCATTAATCCTTAAAGTAATCAATCGGGCAACGTAACTACTTCTCAACCAGTCTTTCCGGATTTTGCCCCTTCCAGGGACAGGGCGCGTTTCCTTGTTTTTCTGAGTTTGTGAGAGCATTTTATTTATTCTGAGATTAATGGTGGGCAAAGAGATGCTTCTGGACCTCTTTGGTTTAGTGGTAGAAAGGCAGGGGACTTAAGAGGTTCTGCTGGGCTGGTGTCAAGAGAACCAACGGCCCCCCAGGACTGCCAGGCTAAGCACCTGGGAGGGAGGGAGGGAGGGAGGGAGGAGCACTTAACCCCAGGAGAGGCAAGGTGGCCAGCACAGCCGAGGGGGCGGGGAGACCCTCTTCAGGAGAGGAATGAGGAAAAGCACACAGAACTGGTTTCTTTGCTGGGTTTTATTTATGCTTTATTTGACAAACAAGGCTTGGCGTTTGCCCTCTGGCTGGCACCAAGGGGCCCCTTTAGCAGAGATGGGGTCTTCTTCCTTTCCCAATTGGGGTTGGGGGTTAGCTTGTGAGGATCCATCCGTGCCCCGAATTTGCACTCCTTCACCTTGACCCCTTAGCAGGTTGCTGTGGAGGAGAGCAGAGAGAAGAATTGGTCATCCCAGGAGGAGTCCTTCTCTGATGGCCTAATGAGCCCTTAGTCTGGGCTTAGCATGGAAACATGAGTTGAAATGAAAGAAACGTCTGTCCAGGTCTTCCCAGGAGAGCTTCCGCCGGCCCAGAAGAGGTGACCATGAAGGACCAAAGGGTTACCTTGCAGGACGCTGTGCAAGATCTCTCCAGTTATCCCCAGCGAGGTGGCAGCGGCCCTCAACTTCGCCTCCAAAGCTGGCGTCACAGTGGGCTGACTGCCTAGAGGCAAGCAAGGAGGTGGGGGGTTGGCAGGAAACTTCAGGGAGTGGGGGAGGCTGCTCTGGCTCCCCCCAAATTCCCTGGTTCAACTGCTGAGACGGAGGGAGGGAATGGGAGGGAGGGGCTTCCCCTGGGGCAGAGATGCTGCTGGGCAGGAGAGGGGAGGGGACATGCCTCACCAAGGGGGTCCCACCAAGGATGGTGGATGGTAGAGGTGGCCCTTTACGGGCAAGAAGCAAAGGGAGGGGCCTGGCTTTGCTGTCACCAACATTAGGAAGGGCGAGGACAAGGATGAAGGTCTCTCCCAACCAGCCGCCCATCCAGCTCTCTTACCAGAAAGCGCCAGGAAGGCATTGGCCTTGTTGGCGCCCCGCGTGATGTAAGTGATGAAGTAGGTATTATAATCCGTTTCCACGAATCGAAAGGTGCTGGGGGCTTCATTGCAAAAAGCAGGGAGAGATTGTTTAAGTCCCTTTCGGGGCAGGAGCCCTGCACGCCCCCCAGCCCCGCCTGTCCCAGGAGAAGCCGCCATCCTCACTGGGGGCCTCGGCCCCGTCCTGCTTCTTTCCCTGCCTCGAGGAAGGAGGGGGGGCTTCTCTTTTGCAGGTGGGGGCAGGCTCAGCCACTGCCCTGCCCAGAGGGGTCTTCGCGCGCTCGCCAAGGGGGAGGACGGAGGAAGCCTCTTGTGGAGACATGGGGCGGCTCCCCCGGGGGAACTCGGGGTCACCAGTTGGGCAGGAGAGCGTCTCTTCCTCGCCAGCCCTGCGTGAAAACTCCCCAGTCAGAAAGGCCGGATGGAGGCTGGAGGGAATTCCCACTCACCAGCAGTCACGTAGTCCCCAGGCTGGCCCTGTTTGTTCAGAGCCATCTCTTGAGTCGTGCATCTGCCGTTCCTTGAAAGAAGAGGAACCGCATAAACCTTTGGGGCGGGAGGGCCGCCGAGGGACCCACTTTGGTCCTCTTTCGCGGACGCCAGCGAGGCTTGTCCTTATGGTAGCTCCCAAAACTTACTGGAGAACTCTAATGCTGTACTTCAGATTTCCATTTGGCTGGGCCAGCAATCTAAACGGGGGAAACGCCACACCCCTGCTCTGTCCAATAGGAATGAATAGAAGAGGATACCAATCATTGGCAATCTAGGAAAGGAGAAAGCAGGAGAATCTGTTAGCTTTCCAAAACCCAAATCCTTCCTGCCAGACTTGGCTAAACCTTTTGTAATGGGAGCCAACCCTTGCAGGACTGATGCTGTTCCCTAGTTGGGTCGTGAAAAGTCTGCCAGCCAGCCCAGAGAACACCTGGGACCCCACAGTCCCTCCTGGGGTCCTCTTCCAATTAGAATTGGGAGGAGAAGAACTTCCGTCCAGGATTCCCAGCTCTGACCCTTTGGTTATCGAAATTCCTCATGATGGGAACAGTCACAGCGGCACCCAGCCAGCAGACCCCAGCCAAGAGGAGGCTGCCCAGCAGAAGCTTCATGGCTGCAACTCTTTTGCCCCTCTGGCTGCTCAGCCCCTTTTATCCTCCGGAGGCTCCTCCAGGTGAATCCACCCTTGTCAAGGAAGCTATGGAAGGAGGACGGCATGGGCCATTGGCAGAAGCAATGGTGGCTGCCCTTCGGAACACATCCGGATGGGACGTTCCCTGCAGAGAGAGCTTCGAAGCATCACGTTCCCTCCCGAGCAGCCTGGATGGGGGTCACAGTCATGCCTGGAAGAAGCCCACTGAGCCCTGCCCTGCCTGTATCCTTTGCTCCCCAGTATCCCTGTTTGAGCTGCTGAGGACGGGTGGGACGAGAGCAGCTCTCTTCCTGTTCTGCGTGATGACCGCAACCTGTGGTGGGGCAGAGAAGTCCACTTTCCCAGGTGAGCAGCAGGCAGGTGAACTCTGAGGGCGGCAGAGAGCATCACTACCCTCTGGAGATGGGAAATAAAGCTTTTCCACTCCAAACATTTTCCTTCCATTTCAGTATCCAAGATTCTGGCCCTGGGTAGCAATGAGACAATGGAGTTTCTATGGAGAATTCCAGGCTTCCCTGGACCAGCTCGGCCCCAGGGACCCCTGATGTTCCAGGGGCCAAAGGTGTATCTATTGATGGGGGGGGCAGCTGGCTCCTGAATGTGACCCCTTCCAAATGAAGCCGCCCCCATTTATCATAAGACAGGAGGACTGTGCTGCAAAGGAAGAGTGCTAGGACTGGCACAAGGGGGCAAGGGAGCCCCTTTCTTCCTGACACTCCAGCTGTGGAAATTCCCCCACCTACAGTGGGCATTTCCCTGAGCTTAGCCCCTGCCCTGATTTAAGCCTGCCCTGAAGAGAGGGGCTGGGAAGGGCTGTCTCCCCCCCCCCCCCACAAGAGGGCCTGGAATCTCACTCAGCCTTCTCCCAACCGGTGGGAGAGGCTTGCAGGGAATTCCTGGGGAAATTGGACCCCCTGGGCCAAAAGGGAAGGGGGAAACCAGGTTGATACCGACTGTAAGATTCACTGTATTTTTATGGGTGTATTTGTTTCTGTGAAGCTATTACAATTATACTTATTTCACTCATTAACTCTTAAAGTAATCAATCGGGCAACGTAACTACTTCTCAACCAGTCTTTCCGGATTTTGCCCCTTCCAGGGACAGGGTGCGTTTCCTTGTTTTTCTGAGTTTGTGAGAGCATTTTATTTATTCTGAGATTAATGGTGGGCAAAGAGATGCTTCTGGATCCCCTTTGGTGTAGTGGTAGAAAGGCAGGGGACTTAAGAGGTTCTGCTGGGCTGGTGCCAAGAGAGGCAACGGCCCCCCAGGACTGCCAGGCTAAGCACCTGGGAGGGAGGGAGGGAGGACCACTCAACCCCGGGAGAGGCAAGGTGGCCAGCACAGCGGGGAGGGGGGACCCTCTTTGGAGAGGAATGAGGAAAAGCACACAGAACTGGTTTTTTTGCTGGGTTTTATTTACGCTTTTATTTGACAAACAAGGCTTGGCATTTGCTCTCTGGCTGGCACCTAGGGAGCTGCCCACGGGGCCCCTTTAGCAGAGATGGGGTCTTCTTCCTTTCCCAATTGGGGTGGGGGGTTAGCTTGTGAGGATCCATCCGTGCCCCGAATCTGCACTCCTTCACCTTGACCCTTTAGCAGGTTGCTGTGGAGGAGAGCAGAGAGAAGAATTGGTCATCCCAGGAAGAGTCCTTCTCTGATGGCCTAATGAGCCCTTAGTCTGGGCTTAGCATGGAAACATGAGTTTAAATGAAAGAAGCGTCTGTCCAGGTCTTCCCAGGAGAGCTTCCGCCGGCCCAGAAGAGGTGACCATGAAGGACCAAAGGGTTACCTTGCAGGACGCTGTGCAAGATCTCTCCAGTTATCCCCAGCGAGGTGGCAGCGGCCCTCAACTTCGCCTCCAAAGCTGGCGTCACAGTGGGCTGACTGCCTAGAGGCAAGCAAGGAGGTGGGGGGTTGGCAGGAAACTTCAGGGAGTGGGGGAGGCTGCTCTGGCTCCCCCCAAATTCCCTGGTTCAACTGCTGCGACGGAGGGAGGGAATGGGAGGGAGGGGCTTCCCCTGGGGCAGAGATGCTGCTGGGCAGGAGAGGGGAGGGGACATGCCTCACCAAGGGGGTCCCACCAAGGATGGTGGATGGTAGAGGTGGCCCTTTACGGGCAAGAAGCAAAGGGAGGGGCCTGGCTTTGCTGTCACCAACATTAGGAAGGGCGAGGACAAGGATGAGGGTCTCTCCCGACCAGTCGCCCATCCAGCTCTCTTACCAGAAAGCGCCAGGAAGGTGTCCGCCTTGTCGGCGCCCCGCGTGATGTAAGTGATGAAGTAGGTATTATAATCCGTTTCCACAAAGCGAATGGTGCTGGGGGCTTCATTGCAAAAAGCAGGTAGAGACTGTTTAAGTCCCCTTTGTGGCAGGAGCCCTGCAAGCCCCCCAGCCCCGCCTTTCCCAAGAGAAGCCGCCATCCTCGCTGGGGGCCTCGGCCCCGTCCTGCTACTTTCCCTGCCTCGAGGAAGGAGGGGGGGGGCTTCTCTTGGGCAGGTGGGGGCAGGATCAGCCACTGCCCTGCCCAGAGGGGTCTTCTGGCGCTTGCCTAGGGGGAGGACGGGGAAAGCCTCTTGGGGAGACATGGGGCGGCTCCCCCGGGGGAACTCGGGGTCACCAGTTGGGCAGGAGAGCGTCTCTTCCTCGCCAGTCCCGCGTGAAAACTCCCCAGAGGGAATTCCCACTCACCAGCAGTCACGTAGTCCCCAGGCTGGCCCTGTTTGTTCAGAGCCACCTCTTGAGTCGTGCATCCGCCGTTCCTTGAAAGAAAAGGAACCGCTTAAACTTTTGGGGGCAGGAGGGCCGCCGAGGGACCCACTTCGGTCCTCCTTCGCAGACGGGAACCTTCGGCAACGCCAGCGAGGCTGGTCCTTGTCTCCCAAAACTTACGTGGGAACTCTAATGGTGTACTTCAGATTTCCATTTGGCTGGGCCACAAATCTAAATGGGGGAAACGTCACACTCCTGCTCTGTCCAATAGGAAGGGATAGAAGAGGATACCAAGCCTTGGCAATCTAGGAAAGGAGAAAGCAGGAGAATCTGTTAGTTTTCCAAAACCCAAATCCTTCCTGCCAGATTTGGCTAAACCTTTTGTAATGGGAGCCAACCCTTGCAGGACTGATGCTGTTCCCTAGTTGGGTCGTGAAATGTCTGCCAGCCAGCCCAGAGAACACCTGGGACCCCACAGTCCCGCCTGGGGTCATCTTCCACTTAGAGTTGGGAGGAGAAGAACTTCCGTCCAGGATTCCCAGCTCTGACCCTTTGGTTATCGAAATTCCTCATGATGGGAACAGTCACAGCGGCTCCCAGCCAGCAGACCCCAGCCAAGAGGAGGCTGCCCAGCAGAAGCTTCATGGCTGCAACTCTTTTGCCCCTCTGGCTGCTCAGCCCCTTTTATCCTCCGGAGGCTCCTCCAGGTGAATCCACCCTTGTCCAGGAAGCTATGGAAGGAGGACGGCATGGGCCATTGGCAGAAGCAATGGTGGCTGCCCTTCGGAACACATCCGGATGGGACGTTCCCTGCAGAGAGAGCTTCGAAGCATCACGTTCCCTCCCGAGCAGCCTGGATGGGGGTCACAGTCACGCCCGGAAGAAGCCCACTGAGCCCTGCCCGGCCTGTATCCTTTGCTCCCCAGTATCCCTGTTTGAGGACAGGTGGGTGGAGAGAACCGAAGGGGGAGGAGCAAGACAGAGAGGGAGGGGCTTCCCTTGGGCCACAGATGCTTAGGGTCATGGCCTCCCAAGAATAGGAGATTGAGGGAGGCACTGCTGGATCCCAGGTGGGGAAGGATTCTGACCCCAGGTGCGGGTGGGCATTGGAGTTGGTAATAAAGATGATTTTGGTGGCCTCTTTTTCTTCCACACCCAGCTAGGCAATGACCAGAGGCAGCTGAAGAAGCATGCTGGCTTATGGGGCTTCCAGGCCCCTCCCACAAAGGCGAGCTACGACTGGGGATTGAACCCTCTTTCCATGCAGAAGGTTAACTAACCTGTCTTCAAGCCCCAGGGAATGGGGGGTCTTTTCCAGGGTTGTGTTTGGTGGGATTTATTTATTTATTTTTGATTTTATTTAATATAATTTGTATGCCGCCCTATCTCCGTAGGACTCAGGGCAGCTCCCAACAAATAAAGACAACCCAATAAAACATAAAATACATAAATATGCATACATGAAATACATAAATGTATAAATATATAATTTAAACATATGTTAAAACCCATTAAAATAATCAAAAAACCCCTCAGTCCAGGCTGGGCAATGTGAACAGCCATGTTTTTAATTCGCGGTGGAAGGTGTGAAGGTCAGATTGCCTTTCCCTGGGCTTTTCATCCCATCAGTTGAGGGGGAGTCTTGCTAGCCTGGGGGGGGCTGCCTGGGGCTGCCTGGAGGAGCCCCCCGGGAGGTGCCAGGCCTGATCCTGTGTCGAGAAGTTCAGAGCCTCGCAAAGTCCGGCAGCTTTTCTGCCCTTGGAATAAAGGACCCTCGGAGACTTTCGGCTGGATTGCAGTTCCTATATTCATTTATTCATTTCTTGTTTATTTATTGGTTTACTGGTTCCTTGGCCTGACTGGCACTGCCCAGCTCAGGGAGGCTCATGGAGAAGGACTTTTTTTTTTCCAGGGACTAACCTGAAGATGCCCCCAAAAGTTGCCCACAGTCAGCCGATATTTGGTGAAGGAAGGTTTGTTTTTGAAATAAACTCAGAAAATTAAGAAAATGCACCTCATTTTGTCCCCTTCCCTGGAAGGGGCAAAATCTGGCAACCGGAAAGACTGGTTGAGAAGTAGTTACGTTGCCCGATTGATTACTTTAAGGATTAATGAGTGAAATAACTTTAATTGCACAAGATCCTGCAGATCTGAAGGTCAAACATGACTTTCCCAATCGGAGCCGCATTTTATACACTCCGGGTTGTGCTGAAACCAGGGGCCTGGCTGGATTCGGTGCCCTTCAAGATGCCACCGTCCGTTGCTCTCCTGCTGCCTTAAGGAAGATGGGGAGCTTGTCTTTTGGGGAGAATGAAGCTGAAAAAAGGAGTAAGTCCCAAAAGGCTGCTTGGAGGGCACCTGCCTGGAGCTGCTGAGCTGTGGGGCAAGGGGGGGCACCCGTGGGTCAGAGCTGGCCCTCACCTTCCGGGGGACAGGGAAAACAGCCAATCTTATATGATTTTTTTTTCCCCACCTCCAGTTCCCCTTCTGGGAATTTTAACTCTTATTCACATTGTGCCACTTTTAATTTAATTCACACATGGGTGACAACAATGTGAGAACAGGACCTGGGATGCAAACTTCTCAAAGGCCCAAATTCTTGACTGGCATTTCCAGGAGAGCCCAAAGGCTGAGGAAGGAGGCACCTCCTTATTTCCCAGAAGGTTGGCATAGCAAAAACATCTCCACATCTGGATTGAAATCGGACCTTTCCCTTCATGGGATTGAGAGGGACCTGACCAAACTTTCTTCTTGCCCTGTTACTTTTTATCCTTCAGTCATCTTGCCCATATTTCACAATCAGTGCAGTTATTTGCTTGGGGCACACCTGTCCGATTCTGCTGGCAACCAACCAGCAAGGAAAGATACCTGATGGTTGTGTTAGTCCAGTTGTTTTCCCCTTCTGGCTTTGCTTTGGAGCAGCCTCACGCCCACGTTCTGCTGAACGGTCAGCAAGGGAGGTCAGTGTGTCTTGATCAACAAAGACGCAGCTTGTGGTGTTAGGAATATTGGCGTCCCTGCTTAAATTCCAGCCTCTGCAAATAAAAGCCAGAGAGTGTCCAGGGCAGCCGGCACCATGGGCAGAGCTGGCAAGTGAGTGGCTCTCTTCCTCCTCTGCCTCAGGGCTGCCACCTGCTTCTCTGTGGAGGGGCAGAGAAGTCCACCTGCCCAGGTGAGCAGATGCCCCTGAGGAGCACAGAGAGCATCCTCACCCTTCCGAGGTGGGAAATTTAGCTTCACTAAAATAAAAAAACTGGCTATCCATTCCAAGTCTTCTTCTACCTTTCCAGAAGTAAAACTGAGAAGTAATGAAAAGGCAGAGAAGCTGGGCATGTCCAGGCTCTCCTAGACCATCGGGGCCCCAGGAGCCACCAAGAATTCCTGGGGTCAAAGGTGGGTCTGTTGATGGGGGGGGGACTGGCTCCTGAATGTGACCCCTTCCAAATGAAGCCCCCCCCCTTATTGTAAGGAGAAGAGGAATATGCTGTGAATGAAGAGCAGTAGGACTGGCTGTGGAAATTCCCCTCCCGCTGTCTGTGGGCATATCCTCGGACTTCGCCACCTGCCCTGGTTTAAGCCTGTCCTGAACAGAGTGGCTGGGAGGGGGCTGCCTCCTCCTCCCACCCTGGGAAGAGGGCCTGGAAGCTCACTTGGCCTTCTCTTAATGGGGGAGAGTGGCTCGGAGGGAACCTCTGGGGAAATTGGACCAAGAGGTAAGCAGGGAAACCAGGGTGATTTCATCCCAGGTGTGTGTGTTGTGTGTGTGTGTGTCTTGTATGTGTCTTTGTTTCTGTGCAGCTGTTACAATTATAGTTATTTCACTCATTCATCCTTAAAGTAATCAACCAGCCTGTCCAGATTTTGCCCCTTCCAGTGCCAGCCCAAGCACCTGTGAAGGAGGAAGGACCACTCGACCCCGGGAGAGGCAAGATGGCAGCACAGGGAAGATGGGGCTGGGGGGGACCCTCTTCAGGAGAGGAATGAGGAAAAGCACACAGAACTGATTTCTTTGCTGGGTTTTATTTACGTTTTATTTGACAAACAAGGCTTGGCGTTTGCCCTCTGGTTGGCACCAAGGGAGCTGCCCACAGAGGCCCCTTTGGCAGAGACGGGGTCTTCTTCCTTTCCCAACTGGCTTGCAAGGATCCCTCTGTGGCCCAAATCTCCACTCCTTCACCTTGACCCCTTAGCAGGTTTCTGCAGAGGAGAGAAGAGGGAAGAATCTGTCATCCCAGAAGGAGGAGGAGGAGGAGGAGGAGGCATCTTTCTCTGATGCCCTGGTGAGCCCAGAAGTGGTGATGCCAAGGACCAAAGGGTTACCTGTGGGGACCACGGGCACAACCTCTCCTGTGATTCCTGCAGTGGAGGCAAACTCCTTGAATTTCGTCTCCAAATCCGAGGACATGGTTTTCTCTTTGCCTAGAGGCAAGCATGATGATTGAGGGGGTTGGGTGGGGGGGGGGGCTGCTCCGGCTCAGAGTTTGCTCCAAAATTCTCTGGGGAGGGATGGAGAGAACCGGAGGGGAGAGATCTAGAGGCCCAGGAGGGAGGGGCTTCCCTTAGGGCAGAGATGCCGGCGGCGGGGGGGGGGGCGCAGGAGCAGGGAGGAGAGGGGAGGGGAGGTGCCTCACCAGGAGGTACCAGCTGTTACCCCAAAGGTAGCGGTGGAGAAGCAAAGGGAGGGCCCCCGCTTTGCTGCTATCAGGAAGGGCGAGACAAGAGTCTCTCCCGACCAGCCCCCCCCCCCATTCCCCCATCCAGGCCTCTTACTGGCCAGCGTCAGGAAGGCGTCCATCCCCCGCTCGACGTAAGTGATGATGTAGGATTCATAGTCCGTGTCCAGGATCTGCATGGTGACCTGGCCTTCCGCGCAAAAGAGCGGCTGTTTAAAATCCCGCTCGCTCGCTCGCTCGCTCGCTCGGGCCAGGAGCCCTGCCAGCGCCGCCCGCTGTCCCTGGAGAAGCCGCGATGCTCTCCTGCAGGGGGTGGGGGGGGATCCTCCAAGGAGGAAGGACTGAAGCTCGCCACTTACTTGTGGTCTTGAATTTCCCCGCCTGCCCTTGTTCAGCGAACCGGAACTTTCTCGCCTTGCATTTGCCGTTGCTGGAAAGAACAGGGAACCGCGCAAACCTTTAGGGCTGGGGGTGGAGGGGCCCAAGCGAGCCAGCGTTCGGCCGAACAGCCCGGTCAGCTGTTAACTGGACCCCAGACCTCGTGCCAATAGTCCCAAGCGTGGAAGGGTTCCCTTTTCCTTCAGGCCTTCTCCCACCTACCTGTCCTCTGGCGAACGGGAGGCCAGGCCAGCGAGGGCATTAAGCCCCGAAAACTTACGCGAGATACCTATAGCTGTACGACAGACCTCCCTTCGGCATGGCCTTCAATGTATATTGGGGGAACTGTTTTTCAATGACAATGTTTGCCACAGGATGCCATTCCCCAGTCATCTGGAAGGAGAAACCAGGAGGGTTTGAAGGGCCTCCAAAGTCCAAATCCTCCTTGCCAGACCTGGGGAAGCTCCATGCCAGAAGCGGAGCCCTTCAGGGAAGGGAAGGGAGGGGTTCTTGCTTTCCACCATAAGAGGGTTCTGAATCCCAAAGACCCGGCCAAAAGAAATGGGGTGAAAATCTGGCAGTGCGGAAGAGAGGCAGCAATGGAGGCTTCTGCTCCCAAATGTGGGGAGGTACCCTGAGCCCAGAACAGCATCATCTCCTCTATACCATGTGTAATGAGAGCCAACCCTTGTAAGACTGATGATGTTCCCCAGTTGGGGGGTGAAATGTCTGCCAGCCAGCCCAGAGAGCACCAGGGACCCCACAGCCCCATCCCCTCTGGGGTCCTCTTCCACTTAGAGTTGGGAGGAGAAGAACTTCCGTCCAGGATTCCCAGCTCTGACCTTTTTGCTCTTGAAGTTCGACATAGTGGTGAAGTCCATTGCGGCTCCCAGCCAGCAGACCCCAGCTAAGAGGAGGCTGCCCAGCAGGAGCTTCATGGCTGCAACCCTTTTGCCCCTCTGGCTGCTCAGCCCCTTTTATCCTCCGGAGGCTCCTCCGGGTGAATCCACCCTTGTCCAGGAAGCTATGGAAGGAGGACGGCACGGACCATTGGCAGAAGCAATGGGCCCCGGGTGGCTGCCCTTTGGAACACATCCGGATGGGACGTTCCCTGCGGAGAGAGCTTGGAAGCATCGCCTTCCCTCCTGAGCAGCCGGGGGGGGGCGGTGTCCCAGTCATGAGGATTTCCCTTCTGCAGTCCCCTGGAAACAGAGCAGGCTGCAGGCTCCAATGCAAAGGTTTAGTCCAGAGGGCGCAAGAGGCTCCTGATGCCAAAGAGATGCTTTGCACTTAGTCTCATGCTTCCTCAAAGGTGTGCATGGATGATGTTGCCTAGTTTGGTAATGAAACATCTGCAAGAAAACATGGAAGCTCAGAGAGCACCGAGGACCCCACAATCTCCCTCCTGCGCCCCAACATTGGGAGGAAAGATGGGCCTCCATGGGGGGACAATGCCATTCCCCCTCCCTTCTTTGCCACATCCGTGATGGGGTCGAATCTTGCTTTGTGGCCCTCTTGGGATGCAGCCCAACTGAGCCAAGCATGGTCTCTACCCCCTGCCAGGCCTATGTTCTGAACCCAAAAGTCCCATGGTGTTGTTTGCAGGAAGGCAGTTTTCAGCCGGGGGGTGGGGGGGCTTTTTCTCCTGCTCTCCTGCTGCCCAAAATTGCTCTGGGACTCAGGGAACGCCACGTCTTCCTCCTCATTTGCGAGGGTTGGTTGGAGTTGCCTCGATCAGCAGGCAGAGTGACCCTGAGAAGGGCTGGATCCCATTGACTTTTCCCCTTTGGGGGACTGGGATCCCACCCCTCACAAGAGGCTCCCAGTTCACCCCTCTTTTCACCAGCCACCCGCATCCAGTGCCCACCTAGCTCCCTCCACCAGGCGGGGCCTGCAGGCAGTTTCCCAGGAGAAGCAGAAGTGGCCACCAGCTGTGGGAGGGCCATTTCGGTTAGGGTCTGTGCTGGAGCCCCTGGGGAGCTCTGGGGCTGGAGGGATCTGAACCCATCCTTGCCCCGTCCTTGCCCGGCACCTCACCCTTCCCCAACAGGGGAAGGATTGTATCATTGCCCCACATCTCCTTTGGGGTCAGAGGGTTGAGGTGCAGAGGAAGCAGTCCTGCCCTGCCAAAGCAGGGGTGAAATCCAGCAGGTTCTGACAGGTTCTGGAGAACCGGTAGCGGAAATTTTGAGTAGTTCGGAGAACCGGCAAATACCACCTCTGGCTGGCCCAAGGAGTGGGGTGGGAATGGAGTTTTTGCAGTATCCTTCCCTTGCCATGTCCACCAAGCCACGCCCACCAAGCCACGCCCCCAGAACCAGTAGTAAAAAAAATTGGATTTCATCACTGAGCTAAAATCCCGCAGGAACAGGCTGGGGTGGTCTGGTGGGCCAGCTATTCTGTTGCCCATCCCCCCTATTTTGCAGCCCCTACCTTTTTTAATCCATGTCTGCGGCTGCCCCTCATTCCCCCCCCCACTGGATCCCCTCCCACCCCCAAGCCACAGATCAAGATGGCCCCACAGGAAATAAAAGTCACGCTGGAGAAAGGAGTTGCATTTTCTGAGTCCATTTATTAAGATTCCTCCCTGGAATTTGAGCCAAGCCCAAAACATGCCCGGCTGTGGCCCCCGGCTGTTTCGAGGCCTCTACTCTGGTCACCTGCCTGGAAAGGAAAGGAGCCAGTGAGTAGAATCAGGGTGCTGCCTCCCCCTGTTTTTCATGCAAATGGGTAGGATTTGGCATTGTAAATGGGTGACCCATCTTAGAAAACTCACCTATTCTTCTTATTGGCACTTCACTGTGGAGGAGAAAAGGTCGCCGTTAATGGCGAATAGGATGAATACAAGATGCGTTGCAAGGAAAGGTAAAGTCTTAGGTCATCTGCCCACCAACATGACTCCCCCCCTCCCCCCTTGCATGTAGACCACCCATCTGCACCCATCTTTCTACATAAGACAGACTCCAAAGAGATTTCAAGAAGTCCATTCCCATGAATGGACTCTATTTAGATCAATCCATCCATCCATCATGTATCTCTCTTTATTTCTGCCTTTGAGCCAACTTCTTGGATAGATCCCTGCTGTGTTTGTGGCCACATTTTTCATTGTGGTTTGCCGGGAGGGAGAGACGGGGACCGTCCCAAAGTCAGCCCAATGTCTTCTATACTTAAGGCAGGACTAGAACTCAGATCTCCCAGTTTCTACTTTTAACCCTTCCACCAAACCCGCTCTCCTCTATTCGTTACTTTTCTGCTCTGAATTGCATTACCGGTTGGGTTTAAAACCACAATCTGATCTTCGCTGTAGCCGTGCCTTTTACATTCTTCTTTGAATTTCTGAATTATCTCTGGATCCTGAGTTACTGTCCGACCTGTGGGGACAGAGGCAGAGCAGGGGCGTGTGCTGAATGGGGAAGAGGGGAAGATTTCCAGGGGGAAGGGGAGTGGGGATGGCAGGGTTTCCCATTGTGTCAGGATTTTGCCAGATAAGTAAATGCTGGGCAGATTCTTAAGCCTTTCAGAAGCCCCGAGTTTTAACTTTTAGGGAAATGCATAAGGACGGGTGAGGTGATGACAAAGCCCAGCCTAACTCCTCCTTGCAGGGACGATGGGCCTTGGGACACCTACTGTGAAGTGTTGCGGTTCTGAAGTCGTTGTCAACTTTGATGATGGACATGACGAACTCGCCTAGGGCCTTCAATGACTCCACCGTCACTGTTGTATCATCTGCCAGAAAAGGTTTGGGACATGAGAGGGAGATTCAGGCAGACCCAACTCTAGCCAAGCTGCTGACCTTTTGGAAGTCAGAACTCAGCATTGGCTCATTAGGCAGAACAGTTTATCTGATAAGTCTCCAGACCGTTTCAGGTATATTACAGGGAACAGCAGTGCGTACCTATCAGAAAAGTAATTATTATAAAATCAAACTGCAGAAATTACAGTTTAAATATAGAAGCTAATAGTAATATTAACGTCCTTTAACCCTTTATAATGTAGTATTTTGAGGTGGTTAACGAAATGGAGGATGGACTTTTTGCACCCGGTCGGGCTCCTCGGAAGGAGGGGCAGCTCGACAGTCTGACTTTCCCCCTTGGGCTTTTCCCCCTTGAACCACAAAAATAGCAACTTGCTGCGTCCCGAACAGGTTGGGACCTTGTGGGAGGACATTGCCTTTATTTCCAGCCTTCAGGTTCCTTGTGTCCTCAAAGAATGGAGACGAAGACGACCCCTGTAGCTCATGTACAAGTGACAATCCAAGCTGCTTTTTCACCTCTCTCCCCCTCCACCCCCTCCCTTTTACTGGGACCCCCAGGAATCAGGGGAGTCAAGGCTTCCCAGTCATCTCTTTCCAATGGAAAAGATAGATAGGCAGGAAAGGCTTATATTTTGAAATAACATATGGCTTTAAAATATTTAGAATATATACTCTTTACGAAGGAGCAACTTCAGTTCTTGGAAGGTCAGAATAATGGAATAACACAGTTGGAAGGGACCTTGGAGGTCTTCTAGTCCAACCCCTTACTATTTTAGACAAATGGTTGTCCAGGCTCAAAAACTTCCAGCAATGGAGCAACCACGGTCTCTGGAGGCAATCTCCATCTCACGCTCTCAATCCGGTGACGGATGGACTTGCCCTGCAGTGGCCCTGGGGCCCCGATCCCTTTACGCGGACTGTGTCCCCAAAGGCCTGAAGAGAGGCGGTCCCAAGAGAGCAGGAAACCTGTTTAAGCTCTGTGTCCCCACTGGAAGAGATGCTATGGGGTTGCCCACCAGCTCCTGCCCAGCATCTGTTTGCTGGAGTTGGGGGCAAAGCCCTCCCTGGGGCCCAGTTTTCACGGGTGACCGAATCAAGTAGGTACACAGGGCAGCCCTTCACCAGTACAGACCACAGTGGCCGTGATATTTTCCATCTTCTCCTTTTCCGAACTGGTATGTTACTTTCTTACACCCGTCCGGCCTGCAAAAGAAAAGGTGGCGTGAAAAGGGGAGGCTGCCTGCCCTAGACAGTCAACAGTCCCACCGCTGAACATTAATCTGAACTGACCTATCGAGGAAGGCTTTCCAAGTTGTCCAACTGGGTGGGAAGCATCACCCAGCTACGGCCATCTGGCTTTCACTATCCCTGGCTGTGGGCTTCCCAGAGGCCTCTTTCGCCTCCCTCCATTTGGCTAAAGGCTTGTTGCTAAGGAAGCCAGATTGGTGAGCATTTCCAGCTGCTCGAGTTGAGTCCGGCTGCCCAGCCCCAGCCTCTCTTTCTGACATTTTAGTCTTTTGGGGCATCTGCCAGACTGGCGTCCTGCTTATTTGAGGCATTTCAGAGTCACAGCTGGGTCTAAGTATTTGCGTCAGTGGCTGAAGAACCCCAACAGATGCCTTCACTGTTCCTTCAAAGCTAGTTGGGCGTTCTCCGGCACTGGCATGGGGCTGTCCCTTACTTGAGCCTTGAGTTCACAGGACAAGCCCTGTGTGCTCCTCCTTCAAATTGCCTCAGAAATCCACCCTTCCAGCCTGCTGGGCGCTTGGGATGGCCTTGTCTAATGCACTGCAGTCGGTCCACAAGGGCTTGGCTTGAGCTAGGATACTTACATGGGGAGGAAGGCCAAAATGCTAAACACATCTTCCCGTGGTCTTGACAGGTCAGCAACAAATGCCGGCATGTCTCTTATCTGCTCTAGAGCGTCTGGTGAATCACACGCAACTGCAACACTCGTCCAGCGACCCAGATGCTGAAGCCGAAAGAGGGAAGAGGAGCCGCATTAAGTCTCTGGAAGGGACCAGCCTCCCTCCTGCTCACTTGAGGGGCTCCATTGAAGCTATTCCCACGCTTTGCAATTCCCGTTTCAGTCAAGGGAGCTGGTCCTGCCTTGCTGCTCAAGAGATAGACTGGGGGGCAAACTGTTCTCCCAAGCACCGAAGGCAGGACAAGAAGCAACGGAGGGAAACTAACCCAGGAGAGAAGCAACCTAGAACCAACCAAGCAGGGTTTTCCTGACAGTCAGAACGGCTTCTCTCCAGGAGTTGTGGGTGCCTCATCACTGGAGAGTTTTAAGAAGAGGCTGGACAGCCATTTCTCTGGAATGATAGAGGGTTTCCTGCCTCAGCAGGGCGTTGGACTAGAATTTAGATGCAGCCGCAACAAATAGCTCTCTCTGTGTTGTCCCAACAACCGAGGAGAGAACGCGAACACTGCTTCGGTTTGATTCGCTGCAGAAAGAGCGTTTACATGGGGCGGCTGCAGAAGCAGCCAGTGTCAAGCCAAGTCTTCTCAGTCACAGATTGAGGGAGATCTTCCCCAGTCTGGAGGGACCCCCTCTGGCTACCACAATCCCCCTGGCTGGTCCTTTGGCCGAGAGAGAGAATGGGGGGAGACCTGGCACAATTTACCTTCAGCGTTAGTGAATCTCTCACGTCAGCAGAGGCGATCCCTTTCCATATATGAGATTACAGTATTGGGGTCCCCTGATCAATCACCCCAAAGGAAGCCAGCCCTGCTCCAACCACCTCGGTCTACCTTATCGCTGGCTGTGGTCACTTCTTCCCATTCAGCCTGGACGAGGCAGCAGAGGGCGAGGCCCAAAGCAATCAGCAGGGATTTCATTTCGCTTGGTCCTTTCTCCTTCTCAGCCAAAGAATACTCTGAGACTTGGAGGCAGGTGACTGGTGTTTGCAGGGGCTCCTGCTCTTATAGAGCCTAGGGCCCCCCCCCGTGCCCTCCCCCACCCTTGCAGAGGCTTGCGTCACCTCCATCCAGGTGTGCAACCACCAAGATAATGGGGTTTTTCTTGGCTGGGCCCTGATGCCACGAGGGCCCCGGCTGGCAGGCTGACCTTACCCATTGACCTTCTCCAAACAGGGGAGGTTTGCGTTGGCTCCAGACCCAGTGGGCATTTGGCCTGCAGTCCACCCGGAAAGGTCTCCCTCTTTGTTCGGAGCTGGGCAACAAAGGTCAGTGGCTTGGCTAAAGTGCAACACTAACAAGATTGTGACCAGCTAGATGAGAAAACAGAGGAGAAGATGGAGTCAGTAGGTGTCCTCACTTGCTCAAGGTGTGATAAGACATCATGGTTAGGCTCAAATAATACCAACTTTTAGAAGATCAAGAGAGAAAGAGTATTGATGCTTTTGGCATTTTGTGTTCCTGAGAACACATGGACGTCTCAGGATGAAGTCAAGAGAGTAATGGACAGCAGAAGGTTTTAGTTTCCAAGGGTTTTCATATGCAGAATTAAGAGAAAGATTTGATGTAAGGCTCGTGTGTCCCAGAGGGGCTTTTTCAAAAGGAAACTAGATTTTCTTTGGTTTTGCTTCTCATCCAAGAAACTTTTTCAGTTCTGGCTGAATGGTGGGAATGGATGGATTTATATTCAGTCAGAAGTGAAGAAGTTTCTTGGGTGAGAAGCAAAACCAAAGAAAATCCAGTTGCCTTTTGAAAAAGCACTTTTGGGGCAACCATGACTGAGAATCTCCACAAACATAAAGATTCATTGATAAAATGGGGTACGAATTATTGCTATAGTATACAGGTGGACCAGTAGGAGACAATGTCTGCTTTGGAAGCCATATTAGGCCGGAAGCTTCCATGCTGCCACCTTCTCATGTGTGGGAAAGTAGGAGGGTTGTTGGTAGACCTCATAGCATTCTTCCTGTCGGTCAAGGTCAGGGCGATCCGGCATCTGGAGAAGGAGTGGTCGGAGGGCTGAGTCGAGATGGGACGGATGGTGATTGGAGCCTGTGATGGACTGATGGGGGCAGGGGATGGTTTTGGGGGGTTTGATTTACTGAGGGAAAACCCGGACCTTTCAGATTCGGGTTTTCCCGGAAGTGCCAGTTTACTTATTCTAGTAAAGAGAACTTTGGAAAATGCTTGCTTCTGCATCTTTACGCAAGGGACCGAAATTCCCACCCTGTTTTAAGTTAAGAGAGAATTTTCACAAAAAAGATAAACCTTTGGTAGGACACCAGAGAAGTTATCAGAGATGTATAAAGGTACTTCTTGTTAATGCTGGAAATATGAAAAACATGAAGAGGCACTTTAGCACACATGGTGGATTTGTGGGAAAGCAAAACAAATTGGAAACAAAAAATATAACGATGAAAAGAATTTTGAAGATTAATATTGAGATGGTCTTTCCTTCCTTCCTTCCTTCCTTCCTTCCTTCCTTCCTTCCTTCCTTCCTTCCTTCCTTCCTTCCTTCCTTCCTTCTCTCCCTCCCTCAACGAAAGATTATTAAAAGAAAAAAAACCATGTGGTCACTCAAGAGTTGACTCCTTCCTGGTGCCACATATTCAAAGAACAATACACTCCCCCATAACCCTAACCCCCATAACTTTAACCTTAAATTGTCTACCGTGAGGTCTACTGGGGACCTCACCCTATTCCCAAGAGGTCTGTAAGGGGCGTGCAGACTGTAAGCGCACCAGGGTGCCTTCCGTCCCTGTCCTACTGTTCCCTTTTATTCATACCCATTTCCTGTATTAATATCCAGGTTTATACTTATTCCTGTTATCTCGTACATGTTTGACAAAACAAACAAACAAATTGTGAGGGCCTCATGGCAAATGAGTCTGCAACTTGGATCAAGAAACCCCGGTTGCAGTGGTGAAATCCAATTTTTTTTACTCCTGATTCTGTGGGCGTGGCTTGGTGGGCGTGGCAGGGGAAGGATACTGCAAAATCCCCATTCCCTCCCCATTCCTGACGGAAGGATATTGCAAAATCTCCATTCCCTCCCCACTCCTGGGACCAGCCAAAGGTGGTATTTGCCGGTTCTCCAAACTACTCAAAATTTCCACGACTGTTTCTCCAGAACCTGTCAGAACCTGCTGGATTTCACCCCTGCCTGATTGTTATATTCACTCAGAGAACCTGGGACTGTTTCAGGAAGGCCAAGGGACTAGAAACCGCCTCCTGCGAAGAGAGTGAGCTGACCTTGAGAAGAGGAGGTGCAAGCAGGATATGCTCTGGACTCCAACCCCTCTCTCTGGGCAGCTGGGCAGCAGAAGCAGCTCCCTCGGGAGAGGCTGGGCAGCCCTTTCTCTGAGTGTTTGCTGAGGGGGTCCCCCCCACAACTGGAGGTTTCACATAAACCAGTCTCTGCCTTTGGGAGGGATGGGGAGCCCCAACATGCTGAGACAAGAGCTGTGTCCCACCACGCCCTGAGCCACCAGCTATGTGCTCAGCATGTCTTCACGCCACTTGTAGTCTTGCCTGCTGGGAAGCCTATCCTGTTAGAGAACTTGTGGGAACAGGAGGACCGGGGGGGGAGGGATCCCCTCCCTTGCTCAGGCGAAGGACGCTGCTGCTCGGGATGGGAAGGGAGATTTTGCAGTATCCTTCACCTGCCACGCCCACCAGGCCACCCCCACCAAACCACACCATGCCCACCAAGCCATGCCCACAGAACTGGTAGTAAAAAAAATTGGATTTCACTGGTCAGTTTGGCAAGGGCTCTGACCCCTCCTGAGGGAGGGCCAGGGTTGGCTCCCGGGGGGACCTTGCAGCCCGTGGATTCCCTTGGGGGACTGTGGGGAGGAGGGGGTGTCCCTGACTGAGGACGGAGCATTGGGGCTCCTCAGCGTGCTACTGCCTTGCAGCTCCTTCTTTGGGCTTCCCTGGGACTCCTGGAGGGGCTTCTGTCTGTGGTCTAGATGGGCTTTTGGGGGGCTTTGTTGAGGGGGGCAGGATGGCTAGTTTGGGCCCGCTAGGGCTAGGCCAAGAGATGGGCTGGGATTGACCCTGGTTGGGTCCAAAGGCAGGGAGGAAGAAGTGTGTGGCCTATTTTGTTGGTTTATTGCAGTTTATTGAAGGTTTCCAAATGTTCCCTGATATTCATCCAGCCTTTGCTCTCAGGTGGGGGGGGGGTGTATTAGGGACAGGAAGCCCCTGGTCGCCTCCAACTGCTGATCCTCACCTCCTCCTCCCCCTTTCAGGTTCATTTATTTCCTTGTTGGTTTACTCAATTTATATGTCGCCCATATTGCCTGGGGAATTTGGAAATTCTGGGTGGGGTAAATTCTCCGTGCATGTAGCTCTCAGTTTGGGAACCAGATCTCAGGATCAGCCCTTGGGGGGGGGGGGCAGGGCAGAGGGGGCTCAGAGGAAGGGGCTTCTCTGAGCTGGCACAGCAGGGAGGGATCTCCCCTCCCCCACATCTCCCGTGAGGTTGGAGAGCTGAGGGGCTTTTGCTGAAGAGGCAGTCCTGCCCTCCCCCACAGAGGGGGGCAAAAAGTCCTGAAGGAACAGCTAGTCCTTTAGCCCCCCCTCCCCCTCACCATTTTTAAATTCATTCCCTCCCCGACTGGATTGTCCCCCACCTCCATCCCATAGCTTAAGATCCCCCCCCCCCCGCAGTGCGGAAAAAAGTCCCACTGAAGCGAGAAGTGCATGAACTGAATCTATTTATTAAAATTTGCTGTTTGAGCCAAGTCCGAAACACGCCCAGCCACTTCTCCCGGCCGTTTCGAGGCCTCCACTCTGGTCACCTGCAAGGGAAGGAGGCGGTGAGTGGAATCGGGGGGTGGAGGTGCTGCCTTTCCCAACCTGGACTCCAGCCCCCCCACCCCCACTTTTCATGCTGACAGGCAGTGACCCACAGATGGTCAGCCGGGCAACCTCCTGGACATTGCCAGGAGCCTCCTCCCCCCACTCCTGAAGGGCCCCTTTGTGTCCAGAGCTCTGGAGAAGCGTCCTGCAGTCGGTGAAAGTGAGGGAGGGTCCGAAGGAGACCACCGGCTCTAAGAACTGGAATAAACCTACCTATGAGGAACGTGGGCACATCCCTGTGGAAAATGGAAAAGAGCAGGTTGAATGCGGGCACACGAGTGGCCCTCTGAAGGGAAAGGAGCCACCAGCAGGCACTGCCCCCCCTCCCCCTCCGAGGACTCCAGCCACCTGAAAAGGCAGAGAAGCAAAGCCCCCTCCTCTGCTCCTTGCCTGGCATGCCCAGGGGAAGGGGGAGGCCTGGGGAAAGCCAAGGTGTCAGGGTGCCACTGCCGTGCCAACAGCCCTCTCGGATCCTGCCCCCAGGGCTGCTGCTGGCACACAAAGCCCCCTTGGCAGAATTCCACTACACCTCTCCCCCCCCCAAGAAAACTGTGAAAGAAATTAATTTCAGCTGGCCCTCTCACTCGTGCAACACCTTGGAGTGGCACAAAATGGGCACACATCAGGTTGTGGTGGCGGCACCCATAACTTAATTGCCATAACCATGCCCTTGAATCTTTCTTCCCCCTGCTGGGGCCCTGGGTCTCCGTAGCTGCCCCCGAGTGCCTACCTTCTATGGGCAGGACGTGAATCTCTTCGCCTCCCAGGCCGTGTCTATCAGAAAAGGGTCTTAATTTCTTCAAGGGCTCCTGAATGTCAGACAGATCCCTGGCTGCGGAGACAACAGAGTCAGACCTGAGTGGGCCCTTGGCCTATTTCCACGGGGGGGGGGCAGAGAAGGTTTCTAAGAGGGTGAGGACCCCCCCCTCCTTGGTCAAGTCTCCCCAAAGGGAGGGGCTCCTCTTGG
Organism: Pituophis catenifer annectens; assembly: GCF_029215685.1. Classification (NCBI taxonomy): domain Eukaryota; kingdom Metazoa; phylum Chordata; class Lepidosauria; order Squamata; family Colubridae; genus Pituophis; species Pituophis catenifer. The sequence goes on along the minus strand of NW_027256897.1, from coordinate 412,373 downwards.
GAAAGAGGAAAGAGGGGCACAGCCCCGCTTGCAAGTGCCACCCTTGGATCGACTGGAATGGGGGCCCACCAGGGACTGAGGAGCCCCCAAGGTCCCCTGGCTACCAAGGGCCACCCCAGGGGCCCTCAGTGCTCTAAGCTGCTGCTGCTCTAAGAGGAGACAAGCCGGGGAGCCCAGTTTACGGGCACAGAGCAACTCAAGGGGACAGGACTATCCCTACAGAATCTAGACCCCCCCCTCCCCAAGCCTCTGCTTTTGAAGCTGAAGAAGAAACCGGGGGCCCCTCTGCTGCCCTCCTCTCTCCGGCCTCCATCACGGGCTTCCCACCCCACCCCCCACCCCGCACCCGGTAGACGGAGCCTTGCGGGTGATGGCTGATTTTGCAAAGGAAACCCAGGTTTATGAGCTATTTCCACCAATATTTCCCGCTGCTCCAAAGGGTTCAAACGAATGGTGGATGAATGGGACACGCAAACTCCGTCTGGGCCGCCCTTCTGTTCCTCTCTGGCTGAGATACCTACTCGCAAGCGTTGCCATTTTGCACTGGCCGTTCTTATTGGAAAGAGTGATGAGGTTGAGCATATAATTCTCATTCATATTCATGAATTCCACGGTCTTTTTGCCGCCTCTCCCTGTAAGAAGAAATGAAGCAACGGTAAATCGGGTTGGGTTTTTTTCACAGAAAGAGGGGGGGGGGGCAATGGATCCCCAGCTGGAAGCCTTTGAGATTTAGGTAGGAGATGGAGGAGGGGCGCTTCTCTCCTTGTCCCCTGATGAAGAAGTTGGGGTCTTTGGGATGGGAGACAGCATTGAGGGCATCCGAAGGGCCCCTGCCTGCCCACCTGCCTCAAGGAAGCCCCTCATGCCAATTAAGCTCCTCAGAAGGTGAAGATGCAGCTCGCTTGAGCCGGTGCTAAACTCCTTTGCACCCCAGAAATGAGAGGGTGCCCCAGAGTCCCCTCCTTTGCCATCCTTCTGGAGCCCGGCTCCTCTCTCTGTCCCAGGGCTCTTTGGGTCCCTCTTAGCTCCTCTGGGCAAGGGTGCTGGATCCTGGGCCCTGAGGTGGGCAGAGTGGACATTCCAGCCCCCGCCTCGTTCCTTTCCCAACCCCCACCAGGACCCCCGGTTCTTTGCCCGACGGGATCCCGTTGTTAAAAGCCAGCCCACCCCTTTCAATACGTACCACATGTAGTGGTGAGGACTTCATCTTCTCTCTTGAGCACTGGACGCATCGTCTTGCACCCGTGTGGCCTGCAAAATGATGCCAAAGCTTCTGAGGGCATTCTCAGTTCACTTGGCCTCTTAGGTAAACCACCTGCCCTCCCAGAGGGTCCTTCTGTCCCAAATAAGGGGGCCACCTCCAGGTTCTCCTGCTTTTCTCACCCATGGCCTGCAACCCCTGGGGACTATCGAAGGTGGCCTTGCCCTGGAGGCCCTTCCTTTAGTCCTCACGCACTCTCTAGAGGAGGGGGTTTCATCCTGGCCTACCAGACGGCCCTGATTGAGGGTGCTCGCCTCAGTCGTTCTCCCAGAGGCTGAGATGCCAGGAGAAGGTGCCCTTAAGGGCCCTCCGTCCTTCTTCCTTGGGGATCCCCCTGGATCTCAGAAAGGTCTGAAGAAACAACCCCGGCCCCAGAGCAGTTCCAGGCCTTTGGGGTGACTTGCTGGCTCCCAAGAGCAGCTCTGCTGGACCCCTGGCCATCTGGGCCTCATGGAAGCAGGCAGCAAACGGGGGCACTTACGTGGCCATCTCCATGGTCATTTTCAGTTCGTTCGTTGACTGTTGCTCAAAAGAGACGTGAGATGCCTTCATGTGGGGAATCATTTCCTTCATCTTCAGGCAGTTGGTTACTATCGCTCTAAGTATACATTTTCTTTCTACCTGGGGACCAAAGGCAGCGTTAGGGACCCAACTGGCATTTGCAGAAGGAGCATCTCCCCAGAAGCATTCGTGCCAAGGAGGCTGCCCATCTGTGGGCAAGAGATGCAATCCCCCTGACTGGGAGGCCCCCTCCCCCCCCCTCCCAAATGACTTCTCTGAGGATTTCATTTCGGTTAAAATGTGCTTTCTGGAAAGTTGCATTCGGAAAGAGTTGGTTTTATGAGAAATTCCATCCAAAAGCATATTTAGGGAAGAATTTTTGCACAATGCATTAAAAAAATCATCCCAGGTTTATTTATTTATTTGCCAATTTTGTTAAATTGAGGTCTCCTCCCAAGTGAGAAAGGGCCCCCGCTGCCCCCCGCTGAAGGGGGAAGCTGAGTTCCCGTGCACCAGCTCTCCCCTCTGTGCCCGAAGGGGGGCTTCTGATGCCTGGGTTCCTCTGATCAGGGGAGGGCCAGGGAGGGGCACCCAGAGCAGGACCCCCCTCCCCAGCCACATGGACTCACCTTCCTAAGATCCATGTTCCCAGGTCGCATGTCCTGATTAGCCTGGACGAGGCAGCAGAGGGCGAGGCCCAAAGCAAACAGCAGGGATTTCATCTCGCTCGGTCCTTTCTCCTCCTCAGCCAAAGAATATTCTGAGACTCGGAGGCAGGTGACTGGTGTTTGCAGGGGCTCCTGCTCTTATAGAGCCCAGGGGGCTCCCCATGCCCTCCCCCACCCACGCAGAGTCTTGTGTCACCTCCATCCAGGCGTGCAACCACCAAGATAATGGGATTTTTCTTGGCTTGGGCCACGAGGCCACGAGGGTCCCTCATGGCAGGCTGACGTTCTCCAACCACTGAGATAACGGGGTTATTCTTGGCTGGGCCCCGATGCCACGAGGGCCCCGGCTGGCAGGCTGACCTTACCCATTGACCTTCTCCAAACAGGGGGGGTTTGTGTTGGCTCCGGACTCAGTGGGCATTTGGCCTGCAGCCCACCCGGAAAGGTCTCCCTCTTTGTTCGGAGCTGGGCGACAAAGGTCAGTGGCTTGGCTAAAGTGCAACACTAACAAGTTTGCGAGCAGCCAGGTGAGAGAACAGAGGGGAAGATGGAGTCAGGAGAGCGAGGTGCCCTCACGTGCTCAAGGGGTGATGTGGCACTGCAGAAAGCAGCGCTTGTGGGGAGGGAGGAGTGGGGATGAGCTCCTTCTCTGCCTTGCTCTGCTCCAAGAGTCAGACACAACCCCTCTGAGGAATGGAGGTTCCCCAAGGAGGCTGTGGGAACAGGCCGTGCCACCTTGAGGGACTCAGTGCCACCCTTCCCCCATAAGTGAACAAGCTCTCAGTGCCCCACAGCTTCACCCCTCTGAACCGCTCTGGAGGGACTCCGTGGATCCTTTGGCCTAAAAGCCACCTGATCTTACAACCCAACCCAGGGTGGATCCCCTCGGGCAAGTAGGTCTCAGAGGAGAGAGCAGAACGGGTCATCCCGACACTGGGCAGGTGAGCCATCCCAGGTGGCCTCTGCTGTGTTGGCAAGAGGGGCATAGTCTCTCCTTAAATGGGGGAGACCTCCCTCTCTTTCCCTCCCTCTCAGATGACTCTCTCTACACCCACAACAACATGCCCTTCTCCACCCGGGACAAGCAGCAGGACCCCCAAAAGTTCAACTGCGCTGAGAAGTACAAAGGGGGTTGGTGGTACAACGATTGCCACTTCGCCAACCCCAACAGGAAATACTGGATGGGGGAACACGACTCTTATGCTGACGGCATCAACTGGAGGACGGGGAGAGGCTTCCACTACTCCTACAAGCACACAGAAATGAAATTCAGATCCACGACTTAGGGGGGTCCTTCAGCTGACGGGGTTTCTTCTGAGGGGTTCCAAAGGGCATCTAGTCCATCCCCTCTGCTTTTGATTTTCTACCTTGACAGAAGTTCTTCTTTTACAAAATGTGTATCATTAAATGATCTATAAACAGCTACTCCCAAAAGCCTTTGTAGGCCTTTTTCACCAGTCCTCCTTCATCTGTGCAGGAGCTGAGCAGCCAATGAATGTCAAATTAATAAATAAAATTAATAAAAGTACGATCGGCCACCCAGCCGAAGGTCTCTGGATGTCCTTCATTCCGAGGGCATAAATCCTGGCAGCCTTTGCCAGAGGCAGGTCTCTGAACTTCCCGACACCCAGCAGGACCCAGCCTGGCACCTCCCACGCTGTTCACACCGGAGAACCCAAGTGGTTGCACAGCATCTCCTAAGCCAGGCAGGGCCTTGTGTGCCCTGCCTGGTTGGTCCCAAATTCCAGGAATTGCAATGTGGCTGCAGCCTTTGACCTCCTCTGCAGTCTCCGGGGCTCTGAAAACAACCGGAAAACCCCTTAAGTCTCCTGGTGTTTATTCCCCACTCAAAGAGTTCAGCACCGCAGAACTCTCCTCTCCAGCCCTCCTTCCTCCAGACTTTTGAATAACATGAGAATAAAGCTGAAAAGGGGCGCAGGCCCCGAGGGGCTCCTTGCTGTCCCCCCAACTCCCTCTCTCTTCCCACAGCTCCTCCTTGTCTGCACACACACACACACAGAGCGGCCCATTTCTAGTGTCCCCCCCCTCCCGAGAGTTTTGAGCAACGGGTGGACCAGTCACTTTTCCCCACAATTCTGTGTTTTTCTGGCTGGAAGAGAGTCCCCATTAGCAAGGCCAGAGAGATGAATTGAAGACTTCAGAAGAACCCCTTGGGCTTCCCCAGGAGGCACCGCAGCAAATGGGCGCGTGACAGATTTGAGACTGGCAGCTGAAATGCACCCTGCAGGATAGTCTTTGGCAGCCCCCGAGCTTCCCGCACCCGTCAGAAGAGCTGTTTGTGCTGGCAACAATCCTGCTCAACTAAAATGATTATCATCTTCCGACTCTCTTCTTGGTTAGCGTCTGTGCCACGCAAAAGGTCACCCTGTGTGAGTTGGCACCTGAGTGTGAGCGCAGTGGACCACATGCCCAATGTTCACTGCTCTTGTCAGCGGGCGAAGCTGGGCTCGTGATCGGAGATGTTGATGTTGGCGCTTCTTTCTGACCCGCTGAGCGGTCAGAAATGGAAAATCCCGCTCCCTTCAGTTTTCCTTTCAGCTCTGCCCCACTTGTGGAGACTGGAGGGAGCAGTCCTGCGGGGCAGAGGGAGGCAGTCCTCCCACTTGTCTCGTTTTAATGAACTGGTTTTCCACCTGGGCCTAAATTGTCCTCAAGGGGAAAGTAAGGAGCATAGAATATCAGATTGGAAGGGACCTTGGAGGTCTTCTAGTCCACCCCCCTGCACAAGGCAGGAGACCTTATACTATTCCAGTCAACTGGCTGTCTTAAAAACCTCCGGTATTGGAGCAGCCGCAGCCTCTGGAGGCCAGTTGTTCCACTGGTTAATTGTTCTCACTGTCAGGAAGTTTCTCCTTCCTTCTAGGTTGCTTCTCTCTTTCACAAGCTCCCCCCATCCATTGTTTCTTGGGCTCCCTTGGGGGATTCCCCCAGGGGTGAGACACGGGACACGCACACATACACACAAACATACCACAAAAGAGGTGCATTTGCTGAATCTATTTATTAGGAGAGCATCAAGGATGTTTATGTTTTAGTGAAGACAAAATTACACAGAGTGGCTGCTGCAGTGGAGTTTCCGATGCTTCTGCTCTGGTTGTTCCAGGGAAAGCAGCAAAGGAGCCAAAAGGGAGTCCCTCTGGAGGGGCCTTCTGGCTGTCCCAGCCCCCGTCTGTCATTGCCACACACTGACAAAGGGATCCAGATCTTAGTGGCGTCCCCAGCCAGGGGCGCTCACCCTGGAAACGGTCCCTCTGGCATTAAGGTCTTCTCCATCAGACTTGGCTAGGCGGATTTTGCAGTGGCATCTGCAGGAACAAAGTCAGGACAGCTCAGTTATCACCCGCTTCTAATTCCCAGCAACCGACTCACAAGAAGCAAAGAGGGAAGTGGGGGAGCAGCAAAGCCTTCCCCCCCACCCCAGGCATGGAAGGGGGGTTGTTCCTAAATTAGAGCTGGGTTTTGTTTATACCGAGGGATCTTGAAAATAAACCCCCTCCTTCTCTGTGGAAGTGACTGCACCAAACATGATGCGATTTATATGAATTCAGCCCCCCACCATCCATGAATTTGGGCAGCCATTACGAAGAGAGGTCTGAAAAACGGGGTGGGGGGTGGTCTGGCTACCTCTGGATCTAATCAAGAGCCAGGAGGGGCTTCGCTGCACGGATGTCGAGCATTTGTGGGTGCTCCAACTGGAGACACCATCAGGGCTCTGGCCTGCCTTTTGCTGTTTCCCCCCCATCTCCCTCCCCCTTTCCTTCCCCTTTGAGCCCCTCCTGAGAGCCTCCATTTGCAGGATGCTGGCAGCCCCTCAGTTATCAGCCCAGGTGGGATCCGATTTTTCCATCCGACAAGGATGGCTGCCCAATTCCATTCCCTCATTCCTCTTCTCCGTTTTTTGCAGGCTCACTGCCAAAGTTTTAGATGTGTGTCTTTCTATGCGTGTATGTGTGTGCCTTTTTGTGCAAAACGGCCTGGTAGAGGAGCAAGTGAATTCAGGGAGCATCCGAGCAAGGAAGGACGTAAAAGACCCTGGCCAAACACGCCAGTCTCTCCTTGCTGGGTGGGTGATTGTGATCTGGACAAGCTTTCCCCCTGTGGCGTGAAGGAGCCCTTCTTTCTTGGTTCCTCTCTCTTTGACCAAGGCCCCTCTTGGCATCTTACCTTTCCTGGCCAAGAGGAATATCTGCTCTCTGTCGATATGCATTTCCGTAGCGAAGTCTATGAAGGACTGCTTCACGGAATCGGACACGGACATCTCCCTGGCTGCAGAAAGGAAGAAGAGGCAGACCTGAGCTGAACGGGCTTCTTGGGTCTCCTCCCCCTCCCCACAGAATGCCCTTCACATAGGGTGGACACCAATGGGCAGGAAGACCTTTTCCATCCGAACGAAAGCCCTGAAGATGGAATCCACCCTGACCTTAGCGGTGGCAGAGTGACACCTGATCGGCGTGGGCCCCGTTATGGCCCAGGGGGGCTCCTGAGCGCAGGGAGCAGCTGGCTCTGGGTTGGGCTGGAAAGAGAAGTCGCCCCACAGGCTGGTTGTTGATTTCTTGCAGCAGGTTGGACCAGAAACACAAAACCAGAAACCGTGACACTCTTGTGGCACTCCAGGCAATGCAGCTGATGCGGCTGACCCCAGTGGTGAAATCCAAATTTTTTTACTAACGGTTCTGAGGGCGTGGCTTGGTGGGCATGGCAGGGGAAGGATACTGCAAAATCCCCATTCCCTTCCCACTCTAGGGCCAGCCAGAGGTGGTATTTGCCAGTTCTCCAAACTACTTAAAATTTCCACTACCGGTTCTCCAGAACCTGTCAGAACCTGCTGGATTTCACCCCTGGCTGACCCCATGGCCATCCATGTCTCCCCATTGACCACTCCTCCCCAGAGGGTCACGCATCGGTTGCATTGATCTCAAACTCTTTGACTTCCCAGGCGGGCCACCCGGCTACCCGAAAGAGAGAGGTGAAGGACGCCCAGGTGTGGGTCTTCCCTCTTCCGTCCTTTTCCTTCTGGGCAAGGGGCCTCACAGAGGGACAGCCTCCTTTGCAATCCAGAATCGCCGCTGGTCAGGAGAGGGATGTGCCAATGAAGGAATCCGTCTTGGGCCATTCTGCTTCCCCCCCCACCCTTGGCACAAGGGGGCTCTGGATACTCACCGTAGAGTGACACAAATATGCAGAATACGCCCTCATTGTCCTTCAGGTCTCTGACGCTGGTCATGGCGTAGGTCTTGCAATCCGTCTTCCTCTTGTCTATGATTTTGTCCCCCCATTCTGGCAGAAAAAGGAGAAGGAGGCCACCCCAAGTTACCGGTGGGGCCAGGCCGTTGCAAAAAGCTTAAACCAGATTCATCCTGTCCTTCTAAGTACATTCTCAAAAGGCAAACTGATATTTCATTCTGTTATTAACCTCCATTTAACACAGGAGCCAGACATGTAAACTGTGCATCAACGTGAAATCAGTTAAGTATAAAAAAAGGTTTAATTCTGGCAGCTTGGAAGGTTAACTTCTCTCCCGGGGTAGAGGTAGCCCAGACGTTTCCAGTGGAAGGGAGTTCCTCGGGGGCCTTAGATCACCTCCTGGGTCAGAAGGTGGGGATGTGGGTTAATGGCTTCGGTCAACCTGCTGCTCCTCAGATGTTTGGAGCTAAGAAACCCAGGACGGGCCAGGCTGTTTTTCCAGCTCCTCCCTGATTCGTGGAGCCCTAAAGGGAGCTGGGCTGAGGGTCCTGGCCCCTGCTGCAGGACCCACTTGGGGACACCCCCACGGATCTCCCCATGAGACCCGCCTTTCCCCAGAAAAACTGACCGGGCTAGATGCCCTCTGGCTAGAGAGGAGCCCCTCCGACTCATACCAACCGCTTTTGTGCAAATATACCCCGTCCTTCTGTTTCGTGTAGGTCATCTCCACGTCCATGGACCCATATTCCCTGCAGAAACAAGCGACGGGAGGAGCCCTGAGGCGGCTGCAGAATCAGCCCCGTGGCACGGCTCCTCCCTTGGCCAGAAAAAGCTTCAGGCGGGGGGGGGTGGAGATGCCAAGAGAGATGCTGGCATCAGCAGACTCTCACTCAGCAAACCACCACCCCCCATCCTACAACTGGGGAGGGGCTCTGCTTCTCCTGCTAATCCTCACAGGAAAATTTTTTTCCCCTTGATCCCCACTGAGATCTCCTGGGGGAGACATTCCAGAACGGACTGGCAAGGCTTAGCCCCTGGCAAAGCTGGTGAGGACATCCCAGCCCCCCCAGCCCTGAAACCCAGCAACCCCACCACTCTCCAAGGCACAAGTGCCCACCCTCCCACCCTTAGCCAGGGGGCAGAGGGCAGGGGGATTGCGGGCCCAGGCCTGGCCCAGCACAACGGGCACTCACGTCGTGAAGTTGGTAGCGACCGTGAAGCTTCCCTCCTCCTGGCTGGTTATGTTGCAGCTCATCATCTCCTTAGCCATAAACTGCACCATCCATTCACAGTTGGAGCCTATGCCATGGATGTACCAGTGCCCTAGAATCTGGGGACAACGCTTGGTTAGCCAACCCAGATTCCCCGGTGGGCGTGCCAGGGAAGTTGGACCAGGGCAGCCCATCTGGACAGCCAGCCTCCTGCCCGGGGGCTCTTTTGCAGGGAGAGGCAGCCCAGCTCGGTTACCTGCCCAGGACTGCATTGGTTGGCCTCATCAGAGGCGGCAGCGGGAAGGCAGAGGAAGGCGAGCCCCATGACAGACAGCCAAAGCGGTCTCATCCTGCCCAGGTGCTTGGTCCCTGCTCAGCCAAGGAGACCCCTGGAGAAGCTGGTTCCCCAAGGTCAGTGGCTTTTATAGCGCTCAGACGTCACTTCAACTCCCGACGGCCGGCGGCATCCTCTCTGAACTGCTGGGCACCCTGAATAGGGCATTGCTGCCAGCACAAAGGGCGATTATCTTAGCCCGCACAAAGGGCCATTGCTTTGCCTGGCCAAAGAGCCTGCAGGCTTTTGGGTGGCCTCCAGCCAGGAAAGCTGGCCTGCCTTCTCCCCCCCCCCCTCTTCCACTTCAGGATGGAGGTTGGCCAAGGGCAGCTGATACCAAGCCTGCCCACTGCTCTCTGGGCCCCGCTTGTCCCTCCGTTTCCTTGAGGCGCCCAAAGCAAAGGAAAGACTCCAGCTCGGGCACAACTGAAATGACAATAATGACAGCCACAGAGCAGCACCACAGCCTTCAGAGAAGGGGGACCTTTGAGCAGGCAGCATTTAAACCATAAACCTCTCTAACCAGGTTTAGGAGCAGGTTTAGGGCTGGGACTTGGTTCTCATTCAGACATTCCTTCTTGGAAGATCCGGATGCTTTAAAGGACCTATGCGTTGTAAAAACAAAAGCTTGTATTTGAAATGTTACATGTGGAGACGTGTGTGTAAATATGTGATTCATAAGACTGCCGGATCACAAGAAGACAACATCACAGCAGGTTTACCCTCTTTCCTATTCTTTTAACTTTAACTTTGTGCCCCTCTCGGGAAAATTCAGCTCTCTGAGCGGATTAAAAGGTGCAGCATTGTCATTTAGGTTAGGAGGCTTGGAGATCGATTTCATTCAAGCTGGCTTCTGCATTTTCCCAGCACATTCGGTTTCCTGCAGCCTCAGGCAGTTGGAAGGCCTTGCAGGAGCCCCACAAAAAACATGGCTAAAAAAGAGGGGAAATTGTAATCTCTTTATTTCCAGGGAAGGAGGAAGGAGGGTGGGGGGTAAGAGGTGGGAGACCAGCAGTTATGGCTTCCAGGCTGAAGCGTCAGGAACAGGAGGGTCTTTGGCTGCACAGGGAGAGGCCGGTTCTCTTCAGCCGCTGAAAAATAAAGCAGCAGGAAGAGGGGAATGGAGCCTGTTCCCCAAAACCCCTCTTCTTCCACCAACGTTTCTCTCCAGAGTCATCCACACAACCTTTACCAAACTGGCCCCTCTCTTTAGAACAAGATACTGGACCAGGGAAATTTTACGGCACCCCCACACACCCCTCACTCGCCAGTGGCCGCTTAGAGGCACCTCTTCTCCTGCACACAATAGCTGGAGGGCACACATCAGTGGTGGGCTGCTCCCGGTCCGGTCCGGTTCTATAGAACCGGTAGTAAAACTGGCAGGAGGCTCCACCCACCCACCATGACGTCATCATGGGTGATCTGTGCATGCATAGAAGCGTGCACACGCGTGGTCCCGCTGCAAACAGGTAGTAAAGGTAAGTGGAACTGGCACACATACACACACACACCCGTACCACCATAATAAAGGCAACCCCCCCCCCCCCGTGCCCCATTTCAACCCTTTGCAAGGCAATTGCACTCACCTAATTTGCTTGAAACATTTATCTGCAATGCAGAGAAAGACACGGTCAGTCTCAAAGGCTGGGCAGGATTTAGGGGCTACTAAAAGGCAGGAGGGCAGCAGCTCCTTCTCAGCCGGGGAGAGAGTGTTGGGGGCCTGGGGGTTCCCTGCAAGGGCTTCCCTGCCCCGCTGTGGGGCTCACCATTCCCTTAGCTGCAATTCCCTGCTGCTCCCACTGCCCTCTTCCGCCTTCTCTGGGGTTCCCAGGTGTCCTATGGGCTCGACACCCACCAAAGGGTCTCTGAAGCAAATGCAGGAAAAGGGGCCCTCCGCTCACCGGACAAGGGCGGGATCACCAGCTCGCCCATGAGCCCCATCTTCTGGCAATAGGCCTTGAATCTGTCCAGGTTCTCACTTCCCTTTGGGTCTTTGCCTGCAAGGGAAAAGGGAAGACGGGGAGGAGGGTTAGAGCTATTGGACACGGGAGGCTCTGAGGAGTGATCCCCAAACTCCCTGCTGGAGGAGGAGCCGCTGAGAGGAACCCCCGCGCAGATCCCTCCAATCTGGGGACCGGGAAGCAATGTTGGAGATCAGAGTTCAAGGCTTGCTCAACGGTCCTGCAGAAGGGAGCAAGGCTGATGGACAGGCAAGCCTTCGGAGAGAGAAAAGGAGCCCAGGTTGACATGGGCAGCCACCCCCACCCCCATCATCCACAGCTGTTTTGGTTTATGGCCCTGCCTAGGTGCCCCCCAACCCTGGGTTCAAGAAGCAGGAGGGCCCTGCCAGATCACCCACTGTAAAGCTGGAGACTCCTGCTGGGGGGCATCCCCTTCATCTCCCACTGGACGTAGACGATGGCGAAGTTGGCATCGCTGGCCAGCACCCGCAGGTCCTTCTTGCCCTTCTCTGCAGAGGGGGAAGCAGCGGGGGGGCAATCAGTAGCACCTCCTTGGAGGCTCCCTCTGGGCCCTTCTCCCCACCCACCCGCAATCTCTGGAAAACCAAATGGGGCACTCTACACGTGCTCGGAATCACGCTCATCTTCTCTAACAAAAAGCAAGCCCTGGTGGCTGGGGGTCCCACTCGGGGGTCTCCCTCCCTACCGTCACTTGCGGTGAAGTGTCCCGGCTGCTCCGTCTTCATATAGGTGCCTTTCATCCCTTCGCAATCTTCTCCCCTTGAAAGCAGCAAAAAGAAGCAGAGTGGGGGGGGGAGTTTGGGCTGGCAAAAGAGATGCCATTTCTGGGCTTGCTTTGGGTGGCTGTCATTCGCCCCCACCCCCCCACCCCCATCTGTGTGTGTGTGTGTGTGTGTGTGTGTGTGTGTGTGTGTGTGAGAGAGAGAGAGAGAGAGAGAGAGAGAGAGAGAGAGAGAGAGAGAGGATTCCAGTTGCTCCCAGAGATTTAGTCCTGGGGAACCACCCTGAACCCCGAAGGGAGCAGGAGGCTTAAATCAGGGCTGGGTGAACCTGTGTTGTCGTGACACCCCCCCCACTCCCACCCCTGTCTGTCAGGGGAAAACTGGGGGGGGAGCAGGATCAAGGAGGGGCCAAACTACAAAAGGTATTTACAAAAGGTAATAAGTTTCTATCTCCAGGTTGCCATTTGGTAAGGGGAAGATCCGGGCTGCTGGTGTCGTGATGATGTCCTTCAGGCTCTGGAGCATGGGGTCAGTGGAGGCGAGAGCCGGGACGTGCCACTTCCCTGCAAACTGCAAAGGGCCCCCCCGTGGTTAAACCGGCAGGCCTGTCCCCTCCTGCCCAGCCCTCCCCCTCCTGAGGCAGTGGGGCCTTTACATTTTGCACCCCCCCCCCAGGAAGGGTTGCTGCTTCTGCCCGACAGAGAAAGGGCAGAGACGAGACGAACCACAGGGAAACAGTAAAACCTCAGGAAGCCCTGACGTTTATGTTGCTGAGGTAGACTGCGCTTGAATATGGAGAGGCAGTTTGGCTGAGGACCACAGAACGTTTGCGCAGGAGGTCCACAGCCAGATGGGCTGCAGTTTAGGAGATGGGCTTGCAAGCTCTCGCCCACATCCGGAGTCCTGGAAGTGGCTCGGACATCCCCCAAGCCCCCCTTCCCTGCGACCGTCCGGTACCCTTTTAAGGTCGAAGTTTGGATCCACTTCCACATCGGCCTGGACGCCAAATATGCAGAACGCTGCGAGGCTGAGCAGGGCGGCCTCCATGCTGGTGGGTCTGCCTGGGTGCTCCTCACGTGCCAGCAGGAGGGCAGAAGGGGTGGCCGGCCCTCTGGGGCACCCACATTTATACCTCTCCCTGGCACTTGACAGGAAGCGGAGCTTATGCAAGGCTTTGGGCAACTGGTGTCCGGTAACATGGCATTAAGGGATAAGAGATGCTGCAGTTGAGCCACTCCAGGGAGGAGGAGGAGGAGGAAGCAGAGCCTGCAACCCAACCTCCCTTTTATCTAAATCCCCTCTAAATCCCCAAGACTGGAGAGGGGCTTCCTTCAATGCCAGGCCTCAAGGAAAAACAATGGTGCAACTCTCTCTCTCTCTCTCTCTCACACACACACACACACACACACACACACACACACACACACACACAGAGGAAAAAACCCACTCTGGCCCCAAAAATCCCCACCTCCCGCTTGGGAAGATCAAGCAAAAGTGCTGCAGAATTCTTTGCTAGGCAAAAGGCTAAAGAAAGCAGGGACACCGTGTGTGTCTCTGTGTGTTGTTGTGTGTGTGTTGTGTTTGTGTGTGCACACAAAGGGGTTGGACCTTGAAAGGGGAGTGAGCAGGGGGGAGCTTTGTCCGGCTGCCCAGAAAGGCTGGCTAGGATCTCATCCTTTGAGAGAAGCAGCAGTGAGAGAGAGGACTGGCGACAGAAAAGTTGTATTTTTCCATTTTTAGAGAACTTTTTAAAATGGTCCAAGAAGAGATTTGGTGGAATCTCAGACATTAAAACCTCCCTCAGGCCCTAAAGACAAGACATCCCCCCTCCCCATCCCACTTCCCACCAAAAGGCAGCAGCAGCGACACAGGACTGTGTTACATTTTCTTTTATTATTGCTGTTATTAATATTTCCGGGGCAGGAGAAAGGCTGCTATCAGGCGAGAGGCAGGTGGGGTGCTGGGCTGGTGGGGAAAGGCGGCCACAGGGAGAGTTCCAGCGCTATGGGGAGAAAGGGGTCTTCGCCCCCCCCCCCCCTTGGAAGAGGGAGCCAGAAGCCAGGCGAGTAACTGCAGAGAAAAGGGAGGAAGAGAAAGTTATTTCTTTGGATATTGCCCGTTTTTTAAATGTATTAAATGTTCAAAAGAAACATTAAAATGCCAACTAATGTAAGGGGGAAATAAGAAGAGAAATAACAAAAAAAAAGTTAAAAAGTGACACAAAACTTTACATTCTTGGATACTTTCTGGCGAGCCAAAGCCAGAACAAAAGCCACTCACCTACACACTTTCTCCCATGCAGAGATCTGGTCAGAAGGAAGAGAGGGAAAGGGGTCAAAAGAGGCCTTGAGGCAGCCCCTCCGCTGGCACCCACCACCAGCCCGGCCCCGCCCTCCCGGCAACGCCCTGCCCGCCACTCCCCCTTACCAGTCCGGGGCAGGATGAGGATGTCTTCCTGGGAAAGGCCCTGGTTCAAGGCCGTCTGGGTGAACTTCGCCAGCAGCTCCGGGCGCAGCTGCTTCTGCCTCCCTGGCACCAGAAAGCAGAGCGGGTGAGGGACCCTGGCACTGCCCCGCAGCGGCCTCCCCTGGCAGAGCCCGCCTGCAGAAGGGCCGGGGAGGCGCCGGCTGCACCTACCGTACAGGGTGACCATGGTGAAGGTGTCGGCCCCCTTGGTGATGGTGTCTCCCAGCAAGGCATACTCGTTGTAGTTGGTCTCCAGCACCCGGATGTTGTGGGCACTTCCTGACCCTGAAAGAGGAGCAGACACGGGGAGAGCCCACAGGGAGCAAGGGTTGAGGACCCCTCCTCTTATAGGCAGGCAGGGGGTCTCCCTCCACTCCAACCCTCTTGGCAGCCACATCATTGACTCTGGGGGGGGGGATCTGGCTCAGCTCCTCCCTCCCTATCCCTGGGGCTTCCAGGCTAGCCTTCCCACGAGTCCCATCATGCTGGCTGGGGCTGATGGGAATGGGTGCCCAATGCGACTGGCGCTGCCCTGAATGAGTTGGGGAAGTGGTGTTGGCTTTGGTTGCCTTCCTCCGGCAGGGGAGGGCAGGGATGAGGAAGAGGAGGCTGGGGAGGGGGGGACTAGGCTGGGGGGGGCATCGCTTCCTTGGGCATCTGGGGGGCACGGTAGGCAAGAAGGCTGATCCTATGGGCTCCCTTGTTGCCCTTCTGCTCCTCCAGCCTTCTTCCCCCCCGGGGGGGGCTGGGGGCAGGACAGGACAGGAAAGAGCGGGCTAATCCCTCTGGCTAGGAAATGCTGGAAGTTGGACAGGGGTAGGGGCTGCCGACCAGTTTCCTCCTGCTGGCAAAGCCGAATGTTCGATCAGCCCCCTTTGGACGGAGGTGAGCAGAAAGAGAGCAGGGGGTCTCCCACGTACAAGGGCTGGTGTAGGTGAAGCGGCCAGGCTCCTCCGTCCGGAGGAAAAGGGTCCTCTTGGTCTCGCACTGGTCAAGCCTGTCAGGGAGGGGGGGAGGGAGGGAGGGAGAGGTTAGGCAAGGGGGCTGCCGCAGCAGGGCTGGCTCTGGGGACAAGCACCAACCGATCTGGGCAGCTCACAGCTCTGGCACAGGGGCCCCGAGTCTCCCCACAACCCCCTCCCTCCAGCAGAGCCCCCTTACTTGGGGTAGGTGGAGGCGATGGCCAGGTTCCCGTCTTCCGTGGGCGAGACCACCGTGGTGCACATCTTGATGACCTGCCTTTTCTCCTTGAACCAGAGGGAGTTGGAGGCCAGGCCGATGCTGTACCAGCCGCCTGTGAACTGGGGGAGGGGGGGAGAAGAGTCAGGCCTCCCCACAGGGCACCCTTGACCTCCCCCCTCCCCTCTTTGGTTCAGACCACCCAGCCAGGAGGGCATTTGGCAAACGAGCAGAAATGAGAAGGTTTGGCTGGGGCCACTTCATGCCATCGGCCACGCCGGGCCCCAAAGATCCCGATGGACCAAATGGAGCTGGGATCCTTCCAGGTTCAAAAAAGTCAGTAGCAGCAGAAAAGGGGGAGCTCTTAAGCTCAGGGTGGGTGGGTGGGTGGGAAATGTTGCTTCCATGTGGGGCAGCCTCTGATTCCCACCCTTCCTTGAACCCCCTCCCCCCGGACAAGCCTCCTGCAGCACAGCCCTTCGCAAGGAGTGTGGATGGGGGCTCTTCCTCCATATCCTTCGGACACCCCCAACACCCCCCCACACACACAGAGCCAAGGACCCTGAGCCTTTCCGCCCAGCGGCTCAGCTGAGGAGCCCACCGAGAGGTTTGCCGCAGGGCGCCAGGGTGACTCTCCCGTTACCTGCTCTTGCTGGAAGTCAGCCTGAACGGGCAGCTCGGCCTGCACCTGCAGCAGGCAAAGGAGGGCCAAGACGGCAGACAGCTGTGCCCACATGCCGAGGTTCCTGGGCTCTACCTGGTGCGGCGTCTCTGCAAAGGCTCCCACAGGAATGGTCAGCCAGAAACCAGGGCAGGCGGCTATATATTGGCCAGCCCAGCAGCAGGTCAAGGGGCGACCTATGCTGGAGGCCGGCCCCTGCTTCCCCCCTGCCCCCTCCCGGCAGCATTACGCAAGCCGAAAGCAGGAAAACAGAACGGGCAAGGGGGCCCCTGCTCTGCTCTGCTCTGCTCTAAAGGGTCCAGCTGTGAGAGCATCAGCCCACAGGCCCACCAAAGAGATACCCCCCCCCCGCTGGAAAGTGGAGGAGCCTGCCCCCCCTCCCATCATCCAGGCTGTGTGCAGTGGGATGGCCCCTCCCTCTCTGGCTCTCACCCCTGCTGTACAAAGTGCAGGGCTGCCTCATTCAACGCGGCACAGAGGAGAAGGGAAGGACAGCCTGACCACAGTGCCCAGACCTTGGCTGCCCCTCAGC
This sequence comes from Pituophis catenifer annectens, assembly GCF_029215685.1. Taxonomy (NCBI): domain Eukaryota; kingdom Metazoa; phylum Chordata; class Lepidosauria; order Squamata; family Colubridae; genus Pituophis; species Pituophis catenifer. The sequence continues at coordinate 395,630 of NW_027256897.1, read as the reverse complement.
CTCAAGACCAGCCCGCCTTGCCGCTTCCTTCTGGGGGGGGGGCATTTTGCTTGGTGTCTTGGCAGGAAGAAGAGGAATAGCAGTGCTGGGTCAGTTTGAAGGTCCAGCCGCACCGTCCATTCCGCACTTCCCAGGCCAAGAAAGCCTAAAACCCTTGCAGGGAGTGGGGGGGGGGGGTGCTGATGCATTGGCAGTGGGGGGGGGGATGGTCTGGAGTCCCCGGAGGAGAGGCCAGATGGCTCTCGGCCCTCACTCAGCTTCCCAATTGAGTCCGAAAGAGGGCCAAAGAGCATTCTGGCAGCTGCCGGACTGGACGCAGAGTCGAGCCCCTTCTCAGGCTCGGCTGGATGAGGGGCAGGATGGGGCAGCTGAGCTGAGTGGGGAGGGCAAGGGGCTGGAGATCAGCAGGGGCCGTGTTTGGGAAGGGAGACGGGGAATAGCCACCCTACTGACCGAGGCTGAATAAGCCTCTGGGTCTGGCCAGACTCCTCCCCAGCCCCGGTCCTTCCAGAAGGGGTCAGGGAAGGAGCCAGCCAGCAAGAGAACCATGGCTGCTGCCACCCCCTTTGGAGCCAGAGGGTACCTTGCCAGAGCCAGGCGAGGGGGGCATGGCCCGGGGGGGGTTGGCTGGGTAAACAGCACGTGCAGAGGCTTCCTGCAGTTGGAACAGCAAAACAAGCCAGCCGCCAAGAGAACAGGCCGGGCTGGGCGGGTGGAGGGGGGGCAGCCAGCGCTTTCCAGAACTGCTTTCTCAGCAAAAGCCGAAGAGTCCGAGAACAGTCCAGCCCTGAAGGCAAGGCAGCTGAGTGGGTGCGGGGCCTCTGTGGCACTGGGGTGGGGGGCGGGGGGCGGCAGGGACTCTGCGAGAAAACAATGCCCAGATGCACCCAGCCTGGCACTCCCTGGGGAGGGGGGGATAAACCTTTGAGGGGGCATCAGCCGCTCATCCTCTTTTGCAAAAGAGCCCAGAGTTTGTTCCACCACTTGCAGCCCAGCCCCCTGCACTGCCCCCCCCCAGCCCCTCTTACCCTGCGGCCAGAAGGCTTCTTATGCTAGGGGAGGGTTGAGGGGTGGGGTGGGGGTGGGGGCTCATTACAGGCCCAGTTCTACCTTTCAGCAAGCAACTCAAACCTGATTTTTAGCTAACATCCCTTTTTCCCCCCCCCCCAAAATATCAATGACATCAAAGTGGGTTTCCTTGTTTTATTTTCATGGGACCAAATACAAGGGAAAACGTGGGTGGTTTCTGTTCTTGAGTGTCCTCATGGGCTGCCTTGACACGGCTGGAGCGTCGGATCGCGCCTGGTTCCTGCTATCCTGTGTATTTCGTTTCTGGAAAGCCGAAAGAGAAAATACAGGAGGGGATCGGAGGATCTGCCCCTGAAAGGCTTAGCCTCCTGCAGACCCCCCCCCCCCGTCAAGGCTTTGTACTCGTTGCCTATCAGCCAGCAGAGGAAGCAAAGCCCGCCTGCCTCTCGCGGGTGCCAGGGGTGCACAAGGCCGCCGGTTCAGTTCCCGGGTCTGGCGACTTTGGCCAAGGAGGCGCTGAAGCCGGCAACTCACCGTCAAGGATGTGGAATTGGTCGGCCGAGCTACAAAACCCTGCGGAAAAGAGCCGGGAGGGAAAAGAAAGTCGGGTTAATGGTTCTGGGGGTTCAAAAGCATCGGTGCAACCCCGGGCCCTGTACTGTTTGGACGAGGTGGTTTTCGGAGGCCTACGACAGACGGACCCCGCAGAGCCCCTTTGCTTGGCCCAGTGTGGACGTTTGGGAATAAGGGGAAGGGGCAGTGGTGGAATCCAAATTTTTCTGTGGGCGTGGCTTGGTGGGCATGGTGTGACTTGGTGGGCGTGGCAGGGGAAGGATACTGCAAAATCCCCATTCCCTCCCCACTCCTGGAGGAAGGGTAGTCTCTATTCCCACCCCACTCTGGGGCCAGCCAGAGCATTTGCTGGTTCTCGGAACTGCTCAAAATTTCTGCTAGATTTCACCCCTGGGAAGAGTCCGGCTGACCCCCAGGAGCTGCCTGACTGACAGGGAGCACAAACCTTCCCCCCCCCTCCCGTCCGAGAGCAAAGAGCTGCGCACCGTAGACGGGGTAATAGAAGATGAGGTCTTCACTGATTCCCAGGGCAGTCATGGCAGCTTCGAACTTCTTCAGGACGCTACTTGCCACCTGTGCCATCCGTCCTTTCGTGAAAGGGAGCAGCATTAGGGGAGCCCGAGTTGCCCTTTCCTTCCCTCAAGCAGCTGAAGAGCTTTGCTGGCCAATCTCCCTACAGAACAGGGTGGCTCCAGCACGCATCTCCTTCAGAGATACCCCAGGCCTCTCTTCAGGATCTGCCCAGCCTGCAAGGGAGGAGGCTGCAAGGCAGCGGGAACCGTCCCCCCCTCCCCAGTCCCCAGACCAAAGCCCACCAACTTAAGGCTGCAGCTTTCATTCACACCGTAAAGTTTGGCTGAGATCTTGCGGTTCTTCTGGAAGTACAGGATGGCGTAGCTACTGTAGTCCGTCTCCCCCACCACCACGTCCACTGGGACACCGCGGCCTGGAGGGGGGACCACAGAGAGATCAAGGGAGAGCATGTCCTGCCAGGGCCAAAGGGCAGCAGGTGAGAGGAAGCCTTCGCCTCTCCTGCCTCTCACCTTTCAAGAGGAACCGCCCAGGGGTCTTGCCGGCAAAATAGCTCTGCTTGATGTTCCAGCAAATCCCCTCCCTGCAGAGACGAAGGTGGCGTTAGCCCACCGAGGCAGGACGGACAGACAGACAGACAAAAGGACGATATCCGTCCAAAACGACCTACGTTGGGACAGCTGCAGACAGACTCCTGCAAGTCTGAATCGGTTTCCCCTCCCTGCCTGTGAACTAGTGAGGACCCTCCTGGTTAGGCTGATTCCCCCCCCCTCAGTGCCCCATCCTGAGTGCAGGATCCCCGAAACACTCACAGAGGCCGGAAGGTGTTAAAGAGCAGCGAGCCCCTGTCAGTCATCGACACAACCACGTTGGTGGCTTCCACCCGGTAGCCATTTTCACGCAGGTAAAGGCAATCAGAGGCCACCCCCACCAGAAACCACTTCCCTGCAAACTAGAAAAGGAGGGAGCTGTCCATCTTCTCTAATCTCCCCCCCACCCCTCCCCTGTTGACCCCCAGTGGATTAGAGGCTGCGTGGCTGGGTTTCCTTGCAGTATTTCTGCAACTGTTATACCCCACAGCCCCAAACCATACTTAAAATGTGGCACAGTTGCAAAAATTAAGCCTAAGAGCCAGTTCAGTGAATCCTATTTTTAAAATGCCACAGGCATCAGCTATTTTAAAACAAATCCTTTACTCTTTCATTTGCCGAAACAAGATAGTATATTGACTCCTCTGAGCTGAACCGTGGTAGAAAAAAGCTTGAAACTGAGTAAAGGAAATGGGACGGGAGCCACGTTTTCATTTATGATTTCCTTATAACAAAAGCCAGAGAGGAAGAGAAGATGCGCATTATGCCAGCCCTTCTCCCCGAGAAAGAGGGAGCCTTCCGCTTATCAGGGGAGCCTCCTCCTCCGCACTGTGGCCGCCTTTGTCAAGAGTTTGGCAGGGAGAGCGGAGCTGAGCAAACAGAGCAGATAAGGAACCGCCTAACAAGCACCGCACTATGAGGGGATCAGGATTATGGGCTTGCAGCCCAGGGTAGCTGCTAGGTCCCTGGAAAGGGCGGGGGTGAGTGGGAGGACAGGCCCTTCCGAAATGCAGCCACAGGGATGGGAAGAGAGGCTTGCTGGCAGCAAGTAGAGAGGAGAGCTGCCTCCCAGCGCAGGACGGATCCCGACGGCTCTTGGCCATCTCAGAGCGACCGCAGAGGAAGCTCAGAGCTTTTTACTCCCCAAACGAGCCTCCCCCCCCTTCCCCCTGCTCACCCGGGCGGGATCAAACTGTTCCTGGGCACTGATCTTGTCGAGGGGGTTCTTGGAGGGTTTGGGCCGCCGTGCCCAGGAGGGTGAAGCCAACGAAAGCCCAGCCAGGAGAAGGAGAGCAATGGGAGCCATGGCGGGATGGCAATGACCAGCAGCGCTTGGGGTGCCCTTGGGCACAGGAGGGAGGGCGGGCGGGCTCCCAGTTAGGCATTAATCAGGCTTCCCAGAAAAGGCCACTGGGGAGGTCCCAGCTGCTGCTGTTGCCGCTGCTGCTATCCTACCATCCCCAGAGGGGAGACAGTGCTCCATTCACAAATGGGCAAGCTGGGGCCCCCAACGTGTCCTGGGGTTTGCAAGGCAGCTTTTTACAGAAGCTCTCGGGGCTTCAGCTCAGCTCCTTCCGGGCCCTGGACAGCCAGCAAACCCTTGCAAAGCTCTTCTCAGACCATACAACAATAAGGTACTTATCTATTTTACAATGCACAGTACTGGGGCTGATATCTATGCCTATTAGTTTATGGTGTATGAGAGGACCTGAGTGAAGACTTCATAGACCAGTGGTTCTCAATCTGTGGGTCGGGACCCTTTTGGGGGTCGAACGACCCTTTCACGGGGTCGCCTAAGACCATCGGAAAACACATATTTTCAATGGTTTTAGGAATAATTTTATGGTTGGGGGTCACCACAACATGAGGAACTGTATTAAAGGGTCGTGGCATTAGGAAGGTTGAGAACCACTGTCATAGACAGTCATTTATAACTTGAAATGGGTGGGGGGGGAGTTAAAAAGGCTAAAAACCCGAGTTAAAAAGGCTTCATGTGCTAACACTAAGGGACAGAAAACAGTGCCCTCGTGTGGTCAATGTAGGAATCGCAACCACAAAAGGAAATCATTTATCATTTATTTCCTTTTGTAGTTGCGATTCTGACATTGACCACACGAGGGCACTGTTTTCTGTCCCTTAGCGTTAGCACTGAAGTCATCATAAGGCTTTTAAACTCGGGTTAAGGCTTTTGAAGGAGGTTTCTCTTCTTCTGGGCCTTTTCTGCAGCCCCTGGGGCTCCCGTTGCCCTATTCATATTAAACATACGGTTTTTAATGATAATAATAATTCCAAGTGCTATTGAAGAATGGACATTAAAAGTAGTGGATTTAGCAGAGATGGCCAAAATTTCAGCGTATTTGAAGGACCATTCAAATGAACCATATTGCGATGCTTATCTATTTTTAAGCTGTAAATTAAGATCTGGTTGAAGACTTCATGGTGCACACCAATTCATATCTTTAAATGTGAGGGAGGAAGAGAGAGTGAGCAAGAGGGAGGGGGGAGAGAGAGAGAAAGAGAAACAATGCTGGACCTGAGTGAAGACTTCACAATGCACAGTACTGGGGCTGATATCTATGCCTATCAGTTTAAGGTGTATGAGAGGACCTGAGTGAAGTCTTCATACACAGTCATTTATAACTTGAAATGGGAGGGGGGAAGAGAGAGTGAGCAAGAGGGAGGGGGGAGAGAGAGAAAGAGAAAAAATGCTGGACCTGAGTGAAGACTTCACAATGCACAGTACTGGGGCTGATATCTATGCCTATCAGTTTAAGGTGTATGAGAGGACCTGAGTGAAGACTTCATACACAGTCATTTATAACTTGAAATGGGTGGGGGGGGAGGAGAGGGAGGGAGGGGAGAGAGAGAGAGAGAAAGAGAAAAAATGCTGGACCTGAGTGAAGACTTCACAATGCACAGTACTGGGGCTGATATCTATGCCTATCAGTTTAAGGTGTATGTGAGGACCTGAGTGAAGACTTCATAAACAGTCATTTATAACTTGAAATGGGTGGGGGGGGAGTTAAAAAGGCTAAAAACCCGAGTTAAAAAGGCTTCATGTGCTAACACTAAGGGACAGAAAACAGTGCCCTCGTGTGGTCAATGTAGGAATCGCAACCACAAAAGGAAATCATTTATCATTTATTTCCTTTTGTAGTTGCGATTCTGACATTGACCACACGAGGGCACTGTTTTCTGTCCCTTAGCGTTAGCACTGAAGTCATCATAAGGCTTTTAAACTCGGGTTAAAGGCTTTTGAAGGAGGTTTCTCTTCTTCTGGGCCTTTTCTGCAGCCCCTGGGGCTCCCGTTGCCCTATTCATATTAAACATACGGTTTTTAATGATAATAATAATTCCAAGTGCTATTGAAGAATGGACATTAAAAGTAGTGGATTTAGCAGAGATGGCCAAAATTTCAGCGTATTTGAAGGACCATTCAAATGAACCATATTGCGATGCTTATCTATTTTTAAGCTGTAAATTAAGATCTGGTTGAAGACTTCATGGTGCACACCAATTCATATCTTTAAATGGGAGGGGGGAAGAGAGAGTGAGCAAGAGGGAGGGGGGAGAGAGAGAGAAAGAGAAACAATGCTGGACCTGAGTGAAGACTTCACAATGCACAGTACTGGGGCTGATATCTATGCCTATCAGTTTAAGGTGTATGAGAGGACCTGAGTGAAGACTTCATACACAGTCATTTATAACTTGAAATGGGTGGGGGGGGAGGAGAGGGAGGGAGGGGAGAGAGAGAGAGAGAAAGAGAAAAAATGCTGGACCTGAGTGAAGACTTCACAATGCACAGTACTGGGGCTGATATCTATGCCTATCAGTTTAAGGTGTATGTGAGGACCTGAGTGAAGACTTCATAAACAGTCATTTATAACTTGAAATGGGTGGGGGGGGAGTTAAAAAGGCTAAAAACCCGAGTTAAAAAGGCTTCATGTGCTAACACTAAGGGACAGAAAACAGTGCCCTCGTGTGGTCAATGTAGGAATCGCAACCACAAAAGGAAATCATTTATCATTTATTTCCTTTTGTAGTTGCGATTCTGACATTGACCACACGAGGGCACTGTTTTCTGTCCCTTAGCGTTAGCACTGAAGTCATCATAAGGCTTTTAAACTCGGGTTAAAGGCTTTTGAAGGAGGTTTCTCTTCTTCTGGGCCTTTTCTGCAGCCCCTGGGGCTCCCGTTGCCCTATTCATATTAAACATACGGTTTTTAATGATAATAATAATTCCAAGTGCTATTGAAGAATGGACATTAAAAGTAGTGGATTTAGCAGAGATGGCCAAAATTTCAGCGTATTTGAAGGACCATTCAAATGAACCATATTGCGATGCTTATCTATTTTTAAGCTGTAAATTAAGATCTGGTTGAAGACTTCATGGTGCACACCAATTCATATCTTTAAATGGGAGGGAGGAAGAGAGAGTGAGCAAGAGGGAGGGGGGAGAGAGAGAGAAAGAGAAACAATGCTGGACCTGAGTGAAGACTTCACAATGCACAGTACTGGGGCTGATATCTATGCCTATCAGTTTAAGGTGTATGAGAGGACCTGAGTGAAGACTTCATACACAGTCATTTATAACTTGAAATGGGTGGGGGGGGAGGAGAGGGAGGGAGGGGAGAGAGAGAGAGAGAAAGAGAAAAAATGCTGGACCTGAGTGAAGACTTCACAATGCACAGTACTGGGGCTGATATCTATGCCTATCAGTTTAAGGGGTAGGAGAGGACCTGAGTGAAGACTTCATAAACAGTCATTTATAACTTGAAATGGGTGGGGGGGGAGTTAAAAAGGCTAAAAACCCGAGTTAAAAAGGCTTCATGTGCTAACGCTAAGGGACAGAAAACAGTGCCCTCGTGTGGTCAATGTAGGAATCGCAACCACAAAAGGAAATCATTTATCATTTATTTCCTTTTGTAGTTGCGATTCTGACATTGACCACACGAGGGCACTGTTTTCTGTCCCTTAGCGTTAGCACTGAAGTCATCATAAGGCTTTTAAACTCGGGTTAAAGGCTTTTGAAGGAGGTTTCTCTTCTTCTGGGCCTTTTCTGCAGCCCCTGGGGCTCCCGTTGCCCTATTCATATTAAACATACGGTTTTTAATGATAATAATAATTCCAAGTGCTATTGAAGAATGGACATTAAAAGTAGTGGATTTAGCAGAGATGGCCAAAATTTCAGCGTATTTGAAGGACCATTCAAATGAACCATATTGCGATGCTTATCTATTTTTAAGCTGTAAATTAAGATCTGGTTGAAGACTTCATGGTGCACACCAATTCATATCTTTAAATGTGAGGGAGGAAGAGAGAGTGAGCAAGAGGGAGGGGGGAGAGAGAGAGAAAGAGAAACAATGCTGGACCTGAGTGAAGACTTCACAATGCACAGTACTGGGGCTGATATCTATGCCTATCAGTTTAAGGTGTATGAGAGGACCTGAGTGAAGACTTCATAAACAGTCATTTATAACTTGAAATGGGTGGGGGGGGAGTTAAAAAGGCTAAAAACCCGAGTTAAAAAGGCTTCATGTGCTAACGCTAAGGGACAGAAAACAGTGCCCTCGTGTGGTCAATGTAGGAATCGCAACCACAAAAGGAAATCATTTATCATTTATTTCCTTTTGTAGTTGCGATTCTGACATTGACCACACGAGGGCACTGTTTTCTGTCCCTTAGCGTTAGCACTGAAGTCATCATAAGGCTTTTAAACTCGGGTTAAAGGCTTTTGAAGGAGGTTTCTCTTCTTCTGGGCCTTTTCTGCAGCCCCTGGGGCTCCCGTTGCCCTATTCATATTAAACATACGGTTTTTAATGATAATAATAATTCCAAGTGCTATTGAAGAATGGACATTAAAAGTAGTGGATTTAGCAGAGATGGCCAAAATTTCAGCGTATTTGAAGGACCATTCAAATGAACCATATTGCGATGCTTATCTATTTTTAAGCTGTAAATTAAGATCTGGTTGAAGACTTCATGGTGCACACCAATTCATATCTTTAAATGTGAGGGAGGAAGAGAGAGTGAGCAAGAGGGAGGGGGGAGAGAGAGAGAAAGAGAAACAATGCTGGACCTGAGTGAAGACTTCACAATGCACAGTACTGGGGCTGATATCTATGCCTATCAGCTTAAGGTGTATGAGAGGACCTGAGTGAAGACTTCATACACAGTCATTTATAACTTGAAATGGGTGGGGGGGGAGGAGAGGGAGGGAGGGGAGAGAGAGAGAGAGAAAGAGAAAAAATGCTGGACCTGAGTGAAGACTTCACAATGCACAGTACTGGGGCTGATATCTATGCCTATCAGTTTAAGGGGTAGGAGAGGACCTGAGTGAAGACTTCATAAACAGTCATTTATAACTTGAAATGGGTGGGGGGGGAGTTAAAAAGGCTAAAAACCCGAGTTAAAAAGGCTTCATGTGCTAACGCTAAGGGACAGAAAACAGTGCCCTCGTGTGGTCAATGTAGGAATCGCAACCACAAAAGGAAATCATTTATCATTTATTTCCTTTTGTAGTTGCGATTCTGACATTGACCACACGAGGGCACTGTTTTCTGTCCCTTAGCGTTAGCACTGAAGTCATCATAAGGCTTTTAAACTCGGGTTAAGGCTTTTGAAGGAGGTTTCTCTTCTTCTGGGCCTTTTCTGCAGCCCCTGGGGCTCCCGTTGCCCTATTCATATTAAACATACGGTTTTTAATGATAATAATAATTCCAAGTGCTATTGAAGAATGGACATTAAAAGTAGTGGATTTAGCAGAGATGGCCAAAATTTCAGCGTATTTGAAGGACCATTCAAATGAACCATATTGCGATGCTTATCTATTTTTAAGCTGTAAATTAAGATCTGGTTGAAGACTTCATGGTGCACACCAATTCATATCTTTAAATGTGAGGGAGGAAGAGAGAGTGAGCAAGAGGGAGGGGGGAGAGAGAGAGAAAGAGAAACAATGCTGGACCTGAGTGAAGACTTCACAATGCACAGTACTGGGGCTGATATCTATGCCTATCAGTTTAAGGTGTATGAGAGGACCTGAGTGAAGTCTTCATAAACAGTCATTTATAACTTGAAATGGGTGGGGGGGAGTTAAAAAGGCTAAAAACCCGAGTTAAAAAGGCTTCATGTGCTAACGCTAAGGGACAGAAAACAGTGCCCTCGTGTGGTCAATGTAGGAATCGCAACCACAAAAGGAAATCATTTATCATTTATTTCCTTTTGTAGTTGCGATTCTGACATTGACCACACGAGGGCACTGTTTTCTGTCCCTTAGCGTTAGCACTTAAGTCATCATAAGGCTTTTAAACTCGGGTTAAAGGCTTTTGAAGGAGGTTTCTCTTCTTCTGGGCCTTTTCTGCAGCCCCTGGGGCTCCCGTTGCCCTATTCATATTAAACATACAGTTTTGTTTTTTTATTTAAAACGTTTTACAAATACATTTTCTCCCCAATTTCCCCCCCCAAGCCCTCCGTACCCTCCCTAGCCCTCCCCCTTTCCCCCCAGGACTTCCACAATATAAAATCCTAATCGAGAAATACATTTTATAAAACTTAAAACTTAAACCCCTCCACCCCCTATATACTGTTTATACCTTCATAAAACTCAATTAATTTGTCCCTACATAATACATTCATTCAGCTAAAAGCTATCTGATATTTCTTAGTTTGATATTTATTCTGCACATAATCTATCCACTTTTTCCAGTCCTATACATAAGTCTCTTGAGTTCAGTCTTTTAAATATGCTGAAATCTTCGCCATCTCTGCAAAACTGGCCATCTTCAAAGTCCATTCTTCAATTGATGCCCTTGCTGTGATGTCCCGTTGCCTGGAGGCCGTGCGGATCTGGATGGGGAGAAACAAGCTCAGACTCAACCCCTCCAAGACCGAGTGGCTGTGGCTTCCGGCGTCCCGGTACAGTCAGCTGGTACCATCACTGACAATAGGGGATGAGATCTTGCTCCCCACAGAGAGGGCCTGCAACTTGGGTGTCCTCCTGGATTCACGGTTATCTTTAGAAGATCATTTGACGGCCGTGGCCAGGGGTGCCTTTTATCAGGTTCGCCTGATCCGCCAGTTGCGTCCCTTTCTGGATCGGGACGCCTTGCGCACGGTCACTCATGCCCTAGTTACCTCCCGTATGGACTACTGTAATGCTTTCTACATGGGGCTCCCCTTGAAAAGCACCCGGAGGCTCCAACTGGTCCAGAACGTAGCCGCACGGGTGATTATGGGTGCAGCTCGTTACGCCCATGTAACACCTCTCCTACGCGAGCTGCACTGGCTCCCGGTGGTCTTCCGGGTGCGATTCAAGGTTTTTAGTTATCACCTTTAAAGCGCTCCATGGCTTAGGACCTGGGTACCTACGAGACCGTCTTTTGCCACCAATAGCCTCCCACCGACCAGTTTGTTCTCACAGGGAGGGACTACTCAGGGTACCATCAGTCAAATTATGTCGACTGGCGACTCCCAGGGGCAGGGCCTTCTCTGTGGGGGCTCCAACCCTTTGGAATGAACTGCCCCCGGAGATACGGAATATCCCTGATCTCCGTGCTTTCCGCCGTGCACTCAAGACCCTGATGTTCCAACAGGCAGGGCTAAACATACGAACATGTGAATGATTTTTTAAATGTTATCTAATTCTGGGTTTTATTTAATTGACCAAACTAAGTAATAATTTTTTTTTATTGCAAAAGTTTTACAATTACATTTTCACCCCTTTTCCCCCCCCACCCCACCCCCCCAAACTTCCCAACCTCCCTAACCCTCCCCTCTCCCCAGACTTCCCTATAATATACTCATAACTGGTAAAGAAAGATAAAAAAAACACACACACAAAAAAAAAACCTTAATATGACACTTATGTAAAAACTTGAACCCCTCCCTCCCCTGTATAGTTTTTCTTTTTACCTCATTACATTAAAATATTTCTAATACATTCTTTTCAAATAAAAGCTATTTGATACTTTCTAGTTTGATATTTGTTCTGAACATATTCTATCCACCTTTTCCATTCCCATTCATAAGTCTCTTGTGAACAATCTTTTAAGTATGCTGAAATCTTCGCCATCTCTGCAAAACTGGCCATCTTCAAAGTCCATTCCTCAATAGTGGGCAACGCTTCATTTTTCCAATATTTACCTATCAACAATCTTGCTGCTGTTATCATATACAATATCAATTTTGTTTCACCCGATGTAAAACCCTTAACTATACCCAATAAAAACAATTGTGGAGAGAATTGAATTTTTTTCTTCAAAACATTCTGCATGACCCACCAAATTTTTATCCAAAAAGCCTTAACTTTCCTACAGGTCCACCAAACATGATAATACGTAGCATCCAAACATTCACATCTCCAACATTTTGGCTGAACATTAGGGTACATACATGACAACTTTTTGGGATCTAAATGCCATCTATAAAACATTTTATAGAAATTTTCCCTCAGGTTCTGCGACTGTGTAAATTTAACATTCTGAACCCAATTTTTTTCCCATGTTTCCAACATCACTGGTTCTTCAAAATTTTGTGCCCACTTAATCATACAATCTTTAACTAATTCAGTTTCTGAATCCCTTTCTAGCAAAACATTATAAAGCCTTTTGATATGCATTGGACCTTTCTCTTTTATATGTCTAACCAATTCTTCCTCGTGCAACATAATACCAGTTTTTTGGTCCTCTTTCCATCTCAATTGTAATTGATTATATTGTAACCAAGTTAAATTAATCCCTTCGTCCAACAGTGTCTGCAATGTCTTCAGCTGCCATCTGCCCGCGTCTGTAAAAAGAACCTCTTTGTATAAACCCCCCCCGAGTGACATTATATTTGTATTCCACAAAGTATGACCAAGATCCAGCCATAGCGGTATTTTATAATCCCATTTGAGTCGGTGCTTCTTCCAAACTCTCATCAAAGAGTCTCTAAGTATATGACTTTTAAATACTTTATCAACTTTGTCATCATAAAATAAGTAAGCATGCCATCCAAATTCAAGATCAAAACTTTCTGCATTCAGTATTCCAGTCTTTTTACTTCCAAACCAATCACTTGTTAAAGTTAAAGCTGCTGCATCATAATATAACTGTAGGTTTGGAAGTTTAAGACCTCCTCTTTCTGGAACATCTTGCATAATTTTCAATTTCACTCTCGGCTTTTTCTTGTTCCAGACAAACTTATTGAGTCCAGTTTGCCAGACTTTCAATTGTTTATCACTTTTAAGCACCGGAATCATTTGAAACAAAAAAAGAAATCTTGGCAAAATGTTCATCTTAACTGCTGCTATTCTTCCAAGTAGAGACAGCTGCAGTTTTTTCCAAGTCTCCATGTCTTTCTGCACCTCTCGCCACAACACCTCATAGTTATTTTGAAACAATTTCATGTTTAATTCTGCAACCTGAACTCCTAGATATTTTACCTTAGGTACAGTCTCAAAACCTGCCCTCCTTTCAAGCTCATGTTTACGATCTTGTGTCATGTTTTTAGCTATCATTTTAGTCTTTTTTGGATTCAGTCTAAAACCTGAAACTTTACCATAGTCTTGTATAATGTCCTTCATCAGGATTATTGATTCCATTGGTTGTGATAGGGTAACAACGAGATCATCTGCAAATGCCTTTATTCTGTAATCCTCTTGCCTAATCATTATACCTTTCAAGATATTAGAGTCCCGTATTGTATTTAGCAAGACTTCTAGTGTTAGAATAAATAAAAGTGGGGACAACGGACATCCCTGTCTTGTTCCTTTTTCAATTTTAAACTCTGTTGTCAAACTTCCATTAATAATGATCTGTGCCTTTTGCTCTTGGTAAATTGCTGAAATCGCCTGTATAAATTGATCCCCAAAATCCATCTTTTTTAAAGTCTTTAGTAGAAAATTCCAATCCACTCTATCAAAGGCCTTCTCTGCATCCAAAAAGACCAGCACTGCAGGAATCTGTTTATTCTTCTCAAGATATTCCAATAAATCTATTACTTGCCTTACATTATCCTTCATGTGTCTGCCCTCGATAAATCCCGCTTGATCATCATGAATCACCTTTTGGATTACTGGCATCAACCTGTTGGCTAATACTTTCGCATAGATTTTATAATCTGTATTCAAAAGAGATATTGGTCTATAGTTCTCTGGTTTTTTAGGACCGACTTGTTCTTTTGGTATCAAAGATATGTAAGCTGTTGTCCATGATGGGGGTATTTTACCCCCTTGTTGAATATTGCAAAATAAATCTCTGAGTTGTTCCACCATTTCAGCTTGCAAAGTTTTGTAATACACTGCGGTCAAACCATCCGTGCCAGGAGCTTTGGCTGTTTTTAGCTGTTTAATTGCTACTATTATCTCCTCCTCTGTTATAGGATAATTCATTCTTTCCTTTTGTTGATCAGTAATTTTTGTAACTCTTTTATCGTTTAAATATTTTTCTATAAGTCCATTCTGCACCTCCTCTTTGGCATATAGTTTGGTATAATAGTCCATGGACTATTATACCAAACTAAGTAATAATTTTAATTAGCAATTTTATGATGTTTGTGTGTCTATATTTTTCTTGACTGTACACCGCCTTGAGTCCTATGGGAGAAAGGCGGTATAGAAATATAATAAATAAATAAATAAATAAATACATAAAATAGTGGGCATAGCTTCATTTTTCCAATATTGACCTATCAGCAATCTCGCTGCTGTCACCAAATACAATATCAGCTTTGTTTCGCCCAATGTAAAACCCTTAACGCCACCCTGCCTTCCCATTGCATTGGCCCCTTCCCGGCCCAGGCTGGCTCCCACCCTCCCGGGATAGCCTGGAAAACCAGAGTCACTTAACAGCGCCGTTACTAATACTTATTCAAAACAAATATCGGACTAAAAAGTTTCAAATAGCGCGCCCGAGCGCCCTCTGCCGACCGAGGAAGCGTGCTCCACTCCGGCCTCGATTCGTCGCGCCTGACCGAAGCAGAGCCGTTGGGAGGGAGGGAGGGAGGGGGGGCTTAGGGAAGCCGGAGAGCAGGATCGGCCACTCGGCTTCCGTTGGCGGAAGTGTCGTCGCTCGCCGGAAGGAAGTGCGCGGCCGTGAAGGGGCCGCTCTCGGCGGGAGGCTCCCTGGTAGGGGAGGCCCGGCGGCGGCGGTGGCGGCGGCGGCAGGATGCGGCCATGCTCCCCGACAGCCTCCTCGTCGAGATCTTCCGCCTCCTGCCCCCCTCGGACGTGGTGGCGGCGGGGCGGGTGTGCCGGCAGTGGCGCCGGGTGGCCCGGGACGAGGTCCTGTGGAAGGGGCTCTTCTACCGGCACTACGGCGTCGCCCGCCACGTCCACAGGCACCCAGGTCAGCCCCGGGCGGGGAGGGGAGGGGAGGGGAGGGGAGGGGAGGATGGGCGGATCCATCCACCCAGGCGCCGAAGGGACCCAAATCCCGGCCGGAGGGGGAGGGGGAGGGGGAGGGGAGGGGGGGGTCCCAGCGGGCGGGGTGGCCGCGCAGCCTCGGGAGCCGCTCTCCGTTTCCGCCGCAGCTGCCGCCTCCTGGTACGGAGAGTTCCAGCGGCTGTGCGAGGCCGTCCCGCGCGTGGAGGTGCAGCGCCTGCGGGAGCACGGAGAGCCCGTCCTCCACCTCAGCTTCGCCCACAGCGGCCGCCTCTTCGCCTCCTGCTCCAAGGACTGCACCGTCAAGGTCCGGCGGGGGAGGGAGGGAGGGAGGGAGGGGGGTCTTGCTCCGGTGGGAAAGGCCCGGCTGGGCTCTGCGCTCCGGTCTCGGCTTGGCGGCCCCCGACGGCCCCGTTCCTTCTCCTTTCTGGCTGCAGGTCTGGAACAACGATCTCCCGGTCTCCCTTCTGCATAGCACCAGCATGAAGAAATACAACTGGAGCTACACTCAGTTCTCCCAGTTCAACGCGGACGATTCCCTCCTCCTGGTCTCCGGGGTCTTTATGGGGCCCCGGACCTCCTCCTCGGGGGAGATTGCCGTCATCGGCCTGGGTGAGGAGGTTTGCGGGGCGCCCGCCGAGAGCTTGGAGAGAGCCCGGGCTCCCCCTAGAAGAGCCTGGACGGGGCAGAGGCAGAGCGGGGTAATCCCGTCCCTCCAAATCTGGTTCTGGCGGCTCAAGACGTCTCGCACCTCCTCCTGCACCTCTGGGCGGTCCCTTGAGCCCCTCCCGTTCTTCTTTTAGAGAACTTCGAACTCCTGTCCCGAGTCCGCAATAAGCCCTACGACGTTTTTGGCTGCTGGCTGAACGAGACCAACTTGATCTCCAGCAACCTGCACCGGATTGGGTACCTCACTTCCTGCTCCGTCTTATGGCTGAACAACGCCTTCCAGGTGAAGTGAGGCTGCGTCCCTGGGGTGACCTGGGGGTGGAGGGAGCCCCGGGCCTCCGTGGCTTGACTTGCCCCGTCATTCACAGGGCGTCGAGTCCGAGAACGTCAACGTGGTGAAACGGCTCTTCAAAATCCAGAACCTGAATGCCAGCACCATCCGGACAGTCATGGTCGTTGATTGCAGCCGCTACAGCTCTCCTGACGAGCTGCCGAGCCCTGGAGAGCAGGTGGGGGAGGGCCCCGCTCCTCCCCACAAGGAGAGCCACAGCCAGGAGGTGGAGGAGAGGCCCCAGCTGAGGGGTTTCCCGGCAGCCGAAGGGGAGGCAGGGACTGAAGATGGGCTGGACCGCTTCCTGAGTGACATCATGGCGGGACGCGTCCGGCCAATGATGACGGAGATGGAGATGGAGACGAAAGTGGCCCGACTCCTGGCCCGGAACCGAACGAAGCCCCCAGAGCCCAACCTGCTCTCCCTGCAGGGTGGAAACAAGAAATACCTGGTCTTCACCACCGGCTGCCTCACCTACTCACCACACCAGATTGGTAAGGGACTTGTGTGCTCTTTTCCTTGTGGAGGGGGGTGGAAGAAATGGCCGCTGAAGGGTCGTTGCACTTCTGCACAGGGGGATCGTGGAGCAGAGCCTGGGGATGAGCAACAGGGAGAGCCTTGCTGGAATATCTGGCTGCCTCCCATTGGAGGTCTGATGCTTGGCTAGGTCACCTGCCCTCTTGGTCTGACCGGAGGCGGTGAAAGAGGTTTGGTGCCACCCTGTGAGAGATGGGCAAGCTAGCAAGTTGCCTCTTCGCTTCACCTCTAGGAATTAAGCAGATCCTTCCCCACCAAATGACAACCGCAGGGCCTGTTCTGGGGGAAGAGAGGAATTCGGACAGATTTTTTGATTCGCTGGATCATGTCATTGATATTCACGGGCATATCATTGGCATGGGCCTCTCTCCAGACCACAGGTAGGGAAAGCTGCCAATGGTTGGGCATGGGATGGAGACCGGGTGGCACGATGCCTCAGCTCAGCGATGAAAGGTCTTGCGCCGGCTGGGGGGAATGGGGGACCACAACCACAAGCTCAGGGAAGAAGGGCTGGCTGTGTTTTTTTTTTTTTTTAATTTGATTTATATGCCGCCCTTCTCCGAAGACTCAGGGCGGCTTACAATGTGCTCAGCAATAGCCTTCATCCTTTTGCATATTTATACAAAGTCAGCTTATTGCCGCCACAACTGGGTCCTCATTTCACCTACCTTAGAAAGGATGGAAGGCTGAGTCAACCTTGAGCCTGGTGAGATTTGAACCTGCAGTAATTGCAGGCAGCTGTGTTAATAACAGGGTGCATTAAACCACTGTACTACCAAGGCTCTTTGTGTTGGGAGATTGCCAGGCGCCCAGCCAAGCAGGAGCCCTCTGCTGCCCAGCTCCCACCTCGCCCTCCACAAGGCCAGTGAGACTGCCCTGTCTCTCTCTCCCCCCTCCCCCCGACTCTCCAGGTACTTGTACGTCAACAGCCGCGCTTGGCCTGAGGGCTGCGTTGTCTCCGATCCTTTGCAGCCACCCCCCATCGCTGAGGAGATTGAGCTGCGCGTGGTGGACCTCAAGACCATGAAGGAGGCCAAGCGGGCTCTGCGGGCACACCGGGCCTACACGCCCAGCGAAGAGTTCAACTTCATTTTCCTTGATGTCAGCAGGGACTTTGTGGCCAGGTGAGCCTTGCCCTCCTTTCTCCTCTCTGTCCAGCGAAGGCTCCTTAGCAAGG
The DNA here is from genome assembly GCF_029215685.1 of Pituophis catenifer annectens. NCBI lineage: Eukaryota > Metazoa > Chordata > Lepidosauria > Squamata > Colubridae > Pituophis > Pituophis catenifer. The sequence goes on along the minus strand of NW_027256897.1, from coordinate 377,835 downwards.
GAGTTGATGGCTTCCAGATCCCGTTGCGCCTTTTTGAGGGCTAGTCCCTTGAGGCGTGGTGGTGGTGGTGTTCTCAGAGCTTCTCCTCCAGCTTTGTTCTATGGTCACCAACGTGTCTCCTCCTCCTCCCTCCCCCTGTGCAGTGGGGCCGAGGATCGCCACGGATACATCTGGGACCGGCACTACGACATCTGCTTGGCCAAATTGCAGCATGACGACGTGGTCAACTCGGTGGCTTTCAGCCCTGTGGAACAGGAGCTCCTCCTGACAGCCTGCGCGGACAACACCATCAAAGTGTGGCGCTCTCCCCGCACCGCTCGAGTCCTTCACGAGGAGAAGCCCAGACTTCGTAGACGCCTCTTCTCCTGGGCCACGAAGCAGGGAACGTGAGCTGGGCAGGGCTTGCTTCCTTGGGCCAGGAGGCCCGTCCCCTGCAAGCGACCCTGGCCCAGCCCACTCAGCTTCACAGATGCCCTGCTCGGGTGAGGCCTGGAAGAATCGCCATTCGAGGAACGGAGCCACAGGCTGGCATAGCTCTGTAGGATGCTGTCACCCTCTGATGTGGCTCCTGGGCTTTGAAAGGCCACGAAGGGAGCCAGGAGACCTGTGCTGGTCCTGCTTGAATTTCTGCTTGACGGGGAGGTAAGAGAAACATAGCTGGGCCCTGAACTGGATTCCCTTCGGTGCCTCTGCTCTCGTTGACCCAGGTGGCCCCCCTCTCCCCCCGAAGGATCTGGAGCTGCAGCCTGCCAGCCCCTGGGAAGGAGCACGGTCCCTGGCTTGGGGGAGTTGCCCACGTTCCCTGAGGAGGGGGAATTACAAGAGGCAGGCCAAGGCACGACTGGTGTTATTTCTTTTGTGAAGCAGAAAGAAACCTGTTTGTGCGTCTTTGAGGAGGGCTGGGCAGCTTCCACGCCCTGCCAACCTTGGCTACCTAGTGCAGCATGGCTTGGTCTTAATAAACTTTGCTTGAGTTGTTGCTCTTGCATTGAGCATATTTGGCATCTGCGAGTGCTCCCTTTTGTCCCCCTGGCGGCTACGAGAGAGGCCCTCTTCTGTGGCAGGCACGAGGCAGAAGATGGGTAGGGCATTGAGCGGGGCACCCTTGCTTCTGAGAAGACCCCTGTGGGGGATTGCTCTCCCGTGGGCTGTTCCTTCCTTGGAAAACCTTCCTTGGCTTGCTTTGGGAGGGGAGAGAACAGCAACCTGTCTCCCCAAAGATGAGCAAAACGGGGCTCGCCTCTATAATGCTTTATTCGGCTTTCTCAGGTGCCCAGGGAAGAGCATTTCAGCAGGACAACCAAAATCCCCTCTGATCGCCTCAACACTCCTGCCAGACCTTGTGTCTCCTCAGAGGAGCCCCCCCCTCCCCCACCAGTGAAGAAGAAGGGGGTGGGCCAATTTTCCAGGTCTCTCTTGCTGGGAACACTGGAGGAAGCCCCTCCCCAATGGCTCACCTCTGCTCATGAACCCTTCCGTCCCTTCTCAACCTCTGCTGGAGCGACTTTCCCGGCAATTGCCCAGGCCTCCCTGCCCAGAGAACTGAATCGGGTAGGGGGATTGCCTGGCAGAGGACACAGGCTGGCCAGGAGCAGCTCCGCTGTCAGCAGCCCCTAAAGGTCCCCTGCCAGACCTTCCTTTGGGTGCCCAGCCCCTCGGTCCCCTTTCTGGCCTAGGCCACCCCCTCCCAATCCGCCCACAGCAATCCCAGGCAAGGGAGGAGCCACAGAGGGAGCAGGAAAGGCCCCTCCTTCAGGGCCCACCAGGGCTTCCAAGCCGCTCCCCATGACCAGGGGGGCAGTCCAAGGCTAAAAGGTCCACCAGGCCCTTGTTGGCCAGGGGGCCGTCCAGGGCAGTCCCCGTGCTCCGAGACCCCAGTGGGCAAGGCGTTAAAGGCCCGTGAGGTCTACAATGGCTTTAATGAAGATGGTGTCTTCGCGCACGTAGGAGTTCTTGGACTCCATCTTGGCGAGGGGGCAGAAGAGGGGGCAGCCACTGGCAATGTTCATGTCGCTGATGGGCCGCTGGAAGGAGGAGGAGGCCACATCGGGCCGGAAGGCGTCAATGACGTGTTCGCGGTTATTCTGGTCCAGCAGCATCAGGGTGACCTACGGAGGAGACAGGAACCTGGCGGTAGCCTCCCTCATCTCTGGATCCCTTTTGGCCTCTGCCCTTGCAAAAACCCCAGGGGGGTCTGGGTCACTCACTGGGGCAGGAAAGGCTGCTCTGACTGGTCTTGTCTGAAGCTTCAGAAGCCAAGGACTCCCACCAGGTGTGCCCCTCCCTCCCTGCTGCAGGCCCAGCAGCCTTGTGGCCCCCAGGATCCTACCTTCTGGTTGAAAGGCCACCGCAGGAGGGAGTCATTGGGCCCTTTCATTACCACGAAGAAGAGAGACAGGTGGCTGCCACGCCCGGTGCCGTCCCCATTGAGGTAGATCCGCAGGCACATCTTGTAGCCGTACTTGCTGGTGTAGAAGGCTGGCCAAGCAGAGCAGAAGACAGTTGGGAGGAAGCAATTTCCTTTGGCTTGCCCTGCCCTGCCCCACCCGTTCTCTGGACTGCAGCCCCTGCGCCCCCCCCCACCCTACCCCTGGTCCACCCAAGATCAGAGCCTGGATGTTCCCAAGGTGGCTTTCCCCACCTGGGGAGAAGATGGCCGGAGAGCGCCCCGCGACTGCCTCCTGCCGCTTCCTGGCAAAGTCCGAAATCTTCCAGATGAAGATGCCATCGTAGGAGGCCGCTTCCATCTCCTGGATGGTGTGCTCCATCTCGGCCAGGGCCAGGTCCTTCAAGGCAATGCTTCTCTCCAGTTGCCGCACCTGGGCCAGGAAGGCATAACCGAGGCTCCCAACAGCTCTGCTGCCACCCAGAGCCTTGGGAGGGGTGCTCCGCATGAACCTAGGCCACCCAAAGTGACCCCTTCCCCTTCTACTTTGCCCAGGCCAGGAAGTGGGACCGAGACCCACTCTGAATGTCTCACCACCAGGGAGCCACCAACCCCAGTCCCACCTTAGTGCTGAGGGCCTCGATCTTCTCCTGGTCAAGCTGATGCTGGCGGCTGGCGGCTTCGGCCACGAGCGACACCTTCTCCACCTCCCGGTTCAGCACACAGACGATGTTCTCAAAAGTGACTGTCTTCCTCTCCAGGGCCTCGCATTTCCCCAGCAGTTCTAAAGAGCTGGGCAGCTCTGCCTCTGGAACCAGGGGCCTGCCCCCCGCCAGGATGCAGCCAGCCTCCGCCGAGAGGCGGTCCAGCAGGGGCTCCAGCTTGCTGGACGCAGAGCCCAAGCTCAGCACGAAACTCAGCAGCATGTAGAGGTGCTCGCCCAGGTGGCTCCTCTCGTGCTCGGGGAGCTTCTCGTTCTCCATCTGCGAAGAGCAGGAGAGTCAGGCGGGCCAAGAGGGCTCTTTGGGGGCCGCCAGGACACAGGGATGCTGTCCGAGCGGCTGAACGGGCTGCTCCAGAGTCAGCCTCCCTCCCACTCCCTGCTTTGAAGCCCAGCGCCACAATACCAGGTGGGTGCAGCCGACCGGCTGGAATCTGCAGGGGGCTCTGCATTTGCTGCAGGTCTTGACGTGCTCCAGAAACTGCGGAAGAGGAAAGCAGCTTCAAAAGGAGCGGGAGGAGCATCCCTTCACCCACCACATTTCTGTGTCATTTCTGCCCCATCTGACACCCGAGCGAGAGGTGACGGGGGCCCATCTCAAAAGCACCAGAGCATCCTCGGGTCCTCTTGCTGGTGGAGGGAGGCATTTGGGTAGGCCAAGGTCACTGCCCCGCCCCACCACAGGGGGTAGAAAGGTGGGCCACCCAAGGGGACCTTGTTGGGGTACTAATACTAAGGGCTTCACTGCTGACCTTCTCCCGGGGGATCATCTTCTTTCCGCAGCCCTCGCAGGCCAGGGGAAATTTGGGGCACACAGCCTCGTGGGCCTGGCAAAACAAAGCTGCAAGTTAGGCCACATTCTGCCCCCACCTCCCCTCCTCCAAGGACACTGCTGGCCTTCCACAGCTGGCACTCAGCGGCTAGGCTGCCCGGAAGGAAGGCAGAGCTCTACACTGCCTGGGAAACAGGGCACCGGAGTAATCAAAACCAAGGCCACACCTTCGTGCTCTGAATTGGGATGCTTTTAAGTGCTGCTGAAATAATACACCTGCCTTTTCAAAGGGCAGTTCTCAGGAATGGGGGTGGGGGAAACTGGCCCGTACCTTGCTTTCAGAGAAGTGGAAAAGAGCTTGGCAGTATTTGCAGCTGAGGCTCCTCTCGGGACACTCCTGCTCGGCGTGGTGCTCCTTCTCGCCTAGCCTGACCAGGCCGTGACACGCAGGACAGGCCACCAGCATGGCCGGGCAGCTCCCTTCGTGACAGCTCTGTGGCAGAAGGACTGGCATTTCAGCACGGCCAGCAGGCCAAAGGAAGGCCCTCGCCACCTGCGCCCCTCCAAGGCAGCTCAGGAAAGCAGGCTGCACTTGAAGGGAGCGGCCGTTGAGCCTGGAAACTCACCCCAAAAGGGGGGCACAAAAGCCCCATTGCGCTGACATTCTGCACCCCAAAAATGTCTGTAATCGATTTGATGGCTGTGGAGAGGATCTGTTCGAGGCCACCCAGCTTGTTCTTGCTGGGGCTCATTTATTTTCCAATTATCTTCATAATTTTTAATGGCCTTGACTGTTGTGTTTGCAAAATCAACACGGGGGGGGGGGCATCCAGGGGTGAGGCATGCCCCTTGCTCTGCTTCAGATAGGAACCCTGCAGATTGGGGGGGGGGGGCTGAAGCATGAAAGCTGCTATTGTGAAGAGGCAGGTGGTATTCTGTATATTCTGGCTGGGCTAAGGAAGAGCGGGGCCCCAACTGAGGGGAGTTGGGTGGCCTGCCTGGCTGAGATATCCCAGCCTCCCACTGAAATCAGAACTCTCCAGAGGGCCTGGAACCTGAATGGAGAAGGCTCCTCTCCTCCCAAGTCGGATCTTGGGACGGCCCTTCACAGAGAGGCAACTCCCTCCAGCTGAGCCAGCAAGCCACACATCTGGAAGCAGAGATGCAACTGAGACTCTTCTGGGCACCTTCTGAAGGCTCTGAAGGCCACTGGGAGGCCTCACGGTCTTTTCAAAGGGCTGCAAGTAGCAGGGAAGCACTTTCGCTTTCCAGAGCCAAAGCCTGCAGTGTCGCCCACCCAAAGAGAAAGTAAAAGCAGCGCCAGGAGGCAGCTGGCGGTCAAAGGTGGGAGGGGGGGCAGTTTCTCTTTGCTGGTGTCGGATGACAGGCAGGAGAAGCTGCCCGAGACCCGATCCAGAGCAGAGGCGCTTTTCTCTTGGCGCTGCCAGCAGGCCCCGTCTGTCCTCTGGGGTTGAATAACCAGCAAGTATTTTAGGGACTTTCCAGAGGGTGTCACTGTGCAGGCTTCCGCCAGGGACTTTCCAAGCTGGAAGCTCTGACATTCAAAGCACGCAGCCCAGCTGCAGACACAGCAAGACAGGCGCCTAATTGAGATTTAGTCTCCGGTTCTCCATGGGAAGCGGGGGCTGGAGAAGACTTTGCCCATCCACAGAGCTCCACTGGACCACGTGGCTCATGGCAGAGAGGCGGGGGGGGGGGTTACGAGGGGCCTCTTCAGGGAGAGGAAGTGGGCTTCAGTCTTTGACCAGAGAACTAACTCAGGCCCTTCCATCTCCCCCGCTCAGAGCATGGCGCAGTCTCCTTAGACCCAGGGTTCCCTGCTCTCCCTCCGCTCCATGAAGCCTCCATGCAGACTCTGGAACTGAGCACTGGGGGGAGGGAAGCGTCTGGACGTGTGGTGGGGGGGGGGGGGAAAGGGCCCTGCTTGGGGAGGACAAGCAGCAAAGCTGCGTTGAAGGCTCCCTGGCCCCCAACAGCACAGACCAGGCAAGAGAAGACTCACAGGGAGCAGGGGATGGTGCCACTACCCCACATACAGTTCTGACCAAAGGCCCCCACCCCCCAGGCAAGGGAGGGCCAATTCCCTGCCCTTTTCCACTGAGCCCCCTGCTCAAATACGGAAGGGCTGCTGAAGGCCCCCTCCTGGGATCTTTACCTCATATTCTTTTATGGAGCCTTTCCATGTGCAACCTTGGTGGGGACAGATGGCCGGGAGACTCTCCACTTCCCGCCGAGCTGCGTTATCTGGGAAAGCCTCAAAGGGACAAAAAGGGAAGGATTAAGTACAGAGATGCGAAGAAAAGACTGGCCGGGCAAATTTGCACCAACAGTTTGCCTGCAGGGTTGGCCAAGGAAGAACACGGGAGCGGCTGCTGATTCTGGCACAATCCGTGGCCAAACCAGCAAGCCAGCCCAACTGGAAAGTTTCGCTGGGAGAGGGCAAGGCAGGGGTACTCCCCCAACTGACTGGCTGAGCTGAAGCCCTTCCTGAACGGGACAGAGGAGGAAGAAGCGGCCCCTCTTCATGCCTGTCCCAGTTACTGGGAGGTTGTGACCGCAGCCCCTTGGAATGCCAAGAATTTGCAGTGAGGTGCCTCAAAGGGAAGCCTTCGGAAGAGAAACAGGGACGGGGAACTTCCCTTCGCCTTCACTTCAAGGGCCCCCATCTGACCCAGCCGACCTCGTCCACCCTCTGAGCTGCCTGGAAGGACAGCTGGACAAAACTCCTCTCGAGGGGGCTGCACTTACCACCCCTGGTTCCAAGATCGAGGCGCCTTCTTCGTACAACCCCTCTTGAAGGCAGGCTGCACACTTCTGGGGCCCTGAGCTGGCGGGGAAGAGGAAGACCGTGAGAACAACCACGAGACCCTCCCAAGTCAACTGGGCAGCCCATTCCCCAGCAAGACAAGCCACCTCAACTAGGAAAGGGGCTGCATTTTGCCCTGACATCATTCAGTGTCTCTCTGAGCGTGTGTAGTTGGGCTTGTTTGGCTCCAACTGATTGCACAGCTGCCGGCCACCCCCACAAGGGAGAATTGTTTCCAGGTCAGAATTGTTTATAGGGAAAGCCACCCTTCCTTTTCAGTCATGCCACTCTGACTGATCCTGAGGTGTGCAGCTGATGCCCTCCATATTACAACTCCTGAAGCAACAGGAATAATCCCCAAGCTGGCAGGTGTCAGATTGCCTATCCTGGGTATAATTAAGCAGATGCTCTCTTTTGCTGCAAAGGCTGACTTACTCCCTTTCTTTCTGCAGGGGGACAGAGGTGGAGAGTTAATGAAAAAGATGTAGCAGTTTCTTTCTGGGGTGAGAATTTGGTTCGGGACTAAGCAGGTGAAACTGCATGTGGGGCGATCCTAAGAGATCTTTCCCACCTTGGAAAACATCAAGGCCCAAAGCCGGAAGGGACTGCCGGCTGAGCTATCAGCCATGGGAGGAACCCGTTCCCCTCGGGCTCTTGGCAAGGTGTAAGGAATTTGGGGAGAGGGTGATCTTTGCCAGCATAAAGTTGGTCCTCAGGGGAGAGCGTTTGAAACCCAGCACGCTTTCTCCATCTGCAAAGGGTGTGTGAGTGAGATTCAAGCAAAGGGAGACAAAGGCACCTTAGGATCTTCTTCAAGCAAAAGGAGCAGTAGCGATGACCACACTGGGCTTGAAATGGCCGCCGCAAAATATTCCGGCACTCTGAACACAGGTACTTGCCCACCAGTTCAGTGCCCAGAATCTCCTTAGGGAAGCCTGGCTGGTTTACGTCCAAAGAGCCAGGAGGGGTTGCGTTGGCCGATGCCATGTGAACCAGCCTCTTTGCGTGGCCTTCACAACCCTGGAAGGAAGGAACAAGGGCCACAGTTCAGCTCCATGTTAAATACACCCAATTAACCCTCTGGTGTGGCTTTAGGGCCCCCGGCCCTGCTCCCAACTGGGCAATGGCTGGTTCCAAAGGGCCCCTGGCTGAATCTGCTAGGCTGCCATCCATCATCCACAGCAGCTTGTGAGCAGGTCCCCAGGTGGGCTGAGCCGGGGGGGGGGGATGGGTGGGAGGAGGGTCTGCCTTAGCCGAGTTGCCTTTGGAGCCAAAGGCCGCTTGGCTAAGGCAGCCCCACCCCTTTAAAGCTGTTGCCTCCCTCTGGGGCCCCTCACTCAAAACGGGCGGCGTCTCCTCTCCCGCCAAAGGGCTCCCCTTTCAGCCACCGAAGCCCCCAGCTTCTCTCCTCTCCAACCCTCCATCGGCCGCCTCCGCTGCCTGGTCGGACTGGAGGGCTCGGCCTGGCTGAAGCCTGCCTTGCCTTGCCTTCCCTCCGTCGCAAGCCCGTCTTTCGGCGGAGCAAAGCTGAGCCTCCGCTGCGCTGTCCGGGGCCGCCCCGGGAGAGACTCACCCCAAGGGAAGGGCGGGCGGCGGCTCAAACGCTCCGGGACAGCCGGCCTCCCACCTACCTACCGCCGGAGTCCGACCAGGCGGCGCCTTTCCGCGCTTTCACCGCCTCAGGAGCCCCAAAGGAGCCGCAGCCACCGGCGGGCCGGGGCGGCGCATCCAGGGGGGCCCGTCGGGGAACCGGCCGGCTGGGCGGAGGGGCTCCCCGGCCTCTCGGTCCCCGCCCACGCCGCCCCGCATCCGCAGCGGGCATCGCCGCCGGGCAGGGGGAGGAGCTCCCGCCTCTGGAAAGCCCCTGGAAGCCGCCGAGGGCCCCGAGCCACGTGCCGCCCCGCCGGGCCGAAGGGGAGCCAGTCAGCCCTCCCCCCTCCCCCACCGAGCCCCTGCGCGGGAAGCCCGGGTGTCTGTCGCGAGCGCCCGGGGAATTCCCCCGCCCCTCCCCCCGCGGAGAGTCCCGCTCTGCGACCGCGGCGACCGCTCCTCCCCCCCCCCCCACTCACCCGGAGCCGCGTCCGGCCACCCAAACGCCGACCGGAAGTTCCTGTAAGCTCCACCCACCGCTTCCGCCATTTGCCTTCGCCCGGGCGGCGCCGCCTCCGAAGCCCCGCCCTCGGGCCCCGCCCCCGGTTGCTATTGGCGCGGGGGCGTGGCCCCGGCGGAGCTGTCCGGCGCGCGGGAAGGCAGCCCCTGAGGTAGCTCCGCGTCCGTCGCCGAGGGTGGTGCCGGCGGCGGCGCCTCAAGCGAGTCGGCCGGACGCCTCGGGGCCGGGATCGGCTGCCTCCGATCGAAGCGCCTTCGTTTCGCCTTTCCCGTCCAGAGGAAGCTTCGTTGTTCGCGACGGTTCATCCGCTGCACCTTAAATCGCGGCTTTCTGAGGCCACCTGAGAGAAAAGAGCTGAGTTGCTGAGGAAGCCCTTGGCTCCCCTCATGGTACGCCGTCCTTGGTCGACCCCTGCAGGGAGGGGCGGAGGGCAGAGACGGTCCGGCGGGTTGGGAGGGGGGATGACAGGCGGCGCGTCATTCCGAAGAAGCGAAGCTTCCCTGGAAAATTGGATTCTCGCCTAAGATTAAGATATTGATCGGCCGGCCAGGCGCCTTTTGCGCATGCTCCTGAGAAGGAATCTGAGGACTGTCATCGCTTTCGGATTACTGTACCTCCCTCTGAAGAGGAGGGGAACCTCTTGTCGTTCCAGCCAATCATACGACAGGGCATCATGAAAGGCTGGATGTACAACCTACTACGAAGGGGTTTCTGGGAGAATTCCCAGGGACAGTCTTGCAGGAAACTCCCTTCTCTCAGCCAATCCTAGGACGGAGAGCCTTGATCGACAAAAGAGCTGATCTATTAAAGGACTTCAAAACAGAGGGTGTGGAGGCGTGACAGTTATTGTGACGTCGTGAGCCCCCATCGAGGGGAGGAGCCGGCCAATCTCGTTGAGGTTTCGGCCTTGAGTGGCAGCGGGACGGCCCAATGGGGGTGGCGCGCGTTCCGCCCTCGCGAGGTAAAGACGGGATGAGGGAGGGAACGGGGAGAGGGACGGCCTATTGCGGAGGTTGAGCAGCGAAGAGGCGGCGGCAGAAGCAGAAGCGGAGGCAGGAACCAGAAACGCCATGGCGGAGAGCGACTGGGACACGGTGACGGTGCTGCGCAAGAAGGGCCCCAGCGCGGCTCAAGCCAAATCGAAGCAGGTGAGGGTAGGCAGGAGCGCGCGTGCGCAGCCTCTTCAATCCCCGCCCATCTCCCGGTGGGAGGAGTGCCTGCGTAGAGCCCACGTCAATCGATCGGGAGGCACGCCCACCCAGCCCTTATTTGCATGGGCTCCGCTCGCGGGGTCTCCCGGGCCTTCCTCTCCGCCCCGATCGGGCGGGCTCGGCCCGCCCGGCTGCTTCAGGCTCGTGCTCGGCGGGAAGGCCCCCGCCGGAGTCGCTGCCGGCCCGGAACGGCATCCGCGGAGGGGCCGCGCCTCACCCTTCCCTCGTTCCGGGCCGGAGAGCAGCAGCCCGGGCCGCCGCGCTCGCAGGGCGCCCCCTGCCGGCCAAGAAAGAAAGGCCCCCTCCGGGGTGGGGGGCTCGGCTGGCCCGGAGCGTCCCCGAAGGCGCCCGGCGGAGGAAGCGGGGCGGGTCTCCTTCCACGGGCCGGTAACGCTCCCGTTGCTCTTCAGGCTGTGCTGGCGGCTCAGAGGAGAGGCGAAGACGTGGAGACCTCCAAAAAGTGTAGGTGTCGCCGGCGGGCGGGCCGAAGGCGCCCCCGTTAACGGAGCCGCTCCGGCGCCTTCCCGGGAGGGGGGCGGGCAGGCCGAGGCAAGGCCCCTTCCCCAACCGCCGCCGGCGCTGCTCCTTCCCCCGCAGGGGCCGCAGGGCAGAACAAGCAGCACTCGATCACCAAGAACACGGCCAAGCTGGACCGGGAGACCGAGGAGCTGCACCACGACCGGGTCCCGCTGGAGGTGGGCAAGGTGATCCAGCAGGGCCGGCAGAACAACGGGCTGACCCAGAAGGACCTGGCCACGGTAAGCGGCCGGCGGGGCGGAAGGGCCGGGCCTGGGTGAAGCCCCCCCACCCCGTCCCTTCTGCTCCGTGCAGCTGCCTGGCTCTCCCCCTGCAGAAAATCAACGAGAAGCCCCAGGTCATCGCAGACTACGAGTCCGGAAAGGCCATCCCCAACAACCAGGTGCTGGGCAAGATCGAGAGGGCCATCGGTGAGTGCGAGTCCCACCACACACCGCCTCTGCGTGGCCGAGTTGTGGCCCGAATGCCCGGCTTGACATCCGCACACAGCGCCACAAATTATGGTGCAGAAGCTCCCCAAGGCCTCTCACAGCCGACCGAGATCCCCCGCCTCACCAGGCTGCTGCAGGTGCCCGTCCCCGACTGAGTCTCTCTGCTCTTTTCCAGGCCTTAAGCTCCGAGGGCGGGACATCGGCAGGCCCCTCGAAAAGGCTCCCAAAGGGAAGTGATGACAAAGCCTCGAAATCAGTTTGCCCCGACTGATCTCGCCTGGCCATTCGCTCTTCTGGCGTGGCCAGGGCATCTCTGCCAGGCTGAAACCTCCAAACTCTCAACCCTATTGTGAATCAACGGACTTCTCTCAGCCGACATTCCTGCCTTCCTTTTTCAAAGTATCCAAATCCTAATAAAGCATCTGAATCTGCCAGGGGCAAGAAAGAAAAGTTGTCCTTGTCTTTGGGGCTTTTAAAGTGCCCAGGGCCGTTTGGAATGGGGTGGGGATGCAAGAAACAAGGCCAGCTCCCCTGGCTTGGTTTCAGTGGGGAGGGGGCCACGATGGTGGAAAGCGGTCCATGGTTGCTTTAGTGCCCTTCGCAGCAGCTGCTTTTATCGAGGCTTTCAACCGCCTGCGTCTGTCTTGCATTTGGAGTTGTTGGGGTGGGGGGGGCTCTCACACACACACACTCGCTAGCCTCTTTCCAGCAGAGGATCGTGTCGAGGGAAGTACCTTATTTGGGGGTGCCGATCAAGGCTTTTGGGGGAGGGGGCTGCTTGTGGCCCTTGAACGCAAGGGTTATCTGAGTAAAGAGTCCTTGGATGGCAGCAAGTTCACACAAGAGATTAAACCAGTGTTCCTGTGCCTGGCACTCGTGTTGGGAGTGGGTTTATTTTAATTTCCTTATGTGGTGTGTTGAAATGCTTTCTGAGCAGCCATAGATGGGATGTTCCAACCAGTAGTGGGTTTCCATTTAGTTTGCTACCGGTTTGCTTGCGCACACGATGCTTCTGCACATGCACAGAAGTGTCTGGTCGGGTGGGCGGAGCCTCCCGCTGCCCCTGCTCCCAGTTCACGCGAACTGGGGCAAACCCGTAGCAACCCACCACTGGCTCCAACCTTGGTGATTGCCTGCCTATCTCTGGTCAAGAAAAGAGACTGATTCAAACCGTGTCTCAAGGATGCCCCCTTTATTGGAGTCGCTCCAGTTGCCTCTCCAAAGCAACAGAGGCCAATGCAAGACGAGACAGGGAAGGCAGGGGCCGGCCTAGGACGTTGCTGGGTCAGGAGCCATCTGGGGCAGGATGATCCTGTCCTGGAAGCCAAAGGCAGAGACGGGCTGGTCTTAGCTGGCAACCAAGAGATTGGTTGGTCTGCTTGGACGGTCAAAAGGAAGTTCCCACCCAGCCACCCATCCCAGTTAAAAGTAGCCTGGCTGGAGAGCAGAGGGCCACGTGCCCCCCCCCCCAGCCCTTACGTCTCGAAAGGCAATGTTGTCAAAACCCTGCCCGTTGCCGTCCTCCTCCACCATCCTTTCCTGACTGCCTCTCCTCTTCCACAGGCAACAGGCGGTTGCGATCAGCAGCAAGAGGACGGGGTTCACCACGCCAGCCACTATAGCAATGGTCGATACTGGGAGAGGGCTGCTGCTCTCTGCCAAGGCAAAAAGTAATGGGGAGAGCCTCTTCCAACCAGCTCAGGGTGGCTCCCGCAGGGATCAGCCCACAGCTGTGACTTTGCAGAGGGCCTGACCTTCCGTTTGGTCTGCCTGGGGAGAGGCACAGTCCGGCCCAGCTGCGTAGTGGAGATCGTCCAGCGCAATCACCCCTGAGCTCGCCCAGCCTCCGCTGCTGGCCTCCAGGATAATCTGAAGGGAAGAGAGCTGCACTCAGGCTCAGAAGGACATGGGAGGTGTGGGATTCATGGAGGGTCTAAGAGACCCACCAAAAGACTGCATCCAACGCCGTGATGTGGGGTGCAATGAAGCCCCTAATTCGGAAGAGGCAGTGTGAGGGTTATGGCAAAGGGAGGCAGATGCCTGGGGCTTAACGGCCAGATCTCCAAACCTGCCGTTGCCAGCTGCCTCTTCCTTCGGGTCCAGGGAGGGAGGCTGAATTCAGAATACCTGGAACTCCACGGGGCTGGTCACCAGGAGCGTTCGGTTCATCCAAGTCCAGCTCTGATGGCCTCTGGCGCTCCAGATCACCCTTTCCCCCTGTGCCCCAGTCAGCCTCACTGTGAGCTCTGCAGGAGCTGGCAATGCGGGGGGGAGGGGGGGTGTCAGCATAGAGACCCAAGCTTTAATAATGCCACTTCTCCAGCAGGATGCCCCATCTCAGGTGGGGGGGGGAGGGGGACCCCTCGCCTGACTTACAGCTGTGGCCAAGGAAGTCCATGTGGTAGTGGAACCGCAGGCAGGAGCCCGTAGTGGATGCCAGGGGCTCGCTTGCCAGGCGTGCAGTGCTCTTTCCCAAGCTCAGCACTGCCAGGTCAACGTAGGCATAGTGACCTACAAAGAAAAAGCTGAACGGCAGGAAGGAAAGACGCGCCAGGCCTCCTCCTGCAGAGTTGGTCCAGAGAGAGCGTGACCTTCATTGTGGCCCTGCGCACGAGGAGGGTGAGCGCTCCAGAGCATGCAGGGGTTCGCCAGATCTATGAGCTACTTAGGGCTTTTCTGGGGGAATTTAAGCCACTAAACGGAGCAAGTCCAGGACTTCAGTTTCCTTCTGTCTATTAATAACTCGTGAATTAAGGACAATCGGAGCCCCAAACACAGGCAGGGCTAATCAATTTCCAGGAGGAGCCACCAACTCCTCCTACTCACAGCCCCTTTGCTGGTTCAGCGAGTATTCAGGAGGCGTCTGTGGGGCAGATGCCTCCTGGCAGCCCAAGCTCCTCTCGTGCAACCCCAGGGACCGAGCGCTAACCTGCATTGGTGCCGAGGGTGTGGTCCTCCTTGGGAGATGGGGAGCGCAACGTGGTGGCTGCTTCCTTCCAGTCCCAGCTGTACCAGTCTCCGTGAGGCTTGCTCCAGCCACAGGGGCCTGACTCAAAGTCACAAGAGGCTGGGCCAAAAGGACCCCTTGGTTACCTTTGACCATGGCTCCCCACAACAACTTTTCCAAGTGGAAAGGAGACATGCTCTGGCCTGGTATGCTTCCAGGTGGCGTCTCCTCCCACTGTGCCCATAACATTCCTTTTTCTTTCTAAAAGAGGGGAAATGGGAGCAGGCGAGACTCAAGCTGCCCCCACCTGGTTCAGAGCAGCCGCCTTCCTTCACAAAGATGTCATCGAGGGCGATGTAAGAGGCCGGCTCTCCACCAGCGCCCGTCACTGCGAAGGCCACCTGTTCACGGAAGACACAGATGGCGTAAGAGGCTCATGGCCAGCCAGCTCAGACTGTTTCCAGGCGAGCCAGATGTTCAGCTGAGGTTCAGAAAGGCCACCGTGCCCACCTGCCATCTCCCGTGGACCTTTGCCACAAAGCTGCCGTACCGCCAGGCTGCCCCCTGTGTCAGATCCGGGCTGAGCATCCCTGTCTCTGCTCCCTCTCCCTTCTCCTCTTCCTCCTTCGCATAAGCAGTCAAGGATCCTATGGGAAGCAACCAACAGAGCAGAAGAGTCTAGAGCCCGAATGCTGCAACTGCCCTCTGCTGTGTCTCTGGGGAAGGGCAATGCCAGTGTTACTTGGGGGGAGGCAGGAAGCGAGTTGAGGTCTTAGACCTCTTGGCATCAGGCTCTTGCAGCACGCACGCCCCAAACCACCAAAAGTGCAGATGGCACCACTGCCTGCTCACCTGGCTCACTGCCGCTTTGGTAGTACCAAAAGGAGACACAGTGGGTGCGGAGCAGAGAAGGGAAGGCGCGAGAGCGCAGGATGGCCACCTGCCCCAAAGGGAGATTGTCTGCACCAGTCTGCAGGATCATGTAATGCCCTGTGGGGGGGACGGTAAATTGCCGAAATAAAATCTCCAAGGGTGGTACCTGCTATGAATAAAGCATATACTACCTGCCTTCCTGAGCCAGGCCATCATTTGGCCCCACATCTGGCATGCCTCATTTGCAGGAGCCCCAAAGCGTTTCTCAGGTCTCCCTGCAGGGCTTCTTAGTCTTGCCCTCCCCAGGGACAAAAAGGGGGACCCTGCTGCCTGCTACCTCTCGGCTCGCCCATGGTGTGATCCACAGGAGGGCCCCAGCCTCTGGTGCCATTCTGCCGCTGCCACGCCTGCTGCTTGGGGACCGAGAAGCCGCATTCGCCGGCCTCGAAGGAGCAGTGCCTCTGGGCCGGGCAGGCCCCGGGGGTCACCGTGAGGTCATCCAAAGCTATGCTCCCCAGGAAGCCGTCCCGAAGAGCCTCAAAGATCACCTGCAGGACAGGTGGCAAAAGCGGCTTCAGAGCTAGAACTATTGACTCCCTTGTGCAGACCCAAGTTTCTAGCCCTCGGGGCATAAAGAAAAATTGATGCCCACTGGGATCTGGGAATCCAAGGAAGACTTTCAAGGGTGCAGGGAAATCTATTCTAATCCAGGGAAGAAACCTATCCAGATGGATCTAACCAGTCCGAATTCTACTCTGCTTCCTTCTTCCTCAATACAGAAAGGGGGTTATTTATTTTGAGGCTGAAGGGAGGACACAGAGGATGCCCCGGAAGCTGGCTGGTGCCAATCCAATCCAAAACTGGAGCTGGACTAGGGCAGGCTGTCCTAACCTGCCCGACCCCATCCTAAAGGGACACAGCGGTGTGAGCAGCTGCCTGGCTGACAAGGAGAAGCCGCATCAGCCTAACTCCTCCAAGGAGCATCTTTCCAGATGTTCCCGAGGTCAGCACCGTGCTCTGTGTTTCCTTCACGCAAAGGGGAGGGTTAGGGTTAGGGTCTCTTTACCTGGTAATCCTGACCAGGCTTGGGGGAAATGGAGGAGGATGCTTGATGCCAAACAGCCCCGTGGCTCCCCCTCCTGGTCCAAAGCACCTGCTCCGATTCTCCAGCTGCCTTCACTTTCAGGGCCAGGGTCCCTGCAAGACCAAATTCTCCGTGTGTGCGTCTGTGTTGGGCGTGTAAACATTCTGAAGGGGGCCAACCTGGACGTATCACGCCACACACAGCTGTTCTTTCATGCCGGAGAAATCGTTTAGGATGCCGTCTTCACTCATGGAGGGCTCGCTGGGAGATCACGGAGCCTCCGATCAGAGAAGATCACTCACCCCAGCAGATGGCGGGAAGATTTAAGCACTTCCCGGACAACTGCAGCACAGCTGAGAAAGGCGGCAGGATCCAGAGTGAGGGCCTTCCTTCTTTGGGCAGCCCTCGGTCACCTATGAGCCTTCTTCACAAGACGGAGCGAAGGCTGCTAAAATGGGAGGGGAGGGGGCCGCTCTGCCCACCTGCAGGATTCTCCTTTAACATGGGGCTAGAACAGCCTGACTGCCATCTGACACTCATACACATCCACCTGCCTGCCCCTCCACCCCTAACCGGCCTCCTCTGTGGAGGGTGGGCAAGAGGCAGCAGCTCCTGCAGGGGAGTCTGAAGGCTTACCAATCTGGGGGCCATCCATGCGATACCAGAAGGAAAGGCAGGAGGCCTCGACAGCAGCAGAAGCAGCCGCCACCTGGGGAGCAGAAACGAGCCGGGCGCGCCAGCCTGGGTTCCAGGCTCCACCAGGATCCGCAAACAGGAAAGAGCCTGTTGAAGAAGAGAGGGGAACTGCGAAGGGCTCTGTGACTGCCTCCCGTGACTGCCTGATCACCTGTTCTTGGCAGGAGCGGAGTCTTCTGAGGCTTCTGGATGGACCTCCGAGCCCGCCGGGCGGGGCTTCAAAGTCAGCCCCCCACGTCAGGCTGGGCTCTGGCCCAGAAAACCCCATGCCAGCCAGACTACGGCTTCTCTGCAGCTCTACCTGTGCCTGTGGTGTGGTCCACGGCCCCTCTTCGACTTTTGCTCAGCCTCCATTCAAAGCCATCGTTCTGCTCCACATACCAGCTGCACCAGCCGATCTCAAAATTGCAGGACAGCCCTGCCTGGGGGGCTGGGGGAGAAGAAGCAGCCAGGCTATTGCTGGGGATCTTTCCCAGATCAGCCAGTCGACAGAGGAGGCAAAGAATGCAAACACCCCACCCCCACCCCCACCCCGTCATTCTCCTCAAAGCCTGCAGCACAAGGTTTCTTCTCTATAAACCGAGAAGGCCGGGTACCTGACGCTGGGGCTTCGGGGCTGCAGTTCACAAAGGAGATATTGCTGACGGCAAGTGGCAGGGTCCCCCAGGAGCCATCGAGATCAGCCCTGGCAAGCAGCTCAAGCTGAGGAAAGAGAAACAGGCTTCCCCTGCAGCTCTCCGCTTCTTCCTTCCTCTCAGTGCAGCTGCACCCCAAGTGGCAGCCTCCCCTCGGCCTTCATCTCAGGCCGCACCTGGAAAGAACTGGAGACAGCCCTCCTACCTGGAAGGGCCTCTTCCTTGCGCCCAGAGGCACTGTGGCCGTTGCCCAGGAAGTGGTCCCATTGCTCCGGGCAAACCAAGCCCACCAGCGGGTGCCCAGGCTCCCATCGGCAATGGCAAGGGCGAGGAAGCCTGCAGGATGGGGAGGAGAGAAGCAGGTGGTGGCTTCAGTGCCGGGCAGCATTAGGCTGTGCCAAGGGGACAAAGGCAGCACCCATACCTTCTGGACCAGTGGTGAAGTCCATCTGCAGCACACAGCCTAAACCCGAAGGGCCCAACACCGGAGTAGCAGCCCGTGCCATGGAGAACATCTGCCCAGGGCCCTCCTGCAGTCTGAAAGCCGGCCCTGAAGAGGAGGAAAAGAACAATGGTGGGCCCCGGGTCAACCAAAAGACGGCTACAACCCCCTCCTCCTCTCCTCCATGGCATGGCCCCAGTCCCACTTCTAACCTGACAGGGCCATGTTCCTGCGACCCTCTTACCCACAGGACTGAGCCTGCTGGTGGTCCATCGCAGGTGGCCCACGCTGATGTCCATCCAGCCACCGGAGCCCTTGGCAAAATCGGTCCCTCCTAGTGGGGAAGGGATCAAGATCTGCATCTCAAGGGGCAGACATTAACTGACAGGCCACACAGCTCGACGCAACGCTGCTCTTCAGGAGCTGGTGGGGGAAGCGGCTCAGGGATCCCCATTGGGAAGGCCGTGCCTCCTCCTGGCCTTGCCATTTCAAAGAATCCCTGCACAACGAGCCAAGTGCTTTTTTCAAAACCCCACCCAAGCGGGAAGGGAAAGGGCTCCTCCGCTCTCCGGGGCCTTACCACACTGCTGCTCATCAGAGGCGTCGTCACACTCAGCCTTGAAGTTACAGAGCATCTGGAGGTGGAGGCATCGCTTACCCTGGTCACAGGTGAACTGCCCCTTGGGGCAAGGGCCGGAGTGCTCCAGCACGGGAGGAGTCGGGAACTGGGCTGAAAAGGACCAAATACCAAGACCTCAGTGCAAGACAGGTCCAGTAAAGCAGGCGTTTCAAGAGCCCCCCCCCCCACATCTCCCTTGGTCAGGCAGTTTGTGAGGACGGCTTCAACCGTTACTCAGCCGGCCATCCTACTTCTCCTACTCACTGTCCCGCACCGTCCTGCAGCCAGGAGACAGATGAAGGTCGTCTAGAGCGATGCTCCCTTCCTGCCCACTTCCAATCCTGCCCTCGATGACAATCTGGGAGAAAAATCGATCGATGCAGGGCAATACAGGGGCAGGGGCAGAACTGGAGCCTGGGGCCACCAGCGACCTCCCAGTGCACTGCCCGTGTCAGCCTGCTCCACCTGGGAGCTTCGAGCACCTGGCACTAGGGCCTCCAGGCTTCGTCTACCTTGAACGTCTTTGTGTCTGCGAAATCCACTTTCTCCCGGA
The DNA here is from genome assembly GCF_029215685.1 of Pituophis catenifer annectens. Classification (NCBI taxonomy): domain Eukaryota; kingdom Metazoa; phylum Chordata; class Lepidosauria; order Squamata; family Colubridae; genus Pituophis; species Pituophis catenifer. Next base: position 358,991 of record NW_027256897.1, on the reverse strand, counting down.
ACCAGTAATTGCCCAGGTCTCCCGTGCGGCTCCAGACGAGCTGCAAAGCTTCCGCCGTCTGGCTGTAGATGTTAAGGCTGTTGCTGTTTGAGCCATGCAGGTGGAGGTAGAGGACCAGCTGGGAAGAAAGCCAGCCAAAGCCACTGGGTGGGAGGGAGGGACACCCCAGCCTCCATTTCCTCTCCTGCCGTGGATTCAAGCAGCCCCGGGCGGGGGGGGGGGGGGGGGGAGGGGGTTGGGGCGACCAAGGCTTCTGCTCTCTGGGAAGCCACAGAGAGGTTTCTTTCTTACCCACCCTTCTGGGGAAGACCCCCAGAGTCAGAGCGGGATTCAAGACAGAGAGTCAAAGGGACTGCTCCGACCACAAGCAGAAGGGAAACCTCCAAGACCCTCCGTAACAGAAGAACAGTGCAGCCAGCCTGTCCAGCTGTGGCCTGAGGGACGGTCAGGCGACTCACGTAGCAGGACTGGTTGGCATCCGGGGCCAGCATTGGGCTGCTCAGCCAAGCTCTTCCCTCGTCCAGCTCCGGCTTCTGGGTCTCGACATACGCGAAGTAGCCTGCAATGAATGGAGCAAGCAGTGCAGGGATGCCGGCTGGACTTCTCCTCCTGCAGGCCACGCCTGGCTCAAAGCCTTGGAAACATTAACTCTGCCCGCAGAGGCCTGGGCCTTTGGGTGACCCTAGCAGATCTTTTCCCCTCCAGGAGGACGGCTAATCCAGAGCAGAGTGGTCTACCTTGACCGGGACACGGAGCCAGGGGACAAAAGGGCTCCAAGCACAGAAGCCAGCAAGAGGGGCTGGAGGGGCTCTTCCCCTTCGGGAGCCCCCTCCCAAGGACCCGCCAGAGCCACAGGCTTCTCTCAGGGCAGCCGAGAGCAGTGGCAGCAAAGGGGCAGAAAGCAGCGGGGCCTGCCTGACTTTACCGCTTGGACTTTTATTGCCTCACTGATCTGCCATGATTGAGTAAAAATACAAATTCCCTCAAGGCAGAAAGCAGCCAGGGGAAAAAAATGGGAGGGAGGGTGTTTCTCCTGGAATAAGCTCAAAGTCTTGTGCTCTAAGGGTAGCAGAGACCCTAAAAAGTCCAGAGGCGCCTCCTGCAGCCAAAGCCATTCTGAACCGCGGCTGCATTCTCAGACAAACACGGACAGCCATTACTGCTTCCTTGCTACCTGTCTAAACTCACCTTCCCGGCTGTTAGTGCTGTGATCCCGCGAGGGCCCGGCAGGCGGAGAGGCCAGGTGGAGGCTCGAGTTCCTTAGCCAGGGAAGAGTCATGTTGGGGTCCACCGTCCACTGGCACCAGTCATCCTCAAAGGAACACACTGTGAAGGTGGCTACGGGGACGAGAGAGATACACACACTGGCCCTTCTCAGACCATGGACCGACCTAACTACAGACAGCCTGCCTGGGGGAAAAAACCCCTGGCTTTCGAGAGTGAAACCCCAAAGCTAATCAGCTCAGCCTGGAGTAGGGCAAGGGCCACAGAGGAGAAGCTCTCTGGAACCCAAGGCTGTTCCAGAGAAGGGGCACCCCAGCCAGCCTCTTCCTGGCAAGCCTGCCAGCTACTCAGTTGAGTGCAATTGGGCTGGCCAGAGTGGGCAAGAGGAAAGAGGCTTGCAGGTTGCCTTAAAGGTCCCTTAAGAGAAGCCACAAGCCTCTGCTCTCAACGTGATCTACAAGATCACATTCAGGTTCCTCGCTCAAGAACCACAAGGGGGACAGCAGGAGCCCGGTGCTTTCCTCCCCAGCCACCTCAGGATCCTGCGCTGTCATCTGAAGAGCTGCAGATCCGGCTTCAGGATGAGGCTCCCTCCCAGCATTTCTGGGCCTCCAAGACCAAACAGATGGGAGCCTGCCCCCCTTCCCCACCCCCAGTGCTCACCACATTTAGCCTCGTCTTCATCCTCACCAGCCCTGCAATCTGCGGTGCCGTCACACACCCGGTCTGTGGCGATGCAGCCGCCCTGCTGGCAGTGGAAGGCCTTTGAGCCACACGTCTGGGGAGCTAGGAGAGACGGGGAAAGGAGCCAGGTGGGGCAAAAGATCAGGCGGAGGCCTCTGCGCAAAGGAAGTAGCCAAGCCCAACTGTGGGGGCTTCCGGCAAGGGTCTGTCCCTTTAGGCTGCATTCACCCTGCTTCGTTCATAAGCAAATTCTCTCTTGGGGACTGGCTGCAGCGATCCATTGTCTGCCTGCCTGCCTGCCTGCCTCTCCTACCACTAGATGTTCTGCAACACAAGTCCTCCCATCATCCCCAGCCTGCACGGCCTGTGGGCAAGCAAAGGAGTAGCTTGCAAATCACAGAGACAGCATCCCACGGGGCCTCCTTGGAGGGGCCTTTATAGGAAACGGAGATTGCAGAGAAGTTCAGGAAGAAATAAAGGAAGGCGCCCTCTCCCCCCCCCCCCCCCGCTTTACGTGGGAAGCCGCAATTCCTGAATTCCACATCGTCCAGCGCCAGCTGTGCTGCGGAGGAGAAGGCCTGGGTGGAGGAGAAGGTGACCTGGCAGGAGGGAAAGACTCCAGGTGAGGCTGGGGAGCTCCCGTCGGTTGGAGGCGCGGCTGGGCTTGGATGCCAGGTACCTGGAAACTGCCCGGGATGTGACCGGTGTAGGCCACCAACTCCTGCCAGGAGTAGGTGCCACCTGGAGGGCTTTGCCATAGGCAGACGGTGCGACTTCCCTGGATCAGCTCCAAGGTCAGGAGCGGCTGCTGAGTCTCGTTAAGACCTGGGTTCAAAAGAGCATCTCCGTGAAATGGCAGAGCTCCTTCAGCCAGGGGAAGAGACAGGAGGCTTCATCTCAATCTAGGAGCATATGGGGGGGATCATGCAAGGCATTGGCCCTGCTGGTTCTCTGTCAGCCTACCTGACCCCCACAGGAGATACCAAGCTCGGATCTCGCAGGCAGCAGCTGCTCCTCTCAACAGGGGGGACCGCAGCCGGGCCGTGGCCGCAGGCTTTACTCTCTGCTTTGTAGCCGCCATGTACCAGCCTGCAATGGAGGCGTTTAGAGGAAAAGCGGTTCTCACACAGTGCCCATTGCTCATCTTGGGGTGAGACGAGCCCCCAAAAGGCAAGAGGAAAAATGGGATGCAGATGCCCTCAGCACAGGGCACCTCCCTGGGACTGCTTCAACTCCAGGCCTTCCAGGTGAGGAGGACTTCTCCCCCCCCCCAGAAGAGCCTCACCAAGGATCTCCAGCTCCTGTGCCCCTCCCCTCCCCCCGGCAGAACCAGTTACCGAAATCCGTGCCCAGCGTGTGGTCGAAAGGAGGCTCCAGCCCCCATGTGGAGATGCTGGCTTGGGCTGGGTCCCACCGGTAGGCTGAGTTGCTGATGTCCTCCCAGCCACACGTGGTGCCTTCGAAGCTGCAGGTGAAGGGAGCCCCCAGAGCCGACGCCTTCTGATAGCCTGGATGGAGGGGAAGAGCCAGCAGTCCACCCCCTCCCCAAGGAGCGTCTCCTGGTCCTGCCCACAGGGGGCTAGCCAGGAAGGGCCAGTGGACCCTGGGGCTCCAAAGGAGCAGCTGTGGGGAGGGCGGGGGCTTGGGGCCTCCTTTCTTGGGGTCTGAACAGTGACTTCAGGCTCCAACAATTCAAGGACAGGATTTAATCGCCAGGAATTGTCTGGAACTGATCCTGTTCACAAGCCTTTTGGCACGGGAATCCATTCCAAGACGGTCAGGTATGTGCTGGGACAGGCAGAGAAGAATGGCGAGAAACCCTTCTGCTTCTGCTTTCGAAAGAGAGCAGTTACTGCCATCTTCTTTGCTGCAATTTTGCCTTAAATTCATCCCGAAGGAACAGAAAGTTGATCAACTCACCACACTGGTTTTCATCTGAACAATCCCAGCAGTCACACACAAAATCACACACATTTGGACTCCCACATCGGTTGACAAACACAGCCTGGACATAAAACGGAGGCCCAACTAAGAGACAAAGAAAGAAACCCCAAATGGGTGGCTCCCAGAGACCATCTACTGGTCCTCCTGCTTCTCCATGGCTCAAGGCAGCAAGAGCGCCACGGAATCGATTCAGCCAAGAGAGAGCCCAAGCCTTCTCTGAGAACGGGACATGAACCAGGTTGGTTAAGACACAGGCTTCCACCCGTTGAGACCCCAGGGGCAAATGAGGGCTGCTAACGACCCCATTTAGGGAATTTGCATCCTAGAGTTCACAGCTCTGCTCGGACCTGAATGCAGAAAGTAGAGAACTGAATGTTCAGAGTAAATCAGTTCTCAGGATTGGAGATAAACCTCCAACTCTCTCCTGAAACCTACAAAGGTGTCAATGGACAGAGTTTAGAGGAAAATGGCAGCACACGGAGAAGCCGCGAGAATGTTTATTATCTACAAGTAGCCACTTTTCTTGCATCTTAAACAAACACAAGCCCAGCCCAAAGGGCACATTTCAAAACACAGGAAAGGCTTTGAACTTTCCAGCAGACATAAAATGGCCCCAGAAGGAGCAGGTGTTCAGGCTGGCCGCCTCCTTCCTTCCTTTGGTTCCCCCAAACCAAAGCTCAGTTGTTCCCCCTCTCAGATTCAGGATCTTTCCATGCAGCCCTAGCAACAGGCTGACTTCCTCCTCTGAAACTCACCCATCGGCATCTGCAGGAGCAGGAAGGACAGCAGCCCCCAGGACCCCGGCATCCTGGGCCTGCCCAGCAGCAAGATCAAGCAGCAGGAACGAGGAGGAGGAAAGCTGCTCCAGCAACTATGTGCCTGGACTTCAACCTCCCTGATCACCTTGCTTTCGAGACACGCGGCAGGGGCCGAGGAGGAGGGAAGCACGGCCACACCAGGCACAGGGTGTGGACTGGCCACAAGGAGGGGGACACGAGCAGGATGCCCACACCCATCTTCAGTGGGGAGAGGGTCCCAACGGCCTGGACGTGTTCTTGGAGCAATAAAAGCAGAGAACGACAGCTGCAGGCCACTCTACCCAGCAAGCCAATGCCCTTGTGCCCCAGCGCCACCAAGTCTCGGCTTCCTTTCCTTCTTACGGGCAAAGGCGTTTGATCACTGACTGCTTCTACCAGTCTTTTGTTTTAATAAGGCAGAGGAGGGACATCTAACATCGGGCCCTTTCTGGTCTAACTTCAGCTCTGGCTTGGTTGCTGCCTACCCCAGGATTGAGGCCAGCGTCTCTGGTGAATTCCTGGCTGGAACAGGAGCTCTGGGCAACATTGGAGGGCTGAGAATGGGCTGCTGGGAGACTCTTCCTCAGCCCACAGGCCTCCTCCAGCCTCTTGCTGCCCTTGGGATCTCTAACCTTTCTGCAAGGCTGCCTGGGAAGCGGTCTATTTTTTTATTGTATGCCATAGATAGAGCTGCTATTAACGGCAAGACAGTTGTTCGGACGGAAAAGAATGAAGGGCTCTAGTCACCTTGCTATCCAGTAGGAATGTGAATATCTGTCTCCAGTTCAGATCAGTCACAAGTTGTACACTCTTTTTATTTAAATGCACCATGAGAACCAGACTGCGACAGATTGCAAAACCTTGTTTCCAAGAAAGTGAGATTTCACAAGAGCTTGTTGCTCTCACATGCAAGAAATCCAACCTCATTTCTGCGAAGGTGCCCTTGGACTTCGTGCAATCAGGTCGTAATCTCCAGGAAAGATCTTGCAGACTCGCACACTGTCCAGAAATCTCATCCGCAGGTCATTAGCAGGACGAGCCTAAGCACTGCTTTACCACCGACCTGAACCGCCAAAGAAATCAACGTTTCCATGGAGAGGGGCATGCAGAGAAAAAGCCCCCCTCGGCATGCAGTTTGGATCAGGCCCAGAACAGGGCCATGTTATTTCTCTTTCTAGCAGTTTCCTACAGCTTTCCATGTTACATGAAAAATGTTACAATTACTGTGATTTTGAGGAGGAAAAGAAACCTACTGGCTACAGTTATCAAGAAAGCAAAGCAACTTAAAACTGCAATGGGAACATTGCTGCTTTGTATACATGCGAAGCGGAACTATTGTGGCAGGCAGATGGAGACAATCTTTTTGAGTTTGCATTCTAAATAGCGCAGGTATTCATGCTTATTATTTCAGCTGCTTCCTCTGCGGTTTCCCCAGTCCGCACAAACATAAAACTGTCTTCCTCCCTTCACTGCTGTTTCTCTTAGTCAAAAGACACCGCAGGAAGCAAGTGGATCCAGAAAGATGTGTGAGGGAGCACGACACCTTAGGCAGCGAGCACAATCATTTATTTCCTTCTACCAATGCCAGGCACAATAGGTTCGATCACAGGGCAGTCCATAGAACAGATCCGGAGACTGGCGGGTTTTCAACATCCGGTTTCCCGCATCAGTTCCCGCTTGCTGCTGTTTGGTTGCAAAGGCGAACTCTGAAAGGCAGTGGTCAGTATCCTTCATCGGCCCAGGTGACTTCATAATCGGGGTACCTGGCCTTCAGCTTCTCTGTGGCAATAGCATGTTTTGCTCGGCCAAAACCCTGCAAAAAGCATGGCCACATTACTAGGCGCACACATGATGCCTTGTAGATACCAGAGGCAAGGCAGGCTAGTGCCTTTGGCAAATAAAGCCAGGGAAGCTGCGGCTCAATTGAAATCCCAGCTCTGCCCTACCAGGATGAGACTCTGAATCCTTTTTACACCACCCTCCACCCCAGACAGGTCTACAGAGGAACCTCACGTGGCCACTAGACCTTCCCTATCCCGGCTGTCCCTCCCCCTGCGGGGATCCTTCTTGGACGAAAAATAACCCTGCATCAATTGACTTTACAGCCTTCCTCTTTGCCTTATGTCCGTGCTGCATGTCTTGGAGAGGATTGCTGGGAAACCAGAAAGCAAATCCTGGGAGGAGAGACGAAAGGACTTTTGAATGTTTAGCCTGCCTTGGCCAAAGAAGACCAAGGAGGGTCCAAAACCAGGGGTGAAATCTAGCAGGTTCTGGAGAACCGGTAGCGGAAATTTTGAGTAGTTCAGAGAACCGGCAAATACCTCTGCAGTGGGAATGGGGATTTTGCAGTATCCTTCCCCTGCCATGCCCACCAAGCCACGCCACGCCCACAGAGCCGGTAGTAAAAAAACGTGGATTTCGCCACTGTCCAAAACCCCTCCCTGACCACCTGAAGAGGGGAAGGGCTCTTCTCTTCCCTCCGCCAAGGCCCCCAACTCCTGGCCTCCCAGGGACGCAGCCAAGGCCAGCAGGTCAGAAGAGACGGGGAGGGGCCGCGCTGGATGGCCTCGGGGTGCCCCCGACTCTGGGCCGCGCTGACAGGCAGGGAGCCGGACGATCCCCTCCCGCAGCCCCCGCGGGCTCCTTACCACGGAGTAGCCGTAGACGTGGATCTTCTTGGCGCCGCTCTGGTGGGAGATCCGGCCGCCCCCCAGGCACCGGCAGCGGAAGCCCCGCTTCTCCAGCTCCTCGGCCGCTTGCTCGAAGAGGTCGGCTGCGGGGGGCGAGCAGAGGGTGAGGCGGGCGAGCCAGGAGGGGCCCCGAGGCCGCCTCGGCCGGGGTGGCGCCCGCGGGCGCCGGGAGGGGGCGGGGCGGGCAAGGACGGCGGCCGGTTGCCCGGCAACGGAGCCCCGCCCCCACAGCGCGCCCTCCCCGAGGCCCCTCCCATTCGCGGCCCGCCCGCCGGCCGCACCTACCGTGGTATTCGGCCCAGGCGTGTCCGCGGATGATGTCCTTGCCGGGCCCCGGCCCCGCGGGCTCCACGTGAATCAGAACGTACTTGAAGACGCCGTCCGAGTCGATGAGCGCGTCAGGGACGCCGCCCAGCCCTCCGTCCGCCATCGCCGCCCCGGCTTGGAAGCTTCTGCGCGCGCATTTGCCGACGCACCAATCGAGACGCAGCAGCCGCGGCTCTTCGCCCAATGAGGCACCGCGGCGAGCTTGAGGCGGTGACCAATCGAAGTGCCGCAGGTGGGAAAGGGCGGGAGAAAGCCGGACCTTTGAGCATGCGCATCCCGCTCCTCGCTGACACCGCCCACGAGCGGGCGGAAAGGGAAGCGGTCTAGTGAACGACTGTGCCTCTGAGCACATGCAGAGTTCTCCGCTACCAGCGGGGAAACAAATTGGCTTCACAACGGCCTCCCTTTTGCCGCCTTGGCTGGGAGGTGGCGCTCCGGCTCAGCAATTTATTTGGGGAGGCTGCCTCCCCCCCCCCAGTGTACAGTACGCTGGACGCTGTTGCCTGAGTCGATGGGAGTTGTAGTCCTTCCCCAGAGGACGCCCCCCCCCCCGCCATGAAGGAAACAGTGCAGAATTGTGGATTCAGAAGGGATCCGAAGGTCATCTAGTCCAACCTCTCAGATCTCTCTGGTGCCGACACAGAAAAGCGAGCCTGGGCCCTGGGGCCTTCTCCGAGCACCGAGACGCTGGCAGAGTCCAAGCAATGGTGCCGCAGGGGGGGGCGGGGTTCCCAGCTCTCCCCCCCCAAAAAATGCAAACGCAGCACATTCAAGTTATAGTTTATGTTTATTCAAATGAAATAGTTTGTCTCCAATTTATATATATCTATGTATCTATATATTTATTTATATGGGCGAGTCTGGGTGTATATTTATACATTTATTCATATATTTATTTAATTATCCAAACTGCAATGTGGGAAACCAGCAGACCTGGAACAATGGTAATGTCAGAAAATGCCGGGCAAGAGAAAAAGTTGCTAACATTTCAGCCATTACCGCTTTTCCCAGCCTGTTTCTCTAGAGAATGTGCTTTTGATGCCCCCACCCGACAAGCAGAATCCAAGCAAATGGATCAGCAAACTTCTCTTTGGGGAAAACAAAGGACGAGGGTTGAATGGAAGAGTCACAAGCTCACAAGGGAATCCTGGAGAAGTGACCTAGGGGGTGGGGGGGGGGGGGGTAGAAAGGGGGCCACTGGTCCTCCAGCTAGCCTGGCAGAGGGGAAGAGGGAGGGGCTGCCTGCAAACTAAGAGCTCATTTCCCCCTTGGCAGAGGGACTTTTCTTTAGAGGGGGGCACAAACCCCGTTTCCAGAGTGCCACTGTAGTTTACCAAAGTAGACCATGTCTTAACAGTATAGTCAGTGCAATGAATGAATCGGCCGCCCCTTTGTCACAGTGGGGCAATTCCAGAGCAAAGGGATATTCCAGGCCAGCTTCCTCTCTCCAGCCATTCACATTTGGGGTCCTGAGGATGCTCCCACTGCAGTGAAATACAGATACACACATACGCACCCATGCAGCCCTCTTTTTTTCCCCCTGGTTCCCAACATCATCATCCATACCTGGCCTTGGAACCACCTCCTCCTCCCCGCCTCCCCCCTTCCCCCCCCCCCCCCCCGGTCTTTCACTTGCTCACATATGCCTAAGAGATTCAGGAAGATGCTGCTACCCTTGGCAGGTTCCCCAGCCTTCATCATAGGCCTGGATAAACACGGGAATGGGGCAACCGACAGACCATTCTCTCCAAGAAAAGGAGGAAAGCAACCTGGTTGGCAGAACAGGGACTCATGCAGAGACGCCGGAGGCAGTCTCCTTCCCAAGCCACAGCCTAGCTTTCTTTGGACCCAAGACTCAGAATATGGCAGCAATGTTTGTCTGGCGCTTCCACAGAGGCAGAGCCCGGGAGCTCTCTTCCCTGATAAAAATTGATTCTGCATTATAAATTTTCCTTCCCCATAGACAAAAATCAATCCTACAGCCCTCCCCACCCCCCAATTCCCCATGCGCACCCAACCACTTTGGGACCAAGGCTCTCATGCGCAGCCCTTCTTCCTTCTTCCAGGCGAGCTCCTGGCATCCTTTCCAGGCTGCAGTGACCCCCTTCCCACCTTCCTGCAAGGGATGGAGCATCACCGTAGCAACCGCTTTCCTCCCCACAGCTCCTGACCTGAATTTCTCTGCCTGGATGGGAGGCGGAGGCATCACTGGTGGGAAGCGGCTTGCGCCCCCCCCCCCCTTCCACACGGTGTGCCCAGGCTGAGAGCCCCCTCCCTTGTCCTTGTTTACAACAGGATAGCAGATGATGTGGGGAGCAATACTGCAGCTGACCCTCCTCCAAGCCCGGCTGCAAAGATGCCAAGATGAAGCTGCCAGGGAGAAGGATCCCCAACTAAAAAGCCAGCAGCAAACTCCCCCTACCTCACTTTTACTCTCCAGGATCAATTTTTAAAAATAAAGGAAATCAATCCATGAAGTAAGAACATTCTTGTCTGGAGGAATTCAGAAGAAAAATGGACTGTAAGGCTGAGTATTGTTGTCTTAAAAGTTGACCAACAAAGTCTGGAATTCCTAAAATATCTGCTTTACTGAAGGTGACCAGATTTGGATTCATCCTTCAAACAATGACAAATGCCCACATCCAGTAAGGGCGAAGGGCCACCAACACAGGCCCTCCCTCTCCCAGGGACCCCGTCCCTTGCTGGGCCCCACCTTGACCATCCTTGCTCGGAAAGAACCGGAAGAGACTAACCATCACCTTAGCACTGACGTAAGAGGGGAAGGGAAGAGGCCACCGCTTTCTGGACACACCGCTGGGCTCACATGATGTCGTCCAGGAGGTTGGGACTGGCCACCCAGTCGAGGGTGCGCGGCTCGGAGGCGGCCATGATCATGCACATGAACTGCTTGCCGGTCCTCTTATCCATGGGGTAGATGGTGGTGGGTGTGAAGCGCTTGTTGCTTTCCACAAAGGCACACAGCTGCTCATAAACCTTCGGGAACTCGTGCCGCAGGAAGACGCCGCGAATGCGCAGCTCGCGCTGGATGTTGATGAAGCAAACTTCTCGCGCTTTGCGTCCTTCCTCGCCGTCCTTGTCCAGGTCGGCTGTGCCGGGAGGAGGCGTCAAGATCAGCGTCTCCATGTCTCGCTCCTTCTTGAGGATCTTCTTCTCGGGGCTGGAGGACGCCAAGGCCATCTTGGCATACTTGCGGACGGTTGGCACCTGTACCTTGGGGGAAGGCCGCTCGGGCACCTCCTGCCCCACTGCCACGGTCACGTTCAGCAGGAAACATTCCTGGGGGTCGTACTGCTGCCCCGCCTCCTGCAGCTCCTGGGCGTACTCCCCAAGGTTGTCTGAATAGCCCTCCAGCTCCCGCAGCGACAGGTAAGTGGGGGACATCAGCAAACTCTCCAGGCCGAACTGCAGGAAGTTCTCGGCAGAGCCTGAGCTGGGGAAGCCCAGGAAGAGCACCCCTCGGCCCCGAGACAGGAAGCCCACCTTGGCGATGCGGGAGAAGGCCTTGTGCACCTCACCATTCTCCCGGCAGAACTGCAGCACGTGGCGGCAGGTGCTGCCTATCCGTCCATAGATGCAGCTCTCCTTGTGGGTGTCCCAGTCCTCCCGCCGGCAATGGCGAGAACAATAGTAGGTGTAACAGCTGTGGCAGGACTTGAAGTAGAGGCAGGCGTTGAACATGGTCTCCGTGCGGCGGCACTTGGCATTGGAGCACATCATCAGGTCGTCCTCGTCAGCGCTGAGATCCGGGGAACCGTCCTCCGGGCCTTTCTCCAAGGGCCTGGGGGGCCCCGGGGGCTCGGTGGAGCGGCGGCCCTGGTCCTTCCAAAGGTCAGCATGGAAGGAGCTGCGGCCAGGCTGCTCTTTGGTGGGATGGGGCTCTGAGGACCTCCAGGGGTCCGGCTTCTTGGGAGGCAGCCCCAGCCCATCAGTGATCAACTGCCTCAGCTGATCGGCCAGGTTGCTGACCTCGCTGGGCTGGCAGACAGAAGGAGGCTTGTAGTCGATGACCAGGTCGGTGATGAGCTCGTCCAACTGCTCCAGGCTGCGCTGGCGGGCGGTGCTCTCTTTGGTACCAGGGTCTGGGCCGTAGGGTTGGTGGGCAACGTAGGCCCTGTCTCGGGCATCCCCTGAATCCAGGACATCCCAACTGGCTGAGCGCCTGTCATGCTTGCCAAGCCCATGGTTGCCTCGGATGTCGTTGTCCGTGATGGTGATCTCTGGAGTGACGAACCAGCCATGGCGCCCCCTGTCAGCATGCATCTTCTCGACGAGGGAGTTCTCCGAGAGGGAAAGGGCAGCGTAACGCTTGGGGGAGCTGGACAGGTTCACCACCACTGGTTGGCGCCGGTCATCGGGGGAGAAAGCCCGATGTGGGTCCCGAGACAGCAGGTTCTCATAGCTACGGCCACGCAGCAGCTGGTCTTCCCGGCGCACATGAGGGGTCAAAATATTGTCCCAGGATTTGGAGTAATGCCTGGTGTCCACACCAAGCCGGGGAGGGCTCACACTGTAGCTGGCGTGCCACGATGACAGCATGGCTTGGGAGGCAGGCTGGTGAGCTGGAAAGCGGGTCATCTGCCAGGCTGGGTAGGGCACCGTCCCTCTTTCGGGGCAGTACCAGTCATTAAACTGCACTGCGGGAGCCATATGGGAGTGGGGGTAAGTGCGAGAGAGGGCTTCCCGCTCGTGGTATTTCCCATAGTCTTCAGTGTAGAAGATGCGTGGGTTGACCCTCAAGGCAGGGTAAGGCCTGGGGTCTTCGGGATAAACCGCTTTTGCCGGGAGAGTCCTAGGAGTGTAAAGGCGAGGGTCATCCGCATAGAAAGCCTGAGCAGGGGCCTCCTGAATGGGGAAAGGAGACCTGTTTTCCTCCACCAGAAAGGTCCTCGCCGGAAGAGGGTAGAAGCCCCCTGGGGGAGGCTCTTCTGAGTAAAAGGTTTGCGGCGGGAGGACCTGGCCCCCATAAGCGGGAGGGTAGGACTTGTAGCTGGAACTTTTCTGAGGGAAACTGCCTGGCTCCTCTGAGTAGAAGAACCTCGGGGGCACGTAGGGGATGTAAGGAAGGCAGCCGCTTTCGGGCACAGCAGGACCTCCATCGCAAAATTCAGGGGGGTAGGGGGCCAGCCCTCGGTGTTCCCCACTGTAAGTATCACTGGGTGTGGGAGTCCGAGACATGGGCACTTGCCGGCTGCTGGGCACGGTCAAGCTATGGGGTGTGCCTGGAGGTCGAGGCCAGGGCAGGAGAGCCTCGCCATGGCCCTGTGACCCCTTGGCACTGCGAGCTGCATGCAGTACAGCAGCCTCGTCCGGCTTGATGTCCACCCGGCGCTTGACATGCACGCTGGGCGGCGGGGGCCTTGCAGCCAGGGCGGCCTCTTCGGGGCAGTTTGCTCCTGTGACACAAAGAGGCGAGATGCGGCTGCTGCCGGCCCGCTGAGGCTGCAGCTTGATGGGGTGCACCTCGCTCATCAAGGCTTTCATGGAGGCGTAGCTGCTTTCCCGGCGAGGGGACGCTTCTGCCCGCTCAGGCTCTCGGGACACTCGATGGACTTCCCGCCCTCTCCTAGTTGGAGCCGGTGGGGAGCCCGAAGCCATGGGGATGACCACAGGAGTGAAGGTGGATTTGACGCGGGGCGCGCTCTTGGATCGGGCCCGTCTCTTGGGCTCGGCCCGGGAAGCCAGTTCCTTCCCCTGGGAAATATAGTTTTCCTGCACAGCGGCCCGGAGAGACACCCTCTTGCCGACGGGAGCCGAGGAGGGTTCTGGCGTGGGGGGCCGTCGGGAATGCCGCTCCATGGCGGGAGTCACAGGCGGTGGGTCGTCGAGAGACTCCAGGAAATCGAAGCTGCGACAGTGTCGCTTGTTGAAGTGTTGGGAAGGCTGGTTCTTCAACGAGGAAGACATGGAGGAGTCACATCGCCTGATGGGCTGGCAGAAGGCAGAGTGGGTGGATCCCACGGAGGCCACAGGGACGTCCTGATACACGGCAGACACCAGGACGTCAGGTGGGTCTGTTCGGGTCATCTTAGAATCAGAGTCCTGCTCGTCTCCAGCCCTCCTCAGATCATCTCAGTGAAGGCAACCAGGCCTGGAAAGAGGGAGCGACAGGGCACTAAGCAGTGGGCCCAAGCACAGCACCCATCGGGGATCGGAGGCAGGCCAAGGGCCGCTCACCACAAGCTGTGGTCAGGAGTCCCACCAGGGTAGATGGCTTGTAGGACGGGATAATGAGGGCTGGGATCATAGCCAGTTATGGCTGATTCACAAGATGTAGCTCTAGTGAAGGAGCCCCCCCCCCTTGGCTCATGTTGTCATCAGCCAAGCACTTCCTGACCCACCGGCAATCTCACCCTATACACCTGCCCTGCTGATTAGAGCAGGACTGGGAAAGCATATAGACTGGCTGGCATTTTTGCTAATATTCACGAGGGAGCAGACACAGAAATGCAAGCTGGTCTCACTCCTAGACCGCACGGTTACCATGGTTTCTCCTCCCTCTCTCTCTCTCTCACGCACACACAAACCCCTCTCTCTTTTGGGAAGCAATGCATGCTGGGAAATTCCAATGAAGGCCAGGCCAGGAGCAAGAGAAGCTGTGTCCAGTTCAGATACAGACCAAGATCAATCTCTGTCATCCCTGGGATCAAGCAGGGAGGACAGATAAAGGGGGTCACCTATTTTTACTCCCCCCCCTGCAAAAGCCTCTTGGTCTTCCCCTTCTCATTGCTGAGCTATGAAAAGAAGAGAAGGTCCTGAATCAAAGAACTTGCAGTTTCCCCATCAGCCCTGAATCCCAGGGAAACGGAGCGCAGGGGTGGTGGTGGCACGGAGGGCGGCGGGGGGGAGCAGGGGGATCTCCTTTCATTCCTGCCCGATGACTCAGAAACCCCCCACTGGGAAACACCCCCCCCCCGAGTTGCCCATCGAGGAGAGGTGGGGGCCGTCCCAAAGCCCCTCCAGGCCAGAGCCACCCTGGGAGCTCCGGAACCGAAGCGTGACACGGATGCTGCCATCAGCTGGCACTCCAAGCACCGGAGCAGTGCCAGTTACTGTGTTGCCAGGCAACCCTTCCTGCCCTCCCCCCTTGGCCCAGGTGCCTTTCCTGGTGGACCGTCTGGCATCACAGCGCTCGTCCTCTGGAAGCCGGGTCTCCTGGCGCAGGACACCCAAGGCCAGGACTGCCAGCAGGTCCAGCTCCCACTGCTGACCCTTCCCCTGCGGCCATCCTCTCCCCACAGCCCTGCCAGGAGGGCCTCCACTACCATTCCCCTCTGGTGGGGGGGGGGGGTTGGGGGAATGGAGCTTGCCTAAAGGAACTTCCAGCAGAGGACAATTTCAACCCACAGTGGCCGTTCTGCCTCGGCCAGCCTCTTTACTTCTCCCTCCTCCTCCACTAGTGCCCCTGCAACAAAGAGCATGTGCAAAGGGCTGGGTGGGGGACCAGGTGGGGTTCAGCTCACACACCTGGGGTTCCACCCTTGCGATGTCTAAACTTCACCATCCCCCTCCCCCCTCCCCATTACATACACTCTGCCTCGCAGCTTGGGGAGGAGACGCACTCTGCACGCGCCTAGAAGTGTCTCTCTGTGCCCCACAGCTCAGCAGCTGACCCTTCCGGCCTTTCTTGGCAGGAGACTCTGCTGGAACAAAGCTCCGCTGTGCATCGGAAAGCCTTCGGAAGGAAGACGACGCACCAAGCAGCGGAAGGGTTAAGCATAGGAGCACCAGACGCCTTCACCGGTGTGCCCCCCTCCCCCCACCGGCTGCCTTCCACTGGGATGGCACTGCGGATGATGGAGAGGCAGCCCAAGGGGCCTGGCCATCGGGAGGGAATCACGCAGGGCCACAAACGCCCCCTCCCCCCCCCCAATCTGCCTTCTCCCTCACCAACATTGTCTACCCACCTGAGCGAGGCAGAGGAGCGGCTGGCGTAGGAAGGGATGCCCCTCTGCATGCCCAAAGGGATGCCAACACTTGAAATGGGATCTGAGGGGCTCCCTCTTCACAATACGTCATTGCTGGCGGATGGATAGCGATTCAGTAGGAGGGGGGGCAGCAAGCTGCTCCCAGATAAAAGAGGCATGGCATCCCCCCACCCCAGACCTCCTTTGCTGCTCTTTGGCTTGACGGGGGAGGGGGGAGCCCCCTCCCAGTTGCACCTGGGGATGCACCGAACTCCCCACTTTCAGGGAGCAGGACTTTGTCCCCACCCCAGCACGCCATCCCTTGCCCCACCTCCCCACTGCGCCCCCCCTCCACCTCCCCTTCCGCAAGCTCTGGCCTCCTCACCTTGCCTGGGTGCCCGCAGAAGAGGCACCCCCCTCCCTGGCTCCGGCACCTGCTCGGCGGCCGGCACAGACCCCTCCTGGGCTCCGCAGCGCCCCCAGCGGCCACTGGCAGCCCTTAAAGGGGACACATCCAGCGCAGAGCAGGGAGGCAGGAATTCACTGGGAGCAGCTGGCCTCTGTCAGCAGGGCAGAGGAAGGGGAGTTGACCTACAATCTTACAGAGCCCCCCCCCCCAGCCCTCTTCACTGAATTTGCTTTGGGAGGGGGAGGAACCCAAGCAAAGCTCCCTCCTTCCCAGCCGATGAGAGGAACGGACCTTCCAGCCAAGTCTCTCCTCTCTCACCAATCTTGGCAAAATCGTGCCGGAGAGAAGCCCACGAGCAGAACTGGATGACTTCCCCCCCCCCCCCGCATCCCTGATCTGCAGGTGCAGCAGGTAGACTGCCTCTGAACCTGGAGATCTTTAACTCCTCCCATAGAAGCCCTGTTTACAGAGTCCTTCAGGAAAAACAGACAAGTAACCCAGGATCCCCAAAAATGCCAGGAACGTCTTCTCGCTTGGCAGGTTCCTCTTGGCACCCCTTGCCCTGGGCAAAGCACCCAGCCAAGGTGCCCACCCCACCCCACCTCCCGGCCCCACTTCTGCTCCCCTCATCCGAGAAGGCTGCCCGGCCTACCCTCCATCAATCACGTCTGCAAGCACAGCTATGGAGCCGGACAGGGTTGGACCCTCCCTTCCTCGGCCAGACTTCTCCTCTGCCTGGAGCCCTGCTTGTCCCAACCCAGCCCCCCACCCCATCCCCAGTGAATCAGAGGACAACCTGTGGCTCCCACACCCAGTAGAGGGAAGGCTGTTTGGACAGCTTGACCAGAAGCCAGCCAAGTCTTGCTCAGGGTGAGGTTGCCAGGAAGAGGCAGTGGCGAGGGAGGGGGGAAGGAAGAGGGCAGGCAGGGAGCGTCCCTCTCACCTGCAACCAGGTAGGCCGAAGCTCTGGAGCCAGGAAAGACCGGCCAGCCAGGCTCCCGAGAGGGAAGCCTGAAGTCTACCCTGCCTCTTCTCTTCCCAAGTTAAACTCCCTCCATCTAGGATTCGCCTTCTGGGATCAACCACGTTAACGGGACACGACGGGGTGGCTTGCCCATTCGCTCCAAAGGGTTGCACCTGGCATTCATGCTACCCTGCTCCTGAATGTGGAAGCTCTCATGGCTACAGAAGAGGCTCCCCAACATGTATCATGCTGCGAGCGGCAGAGGCTCCTTAGCACCGGGCATCCTGCCCTCCTGTGGGCTCTCTCTGGGGACAGATCAGCACCCCCCCACTGCCTCTAAACTCACCACAAACCAGGAGGACCGGTTGGCCCACACCAAAATCTGTCAAAAAGCAAATCCCTCTTCTTCGTATGACTTCAGTCCCCGAGCAGCTGCCAATCAAGACAGGCAGAGCTGATCTAGAAGGTGGGCCTCCCGAGTCATCCTCCACCTGCCCAGCCTACAGCCTGTTCAGGATGAATCATGAAGCTTGCAAGGAAAACTATTCCACCTTCAGCGAAGAAATGGATGGAAACGGCTTGTTTAATCTGCTCGGACGAAAACACCCCCCCTCACCCCCAGCACTTTAAAACGGCTGCAGGAGCCCACAGGCCAGCTCACGTTAGGGTTGCCGTGTTCCACTCGCAGATGGCGTCTTTGGCTGCCTGGGTACATCCAGCTGACCCCTAGGCCTCCGCTTCGGGGCTTGCAGGGACCTGCTGAATCCTCACCCTCACAAGCTGGCCACAAAGTCCAGGGCTCCGGGTTGCCACATGATCCTGCTGTCAGGCCTTGTTGCTGTTCGACCTACCAGCCATTAAAGAGCAGAAGAACGCGGCTGTCAGGCCATCTGGCTCCCGCCTTTTAAATCTGGGGGCTGGATCAGGATGGCTCGTGGGGGGCGCACGAGCGGCAGAGAAAAGCTCTGGGCACCAGGTGGCCTCTTGCTTCTCACCAAGCCGGGATCCCTCTAAGGCTCACTTGCTTGCAGGGGGAGGGGGGAGCTCAGCCCGGGTGGGATTAGGTGGCAGGGATGGCAGCAATCAAGAGGAAGAACCACCGGGGATCGCCCAGCCTTTTATCTGGAGCTGCACAGCACAAAGCCCATCGTCCACTGCCATCCACCACCCTAGGGAAAAGGGGAATAACGTATTCTGCAGCAAGGAAGGAGACCCAGAGCTGCAGGCTGTGGAAGAGGCTGCAAGCTTGGTGCGGTCAGTGGTGGCGATGCACCTCTGGCACTTCCTCCCAAGGTGGCTGGGAGTTCGGAGGTCGTCTTTTGCCCATGCAGCAGGTGTGGGACGCAGAAACCCCCGGGACACGCACCGGGAAGCACCGCTTCCTTGCCAACCCCGTAGAAGCACCCACTTCCGACACAGGGCGAGAGGCAGGCCAGGAGCACCAAAGGCCTGGCAGCTGCTACTTCGGAAGCCGCCTGGTCACCTGGCGAGATGGGCGGCATAGGAGATAACACAGACCCCTCCTGCCAAGCAGTTTCCCCCAGGATTCACACCCAAGCCCTGAAGAGGAGACCCAGCCCATGTTCAGACAGAGCGCAGACAAGAGGCAAAAGCCTGCCGAGCATAGGCTCGCCCCCCCAGAAGCAGCAGTGTCAATGACACCACCCCCCTTCCTGCACAGCTGGAAGGGGCATGCCCAATACTGCCTGGGGCCCAGCTTCAACCTGCTGAAAGGTGCAGGCCACCCTCTTGGGAAACGGCCGCTCATCGGGGTCTGCCGCGGGCGACTGCCCTGCTCACCACTGCCAGGCAAGTCCAGAGATTCTTGCAGTTTAAGCCAGCCGACGGCTGAATGTCATGGGATTCAGGAGCGTCCCCTGAATGGGCTGGTAGGAGATGGAGCTGGGTTTACGGCAAGACACGGCAACCCAGGTGCCTGCCAAGCACAGGAGCCCTCGACCCCCAGGGTTATGGTCTTCAGAGGAAAGGAACCTGGCTTGGTGAGTGGACCCACTGCAGTCTCCCAGGAAGAGAACACACAACCCATTGTGTTCCCTTAGCTCCTTTGTGGGTGACAAGGTGGGGAAGAATCCCACCAACCGCTCCTCTCCCCTCCCATCCTCCTGGGGACCAGAGCACCATCTTCTACCTGGCAGGTTACCACAGCAACGCCAGCAGTGGTGGGTGGCAGCACGGGATGGCAAGGGAAGCCTGGAGCTCAACAACTTAACTGACAACAAAAAGACACAGGCGGTCACTCACCCTTCCTGCACAAAATACAAAGGCTAGCTCTGCTGGACAGCTGGAGAAAGGCCAGGAACAAGGGCTGGGGGGGGGGGGGCATCTGCAAAACAGGGGCGCTTTTTAAAATTAGGCAAAAAAACACAAACTGTGATTACAAGAACTGTAGTAAATGCTTGTGAAGAAACCCATTTCCCCCAACACAAGGATTTCTCCTGCCTCAGGGCACCAAGGAGGAGGCGCCCTGGAGGGCACCCTGAGGAAAGAGCCCGGGAGGAACAGGCCAGGCCAAGCCCTTTCCCAACCAGGCAGAGATGGCTCGGCTCAGGATGGGGTCTCTAAGCACGTATGCACACGCACACACACGCACACACACACACACACACACAGAGCCAGAAGCAGCCTGGATCCAATTGAGGGATCACCCAAAGAAAGGAAACCAGACAACAGTTGTACAACCGAGAGAGCTTTATCAGCTGGAATGAGGAGTGCATCACTGGGACTTTTTCCCAAAAGCAAAGTGAAAAAGAGAATAAAAGAAAAGGGAAGTGAGCAGCACAAGGCTCAGTTGCCAATTGCATTCCAGAGACTGGGCTCCTGGGGTGGGGTGGGGGGTATTCGTGGGGGAAGGAGGAAGGGGCCTGGGAGGCTTGGGGGGAGGCAAGAGGTCAAGAGTGGGTTTGTCATACACACCCTCCCCCCAGGGAGCGCAAGGAGAGAGACCAGAGGCCCTGGGAGCACTACCTGTGCCATGCAGGCTGCAGGAGGCCAAGGATGACCCCAAAGGGGGAGGGGACGCAGAGGGGAGGAATGTCAAAACAGCCCAACTTTAATCCACACCTAGAAACACAAGGGCACAACGGAATGCACCGGAATGTGTGGCCGCTTTTCCTTGAGGTCACTGGAGGCAAAGAGCGAGGCCAGGAAGGCGAGTGAAGGCGCAAGGGGGAGGGGGCACAGAAAACACGGCACGGGTGGGACTAGCCGCTACCAAGAGCTGGCTGGATTTCAGGGCAAACACATGCAGCTGTGACTGGGAGACAGGGATTCGGAAAGGGTGGGGGGGGGAAGCCCACTCAAGGAGGAGCCAGGAAAGGGGTGGACAGCACCGTCCTCGCCAAGGGGGGGGGGGGGTAGCCTCTTTTCCACGGACGCCCAGCTGCATACAGGCTTCCAGGGTACACAAAGTGGGACAACTGAGGAAAGGGCAGGAAGGAGGAGGGGGCACTTATTTCTCTCCCCCAAATTCCCAGAATAAAGCCACATTATTCAAAAACACCCCCACCCCCACCACATGGAAGGCCTCTGCCCCCCTCCACACACACCTGGCTGGGACCCTGCAACTTTCCAAGCTCTAAGGGGAGCCATTGGTCCAGAGCCGTTTCTCTCGTAAAAAAAATAGCACGGATCCATCGTTCGACGGGCAGCGGCCACTTTGTGTGGGACACGATGCGGCCTCCGAGGGCAGCCCCCCCTTTGGGCCACCTCTCAGGAGCCCAATCCCAGGGCTCCCGGCTGAAAGGACAGAAAGGCTCGGGGCTTCTGAGCCACTCGCAGGCCCCTCCTCTGGCTCCAGCCACTCTTGCAACAGGCAACAGAGAAAGGCAGGGAGGGGCGGTGATGGTGGGCTGGGGCCGCCTGCCCCGTGCACCTGGCTAGGGAGGGGCTACAGCTCCTCATAGTCTCCACCCCCCCGCTGCTTGCTGGCCCCAGCACCGCCCCCGAGGAAGGCCTCCAGCTCATTGATCCCGTTGGGCTTCGCTTTGCCCCGCTGGTGCTGCTGCTTGGATGGCTTCCTCTTCTCCTTTTCTCCTCTATCCTCCTCCTCCTCCTCCTTGCTCTTTTTCGGCTTGCTCTTTTTCCTCCCTGAAATCTTCTCTGCTTCTTCCTGGAACAGCAGTTGGGGAGAAAGGGTGAAACAGGGGGGGACCCAATTCCCCAAGCAGCACCCGAAGAGGCCCAAGGCCACCAGCCCCGCAGAGCATACAAGCGGAGAAGGAGCGCATCCAAAGGCAAGGACTGCTCTGGGTTAAAAGGGGGCCTTTTGTGTGGGCTGCTCTGAGCAGTGGCTGGGAATCTGTTTTGCCAGCATGGCTCACTTTGGGGGCTTAGCTCAGAAACGTTTCTTGCCCCTGTACCAGGGGTGAAATGCTACTGGTTAGGACTGATTCGGGTGAACCGGTAGCGGAAATTGGGGCTGGTTCGCCGAACCGGTAGCAATCGCTCGCTGGCCACGCCCCCGAACCACTCCACAGCCTGCAATCCTGCCATGCTTCCCTGCCTTCCTGGCATCCCTGAGGCCACGTTGCGAAGGCAGGCAAGTGGAAGGCCACGTGGAAGGCAAGCAAGCATGACAGAGCTGCGGGAAAGGGAGCTAGCAGCCTATTTTATTATTATTATTATTTTTATTTATTTATATGCTGCCCTTCTCCAGAGACTCAGGGCGGCTTACAATGTGCTCAGCAATAGCCTTCATTCTTTTTGTATATTTATACAAAGTCAGCTTATTGCCCCCATAAACTGGGTCCTCAATTTACCTACCTTAGAAAGGATGGAAGGCTGAGTCAACCTT
This sequence comes from Pituophis catenifer annectens, assembly GCF_029215685.1. NCBI lineage: Eukaryota > Metazoa > Chordata > Lepidosauria > Squamata > Colubridae > Pituophis > Pituophis catenifer. The sequence goes on along the minus strand of NW_027256897.1, from coordinate 337,214 downwards.
GAGCCTTGGCGAGATTCGAACCTGCAGTAATTGCAGGCAGCTGTTCTTAATAACAGGGTGCTTTAGACCACTGTACTACCAAGGCTATTCCCTTCCCCGCAGCTCTGCCATGCTTGCCTGCCTTCAATGCTGCCTTCCCGGCGGTCCCTCATGCCTGCTTGCCTTCCGAGGTCAGCATCCATCCCGGCCAGTGGGTGGGCGGGCAGCCCTTGGTGGAGACGCCGCCACTGCGCTGCCCCGGGGCATGTGCAGCAGCCCCAGGGCCGGGACATCTGTCTGCCCTCCCAGAGCACCACTGCTGTGCTGGCACCCCTCTCAGCCACGGAGCAGTGGCTACATCTCTACCAAGGGCCGCCCGCTGTCAGCCTTACCAACGCACTGGCTCCGTTGGGCATGCTGAATACGCCGGCAGAGCATCTAGAAGATAAGGCTGACGCTGGCAGCGGAGGGGGGGGGCGGCGATGGAGACCCGCTGCGCTCGGCTCCTTGGAGGGACATGGCGAGACTTGCTCGCCTTTTGGGCCTGATGCGCTTGGCTTCCGCAGGGCCTTTGGCTGACTGCCGCCCACTTGCCTTCTTCCCCTCTGCCTCGGGTCCTGCCTGCCCTCCCGGAGCACCGCCATTCGCTTTCTTCCTTCTCCTGCCGTGAAACGAAACCGAACGGCAGTGGGGTTGCTTCAGGAAGTTGCTTCGGGAAAGAGGAGGTCTGCAGCCAGGCGGGAAGTGAGAACGGCGGCGGCAGGAAAGGGAGAGCCAAGATGAAGGGCTACCCGCACTGGCCTGGCTAGGTAAGCGCTGCCGCCCAGGCCAAAGGGAAAGCGCTGCGGGCTCTGTGGTGGCATGGCTGGGCCTGGCCCTCTCCACGCCCTGGGGGCTTCTGCCCCTCTTGCTCTGCTTCTTCGCCACCGGCAAGCGGCAGCACAGCTGAGCCTCCTTCCCCCAGAACTCCAGACTCTGCGGGCCGAGTTCCTGGAGTGGCGCCGGCGGTCAAAGAGAACAGACAGGTGGCTGGGTGGGAATCCAGTGGGCTGCTTCAGAGCCCCAAGCCCCACAGAGCCGGCACGGGAGGTAAGGGAGGAAGGCAGACTTTTCTGCAGCATCCCCCTCCCCCCTTTGAATTGCCCTGCAGAGGGGGGGGTTCTGCCTTTGCAGAAACAAGGCGGGCGGTTTGTATGGAGAATTGGCGGGAGTGATGTGTGGCCCTCCAGGATGGAGAGCGGGGCAAGAGAAGGCTCCGAGATTCGCTTGGGCAGTCAAGCCAGATGGTGGAAGGAATCTCAAAGCATTGGGAGCTTCAGAATGTGCAGCTCCTGGCTCTAACAATGAGTGACGTATGTGATGTCAAGTTGGCCACGCCCACTCAGTCACATGACCAAGCCACACCCACCAAGCCATGCTCACAGAACCGGAGGCAACCATTTTTAGATTTCACCACTGCCCTGTACAAACACAGCTATACAGGCTGACCCACCTCTTTGCTAGTTCTCTTCTTCTTCTTCTTCTTCTCTTTCAAAGACTGCTTTTCTTTCTCTGCAGCTGGGAGGAAGAGAAGGGGCATGAAAAAGGAGGGTGAGCTTCCAACCGGACAAGAGGACAACCTGCATGAAAAGCCTCCAACTGATACCACGTTTAATGGGGAGAATGGGCCTTTATGGCAATGCACAGCTGGGGAAAAGCACTGTGGCCCTGAGCCCTCGGTGGCACGCAGCCTTATCCGCAAGGCAGTCCAGTCCCTTCATCTGGTCCCACGGTCTGATTGTGGCCAAGGCTCCTCACCTTCCTCGCTGCTGTCTCGGCCCACCGGTTTATCCAGCCCCAACCCAAAGAGATCGGCCTCATTCTTCACTCTGAAGGAGCGGATCACGGGCTTGGGCAGCTGGGCAGGTCTGGAAGGGGGATCCTCCTCAGAGAGGTCGGAGAGATCCTCTCGCACTGGAAATTCCTCCTAGAGGCAAAAGGGAGAAGGCCCCTCAGTGCCCACTGCCACCCCCTTGCCAAAACCCCAAGGAAGCCCCTCTTCGGATCCACCTGTGCTTCCTTGGGTCAACAAGAGCACCGGCCCACCCACAGAAAATATGTGACGGACCGAACCGAGGGCCCAGCATAAAGCCTCCCAGGAGGGCCCCCCAGCTGATGCTCAGAGATGACATAACACTTTGCTTCAGTCTCTCCGCCCCCACCCACCCCTCGCAAGTCTAACCCTTCCACACCTACAGTGAGGGGAGGCCAGGGACTTACTGGGTGCTTGCTCTGGCTCTCTGACTCCTCGCTTTCAAAATCCGGATCGTCCATCACAAAGGAGAGCATCTGCGTGGCGAAGGGCCCCTCCGAGTCGCTCTCAGACTCCTGCTGCTTTGAGGCAGAGGGCGCTGGAGGCAGACGGGCCTCAGGGGCACCAGCTGCTATCAGACGCTTGCTTTGCTCAAGTGGGGGTTGGCCGGTGGGAGATTTTAGCTCTGTGGATGTGGGAGGTGCCAAGGGCTCTGGGAGTTTCAAGGACTTTTTGGAAGCTCTGGAAAAGAAGGAAAAGGAAAGTGAGGACAGTGCCTGGAGGCCTCAGTCTATGCTTGATGTGGTTCTGCAGAAACACAATCTGGTTCAGCGGCTCAGTCAACAATACTTGCGTTGAAAAGAGGGAGCTGCCGGTTCTTCCGTATCACACACAAATATCTAGCTCCCATTTACGCTTGGCACAGAATCTTCAATATTTTGGGTTGAAATCTAGAGGATTTCATGTGACAAGCAAAAAACGCACGGGGCAAAATTCCACAAACCCTGAATCTGAAAAGTTAACAACCCCTAATTCTTTCTTCCTTCCTTGCAATATCTGTCAAGAAAGAGCTTTTAAGGTTTTTCTTACATACGCATTTCCTAACATATATACACATGAACTGAATTTCCTAGCTGCTATATTTTTGTTTTTAAAGTTTGCCACATTATGTTACAGTTTTATTGAAGGCTTAATTAAAAGTTTAAATAATATATTTTAAACTGAACCGCAATGGTTGTTGACTTGCTAAAGCTGGACCCAAGAACTTCTGGTCCTCTACACATTGCAGGACACAGCTCCCTTTCCCTACACATCTTGCTATGGGCCAAACCAGCGAGGGCTGCTGGGAGTTGTAGTCACCAATATCCCACAACTCCCAGTGCTCCCTTTACCGTTTTTTTTCTTGTTCTAAGGCAGCATCTACCGCTCCCACGATAGAGAACTTGGAGGGTTCTTCTTCCTCACTCGACAGGTTCACATTTTTGCTTGGGACCAGCTCTGCTGCTAACGGGGGCTTGCTGAAGAGACGCTCGTCAAGGTCCAGGTCATCCTGGAAGCCAGCCACCAAGGGGTTCCCACCAGGAGCATCTCTGTCACTGCAAGAAAAAAGTCAAGGGCAATGACACAGCCTGCAGGCAGGCAGTAGAAAAAAGCTTAAGAGACAGTCTTCCTCCTGAATTTCCTCCTCTGGCTGATGGGGGACCTTCCCAGCACTGCCAACCAAGAATCCCAGAAAGCAAATGGGGGGGGGGGGGGAGGCCCTTGTGGCCACTGCCGAATGAAGAGCAGCTGTGTTGGGTCCCCCCACAGCACAAAGCTGCTGAACAGGGTCTCCCACCTGTCACTGTCGGTGGGAGCCTTTCCTGCCTGTTTTCCCCCCTTATCCCTCTGCAGGGTGGGGTCTTCCAGGAAGCTGTGGTCTAGGCTCTCCTCGGGGACAAAGTCTTCTACGCTCTGGACTTTTGAGGGAGCAACTGCAGGGAGGGCAGGAACGGCAGGATCTGGAAAACAAGAGAAGCACCTCAGCGGAACCAGTCAAGTCCTGCCAAAGTCCAGCCTCATCAGTGGGTCTAAAGTGCCTACCATGGCACAGAATTTCTCCTTCCCTAAGCTGGCATTGTGTTGTTCTTGTCAGCTCTTCTCCCGCCCCCACCAAACTACGGCGTAAGGACCCAGATTCCTATATGTTTTTAGCACTGCACTCTCACCTGGAGAGGGAGGACCAGTCTCGGGAGCTGGGGAGGTCCCAAAGAGCCGAGCAATGATACCACGTTTCTGCGGTGCAGCTGGTGCAGGAATGGCTGCGGGCAGCTGGGCTTCAGGCAGCAACCCTGGCGCTGGAGGCTCAGCGGGGTCCAGGGCAAGGGCAGGGTTGGCCAAGCTCTGCTGGGGGGTGCCGGGGCTGGAGCCCCCTGAAGCATTGCCCGGTGGAACCACTGGAGACTGGGAACCTGAGGAAAGGCTCTGCCCATTGGTGGCCAAAGGAGAGGCATGTCCCCGGCCACGAGCTTCCATCATTTCAAGGAACCTGTCGGGGAGAGAAAATGTAACCTCGGGAACCTCCCCCAAACTCAAGAGATGTGGCAGACTTAAATTACAATTCCCGGGATGTTTTTTTAGAGGGAAGGGGAGAGGTTCCCAGAAAAGCCCACAGACAGAGCCCGGAGGGGAGAGCGGCCTAATCAGACATACAGCTCATAGTTCTGGTCTTCGGTCTCCTGCTGCACAGAGAGTTCCTCCAGGGTGGCATCAATATCCAGCTGATTGGTCTCCAGCTGCCGCAGCAGAGTCTCTCGCTGCAAGAGATGGGAGGGGAGATCACCTGCTTCAGAGCAGGCAAGGGGCTGCTCAGGTGTCACCCACCACCTCTCCTCCTCTGCAACTGAGCAGCCACTTGTGGCCAGTGAGGTGGCTCTCTCAGGTGCATAAGAGGGGGTGGTGGGGGTTCCCCACCCAAAAGAGCATCTAGGGATGGACTAAATCCAGACAAAGAAGCTTCTGATTCTCTTCTGGTTTGTGTGGCCCCTCGCAGGCCACCAGGCACTTGGTGTGCAGTCACAGAGCAGCAGCAGCAGCTCTTCTCCTGGAGAGCCCACTCCTCTCCTCGTTCAGTAGACAGGCCTCGGCTGGGCTGGGACCAGGCTGCCCCCTCCCGGTCCCTACAAAGAAAGAGCTGGCAAAGTCCTACCTGCAGCTGCAAGAAGGGGATGTTGAAGAATTTGTGCAGGTATTTGAGGCCAAAGCTGTTCTTCATGGAAGACTCGGCATAACGAAAGTAGGAGGACCCGGGAGGCCTGTTCAATGTCAAAAGGGGTGGGGTCGGGGGGACAGACTATGAGCCAGAGGCTGATCGCTTGAGACCAACCCTCCAACTGCAGCTGACTCAATCTGCCGAGGGGTTATTATGCTGTCCATGGCCTTTCAAGGCACGCATTAATGCCAGGTTCCCTTTGAAGAAAAGGGCAGGCAGCTGAAGAGGCCTGCTGCCCATGAACTTGGGAGGTGGTGGGGGGCAATGGCTGCCAGCAGTTCAACTGAAAACAGCTGTCCAAAAAGTCACATGAGCTGAGCGTCCATCAGTGGGGCATGTCCAGTTTTTATGCCCACAATGTCACCTTCATCAGCCACCAGGCAGGCTGGTGGAGGCTAGCTTAGTTGAAGGAGATCATCCGATCAGTGCAAAGCAGGCACACACTGAGTTTGCAGGCATTTCGTCATATGCACACAGAGCTTCCGCCCACTCACACCCTCTGCTGAGTTGTTGCAGATGAAGAGTGGCCAAGCAGATGCCAACTACAGAGAAAAGGTCTGGACAGAATTTACTGACTGCCTGGGCAGTAATTTGGCACACATGTGCCCAGAAGGTGCCAGTGAGATGCTGGACAATGGTGACTCACTACTGGAGCAGGATGCGGCGTGTGCATTCAGACCACTGCCACCTTTATGTAACAAGCCCACCAGAAGGCAGGTTTAAGCGGACCAATGAACTAGAGCACAAGAGGCTGATGGCCCCAGGAGGGCTTCCCAGAAAGTAGCCTGAAGCTCCTTAACAAGATGGATGCTTTTACCATAGGGGATTGATATGGATTGGTACACACAGTTGCAAATACAATCTAGATAGGAAAAGGAGCTAAACTTTATGGTTTTTATATGGAATTGACAGAATTGGATAAGATATTGACAGGAATAGAAGAGAGAATGAAAAAAAAATTGTACAGTTACTTATTGAGCATTAAATTAGAAGAACAAGTTAAAGAAACAATGATAGCATGGGCGAAAAACTTTGGTCACACGATAGAGTTATATAAATGGCAGCAACTATGGGATAGGAATTACAAATTAACATTATCAACTGCATACAAGGAAAACCTATATAAGATGTTTTACAGATGGCACTTAGCACCAGAAAGACTGGCCAAAATGTTTAAAGATAAATCAACTAAATGTTGGAAATGCCAACAGACACCGGGGTCGTATTATCATATGTGGTGGACATGTGGGGAAGCAAAAAGATACCGGGCAAAAATTTGTATGTGGTTGGAGAAGATGACGCAACACCATATTGATTTAAAAACAGAATTGTTCCTGTTGGGGATTTTACCGAGAATTTATAGTAAAGAAACTGTATATTTGATTATTCATGTAATAACCACAGCTAAATTGTATTTGCACAAAATTGGGAAAGCGAAGAGATCCCTATAGATGAAAAAGTGATTAAGAAAATATTAGAATGTGCAGAAATTTCACTTGCAATTCAAGAAAAGGAAAAACCAGATTATTATAATATATGGGAGTTATTTTATCAATGGTTAAAGAATAAATATGAAAGCAATGTATTGTAAAAATAGATAAGTAAAGAAGAGAAATGTTACGTTTATGTTATTATATCAGTATTATTATTATTTAGTATTAATATAAGAATGAATGAATGTAAGAAATGAATATGGTGGTAAGTTTAATTGTTAAGGCACAAAAAATTTTATATTCAGATGACACACTGTTTAATGTGTTTGTATTAAAAGAAAATTTTAAAAAGTTTTTAAAGAAGATTGATGCTTTTACCTGTTCAGGTTGTCAATGAATTCCCGCACATCATCAGGCAGGATCACCCTGTGTTCGCCCATGTCCCGGTAGTTCCCAAGCACGCACACAGGTACATGGGTTGGGACTTTTGGAAGTTCTCTCAGGATGTAGTTGAAAGTCCTGGATGGAGTGGAAAGGAGAGCTCCTTGAACGATGCTTGTCCAGGTCAATTCTGCCACAAGAGCTCTGAAAGAGGCTGCACCTACAGGAGGCACAACAGCCTAGAGACCCCTTGAGTCAATAGAGCAGTTGAAGGAGACCCCTCCTCCCTCACAGAGCCATGTGCTTCATCAGTTCTGCAAGTTCATCATCATCTAGTTCATCATCTAGAAGTTTTGTGTAAAATCTGACAACGAGGCTTTGGTGTTTCTCAGAGAGGAAGCCCTTCCTCTTGTACAGAGTCACAGCAAGGGAAAGGTGAAGGCAAAAGTCCCTACCACTGTTTGGTGATATCAAACATCATCACGACACCATTGCAGTTCTTATATACATCCAGGAATTCCGCATCCAAGGCCATCTCGGATTCTGCCTGGGGTGGAAAGAGAAAGATCTCAAAAAAGCCCCGGCTGGTTCCCGGGATGACTCACAGCATACAAGAAGTAAGAGGCTGCACCAGGTGCAAATGAAGGATTTGATGCTTTACAAGGCAGCAGGTCAGAGTGTGCCTCACCTCCTGAGGATCGTTGTCCAGCTTCAACCCATCTCCCCGTTTTTTGGACTTGCCTGCAGTATTTGAAAGGAGGAAAACACTGTTGTGAAAATTGTTGGTTTCCTAGCTGAGCAGAAAAGAGAGCCCCAAACATGTAGCTTTTCCCACATCCCACCTCATGCACAACATTTCTGCCTTTGCAAGCTCAAAAAGAGACATCCCATCACTTTGCAAAAAGAGGTGACAGAAACAGGACAGGCTTAACATACATTTCCAGTGGGGGCATTCAAGGAAAGCAATAGCCACAGGCCAAGAGATGCTCTGCTCACCACTAGGAACCCAGTGGGACAGGCAGACAAGTTGCCTGTTTCCCAATACTCTCAGGCCTAATCCAAATACTATATAACGACTGTAACATCAGAATGAAAGGAGAGACCTTACCTTTATCAACCACATCCCAGACTTCAACCTTCACAATATCATCAGTAGCTGGAAAAGGCAGCCAGGCATATAGATTAGAAAAGTTTGCTCAGTTGCAGTTAACTCGAACACTGTTAGAGCTACCCCTGACCCACGTGGCATAGAGCAGATGGCTGGGTGTGTTTAAAAAAATGAGGACAACCCTATACTGGCAACGTGCCTTTACCAATGAGGGAACCACAGCAGCACGTGGCTCCAGTGTTAAGTTATACATCAGACAGCAAAGAGAAAAATGCTTCTCCATCCCCAACAGCTGGCAAAACTCACTCTTATAATTCCAATGGATGCTGGTGACTTGGATCTCCTGGGTTGGGATATATTCCTCAACAAATTTCTTTCCCTGCAGCCGATGCCACAAAGTGGTCTTTCCCGTGTTTCTGTCACCTCGAATGACAATTTTCACTAGAGAAAGAAAAATTAAGGAATAAAGGGGGTCAAGAGCACCGCAGAGACGTAAGACCAGTTGGTGTGCCTAAAGACAGGCATCTGCTTTCTAAGATAAAACTAACGGTTGAGGCGGTAATGGCTATTGGCAGCTACAGCAGTACATGCCAATAGTCGCCAGCCTTTTCAGAGACACAATTTAGAAACCAAATTGAAAAAAAAAAACTTTTTAAAAATAAAATTGACATCAAAAGAGAGATGCAGGCACCTCGGTTGCTCTGGGACAGTTAAGAAAATTAACGCAGGCTTGACCGCTTCCCTCATTCATGAGGCCGGATAACCTCCAGAGCGAGACACACGTCCCAGCAAGCCCTTCCTTCATTTCCCCCCCCCCGCCCCCCGCCCTGCCTGCCTGCCTGTTCGGGGGGAGCCAAATCGGCCTTTCGGAGGCCCCAACCTGCCTGCCTGCCTCCCAATTAACGCTCATTCTCTCTCACCCACCCAGCCCAGCCGCTACGGGCCGATCCCAAACCTACTCGCCGCTTCCCCTCGAAGGAGCCCGGGGCAGGTGTCTCTCCCGGGCCGCCTCCCATCCAAGCCCTTCCCGGCCGCCGCAGGGCTCTCTTGCCCGCCAAAGGCCCCGGGGGCTCCCAGCCGGCCTCCCCTCCCTCGGCCGCCGCTCACTGTTATACTGGACGCCTTTCGCGAAACGCCGCTGCAGCGCCTGGTTCATGGACTGGAGCCCCGCCGGGATGGGCCTGTCCCGCCCCGGGGCCTGCTCGGAGCCCACCAGCTTCTTCAAGGCCGACAGCATCGTGAGGCGCGGGAGGGCGCTCCGCGGTCGCTGCGCCCGGGACGGCGAGGCCGCCTACTTCTCCGCCCGCGGCCGCTGAGCCGCCGACCTCCGCGCGGTCCTCGGAGCCGCCGTCCCCGCCGGGGCGGCCGGAGTCGCTTGCAGGGCGGGCGCCTCCGCTGCTGCCGCCGCCATCTTCCCTTTCCCTCACCGAGCTGCCAGGGAGGCGGCGCCGACGCAGGACGCGCGCGGGGCCGGGCTACGGCAGCTCGCGAGGGACTTTGCGGGAGGGACGCCGCGCCAAAGAAGGGCGGAAGCGGATACGTCCCGGAACTACGGGAGCCCCCGAGGACAGAATACTTGGTCCTACGATGCCACCGCTTCTAAACCACCCCGATTTGTCTGCACAGCTCCGGATCTGGGAATGGAGGCGGGGCAGAAGTACTTTTATTTAGAGCCTCGTTTTTGATGGGGGGAGAGACGACAGCACCTTAGCGGGTTATGGCAACCAGTTTGGGACAGAAAGGGGCGGAAACGCGCGATGGCGCGCGCTACCGTCCGCCGTGTAGCTTAGCAACCGGGCAAGCCATGAAGCCTTAGGACGGTGGCTCGTGAGGGGCAAACGGCTCTTCGAAAGGCGGTCGCGAGCTCTTTGTTGAGGCGGGGCGACCTTCGATAAAGGCTACATTGGAACGAGGAGCCTCCGGGTCTGCTTGCGCCCCCAAGCGGCCAGCTGGGTCTTTGCAGGCAAAAGTCCGCAGCCCCAGGCAAACTGGACTTGCGTGACCATCCATCCCTCCGTCTCCGCTGAGCCCCTTAGGCGGAAGCCCCTGAAAAGGCCGGTCTTCATCCCACTTCCACGGATCTGCCTCCGCAAGGCCAAAGAAAGCCTTGGAATAACGTGCCTGCCACCCACCAACCTCTCCTATCCACCCGACGCCGTAGAGCCCCCTGCAGAGCACATCAGAACTACTAGGCACAAGGACAGTTTCCCCCCAACGCCATCACTCTGCTCAACAAATAATTCCCTCCACACTGCCAAACTTCTCCCTAAGCCTGCATCACTTCTCATCGTTCCCACCACCCATCTCCTCCCACTTAGGACTGCATGACTGTAACTTGGTTGCTTGTATCCTTACCATTTATATTGATACTGTTTCCCTATGACTGTCCTTAAGTGTTGTACCTGATGATTCTTGATGAATGTATCTTGTCTTTTTATGTACACCGAGGGTGTATGCACCAAAGAAAAAATCCTTGTGTGTCCAATCACACTTCGCCAATAAAAAATTTCTATTCTATTCTATTCTATTCTATTCTATTCTATTCTATTCTATTCTATTCTATTCTATTCTATTCTATTCTATTCTATTTTCTATTCTATTCTATTCTATTCTATCCTATCCTATCCTATCCTATCCTATCCTATCCTATCCTATCCTATCGCCCCATGTGAATAGAATAAAAAGATCAGTGGGAGCTTTGTGCCCAAAGCCGCTCTTTCTCACGTGCCGTGTCCCCAGCCCAGCGGGAATTAAACATCTTCCCCACTGTTGCCTTTCTATGGAATTCTGTACCCGAGAAGATCCAATTCAGAGCAAGTTGACATCTTTATTCTCCATTTGTGAAATACGGGAAGACTTCCTCTTTTGCACATTCGGGGGGGGGAGTGGGGGTGTTGTATGTTTAAAGCAACTCCAATATCATTTTAAATAGAGATTTAAAAAAACAAGAGTCAAATCCCCACATCTGAGAAATGGGGGTAGCCAAGTCTTTGGAAGTCTCATTTTTTGGCCCCTCTTTGCTTTTTCTTCATCACCTTGGTCTTTTCCTCGATGAGCTTCAAGGCCTCCTTCTTGATCTCTTCCCGACTGGGCACGTAGCTGTGGTCGATGTCCGCAAAGTTAAAGGCTTCTGTGTGGGATAGAGACAAGGGGAGGAACCCATCCGCGGTTTGGACCACAGGTTGAAATTGTGGCAGTGGGTCAGGCAAAGAAAACCTCAATTTCCACACACACACACACACACACACACACACACAGTGGCCACTTCCTGAGCTAGGCTGAGCCTGAGCTAAAGGGAGACCCGGGCCCACATCTCTCTGGGGCCAGGACAGCCCCTTCTCCGCTGCTCTATAATGGATCTAGTGCAGCTAACCCTCCCTGGAAGAACACCAAAAGGGGATTTCACGGTAAACCCTAGGCAGAGGCAACGGGTGGGAATTCTCATTCTGGGTGGGAGGAAACACGAAGGTGTAATTTTCTAATCTGGCAGCAATACCCCTCTCCCTCCCCCCGCCCCCCAGTGAAGCTCAGCCCAGAGCTGCACGAATGGCAACTGCCAGGAGCTGCTGGGGGCACAGGCCTTGCTGACCCCCACGAGACAGGACAGACCTCGGACATCTTCTTCGTCCTCATCGAAAGTGATTCTCAGGTTCTGCTGATCGTCCCTGGCACTCTCCTCAAGGAAATTCCGGAGGTGGACAAACGACTTCCCAAATTACATATTGGAATTAAAAGGTGGCAGGCAAGAGATTGGGGGGGGGGGCGGAGATAGCGTGATGACCACCAGGATACCCACGCCAGTTTCAGCCGAGAACCTCCCTCATCAGGCTTTCTGCCCTGCAACCATATGGGGTGCCTGCCTGGTACGCAAGCAGGGCTGGGCTGAGCCAGGGAAGGGAGGTGGAAGTGCACAGAGCCCGCTTGGGAATATCACAGGAGGCAAAATCAGGATCCTGTTAGTCCCCCGGGCACATTTTCCCCCCTCTGGCTCCTGGCCCAGCGGAAGGGAAGCAGCTGCAGCATGGCCTCAGGTGAAGGCTCACCTCATCGCTCTCGTTGGGGCTGAATTTGTCGAAGGGCACATCGAGCATCAATCGGCTCAAATGCAGAAGTTTCGTTTCACAAAACTGCAGCTTCTCAAAGATATCCTCCATCTTGGGGAAGCCCTCCTGTAAAGCAGGGGATAAAGGTCTGGGGCAGGCCCTCCAACTCCCCACCCCCATTTCCTCTGCAGGGAGGGAGGGGGCTTCCCTGTCGGCTCTCCCGTTGCGTAATGGGCAGAGAAAAAGAGAGGGAGGTGATGGGCAGGGGGCTTCTTGGCTATCTGTTCTGGATCACGGCCGAGGGGCTGCCGGTCGGAGAAACCGTTGGAGAGGGGGACAAACCTGGCCAGGCACACTGATGTCCCACAGCCTCAGGATCAGGTTGTCAACCCCATTCTCAAAGTGGAGGAGAAGTTCCTGGTTTTTGGAGGCCTGGCCGCGGACCAGCGAAAGCCGTTCTTCCTCCTCCTCCAGGTTCTTCCACAGATTCTCTTCTAGCGTCTTTGAGCTGGGAGGAGAAGCCACTTTACTTTGGGTCTGTTGCGTGGAGGCAGCCAGAGATGGTCCTGAGGCATTTGTAACCCCTGTAACCCCTGTAATGAAGAGCGGCAAGTACCTGAGGAAGCCCGGGGACTGGTGGAATTTCAGCTCGGCTCGCTGCAGCTCCAGAGCCTTCAGCTGGGACTTGAGGCCTCGCCGCTTCTTCTCCGATTTGGCGATCTGCTGCTGAAGGTTCTCCTCAGATTTCTTCTGGGCCATGAAGCGCCCAGCGATATCCTGGCAGGAAAGGAGGGGGAGGGAGGAAGAGAAGCTTGCGTCTGTGGGCCATCGTTGGGAACCTCCTTCCCCATCCGCTCCTCTCCCCCTGCATCAGAGCATCCTTCCCAGACATGGGCAGGGGCTTCAGCTGGTGCCAGGGGCTTGAGGAGAGAAGCCAAGCTGGAGTCTGGAGAGCTGGACAGCTTTTGCCTGCAAGCAAGAGGACTCCACCGGGTGACATAGGTCATTTTCACCCATTCAAGCAGCTTCAGCCTCACGTCTGAAAGAACTCCTAAAATGCAGCTCCTGATGGTATTTTTGGAGAAGGAAAAAAGGGGGCAACCAGGATGAGGGGCTGCTAAAGCTCTCCTTGCAGTCCTCACGGCTGAGCTTTGGAGGAATCGCCTCAGAGCCAAGAAAACAGCCAGCCAGGCTGGGCTGCTGGACATACCCAGAGATGTGAGCACTGCACTGCACTTTTGATTTTCTCCACCTCGCTGATCACCAGACCCTGGTACTCAATCTGGGCCTTGGAAGCCTCTAGCTTTGTCCCTGGAAGAGCAAAAGACCCCCAGGTGGTTTTGACCCCAAGGCCCATCAGCTGTGCCCTCTCAGAGGAACCTTCAATATCTGACGAGGATGGCTGGAGGCACCCCAGCATACTTACCCTTTGTTCCTTCGCGCATCATCAGGACAGAGAAGTCCATGTCTCGCCGGGCTTGCTGATCATAAAAGCCAACCAACAAATTAGGGGAAGCGGGCTCTTGCAAAAGGCAGAGGAGCCCCAGACACCCCAGGAGGCTCAAGGCCTCAGCCCTGAACTGTGTCCCCCCAGAGGCACTCTAGATGCGGAGGGCCCACTCAGAGCCAGACCCAACGCCGGCTTGTTAAAGAAGGCCAGCAGATGCCCCAGAAGGACTCACCATCCGTCGGTGCCTCTCACTGGCGTCCTTCACACGGATCCGCTCTATCTGTTTCTTCTGGATGCTGAGCGAGTTCTCCCTGAACTTCTTCTCTGCAATTAACTCGTTTTCTGCATTGGTCATGTCCATCTGCAGCCACAGGGAAAGCGAAGAGTGAGTGGGAGCTCTGGGCAGAGGCTGAGGAGGGCCGAAAGCTGCCCCCGTGGCTGACCTTGGCAGCCTCCATGGCTTCCAGCATATCCATGGCCATCAGGTCCATCCCCTGCAGCTCCATCTGGTAGGTGCCCACCCGGCGCTCCAAGTCCTCCAGGACGAAAGGAAGCTGAGAAAGTTCCTGCAGGAAGGAGAAGATTCTGGAAGCAGCAGGGGAGGAGGGGGGGAGGAGACACCCTTGTCCCCAGCACAGCCATCAGGACTGCTGCTGAAGCAGGAGGAAAGAGGGACGGGCCCTCCCTCCCTTCTCGCATTCATCTCTTCCCATTTGGAGAACCCACAGAGTGAATGGGCTGCAACTTTCCGGTACCCACCGGGGAACGCTTCCAGCAACGAGGTCAGTCCTGTGGAGCGCCCAGGATGGACACCCCCCGCAGGCATGAGGACAGAAGGACTGCCAGAGTTTGGATCAGAACCCAACACCCTCTGCGAGCAAGAAGACTCCCTGCAGAGGATGGCCAAAGCACCGGACTCACAGCTCTCAGCACGTCCAGCATCTTCACATACAGGATGTGGACCTTGTCCGCAGTCACAATGTTCACTTGCATCTTCTCAATGTTGTTCTCCAGCTGACGGACGGTCTGCACGTACAAAGAAGGCAGAGGGAAGCACGCCCCACCCTCCCTGGGCATCCTAGGGTGCTCCAGGGCAGGGCAGGGCGGAGCAGGGGCGGATCTCACCTGGAGCTGCAGCTGGAGCTCAGGGCTGGCCTTTTCCAAGTCGATGAGGACCTGCAGCGTCCCCTGGAGCTCCTCCAGGCGGTTCCCCCGGCGCTTGACTTCGTACAAGAGGATATTGTGGGTGTTCATCCGGTCGAAGACCCGCTGGCTCAGGGACTCTCGAGCTTGCTAGGAAGGGGTGGAAGGGCCCATTGAGGAGAGCTGGGGGGAAGGGGACGGGGGAAGGACCTGCCCACCAGTTACCTCCACAGTATATTCGGCCAAAGCGATTTTCACCCGCTTCCTGTCTAGGCAGGCCCTGCTGATCGTGACCTGGTCATACTAGGAGGAGCAGAGAAAAGAGGGGTGAGAGCTGCAGACCACCCGTGGCCCAACGGGACAGGGCGAGAGGGCTTGGGATTAACCGGGGGCCACCCTGCCTCTCCTTCCCTCTGTTGTGCCAGGGAGACCCAGAGGGCTCACCTTCAGCCCGAGATTCAGCTCGTGCATCTCTGCCCGCAGGGTGGTGCGCAAAAAGCTGATCAGGTCCCTGTTCTTGCGCAGGGCCTCCTGGCTTCCCTGAGTGCGGAGCTTCCTCCCTTGTTCTGGAAAGAAAGGCGGGTGGAGGGGACTCGCAGGGGCCCCCGAGGGAAGAGGGCTACTGCGCTAGGCCCTTCTCGGAGGTCCTCCCATAAACAGCAGCCCAGCAAGATCTACTTGCAAAAGGCCCGCCAGGAACTGCGCCCCCCCCCCTCCCCAGTCAGGAAGATGCCAGGATCCAGCCAAGTGGTTGCACTCGGAGGACTACCTTGGATGTGAATGATGGACTGCAGTTCACGGATTTGCTCCTTCAGATCTTTTTTCCTCTTGAACCTCATCCTGAGTCCTTTGGATCGCACCTCCCTTTGCTCTCAAAAACCCTTTTCTGCGCCTCGAGAGAGACAGGCAGCAAGTGCCAGCAAAACTCAGCCTCTCTTGTGCCACCCTGGATTTGTGCAGCCTGTGCCGGGGCTCTGTGACATCAGAAAGGAAATTGTGATGCCTTTATGTGTCACTTGAAGGCATCACAATCTGAAGATTCCCCCTGGAACCTGTTGGGGAGTCTCAGCTGGAATTCTGTCTTGAAGAGCTGGCCAATTTCTCTGCAGGGGCCGGTCCAGGGGTCCCGCACACTTCTCCCCCGAGTGGGTCACTCCCAGCTCCCGAGGAAAATGGCCAGCTTAACATGTGACCGAGGGGGCCACCCGATCCCCTGCTGGGAAAGGCTCCTCTGGTTCAAGCTGGCTTCACCCAGAGTGCCTGAGGCTGAGCTGAGCGGCTGCTTAAGCCCATCTTAGGCCCTGAAAGAGTTCCTCCTGGCTCTGCCTGAATCCCATCTGGGCTAATCGGCCTGCTTCCTGTGTGGCCGGCTGAGCTGCCCATCTCTTCAGCTGGCGGGGAGCAATGCTGGAGATCTGTTTACAGCAAAACCAGAGGGAAAAACACTTCAGATTTTGGGCGCTTCTGATGAATTCTGGCTGCTGGCGTTCGATGATAATAATAATAATAATAATAATAATAATAATAATAATAATAATAATAATAATAACAACAACAACAACAACAACAACAACTTTATTGTCATTGTACGTATATACACAGTATACCCATACAACAAAATTCCCTTAATACCCAAAGACCAGGTCCAACACACATAACAATCCCCAAACACCCTCCCACCCACCACAAATTCCCCACCTCTAAACCACCCAAACATCCACACAACAGACCAAGTAATGCTGTCCAACAGCTCACTGATGGTGGCCCTTTAGCTCATGGTTGAGTGCAATTACAGCTCTGGGATAAAAACTATTCAGAAAACGTGTGATCCAAGTTTTAATTGTTCTGTATTTTCTGCCAAAAGGCAACAGTCCAAAAAGATTGTAAGCAGGATGGGAAGAGTCTCTGAGAATGTCATGCAACTTTCTCAAACAGCGAGATTCGAACATGTCGTCCAGGTGCTGGTAGCTGGAGTCTGATGATATTCTGGGCAGTTTTCATGATTCTCTGTAGAGCATTTTTGTCTGCTGCAGAGCTGCTCCCATGCCATGCAAGAATGCCGTATGTCAGGACACTCTCAATGGTGCTGCGATAGTAGGACAGAAGGAGATGCTGAGATAGATTTATCTTCCTCAGCATTCTCAGGAAGTACAGCCTCTTCTGTGCCTTCTTCGCAAGCATGTTTGCATTCATAGTCCATGAGAGGTCCTTCGAGATATAAATGCCCAGAAATTTAAAACTACCCACCTCCTCACCATTTATGGTAAATGTACATAATGTACCTAACGTATGTTTAGAATCCAATGTCCAAATGGAAAACCTTGGAGGGGTCACAACTTGGATGCTGGTTGTTGTCTCCCACTGTTTGCTTTGGTTAATTATTCTTGGGAGCAGGAGCAAGGGAGGGCTGGAGGGTCTGCAGGCTGACAGAAAGACCCCATGCTGTCAGGATGCCTCTGGTCAAGCCAGACCAAAGCAAGAGTCTCCAGGAATGGCCTTCTCCAAAGGACAAGGACGCAGATCTGCCCACCAGGACCCTCTGCCTGAAAGGAGGCTACCGTCCTGCAGTCAAGCCAGGGCTTGGCGAGACCCCCTCGTCTCAGCTGAAGGGACTGGGAAGACTGGGAAGGAAGCCCCCATCGCCTTACCCAAATTCGTTTCTGTGTCTCCCTCTCACGTTCAACTAGGAGGGGTCTTGCCGGAGACCCCGTCTTCAGGCTCCCAGGCGGCCACATTCATCGCAAGGCCGTTCACCTTTGGTGCAGTCCGGAGACCAAAGTTCAAATTTCCTCATGCTAGAAAAACACAGCTGTCCCGTTGCAGCACCAGAACTGCCCGTAGGAGCTGAGCAGAGCAGAAGTGCAGCCGCAGCCATGGAGCCACAGGTCGTGCTTCTCATCTGCACCGCCGTTTTCCTCTCGGCCAGCAGCAGCCCAGTCGCTCCAGCTGACCCCATCCAAATCCAGAAGGATTTTGAGGAAGCAAGAGTAAGACCCCTTTGTGTTGACATGATAAAAGGAGGAGTGGGCCTCCTAAAGCTCAGTCTGCAATCTCTTTCACGGTTCCTTTGATTATGGATGTGGCGTAGCCTCCGTTCTGTCGAAACAGAGTAGCCAGGGCTGGGATTCTAGCTAGAAATATCACGAGGACCCCCGACTCCCAACGGAGGACTGGCACAAAAAGAGAAACGCCAGCCTTTAGGAACGGAGGTTGAAACTCTGCCAAGTCTCCTTTGGGCATCGGACTTGGTTTTAAAATGACCGCTTTTGACTTGTCCTCACCAGGTCTACGGGAAGTGGTACGCCATCGCGCTCGGCACAACCTGCAAGTGGCTGAAGAAATATAAGGAGCGCTACCTGATGGGGACGCTGGAGGTGGCTCCGGGGGACACCAGCAAGGAGCTCTCGGTCACCTCCACCAGGCTCCGGTAGGTTCAGCCCTCATGGGCTCAAGACCAGCCAGTAATTAACAATTCATGCCACCTCATCTGTTCTCAGCCACTCTCTCCCCCCGCCCCCCTTTGCAGGCAAGGCACCTGCAGCCAAGCGGTCGGAGTTTACCAGAAGAGCAGCATCCCCGGGAAATACCATTACTACAACTCTAGTAGGTTGGGAGACTTCTGTGCTCAGCAGGTGGGCTTCGGGGGGGGGGGAGCCCACTGTTTTGGCCCATAGGAAGGTTCAGGAGTGGGGTTCCTAGGAAAGGGAAGGAAAGGGGGGGCTGCTTGGGGCCTCAGAGTGGGGAATCATTCTGCCTTCCTTTCCCCTCCCCTCCCCTCCCCTCCCCCAGGGTGGGAGACCCACATCGAGGGCTACGTGGCCCGCACCAACTACGATGACTATGCCTTCCTTGCCTGGAAGAAGAACAGCAGCTACGGCTACACCGTCACCACCCAACTTTACGGTAGGTGGCTGCTGCAGGGAGCCGGGGAGTCCGGTGCAAAACTGAACATGGGTGGGGGGGGGGGTGCCCGGGACAGATGGCTCGGCTTGCCACTTTTGGGGCCAGAGAGGGATTACCAAGGGCCCCCACAGCCTCCAAGGCAGCCCCTCCAGATCTGCCTCCAGAAAGACCCGTCTCTCTGGGCCCCCCAGCTGGAGACATGGCACCATCCCCCTGGCCCACCGCAGAGGAGCCCACCCGGGAGTGGCTGGCTGGGGGCGCCAAGGTGGATTGGGGTCCAAGGGCAAAGGAAGGCTCCGCCCACAGTCTTCCTGTTTACCCTGATTGTCAACCGGCGGGGGGTGGGGGTGGGGGTGGGCAGGAGAGTTTGCCCTCCAGGGCTGCCGGGAGCAAAGCCAGGCAAAGCTCAGGGACATTTCCAGGCCTCTTGGCCAACGGCTGGGTCAGCCTCCCTCCAGCGGCTAGGCGGCCCTTGGCTGCTTTGGGGGAGGAAATGGAGTCCCACTTGGAGGACATCCAGGCTGCCTCCCAGAGCCCCACAAAGCCCTGCAACACAGCGAGGTCAGCCGCCAGCCCTGCCCATCGCACGTACGAGGGGGTCGTCTGCTACTCGAGTCCCAGCAAACCTGCAGCACGGATGGATTCAACATGGCAGGGATGCCAAAGTCGCCCCTCTTGTCTGTTCCAGGGAGGAGCCCCGACCTGCCCGAGGACCTGATAGAGGAGTTCAGACAGTTCTCGGTGGCCCTGGGCATTCCTGAGGACTCCTTCTTCAGACTGACGGAAACAGGCAAACCAGAAGCTAGAGGGGAGGAGGGGAAGGGCCTTCCCAGGCCAGGAGATGCAGGGGTTGGGGCTGGGATGGGGGGCAGACAGAGGGCGAGGGAGGGAGCTCATGCCACAATCTTTGAGGCTGTCTGGCACGTCTGCCCCTCCTCCCCTCAAAGGGTCACCTGCAGTGGAGACAATGCCCCCCCTGACCGGTCTCTCTTTCCTCAGGGGAGTGCATCCCCCCCCAGCCAGAACTCAACCAGCAGGTACTATTTCCTCCTACCTGTGTTCAGTCCTTAATGCTCCTCTTCCCACCCGAGCTCACGACTGGCCCATTTTCTCTCCCAGAGAGACCGGAGGAGCACCTGGGATGAGGAAGCAGGCTCTGCCGATGGCTCCCCATCGTTTGGGGGGGGCAACAAGGAAGGTGAGGAGGCCTCAATCCCCCTTCCCTAAGCTGGCGCTCCCCATAACTGCCCCTGGAGGACCCTCATCGGCTGGGCGGTCAGTGAAGGAGGGGGGCACGACAGTGTGGGCACGACCCCAATTATGCCGCTGGGAGTTACTCTTCCCCGGCCTGAAACGGTTCTCCCAGGCACAGCCTTAGAGTTCAACTGGGCTGGCGTAAGCCTCTCTCCTCCCCCACCCCACAGATTTCTGCCTGCAGCCCAAGGACGCCGGCCCCTGCCTGGGGATGGAGCTGCGCTACTTCTACAACACCACATCCCAGAACTGCGAGAGGTTCTACTATGGCGGCTGCCGGGGAAACCAAAACAACTTCCCCTCGGAGCGTGGCTGCCTGCAGACCTGCCGGACGGAGGGTGAGTGCAGCAGGGCCAGTGGTTCCTGTGCCCTCCTCCGTCCCGCCTGGACCCCCAGCGGCAACCTCTCCCTTCCTCTCTGCCCGCAGCCGCCTGCCGCCTGCCCATCGTGCCAGGGGAGCCCTGCAAGGACACCTTCTGGGCCTTCGATGCCAAGCAGGGCAGGTGCCTCACCTTCCAGGGCTGCGGAGGCAATGCCAACAAGTTCTACCTGGAGAAGGAGTGCCAGGAGTACTGCGGCCTCCTCCCCAGCGGTACGTGGAGAAAGAGGCCCGCGGCGGCAGTCTCCCATGGGGATTGCGATCCTAAAGGGGAGGGGGAGAGACATGGGGGGGGAACTCTTTGCACGGGGTGCCCTCTGCATCCCGAGGGAGGGACCTTTTCCAGCCTGATCCTCCATCAGGGGCTGGGGCCTGCCAAGCCCCTGGCCCTCCTGAGCGCAGGCAGCCGGCTTGGAGGGGAGAGGAACCAAACGCCCCTGTCTCCCCTTGCAGACGGGGAGGAGTTCTTGCGCTCGTCTGCCCTGTGAGAGGCCAGGAAGCGAGAGGGGGAAGCAAGAGGACCAGTTCTCTTTTCAAAACCGAATTCCTGCTGGCATCAATAAATGCAGCCGCTGGACTGAAGCGAGCCCGTCTCCTCACTCTGGGACCCTCCCTCTCCCTGGCATCCCGTGCCACACACAGTCAAGTTGCTCTCATGTCCATCGACAATCTTTTCTGCCGCTCCGTTTGCCCGCCCCAAGGGCAGGCTCAGGCCAAGGGGTCTGCTCACCGTGGCTCTTCCCATCTCAAGCCCTGGGCTGCGGTGGGGAAGTCCAAGGGAGGGCGGGGGCTTCTGCCATCCTCTTCCTGGCAGCTGTTTCCCCTTGGCACCAGCAGGGGGCGCCAGGGGGTCAGCACTGTCTTCCCAGAGCTCCCTCAGGCCTTTGGGAAGGCAGCGTGCCCCGGGCATCCACTGGCAAGGAGGGCCTGCCTCACTGCTCCCCATCACTTGTTCAGCGTGTCTTGACTCCAGTCCTATCCTGGGGCAGCCCTTCATGGCACCCCAAATCTGTCTCAGCTCGGCAACTGAGGCTTTGGCCTGTCCGGACACACTCACATACACACACACACTCCCACACAAACAGGCAGCTTCTCCTGGGCGATTGGGTCGCCTGTATGGGGCGAGAACAGCACTAGGTTTCCCCAATGCATCCTTGGGGGAAGGGAAGGGACGGGGGGACCCACATCCCTGCAATGGCCTGTGCTGAGCCTGCAGGACCGCCCCACACACACACACACGGGAGAGGCGCTGGCAGGCAGGGCCCTGGGCTGAATGGGCAACTGCTCTCGGCCACACCAGCCTGGCCCAGCCCTTTCCCACCAAAGCTGCCACTGCTTCTCAGCCCCCTCCCAAAAGGGACAGCTCCGTGCTTTACAGCCCTTAAAAAGAAGAAAGCCACAGTTGTCTCCAGGCAGGGCAAGGATCTGATGACCGAGATTTTCTGTGTGGCTGAGCAGGGTGAATGGCGCATTGAGAGCGGAGACCCGCGGCTGGCACCTCCGCCAGGGAGGGACCCCTCCTCGTTTTGCTTTCCTTCTTGGAAGGTGGTGAGGGGGGTCTGAATGGAGAGACCAGGAAGGAAGGACCCCCCCCCCAAAGCCAAGCTCAGAGAGGAAGAGGGTCTGGGGGGGAGGGAAATCAGCCTCCTCCCCTCCCCACTTGCATTGTCAAGCAGGGCTGGTCTGGGGCAGACGCCCGGGTCCTGCTCGAAGGACCTCTGACCCTGGGCAAGGAAGCTGGGGACTGGGGAAGGGGGCAGGGGCACAGGTCACTGGGGAGATCATGCCCGTGGGAGCCATTTAGCCCCCCCCTCCAATTTAATAAAGCTGCAACGTTATCTCTGAGTGGATGGGAGGGCGGTAACAGGAAGGGTAGGATGCCCCCCCCCACCCAGGGTTGAGCCTGCTCACTGCCCTGCTTCTCACAGATGGGCAGCAGCCGCTCATCTGCCGACCGAGCTCTGAAGACTGACAACCCTGCCTGCAAGACTGACAACCCAGAACCCGTGCCCACTGAAAGACTGTGTGGCAAAATGGAAGACTGCCTCTCCCAGTTCTCATCCAGGACCATCCAGGACCACCTGGGAATGGGCCAGGTAGACCCTTTGCCCGAGCCCTTCTGCAGCCTCCTACGTGCCCCCTCCAGCCAGCCAGCCAGCCAGCCCACCCACCCCACCAGCCTAGGCAAAAGAGCCTCCCTGCCTGCCTGCCTGCCTCCTGGATTTAATGCAGGGCTCTGAATAAGGGACTGGAGCTCCCTGTTTAATGGATTTGAATGTGAAAAGCTGGGCTGGTGGGAGCCTCCTTTGTTCGGTGGCTGCTCCTGGCATGGCTTCTGGAGCCCCCCCTCCGCCCCTTTCTGCGGGGGCCCTCATTAGCATACCAGCTGCTTGAGAGAGGGGAGGAGGGGGAGGAAGGAGGGAGGGGCTGTCCTGGGAATGAATAGCTGGAAAAAGGCTGAAGGGGGACAGTGGGGGTGCGCGAAGGGGGAGGGGGCAGAGAAGTCGTCAATGCCCCTTTGAAAGGAACCAGAGGGAGCTCCGAGGGGTGCAGGGAACCAGCCCATCCTGGGGAAGAAAAGAGCTGGGCGGTGGGGGAAGAGGGGTGACCCAGGAAGAGGGGCTGAATGAGACCGCCTTTCTGCAGGCAGGGGAGGGAGGGGGCTGCCTTCTTCACGGCAGCCCCACCAAGACGAGGGTGTGGGAAAGGCCCCATGCTCACAAAAGGCCCTGCCACCAAGAAGGTCCACCCTGCATGGTGGCTGGCGGGCCGGCGCTTTGGAAGAGCTGAGAAGGCGGGGCCCTCCACTCGCCCCTCTGGCTGGGGCTGGCCGGGGGCCAGGACCAGGAGGGGCCTGGGAAGGGCTTCGGCTCCTGGGGGAGTCTCCCCCGTGAGCTGGTTGCAGAAGGGCCCCTCTGGAGAACCCAGGCAGATTTGGGGCACCCTTGTCCCAATTCCATAAGCCCCTCCTCCAAAGGCCTTTATCTCATGTAAAAACAGCCAAGTATTTTTTTCAACTGGGTTCTGCTCAATTCCTTGTCTGTGGGTGATGCAGATCTGAAAAGTACATTGAAAGCCCCCCCCCCCTCCGCAGCAACCAGATTTCCCCCCCCACATCACTTCAGATATGAAGACATTCAAAGCTGACCCACACACACACCGCCCCACCCTTATGGATGAGGGATTTTTCTCTCCATGCGTCAATCATGAGGGAAAGGAAGCTCTTGCCTTCCCACCCCTCAAGACTGAGAGGTGCCCTCCTCGTCCGTCTGTTTTGGAGTCAGTCGCACAAACAAAAACCGGGAGACAATTGCAGGAAACACTTGAGAAGTTCAAAATTCTTTCACGGCTTTCGGTCTCAGCAACAAGAGCCTACGCTGCAAGGCAACTCGGGGACAATGAGATTCAGAAAAATCACATGAAATTAGAACAACAGGCTGGCACGGGCCTGGAGCAGAAGCGAAGCAGCCCAAGCCGTTTTTAAGAGGAAAACCAAGACGTTGATGCTTGGGAGTTTGGTTGAAGGCCAACTGAGCCCAGGAGCCTCCCTGGCAGCTGCACCAAGCAGGGCAGGGAAGCACCACCTTCCCTTCTTTCTGCCCCATGGCATCTTCTCTCTCCTGAGCCCCCGGCAGCCAGCCTTGCTTGGGGTGGCAGAGTTGCAGTCCAAAGTGCCAGGAGCTGCTGGTGAAAGGTGTTCTCAAGCCAACATTTCCCACACCAGCAAGCAACCTGCCCAGGCGCCCGCCGTGGGAAGGGGCTCAAGGTTGCTGTACTGAGGGGTGAGCCGCCCCCAGATTGCCCTGCCCTAGTCTAGGCGGCCCAGGCCCTTGGCAGCACAGGCTAAACCCTAAGGACTTAAGGGCTGGGCTGCTTCAGAGCCCAGAAGAGTGACCCTTCCCCGTTTCTGCCTGGTCTGGTTCTCCTGTGGAATTAAGGAGGCAGGCACCCCATCCCCATCCCCATCCCTGTCAGGCCGCCCTAGGAGCCAGAGTACTG
The DNA here is from genome assembly GCF_029215685.1 of Pituophis catenifer annectens. Lineage (NCBI taxonomy): Eukaryota > Metazoa > Chordata > Lepidosauria > Squamata > Colubridae > Pituophis > Pituophis catenifer. The sequence goes on along the minus strand of NW_027256897.1, from coordinate 313,100 downwards.
CCAACGGGCATCTGCTGCCCAGCCAGCCAAGGTGTGGGGCCCAATCAGACCTCCAGGGTGGACAGTGGCTCTGCTCCATCTCCCCCCAAGGGCAGGGCATCATGAAAGCCCCCATGGGGGGGGAGAAACCTCTGCCTTCCAGCCAGGACCACGGAACTACCAGCTGTTTAGCAAGGGGCCCCGTTGCCAGATGGCACAACTGCCTGGGGTTCAACCTTTAGAAGTAGGCTGAGGCAGCCAACCCCTTTCACTGCCCTGGTTCAGCCCCATAGCTTGTCAGGCTGTGCGAATCCAGCCCAAAGTTTTCCGTGGGTTTAGCTCCTTGTGCGAATCCAGCCTGGGCCAATCAGTCCCATGAATCAAAGTCCACCCCACCATGTGAAACCAGCTTCCTGCCACAACTTCAGGGGGAAAATGCCATCCCATATAAGGATGCCAGCCTCAAGACCCCTGCACAACCTGGTGCCCTCCCGTAGATGCTGGTTGGGGACCCTGTGGCCCTCCAAATATTGCCGGGACCTGGGCCCCTCTCCTCCAGGACCTTTGGGCCCACTGAAGATTTCTTCTGTCAAAAGAGGTGAGGAGCTACAGCCCAAAGCCATACGTATGCTACCCTTTATCCTACTCTGAAGCTGAACTGCTACTGGCAATGGAGGATCTCCTTCAGAGTTCCCTTCCATCAGTCCCAGGCCTGCCAGAGTTGCTGCAGTTTGATCTCATTCCCTGGCAGCCTTCCAGGCCGTCCATTCCACTTGGTGAGGAATGATGGGAGCTGTAGTCCAAGACAAGGGCACCACTCTCTCTCGCTCTCTTTCACACCCGCCCCCTTGTCCATGGGCCTTGCCCCCTTCTTGCTCCCTTGAAATCTCAGCCTCTGGTCGGAAAAGAAAAACAAAGCACACACAAACATAGGAACATTTTTTTATATAAAAAGATCAGTGGAAAAATTATTTATAAATTTTTCACCCTGGGACTACACAATGCTATGATATACACAGAAACCCAGCCCCTCCCCCCCCCCCGTACAGCCTTGCGGTTCTTTCATCCAGTTAAAAAGTGATCATACAGTGACCCACATAAAGCTTCAACATAAGCCTAAAATTCTCCACAAATTAATTAACATAATTAAGAAAGGTATTTGCCACCTAGAAAGGGGAGGGGGGAGAAAACAAGACCATTGTCTAGCAAAAGGCTGCTCACTGAAATGATCTGTGGGTCAGCTTCTTCCAATCTCTGTTTTTTCACAAATGTTAATGCATTTTCTCAAGAAAAATATTTCGTCTTGAAGATGGTTCAGCACAAAATTGGTGCACCTCAAACGCCACCACCCCTCTTTTAAAGAAAGGCAAAGAGACATTTCCCATTTTGGCACAAAGGATCCAGCAGCAGAAGTAGCCAAATAACATCTTCCCTTTTATGTCTCAGTGCGGGGAGGGGGAGGTTTGTGGGGGGGGGGACATAACACCTGGCTACATTCAATAACTTTACAGGGTTGCATAGAAAGTATCACATTTACTCCCTCCTGCTGTGTCAGCCCAAGAGCGCAAGTCCCACCCAGCTGGGCAGGTCTTACTTTAGAGCAAGGATGCTTAGCAGATCCCTGTGGGAAGGAAGCTCATTGGCTAGCTAAGAGAAAGAACCTCAAAGGTAGATATTCCCAACTCAGTTCCCATGGGGGGGGGAGAAACCACCTATTTGGGGGTGGGGATTCTCCCACTAGTTCTTTGAAAGAAGAAGACTGGGGATGGCAGAAACCAGGCAACAGAACAAGCCTCATGGATATTTTATTTCACACACACACACACACCGAAAAAAAAAAGGTTTCACAGTCTCCAAAGGTATACTTTTCATATATAAAAATATAAATATGTGTTAACATCTTTACATGAGACTTCTTTAGAAAAACGGGCTTTTGACCAAGATCTTTTTCTAAAACTGAAATCTGATCTTGGATTTCTGAACACAAGCTACTTTTTCTTATTTAATAATTATGCCATAAATGTTATGACATGTTATTGTGGCAAATCTTGTTTTAAAACAAAAAGAAATTATGTGCAACTCTAAAACACCCCCCTCAAAGTTGAAAAAAGGAACTGGTTCTTCCCCCACCAAGAACAAACTAAACACCACTGTCAGGAGGGGCCCCGCATCCCCCCAGCAGTTCCCACCAGGGCTGGTGAAGCCCCAACTGTCATTCCTTGCAAATCAACCAGGAAGAGTAAGCAAGAAGGGGGCTACAGAAAGCAGGCTCCCTTTTGGGGGGAGGAACCAGAGATAGCAAAATAAAACTCAGTGCAATGGGGTGGGTGGGGGAATTATTGCAGGAATTAGGGAAGAAATATACATAATAGCAACCCCTCCAAAAAACTGCATTTTCTGAACTACCAAAATAAACATCCCTTCAAAGAAAAAACGCTCAAGTCACAAATTATTCATGTCCACACACATCCTTGCACACGTACAAGATAAATACTTAAACGCGCAGCCCAAACACAGTGAAAAACTATATTTTAAAAGGTTTAATGGCTATTTGAGGGGTGGGGAGAAGAGGCGCAGGTGATATGGCAGTGAAAGGGAAATTTATCTCTGGCTCTCGCTCTCTCTCTAGTGCACACGAAAAGGGGGCAGAAGAGGCGGGTGACTTCCTCGACATTCATGGGGGCTGCCTGGGCGCACCACACCAGGCAGAGACTCAAGAGCAGCATCGAAGGCACACGGGCAGTCAGTTTCGGGGCACGGCGCCCCTCTCCTTTCCGAAGCGACCCCCGCGTGGAAATCGCCTCCTTCGAAAGGTTCGGTTTTCAGTAGTTTGCTTTCCCTCCATCAGCAGCAGGGGGCGCCCTCGATCTTCCGGAGACGCTTCCTAAGGCGCCCCCTTCTCCGTGGAAAGAGGCCGGGCGAAATTCACCCTTTTTGAAAGGGAAAAGAAAAGAGAAAAAAAAAAAAGAAGAAAAAGGGGGGAAAAAGCTCCCCCGCCCTCCGGTGGAGCTGATCAAAAGACGGCCAGAAGGGCAAGAGCGAGCGGGGAAGGGCGATTTCGGTCTGGACACCAGACAAAAGCGACGAGCGTCTTGCTCCGGAGCAAGAGGCGGAGGTCGGCCCTCCGCCACGGAAAGAGCCCCGCGGCTTGGCTGGGAGGGGAGCGGCCGTGGCAGCTGCTGGCGGCGGGGAAGCAGGTCCGGGGCGCGGTGGGCAGCAGCTGGTCGGCCCCAAGGAGCGAGCGAGCGAGGGAGCGAGCGGGGGAGCCAACACTGGAAGAACCGAGGTAGATGAGAGGCAGAGCAGCGGCGGCGGTGGGACGGAGCGCGGCGGCTCCCGAAGGGCGGGGAGGGCCGGGCCGGCGCCCGCGTCTCCTCTGCCCAAGTGGCGGCGCTGGCCGGCCAACGGCGCGCATCTCTCCCGGGAAGCGGCGCAGGGCTCAGTCCTCCAGGCGGGCTCGGTTGACGGAGGCGCCGCCGCTCTCGCCTGCGGGCCGGAGCGGAAGGCTTTCGGGGCGCCGCCGCGACGGAGCGTGCTCAGCCGCGGCCGCCGCCCCCCGCGCCGCCTCCCCCGCCGGCGGCCGAGTACTTGGCCTTGGTGATCAGGTAGAGGACGATGTCCTGGTGGCCCCCGAAGGCGGCGATGTGCAGGGCGCTCCAGCCGTCGCGGTTGGCCAGCCGGATGTCCGCGCCGAACTTGACCAGCAGCTTGACCAGCTCCAGGTTGCCGTCGATCACCGACTGGTGCAGCGCCGTCTGGCCCTCGGGGCCGAAGGAGTTCACGTTAAACTCGCAGCTGCTCATGTTCTGCAGCAGCGAGTGCAGCTCGGCCGTGTTGCCCTTGCGCACCGCCTCCTGGAAGACGCGCTGGCTGGGCGCCGCGCGGGGGGCCGACAACTCCGCCTGGCTCATGGCTGCGCGCCCGGCTGGCGACGGGGCAGGCGCCGCGCCCGGCCCCGCATGGGCGAGGAGCGCGGGCCCCGGAGAGGCCGGCCGGCCTGCTTCGCCGCCGCGCAACGCCGGGCTCCTCGGTCCGCACCGCGCCCGGGATCGCCGCTTGGCTCGAGGGATCTCTGGCTGGCGGGCGGGCTGCTACGAGCGGCGGGCGCCGCGGGTCGGCCGGGGACTGAGCGGGCGGGGATCGGGGGCGCTTTTTACGCGGCCCCGTGACATTTGCATAACAATGGCCGAGGCCCGGCCCTCCCCACCCTATCGGGAGCGGATTGGTCGCCGCGTGGCGAGGGAGGGCCGGCAGAGCCCCGCCTTCCCTGCACACGGCCCGATGAGAGAGGGGGGGCTTCCCGGGGTCGGCCGAGCGCAGCCCTCGCTTGCATTGCGGCAGCCGGGAGAGCTCTGCAGAGGTTGCCCTGCCCGTCTCTGCCTGCGAGGGCTCCTCTTCCAGCCCGGGTCGAGAGGAAAAGGGGGGCGGTTGCTGCCCCTCGCTTGGTCTTCCGCGGGGCAGCGAAGGAACGGGCACATGCAGCCGAGGGGATCTGCCGGCCGCACCGCGGGAGGAGACAGAAAGAGGCGCTGGCCCTCTGGCTCAGGAGGCGCAGAACGGAGCGGGTGTCTTTCTTCGAGAGCTCCCCAACCCCGATTTCCCAATTCTTCCCCCTTCTCAGGAAAAGACCCAAGCCCCCGCATCAGCCCCACCTCCTGCGTAACAGACGCTTGCGGACATGGCACCCCTTTCCCACCCCTTCAAAACACTTTTAAAACAAGCTTGTGAGGCAGAAATTCAACAGAGGTGGCTACCATCCCTTTACTTTCTGCTCAGAAATGCTTGCCTGGCTGGATTTTTGCTGCTTCTGTTAACTTTGAAATGCAGAGTCTTTGGGGAAAAGAAATCTTGTCAAGTACAAGGAGCTGAAGCAGCTGCCCCCTTGACCATCTGTAGCTATTCAGACCACGCAGGTCTCCCAGATGCCCCTCCTGCCTTGGTCTCTCTGGAGGGCTCCCCGTTGGGCATCCACCCGCAGAACTACAACAAAATAAACTACGGCACAAGTCCACGGCTCAAGACCCGGTAACTCACCTGTTTTCTCTGCCCCAAAGAAACAATCAAGTGACTGTCAGGTTTGCCTCCTGCCTGCCTGTCTGCCTGCCTGCAGTTGCTGTCCTCAGGTCCCAGCAGAAGGATCCAGGGCATCCTGGAAGACCAAGCAGGCCCAGTAACGTCAAGGGTGTGGCTTAAATTCTAGGGAACAAACTTGGGGGCTTAGGCAGAAGTGGCAGCACAACCTCGGCTGCCTCCCTGGTTCAGACAACTGCTAGAGATGCCAGCAAACCCAATGGAAAGATTTTCAAGAAGGTTCCTCCTCCCTTGCCATCCGCCTTCCCCATGCAGGCTTCCCAAGTTGTTGCTTTATGAAACAAAATGTGGGGTTTGAGTGAACGCACTTTTCTTGTGGTTTCCAGGTCAATTTTTTCCATTGGCAATTTTTGCTGAGAAATAGCAAGAAAAGGCTTTTTGATGGGCGCAAAAAGTCAGGCCCCGGGCCTCTACCTGCCGTTCTCCTGCTCCTATCCCCCTGGTGGAGCCCCTGGGAGAGGTCGGGGGAGCAGAGGTGGGGTGCAGGAGTGCCATTGGTTCCAGGTTGTCTGTGGGTCCCGGCCTGCTTCAGAAAAAGGGCCTCTTTTCTGTGAGTGCCGCCATAGGGCCTGCTCCCCAAAGGGAGGACTCAGTTTACATGGGGCAGGAGGCAGAGGGGCCTTATCAGGAAGCAGATCTATTGAAAAGATTGCTGGGCAAACAAAAGACAGAAGCCGCAGCCAAGCCCACAAAGGAACTGCTGACTCAATCAATTTCAGGGGGAAAAGAGGAAGAAAACTGAAAGTGGAAGGGGGGGGGGAGACAGGGGGCAACCGGGGCGTGAGAAAAAAAACCAGGCACTGGCCAGCCGAGGGGAGGGGGGGCTGTTTCCCATCCCAAGGAGCACTTAGAACAAGATGAAAGAAGTCCGGTGCAAGGCCAAGAGTTCTGTGCGGGCTGAAAGCTTGCCTGGCAGGATCACCTCTCCCTCCAAGCAAGAGCCGCTTTTCTCTCTGGTTTCCTGCCTGAGGGGTGAAGGACCTGCCGCCATGCCGTCAAAGAAGCTTTGGGGGTGACTTTCTCAGGCGTAGGTTGGGGGGTGGGGGAGGGAGGGGCTGCCGGAGCCACCTTATACTTCCCATGAATATAGATCATGCGTGGCAGGAGTGCAGTACCGTCCCCCCCCCACCCAGTCCTAAGCTTCGGGGCAGCAAAGCCCCCCAATAATTCCGGCTCCTCTGGCACAGGGAGGAGGGGGGGGCTTGGGCCAGGGTGGAGAGAAAAACGGAGGCCCTGAACACTCAGGTTGTCTTCACACAACAGCTTCAGCCGCCTGGATGCAGCCCCCGGGGCCGGCCGATTTGGGCTTTAGGCTGTGGAGCGAGCCGATGGGAAACGCGGGTGGAAACGTGGCCAGCCCCGAGGGGCTTCCTCCTCACACGTACCTGGGCGCGCAGAGTCGGGCCTGCCGCTTTGTGCCCCGGAGCTGCGGCCTTCGGAGCGCGCCCGAGGGGGCCGTGAGGCGGGCGCGGGGCCGGGGCGACGCGGTGCGAGCCGGGCGGCCCCCCTTCGAGGCGGGGCGGGGCCTGCCGGCGGGGGCGGGGCCGGGGCGGCCTCATTACCGTGAACCCGGGAGCGTGGGAAAGTCTTGGGCCTTTCTTCCCAGCCGCGGGGAAGGCGGGGCCGGAGGGCCGGGCCGGGGCGGGCGCGCGCGCGGGCACGCGGGTCTCCGGGGGGGGAGATGGAGCTGCCGATTACAGCTGGCTGCAGAGAAACGCCGGTATCTCTGCCAAGATCTCGGCGAAGAAATGCAGTTTCTCTGCATTTCTCTGCCCGCAGAGAGCGAGCCTCGTGCAGAGGCGGCGGCGGCGGCGGCGACCGAGTATGGCAGGGGAAGGGCCCCCGTCCGTCCGGAGGCTGGCCCCGAAGGAAGCGGTGCCAAGGAAGAAGCAGCCCTGGCAGCAGGCTTTTGCGGTTGAATCCTTGGGCAGCCCTCTGAAGTGCGCATCGCCTCCTGCCAACTGATTTCTCCTGGGCAAAGGGGGGCCTCCATCCTGATCAGAAACTGCTCGCCATTGATAAATGCAGTTTCTGCCGGCCTTCGATGTTGCGCTGCCTTTATCCCTTTCTCCAAAAGCCGCCCTAGGTCCACCACCCACCTGCCCCGAGCCTCCAAGGCCTCCTTTCGTGCCCAAGGAAAGCCGGTGCTTCTGGCAGGCCCCTGGCCCAATTCCTGGGAACCTGGGCCTAGCTGGGTCCTGCCATGAGGAAAACCCAGGCCTCTCCCCCTGCGAGATCCCACCTGCAGCGGTGCTGCTCCAAACCTTGGAGGGTCATTTTATTACGTGAGGGGACGGGATGCCCGTCCGCCTTGTGGGAGAAGAGAGGGACCCTCTGGGAACCCTGAGCTGCTTTGGGGGGCTGCCCTGGTGGACCAAGAGGCCTGGTCACCTTCCTCCTGGGGATGCCAAAGGCCGGAAGGGTCGACGTCCTCTGGAGTCGACCGATGCTCAGAAACCGCTTCCTGCCCTTTGGCTGCCTGCCTTGGGGACAGGATGAGGGAGGGAAATGAAACTTCCTTCCGGAATTACGGAGTTCCCGTGCCAGGAGAGCAAGCCAGGCCCCCAGCACAACCTCCCCACCAGGAGACTGATGGGTCTTTGGCCTCTGCCTCCTGCAACGGTGGCTGCTGCTCTTGAGGGCACCTGAGCTCCTTAGGAATACTCGAGTGTTCATCCTTGACAGAAGTGTAACTTTAAACATTCGATGCTTAAAAGTAGCAATGGCCCCTTCCTAAATGTGGTGCTTGGTGACCAAAATGTGGTTGGAAAGAGTAACACAGAGAAGGGAGAACTCTCATAACCTCATCTTCTTTTAAGTAGCACCGTTATTTATTTGTCCTACAAACTGCAGCTGAACATCTGAATGCGTAAAAAGACATTTTATTTGCACAAATCTTCTACCACCCTCAGTAACGTTTACATCCGGACCCAGAGCAGTTAGATCCGTTTGCCTAGCCCTGCAGAGGTCTTTGCCAGTGGCATCTCATTCCGTGAAGAGAGGGGGCCCAGGATCTTTGGGGGCAGAGGGGGACAGAACCAAGAAAGCCCCTGGAGGAGAGAGCAGTGCTGTCCTCCAGGCCGAAGGTCCAGATTCCTCAAAGCAGCCTAAAGGTCTCCCTGTCGAACCCCCGGCAAGAACTCAGAGGATAAACGGGCGAGCAAAGAATGGGCAACAGGAAGGGGGGGGGCTGAACTATAAAACTAAATTAAAAAACTAGGAAAATGCTTCCAAAAGCTTTCTTCAAAATGGTGGAAGAACTAGGCATTCAAGATGTATGGCGAGATGCATCCTAAGGAAAATCAATATTCATTTTATTCAAACAGACATATGTCATGGTTAAGAGTAGATATGATATGGATGTCATCAGAGCTAAAATCTAATGTACAAGAAATAAATATAGAAATAAGCAACTGGGCAGATCACAATCCGATAAAAGTTATATGGAAGGAACAAAAAAGGAAATAAAGATGGATGTCGAATCAATCAATATTAAATGAAAAGATCCAATTTATGGAAAGAGAATTGGATTTTTTCTTTAAAGAGAATAGAAAAGAAGAGATTTCATTACAAAATGTATGGGACACAGCTAAAGGCATATATTAGAGGATTATCTATAATGTATATGGGAAAGAAAAATAAAAAGGAGACAAAATCAAAAGAAATTAGAAGAAGAATATAAGAGACTAGAGATAGAACTACAAAAAAAAAAAAACCACATAAAAAGAATTTAAAAAAATCAAATGGAATTAATAAAACATAATATGAACTTAATAGATAAAGAACTAGCACAAAAAATGAAAAGTGCCAAACAAAACTTCTTTGAAAATGCAAATAAACCAGGAAGATGGTTGGCACATAAATTGAAAAAGGAGAAAGAAAAGAAACTGATACACCAATTAATGGATGATGAAGGAACTCTTCACCACCAAAATGATGATAAAAAGAAAAGTGATTCAAAACTATTATGAAAAACTATATGATCAAGAGACAATTTCAAAAGATAAAATAAAACAATATTTAGAAAAAGGTGAATTACCTAAAGTACCTGAAACAGTGAAAGCTATGTTAGATGAATGCATAAGGATGATGGAATTAACAGAAGCAATTAAGAGACAAAAGAATGGCAAAACACCTGTCAGGATAGTCTACCAGCAGAACTCTACAAAGACTTATAAGACACTTTAAGTATACCAATGTTGGAAGTATTTAATGAACTATTGCTAGAAGTGAAAGTACCAAATTCATGGATGCAAGCATATATTACCCTCATACCGAAAAGATTCTGATTTACAACAGATAAAAATCTATAGACCGATATCCTTATTGAATGCTGATTATAAAATATATGCCTCAATAATTGCAGAAAGACTAAAAAGATTCTTAAACCAATTTATACATTCAGATCAAAATGGATTTTTACCTAAGAGACAAATTAAAGACAATATGAGAATAATTTTAAATACAGTGGAGTATTATGAAGTGCACTCAGAGAAGCAAATGGCGTTGATTTTCCTAGATGCACAAAAAGCTTATGACAATGTGAACTGGCAATTTATGCTAGCACAATTAGAAGGGATGGACACTGGAGAGAGATTCATTAGTATGATGAAGGCGATATATTATAAGCAAACTGCAAAGGTGATGGTAAATGGAGATAACAGAATTAGACAAGATATTAACAGGGACAGAAGAAAGATTGATAAAGAAAATGTATAGCTATTTATTGGGCATCAAATTGGAAGATGAACAAGTGAAGGAGACAATGATAGCACGGGCAACTTTGGTTACACAATAGAATTAGATAAATGGCAAAAATTGCGGGACAGGAACTATAAATTAACATCAACTGCATATAAAGAACATTTGTATAAAATGTTTCATAGATGGTATTTTGCGCCGGCGAGGTTGGCAAAGGTGTTTGAAGATAAGTCAGCTAAATGTTGAAAATACCACTAGATACCTGGGTCTTCTTATCATGTGGTGGACATGCGTAGAAGCAAAAAAAATACTGGACAAAAATATATACGTGGCTGGAAAAGATGATAAAACAACACACTGATTTAAAACCAGAAATATTTTTGTTGAGGATTTTACCTGAAACCTGTATTAAAAGGAATGCATATCTAATTATTCATGTATTAACTGAAGCTAGAATTGTATTTGCACAAAACTGGAAAGGTGAAGAGATCCCTACTGATGAGAAGGTGATTAGGAAAATATTAGAATGTGCAGAAATGAATAGATTAACACTTGCAATTAAGGAGAAAGAACAAACTGAATATTATATGACATGGGAACTATTTTATCGATGGTTAGAGAATAAAAATGGAAGTTAAAAATAGGAAACAAAAGATCAGCGAAATATAGAAAATATGTTGAGAGAGATGTAAACACTATGATTATTATGCTTAATATTATTATTATATTCCCATTAGAAGATATGTCAAGAGAGAGAAGTGAATAGGTTTATAATGTTCAATGTTAGTATTGTAAAATTAGAGAAGTAATATCAATGTAGGGACGTGGTGGCTCAGTGGCTAAGACGCTGAGCTTGTCGATCGAAAGGTCGGCAGTTCAGCAGTTTGAATCCCTAGTGCCGTGTAATGGGGGTGAGCTCCCATGACTTGTGCCAGCTTCTGCCAACCTAGCAGTTCAAATGCATGTAAAAAATGCAAGTAGAAAAATAGGGACCACCTTTGGTGGGAAGGGAACAACATTCCGTGGGTGTTTGGCGTTGAGTCATGCTGGCCACATGACCACGGAGACATCTTCGGACAGCGCTGGCTCTTCGGCTTTGAAACGGCGATGAGCACCACCCCCTAGAGTCAGGAATGACTAGCACATATGTGCAAGGGGAACCTTTACCTTTACCTTAATATCAATGTAATGAATACCATTGTAAATTTTGATTATTATTGCACAAAGATGCATGTACCCAGACGATACATTGTTTAATGGAAGATGGAACTATTATACTAAAAAAAAAATTAAAAAAAAAGGAAGGGTGTGTGTGCTGGGATTATGAGAGACATTTCTTGCCTGGGCCTCTTATCTCCAGAGAAACGGCAGGATCTCTTCTGTGCCGGGGAGGGAGGGGGGGTGGAGAGAGAGAGAGAGAGAGAGAGAGAGAGAGAGAGAGAGAGAGAGAGAGAGAGAGAGAGACGGGCATACAGTTCTACAGCAAAGGCTCCAAGTTGCACTGTGTGGAGGTGTGTGTGTTGTGTGTGTGTGTGTGTGTGTGTGTGTGTGTGTGTGTTGTGTGGAATCCCCCAACCCGCAAGAGAACATTTGGTCCTGGAGTCTGGGGTGCAAATGATGCTAACAATCCATCTCACACTTGAGGCAACAGGCAGTGGGAGTGCTGGTCCTACTCTGTCTGCAGTGGTCTGATGGCCTGAGCAAAGAAGCCGAAAATCCTTTCAAAGATCCCTCTAAAAAGGGGGTGGCCTGCCAACATGCCCTCCTGCCGTGAGGGAAGCTCCTGGGGGGGCCCGGGGTCACTCCCATTCCTTCGCAGAGCCCAAGGACAAGCCCCACTTCAGCTCTCTTCCGGCAGCTCCAGCACCTCCCTAAACTGGGAGACCAGGCGGCCCAGGTGGGAGCCTTCCCAGAAGACCTGGCCGCACTGGCTGCAGCAGTAGAAGCAGGTCAGGTCCTCCTGGCACAGCACCCCGGGCGGGACGGCCTCGACTCTCAGGCGGACACCAGTGGGCAGCAGGGCGGGTTCGTCCCCAGGGCCTGCCACTTCCAGGCCCTGCCAGGGTGGGCTGCGGGCAGGTTGGCGAAGGCCGAGGCTGCAACTCTGGGGCTCCAGGGTGGCGGTGGGGCCAGGATCTCCCAAACGGGCCTCTGCAAAACAAAGGGCAGCTCTTAGTCTTCCCTGCTCTTGGCCACTGGCCGTCTGCTGCTTCCCCTTCCTGGCCTCCTCAGGGGAAGACCCCCTTCTGCTGAGCTAGAGAGAAGGGTGTCCGAGGGCGAGTCCCTAGATCCAGGCAGCCCTGCAGGGTGCAGAAGGAGGGAAGCCCAGGAGGGGACACTAAGCTCTGTGGGCAAAGATCTGGCCCCCTCCCACTCTCAACATGCAGACTTTCAAGGGTGCAAAACATGGAGCTGTACTGGGAAGCCCTCAAGAGGCGGCAGGCGAGGCTGTGGAGAGGTTCTGAACCTGCAGCATAAATGGGAAGATTTCTGCTGATGCCTTTTTATTGTGAAATCCACCCGGTGCAGTGTGGGAGAGAACTCTGCTGGTCTCCCCACTCAAAGGGGGCTCCTCCACCGCCCACCCCATTCTGCTTCTCCAACTCCCTCCTTTCCCAAAGAAAACCCCCTTTGTCTCTGGTGAGACGGCAAGGAGGTGACCTTTTGGAGAGGGGCCCTTGCTGGCATTCTCTGCACTGGCGGGGGGGGGGGGGGGATGGGGGGGGCTTTTCCAAGGGAGAAGGGCTTTGAAAAGAGCTCCTTGGAGGGGCGGGGGGGGGCATGGGATGGAGGGGGCTTTACAAGTTCCTCATTGACAAACGGCCACTTTGAAGTGCTTTTGTGTTGGTGACCCTTTGAAGTGTCCCTGGCAAGAAAGGCCAAAGGGCCCCCTCTTCCCTTCCTGTGTAAAGTCACAACACCAACGCCCCCCCTCCAGATAGGAGCAATTTGGCCCCCTTCAAAGGTCACAGGTGTAAAAAAAAAAAAAAACCCTTCAGGATCTCAGAAATGGTCAAAGTTTGTCCCTCAAAAGTGACCGTGGGGAATTCGGTCCCATACACCAGAGCTGTCTCGGCTTCTGTCAACAAGCAGTCAGGGTGCTAGTCCTCGGGAGGTCCCAGCCAGCCACCTCTCCAACTTCCCCAAGGAGAGCCAGCCCTTCTCAGGATGCTGAAGGTGTGCGTGCTAACTCAGGGCTGCTGCCTGGAGAGAGGAAGGGAGAGGTTGGCGCCATAAAACTTGTCCAGGTCTTAAAAACACACCCTGGGTGCGTCCTTGGAGTCCAAAGGTCCAGTGAGGGGTGAGAAGCCCTCAGGAGTCTCAGAGAGAAAAAGCGCCGGGCGAGTCTCCCTCAGGTCCCTGGGCATCCTCCATGGGGCCAAGAAGTCCCTGTTCTCTGGCTGAAGGGTCTGGCCAACTGCCGCTGCCAAGGATGCCAGGACAACCCTTATGAGAGCCCCCTCCCCTTCCCGCCCACTGCCCTGTTGTGTTGCCAAAAGGGCAGCCGAGGGAAGATGCCTGCAGGCATGTGGAAGAGGCAGAGTGGTGACCCTCCTGCTTTGGGTCTGTCAAGTCCAGATGCCCAGAAGGACCCTCCATTCCCTGCTCCCCTCTCTCCATCCGCTAGTTCTCCGTCTTGCCTTTCTTTTTTCGGCACTGTCTGCGCTCGCTAGCAGGAGAGAGAGGCCAGGCTTGAAGACTGATGCAACGTGCCCAGGACCACAAGGTTGGCGCTGCAGCCATGGGCAGATCTGTTGGGGCTCGCGAGAGGATCCTGGCCAAAGCAGAGAGGGGGAGGAGGTGGCGCTGAGCCTCGGAAAGGAGAGAAAGGGGCGGGAAGGGATCCCACAGCCTGGGAAAACTCTGCACGGAGCCCCAGGTGAAAAATTCAAATGAGTAATTATACCACAATTAATTGTCCTCTCGTAACATGCAAGCACAGTTCAAATGAAAATAAAACGGCAGGCATGGAGAAAGGCAGGCCTGGGGTGGGTCCCAGGAAGAGCAGCAGCTCAGCTGAGCCGTGCTCGGCCACCAGTCCTCTTCCAGGGCAGCGGCCCCTTTCCCCTCCCTCCATCGCTTCTCTGGGTGAAGGGGCCCTTGTGAGAGAAGCCGGCAGCTCCACCTTTTGAGCCACAGCCAAAAGGGGCCGTCTTGGCCACTTCTCACCAGGCAATGGGGTCCACCACCACCTCTGCAGTAGTATAGCCAGTCCCTGAGCCAGCTTGGCTGACCCGCCCGGGGAAGGACTGGGCCAGGCCCATCCAAGGCAAGAAATGTGGCAAGGGTCTCGTTGGCCCCCAGTTGGTACCAGAGGGGTGGGCACGTAGGCCTGGCATGGGTGGGGGGGAGAAGTGGGCAGCCATTGCTTCTGCTCGTCTGCTCTGACCCTCTTCCTGAAAGCTGCCGGGGGGGAGGGGGGGGCAGGAGGGCGCTTTCTATTCTTTGTGGGAACGAGGAGAGACCAGTGAGGGTTGTTCTCTTGTTCTCAAGCCTTTCCTGGGAGAAACCTGTTCAGCCAGCTGGGTCGGTCACAAGAATGGCAGCCGGGGCAGGGAAGGTCTCAGCAAACGGGGTGGCTCTCTCCTGCGGGACGTCTCGGGTTCTTGGGGGGGGGCGTGGAAGGACCCTATCCTGCCTGCCCCAAAAGCTGCTGCTGCTGCTGCATCCCACCGGGGATCTAAGGATGGCAGCCCAGCAGAGCAGCCGCCCCGAGAAACCCCTGGCCTGCACCATCCAGCCAACCCTCCCCTTTGTGACAGCCAGGAAGGGGAGGTCCTGTCTGCCTGCCCCCTACTGGGCTTCCTGAAGGGAACCGCCAGCCCTGACCTCCCCGACCCATTTCCCACAAGGCGGCCCAAAGCCTGGCTTCCTCTCACGCTGCCTGTGTGCTGCACCAGGCTCCGAGGCTCTCCCGGCCGCCAGGTCGGCTCTAACGGGGTCAGGGGAGAGCCCCTGTGTGTACCTGCATCCTCCCCCGTCCAGCAGCCGCTCCGCTTCCTCAGCAGGGCCATCCTCTCCTTCGAGACCTTCACGTACCGGCTGCAGTTGCAGGCCTGTTCGGAGGCAGAGGGAAGGAGCTTTCGTGAGAATCACCTGGGCTCCGGGCCCTTAGGAACAGATGGAGACCCAGGGAAAGCTGTGCTTGCAGTAAAGGAGAACAGAATCAATCCCAGAGTAACCAAAGTCCAGCCTTCTCGTCTCGTTTTTCAGGAGTGGGGTGCCCTGAAAGGGGGGGGGGCTTCCTCTTCTAAAGCCACCTCAAGCCCCAGTTTAAGGGCAGCCCTGATGGAGCCCCCCCCTCTCCAGTTTAGGGCCGCAGCGTTACGAGGGTCTCTCCTTCTTCCTGCATTCCACATCCCGCTTTGCAGCCCCCTAAAGCCCCTCCTGCCCTTTGGGGACCTCTCCCCTGGGCTTCCCGTTAGCCATTCCTGGGGTGCGACTGTCTGGAGGCCCGGCAGAACCTAGAACTGCTTTCTGGGGAATGGGTGCTGGGATGCCCCCCAGGCACGAAAGGCAATGTGTGTTGTTGTCCCTGGGGCCCTTGAGAATGAAGTGGCCGGAGGGCTGGCTGGTGCAAAGGGGGGCTCAGTCCAGGCTGGGCTGCCTGGGCAACTGGCCACCCACTTCAAAGACCACCGAAAGAGCTCTCCATGATGGGGGTGAGCTGCACTCGCCAGCTTTGGTTCTTCCCACCACAATCAGCTGAGCGGCCACGGACACCACCTGGGAAAGGGGCCCGTCCGGCCCTTTGGGGGAGCCAGGCAGAGATCCGAGAGGAAGACTGGCGTGGTGCCCGCAGCCACTCCCCTGCCTGAGGGCCCTGGGGGTGCAGCTCCCGTCCCAGAGAGCTGTCCTGGGGCATCAGGTCTGAATCTCCCGGGAACTTCCCCGGTTTACTCACCTGCACGGCAATTCTTGTTGCCAAACACTCTTTTCTGGGAAGGGCAGGGCAGCCCTGAGAATGACTCTCTCTGCTGAACCCGTCCCACTTGGACAGCAGCAGGGAACCTGCGCCCAGCCCCAGCCCTGGGAACGCTTCCCAGCGCAGGTCCCAAGGATGACGCGGCTCCTGCCGCTCCGATGGGAAAATCTCCCAGAGGGCTGGGCCGGTTGAAGGCCGCCACCTTGTCAACCGAGAAGCACATGGGGAAGCTGTTAGGCCGGCGCAGCCCGGCCCGGCTCGCCAGTCCAAGCAGCGCAGGCACCCTGCACTTCTCTGCAGCTGCTTGCTCTGGCTCGGGGTTGGGAGGGAGCTGGAGAGACGCAGAAGCCTCCCCACACGGCGGGTGCTCCCTTCCACGCGGGGGCTCTGGGAGAGCTGGCAGAATCTCATCCGCTCCTTCTAAGCCAGAGCAGGGCCAACCAAGCCAGGGATGGGTAAAGGTCTGAAGACGGTTCCCCAGGGAACCCCAGGACTGGTCCCCTGAAAGTGAGAGCAAAACGAGGAAAGGGGCTGGCGCAAGACCCAGTCCCAGGAAAGTCCCCCAGCCAGATCCTCCTGGCAACTCTCAGGACTCCAGGCTTCGTTTCTGTTCTGCCCAAGGCCCATCAGCCCCTGCCTGCCCTGGGGCCGCCCCCTGCTCTCCTCCCCTCTGCTGGCCTGGCAGGAGAGGCCGTGGGAACCGTGACTCGGGAGCCTCTGAAAGGCTGCTGCAGGAAGGTGCCAGCCAAGTCCCGCTGCTCAGGGCCTGTCTGGGCTTTGGCATTGATTCAGGCTGAGCTGGCAAGGTTTGCCTGAGTGTGGGAACGGCCGCCCAGTGCTTCCTCCTCCCGGTGGGGGGGGGGGGGGCGGGGTGCTCACCTGAGCGAGGGCACTGGCGCAGCAGCTGCTTCCAGTCTTCCTGCTCCTTTGGGCCATGCCTCCATGTCCCAGGATGGACTGGAAGCCTCCAAGCACAGCAGGGCAGGACGTGACTGCTTCTGTGGGGCTGGGGAGGGGAAGGGGGGAGGGAGGGAGGGCCCCACGACAGAGTCTGCACCGCTGCTTCCTTGGGCTGCTCTGCAGAGGGGGAAAGGGCTGGGAATGAGCTATGGGCAGCACTGGGTTTTTTTCACCCAAGGGGGTGAAGGGCAGCCCAAGGGGTCTGCTGGTTGCAGCTGGCCTTCCCCGAGCCCAGGGAACCCATCACAGGGATGTGGGGGGAAGGGCTGCGGCACCAGGCAGTTTGGGCCTGGCTCCCCAGATCAGAGTTCAGCCGGGGAGCCCAGCGGCCTCTTCCCCTGTGCCCATTAGTCACACATTGCTGGGAGATGCCTCATGTGCTCAGACAACCCTACGCGCCCAGCCTTCCCGCCCTGCTGGCTGACGGCTGGGATTTTCCAATCTCAGCTCTGATTCCCCAAAAACAAGCTCCCCCCCACCCCCCCTCACCGAGAGCACTTGCTCTCCTCGCCTGCCCCACCCTGCCCCCTGCCCTGGCAAAAGGGCCTGAGCAAATAAACCGCCCAGAGGCATTTCCTTGGCCCTGTCCCTGCAGCCGGGGAGCAGCGTGAGTGTGTGGCACTTGGAGGGAGGGGGGGGGGCGTGAGAAGAATGTGCCCCATTGCATAGCCCTTCCAGGAGCCCCCTTCCACACCTAGTGCACAGCTGGCATTCACAGGTAGGCTGCATCTGAGGTTGAAGGCCCCCTGAAGCCTTGGCTGCCATCACCAAAGAGGCCCTTCTTTGCTCGCCTGCCCGTTCTGCCCCTTCTGCCCCATCTTAGGCAAGCTGACCGGAGAGAGTGGCCAGAGCGAGGGCTGCCTGGGCCCGTCCTCTCCCACCCGCCAGAAAGCGGGGAAGCGGACACAAGGACGCCCTTTAAAAAGCGTGAGAAAGGAAATACGATAGAGGCCCAGAAGCAACGTAACCGATCTAGCGGAAACAAAAGGCCCCGGAGAAGAAGGAGAAAAACCGGTTCCTCGCACACAAGGTGGAACAAGCCAGGAGCGGAGAAGGGAAGAGGCTGGCTGGCTGGACGCAAGTCTGTCAAAACCGCCAGGGAATCAGGATGCAACCAGGTCTTCCCGCCTGCTCTCAGCCCAGACGACTAACAGGCCCATCAGCCACAAGGTCAGCGTCCTGAGAAGCAGCAACCAACAACAGCAGTGAGGCACCAGGGCCAGGATTAGAGCACAGCAGCCACCTGGACACCACACAGGCCGGGGCGCCCCTGGGCCAAAGTGGACGGGCTGCTTGGGACGGGGGATTCTGGACTGCAGTATAAAGTGGCACCTCTTCCTGATCCTGAGGCCAACCTTCTTGTTCCCCCCCACCTCGCAACTTCCAAGCCATTCTTTGGTGGGCCTCTGGTTGGGGTGGGGGGAGACAGAGACAGAGAGGGGGGGAGAGGGGCTGCCGTGTCAGTAAAGAGGCCTCCCCCGTGTGGGAGCCAGCACCCAGGGCCAGGGCACCAGCCAAGAGGCCTGGGGAGGAGTTGAACAGGAGGCGAATGCGAGGTACTGCATCTGCCCCCCCCCCAATGCACACACACCAGGCCCAAGTCCCAGACCCTCCTGAAAAGCCTACACCTCGAAGGGCAAAAGGCAGGAACAAGGCAGTGGGTTCCTGGAGGCTGCCCCCAATTCAAGAAATCTGCCCCAACCCTGCCACAGAGCCTCCCGGCTCCCCCCACAAACAGCCAGCCTTTTCGCAGAAGGCAAAATCGCCGTGTCGAGGCAGAGCCATCCGAGGAGCTAAGCGTGGCTCACGCTGAGAAGGCCGACCCACTGCACTGGCGAGGGCACAGCCCAGATGTTCCCAGCTGCTCTCGGCTGGGCTGTGCATGCTGCAGACCCTTTTTCCCAGGGAAGGCGGAGGGGACGTGGGCTCAGCCTTGGTGCTCCCTGCCTTCGGCTCCTCTCCCTTCCCCTGCACAGCCATGGCAACGCCCCATCTCCTCTGGCCTTTACTGCTCGCTGCCCTTGTAGTGAAGAGGGAAGGGCCCAGACGCGGCCTGGCCTGGGCAGCTCTGGGACAAACCCTCAGCCCGGCCTACCTTGCCAGCTTGTTGTTCCCAGCATCAACCGGTGGAGGGAGATGGAAGGCCCATACCAACATCACAAGGAAAGAAACTCAACAGCATTTGCAGCACATACGTTCCCACACCACTCTTCTGCCCCCCCCCCAAAGGCACCTCCATCCTTGGCAAGGGATTCAAACCAACAGATGATGGTTTGCAAGGAGGGATTGCAAAGAGGAGCCCCAGCAGCTTCCCTTGGAGATCTTGGTGCCTCTTTTGAAGCATCTCCAGTCCCTCAACAACTTTTGAGGTTCCTTCTACGGCGTGGCTGGACTCTGCTGATCCATCCCAGCACTCCTTCAGCCGTGAACCGGAAGCAGAAAAGGAGCCTTGTGGCCCCCCTCGCCAAGGGTGCTTGGTCAGCACGGGTGAGCTGGGGAGGGGTGAGAAGGGCTTCCCAGGGAAGCGCCAAGGGCTGGTGGCTCCCTCATCTCCACAGAGTCCCCAGCTGCTGCGTGTGCTGTGAGACCCCAACCTTTGGGAGAAGCAGACGGCACACACACGTCCCCCTTGTTTTCACACCCCAGTGAGTGAGCAAGAGCCCATCGGTGACACCAACAAAGGGCTGGCGAGGACCAGATGGAGCCTGATGGGACTGACCCTTGGGGGTGGGAGCCCTGGGTCCAGCAAGAAGCAGACCAGAGCCTTGGAAAGCTCTGGGACCCAGAGGCTTCCAGGCTGCTCCTGCCGTGGGGAGAATCTGGCAGGGAAGGGGGCCTCCTTGTCAGCAGGAGCCTCCTTCACAGGAATGTCTTGTTGCCCAATCGAGCCAGGGGGCAGCCTTCAAAGGGGAGAGGGCTGCTTACTTCCCCTCACTTCAGAGACCAAGCTGCGACTTCTGCAAGAGGCAGGCGACTTCGATAAGGGAACCCACCTGGGGGTAAAGGTAAAGGTTCCCCTTGCACATATGTGCTAGTCATTCCTGACTCTAGGGGGCAATGCTTATCTCCGTTTCCAAACCGAAGAGCGAGCGCTGTCCGAAGACATTCTCCGTGGTCATGTGGCCGGCATTACTAAACACCAAAGGTGCACAGAACGCTCTTACCTTCCCATCAAAGGGGGTCCCTATTTTTCTACTTGCATTGTTTTTTACGTGGGATATTCCTTATCCTGGGGGTACTGCCTGAGAAAACCTGCCTGGGGGTGCATCTGCCATTTTGCACTGAGGAGAGTCAAGATGGACGGCAAGAGGGGGAACGCCCGGCCAACCATAGAGCCCAGCAGGGCCCTTCCGACCAGGTGGGGAAGTTGTAACCAGCTTCGCAGAGATCTGAAAGTTAGCAGCTGCTCGCTTCTTCAGGGCCCAATTCACAGCACTGCCAACTGCCCTGCTCTTCTGTGGTTCCGAGTCCAGAGAAGATCCAGGGGATCTCGGAGCTTTCCAGGGAGAACCAGATGGTCCATGGGGCAAGCAAAACCCCCACAGCCAGGGGGCTGCCTCCAAAGCAGGGAGAGAGCTTCAGCCTCTCCAGAGTGAGAAAGAGACAGAGCAAAGGAGACCCCTGCCTCCCCTCCCAAATTAATCCCTTTTAGTTAAACTGTTCCGTAAACAGACACAGACGGAGGAGGACGAGGGCAAGCCAAGGATTTGGCCACCAACCCTGGGAAGAGGGCCAGGTGGCCCCAGGAGCTCAGAGGTTGCTGGGGCCGAGGGCAGGGGGCTTAGTGGTGGAGGACCCATGGGGAAAAAGGCAAAGAGGGAGAACCCCTTTGTGGGGCTGGGGGGAGGTTCCTTTATGCCTAGTGGCTCTTGCCCCGACCGAAAGGCCTACCACCCCCTCCCCACAGATGGGACTCCCCTGCAGGCTTGCCCCTCTGCCTGCCCCGCAAATGCTCTTCCCTTCCTCAGCCCCATTCTGCCTGGCCTGGATCCCACCTCTGCCAGTCCCCTTCACTCCTCCGCTCCGTCTGCCTCATCTGCCCTGCCGGGCTTGGGAAGTTTGCACCCTTACTGTGAGCTAGGACCACAGTGCCAAGGGCAGCTGGCAGGGATGGGAGGGCACTGCTTGGCTGGCTCTCCAGCTGCTACTGTGGCTGCTGCCCGTGTTCCCTGCCTCTGGCCAGGCTCAGCCAAATGGGGACGCCCCATGCCCGCCTGCAGTGGGGGGGGGCTTCCCTGGCCAGGGAAGTGGGGGAGAGGAAGCGCCTGGGCCGGGCGGACATGCTTTTGAGCAGACGGGCCCCCTGGGAGCCGAGTGTGAGAACCTGTCGACTTGCTAAGCAGTGTGGGAAAGTGGGGGAAGGGCAGGCGGCTTTGAGCAGCAGCAGGGAGGAAGAGGAGAAGGCAGCCCGAGGAGCCGCCACCGCTAGAAACCACCCCCCACCCCCCCTCCACAGCCTTGCAGCTATGTTTGGAGGGGGGGAGGGACCGTGTCAGAAGGATGAAAAGCATCGGGCCCTGCAGCTTTTATTGCAAAGGGGGCAGAGAAGGGCTTGAATTTGTAGCAGCCCAAGGGAGGGAGCGCTGTCTCTGCAGCAGCTCCTTCTGCCTGGCCCCACACACCCCGGCACAATGCGGCTGGGGGTTAAATCCGCATCCCCTCCGCATGCAGAGAGAAAGGAAGGTAGGGGGAGTGGAGCCCAAGCCAGAGATTGCCTCTTGCCTCGCCTGCCTTCAGCCCAAAGTCGGGTGCCGGGGCAGGACCCCAAAGCACAGGCGCAAACAGCCTTCTGGCAAAGGGAACGTTTGGGGCAGCTCAGTTAAATCAGAGGAAAAGCTTTGTGTCCCATCCAATTCCCCCCCCCCCCAGAAGCCACAGCACACACACGCACATACACCCTCAGCCCCAAAGGTCTGTCCAAGGGCTCAGTCGTCCACTTTGGCCCCAATCCTGCTCCAAGCACTCGGTTGGAAGGAGGGGAAACCCCGCTGAGGAAGAGGAGAAGCCTGCTTTTTCTGACTGTCAGGTGCTTCCCTTTCGGAGGGACTGATGTCACTTCGGCTGTGAGAAAGGCGCTGGGAGAGGAAGTCCCCACCCACCCAGGACTTGGGGCCTGACTGCTTTCACGGGCATCCCTTCCCCTCTGGAAAACACCCCAAGGGCTGGTGCTCCACGCCAGGCAAAGGAAGAGACCTCAGGGGCTGCTTCTACGGAATGCAACAGTCACTGAGCTGGTGGCAGCTCAACACTGGCGAAGGAAGAACGTGAGCCGCTTGGGGGTCCTGGATCCCTCCCCCCCAAACCCAAGAGGGCACGAGGAAGGTGCGCAGCCCTGGCCCTGCCTGCCCCAGTGAGCATCCCCACGGCTGCACTGTGCCTGCCTGAAGCCCTGATGGTCGAGACGCGCAGATGGGCTGCCCTCCAGAGAGGCTCACCGGGGCACCTCTGCAGGAGCTGGTCTTGGGCATATGGAAGAGGAGGGAGAGGGAAGGGCAAGAGCTCCGGAGGGAAAGCCTGCAGGGAAACAGGCAGCCCTCTTCCATGGATGCCAAGTGCTAGGGCTGGCGTGAGAAGTTTGGCCCCGGGATGCTCACTGTGAGGAGGCGTGGGAATCCCTCCTCCTCCTGCACTGCGGGAGGCAACCTGAGGACACCTTCCCAGCCTTCTGCTGCCAGAGGGAGGGGCTCCCTTGGGCAGAATATGCTCTGCCTCCAACCTCCTCCCAAGGCAGGACCGGCCTGGCTATGCAGAGGGGCCCGGAGGTGCAAGGGGATGGGCTGGGAGGGGGGAGGGGAGGGGGCAAGTCTCCTCTCCTGCCAGTTTATCCGCAGAGGTCCCTGCAAGCAAGTGCCTGGCAAGGCAAGACTCCTTTGGCCATAGGACCGGGGTGGGGGTGGGGGGTCCACAAAGGTTTTGCAAACACTCAGGGAAGCCTCCCATTGTCAGGCTGGGATTGCTAGAGAAATCCAGGTGAGGAAACAGAGTGGCAGGCCGGGGAAGGAAGGGGCTTGGGAAGCTCCTCCCAGGGGGCTCAACATCTAGAAGGGTGAGGAGGAGGAGGGGAGAAGCTCTGTTTTAAGGTGAAGCCTCCCAGCACCAGCAACTTCTACAAGCACTTTCACCAAGCTGCCTCTCAAATCCAACCTGCCCTTTCCCCAATTAAAGCCCCAAAGACCCCTCTAGCCAGCTCATCCATCAAGGGCTGCCTTCCCACCCAAAGGTAAGGGGAGACCACTCTGGACAGCCGGGCCTTTGGCTGGGAGGATTTGGGGGCAGCCAACGAGAAACTGGGGGAGTGCAGGAATCACTGCCTGGGAAAACCTTCCTGGAAGCTTGGAAAGAAATGCAGCAGCTCCCCCCCCCCCACAAGCCCACCCCTCCTCTGCCTGCTGCTCTGTCCCCAACGCTTTGGGCCTCTCGTGACCCAGCAATTACGAGTGTGGGAATGAAGGGGGGGGGAGGCTGCTCCCTTCTGTGGGCCTTGCTAGCAGACAAAGGCCTGGGAAGCCCAAGGGAGGAGGGGGGCAGGCCTGGCCTTTTGAAAAGGGAGGGAGGGAGGGAGGCTGGCTGGCTGACTGGCAGCCGAGGGGAGGAAGCCTTCTCCCCCCCCAACTCCAGCCCACCCTCCATGCCCCCAGGCTGCATTGGCCCCAATACACAAAGCTAGGAGAGCAGATTTTGCCTCCAGCCAATCCAGCGGAGGATTTCCCAGCTAGCAGAGTTTCTACAGATGGCATCTCTCCAAAGACCCCTAGCCCACCTTCTCCCACCCGCCATCCCTCCAGGCTGACCTAAACCCAACGTTCACTGGGCTGGCATGGCTGGGAAGCAGCCAGCCCACAATGGCTTGCAGGGCAGACTCAGAAGCAGCGGCCTGGCCCCCAGCAAGAGACTAATTTGGGGGGGGGAGGGGGCAGAGCTGATGAGGACAAGTAAAAGCTGGGCGGGGGGCGGGGGGGCCTTGAAAATAGCTGTCAATGGTTCACGTTTCAGTATCTAATTCCCACCTAACTGTCCCAGCTCCTTTGCCGGGAAGCCCTTTGCCAGGCTCCTGGGGGCAGCCTTCCACCTCACTGAAGCTGCGCTGGCTGCATCCACACTCAATTCCCCCATCACAGAGATGCAGCGGTTGGTGGAGGGTCCCTGCTGGGATGGACTGGGACTCCTCCTGCAGCCCTGTCCACCGACCTCTGATCAAGCCACCGGCCCTGTCATCTTTCTTCCCTCATTCAGGCCCACTGACCCGACCTCTCTCCTCCAAGCGCCAGGCAGGCCTCGCACAGCAGCTGCCCATCTTCCCATCCTGTGAGGGATGCACCTGGCAGGCAGGCAGGCAGGCAGGCAGGCAGGCTCCTGCCCACACAGCTACCTCGCATGCCGCGAACAGTAAGAAGGCATCCTGACACACACACACACACACACACCCCGAGACAGGCCCACTCTGAGCGCGGAGGACCCTTCCCTATTCACCAGGATTCATGGAAGTGGGGCAAGCTGGATCAGACCCCAGGCGGCTCCATGGGGGAAGCCCCCAGGAGCATTCCCAGAGTGCCCTGCTCTCCTGTGACTTGAGCTAAAGAGAGAAGCGGTTCTGTGAGAACATTTCAGAGGCGGCCAGCCTTCCGGATTGGAAGCAATTTTCCGTTCCTTTTATATCCTTCGTGCTGCACGGGAGCAGCTCCGGCCTCTGGTTTTCCACGCACACCCTCCCCCCCCAACCCATCACCCCTCTAGCTGAGGATGACTCCTGAACTCAAGTTCAAGGGGAGGAAACTGGAAATAGCTGCCCTTTGCCTCCCAGCTCAGCGGAGGTCCCTTTGCTTCAGAGGTTCCCTGTCCTGCTTGCAAAGGCCCCCACCCAGCTCAGCTCATCTTAGCAGTCGCCTCTCCCTGCAGGGAGGAGTTCAGAAAAGCGCCCCCCTCCCAACAGGTGATACTGCTGAGAGCCTCAGCTGGCCCTGGAGCTCCCAAAGCCAGCTGGGGAGGGGGGTGTCTGCACCCTTCCTGGTGTTTCTTCCCCTTTATGGCAGACACTTTGCTTCAAAAATGGTGATTTGGGGCTTCTAGAAAGCTGCCCTTTGCCCTCCATGTGACCCTTTGGCTGCTGTGCTCCTGAATCCTACCAACAGGGGGGGCTCCTTTGCAGTGAACAGGTGGGGGGGGCACAGCAACTGCCTGCTTCTCACCCTTAAGAGGGTAACACCCCCCCTTCCGCCTCCCCTAATGTAAGCTTTCTCCCTAATGAGTCGCTTAACATCCTGACGGATGGAGATAAGAGTTTGTCCAGCCCAGCAGAAGCGATAAGGAAGGATGCAGAGCGGCTCCTTCTGGGATGGGGGCCAAGGCGCCCAGGCTCCCTGCTCAGAGAAGACTTTCCTGCCCCCACCCCAGGGACCGAGAACCCAGACCAGGATGGAGAGGCTACCTGAATGAGCAGGAGTGGGCCGAGGGATGGAGAAAGGGCAGAAGAGGAGGAGGAGGAGGAGGAGGAAGGCCCAGAGCCTCACCTGCCTGCAACCACAGTCCGTCTTCAGGAAATTGAGGACACCTCCCGCGCCCACCGCCACTGCCCAGCTCTTTATGGCCTCCCAAAGCCTCTTGGTCAGCTGCGGGAAGGGCAAGGGAGAGATGCCCGAAAGGAAGAGGAGTTCCCCTTGGAAGAGTTCCAGATTCCGCATCTCCTCCGTGTCCTCGTGTTTACGCCTGCATCCTCTCCCGCCACCCGTCTGCCTTTCAGCCCCCTCCCTTCCTCCCTCCCTCAACCAGAGCACCACGTCGCCCCCTTCAGAGCTTGCTGGCACCAGCAGCCTGAGGAAGGGAGCGTGGATGACCACTGCGCTGCCTGGCCTTGGATCCAGAGCAAACGGCCAAACTGAGTTGGACACCCTGCCTGGACATGGATGCCTTGAGAAGCTCAGCTTGCCCCGCAGTCCTTGGTCTGGGTCCCGAGGAGTGGGGGGAGCAGAGGACACAGCCCTGGCTATCTTGGGCCCCCGAGGAGAGGAGCCCTATACGAGAGAGGGCACTGCTGGGGCCACAATGGGTTCGTGAAGGCCTCTGTGCCCAGCAGGAAGCAGCCACAGTCCCTACGGAAAAGAGGCTCCGAGGCAACCTGTGCTTGAGCCCTGGGCAGGAGGCACCGTGCGCTAAGAAAACCTTAGTGCCGCCTTGGTCCCTGCGTACCCCGAAGTGGCTTGTGGGCTGGGATGGCATCACCTCCAGGCTCATGGCTCCCCCAGGGAGCCCTCCTCCCCCACCGGGCCTTCCAGAGGTTCGGAAAGGGCTACCGTTGGCGCATTGCTGTGCCAACCAACCACTCAGCCCCACCAAACAGGCCGTGGCTTTATTTGCAGCCAGGGTTTTCTATTATCGCGGAGGGAGATTACTCCGTCATCAGCGATGTGTCTGTCCTCCGCACCCGTGCTTGGCATTTGCCAATGGCCAGCTAATCCTTCCAGCTCAGAGACGAGATTTTATTAGGTCAGGAAGAGACCAAAAGGTTAATCTGGCCCACAGCAGGCAGGGCAGAGGCCAGCAGAAAGGACGGAGGAGGGAGGCCAAGCGCCCCCCCCCCCCCCGAGGCAGAAGGGCAGGCACAGGAGACTCCCAGCCAGCCTACCAGATGCCACTGACCCAAAGCGCCATTTACGCCCCCACCCCCCGCAGCTTCTCCTTTGGAATGGGGCTCTACTTTGCTTAAAGGAGGCTGGTTCCTCAGCGGGCAAGGCTCCAGGTGCTGAGCGCTAGATGCCACCAAAGGGGGATGCCCTTCTGTGCCCAGACGAGCAGCGCTTGCTATGGATTCCCAGCCGAGGCCAAAAGGCAGACCTCCCTGCCGCTTCCTCACCCTGCGGCACCTGCTTAGTGCCCGTCCACACCTGCCTTGGCAGAGGAACCTCCCTTTGGGACGCGACCCCCAGGGAGGAGAAAGAGAGCCGGGTCTCCACCACTAGCTTGCCAGGGTCGCCTAGGAAAGAGGCTGGAGCATTCCTGGCCATGCTAGGCAGCCCCCAAAGGGCTCGGGGAGCATTCTGACTTGCTAGCAGCCCAGGCATGTAGCCGTTGAAGCCCCCTTGCCAAGCCCTAGCGGGAGAGTAGCAGCTGCCAGCAAAACGGCCCCAGTGCCCCCAGCGTGGTTTCGCCTGGCTCTGGGGAAAGGCTGCAACTTTACCCGCAGGATGAGGGTTAAGAGCTGGCATACCCCCACCCCCACCCCAATTGCCTTTCCTGTTTCTGAGATGCCCACGTATTTTTAGAAGCAGCACAACAGCCTTTTCCTCCTAGTGCAGGGACATTTCCATGCCCCCCCTCCCCCCAGCTTTCTCTTATCACTGACAGTGTATTTTTAGCGTGGGAACTCTCCCGTGCACAAACAGATCATGGAGAAGGGACGGGCCCTGGAAACTCGGCAAGTGATCCATTCAGGGATGAAGGCGCTCAGCATTGTGGCCCCCAGAAGGGCCCCCGAGGCACAGAAGGGCAGCTGAGTTTATCTCCCCAGTACTCCAGTGAAGTGAGCCAGGTGGCTGACTGGCTGCCACCTTCGCCTGGCAGGTGCATGAAAGCTCCTGACTCGCCACCCCCAGCCCCGGCCCTCCTCTCTGCGGGCCCTAAACAGGGAACCTGGAGCAGAGCCAGCAGGACCTGCCTCACTCGCCCCTGGTGGAAAAGGCACCTTTGCCTGGGCAGGCCAGTCCGGGTGAACGCTGCGGACTGACCACTCTGGGTATCTGAGCAGCTGCATGCCAAGCGCCAGCAGCCCTACCGCGGGGCCCGTGAGCACTGCAGGCTCCGGTTGCTCTGCTATCGTGAGAAATCTTCGCCCTCCAGCAGCCCTCCTGGGAAATTGGCAAGAGAAGGGAAGCCCAGACTGTGAAAAATAAGGATTGCAAAGAATCTGGGGGAAATATGAAGAGGCTCTGGCTGGCCCACTGGGCAGGGAAGGAGGCCTCTCTGCTGCCTGCGAAGGCCGGCAGGGCTCACGCAAAGGTAATTCACACCAGAAGATCCGCTTGGGGCTGAAAAGTCAGCCCCAGAACATTCAAATGGCTGCCAACGGCATCTGCAAAGGAGCAGCCTGGCCCTGCCAACCTCCCTTCAGGGAAAGACCACGCCCGACCGGTCTCTGTCTTGACATCTCCCCCCAGCCCCACAGCGAGAGAGTGGAAGAGGGACCATGGCCTCCTGGGTGGCCTTTCCTGGCTCCCTCTGCCCCAAGGACCCTGCAAACCTCCCGGCCTTTCCTTTGTTCCAGAGGGAGCACAGCACCAGAGGTTGCAATGCAGATCCTGCTGGAGGGAAGGGTGCCACCACGGAGACCCCAAAATTGGGGAGGTGGTGGCAAAGCAAGACCCCTTCCAAAGACACTCCAGCAAAAGGGAATGGCCACACCCCAAGTCTGCCCCCTCAGGAGAGAGCAATTCCTGGGCACAAGGCGTGGAAGCCACGAAGTTGCCTGGGTCCCAAGAAGGAAAGACCCATAAGGCTCAGCTGGGGAAAAGGCTGCTTCCATGACCCCCAAAGAAAATGTGAAGTCCCCACCCCCGAGATTCCCCAGCCGCACTGGCGCTCCACCGAACCGTACCCAGAGAAAGGGTGCCTGGGCCATCTCCTCCTTCCGATTCCAGCAAGCAAGCATCCGAGTCCATGACCTCAGATAACCAGCCCGGGGGGAGCGGGGAGACACACCTGCCAGCTGCCCTTCTCAGCCTGGGAAGTCTGAGGGACCATTTCCCATAGGGGGAAGGGACAGATCCGTGGGAGGAAAGACCCTGCCATGTTCCCAAGGATGGGAAAGTGCTGGCTTTCCAGGGAAGCCCCCTTCCTTCCTTCCTTCCTTCCTTCCTTCCTTCCTTCCTTCCTTCCTTCCTTCCTCCCTCCCTCCCTCCCTCCCTCCCTCGCAACTGCATGCTCCAAGAAAGATGGAGGCCGAGAAACTCTCAAACAGGAAAGGCCTCGGAGGCCGTCCGGAGAGAAACACCAACCCAGATCTGGCTACTTCTAAACAGCAGGGAAGCCTTAACTTTTTGCTCCATCCCAAAAAATCTTTACCTGGCCTCAGAGAATGTAAGACATAAGCAGGCCAGAGGGAAGGCAAAAGGGAGGCCATTCTGAGCAGGATGAGGAAAGGAGTGTTATTTGCCCCCCTCGCTCGATCAGACGGGGCTGCAAAGGCTCCTCTCTCCCTCCGTTTTGGGCTCTGAGGGGGAAAGCCTAGGCAGGGCTCGTTAGAGAAAAGGACAAGTTGGGGTGGGGGGTGGGGGTCGTTCTTCCCTGTTTGTGGCCTTCATGCTCCGCTGGGTTTCTGAAGATACTGAGATCTTGGCAGGAAAACAGACCGTCTGTGGGAACCAGGCAGCCTCCCTTTGCAAGGCAGCCACCGCTGGTGAGATCCCGGCCAGGGTCCAACTGGCTCCCCCCAACCCCCCCACCCCTTGCTCTTTCTCCCTCTTCCATCAAGAGGATCCTGCGCAGAATGCAGAGGGAAAGGCAGCAGCAGGGGATCCTCTGCTGTGGAAAGGAGCCTGCCTGAGCAAGCCCCTCGCCTCCTGTTTGGGGCACAGCTCCACCCGACAGCCGCTCTCTGGGGATGAACAAGTCCTCGGGCGCTCCCATTCCCACTACGCCCTACATCCAAGATGGATGGTTTTGCCTGGAAAGAAGGTGCCAGCTCTGGCCTGCGTGCCCCACAGCCGTCCCTAGGTAAGGGGAGGAGGTGGCCTCCCCAGCCCCTCAGCAGCAGAAATGCTCTGGGACCCCTGCAAAGGAAAAGGGCAGAAGGGCCACGATTCCCGCTTTGCTCTCCCTGGCGGACAGACACAATGAAGACATGCAGCCATTTGCGCTGTACGGGAGAACCGAGCCTGAGGCCCATTCACAGCCATGCTGAATGACTGGCACCGAGGCATCAGAGACCCCTCCCTGCCCTGTGCTGCCCGTTAACATTCTGCTCCCCTCCAAGCCACGAGGAGGAAATTGAGGAAACAGATTTTCGCCACGGGCCGAACAAGTCCAAGAAAGGTGCTCCTGGAACCCCCTCCTTGCCAGAAAGAGGAAAGGGCTTTGCAAGCAAAAAGGGGCTCTCCCCGCAGCTTCTCCCTAAGTCATCATTCCTTTTCTGTGGGGCTGAACTGCCCTCCTCCCAGCAGACCCAAAAGGAACTTCCCGAAGGAGTGCTTCGCCTTCTTCAGACAGCCACCTGCACGCAGAGGAGACGGGCTCTTGCCCATCTGCTAACTGCTCAGTCCCCCCCCCCCCCATGCCCCCAGTCCCACAAGGACAAGGAGGAGACCAAAAAAAGCCGGAAGAAGCCAAAAGACCTGGAAAGGGCCTGCCAGAGGAGGCTCGGGCCATCTTACCTGGCAGCGGCTGAAAACATCAGCCAAGGCCACCCGGACGTTGAAATGCTTCAGGACCTGCAGGGTTTGGTCCCTGGCCTTCTCTGAGCAGCTCACCGAGAAACACCGACCTTCGCCCACTTGGGACCGCAGCTGGGCAAAAGCAAGAGAGGGCCTGGTTGGGAAAAGGTGGTGGGGCCTGGAGACCACACTGCGACTGAGAAGAGCTGGTGGAGGAGAGGAATCGCAGGGCAGCCGGGAAGCTCCTGGCTGAAATCCCAGCCTGGCCACGAAAGGGGAAGGGACAACCACCAGCTGCCACAGGAGAGAAAAGTCTACGGTGGCCAAGGGGAGTTACTGGGGGACGGAGGAGCTCAGGAACCCCCCTCTCTCCTCCCACCTCTCTAGGCACTCACCGAATGAAATGGAAGGCCGGAGGTTAAAATCACTCGATTCTCTTCCCTGGCAATCTGGAAAGGAATCAATAAAAGACAGACTTACTTTGGGAGCCCTTCACTTCTGGGGCAGCAGTGGGAAACCTACTGCTCTCTGCCCTTCATCTACGTGGGACCCCAAACACGGCAACTCGCCACCCCGCTGCTGGGCCCTCCACCTGCAAAGTCCCAGAGTCACGCAAAGCCATTGGAGTCGGGGACATAAGCCGGAGGGTGGGCTGGCGGCTGCTTGCAGAGAGCTTCCTGGTCCACCTGCCAGAGCTCATCGGCCCCCATTGAGCCAAGGAAAAGAGCTGGGGAGATGGGGCGGGGGGGGGGGGAGAAAGGATAAGAAGTGCTCGTCGGTATCTTTGATTGGCCAAGCATGGCTCAAAGCCACTGGCCGTGTGGAGCACTAGGAAGGCCAATTGCCTTGTCTCCATGGAAACAGGACATCCTTCCAGGGAAGGCAGAGGAGGGCGTGGCATGAGTGAGGGGGCCAGGGTTGAACCAAGCTCATCTCTGCCTTCAGCCTCTGATCTTCGGAAGGACTGCAAGTTCCCCCCCCCCACCCTTTCCACAGTCGAGGACTTTCCTGCGGGTTGAACCGGAGCCCAGGTTGCTCTGCCAGGCCCAGGGTGGGGCACACACAGCCAGGCTTGGGAGGAGCCCACTCCCACCCGAGAAGACTGGGCCCAACGGCCACCCACCTCAGCAGCCCTCCGGTGCTCATCATCGTTCCCCAGGATCCGGACATCCACCCCGAGGCAGCGCAGGGATCGTCCCAGGCCCTGCAACATGTTGTCGCAGACCACGCGGAAGTCTTGCGCCAGGATGCCAACCGAAGCCCTGGGGGCATCTGCCAGGACGGATGCTGGACTCTGTAGGGGAAAATGGGCCCATCCAGGGTCTAGCCGCATTTCGCTAAAGGGGGAACTTGGTGCTGAACCCCTTTGCCACATAACAACCCCAAAGGGGGAAGAGAGCCCAAAGCATGGCTGGCTGAAGGACGAGCCCAGCATCAGCCCAGAGCAGCCGAAGCTCAGGTGGCGGTTTGCTCAGCAGCGGCCTCCTTTCTCGGGCTTCAATCCCACACACCTCCGTGACCGTGGGGGGGGCTTCCTGCTCCCTCCTCGGTGGCTTCCTTGCTTTTGCCTTGGGGTGGCCGGCTTTCCTCATCATCCCCACCATATCGGAGCTCAGGCCGAAGGCAGCCGGGTCCTTCAACAACTTTGCATGCACCTCCAGCAAGCAATAGGCATCACAGGCTGCAGAAAGGCACCACAGTCAGGGCTGCTATCAAGTCGGGCGTAGCTTTCCATCTTTCTCTATAAACCTACAACAGCCCTGCGAGGTGGGCAGCGTCAGCTTGTGGGGCAGAGAAGCTGAGGCAGAAACAGAGTGCCTGTCTATAACCACGGAGAAAGCTCCCCGGAGGGAAAAGGCTAGACTGCTTCTCCGGGCAAGCTTTTGAGGGTCCCCCCCCCTGCCACTGCACCCCACTAAAGCGCCCTCTTGGTCCGGCCGCTCAGCTCAAAAGGGGGCAAGGGAGCCAGACCTGCGTAAAGGATTTGCGTCTCCCGAAGGGGCCTCTTCTCCCAGTTGGACAGCTGCTCTGTCTTGTTGAGGGGTCTTCCCAGGACCTCCAGCACCAGCAGGCTGAGCCCCTTCTCGGGGAGCTTGCTTCCCCAGGCCTTGTCCTTCGCTGGGCAGGGGTCCAGTGCTGGCTGGCAGCTCTTCTTGGAGCGCTTCGGCAACTGGAGGGAGGGAGGGAGGGAGGGAGGGGAGGGAGGGAGGAAGGAAGGAAGGAAGGAGGAAGGAAGGAAGGAAGGAAGGAAGGAAGGAAGGAAGGAAGGAAGGAAGGAAGGAAGGAAGGAAGGAAGATGAGGCGAGGCAGTGTTCCGGCAGAGTCCTTAACCCTGAATTTGGGCCAAGTCTTGGGGAATGCATTTCCTGGTTTGGAGAGGCTGAAATATGGAGGGGAGGGGGAGGGTTCCCAAAGAAGATCAGGCCAAAGGGGCTGTATAGCATTTGTGAAAAGCCCTGGATTGCCCTGAAGCACCCCAAGGTGGGCACAGAGAGAGCCTGATCCGCTCAATCCTGGTGTGTGTGTGTGTGGGGGGGGGGGGTTCTTTCCCTCCATGGGCCAGAAATTCCACTTCCTCTCCTGACCTTTTGGTGTACCAGCTGGAGGTCCAGAATGCCACAGAGTTGCAGGTCCGCATCTCTGGAAATGTGACAGGTTGCCATGAGGTTACGCAGGTCTCCTGACATCCCGTAGCCTGCAGAGAGACACAAAGCCTGGCTCAGGTCTGCGGCTGCTCCAGAGCCCCAAGGAAAGCCTGGGAAACCACTTTAAATGTACTGTTTTAGACGGCCTTAGTAAGATCACACCTGGAATCCTGCCTCCAGTTTTGGTCACCACATTACAAAAAAGATGTTGAGACTTTGAAAAAAGAGCAAAGAGGAGCAACTAAGGTGATTAAAGGCCTGAAGAGAAGAACATGAAGAATGGTTGCAGGATTTGGGTTTGGCTGGTCTAGAGAAAAAAAGGACTAAGGGGGGGCATGGTAGCAGTCTTCCAGTATTTGAGAGGCTGCCCCAAAGAACGGGGGGGGGGGGGGGGGGGTCAGCCTATTTTCCAAAGCACCAGAAGGCAGGACAAGAAGCAACGGATGGAAACTCAACAAGGAGAGAAGCAACCTGGAATTTAGGAGAAACATCAACCAGTGGAAGAGCTCCGTCCCTGGAGGTTTTCAAGAAGAGGCTGGACAGCCACCTGTCTGAATGGGTTCAGGCTCTCCTGCTTGAGCAGGGGGTTGGACTAGACGACCTTGAAGGTCCCTTCAAGCTCTATTCTGATTGATTGATTGATTGAACCCTCTCAGTCAGAAAGCGGGAGACGCATAATTCTGGTGGAAACAACACCGGCCCCATTAAGGGGCCCACCCGGGAGGGGCCCCATGCCACTTGCCTAGTTTCACCACGGCTGGGTCGGCCAGGAGAGTCTCGAAGAAGCTGCAGACGGCAGCCTGGGCCTCCCGTTCCCCCTGCCGAAGCAGCTGCAACATGTCCAAGAGGAAGACGTGGCCCCAAATCGCCAGCTGAACAACCGAGACCCGCGGCTTCCCTCCAATGGTGCTGAACGAGGGGCGCCACTCCATGTCGATGCCAACGACTTGGCCAGGCTGTGGACGAAGGACAGCGGGTGGGCTATCTCGTGAGCCCTGGGCGCTGCCCCAGAGATGCCGCTGAGGAGGAGGAGCTACAGCCGGACTCCCCTCTGTGGGGCTTGTGGAAGGGAGGGCCACAGGGGCCCCACAGAGCTTTTGAAAAGCGTGAAGGCTCTTCAGCCCTTCCCAGGTTGCGGAGGGGGTCTCCCTGCTTGGGCACTTCAGGAAAGGGCATCCTTGGGCACCAGCCCGGATTAAGTGACTCGGTGAAACTAGGGATACTTCCAGGGGCCGTTTTAAGCAGGGGAAAAGCCCCACAGCCAGAGGAGGGGAGGGGAGTCCTCACCTGGAGCACCTGTTCCTGGCACGCCATCACCTCTTCCCAGGTTGACAAGAAATGGATGTCTGCCCTTGGCACGGGGAGCCGATAGCAGCCCTCCTTCATGCTGTCCCAAGCACTCGGGCTCTGCTCTGAGGCATCGTCCCTGGGAGGGGGGGGGCAGGGGGGAGGCTTCTTTTAAACAAACAGAAGGAAGACATTCCCCACACGCAGAAACCAGTCCCAGTGGCTGAAATTGTGTGCAGCCACAAGCAGCATTAAGAAGCGGCCTAGGAGGCACCTGGGCCTTGCAGGTGGGGGCATCTTCGGTCGAAGGATGCGGTGGAACACAACACCCTCCTTCCAAGAAGCCATTTCTGGAGCTGCCCGCTCTTCTGAAACAAAATTAGCTGCCTTTTTTCCTTGCAAGTCGGCTTCTTGATTAACCTGGGAAGCCTCCCAACTTGGTGCTCCCATCTGAAGGCGGAGGGTTACGCTCCCAGTGCTGCTCACCACCACTTTGCCCCCTTTCCTGAAGGAGGAGCGCCTGGGGATGCCTCAGACCTACTGGGGACTTTCTTGGCTCCCCTCTTGTTCCAAGTCTAGGAGACGCGGAAGCTGAGAGTACCCCACCTGCCCAGAAGGGTCCCTCTTGGAGGGGCTGGAAGCTCCGGCCCAAAGACTGGAGGAACGAGGCAGACTCAAGGATGTCTCTAGCAGACCTTCCCTTGTGATTTCCTAGCCCGGCATCCAGGGAGCCTGTGCCTGATTCTGCCGGCCACAGGGAAGGACACACACACATGCATGCATGCTTCCTGTCTTACTACCTCTCCGGGATGGCCGGCTCTTCCATCCTGGCTGCCAGGCCAGGCGGCAAGCTGTCCCCAAGGAGGCTGTAGTGCTGGGCCCACTGGGCAGCAACCCCCAGGCCAGCGTAACGGACCAGGAGCTGCACCAGCTGCTCCTGCAACCACCGGTTGTCCTGGACGATGCCCTGGAAAGCAGGGAGAGAAGAGAGGGATGCCGGTGGGCCGAGAGGCAGCCCAGTCCCACCTGCCTCGGGCAGTGCAGCCCACGGGGCATTTGGGAGTCAAAGATCCCGGGGAGGCAGACGAGACCAGAGCTGCTCCGGGTCAGGGAAGGCAAAAGCCAAGACCCCCTCCCTGGGCGGCAGGATAGGCATCTTTGGATCTACCCCTAATGGGTGGGCTGTGGACCCCCAACCCAGCCATGGGGGAAAGGGAGGGTCTTTCTCCACCGCTTTTAGACTTCCCTGCCACTCATTTTGCTTTATGCTTTTACGGAAAACTCTGTTTTAGTGTTACTGTTTAGTATTTATTGTTTAAATAAATACTTTCCTTAAGCCCCCACCCCCACCCCCCATCCCCCACCAACCACTCCGGTCTTCTTTGGGAGGAAGAGCTGCCAGGAACATTCGTTGTCTTTCTGTGTGGGATTCCCAAGAAGCAGGCAAGCCTGAAACTGGAGCCCTGCATCGGCCTTTCCCACCGTTCCGGTTTTGTTTTATGGGTTCGGCACCGGAGGCAACACACTGGCTGGGCCGCATTCCTCTCTCCAGCGACAGAAGACAGGTAACGTGTGGGAACCTGGCCTGTTCCCTGCAGAGCCGCTGAGGCAGCAGGGCTGGTGCAACACGGGGAAGAAGAGCCAGCTGGGGGGCAGTGTCCCCTCCTGTCCTGCTCAGGGCACGCCAAGGGGGGCATCAGGCGCTGGCTCCAAGCCAACAAGCCAAGTGGCCTCTGGCACAAGTGATGCGGGGGGGGGGAATCCAGGAGGAGGAGGTGGCTAATGCACAGGAATTACTTGGAGGGCCCAAAAGGTGAAAACAAAAGGCCACCCCCTGCAAGGAGTAAGGAAAGGCCATCCCATGGGGGCCAAAAGAGTGGCTGAGGGTACCTGCAGACCTCCTGGGGCTCCAACTCCCCCCCACCCTGGCAGACACAACAGCTTCGGCCAGGGCTCCTCCGACTGACTGTTTTCCAGTGGGGGGGGAGGGGAAAGCTTTCTCTGTGTAGTGTTACTTCTCCCCTGGCAAAGGGCCTCCTTCCCTTTGGCTCTGCCCCAGTCCCTCTTCCTCTCTGGGGCTGGGGTAGGGTGGGGGCGGAGTCTGCAGCCCCTGGCCACTCTTCACCTGGGCCACTGAGTGATTTATCCCCACTCCAGCAGGAGCGCCACCCCTCAGGTGGCTGGAGGCATCTCAGGAATGAGGCCTGGCAGCTCTCTCGCCCTCCCATTGCACCCAGCAGCAGGAGGCTGCGTCTGCACCCGCCCGCCCGCCCTGGCAGGAAGATGGAGGCGGCAGCAATGGGAAGCTGCCCAGGCAACTCGAATTCAAGGCCCATCCACACTCTCAGCCGGGGGAGTCCTCCACCCCCCAGTTGCGGTCTGCAGTGGGGGCTCTGGACAGCCTGCTTCTATGGCCCATTTGAGCTGAGGAAGGGGATTAACAGAAGCAAGGCGGAAGACCCAGCATAGCTCCCTCTGCTGCTGCTGTTGAGCTGCCTCGGTGGCTGCTGTGCTTTTGGGGATGGGGATGGGTGGGGTGGGGGAAGCAGATGCCTCCCAAGGGCAGCTCCATCCCACTGGAGCTACAAATAAGCTGAAGGCTGAGCTTTGGCATTCTCTAAATCCCGTTTTGCAGTGGGGTGGACGGCTCTTGGGTGACAGCTCCTTAGACCTATCTGAGGCATCTACCTGGCTGCAAGCCAAAGCAGCACACAGGAAGTTTGCAAGGCCCTTAACCAATGGAAGGCTTGTCAGAGGCATTTTCTGCCTCTTTCTAATCTCTCTCAATGCCCTTCTGTAAAATCCGCCAGCGCTCTTCTGTTGTGGACCCGGGATGCTTCAGAGGGCAGACAGAATGTGCTCAGACACTCACCGCCCTGGCAGTGCCACTAGATTCCCCTTAGCCCGTCATTACTATCTTCCAAAGGAAGCAGCATCCTCCCGGTCCTCCCATTCGGTACGGCTGATGCTCTCCAAGGTGACCTTTCTAAGTCTACGCTCACATGGCCGCTTTGGAATAATCACACCATAGGACAATTTCTGAAGAACGCACTTCAGAATGTAACTGAGTCTAACGCAGACGACCCCAACACAAAATGAAAACCCAGAACCAGTGGGATTACTGTGTGCCCAGAGAGGGAAAGATGCCACACTACCTACAAGGGTGGAGGAACGGTTGGGAAGGTTGACAGAACCTGCTGGAATGGGTAACGTCTCCAATTAGAGAAAAAGCATGGCCTACATTTATTGCACACCGGAAGCCTCTGATGGACTTCTCACCTAAAAGTGAAGGTGTGACTTATGGTTCTGAGTCGAAGGCAGTCGTTTCACCTGCTTCGGCACAGGAGACCAGAGACAGAGTCACCCCCTGCAACAAGCCACGGTTGGTTTCAACGGTCCCCATAGAGCAAGACATGCAGCTCTACCTGGCAAACCACAATAACTCCTTGGCACCCAGCCTGAACCCAAACCAAGCCAGCCACCTTACGATCTCATGGACAGCAGCCACAGAGATCTACGTGGCTGGGAGCAAAATCACACTGACCTGGATGTGATCTGCCCAGTTTTCTTGCGTCATGGATTTCTGTAAGAGACGTTGCAAAACAATGCCATAAAGACACTGGACTGGAGCCTCCATGGCCTTTTAAT
Source organism: Pituophis catenifer annectens (assembly GCF_029215685.1). NCBI lineage: Eukaryota > Metazoa > Chordata > Lepidosauria > Squamata > Colubridae > Pituophis > Pituophis catenifer. Next base: position 275,505 of record NW_027256897.1, on the reverse strand, counting down.
ACTCTCCTCCTTCCCACCACATACCTCAACAAATCTCTTGTGCAGCAGGTATTTCAAAGTGCCCAGGTGTCGCTGGTTGAGAATATGGGGACAAAGCACTGTGGAGAGGGGGGAGGGGAGAAAGGATGGGTCAGTGTAAGCAGAGAAAGGGACCAAGCAGGGCTCACTCTACCACCTGCCCAGGCCCTTCACCCCTGCCTTGTGCCGAACTCTTTTAAGGCTCAGAAACGGAGGATGCAGGGTGCTTAGTCCCAACAGATTCAGAGGGACCAACACCTGGAAGGCTCTGCTATTCAACTCCCCCTTGGAATACATAAGTGTGTGCCTGTGTGTGTGATTCCAAGCAACAAAGGAGGAGGGAGCGCGTTATTTTCCCCAGAGAGATGCAGGAGAGTCCCACGTTCTAGGGCAGCTCTCGCCTGCCCTCTGCTGTTGGCAGCAGCTCACCTTGGAGGGCGACCCACAGCCACCCGCAAGGCTGCCCAGGGTTGGCCCTTCAGGCTCCTGTGGTGCTTGCAATCCCCAGGCAGGCTAGCGCACCCTCCGTTCTCAGCAAGCTTTACATGGCTGGAAAGGCCCTGCCAATCACAGGGGGCCAATTCGAACCACCACCGGCCTTGAGTTCACAGCTTATCTTAGCAGTAAGAAGAACCTTGCTTGCTTGAAGTGGGGGAATTTTAGGGAGGGTGAGTGTGGTAAAAGTGCTGAAGCAGGAAGTGGAGCGTGTGTGGTCACACCGGACCTGGCAATCCTGAAAGGCTGAAGCTTTTTTCAGAAGTCAATTTCTAGCCCCCTTTTTAAAAAAAGATATTCTAGAAATTGCATTTGAACGAGGGAGGGAGCACACGGCTGGTGATCTGTCCGGAAAATGAAAAATAACCATTTGTTTCACAGTCCTGAAGGACGTGCAGGGTTGGGCCAGGCATTCTTTCTGGGCAGAAACTGGATTCTCATGTGGAAACTGCTCTCTCTGGTCCCTTCAGACTGTGGGACCCAGTCCTCTCCCCCCTCTCTCCATCAAAAACAACCCTGAGCAACCCCAGACTCCATCCAGCTCCCAACTGTCCCCCAGGATGAGGGCTTCCCCCCACAACCGGGACATGCCGGGCGTGCCCACCTGGGTCCAGGCTGTATCTGTCCAGCATCCGGAAGGCCATTTTATGCATCGCCCTGCAGTTGATCTTTTCTGCCCACTTGCCAGGCAGGGCCTGATACTGTCTGAAAGGGACCCAAGCAGGTGGAGGGAGTCAGTCCAGCCAGCAAGATCCCTAGGCCTCCTGCCAGCTGCCCCTGATCCTGGGCAGAATTCCTTCCAGCCACTTAACCAAGGATACCCCCCTGTGCATACAGGCCCCACCCCTGCCCCGTGTGCTCTGATTCATCAGGAGCCCAGAACACACATTCGGGGACTCTTTTGAAACTGAATTCACACGGAAGCAAAGGTCTGAAGCCCGTTTGTGTGGGGGCCTTTTTGGCGTTCAGCAGATGGGACTCTGGTGCTCAAGGGAGGCTCCCCTTCCTCACATTAATTATAAGCAATAGTAAAGTAAGAACAAAAGCAACAAGGAGGAAGAAATAACATTTACTCATTCTGCAGAGCAAATTTCAGGAAAGTTAGCAGCTATTTCCCTTTTGCTGCCAGAGCTCAGCTGACTGAGGAGAGGGAATGCTGCTCCCCCAGGAAAGGAAGTCCTCCCCAGGCAGCCTCCCAGCAGCCCCCTCACCTTGCCAGGTCTTTGACCTGGAAGCCTGGAACGGACCATGAGTCCAGGAGCCGCAAGAGGCTCTGCTGCAGCTCAGGGCTACCTTCCACGTAAGCTTCAACGAGTTCCGTTTTGTCCTGAAGCAGCAACGGAACGCACATCTAGGGCACAGAAGGGGGATGGCGCATTGGCACGCCGCACTCTCGTTAGTCTAAAAGGCTGCAGGAAGGAACCCCAGAAGAGCTACCCAATCAGGCTAAACAACCCTGAATGCTCTCTGTCCCTGCAGATGGACAGCTAGTATTTCAGGGAGAAGCAGGAAGATGTTGCAAGGACATCATCTGCATTTTGCACGGAATTTACCTTCTCAAATTCCAGGTCTGGTTGGAGTTTCAGTTTTATACTTAAAGTGGCAGCCTATGAAACAAGGAAAGGTGGGAGGATAAAGGGTTCATAAAGCAGTGCCAAGAGTCAGCAGAAAGGGTTTGTGGACGTACACGCACGCACACACACACAGGCTGGCCTGCTGGCATTTTTCAAGGCAGCTCTTTAGAGATTGCCAAAACGTTCTCTCTGGGCCCCTTCAAGCACAGCAAGAGGGCATCCGACCCCCCTCTCAGCACACACACATTTCAGAAGGGACACATCTCCCTCCCTGGGTAACTCTTTGGCCCCAAAGAGTTACCCAGCGTCCTCAAGTACCAGTGACTCACCCCGCTGGAACTGTCCAGTTGGGCAATGAAACATCTGCAAGCAAACAGCCAAACGCAGAGGGCATGAAGAACTCCACCAATGTTATTCACCTCTGGCAGGGCTATTCATGTGAGTGCCTGGTCCAGAAGCCTCACCTGACCCACCCCCTTTACAAACAAAGCTTCCCCCACCCCCACCCCCCGCTGAGACCCCCGGCCTGCAGGGGCGCCCAGCAAGCGCTTGGGAGCGCAGAATTCTCTGGCCATTCATTCAGAAGTGCACAAAGTGACTTTAAACACACAGGGGATTTAAATGCAGAGCCTCCAACACGAACCTAACTTTGCCCCCCTCTGAAAAGCTGAAAACATCCAGAGGGGTAGGGGTGGGGGTGGGGGAGAGGAAGGGAGGGCCAAAGCCATTCCCAGGCTTCTATTTTGATCAGCTTTGGAAATGAGAGTGAGAGGGGAGAGAGGAGGCTGGCAAGAAAAAAAAACTGAGCAGACCCAACTGTGCCTCCATGCCGTTCCCTTGCTGTTATTTTTATATACCCTTGGGACTGGTTGTTCTCTGGAATGGAATCCAATGGGAACCAGTGAGGGCAGCCGTGAGTTTGGCCGGTAAGGAGTGCGGGGATGCTGGACGGTTGCAAATGCCTGACTAGCCACTTTCCTCTGTGACCAGGGAGAGGCCCACCTGGGAAGTCCCCAGCAGCCCCCAAGACCGCCGTCCTTCCCTTCTTTCTCAGCCGGGCTATCTGAGGGTAAATTATCTCTCAAAACGGAGCCTCTGCCTGGCGGTCCCTTCCTTCCTTCTTCCTCTCTGGGGATCGAGTTATTCTGAATTCAATCCCCCCCCCACTCTTTCTTTCACAAATGAGAGCACGCACACACGCAACCTCCAATCATTTGCCCTCCTCTCATAGGGCTGCAGGGAAAAGAACATTTCCTGAAGATCTGACTCCAAATTACTTAGCAGAGCCATGCCGAATAGTCTGACTGAGGGAAGCATTTGCCCCTTGTAATCCAAAAGGAAGAGGCTTTTGCCAGGCCGGGATGCAGCCTGGGCCGTCTCTGTAGCCAGGAGGGAGGCCTCCAGCTGAACGGAGCAGAGCAGCCCTTTGAAGAAAAATTGCTCCACTCCAGGCAGCCCAGAGAAAGATGCCTCCTTCCCCCCAATCTCCAGGCACAAGCCGACCCCACTTTTTAGAGGCCCAGATATCATCATCTTTTTTTTACCTTTAGGAGTTGTTTAAAAAACATAAATAAAACAACTGAATGGACAATGGAGGGCCTTCATACCGCCCCGAAGCAGCCGCCATCCCTCCAACATGAAATATCGTGGCATGTTAAGCTGTGGGGCCCCGCCAGTCAAAGGAGCCTTCCATGTCCTTTGAGACATCATGGGGGCACCAAATTATGGCTGCTGGTGGGAGAACGGCTTTCGTTCCCAAGAAGGCCCTCCTTTGTCCAGGGGGGCGGGGGTGCCAGCAAGGACGGTTCAGGCAGGCGCAGACACAGAGGCCCTCGGAACGGCTGGCAGGGGGGTAACTCAGAGGGAGGCAGAGTCCAGGCAGGCCCACAGGATTCCCACTTGGTTTCCCAAAGGAGCCTGGCAAGAGGGAAGAGAGCCCGGGCCCTCCTGCGCCTGCCGCCACCTGCTCCCAGGCCCCTTCCTTGCAGTCCCAGAGGGAGAGCAACGCTGCCTCCCAGTGGTCAAGCGAGGGCACCTCACCTCTTTGAACTTCCCCTGCTGGCAGAGCTGGCGGATGAAGCCCAGCAAATGGTGGCGGTCTGCAGTGTGGAGCTGATAGATGCTGATCAGGGGCTGCAGCAGGCTGACATTGCAGCGGGCGAGCAAGGGAAAGAGACGGGCCTGCAGCTTCTCCAGCTTTAAGCCAGACTAAGGACACCAGAGAGAGAGGGAGGGAGGGAGAGGGGGAGGGGGAGAGGAAGAGAGAGAGAGAGAGAGAGAGAGAGAGAGGGAGAGAGGGAGAGAGGGAGAGAGGCAGGCTGTGAATCCTAGACCCAAAGCAACGCAGGCTGAAATTGGGGAAACCGAGAAATGGGGGACCCCTCTTCCCTCTCCAAGTCTGTAGGAAATGCCAAACTTTGAGAGAAGTGGCAACCAACATCATCTGGTCACAAGGGGAGCCTGCAGAAGCCCCAGCAGGAGCCCGGAGACCCCTCTGGAAGAGAAGCCGCTCCACTGCCATCCGTTCGAGAGGCGAATGGGCAAGGCCTCTGCGTCTCTCCAGGGTACCCCAAGGCTCTGAGGCCTATGCCCGAGCTGAGTCCGGCGGTCTCCTTACCGGCTGATCACTGGCACGGCTCTTTATCCAGCCTTGCAGTTCACGGACAATGTGGGTCAGCAAGCCCGGCCCTCTCCAGTCTGCACAGCAATCCAGCACGTCCAGGAGCCAGGCCAACGGGTCGTGCAGGCCGGCAAAGCCCAGACGCATTTCTTCCCGGAGCTAGGGAAACCCAGAAGGCTCTCTACTGACCCTGCTTTGCCAGCCCACGGGCCACAAATCCCACGTGGGACACTCGGCTTTCAAGAGGGCCAACCTCCCAGCGAGGGAGAAAGGGAGCCAGCCCAAGGTGACCTGCAGAATCCCCTCGTGGTGGGAGCGGAACACCTGTGCTGTTAACCAAGCAGCCCCCCACTGGTCCCCAGGGGGCCTGAGCAAGAGGAAGAGGCCACACAGCTTCCTCTTCAGAAAGAGGAGAGGGTGGATTTCCCCATGCACTGCAGCAAATTTGGCCACTTCTTGTAAGCAGCTTTATCAAACTCACCTTTTCCATGTCCCTCCATGCCCAGAGAGCGTGAAGTTTCTGGAGCAAGGGGTCTTGCTCTGGAGAGAAAACCCAGAAAAGGAGAGAAATGAAATGTAAAGTGGCTCCTTCCATCCGCGGGGCCCAGGGCTCTCGCCAAACACACATATGCACACACTTCTTGGGTGGAGCTTATGGCTGGGCCAAGGAGAGCCCTCCTGCCCTGCTGAGGGCATCAGTGTCTCCTGAACAAAACCCGAAAACGTCTTTGCCTTTCCATCGCTCATCTAAATGGCTAACATGATTACAGAAATAAAGACCGAAGGGCCAAACCTTTGCCCATCCAGAACATTGTCGCCTGGGGGGAGGGCTTGTTGCAATGATCTCCCCTGGCCAGCCGCTCCACCCAGGAAGGCCCCCTGGGAACTCAGGGCCAACAAGATCATCTGCTTCCTGGCCAGGCTGGGCCCTCTGACCTTCCTCCCTTCGAGGAAGTGCTATTCCGCAGAGACCCACAACTGCCTCTCCCTCCCTTGGCGTCCCATTTTCCCTACATGGTGGAGCAGGAAATGCAGGCTCCAGTGCCTTGGCTGGAAAGACACCTTAGAGCAGGGCTGTCAAACTCGCGGCCCACGGGCCAGATGCGTCACACGCTGGCCACACCTACTCCCGGTTTAGCGAAGGGTGGAAAAGTCATGATACGTCTCACGTGATGATGCGAGTTTGACATATTGAGATGGCAGCCCTGAAACTACCAGTTCTCCTGAAAACAGCCCTCTGGACAGGAGCAGGAGAGCCCTCCCTCCCATCCTGCAGTCCCCCAGAAGTGGGAGAGGGCTGGAAGGCTGACTCTCCCGGGACAGGGCTGGGAAGGTGCCAGGTCTGGTCCCCAGAATTTGGGATGGGACAGCTGAGGCTTCCAGCCTTTGAGGCCTGGGAGATGCTAGGCAAGCGGTCCTTTGCAGGCAGCCGCAGCTCAGTCTGAGCCAGGACGTCCTCCTCCCCCACAGACAAAATGGAGAGGGAGGGGGGTAGCACCTCACCCTGCAGGTGTGGTTGTCTCTGCTTCTCAAAATTGGACATCAAAGAAAGAGGGTTTAAAGGACAGTGTGAAAGGAGTCCCCTAGTGTGTGTGTATAGGGGGGCGGGGGACTTGATAGCTCAGCACAGGGGGAGGGGCACCCAGAGATCTGAACAATATGACTCCGGTAGAGAGCGACTCTTGCCTGCTGGAGCCTCTGCCTGCAAAGAAGAAGAGGGAGCTGGGCCTTCAGCTTGGCAGGCTGACAGCCTGGGGCTCCAGGCCTTTAATTTGAGGAAGCAGCTCCCCCCTCCCTACAAATTCAGTGTTTGTCTTGGAAACAGCTGAACAGGGGCTGCCTGTTGCAGGAAGGACAGACAGAGGGAGGGTGACAGGCAGAGGCGACCCCTAGACCGATCAGATGTGGGGAGGGCTGGAGCATAGCAGAGAATCCAAGAAGGCAGCCAAAGTTTCCTTGGAGTGCTTACATCTGGTGGAAGTATGCAGTCTTCTCAGACCGTGGCTGGGCTAGAATTTTCTGGGAAGTTTTGGAAATATTCACAGGCTCCCTCACCAAGGGCTTTCCAACCTTAAAAACGTTTTTCTACTGAACTTGGCTTCTCCAAGCAATTTTTCCTGTACTGTACACCCCCTCCCGCGGACATCTCTATCCTACCCACCACACATTCTATAGGACTAATTTCCTTTAGGACACAAACTAGCTATTACCCAAAGAGAATTTAGATCATATTTCTCCCTGGTCCCCAAAGGTCTCCCTGCTAAAGCTTGTTTTATGCAAAACGTAGATGGGGGGATCTGGTAGCCCACCCTCCACTCCCTCTGGAATGAGGGAGCCAGAAAAAAGGGCCTTGGGTGTTGCTGTGGACTCTCCCTTCTCCTTTTTCCCAAAGCCAAAAAGAATTAGAAAAGCTTTCTAAACATGCAGGAGGGAAGGGATGCACAAAAGCACACAGATCCAAGAAAGTGGGGAAGGGGTTTTGCACCAACAGTCCCAAGAAACCTCTGGGCCCAACTTGCAGGGAAGTAAAACCCTTCCATGGTTTTAGAAGGACTCATTTAAAGGAGGAGACCCACAGTCCTGAAATACCTACCTCTCTACAACTACCTGGTAGTCTTGTGGCCAACCTCACATTTCAAAAACTACCTATTGGCTGGTATCTAAAAACAGGGACCCCCAGAGGGTGAAGGACTCCACACAAGGAGCCAGGAAAAGGAGGAGGAAGAGCCATCAGAAGCTGGGCCTCACCACTGGAGCTGTGACTTGGGCAATCTTCCACCAGGGTGTCTTCTGGGGGATGGAAGACAGCTGCCCCCACGTCCTGGAAGCAGGAGAGAATTTGATTACTCGCAATAAGTGGATGATAGACACCAAATGTCACTTCTGCTATCCCTGACCCTCGGGACTGGGATAGCCTCATCACAAGAAAATGATTCAATCTGAAGGGAGGAGGAGGTCGTTGGGGAAGCTACTGCCAAAAGCCAGGAAGAAAAGCTGCTGAGGAAACATGGAGGGCAACCTTTCTTTGGTCCCTTTCCGGGTTGCCTAACTGCGCCTTCCTGGCTGCTGCTGAGACGCTGATTAAACCAAGGCCCCCTTACAAAAGAAAGGTGGGATGCAAGCCCAACTCAAGGAACATGTTCCCCGCACGAAGCTCAGGAAGTCAAAGGCATATGTAGAAGCCAACTTCTCTGGGCTGGCATTTCACTGGCATCAGGATTCGCCAGGCATGGCCTCTCCAGTGAGCTAAAGGCTGAAGAAATGCACAGGGAGACAGCATTTATTCTTGAGAATAAAAACAGCTGCACAGGGAAAGAGAGCCAGATGTTTTTCTGGACAATTGCTGAGTGTGCTGCTTTTTTTGTTTTGTTTTTCACTTTGAGAGTTTAATTTAAAAGATTTTTTTAAAAAACCTTCCAGAACATAAAAAAATTAAGAAGCGCTGCTGTCTAGCTGAAAAATTAGGGGCTGCTGGATGCGCTGCCAACAGAGGATTTCCAGGATGTAGATTTTTTTCCCCCTAAAGTCCTGTGGAGCACAGGCAGTCTCTGTAGCTGACATCTGGGATCCCTTTAACATTTCTTAGGGGCTACAGACTTCATGTGGTTTGTGGGTGTTCAAAAAACACCCACAAACCACATGAAAGTGTCCAGTAAAGTCAAAAACCCTTGACAATGGAGAGTCAGTCAGCTGCTGTTCCTGGTAGAGAGCTCTTTAAGGATCTTCTTCATTTCCAAAGATCTGATCCTGCAGCTCCATCCAAATTAGAAACCACTGAAAGAAGATCCTGTCCAGCAAACTGATCAACCATGAGACAGGCTCAAAACTCATCCACCTGTAGTGCTCTCTCTCTCTCTCAGGTCCAGTCACACCACTGGACTCTGCACTGAAACCGACCGGACACCAGACTCAGGGGGATCAGTGGCCAAAGCCACTGAGGAGAGCAGCCAACGGTGTGTTTTCCACAGAAAAATACCCACAGCCACTATGGGATCGTCGGCAAGCATCCATGGCTGATGGCAGCTGTGACCCTGGAGGAGAGGCTGACCGGATGCCGTGCCAGCCGGGGCCCTCCTCAAGAGGCAGGCAGCTCCCCGGGCCTTTGGCTTCCTCCAGCCATTCGCCAAAGGCCACCAGGAATGGAGCCAGCCGCTCACTCCAGCTTCGGCCCTTGAAGAGCCCCGGAAGAGCAGCCCGAGGCGGGACGGGGGAGGCGCGGCTGAGGAGAAGAGCCTGCCGGGCCTTGGGTTCCTCCCGGGAGGCGGAGGGGCTCGACGAGGGACCGGTCTCCCTCGGGCGTGGGGGCGAGCACCCACCTGCTCCCCGGAGGCCTCCAGCCTTCAGTCCGGCGGGGCTTTCCTCGCCCGGAGGGAGGAGCTGAGGAGGAGCTGCTGCTGCTGCTGCTGCTGCTGGAGGAGAAGGAAGCGAAGCCCTCCGGTTACCGGAGCCCCGCGCTGGGAAAGCCGGGCGAGAGCCAAGCCTTCCCGGCCTTTGGATGCCGACGTTTCCGCCGGGCCGGGGCAGGCCGCGTCCTCGTCCCTCCCCACCGCCCCCACCGCCCCCACCGCGCGCCCGTTCAGAGTAGCCGAGCGCGACGGGCCCCCGCGGCGCCCCCTCACCGGGCCAGGCGGCCGGAAGTGGCGCTTCGCCTGTGCGCCGCCCAAACGGTCCCCCCGGGCGGAACCTTCGCTCGGCGGGCGGAGGAACAACGTCCCCGCGAGGCAGGGCAGCGTCCGGGTCGGCTGTCCCGTGCTGCCCCCTCGCGGCCGCCCCGGCGGTGGGATGCGAAGCCCCGAGGGGAAAGGCGGCGGCCCCCGCTCGGCCTCGGGCTGGCCAGGGACGAGGCCGCCGTCCCTCCGCCTGGAGGCTGCTTCACAATGGTCGCCCGGGTGACGCGGCCGGGCCCGGCCCTCCGGCCCCTCAAGGCACCCGGCGAGCAGCGGCGCTGGCCCACCATGACAGCAGCCCAGAAGTGCAGCTTCTTCCCTCAGGAGCCCTACTACATCCCTGGGTGAGCCCGCGGCCCTCGGAGGCCTCCGGCCGAAGAAAGGCGATTTAACGCCAGGCTCCCAGCAGAGCTTCCCCGTACAGGGGCAGTCTACCGCTTGGGAAGGCTGTGCCTGCTACCCGCCAGGCCTTCTCCTTCCCCTGTGCCCCTTCCAAAAGCTTTCTGGCTTAAATATTTGGTTGACATTCCCCACCCCCATTGCTCCCAATCCCTTTTCCTTTTCCACCCTTTTTTAGGGAAGGCTCCTTTATTTAAATCTTGTACTGGATTTCCTAAACCAATAAAATTGCCACAGCAGATCTCTAATATTGGTGCCAAGCAACTTTTATTGATGCTAAATTAATGCCATTTTTCTGGCATGCTAACATGTGGATTCATTTCCTTTTACCTGTTTGTGCCTCTCCAGATATGGAGGCTTTTACCCTCAGGTTCGCTACCATGTTGGGCAAAGCTACGGCAGAACCACCTCCAGGATGCTGACCGACCCTGAGGTCCGCAAGAGCCCGTGCTCCGTTCTCACACCTTTGAGGAGACCCAAGTTCACCGAAGACTTCAGCCAGCAGAAACTCCCTGCACCAGACAGGATGGATCAGGGCCAGTCGTACATCCCAGGATACACAGGTGAGCATCCGAAAGCAAGCTGGGAGGGGGGATGAAGCTGTGACCCAAGTGGGCAAGGAGGCTCCTTGTGACTCCTGCTGGCTCTACTGCTCCGACTGGACTAAACAACAATACTGAATCGTGGCACAGTAACACAGTCAGAACTATACGGCTGGCCTAATAGAAATTCACAGAAAAAATTTATCCTACCATCGAAGATCCTTTTACCAAAAAACCCAAACAAACCCTGCTCCAGAGTAGCACTCCAGGGGTGGGTGACTTACCCCAGGGTGGCTTTCTGCACATGGGCAGGGCTTCACCCGGACTGCCAGCCCCCCATCCCTACCTGTTTTGCTGGCTTTGTAGGGAGCCCCAGAATGATTGAAAAGATTGAATTTAGGATGTTGGTTTTCTCCCTTTATTTCCCTCTCTAGGATTTGTACCCTACAGCGGTTGCTTTCCTATTCCAGGCCAAGACTTCCAGCTCCCTTTGCCAAGGGTTCTTCTTCCCCTGCCTGACCCTCCTCGATGGACCCATCCAGCACCACCGGCAGCTCAGAGAAAAGTCATCCCCTGTCATCCCGGCATCCGGCTGGCCTGTGGGCCCGGGTGGAGGCAGTTTGCAGCTACAGCCAGTTCACAGCTGGTCTCCCCGAAAGGGGAGCAAAGGTTTCTCTGCCACCCGGACATTGCGCTGGTGTGTGGTCAGGAGGAGCGCCGAGGACCTTGCAAGACTGGCATGTCCTTGGTGTGTGGACAGGGCTGGAGGGGGCCTCCTTGCCGGCCAGGAACTGATCAGGTAGGTGCTCAAAAACAGGCCCTAAGATAGAGGCCAGCTGTAATGAGCAGACCACAGAACAGAGGCACCTAAATCCTGGGGCAATTCCCATCTGTGACTAAGGCGCAAATAGCAGTCAAGATCTTTGTCCAATTTGTTGCTCCTAATGGGTGCAACAGCTTCTGTAAATATTGGATTGGGACTGTTAGGTCTAGCCCATTACCCCTGAAGTCCAGAGGGAGCCATAATTTCCTTATGAATTTGCCTAGAACATCAGACCAGCAAGAGCCCTTCTGACAATATTCATTTGCACCTATGGGAAGGAGTATGGGGTGGTTGTTTTTTTGCACTTTAGTCCAAGAAACTTTACTACTTGGAGCTCAAGAAAGATGATTTACTGGCCCAGTCCCTCAACTGGCTTTGTGCCTAACCGGGACTAAAACTCATTTCCCAATGTTTAGCCTGAAGCCTCAACAGCTACAGCAACTGGCTTCCATTGCTTTGAAAAGTAGTTGTTTTTCCTGCAGAAAGTCAGACACAACTGGGGTTTTTTTTGTTCTTCCTTTGGCTCTCAGCCAACCAGGACCGAAGGAGTGCCTTTGCCACTGGTAACAGAAACAGTGGATGTGAGGCGGTTTGACCGGACCCCCAAGCTGGATCTGCCCAACCTCATTCAGCGAAAAGCTATCTCAGGTAAACTATTGGCAATGGTGAGATAAGAGTGTCAAGTCTTCCTCTCCTCACACAGGGTGTTCCCTGCTGTAGGCCCTGCTTCTTTAATCAGGATTATAAAAATGGGATCAGGAAAAGCACATTGAAACACTTTCCTTTCTGAAAAAAAAAACATTGAGCAATGAGTTTTTGAACTAACAGCATAGCATGCCCCTCCCTGCCCCAAATGCCTCAGCCAGTGCCCCCCACCCCCTTCAGCAGCTTGCTCCGGCATGCCAATTTGGGCTGGGAAGTGTTGGATAGAACACCTGCGCCTGCCTGATGCCCTCCAGGCATGCCAAGGTGGTGGCCAGTTCTAAGAGCTGAAGCATAATTTGGGGAAGAACAAAGAGCTATTGTGTGCCCAAGGTTACCTTCAGCCCCTTCTGGATTCTCACTAGCCAAGATTGGTTTTAAAAAAGCCACAGCCCCACACCCACCCTTGTTCTGGGCCTAGAAGGCATAAAAAGGTTTGTAGCCTCAGCTACTTTTGGTCCTGAGCAGCTCCCTGGAACCTTTCACAGGATATGCTGGATTTATCCCATGCTTCACCTGGATTATGGGAGTCAACTACCTGAATGGAGTGAAAGATGCCATGAACAATTTTGATAGAAACCAGGTAATACTGGGACAGGGAGCAGGGGGGCTGGGTCCATCATTCCCTAAAACAGTTCATATAGCTGAGCATCAATGCTGTCTGGAGACAAACTGGTCTCCAGAAATAATTTCTTATCTAGGTAGACTCCTGGACCAGGGGTCCAGCGTGACAGCCCTTGCATCTTGCAACGCTAAATCTGTGCAGCAAAGCCGGGTGGGTTGGGGTGGGTGCTATACCATCAAATTTAGCCCATCTCAACACTTGATTGTCCTTCCTCAGGAAAGGCTGAGAAACCCCATGTATAGTTTTGGACAGCGCCTGCCCCACACTTACTGGCCCAACACAAAGATCTACAACAGCAAAGGTCTGGTTCCATTCTACACCGGGTTTGTGCCAAGTAAGTGGGACCTGTCAAGTTAAGAATTTTTCCCCATTAGCTCCTCAGGGCAGGTGGATGTTTATGTTGAACATAAAGCATTTGCTCCCAGGGCCTCTGGCTACACAGAACTGAACACCTGAGATCAGTTAGTAGCTGCAATTTGGCTCAGGCTGACAGCTGCCTAGTCCTGGTTATGACGAATCAGAGCACCGGCAATGCTTTTTGCCCATCTTCTGGCCAGCAAGATCTTTGATAACCTTTCCAAAGACAGTTCCTGTGACTGCTTCTGCCTGCTGAAGTTTTACTTGCAGAGAAAGAACAATGAAGTCTTTACACCCATTCCCTCTTTTAGCATACCACTCAATCCTACTGTGTTGCCACATGTCAGAAAGAACCAGTTGGAGCATGCAGAGCTGCTGACTTGGGGTTTTTCTTCCCCCCACAGCTATCCGTGAAAATTATGCCCTAACTTTTGGCAACAGCACTCGGAAAGCTTATTACGATGAAGTACTGCGGAGACAACATACAGGATGAAAATGTTTTTAATGTCCGTACAGCATCAGACAGGTGACATAAAGACGACACAGCACACATAAACAGAGGTCTTGAACAAATAAAGTTTGTGACACCTTTGAACAGAACAAACAGGTGTGACCCCAACCCACCTCGGGTCTAAGCTGCTTCTTCCTCTGCTTCCTCTTCAAACTCACCCTCTTCCTCGGCTGTTGCATCCTGGTACTGCTGGTATTCTGAGACCAGGTCGTTCATGTTGCTCTCGGCCTCAGTGAACTCCATCTCATCCATGCCCTCCCCAGTGTACCAATGCAGGAAAGCCTTGCGGCGGAACATAGCTGTGAACTGCTCCGAGATGCGCTTGAAAAGTTCCTGTATGGCAGTGCTGTTGCCGATGAAGGTGGCTGACATCTTAAGGCCACGAGGAGGGATGTCACAGACGGCGGTCTTCACGTTATTGGGGATCCACTCTACAAAGTAGCTGCTATTCTTGTTCTGGACATTCAACATCTGCTCATCTACTTCCTTCATCGACATGCGCCCACGGAAAACTGCCGCAACCGTGAGGTAACGCCCATGGCGGGGGTCGCAGGCCGCCATCATGTTCTTGGCATCAAACATCTGCTGGGTAAGCTCAGGCACCGTCAGGGCACGGTACTGCTGGCTCCCCCGACTGGTCAGCGGAGCAAAGCCAGGCATAAAAAAATGTAGCCGAGGAAAGGGGACCATGTTGACTGCCAGCTTGCGCAGGTCAGCATTAAGCTGGCCTGGGAACCGCAGACAAGTGGTCACTCCGCTCATTGTGGCTGACACCAGGTGATTGAGATCGCCATAGGTAGGAGTGGTCAGCTTCAGGGTCCGGAAACAAATATCATACAGGGCCTCATTATCAATACAATAGGTCTCATCTGTGTTCTCCACCAGCTGGTGGACCGAGAGAGTGGCATTGTAGGGCTCAACCACAGTGTCTGACACTTTGGGGGAGGGGACTACGCTAAAAGTGTTCATAATCCTGTCCGGGTACTCTTCACGGATCTTGCTGATCAGGAGCGTCCCCATGCCAGAACCGGTGCCACCCCCCAGGGAATGTGTGAGTTGGAAACCCTGGAGACAGTCACAGCTTTCAGCTTCTTTCCTTACAACATCGAGCACAGAGTCAACAAGCTCAGCCCCCTCTGTGTAATGGCCCTTGGCCCAGTTGTTGCCTGCTCCACTCTGACCTGCAAGGGAGGGGGAAGCGAGTGGGAGAATGAACACCCATTAGATGAGCCCCTAACGTGCTTCAGTCAGAATTGTGCACAAAATCCGTCATTAAGCAGCAGCTACCGGCCCACTTGGATGCCAGGGTTTCAGACCCCACCTTTGCCAAAGGGTCTGGGCGTCATCCAGTGACATGGCACCTCTGTATATGGATGCTCCTGCACTGCTTGAGCAGCTCTTTGCACAAGCCTGCCCTGCCTGTCTGGAATGCTCCTGAAATGAGGCTCCCTGCAAACCAGCCTCCGCAGGGCCTTTTTCCCCAGTCCTCCCTCCCGGGAAAGGCAGCAATTCCGCTCGAACATCCCCTCCCCTCCCCAAAACACACTTAGATCGCCTAAGTAAGCGACCCCTGGATTCCCTAACCTCAAGCCTCCAATCCTAATGAGCGAAGGATGAAATGCGCTGCCCCCCCCCCCCAACCGGGCATCACTCACCGAAGACGAAGTTGTCGGGCCGGAAGATCTGCCCGAAGGGGCCCGAGCGCACCGAGTCCATGGTGCCCGGCTCCAGATCCACCAGCACAGCCCGAGGGACGTACTTGCCGCCTGCGAAGGAAAGGCCAGTTCAGCCGCAACACCCGAAGCCCCGCCGGCTCCCCAAGACTACAAGTCCCGTCCCGTCCCGCTGGGCCCCTCGCTCCCGGCACTCGGAGGCACCGCGCCCGCCAGACCCACCGGTGGCCTCGTTGTAATAGACGTTGATGCGTTCGAGCTGGAGGTCGCTGTCGCCGTGGTACGTGCCGGTAGGGTCGATGCCATGCTCGTCCGAGATCACCTCCCAGAACTAAGGGGGGAAAAGCGGGGAGAGCTATGAGAAGGCCTCGCAGGCGGCCTCCCGAGCCCCACCCGGCCTTCTCCGTCTTCAGGGCCGGCTCGGCTGACCTTGGCGCCGATCTGGTTGCCGCACTGGCCTGCCTGCAAATGCACGATCTCCCTCATGGCGTCGGAACCGACGGGTGGGATCGGCCTCTTCTCTTCGGTCCGGGTAATGAGACGAGCAACGCGGACGGCACGACGAATACTAGCTGCGTCAAGGTAACGGACACCTTTATATACGAGGTGCAAGAAAGGGGGCGGAGCTGCGTGGTCGCGCGCGTCCTCTCAATCTCATTCCACCGTTCCCGTCATCCGCCTTGCCGATGGTGATTGGGCGAAAATGCTCAAGCTGCGCTATTGATTGGGCGTTTGAGATGCCAGTCTTAACCGAAAACCTCCCCGCGCTTGAACGTTTTTTTTAGCGCGAGGACGTTCTCCCTCGAATTTTCTATTAGAACGTTACAACGGTCGTCCGAGACTCCTCCTCCTCCTCGCGTTGGTTCTCCGTGCACCCTATCAACGGGGAAAAAAAAACCCGAAGGAGCCTCTTCTATTGGGTGATTTGAATGACTGATGGAAACCTCTAATTGGCGGCCAAGAGGAGACGCGTCTCCTAGTAACGGTCGCCCGCGCGAATGTAGGCGCGAGAACCTGTTCACTACGGCGACTACGTTAAGAGCGCAAGCTCCCCGCGCGCTGCGTTGTCGGCGTGGCGGTTGCGGTGGACGCCGTAAACAAGCCGCTCCTTAGCAACGGAGCTCCGTTGCTTTAGCAACGCCACTAGGGCAGCTGACAGCATCCTCCACAATGGAGACCCAGGGCTGTAAACAGACCTCAACCCGAAGCACTCTTGTTTTTAATGTCCTCAGCTGCTACGGTGAAAGCAAGCCTGCTAGCCCTCCTCTCAAGCCCCATGCTCCCCTTCCCGGGTTCCCCAACTGCATTCCCAATGAAGATGCCAGCTGAGCAGAGGCCAAAGCCTGGTTCAGTTTCCAACTGAAAGGACAGTGACACGAATGAATCTAACCTTTGCTCTTTGCTTCTGTTAAAGAAGTTGCTTGTACTACCCTGTTTCCCCCAAAATAAGGCACCCTCTGATAAGCCCAATGGGGCTTTTGAGCGCATGGCAATAAGGCCAAGCACTTATTTCAGGGTTCAAAAAAATATAAGACAAACGGTCTTGTTTCCGGGGAAACATGGTATTTTGCTATGGTTAGGAATCATTTGTTAGGAATTCATTCTGTAGGAGAATTGTATCCTTTTCTATCTGGTTTCTCGGTTCTGTCATTTGCTTCAAAGCTAGGCACGTCCTTGGAAACAGTTCCCAGGAACATCCTGCTTCAGGGGTGAAATCCAGCAGGTTCTGGAGAAACGGTAGTGGAAATTTTGAGCACTTTGGAGAACCGGCAAATACCACCTCTGGCTGGCCTCGGAGTAGAGTGGGAATAGAGGTTTTAGAATATCCTTCCCCCAGGAGTGAGGAGGGAATGGAGATTTTGCAGTATCCTTCAGCTGCCACACCCACCAAGCCACACCATGCCCACCAAGCCACACCCACAGAACTGGCAGTAAAAAAAATTGGATTTCACCACTGTCCTGCTCCATAGATAAGGAGGGCTGCCTAGGAGCACAAACACACAAGGACAAGGGATACTCTGTAAGATAGCAAAGCATGGAGAGGGACGGGGCTGAACAAAGAATGCTTTAAAAATCACGTTGGTGACGAACCTTTGCCTCTGATTGGATTAACTTTGTTTTTATCAGCGTAAAATGTATATAATACTCTGAGCCACTCTTGCAGGGTGTGCCTATTCCTTACATGCATTTTGTCTATACATACATTTTGGATAGTTTTGTCACCCAGACTTTGGCCAAATAAGATATTTTTTTGCAAGCCTCGTCTCGAGTCTCACTCTCTTTGGCATCTCAGTGGCTCAGGGAAACTTCTGGGACCTTACACAACTTAATAAAGCTTTGTAGGGATGCAAAATGCAACATTTCATAACATGCCAAGCCAAACTTCTCACAAGAAATGGGTTCTGTGGCACATGCAGCAAAATCAACGGACTAAGAGGAATTAAAGCATGGTTTAATAGGAAGGGAGTCCCCATGGTCCCCGCCAGAAGAGCCACTTTGCAGCCCAAGGACTCCGAGGAAAAGTTCATACAGCGCATCAGCCCATCTCCGGGGTGAGTCTCCTATTCCACTTCTTCGTAAATGTGATTGTCACGTCTGTTAAACAATGAGATGGAGAAAGAAAAGCCAATATGATATGGTGCCTGTTTTTTCACACTCCAGGACATATTTCACACAAAACAAGATCCATGGATGGGCAGAATAATTTTGCACATTAAGGGACCAGAACAGCATAAAATACTTTCAGCAAAGATTTGCACCAATACAGTGACAATTCTATCTTCAGTTCCTCTTATAATGGTTCCAAAAAAGAAATTTGCATGCTGGATTGACATTTCCTTCAAGCTGTCCAACTATACCATCAAGTTCCCTTTCCTGACTAGTTCTACCCAGTTCAGATCCCATTAATGCAGAGGTGAAGCATAGATGCATGGCTTTTTCCTTCTCTTTGCCTTTTAAAGACATGATGGTTTGTACAAGTCTACCCTCTTCCTCCCAATGCCCTGTCTCCTGAAACCTGAGTTTCCCTCTGACCATTTTGGGTCAAGGAGAACATATTTGGGGAAACATTTCCACACAAAACAGCTGATTCAGCCTGCCCATCTCCCATAGTCCCAGGAAGTGCTAACTCACCCTTGAGGTGTCATCCCAATCTCTGGGGAGCCTCCCGTTCTGGGAAGGAAAGAATGGTAAAGAGCATCCTATTAGGGAAGGTGCTAAATAACCAGAACTTTTGCTGGAAGGATCTGGGATAGGAAAGCTGAGAGCTTCCTATCTCCTCCCCTTGGGCAGCAAGGAAGGCAGCTCAGCAGCTGCAAAGAGGCTGGGGGTGACCAGGAGACCACCTCTTTCTTCTGATCAGAGTAACCAAAAATCTAGCTGCTCTATTCACTGGCTACAGGTTCACAGAGATGACATTCAGGTGCAAAGCCCCTTTTCTGCTTTGGCCTCAGTTGACATGGCCGTGCTACAATTCCCCCAGGCATTAATTACTAGTCCCTTCTAGGCCTCTGCAGGAGGAAGAGCTCAAAAGAAGGAACACTTCTTTCATTCCACAAAACTTACACAGCTGTAGGCTCTGACTCTTCCACATTCACATACTTCTTTGCTGAGGGAGGGCTGAAATACAGATGGATCCTGCTGGATGAGAGCAGTCTACCAGGCACTCAGGTATTGGTGGTAGTTAAGGTGCCTTCGGGAAGTCCAGACTACAACTTTCTCACTTCTGTTCCTCCTTCCCAGCCCACTGACAAACCTACTGATGGGCGGCTACTGGACATGGAGGCTCTAAGCTGTTGTAGCTAATGCTGCAAAGTCCAAACAGGCTCCCCAGGACCAGAGCACACAGGAAGTTTACCTAGTAGCTCACAGGTACAAGTGTACATACAGGAAAGGTTTCCTTAAGGGGCCAGGCACATTGACAGAAAATGAAACACTGAACATTTCTCAGTAAAAATGTCAAGTTTCTTCTACATGAGGTCAGCTTGTGATCCCTTGTTAAAGGAGGTCCTAAATAGGACAAGCAATGCCTTAGCTGTGGCCTTTTATCGGATAATTTAAAACTTCATCTCAGGTCCCTTACACTCACCTTGAAAAGGGCTGCACCTTTTCGGGAATTATGTACTCCCTCTCCATGGGGGTCCTGGAAGCAGAAGGAAATGATTGCAGCAGCCAAGGAGAGAGGGGGACGGACCACGAGGGCTGGGACTCGGCAGGATCTCTGCTCCAGGGCTACCTAGAGAGGCATCTGCCAAAAGGATTCTAAGCCCAGATGAGGAATCTGCTCCCGGCTTTTAAAGAGCAAATACATTCTGCACAGGGAAAGTGCAGCTGCTCCCCCCTCCGCCCCCGTTTTCCCAGCCCCCCCTTTCTTCCTACTGACTTGGGTGGCGATGATGCGCTCAAGCTCTGGTAGTGGTGATTCTGATGGGTTCTGAAATGAAAAGAACACAACGAATAGCTGTGGGGCCGTGGGGCTGGACCTCCGCAGGACAACTTGTGCTTCTGGTTTAGCAGAGAAGGCACCCTCGTGATCATTTGTTAACTCTAACTTTGACTGCCATCCCTTTAAGAGGAAGCGGAGGCAGTTGAGCCTGGAGGGAATGGCTGCTGGGTGAAAAGAGCTTGGCCTGAGCCAAAAAACATCCACTCCTAACTTCCTTGCTCCTTCAAAAAAGGCTGCAGCACCTGATTTTTAATGGTGCGAAGAGAAGCCAAGAGGTTGCTCTGCTTCTCAGCGGTGGCCCGAAGGCACATTGAGACCCTCCTTCGGTTCTGAAGGGGTGAAATGTAAAATTTGTCACTACGGTTCTGTGGGCGTGGCTTGGTGGGGGGTAATGTGACTGGGTG
Source organism: Pituophis catenifer annectens (assembly GCF_029215685.1). Taxonomy (NCBI): domain Eukaryota; kingdom Metazoa; phylum Chordata; class Lepidosauria; order Squamata; family Colubridae; genus Pituophis; species Pituophis catenifer. Next base: position 255,651 of record NW_027256897.1, on the reverse strand, counting down.
GACTTGGCCAACTTTTTTTTTTTTTTTACTTTTAAAAGCATTTTTCTGCAACCTCTTCGGCCAAAGAGTTGTAGAAAAAATGCTTTTAAAAGGCTCTGACGATCCCAGCTGAGTTGCCTGATCATCAGAGGCTTTTTTTTCTTAGAGGTTATAGAAAAAATGCTTTTAAAAGTAAAAAAAAAAAAAAGCCTCTGATGATCGCGTGGCTCAGCTGGGCATAAGGGGGAGCAGGGATTTTTGCTACCGGTTCTCCGAACCACCCGCTGCCATCGCTACCGGATAGGGTGATCCGGTCCAAACCGGGAGCATTTCACCCCTGGCTGAAGAAGACCTTTCCCTCACTAGTGCCCCACAAGATCCCCAAATACTGTCAGAGAGCATGACTTTGCCACCAAGCAAGCCCTTCTCTCTATATTTTTTCCTCTTAAAACAGCATTTCTACCACTTGCCTTGAGAAGCCTAGACAAAACATAAAAGCAGCTCTGAAAGAGTTGCCAAAGAAATGCTTTTTTTCCAGGGCATCCCATCCCTCTGGCGCTTCCCATTTTCTCTCCCTGACCCACCTGGGACCAGGATTCAGCTCATTGACACTCAGGTAGGCGTCCTCTGTGGTATGCCTGAGGGGGACAAGAATGGGCTTCAGTGCTCCAGCAGAGAAAGGGGCCAGCTTCTCCCACCTCCTCCTTACCCCACCCTTGAATTAAGCACCCAAATCCCACACAGGGAGCAATTGAGAGCTGTGGCTGTTTTCTGAATCAGCTATATCCATTTCTCCTGATGTAAAGCCATGCGCCCGAAATTAATGGTGCTAATGAAGATCCTTTCAGACCTCCTTGGTTTCTGCAAAACATTCTCCCCAGTAGCTTTAAAGCAGTCACTTGAGACTGCTCAGGGGCCAAATCCCGAGGTTCAAAATCCACACTGAAATAGTTACTCATTGTGTCTGGGCTATAAAGGAAGAGCCTCTTAAAACCAGGCTCCTCTGAAGCCAATGCCAGAACTGTTACTCACGGGGTGGCTGGACGGAGGCGATCAGAGCCATGTGGCTTCATGCTCATGTATGTACGCTCTGGGCGAGGAGGTCTGCAAGTGGAGGGCAAGAATGCAAGAGGTCTGCATCCATCTTTGGCAGACACTTTCCCTCCCTCCCTCTCTCCCTCCATCGCTGAGGCCTAAGGGAGAAAGAAGCAGCAAACCAAGCTTCAGGCAAGGACCAGCTGTCTGAGCACACAAAAGCCTCGGCTGGCTATCCAGTTTTCTTCATGATGCTAAAGTCTTTAGATGAGACCACACTGGTAACTTCTGGCACTTCAGTTGCTCAACCTGGACAATCCAGATCTCGAGAGACCCCCACCCCACCTTGGTCTGATTCACTTACGGGATAGGAGGAAGAAGCCTTCTGGAAGAAGGATAATTGGTTTTCCCTTCCTTCCCTGTTTTCCTTGAGACAAACAGAGAAAAGACACAAAAACGCTGGGGAGTGAGATGGAGGCACTGAGCAACCCTGGGCCACGAGATCACTCCTCCGGCCTGCAGAGTTTGCTTCACCATCTCCATCTGGGAAGCCATTGATCCTCAGGCAGAACCAGGAGGAGGGCAAAGGGCAGGGTGGTGGAATCTGCTTGCAATGACTGCAGAGCCCAGGGAAGATCTGGCTGGTTCCGGCCCCCAGAAGGCTTCTGCAGTAGGTCAGTGGTGGCAGCAGGATGGAGACCCGACAACCAGAAGAGGCCAGGCCTTCCCTCCGGCCTGCAAGACTCACCTTTGCTTATGCACCACCCGCAAGACGCAGACCGCCACCACCAGAAGGACAGAAGTGGAAAAGAAGCCCAAGAAGGCTAAGGCGGCCACAATCACTGCCAGGGTCCCTTTGGCCAGAACTTCAGGACAGCTACCCTCAGCTCTGCCCACTGAAGGCACGTGAAGAGAAGCACAATCAGGGCCAGGAGGGGCACCCTCCCCCACAACTCTTCCGTGGCCGGATCCCCTCTCTGTAGTTGGGGGCACCGGGCAGCAAGAGACAGAAACTGTCCTCGGAGGCTGCTTCCTGCCCTCCCAGCAAGTTCTCTTCTTGGTTCTCAGTGGAGCAAAGCCACTCTTATTCCTGCTCCTCCAAATGTAGGAGCGAACAAAGCCACACCAAATTCCCTGGACCACGGGGAGGAAAGGGGTGCAAAAGTCCTCCCTCCCCAAACCACAGACAGGAGGGAGAAGCCCTTACTGGGGATGGAGATTTGCCGGTGGCCAGCTTCCACGTGATCTCCAGCGTCTTCAGGATACTGTTGGGATAATACTGGGTTAGAGATTCATACCAGGCCACCCACTGGGGCAGGGTTTGCATTTTAGGTCTCTTCTTCCAGGTCTGTCCTTCCAACCAGTGGTAGGTTTCAAATTTTTTTACTACTGGTTCTATGGGCGTTGCTTGGTGGGTGTTGCTTGGTGGGCGTGACAGGGGAAGGATACTGTAAAATCTCCATTTCCAACCCACTCCAGGGGAAGGTTACTGCAAAATCCCCATTTCCTCCAGATCAGCTGGGACTTGGGAGGCAGAGAATAGATGGGGGTGGGGCCAGTCAGAATTTTTACTACCGGTTCTCTGAACTACTCAAAATTTCTGCTACCGGTTCTCCAGAACTGGTCAGAACCTGCTGAATACCACCTCTGCTTCCAACCCTCCTGCCAATGCTGTCACCCCCACAGCACAGGGACTGTTACTTGCCCATTTGGAAGCACTGAGATTCAAAGGGGGCAGCCGCCATGGCCCCTAAACTAGGTTGCCAAAGCGGACATTTTGCAGTGAGTGCTCCAAGAGGCTGACCTTCCTTACGGCTCTTCGAACAATCCGCTCACTGAATCCTCCTTCTTTGTCCTCCTCCTCCTCCTTCCAGGCATCTTCCAGAGAGGCAACTATTTTCTTTTTATGTTTTGGGTGGAATTTGGCTGGATGATCTCTTGAGGCCTCTACCCTGCTCATTCCCACTGCAAATCAACAGAAGAATAATTCTAAATGCAAAAATGGATGTAGATTTGGCCTGTGTTCTTCCTTAACACACACACGAACACACACACACACACACACACACACACAAATCTATATATTTTGTGTGTTTGTCTCCCCTCCAATTGTGGTCTGCTTACAGATATCTCAAATGTTGATGCGTATCGGGGTTACAAGCGGAAATATGCCCAAATACTTAGCAGCATGTCTGACCCCAGGATTTCTTCCCAGCCCCAAACCCAAGTTGGACAATTAGGTCCATTCCTCACATGAAGCCAAGGAGAGGACGCTTATGATGAACAGGCAGGCCAGTTGCATCCTGGAGCTCTTGAGCCCAACCTCTCACCATCTCGCAGGAGCCCTGAAAACATGCCAGGCCTCCAGCTAAGCAGGAAATCCAAGGGAGCCTCTGTGACCTCACAAGGTCCCAGAACGTTGGCCAGCCAATGGGCAGCCCCAGCGGGTCTCTTCCCAGCCCAGCAGCAGCAGTCCATCCCCCCTCCTCCCAAGGAAGCCTCAGAAAGCTACCTCAGTCCTGCATGGCAGCCGGTTGTTCTCCGTTCCTTTTCCCACGTCTTCTTGTCCTCCTTCATCAACTGCCTTTGAGAGCTCTCCATCTCCCCAGCGTCCGATTCCTTCCGGCCTTCCTGCCAGCCCAGCTCGGCTTAAATCAGCGCTTTGTGACAAGCATTTGGGGACTTAAAAGAAGACTTTGCTGATACACATGTTTATGAACAACAGAAGCCCTCCTGCCTAAGAGAACTTTTCCTTCCCAGAGCCAAGGGCCTCCCGAGGACCACATCTTAGCTCCTGGGATTCCCCAGAGAGGGGGAGGGAGAGAGCTCCCCAGAGTGTCAGTTTTGGAAGCCATTTTGTTTTTCTTTTAGCTTCCTGATTGCCAAATATGTTAGTCTAGGAAATTGGGAGGGGAGTGGTGGAAGAATAGCCATAACAACATTCTTTCTTCTGGGAGACAAGGACATTTGCCTGCACCTGGATGGGAGTGACTGGGGATTGTTTCCAGTTGAGCCTGAAGGATGGATTGGACCACGCGATGAACTTCTGGGTGTGCAGCAGGGTTGTGAACTTTCAACTGGGTGGGGAAAACCTGGAACCTTCCGATTCGGGTTTTCCCAGATGTGCCAACATGACATCTTTAATAAAGTGTAACTTTGAGGAGCTCATTGCCTTGGAGTTTTATTTCGCTAGGGGTATTTTGGGGAACCCTGACACAGAGCTTCGTCCCTTTCCCCACCTCTCTGGTATCCTGTCAATGAAGAGGCTGTGCTCATTGGCAAGAAGCATGTGGTAAGAAACACATCACAGGTGGGCAAGGAAGGCCCTTTAGAAGAGAACGAGAGAACCGTCCAGCCTACCACCCCAGCCGTGCCGATATTCTGCAGAGGGGCTGGAGGGAAATGTTGGCAAGGAACCCAGTTGCCAGAGGGAGCAAGCCAGCTTGCCCGATTCACAGAGAAAAAATACACCGCACTCCCAATGGCTCAAGGGAAGGCACTTTATTATGAACCAGGAAATCCATCAAAACAAATGTTTTGTTAGTAGTCCCTTGGGCTGTGCGCACACACCCACACCCCGTGGTCACATGCACCAAGGCGAAACAAGGCAGCATCACAGGCCAGAGTCTGAGGGTGACCCACACCTGTCAGGAGTGAACAGATCAGTTGCAGCTTTTGGGCAAGCGGTAGACTCCCTCAAAGTAGCTGAGCTGCTGGTCTCGGACCTTCTTCTGGAGGAAGGCCTGCAGCTCCTGGATGTCGATCTCGGTCACGATGGGGCCCGTCATCACGAAGATCTTCAGCATGCTGTGGATGCGCTCCACGGAGAGACACTCCAGGTTGGTCAGCATCGCCTGGATGTAGGTCCAGAAGACCTGCAAAGGGGGCACAAGGACACAGAAAGAAGGCTGAGGCAGAGATCAGAACACTTGCATGGCGGCAGCGGTGGCTGACCACTGCAGGGCTCTGAGTCAGATGCTTCTGGGATCACACCAGCCCTGAGCTGTAAGGTGACCATTGTGCCCGGACAAGGGCGGGTCACTCAATCGAGGGCCAGTGCTCAGACCCTGGCTGCTCTCTGGCTTTCCTCCTTAGCCAGGACGGTCAGTCCAGGTCCACGGTGGGAAGCCGCCTCCCTCCTTCCCCAGATGAGCACCTGCAGTTCCTCCTCCTTCTGGTCCGCCTGGGAGGCCATGGCTGAATCCTCCCCCTCCTCATCACTATCGATCAGCACCAACTTCTCGGCCTGGTCCTTCAGCTCCTCCTCGATCACCGTGAAGGTCCCAGGGGGCTCCTCCCACAACACCCCTTGCTGCAGCCAGAGGGTCATCTTGCGCTGCAGGGAGGCCGCAGGCATCTTCACAGCTTCGCTCAACTCCTCCAAGGTCCACGTGCCTGCAAAGGAGGCATCCACCCTGCTTAGGGCCTCAGCTCGAGCCCAGCAGTGCCGCCTAAGGAAGGGTCCCCAAGGAGGGACCCAAGACTTTGGGGCCAAGGCAGCACTTTGGCCCAAGAAGGAAGGCCCAAGAAGGATCTCCTGGTAGGAAACCTTCCCTCCATCTACCTTGACACTGCCAAATGCGTCCCTCCCCATGGTTGGCTCATATGACCCACATCTGTGTATGAACGCATACATGTTTGAGGGTCTTTCCCTGGAAGATTGGGAGTTCCCTTTGTGGGAGAAGGGCAGAAGTTGGAGGCTTTCATGGAGCCAGAAGCCCTACTTTTCTCCTGGAAATGCAGGATGATAGCTGCGTGCACCGGCGACACAGACAGGGAGATCGTACGGTCTGCCAACTCCAACTCCAGGTCCACCAAGCCCAGGTGATTCTTCCAGTTTAAGGTCCTCATGGCCTGTGAAGAAGCCACCAGGGAGAATGATGATTACTCAGCTGAAGGACTGGAAGCTCCTGGCTGGCGGCCCAGCCACATGTCTGTTCCACACATGAGCAGGATGTCCTGGGCGAAGGGAGAGGAAGATGGCAAGAAAGGAATAGCTGAATCCTAGAAGGGAGCTAGGCTGCATCCAGAGGAGAAACGGAAGGCCTCCTTGGTGGTTGGCTGCCAGCTGCGGAAGAGGCTCATGGCTGCATTTCCTGCAGATGGAGGACTTGCCTACCTTCAGCTTTTCGTACTTCTTAGTGTAGGCCTCCATGGCCTCCTTGATCAGCCCTGGGAGCTCCAACTTCTCCTCCTTCAACGGGGGCCAGAACTCACTGGAGAGGATGGTGGCCTCAAGGCTGAAGGAAGGCTTTTCCTGCTCCGGCAGCTTCTGCTTATCATTACAAATGTTTGCATTGATACGCCGAGAGTCCCCCATGTCCTGCATGGGAGAGATGGAAGGGACGGAAGAGATGAAGGGACGTCCGAGCTCAGCTGGACAGGCCACAATGGGGCCTTTTTGTGGGCCCCTCCAGCCGAGTAAAATCAGCCTTTGGAGGGACCAGGGTGGTCTGGTAACGCCTCTATAGGGAGCACCTACTTTTAGCATGACCTCACAGTCGTGCATCTGGGCCTCTCCAAAGCGCCGCTTCAGCAGTTCAACATTGCGGATCTCCCTGAAGCGAGAAGGAAGGAAGGACTGTTCCTGAATCCTCTGCTGCTCACATTCTGTAGAGGAGACTCTCTACCGGCAGCCCCTGCAGAGGAGTGGCAGAGAAGCTCCACCTGCCCCACAACCCTTCTTATCCCCGGCCGCAGCAGAGCAGAGGGTGACCTTCTGGCTCACAGGGCTGCCTTCGCTCGCTCTGCCTCAGGGGATCTCTCGGGCCTCACCTCTCGACGTTGTAATTGCATTGATGCAGCAAGCGGTCAGCCAGCAGTGTGCGGTACTCACTGATGAAGAGGTCTTTGTTGCCATAGATGCCCACCAGCAGGCTGATGATGTCTGAGGAACGGTGCTTGGAACTGGACTTCCCTGGTAGGAGGGGACGTATGGGCAGAGGTCAGAAGCATTGCAGACCCGGTTCCCTTCTCCCAAAAGGGTCTCCCAACCGCAGCCCCAACTCACCTCGATCGGCATAGACTGGTTTGGGCACCCAGTCCTCGGGATCGGAGTACTCCTCCTCGCTCTCTTGGTCATTCTCCAGCGTCACCGGGTCAGCTTTGGAGAGCTCATTTGCCAGCTCACCCAATCCTTCAGCATCCCCCATCAGACCCGCCACAATCTGCCGCACGGTATCCTCCCTGGTCCTGGGGGTGGGGGGAGCGGCTGATGGTCTACCACCAAAACTAGAGCCGCCAATCCCGACGTCACATCAGTGAAAGCAAGCCAGGGCAGCCAGAGAGGCGCCAATGCCAACCGGCCCCTCTCACCTCAGGTATTTCCGGATGGGCTGACAGGCCACTCCCAGGATCACCGTGGAAGAGTCCAGCTCCTGCAGGGCTTTGATGGCAGAGATGTAAAAGGTGATGATGTCTGCTGTGGCCACCCCTGGAACAGAGAGAGGAGGAGGGGGGAACCCAGATGCGAGCCTCCCTCAGGGAGGCCAAGAGGAAACGCCGGGCAGAAGCAAGCGAGGTCGGTCGGTCGGTCACCCACCAGGATGGAGGAGCCGTTGTTCCAAGGCGCTTTTCAGGGAGGTCAAGAGCTGCTGCCGCTGATTGGTCCTTTCCAGGCAATACTTCAGGTCTTCCACTGCCGGCTTCGACTCCGGGAAATCTGTACCAGAAACCAGGGCAGCGGGAGGGAGGGAGGGAGGGTGAGGAAGGGCAGCCAGCGCTGCAGGCAGGACGCTCAGCGGCCAGAGAGGCTCCCACCGGGGCTCACCGCGGATGATGTTGAAGAGTTCCTCGATGCGCAGGCTGGCATACCGGTGGTAGAACCACCCCTGGACGTAGTAGCGCCATCGCTCCAAGGTGCTGCTGGAGGCCGGGCTGAGCAGGGCCGCGGCGGTTTCTTGCAGAAAGATTGTGCTGAGCCAGCCGGTCGCCTTTTGGATCCACTGGGGGCAGGGCACAGAAGGCGCGACCCTTTAGCCCGGAGGGACTCAGGGGGCTGGCAGAAGCTGAACGGGGAGGGCGGGGAGATCGGCCGCCCGCCCACCTCTTGGAACTCGCCGAGGAAAGAGCGCTCGTAGGCGGCCCGGCAGCGCCTCTCCACGCGCTCCTCGATCATCTGGTGCAGCAGGTGGGTCACGGCGTCGTCGCTCAGCCGCTCCAGCAGGTTCAGCTCGTGGCTGCGGGGGACAAAGACGCCGCTCAGAAGCCCCGCCGCCCGTCCTCCCCGCCCGCCCGCCCGCCGGCCGGCCGGCCGGTCGGTACTCACAGGATGGCGGTGAGCTGCTGGAACTGCTCCGTGAACAGCGTGAACTCCTCCTCCTCCTCCTCGGCCCCGCCGCCGCCGCGCTGCCCCATGTAGATGCGGAAGCTGCGCTCGTAGAAGCGGCGGACGGCCTTGCGGACGTCGGCGGGGGCGGAGATGACGAGGGCGGCAGCCAGTACGCTGTCGCCTTTCTCGCGCGGGCCGTCCGGGCCGCAGAGCCCTGCCGCCCGCAGCCGCTCCTCCAGCAGGCCCAAGCCGCGCAGGTAGGGCTCCAGGCGGCGGCGCAGCAGCCCGAAGGTCTCCCCCAGGCGCTGCGGAGAGCACGGCGGCTCCCCGCCGGCCCGGCCCCAGAACTCGGGCGCCAGCCGGGCCTGCAGGTCCCGCTGCATCACTTCCAGCAGCCACTCCTCCAGCTCCGGCAGGAGGCCCAGGCTCTCCAGCACCGCCGCCGCCGCCCGCACCTCGTCCTCCGCCGCCGGGGCCTCCGGACTCAGACCCAGCGCGGCGGCCGGCACCAGGGTGGTGTTTAGGGCGTGCCAGGCCGCCGAGAGCTCCTGCCGGCTGGCGGGCGGGCGGCCGGCCATTGGAGGAGGAGGAGGAGGAGGAAGCGGAGACGCAGGGCGTGAAGGCGGCGGCGTTGCAGAGCTACAAGAACGAGCTGCTTAAATGTAAGCCCGGCGCGGTCGAGGGGGAGAAGCGGCGGGAGGGGCCGTTCCCGGGAGGCCCTGATCCGCGGCGCCCTCCCTCCCTCCCTCCCTCCCTCCGCAGGCACCGAGGAGCTGTGCGCCAAGAGGGACGGAACTGATCCGGCAGGAGAAGGTTGCAAGTTGCAGGGCGACCTCCGCCTGCTGGCCCACAGGATGGCCTCCCGCAACGAGTTCGACAAGACCGTCGCCGAGACCGAGGCGGCCTACATGAAGGGGAGAGCCGGGCTAGGTGGCTCAGTGGCTAAGACGCTGAGCTCCATCACAAAGGTCGGCAGTTCGAATCCCTAGGTCTCCTGCGTGAGCAAGGGGCGGGACTAGATGACCTCTAAGGCCCATTCAAACTCTGTCACTGTTACTGACAGCCCGCCTCGCTCGGCTGCACCCTTTCCCACCTGCCCCATATCCTGGAAAGCTCACAGACGCTGCTGAACGTGCTGAAGAAGGAAGCCGGGAACCTGGCCAAGGCCACCGAGTCCAAGAACCTCCCCCCCCCCAAGGACAGCTGAGGGCCCTGATGAGGGAGCACCAAATAAAATGGACTTCTCAAAAGACTCCTTCTGCAGCTTCCACTGGGGGGGGGTCCCCTGGGCCAGGGCTGGGTTCTACTTAACTTTACCACCAGTTTGCAACGGGAACATCACTGCCCTGGGCCCTTTTCCAACCCCGTTCACACATGCCCCTCACGGCAAAGCAGGCAGGCCGCAAGAGGGAAAGGGCTTCCAGCAGCTGCATCACCAAGCCAGTGGTCCCATTGCCTGGCTTTCTTTGGGACACAGCCATCCAGATATTTAGAAGGGATGTGGCGTTTTTATTCATTATGATTAAATTTATTTGCCGCCCATCTCGGTTTGAGGCAACCCTGAGCTCTAAGGGAAATTGGTGCTACATTTAACTGATGCAACATACAGACATGGCATTGGCTGTGATGTGACCTGGCTCTGACGATCCCAGCTGAGTTGCCTGATCGTCAGAGGCTTTTTTTTTCTTTTAAAAGCAATGCTTTTAAAAGTAAAAAAAAAAGCTTGCATGCCACAGCTGATCACTCCCGACACGCTGTTCTACTTACCGCATGCCTTTTTGGTGTGCACTGCGCACACGCGCACCTTGCATTTGGTGCGTGGTGAGCACTGCACGTGTGCAGCCAGAGAACCGGTAATAAACCGGTTCAGATTTCACCACTGACACGCGGATATAGCAGTTGCACAAAATAGCGAAATAAATCACTCAACAATAATGATGAAGAAATCACTTGTGTGGTTTAATGAACCTGGGAAGCCCAAAGTGCTTGAAAGGCGGAAGAGGAACATGTACAGCGGTTTCATTTCTCCAGCTAGATCCAGTGGAGTGTAATATCAAAACCCCAGCTTCCTCCATTAATAAACAATTAAGTGCAAAATATACAAGAGTCAATTAGCTTGTTTTGATTTAAGATACTAAACAGAAAGAAGACACACACCTACTCTCCAGGAGGTTTAAAACTTGGTCCTTTCACAGGCGGCTACTTGTGGCTGAGCCCCGTACATAAACATTCTGCTCTTGCCTGGAGTGTTACTGAAATGCTAATGACAGTGTTTTACTCTGGTTTCCACAACCTGAGTGCAGTGCTAGCCAATTAATCAGAATAATCCTCCTTCAGATGATCAGACCAGCTGCTTTCTGGAAAATAGGACAGCAAAAGGTTATCATTGTATTTTGGAGAGGAAGGATCAGAGAGCCGGGGGTCTCCATCCCTTCTCCCAAGATTCAGACTTGAGCTGAGTCAGTGCTGAAAAACTGGGCTCTAAGAGCTGAGCAGGGGAGGAACCCCCAGCAGTGAAGCAGCACTTAGTGGCACCGCAAGTGAAGGATTGGCCACCTGACCTACAGCTTCATTCAGACACAGGAACTCTTAAAACCTTGGTTACCAACGTTTTGGATCTGGCAAGGAAAATGTGTGAGGCTCAAAAAAGACTTAAGGATCACAAATTGCCAACTTTCTACACGATTCCAGTTGCCACAAGATGCATCTAAGAGACTGCTGCACAATGCATGAGCTTCTGCACAATTTGGTCACAGAAATGCAAGCATCAGATTAGGGTGCATATTTACCATTAGCCCTTTTGGGAACTGGAATTTTGTTTAAAGTAACAGAGTCCACTAGTACAGTTAGTCTGTTAAAGGCAACAGTATTTGTCATTTGCCCAGCTGAAAAACTCAATGGCCGCTTCTAAGTGTTCGGAGCATGATTTCCCCAAGGTGAGTTCCGAGACAATATTTTCCATTAGATTACAGCTTGCTTGCTTGTTTGTTCGGCACCAGTTCATCGCCGAGCCTTCTTGCGCACATCTGGCTGGAGGGAGCAGCTCAGCCTAGTGGCTCAACAGCAGTCTGAGCATTTGGCGCGTTCAGCATCTGGCCACCTTTTTTCTCAGAACAGGAAAGCTGCAGGTAAAAAAACCCAAGCTGCCGAAACAAGAGGTGCATTTGAACGTGAGGCCCTGTGGGGCATCTCAGTACCTGAGGAGGGAAGAGAAGTTTGGCTTCGCGTGCCACTTTTGACTCTCCAGGTACCTGGTGGGGCAAAGGTGCCAAGAATCTCTTTCTTCAGCGGCGCTCAGAAGTAGAGGGCAGGTTCGTTACTGAAGTCAGACAGGTGGCTTTTTTCGGAAGGGGTGAGCTGTGAGGAGACAAAAGATAGCTGCCTTGCTGCTTTTTTTCCAGAGAAGGGAAACGCAACAAAGCAGAGCACTGTGCCCCATTTGCTAGAAAGGGCAGCCATTCAAAACTGGAATGACGCTGATGTTAAATCTTAACCTGTAGCACCAGCTTTCCTCTGAACTGCTGCAAACACAGAACTTTGCCTACTACCTCTGCTTTATTGCAGACAAGTTTATTTTGTTCGTACATTAAGAAGCTTCCCCACCCCACCCCCAAGGTTGCAGGCAAAAAGCCAAAACACGCCTGCCCAAGTCTTACCATGACCTGCTGGTCCGTCTCCTGTGGAAGGGCTCCGATGCTTGAAGGCAGCTGCTGGTGCTGGTGCTCCTGCCACTTGTTGAAGCCTAGGGAGTGCTTTGGAGTGTAACCTGACAAACCTAGCAAAAAAAGATGAGCGCCCAGAGTCAGTAGAAGCATAAGGGGAAGACTAAGATGGGATGTCATGATCAGAGATCCCTGAGGAATCCCTGAGGCTGGAAAGTCTCTACTGGACATCAAGAAGGACATGGAAGTTTAACGTTTCAACCTCCTGAATTGGTTTTCTTCTATCTTACTGGGGATGCTGCAGTTTTAACTGCAGGTGCTTAATATCCACTCCAATCCTGAATGTGGAAAGTACCAGATAATACTATCATTGCCTCGCCCAACTCCCGTTCCAAAGGTGACGTCATGATTGGGGATCTGCCATAGCTTCAACCCAAAAGGTTTTGAAATAGAGACTTACCTGAGTTGACTGGGTTTGAGTTGACAGTACTGTTTGGATGAGGAATGAGAAAGGCAGGCTTCTCATCTACTTCTGTGGCGTATTCTTCCTCCTCCTCTTCTTCCTCCTCCTCCTCCTCCTCCTCCTCCTCTTCCACTAAGGAGCTCTCAGATGGATATTCAAACATGGTTTGCAAGCTGGTCTCATTGAAAGATATTTTCATCTGAAGGAATAGTAAGAAGCTGCTTTGCAATTCTACCTCAAGTTTCAGTGAGGTAAATTTCTAGCTTATTCCAGCTGGAATCCTTCAGTACTTTTATTTGGTTCCTATAGCCACCTATTTCAACAGGTGACAAGTCAGGTGAAGCCTCACTTTTTGGTGGGAATCATCAGGCAGACAGAGGCACTTTTGAATGCTTCAGGAAGTTTCCCAAGAGGATACAGCAGATTCATAGGCCACCTTGCCATATTTATTGATATCCCACCTTTATTATTTTTACAAAGAATTCAAAGCAGTGAGCATATCCAACACGTTACTTTCCTCCTCCTATTTTCTCCACAACAATAACCCCGTGAGGTGGGTTGGGCTGGCCCAAAGTCACCCAAATGGCTGTCATGCATGGGCAGGACTCAAAACTCAGGGTTTCCTGCTTTCTAGCCAGGTGCCTTAACCACTAGGCCAAACTCTACGTATAACTTTTGCTCCATTTTAGAACCTCACATCATCTTCACGGTCGCTAGTAAGAGTCTTCATTAAAGCAGCTACTTTAAAATAAAGTAACTATAAACATGGACAGAGAAGCTAAGACTACAATGCTCACTTATACCCATTTAACCTTTTAATCCAATTTCAAGCACTGAAAAGAAAAAAAGCAAAAGTCTGGTCCTCCAGCTATGGAAAATACATTACAAACTGCAGCCTGAGGTCCTTGTGGCAATGGCCAAATGCCTGGCCGCCCCATTTACAGAGTTTTCACGAAACAACTAGAACTTTATGAAAACAGTCTTGGTACAAGAGCTTAAAGCTTGTGAAATCGATTCATACAAAAAGTTTTTCAGTTTGTGTAGCATCTGCAGCGTCTAATGGAAAACTGTTTTGTCATCATCAGTGCAGAAGTTCCCTTGGTTCTCACCGCTACTTCCAGGAGTTTCCTTATTTATCTCTCCCTGGATCATCATTTTGCAATCAAATGCAAACAAACACTGGGCCAAAATGCCAGAATGTCTCTGTGCAAGAAAGAAGGCCCTTAAAGTGATTGCCTTTCAGCCTGTAATCAACACCCTGAAGGATCCTGCAAGCAGAGCAGGATCAGGTGCCACTGGGAAGATCCAAGTTTCAGACACTTTAGGCATGTTTTCTCACACACATACACACACACATTTTCTAACTCAGAAAGTATCTCCCAAAAGGGAAGATACTGTAAATATTGATTAAAACTGAACAGCAAGCAAGTTAAAAACTGTTTTGACTGGCCAACTTCCAGCCCACCAAGTTTTACTTTAAAGCGCCTTGCACCAGGGTGGCCTGGAGATCAAGATAGTTGACCGGGAGTGAGGGGTCTGGGGTCCAAGCACATCCTCAGTCTGGGAGGACTCTGGGCGGCCCCTCTCTTTCACCTTCACCTCGTTCACAGAGCTCTTGCAAAGAACTACAATGGCTACTTGAACTCCAGGAAGAAGGGCAAGCTTAATCACCAAGAACTAACTGCAGTTCTTTGAAACTAGTCCTCCTTGAATGAAGTTGGCAGGCTATTTTCTAGCCAACAGCTATCCTGTGGACATAAAGTAATTTCCAGGAATGTTTTATTCTGACAGGAACAGCATCAGGCCATATTCGGCACTTCTTCTTCCAGAAGGACCCTCTTATCAATGCTGCTGCTGTTTTCTTTGTTGACAGCAACCTGAGCTCCCAGGAGTAGAGCCAGGAACGGACAAGAGCCTTGCAGGAGCTGAACAGAAGCAGCACAAAAGCTCTTTTTTTGGGTGTGGGGGGGAAGGTTTCCCTTTGGTGAGCAGGACAGGGGGAAGCCCTTCCACACAGCTGAAAAGGGAGGGGGAGCGCAATAGGCAACCAGTTGAAGGACAAAGAAAAATTGGCACTAGTCCTTAAAAAGGTGGCACTAGGGAAAAAAAAAAAACTTTTGTACAAAAAAAGAGAGACTTTGCCAGCTAAGAAACAGGGCAGCAATGTCTCAAAGGAAACTTGAGCTGCAAGGAAATGTATACATAAATAATTACCATCTCTTCACCTCCTCCAGCCTGACCCTTGATATTGCATAATAATTTGATCACTTTTACCTCACTTTCCCACCCTGCGTCTGCCACACCCTGTTAAAGGAATCTGTAGCAATGGTAAGCCAACTGCATGAATCAGAAGGAAACAGGCTCTGCTTGGTTGGCCATGAATGGGTTTGAAAAGTGACCCCAGCCTAGCACTGGCCTGGGTTGCTGGTTAAAGAGTCCTAAAGCAATTGGCCGGTCTCTCCCATCAGTTTCTAAGCAGTTGTGATCTTGCAGAACAAATGTGTGAAAAGAGAGGAAGCCATATGTGCCCTGCAGTAATGGCAGATCTCTTTACTGTGTCATCTTGAGCTTTGAATCCTGTCCCCCATCCTGATCTGTATGTGTGTTATAACTCTTTCTCCAAGAGACTTTTATCCTCCAATAAAAGCACAGTACAGTTTTTTTTTAAACTTTCTAAACATAAAACAATGCTGCTTTGGATAGGATCCATTACCACTAAATCACAGCACAGGACCGAAGCACCCCAGAACAAGAAGAGTCCCTTCCTAATAATCCACAATGGATGGATGAAATCAAGCATGCAAAACCTTTCCAAGTCCTTGTTTGCTATTTCACACAGCTAGCTCTGCACCCTCATTAAAGTCTGGCCTATTTATACCATGAGCTACTGAGAGGGAACAGTGGCACATTATGCTCCCTGGGCACTTGCAGGCAGCTTAATCCACTGTTCTAAAGCCCCTCAAAGACCCTGAGAGATTGAGAGGCCCTACGGTAGTTGCACAACAGTGGCCCAGCTCTCTTGGGTCAGGTCCTGCTCATCTCCGCACTCTGCAAAAATTAAGAAGCGTAACAGAAAGAGGACTGGTCAGCACAGGTGTCAACTGGTTACCTTTTTGCGCCGAATACCCGATTTGCTCATGCAGGACTTATTGAGAGAAAGGTAGCCGCCGATCACTTCGATCTCATTGACGGTGGGGTAGCGTTTTTTGACACGACCCGATTCCTGCAGGGGGGCTCCCATCTGGGCTTCCCTTTGGCATTTGTCCTCTTCCTCCTCCTCCTCCTCCTGCAGCCAAGCTCTGCTGAAGGGCTCCAGGCCGGCCGTGGGGGGCTTCCTTTTGGGCACTACGGTGAAGGTGCGAGTAACGGAGCCAGTGGAGAGGGGCCTGTAGGTGGGCAAAGCAGGGGCTTCCGTCTCCAGAGCCAAGGCACCTTCTGGAGGCACATGGAAACCCTCCAGCCTGGGGCTCAAGACTTTCAAGGGCGGCATGGCTGCTACCAAGTCCTCATCTATGTAAGTCACGGGCACAGCCGACGTCTCCTCAGGGGCAGCGGGAAGGGCCTCTGCGGGCTGAGGGGGGTCAGGCGGCGCCTCTTTCCGATGGGGCACAAAGAGGAAGGAGTTGCGGGAATGGAGCCGCAGGCTGGCCAAGGCGCGCGCCTGGAGGTCGTGAGCAGGGATGGCGGCGAGATCGGGCTTCGGGGCTGGGCGGATCTCAAAGGAGCAGCTGGAGCTGAAGAACGGGCCGGGCCGGGGACGACCGTCTGAGGCTGGGCCGGTCGGCGTGGCACTGGACGGTGGGGGCGGCTGTGGCGAGGTCTCAAGGGCGGCAGCAGCCTCGGACTTTGGCTTCCCCGCCTCAGCTGCTGGCGGAGACGAAAGCGCGGGGCTCCGGGAGGATGGCACGGCTTTGGAGCTGGCTGCCGGCCGGCGCCGCCCGGGACTGTTGGGAGGAGGCGGAGGGGGAGCGCCCACCTCCTCCTCCTCCTCCTCCTTCGCACGCCCGTTACTGAGCGCAGAGGCAGCCGCGATGTCGGGGCGGTGTCCCCGCGGATTCACCACGAAGGAGTTGGAGCCGATCCTCTGCAAGAAAACGCCGCCGCCGCCCTGAGCGCCGGGCGGGCGGGTGGCGGGTGGCCGAGTCCCCGGCAGGGCAGGGCCGTCGCCCCCCCGCCCTTTCCCTGGGGCCGCGCGGTCGAACTTCTGCAGCAGCCGGCTGACCAGACCGGAATCGGGGCCGGCGGCGAGCGGCGGCGCTTCGGGCTCGTAGACGACGACTTGGGCCGCGCGGATCTCGGTGACGGGAGGGCCGCGGCGGGCGAGCAGGTCGCGCAGGGGGCTCTGGCGGCCGGGGGGCTCCGCCGGGTCGCTCGACTCGATGATGAGGATGTTGTCTGCGCGGATGGTGCGGATGCCGGGCATGGCCCCGTAGAGCTGCAGCAGCTGCGCCAGGGCCGGGGACTCGGCGGGCGGCGAGGGGGTGGGAGCCGGCCCCAGGAGCTCGCAGGCGCCCCGCCGCCGCCGCCGCCGCCGCTCGCTCTCCAGGCGCATGAAGGGGTTCTCCCGCAGCGGGCCCAGGCTCTCGGCCACCACCGCCCCCGAGCCCTGGCCTGGCCGCGGAGCGGAGCCCCGGCCGCGCTCCAGACCCATGCCGGCCGCCAGCTTGGCCCGCTTCCGCTCCAGAAGGGCCAGCTTCCAGGCCGGCGCCTCCGCCGCGCTCTCCCGTAGGCCGCTCATGGCGAGCCGGCAGCCTCCCACCTGGCCGACCGGCCGCGCCGCCGCCGCCGCCGCCTTCTCCTGCGGCGACTTCCTGGGCCCGCCGGGGATTGCGCCGCCCACAGGCCGCGGAGGAGACGCCCCGGCGGAGCGGCCGCGCCGATTGGCTGTCGCGGAGGAGTCCCGCCTCTGCGCACGACAGACGGCCTCGATTAGCCTGTCGCGACGTCTCGGGGCGTTGCTGAATTCCAGCGTGGAGCCGCGGTCGGCAGCGCCATTCATTGGACGGGAGACGGGACGGCCCCGCCCAGCGGATTGCGGAGGTCTCCCATTGGTTTTTTTCGTGAGGTAAGCGGAACGGTCGATGCTGAGGGCTTGGAACGGAACGGCGCTCTTTGGGCGGAAGCCGCTTCGGGCGCGGCGCGGCACTAAGCGGGGACGTCCCGCAGGCCTAAGGGCAACGCTCCGTAGAATCACGTCAAAGGATCCACGCGCCCCTTCCCGCTCTGCGCTGGGCAAGAAGCCCCGCCCTCCCGCGCGCAAGCCCGGTCTATAGGGCAGGAGTCGCGTCTTTTGGAGTAACTCGTCAACCATTGGTCGGAGCCTTCCTACCGCTAGCTGGGGATTCTGGGAATTGCAGTCAGGCAAGAGTGGGCTACCGGGGAGCGACTTAGTGGCCTTTTCGCCTCCGGAATCTCCGCAGCGGCCCTTCTGAGGGCGATAGGGTAGGTAGGTTGAGGTAGTTGGGCAGAACTCCCGCCGTCCGTGTCACAGCCTGAGGACGGGGGGCCCCTTCAGAGGCGCTTGCCGATTCCTTCCTTCGCTGGGCCGTGCCTGGCCGTCTCCATGCGCTCTTAGAGAAGCTGCCATACGAGTACAAGACTACAGTAGGTTTGCCTGCAAGACTAGTCCGGCCAAATTAAAATATGGTTAGTTTGCTTTTAGGATGAGTGTGTTGTGAGTCCAGGCAACTGGGTTTGTCAGATGTAAATGCCTTATTCTCTATTGTGTAAATAATGTATATATGGGATATCAGGGGTTAACTTATTCTTTGGATTTTAATGTATTCATAATTTACCACTCCTATTCCTGACTCCACCCCTTGTATATATAAGGAGCCACCCTCACCATTTTCCTTGCTTCTATCTTGAATATTCAGCGAATATAGAATGCCTATTATGATTAAAGAGAAATATATTTAAATCTAATTCTTATTATCTTTATTGAGTCTGATCCTGAAAATATTGCAACAAGCTGGTAGCAGAGGATGGTTAATTGACTCAATAAATAATTAAAAATGTCTAAGAAAGATAGGCCCAACACCAGGGCCTACAGCAAGGAAACAGAAACTGAACAAGAGATGATCAACGAATCCACTAACGCGATTTCGAGAGAATCCGAAGAATACACCACTGAAGAAGAAGAACTGATAAATGAAAATAATGACCAGGAAGAAATCGAAATAGAAAATAACGAACTCAGGTCAGAGATATTGAAGATACTAAAAAGCCAAAAGAACGATGAAAGCCTCATCGCGAACCTCCAAGAAATGCTGAAGAACAACGGAGCAGCGAGAGAGAAAAACGTCGTTAAAGAAAAACCCAAAGATCAAAAAACTGTGAGTGAAATAACTACTGAGAAAGTCGTTGTGAAAAAGAAAAGATGTGATCCCGCGCGAAATTTTGAATGGCAGCCATCTTGGTTTCAACGAACTTCAAAAGAGAGTGAAGCAGAGCCAATCAAAACGCTCAGTTCAAAATTTCTGGCGCGAAAAACGCTATCAGACGACGAAAGTGAAAAAGAAGACTCAAACTCTTCAGAAGAACCAGAATCAGAAAGTGAAGACGATTTAACAAAGTCTCAAGTAAAGTCAGCAATGAAAACGCTTTTTGCTGCTTTTGGGCCAAGATTGAAAATTTCCAAAGCACCAACGAAGAAGCAAGAGATCAAACCGACAACTCGAGACCTGCACGCTCCCATCCTGACTTCGAAGGCGACGACACCTGAGCCCAGAGAGCCATGCCGATTCCGTCCTACACCGCAGACCGGATCAAGTGCCAACGCACACGAAAGAAAGAGAAGAGCTGTCGCCACCACCAGAACCCCTAAAACCGAGCCAGAGACCGACTCATCGGAAGAGGAGCGGAACGAGAGAGCTGAGATGGAGAGAACCTTCCACGACGACGCCAAGGAAGAAATGAGCAACGCGCATGTGCAAAGCTACGTAAACGGCCCCGAAAGACTTGAACTGGCCAGAGAACCGCGCAGACTCGTTGCGAGCATCCCCATGCCGTTCTGTAATTTCCTGCACTTGCGAGACCACGGACTGCCTCAGGTTGTAAGTAATGGACAAAATAATGTGGGGAACTTACCCAGTGACTTCCCAAAACTTAGAGTTGATGGCATTAATTTACAAGAGTGGTATCAACAGCTTCAGGTTGTCTTTATGAAAGAAAATTTATTATTCTTTATAACTAATCCTCCAAGAAGACCTTGGACTTTAAAAATAGATTGTTTACATCATAGAGCGTTTTTCATAATAATATCTAGCGTGTCTCCTGCAATGTATCATAGCATCAAATCAAACCTAACTGTGTCAGAAATAATTCAATGCATGTTTAATCTATTTCACAGCGATAGCGTAGCTACAACTACAAGAATGTCTAAGGATTTCTTTTCTTCTAGAGTGAAACCAGGGGTTTCTATAAGTGAGCATTTGATATCTCTAAACAAAATAAGAGCTGAGCTGCAATTGAGGGGGGAAGTGATTTCAGATCAAACAATGAAAAGTGTTATTATCAATTCACTTGATCCATCATGGGATAGCTTTATGTCACACTTAGATACTATTAATTTAGGATATTTAACCATAGAAAGTCTATCTAACAAATTGATAGCAGAAGACAATTCAAGAAAAAATCGTTCCAGTAATCAAACTGAACACAAATCTTTTAGGAAAGTAGCTTTCCAAGAAAAATATAATGAAGCCTTTAGATGCCACAATTGTGGGTCCAGGGAACACAGTAGAAGAGACTGTCCCAAAGTCTCAAGGGAGAGACATAGGCCAGAATATAGGAGCAAATACAATTATAGACAGTCTTCCACAGATAGACACAAATATAGAAGCCCACCAAATTACAGAGAAAGTAGAGGGGGTAGAGAAAATTCAAAAGAGAGAAAATCTGGGTCACTAAATGGACTAAACAAACAAGAAAGCACCAAAACACAACAAAATGAGAACAATAATTGGCTTATTGATTCTGGTGCAACCAATCACACCACTAACAACAAAAGTATATTATCTTCATTTACAGAAGATAAGTTTGTGATAAAGGTAGCTAATCAAGAAAAGGTTCAAGTATTAGGCAGAGGAAATGTGACTTTGCCTGGTTTAGGTAAAATAGAGGGGGTATTATTAATCCCAGAAATACCTCATAACATACTAAGTGCTATAAAACTAAGCAGAGATTCTGACATCAATATAGTTTTCTCTAAGGGGAAAGCAACTTTAGAGAAGGACAAAACAAATATAGGCACTGTGATGATAAAAGGAGGTCTACCCTATCTGATAACAAAAGAAAGATGGTTACATAACATTGATTCAAATATGGAAGATTGTATTGAAGCAGATGATGAAAATGTTAGTAACAGTGACAATGATAAATGTAAAATACCTCATGATCACAAAAATACACACAATGAGAAGAAACCAAAAATAGGTAAACCAATTCATGATGAGTGTGCTCACATCTTACATAGGAAGTTAGGACATGCAAGCTTTCCTGTAGTTCAAAAAATGACTGAACACGCAGAAGGTGTCAAAATAAAAAATTGTGAAAATTATTTGGAATGCTCAGTATGTAAATCCACCAAACTAAAAACCAGTCCCAGACCAAAAAAATCTAACAGATCAACTAACAATATTTTTGACTTAGTACATATGGACTTAGTTGGTCCATTAACTCCATCAATTACCTATAGAAAACGTTACTTTCTAACAATAGTGGATGATTATAGTCGCTATGGTTTTGTTTACACATTAAAGCACAAGGATGAAACATTTCAGAAATTTAAGGAATTCTACAAACGCATAGAAACACAACATAATATCAGAATAAAACAAATTATGACAGATAGGGGATGTGAATTCATGTCTAAAGAATTCTCCCAATGGTTAAAGGATAGGGGAATGCTACATTTCACGTCCAATCCATTTTCTGCGTTTCAAAACGGGATTGCAGAGAGAAAGAATTCCACACTACAAACCATGATTAGATGCACATTAGAGGATGCTGGTTTAGGCAAACAATTCTGGTCAGAAGCCCTACATTATTCAAATTACACTCAAAATAGAACCTGGTCCAGCATTGTGAATAAGACACCGTATGAGGTGATGTACAATAGAAAACCTAAATTAGCACACATGCACATATTTGGAGTCACTGCAGATGTGCACATACCTAAGCAGTTGAGGAGAAAAGGAGAAAACGTATCCAGAAGATTAAGATTTATGGGATATGAAACTGGAACCAAAGGGTACAGATTCATTGATAATAATAACAAATTTATAGTCTCCAGAACAGCTGTGTTCCATGAGCAGGCCAATTGGTCTAAATTGCACCTTAATGAGATATTTCCAAATAAATGCAAAGATGCGATATCTTGCGAGGAAGGGACAATAGAAAATCAAAACATTAACAAAAATAAGAACAAAACCAAAACTTGGACAAATAGTCAGCATAAAATAAAGACAGACACATTAACAAAAAAGGAAGCTAGATATTTGCATGATAACCATAGCAAACCTGAAAGAACTATTAGAAACAATAGAAATCAAATACCAAGTAAATACAAAGATTACATAATGCATATGAATGGAGAACAAATAACACCTAATACATATGAGGAAGTATTAAAACTCCCTCGTGAAGAAAGAGAAAAATGGGAACTAGCTATGAGAAAAGAGATGGAAAGTTTACAAGGATTAAATGTATTCACTCCTGCGATCGCACCTAAGGATAAGACAATTATAGGTACCAGGTGGATTTATAAAATTAAGAACCTAGAAGGAGGCAATACTTTATACAAGGCTAGACTAGTTGCACAAGGTTATGCACAAAAATATCCAGAAGACTATACTGACACATACTCCCCCACGGTGAGGACAGAGAGTGTTAAAACAGCTCTAGTAGTAGCATCTGCACTCAATCTGGACGTATTTCAATATGACATACAGACTGCGTATTTACACGCAAAACTAGATAAGGAAATATATGTAAGAGCACCACACAGTCAATACACTAATAAGAATGAAATTTGGTTATTAAACAAGAGTCTATACGGATTAAAGCAATCTGGCAAGAGATGGTACGATTGCTTGGTAAAAGTACTAAAGACCATGGATTTCAACGCTACCACTGCTGATAACTGTTTCTTTGTAAAAAAGAGTGATGATCACATTGAATTTGTATTAATTTATGTGGATGATATTTTATATATAGGAAAACATAAAGAGAGCAGAGAAATCTTTGTAAATAAGTTAAACGAACATTTCTCGTTGAAATCTCTAGGTAAAGTGAATAAATACCTTGGTGTGCAAATTAACAAAACTAGAAGGGGATTCAAACTTACTCAGAAAGATAAGATCATTGAACTTCTAAACAAATGTAATTTAAACAATGCCAAAACCTGTGACACTCCTATGCAAACTGATTTCCTTAGAAACACTGATGAGTCTTCCCCTGAATTTAAAGATAATACATTTTACAGATCAGTTATAGGCTCACTCCTTTATATATCTAATTGGACCAGACCAGATATTGCATTACCTCTCAATTTATTGTCAAGATATGTTAGCAAACCAACCATGTATCATTGGGAAGCTGTCAAAAGAATTCTAAGATATCTGAAAAGTACATTAGATTTTTGTTTAGTATTAGAACCTAATAATGACAAAGAACCAAAAATTACCTGTTATGCAGATGCAGATTGGGCTGGTGATACATCATGCAGAAAGAGTACTTCTGGTTATATTTTTCTATTGAATGATTGTCCAGTTTACTGGTACACTGGTAAACAAGAACTGGTAGCCACTTCAACCACAGAAGCGGAATATGTTTGTTTATCCAAAGCTGCAAATAACCTTGTATGGTTCAATGACTTGATCTCAGATGTTTGGAAAAAACCTACATTACCTTTTGTTGTGCATGAAGATAATAAAGCAGCCATTGAAATATCCAGATCCGATGCCATTGGACAAAGATCCAGGCATATTGATATAAAATTTAAGCACGTGAGACAATTATCTCAAGATGGATTCATCAAAGCAATACATTGTGATACTTCTGAACAATTAGCTGACATATTAACGAAGCCTTTACCTTCTAAACAGCACAAATATTTAACTTCTAAATTGTATGTATTATATTGTCCTGAATCTGAATGTAATTGGTGTTGTATAGCGAACCGGCATTTAGAGGGGGATTTGTCAGATGTAAATGCCTTATTCTCTATTGTGTAAATAATGTATATATGGGATATCAGGGGTTAACTTATTCTTTGGATTTTAATGTATTCATAATTTACCACTCCTATTCCTGACTCCACCCCTTGTATATATAAGGAGCCACCCTCACCATTTTCCTTGCTTCTATCTTGAATATTCAGCGAATATAGAATGCCTATTATGATTAAAGAGAAATATATTTAAATCTAATTCTTATTATCTTTATTGAGTCTGATCCTGAAAATATTGCAACAGGGTTAATTAAATATACTATGTTCCAGTGGGCCATGAGTCAGCATATTGCCCTAACACAAGAAACTACACCCAGAAGCAAACTATCCGCGTTATTTAACTCTATTTAAGGCTGCCATACTTGCTCATCTATTTATTTCACATTTTTTCTACTGGCACTCTTCCAGCAATCCAGATCATGGCATTTATCAGCTAAATCTCTCCGTGCTGCCCACATGAGCCAAATCAAAATCCGGAAATTGCTTGTTTCAAGCACCTGATGATGTGCAACTTTAGAAAGGTTGCTATACTACGACCCAGCCGACAAGCTCTCAATTCATTTTCAGCTACATACTTGTAATTTAATGCCATCGGTTTCATTGGCGTTCGCCCTGTCTCTTGCAGGGGAAGCAGCGCAAGAAGCCCTGCTCGCTTTGATTGTGTGCAGTTAGCAAGTAACTTGAAAGTATACCCTTGCGAAAGGAATTATCTGTATGTATAAAACTGCCGTTTTTCAAACATTGCTGTCTTCTATTTCTCAAAACACTTTCAGCTTTCAACATTTAGAAACCAAATATCATTGTTAGGAAGAAAAGCAAGAGGCTTACATACTGGCTCTACATATTTTATTCTTGATTTTAATCAGAACTCGCCCAGATCTTCTGGCCCTCAGAAATCAGAGTCCAACGGCAGAACAGGATAAGGAGCTGCCATACAAGAAGTGTTACCCGTGAGGGCAGGAAGAGGCCTTGCGGTCTTGGCGTGAGCTTTCAGTCCTCGGTGTCAGGAAGCAGCCGCAGCCGGTCAGAGCGTCTTCCAGTAGAGTCCCGGTCGAGAGGGGCCCGGTCATTCCTGGCAAGGCGCCGCCGCCGCCGCCGCCTCCTCTTCCCCCTCCTCCTGCTGCTGCTGCTAATTGACTCGGCAGGCGCGGATCATAAGGAGCTGAAGCAGGATGAAGACGGGCGACATGATGAGCCCGTACCAGAGCGGCTCGTGGCTCTGCTCGCCCAGCTTCTGGCACAGCAGCATCTCGAAGACGAACTTCAGGCTGAGCAGCGTCAGGATCCAGAAGAGACGCAGCACGGCCAGGCGCTTCTCACCGTCCTGGAACAGCCGCACCGACACGATGGCCGTGAAGTAGGTGCTCAGCCCGTCGGCGGCGAAGAGCGGCGCGAAGACGCTCCACCAGCTCAGCCCGGCCGCCGCGCCGTCCGCCTTCAGCGCCAGCAGCCCCGACGTCGCCAGCAGCGCCGCCGCCTGCAGCAGCAGCTCGAACGGCGCGAAGCCCAGCCACTGCACCAGCTCCCGCAGCGAGAACAGCATCCCCGCCGCAGGCTCCGCCGGCGCTTCCGGCGCGCTCCGGTGACGAAGGCGGGCGAGGGGGCGTGGCCACCCGGCCAGTGGGCGGGCACGTTGCGCTTGGTCCCAGTGGAGGGAGCGTCGCCGGGCGGCCGGGAACAGCGGCTCTTCCCGCCTCCTTTCTATCCCCCGCTCGCTGGTCTCGGCGCAACTGAGGAGAAGAGTTGGCAGCCCCGGAAGGTCAGGCTGGTCCCTCCGTTTGGCCCCCGGGCAGGGAGGGTCGTCCGAGGAGGGTGGAGAGCTCCCCTGGGGCGGGCGGTCGGTTGCTTGTTGTATAGAAGCGGCTGTGGAGGCGAGAAGAGAGAGAGAGGAAAACGCCTGTCACTTTGCACAGGGCTTAAAATGCAAACGTCAGTCAGTGTACACACACACACACAGTCACACACACACAGTCACACACACACACACACAGACGAGAGACTGAGCTGCAATTCAGATATCATGAATCGGGAGGGCAGTTTTCATAAAACCTTCAGGCTCCAGTGTGGAGTTGCTAGAGGTAAGACTGGCTCCCATTAATATGAGGTGGTCCTCCTCATACTAAGTGGTGGTTTTATTACGTATAAGGGACACGGCTCTTATTTTATTCTACAAATGCTTCCAGGCCACTTCAGTTATATCACCGGCTGCTTTAGGGCATAATGTGTACGTCATACGTTTACAATAAATCCATTTTATGCATCAGTAATTTGGCAGGACAAACTTTGTATAAAACAGGCCAATGTTTAGCCTTGGGACCTCACTTGTTGGTCCCTTTGTATTTGTTTAATCTAGGTAAGCTTAGATTCCCAGCGGTGGTTTTGCCTCGTGTTTCCACCAGACTCAGGAGGCAAAAACTGAAATTTTATTTTATTTTAATTTTATTTTTGATTTATATGCCGCCCTTCTCCAGAGACTCAGGGCGGCTTACAAGGCGTTAAGCAATAGCCTTCATCCTTTTGTATATTTTATACAAAGTCAGCTTATTGCCCCCACAAACCGGGTCCTCATTTTACCTACCTTAGAAAGGATGGAAGGCTGAGTCAACCTTGAGCCTGGTGAAATTCGAACTCGCAGTAATTGCAGGCAGCCGGAAGCTAAATACTACCTTTTAACAGTAGCATTAGTCTGCTGCACCACTCAGGCTCCTCGCTGCAAATAAGTACAGCTGAGCTGAAGTCAAGAGAGAAGTCAACTTTATCTTTCCCTTGTTTCCATTGACAACTGCATCTTGTGCGTTCCATTGTGGTATTCTTAAACTGGGAAAGTTGTGCCTCCGTCCTAATGACTGGATGTCTTTGTCCTGCTCCCCTTCAGATGGCAGCACGGAAGATGCTTGTGCTTTATGGCAGCCAGACAGGAACTGCCCAAGATAATGCCGAGAGGGTTGGTCGAGAAGCCAAGCGACACCATTTCCACTGTAAGGTTGAGGCCCTGGATGACTACCCGGTGGTGAGTAGCAGCTATGGGACTTAACAGTGATTTCGGCCTACATAGACATAGAAAATCATCCTGCCTTAGCTCACAAAGTGGCCTTGGCTCGGCTTTCAGACCTGTGGAAGAAATCCCTCCCTTTGTGTACACAAAATGTACACAAATAGGAAACTGGACTGCTGGAAGTGTAAATATAAGGATGGAACCTTTTATCACATGTGGCAATACCCCAAAGCAAAGGAATATTGGGAACAGATAAGGAGATGGCTACAGGAGATGGCAGGAGAACAAATTGAATTTAAAGCTGAATTATTTTTATTAGGAACTCCAATATATCATTTTACACATAGTAACAGCAGCATAAATTGTTTATGCTCAATGTTGGAAACTTGAAAATATACCAGCCAATGAGATGGTTATACATAAGGTATTAGAATGTGCCGAGATGTATAAGTTCACGTTAGAAATGAAAGGCAAGGAAGAAGCAGAATTTTATGAGGTGTGGGATAAGTGGTATAAGTGGTTAGAACAGAGAAACAAAAATGTATAGAAATAAATGTAAATAACTGTAAGAGACAAATGACACAGTACTGTTAAAAATGTTTATTGTTATGTAAATTGGAAAAATGGAAAATAAAAATTAAAAAGAAGAAGGTGGATAGGAGGGAGAGCTTCCAGCCAGAGGAGGTCAGGCGGGGCCCTTCATGGTTTTTCTGGAATTGGGCAGAAGTTGCTTTTCATATTTATTGATTTAATTAATTTCTTTATCCTGTAATAAAAGCGCAGGGAACTTTTTACCATGCTTGGTGGCTTTGCCCAGAAATTAAAAAATACTGGAACAAAATAAAAACATGGATATTAGAAATAACAAATTACGAAATTGAATTAACACCCGAAGTCTTTTTACTCGGCATGATTAATAAGAATATTAGAAAGGACATAAAATACTTAATACTCCACATTATAACGGCGGCTATATTAGCGTTGGCACAACTCTGGAAAATAGATCGTTTGCCAACTGATCAGGAAGTAATACAGAAAATCTATATATGCGCAGAGATGGATAAATTAACCCTAGATTTAATTAATTTCAATAGCCGCCTGTCTGAACAAGTGGTGCTTTGGCCATTTTAGCTACCCCAAATATAATTTGTGGGTGGAAACGTGGGTCAGCAATGAAATCGATGTTCCTGAGGGAAAAGAAGCTTGGTGGGCCTTTGTTAGGAACTCATTGTGACCCCCTCTGTGTTGCATGGCTTCTTGGAAGGCAAACCTGATTCATGAGCCGCTGGTGGTATTTGTTTGTGCAACCACAGGACAAGGAGACCCTCCCGATAATATGAAGGTCAGTTCAGAAACCCTCCCCTTGTTCCTGGGGAGGGGGAGGGTGCAGGGTGGCCAGGCAACCATGAACTAGAGCCGGAGGAGCCCCTTCCTTCGCCTGTGTGGCTGGGAATGCTCGGTCTTTTCCTTGCCAGTCAGCAGGGGTGATGCTGCCATTCAGTTTTGGTTCCCCCTCTACTGGGGCTAGAGCCAAATTTCCTGCAGTGAGCAGGATAAGGTTCCTTTGGGGAAAAGCTTCCAAATAATGTCTTCCTTGGGGACTCCTTTCATTTTCCAGAATTTCTGGAAGTTCCTCTTCCGGAAGAACTTGCCTCCCACTTCCCTGTGCCAGATGGAATATGCTGTTCTGGGGCTTGGGGATTCCTCATATCCCAAGTAAGTGCCACTTCTCTCTCAGGGAAATTAATAGGCCAACTCGTGGCAGTCGGAGTTCTTTGTCACGTTGAAGTTCCAGCCTTCTGAGCTGCTACTACTGCTGACTAGGCTCTGGGGCTCTAGAGCTTTGTCAAAAAAAAAAAAAATTATGTGGGGCAGAATTAGCTAACGGGCGGGGGGGATCTAAATTTTGTTAGCTGTAGGTAGCTATAGAGTTGCACAAAAACAGGTAACTGAAATGCTACATGAGTGGGGCATTTTCTTTTTTTGTTTGTTTTTGAATAAAAACATTCACTATATTCTGAATAATTAGAATTAGAATTTTTTATTGGCCAAATGTGATTGGACACACAAGGAATTTGTCTTGTGCATATGTTCTCAGTGTACATAAAAGAAAAGATATGTTCATCAAGAATCATAAGGTACAACACTTAATGATAGTCATAGGGTACAAATAAGCAATCGGGAAACTATCAATATCAATTGTAAGGATACAAACAACAAAATTACAGTCATACAGTCATAAGTGGAAGGAGATGGGTGGTGGGAACGATGAGAAGATTAATAGTAGTGCAGACTTAGTGAATAGTTTGACAGTGTTGAGGGAATTATTTGTTTAGCAGAGTGATGGCGTTCGGGAAAAAATTGTCCTTGTGTCTAGTTGTTCTGGTGTGCAGTGCTCTATAGTGTCATTTTGAGGGTAGGAGTTGAAACAATTTATGTCCAGGATGTGAGGGATTTGTAAATATTTTCACAGTCGTCTTTTTGACTCGTGCAGTATAGAGGTCCTCGATGGAAGGCAGGTTGGTAGCAATTGTTTTTTCTGCAATTCTAATTATCCTCTGAAGCCTGTGTCTGTCTTGTTGGGATGCAGAGCCAAACCAGACAGTTATAGAGGTGCAGATGACAGACTCAATAATTCTTCTGTAGAACTGTATCAGCAGCTTCTTGGGCAGTTTGAGCTTCCTGAGTTGGTGCAGAAAGAACATTCTTTGTTGTGCGTTTTTGATGTTAGCTGTCCATTTTAGATCTTGCGATATGGTAGAACCTAGAAATTTGAAGATCTCTACTGTTGATACTGTGTTGTCTAGAATTGTGAGAGGTGGAAGTATGGAAGGGTTTCTCCTAAAGTCTACCACCTTTTCTACGGTTTTGAGTGTGTTCAGTTCCAGATTGTCCTGGTCACACCACAAGGCTAGTTGTTCAACCTCCCGTCTATATGCGGATCCATCATTGTTTCGAATGAGACCGATCACTGTTGTGTCATCTGTGAACTTCAGTAGTTTAACAGATGAATCGTTAGAGATGCAGTCATTGGTATACAGAGAGAAGAGAAGTGGGGAGAGCACCCAGCCTTGGGGGGCCCTTGTGCTAATTGTACAGGTATCTGATGCGATTCTGCACCTGCTGCTTCCTGTTTGTTAGGAAGCTTATGATCCACTTATAAGTGTGTTCAGGTACCTGTAGCTGGTTTAGTGTAGTTAGAAGTCTGTCTGGAATGATGGTATTGAATGCTGAACTAAAGTCTACAAAAAGGACCCTTGCGTAGGTCTTTGGAGATTCAAGATGTTGTAGGATGTAATGCAGAGCCATATTACATCCCCCCCTCCTTTATATATTTTAATTGTAATGGATTTTAGTTGGGATGTTTTAAATCTGGGCCAAAATTTGTTTAATTCTTTTAATAATTTTAAATTTTGTATTGGATGTTTTTTATTCTTGGCTGTTCACTGCCCTGAGTCCAGCAGGAGAAGGGCGGTATAAAAATTTAATAAAATAAATAAATAAATAAATAAATAAATAAATAAATAAATAAATAAATAAATAAATATTAACAGCATCATCTGTCGCTTTATTTGCTCGGTATGCAAATTGCAAGGGGTCTAACAGCAGATCCGTGATGGTTTTCAAGTGGGACAGCACCAGCCTTTCAAAGGTTTTCCTGACTACAGATGTTAGAGCAACTGGTCTGTAGTCGTTCAGGTCCTTGATGGTGGGCTTCTTCGGCACTGGGATGATAGTAGAGCATTGAAGCAAGAAGGAACATAGCACATCTCTAGTGATTTATTGAAGATACGGGTGAAGATGGGGGCTAATTGGTCAGCACAATTTTTAAGCGAGAAGGAGTTATCTTGTCTGGGCCTGGAGCTTTTACTGGCTTTTGTCTGTGAAATAGGTCTTGCACTTCCTTTTCTGTAATCACTAGGGGTTGTGAACCCAACGGGATCAGGTCAGTTGTAGGCACCTTGGCTGTTGTTGGTGTGTCTGAGATGGGGGTTTTGGAGATAGGTGGCTGTAATTTCCTTTCAAACCTGCAGTAAAACACGTTCAGGTCATCTGCCAGTTGCTGATTTCCTTCAGCCTGGGAAGGAGGTTTGCCATAGCCGGTGATATTTTAAGAGTTTTCCACATGTTTGCTGGTTAAATGGTGGTGCCTTTAGACTTCCCTGTGATGCTTATCACTACAAACTCTGTTCGCTTTTCAGGGGCCACATCCAGCTGTGCCAATACGTTATTCAGGATGCTGGTGAACAGATTCCTCCCATTCCCCCCCCCTCTCTCTCTCTCTCTCTCTCTCACACACACACACACACACACACACTGCCATTTCACCACCCTGCCCGTTATAGCATTCTGCTTTTTCCCATAAGATTACATTGTTTCTCATGCCAAATGCAATGAGAGGTGGAGGCTTTTAACAAGGTTATTGTCCACAGTGAGGTGTTCTGTCAAGCAAGATCCAAAAGTCCCTTCCTGCTCTGTAACTCATTTCTGCATTCTGCTTCTGTGAGAATGGCGGTTCTGGAAGTTTTCCCCCGGTTCCTCAGTTGCTGCTCAGCGTGTTGTTCTGTTTCCTGGTCCAGGTTCAACTTCATTGCCAAAAAACTGCACAGGCGGCTTCTTCAGCTTGGGGGCAGCCCCCTTGTGCCCGCTGCACTCGGTGATGACCAGCATGACTTGGGGTAAGAGGAAGATGGTGACTTTTTGGGGAACTTTGACAAACCGCAGAGTTTTTCTCTTAAATCCCTCCCCCCACCCCCTTTATCGTTCTTCTGCTCCTTGTCAAAAGCTTCATATTCCACGACCAGTTTCATAGACAAAGCTGCCTCCTGCCCAGTCGCATGGCTCATCGAGGCCTCTTCCCCCCCCCCCGCCCCCAATCTGGAGACGCCAGTGAGAGAATGTGGGTGCTTTACAAGCTCACGGTTGCTGTATTGAACCCTAATAACTGAACACAAAAAGAATTCTGTTCTGAAACTCGTTCATTTCTTTTTAGACCGGATGCTGTCCTTGACCCCTGGCTTTTGAGTTTGTGGGAAAAGGTCTCAGCTCTGTGGCCTCTTCCTTCTGGCCTCCATGTGATTAGCCCCGATACCCTGTAAGTACCACAACAAGGAAAGGTGATGCAGAATGTGGGTTACCTTCGTGCACGTATTGATTAAAATAAAGTAAAAACTGTTTTCCTTTTTTAAGCAACCAAATAGAACTGGGTTGCCTGCAAGGTAAAGGGAGGAAAGGGATGGTTTCCCACAGCTACTCAGCAATCTTCCTGCCTTCCCCACATGCTGAGGAAAGAGAACTTATCATCCCAATTCTGATTTCTGCAGATTACCACCCAAGTACACCTTTCAGTTTCTGGACGAGGCCTCTGGTGACCTCCGCAGGGCAACGCTGCAACTGGAGGATGCATTGAGCGATGTTCCATCAGACGGGAATCCTTTCTGTGCCCAGATGGTTTCCAATCAGAGGGTGACATCAGAATCCCATTTCCAAGATGTCCGTCTTATTGAATTTGATATCACTGGCTCTGGAATCGAGTGAGTTTCCTTGGTTTGTTTTGCTGCTCTCTCCTGGGTCTTCAAACGGAGTGTGCTGAGAAAGGGTTAGAAGAGGATCTACATGTGTGGATAGACGAAGAAGGGAGGGTCCATTACTCAGTGCCCAGGTTAGTCCCTGCCAGCATCGCCTGGGAAAAGAGGGCAAGTGACAGGCAAGGGAACTTCTCCCGCCCAGCCTGGCCTCGTTAGAGTTGCCATGAGCAGGTCACAGGCAGCTTCCTGGGTCCCTGACAAGCTTTCCAAGGGCAGCTTGGCTTAAAAGAAAGCAGGAAACCTGAGAGTCTCCGAAACTGATCCCTAGCGAGGATCTCATGCCTTGCCTCTTCCTGGCAGATATGCTGCAGGTGATGTGGTGATGATCCAGCCACACAATGGTCCTGAGGAAGTGTGCCTTTTCTGTGATCTCCTGCGCCTGGACCCAGATGCCTGCTTCACCTTGAGGCCAACAGAGGCAGGTAGAAAGTGTTTCCCTCTGCAGTCTCTTCAACCCAGACAAATGGGAGCCTCCCTTCTACTCCTGGTTGGCAGAGGAGTCATTTCCCTGCAAGTCTCTCAGCAGCTGAGCGAACTTGGGAATTCCCTCCGGCTGCCCTCCCCCCCCCCCGCTCCGCCCCCAGCTAATTGGCTTCCTTGTGGGGCAAGAGCACCAGAAATGCTGACATTTAAGAGCTGGCCAGGGGTCTCAAGTGTTCTGGGAGCCCCTAAATGCCAGACTCGTTCCTGTTCTGATCCCATCTGAATCCTGTCATCTTGGACATCTTGCAATTTTCTGGATATTAAAGAAATCTTATGGGAATGAACCAACCAATTTTAATTAATTAATTGATGGGATTTGCAGAAATGAACGAAGCTCTATAGCAGCCTTTTTGAAAGGGATAAAAGACATCATCTTGATTTCAAGGTGGTGTTTGTATAAACTGAGTGGGAGTGATAAAGTCCAGTCGCCATTGGTAGGTCTTATGAAGCCGTGGTGTTTAAACCAGCGAGGTTAGCCCATTTCACAAGGAGCTTTAATCCAGTAGCCTTTCAGCCACCACAGTGCTATTGATTTCTTGGACTCCTGCATTCCAGGCACGCCTCTCCCTGCTCCTCTGCCCCAGCCATCCACTGTCCGTTACCTGGTGACCCACTACCTTGACATAACATGTATCCCTCGTCGCTCCTTCTTCGAGTTCATGTCCCACTTCTCTCCGAATGACCTGGAGCGAAGTAAGCTGCAGGAATTCAGCTCAGCACAAGGCCAGGAGGAGCGTTATGCCTACTGCAACCGGCCCCGCAGAACCGTACTCGAGGTAGGCCAAGCCAGCTTCCTTTCTGGATCTGCACCCAGTCATGGGGAAGGGCTTCTGTTTGCTAGTTGTGTCAACAAACACAACTATGTGCCTCCATAAATCAAAATCACCTTAAAGTTCAGACCTCCCAGGAGTCATTCCCCTTCAAATAGCTTTGCACTTTTTGGTTATGTGGCTGTGATTTTTTCCCCTCTGTGAACTCCGGGCTGGGAGAAATCCCGTCAGCTCTGGCGTTTGAGATCCCAGAACATTTACCCATGGAGCTCTGCACATACTTTCTGCCCCAGCTGAGCTCATTCCATTAAAAAACCCTCCAAGTCCTCTGCATCAGCTTCTCTTTCGGGATTGGCTGCTTCAGAAAAGTCCTTTCCGGCAGCTGAAATATTGCTGCTTCCTTTTCTGCATTTTTCCTTTTACTGCAGTTAAATATTACCCGAGTCAATTCTGTTCCTTTCCTCCTTCCCCAAGGTCCTCTGTGACTTCCCTCACACCACTTGTGCCATTCCATGGAATTACCTGCTAGACCTCATTCCGCAGATCAGGCCCCGGGCCTTTTCCATTGCTTCCTCAATACTGGTAAGAGAGCACAGGTGCCGGGAAGGAGGGGTATGGGGGAGAGAGGTTTGCTGAGTGCTTTGAACTGATGCTAAATGGATTTGGAATAAATGGATGCTTCCCCCCATCCCGTCCCTGATTCTTCATCTGCCCTACTGGATGTGGGCTGGCCTGAGCTCTGAATGGCAATAAGGAATTGTCCTGAGATAATTCCAGGCTGTCATTTCGTCTTGTCTTCATTTGTGAGGGTTTGTTGCAGTGAATCTAAATAATGGAAAGAATACAAATGAGACAGTGTGTACTTTCTTGAATGAGAAGATAAAGCTATGAGAGGAATGGAGGTCTGGAATTCAGTCTGAGCAAAGTTGATTTGATTCTTGGATAGAGAGAAGTGAAATCCTGAGGTTTCTTATTTTCTGTGAACTCTAACTCTGGGAGAAAGGAAAGGAAAGGAAAGGAAAGGAAAGGAAAGGAAAGGAAAGGAAAGGAAAGGAAAGGCCCCTCGCTTCCCCTGTGCTTCTGCCCCCTTCCTGAAGGTGGCGCTACCTGAGTGTAACTGACTCCCCGTCTCCTGGAGGAGGAGCCCCTTGAATCCACAGGGCTGAAAAGCGTAAAGGGCTGCCCTGGTTCCTTCGCTTTTCCCACAGAATCCAAAAAATAAAAGTTGCATGCAGAGAGAGTTTGTCTGCCTGTGTTTGGCCAGTCCCCCAAATCAGTCCCCCTTTCTTTCTTTCTTTCTTTCTTTCTTTCTTTCTTTCTTTCTTTCTTTCTTTCTTTCTTTCTTTCTTTCAACAAAAGGGTGGTGTTCTTTTTCTGCTGCTCAGGGCCGCAGGTACTTTCTCTCCCTTGTTCCCTGCCCAAGTTCCATTCTGCCAGGTCCCCCCATCCAGGGTCCAGGACTTATTCTGTCTTTGCCCCCCACTCCTCCTCCCAGGTGCACCCCAACCGGATTCAGATCCTCCTGGCTGTGGTGCATTACAAGACCTGTCTCAGTAAAGCTCGGCGGGGCCTGTGCTCCACGTGGCTGGCCTCTCTCAATCCACAGAATGGTGAGCTACCCTGCTTTTGCATCATCAAAACCCCTGTGGAGAGAAAACCCCTTTGCAGAATTGGGGAGGGGACATGGCGTTGGGGATTATTTATCTGTCACATTTGTGTGCCGCCCAACTCCAACAACCCTGCTCACAACGATCAAAACAAGGAAATTGCAATAAAACCATTTTAAAATAAGAAAGTTTTGTGCCCTCTCTGTTCGAAGACCCCAAATTGATGCTTGGTAAGGCACTGTGTTTCCTTTCCTTTCACACGGGCTCCTCTCTCCCTTTTCAGAGGTGGTGCGAGTTCCTCTGTGGGTGAAGAAAGGGACTCTGAAATTCCCGGGGGAGCCAGCTGCTCCGGTGGTCATGATCGGGCCCGGCACTGGCGTTGCGGTTTTTAGAGCAGCAATACAGGAGCGAGTGGCCCAGCGCAAAACAGGTGAAGTCACTGTGGGGGACGAGGCAGACTTCTAAAAGTCTGGCCAGTTGATCTTTAAAGCAGTCACGCAAGAACACCTCGAGCAGCAGTGAAGTGTATTGTGTGATCTCACCTGTAGTTCTCAGCAGGTGGCGCTGGGGGTGGCTGGGGACTTTCTGAAATGCTCTTTTGAAAGAGGGCGGCATGTGGAAGAATTCGGTAACATTTCTGCCTCCATTTGGGTAATAAGTCCCAGGCCTCTCGGTTTTTTAGCAGCACCATGAAGGGCTGCTGTTAGAAGTGCTAACTGTTCAGCTGCTTTTATTCCAGCTGTCAGCCATTAAATGCACACCATGCCCTCAAAAGATTCGGTTCGGTTATTTGCTCTGTCCAGCAAATCTGGTCAGGCAGGAACCGGGATTGGCTCTGGCTCCCTGTCCGGCATAACATTGATCACAGTGCTCAGTCAGTCTCCCTCAGACGACGGCTCTGCCCAGGAGGACCCTGGCAATTCCAAAGAGCTTTTATCGAACAAGCCATGGTTGCTCCTGAAGGCTTGGCCCTTCTTCTTGCCCGGTTGGCTACTCTGGCTGTTGCCCTTCTTGATGCCGTCCCCATTTGTCTTCCCTCAGGGGAGAACTGTCTGTTCTTCGGTTGCCGAAACAGAGCCAGAGATTTTTACTGCCAGGCGGAATGGGAAGAGCTGGTGAAGAGGGGGGTCCTGACGCTCTTCGTGGCCTTTTCCCGGGATCAGGTAAATCCTGCACGCGCAGCTTTGTGCACCGGCGAACCCAGGATGCAAGTGTGTGTTTCTCAGCCAGGATTGCTGAGATGGGCATCGGGGAGTCAGAACAGAAAGGGAGAGAGAGCGGGCAAAATGAATAGTCCCGCAGGCCATCCAGAAACTCTGCTCTTCAGCTCCCATGAAATTGATCTGCGCCAGATCGAGGAGGGCTCTGAAACGGTCCTTTAGAAGGCTGGAAGCAGGAGTCACGTTTGCAGTTGCTTCTGTGGCTTGGTCAATTTGGCCCCTTCCGCTGGCTCTGCAGCCCTGTCTCACCTTGCAGAAGCCGGCGGGTGTGGCAGGTTCTGGCTGAAGGTGGACAGGCGCCAGCCCTGCCAGGCCTTTGGCTGGTGACGTCCAGGGGCAGAAAAACACAGACACTGGTACTTTGGGTCACAAGATCCAACCGTCCTGGTGCCTCTTGCTTTGTTTCTCTGAAGCAGAAGGGGCCTTACCGCTGCCAGGTACGCTTAGCCTGGCACTTTGATTCATTGTTGTTCTGACACTGAATAAATACAGTGCTTGATACCGCAATACTGTTGCCTGTTTCCAGTGTCAGGCGGGTCTGACTCCGGCTTCCTCCTGCATTAACTGAGGAAGGACTTGTCTTTGTGGGCAAAAGATCTCCACTTCTCTCCCTAGTGGCGGTATCAGATTTTTAAGAATCCACATTACGGCAAGAGTCCTCGAGGGTCCAGGAAGCGGTTACCGCTCAGGAAAGGAAATAGCGTTGGGTCGGGTGTGTAATAGTCCAGCTTCAGCCCTTGCCTCTGGCTTTACTTCTATCCAATGGTGAAATCCAATTTTTTTTTACTACCGGTTCTGTGGGCGTGGCTTGGTGGGCGTGGCAGGGGAAGGATATTGCAAAATCTCCATTCCCACCCTACTCTGGGGCCAGCCAGAGGCAGCATTTGCCGATTTTCCGAACTGCTCAAAATTTCCGCTACCGGTTCTCCAGAACCTGTCAGAACCTGCTGGATTTCACCCCGGCTTCTATCCCATTTCTGCAAGCAGGTGGGGGAACCGCACAGTGGGAATGGTTCCTTCCCTTTTACAAATTCTTAGCCTTCAGAAGGGACTCCTGGCCATCTCCTTCCCCTTGCAGCATACTTTTAAAGGCCAGAGGATTAGCCAAGCCTGTGGTCTCTTGGGACTGGCATTTTGATGTGGCTCACGGCCAGGAAGGGGTGGCACAGGGAGTTTCTGCTGAACGTGCAGCTTGGCTCTGGCCAAACAGTCAAAAAGATGTCTTCGGAAGAAGGCCGGGAAGAGAACAATTACAGGAGTGGCTTCCTGCAGTGGCTGCTAGGGAACATGCAGTTGGTGTGACCTTTTTTTGAAAGAGTCAGAGCAAGCTTTGTGACTCCACACCTTTGAAGTACTTCCCTTTGTTGCCACCTTCCCAGGAACTCTGGTGCTGAGGCCGGACGACTGGCCTGATGCTGTCTGAGGCGCTCTGGTTGGATTTGGTTTTCCATGTTGCTGAGCCTCCTTAGCAGCATGTTCATTTTGCCCAGGGAACAAAGAAATGAGAGATCATGCCAGATTATAGTATGAGGAAAGACAGATTCCTGTGACTGCGTAAGAAAAAGGAAGAATGGTGTTTTCCCTGCTTTGCACTGTTATCTTTTTATTGTACGACCCCTGAGCCCCAGCGGGTCTCCGTAACAATATCCATGAGGCCAGCGTGTGCCTCCGTGGAATAACCATTCTTCAACAGCTTCCCATTGTTCCAGATCCCCCTGTTTGTGCTCCTAGGCGAGCTGGATACCCTGATCCCAATTCTGAGACTGCCAGGTTCGAGGGCTTCTGAGGGGAACTGTTGGGAGCAGCCCCTTCTTTCCCTCTGCTCGTTGTGCTCCTTATTGGAGCCTAAATCGCCTGAGGTTGCCTGAGCTCTCATGGGGTCTCCCCACAGGAAGAGAAGATTTACGTCCAGCACCGTATCAGAGAGAAGAAGGAGCTCGTGTGGGACCTGGTGAAGCACAAGGAGGCCCACATCTATTTATCCGGGTGAGTCCCAGGAAGCGGCCTAAAGAGTTAAGCCATCCTCAGCACTGAGCAATCTCCGGCTCCCATTTACAAGGTTTTAGCGTATCCGGCCCCTTCAATGGCAGGGTGTGGAAGAAATCCCACTGCCGGTGGAGTCTGTGGTCGCTGCTGCAAAGGGCTGCTCAGGGTTAGGCCTGGGGCTTTGCACTTCCCCCGTTCCTCTTGGCCAGCACAGTTGGGCAGAGTCCAAGCGAAGGATTCTTGCCGCCCAGGGACAGGAAGCCAGTTGTAGCATTGAGTGATGCTAGAATTTAGAGCAAACTTGCATCACGGGAAGCCCCCATAGCAAAGTGGTTAGCTTCGGGGCACAGCTAAAACTTGTTTTTGTTTACCCAGCCCTGTGGTATATTCTTCCCCCCCCCCAATCCATAAATTTGGAATTGCAGCCTAATCCATCACCCCCTCTGGAAACAGGTCTTGGGGGAGCCTGGGTGCCAGAGATGAAGGCTTGTGTGGAGGGTTTTCTGGAGCAGATGGTCGAAGGGGTTCAGGCAGCAGCGCTGAATCGGTGGCCATGGCCTTTGGGCAGAGAGTTGATCTTTTGCGATGGCAGGAGCTGCCATCTGAATCGGTCTTAAAACTCTGTCCTCCTTTCCACGTGGGGCTCCAGCCTTGAATCCTTGGTTTTATGTCTGCATTGACTCCAGCATGGAGGGGCTTCCCGAGTTTTTAAGCCTGGGCTTCTTCCAACGTGTGGCCTGTTTGCATGCAGAGTGTGCACCTTTGTGTGTCCTGAGAATCCTGGGCGGAAACGCTCGATTCATCTTCCTGCCCAGGCGAGGGTGGAGGCCACATCAAGCCCGTTCTGGAGGTAAAACGAGTTTTTTCACATTTCTGGAGAGCCTCAAGAATGAACTGGGCGTTGTACGGTTAGCCCAGATGCAGGTTGCACATCTGGAGCTGTCTCCTCAAAGTTATCTGAAGTTTTAAAAGTAATAACTGTCAAACTTTCAAAGCAACTTCACTCATGCCAAAAAAGCTCCAAAAGGCTCTGGGGAAAGAAAAACTATGCCAGGATTTTCCAGAAATCTTTCCTGAACTGCCAACTTCCCTTTACTCCCCCCCACCTCCCGGATGTTTAAATATGTTTCTAGGATTTTTTTTAATACCTAAAAAAAAGTAACACCTGCTGTTCCGACATTTGATACTTGGTATTATTTTATACAGAATTTGTATTAGATTTTTGTATAATTTCTTGGCTATATAAGCATTGATGTGGAAACAACATGTGGGGATGGGCGTATGCAGATTTGGTCCCGATCTCCTCTTTCCATCGGCTTGTAAGTAGCTTCATCTGAAGGAAGGTCTGGCTCTGCCTTGGCCACACAGCTGAGCCACGGCTGGAGGGTGATTAGAGCCTGATCAGGCCCTGGGGCACAGTGGAGTCTTCCCTGGTATCAGCTAGGTCAGGCTCCTTCTGCGGTGGGCCAGGCTGAACTGAAACTTTGCTGCAGCCCTTCCGCAGTTCCTGCGTGTCTACCAGGCCCTGATGCTTCCCTGTCACCGCTTTCTCCTCCTGTTACGGCAACCCCTCTCTTCCAGAAATGCCAAGCAGATGCCAGAGGACGTGGCGGAAGCCCTGAAGTTTGTTTTCCAGTCGGAAGGAGGCCTCTCTGCTCCAGAAGCGGAGGAATATCTTGCCCGCTTGGCACAAACCCACCGCTTCCAAGCTGAGACCTGGTCTTGAGCTGCCATGGAGTCTGGGATGGATGGGGAAGCTTCTCGCCAAGGACCGAATTGCTGTAGCAGTGCGATGATCACAACCAATAAATCAAGCCAGGCCATCGGAGCCTATGATAGCTCTGCTCTTGCCTTTGACCGTGAGGAGGGCTGGTGGAAGGGCTGCACGGGGAAGCCTCCAGTCCCTTTTGCCTTGCTCCAAACGGGGTTGGCAGTTGAGCCTGGGCCGTGGAAGAGAACCCTGTGAAAGATGCCCAGCCGTAGCCAGGACACATGTTGAGAAGCCCCTCCTCCCTCTGCATGCATCCAGGGGTGCCTGTCACTGACCAGAGGACAGCGGCTTCGCTCTTGCGTGAGAAAATATGAGAGGAGCCCCACCGAACCGCCTAAATGATATTAGAAATACCCCTTTTGTGGCTTGCAAGAGTCCCACCACATCCAATCGCTTTTGCCCCTACAGAGTTTGCCAGACAGAATATTCGCCGGACAGAGAATTTATTCTTTTTTCTCACAGTAAGAAGTAGAATTTCTTCACGGTGTGCAAAAAGGGGAATGTAATGTTTTCTTCTGGGGGTCAAGAGGTCAAGGGAAAGGTGGGAGGAAAGTATGTCCTTTGAGTAGCTGCCCCAAACAGCCCTGGAGGCTGTCAGGCCGGGACTGTCACTTCTCAGCCAGCCTCTTCTTCCTTTTGTTGTTGTTGTTGTTTTTTGCCAGGCTTACCTTTGATCCTTTGTCATTTTCAGGGGATTTCTGCCTTTGTCCTTGAAGGAAGAGATGGGGTTCCCCAAAGCAAATCAGGCCGAGCCATTTGCATAGGGTCTTCTGCTCCTGCAGCATGAAACAGCTGGCTTCACGGGCAGGCAAGGCCCGAGCAAGGAGGCCTTGGCACAGACGGCTGGAAGGGGGCCGTTGAGGTCAAAGCCAGACAGGGGCCAGGCCTTTTAGCCCAGGAGCCTCTTGGCCTGGCCAGTCCAGACTTGGGGCTCCTCCAGATGTCCCAACTCTGAGCGCTCCTGCCCTCCCTTGCTGCCAGCTCGGCCCTTCTGCTGCTGCTGCTGTCCCACCCATGAGCAGAGAAGCATAGGCCGGGTCCCGCTGCCGAGTGGAGCTCCCGCTTGGAAGTGGCACATGTGTGTCAGTGGAGAGCTGGGTTAAAATCCCTTGGTTTTTAGAGTTTGCCTCCAGAAGCATCAGCCTCCCAGTCCAGTAATGGCTAACCTTTTTGTTGTCGCGTGCCAAAAACGGGGAGAGCACAGGGGGGGGGGAGGAGCACATGCCCATACCCATAATTCAATGCTCCCCTCGCGCCCTGCCTCCCTGCGCATGCACGCATGAATCCTCCCGCATTCCCCCTGCTTTTGGCATGGTGGGTC
Source organism: Pituophis catenifer annectens (assembly GCF_029215685.1). Taxonomy (NCBI): domain Eukaryota; kingdom Metazoa; phylum Chordata; class Lepidosauria; order Squamata; family Colubridae; genus Pituophis; species Pituophis catenifer. The sequence continues at coordinate 214,268 of NW_027256897.1, read as the reverse complement.
CGGTAGGCCCGTTTTTCACCCTCCCCAGGCTCCAGACACTTTCTAGGAGCCTGGGGAGGGCAAAAACGGCCTTCCCCACCCCCCCCGGAGACCCTCCGGAGGCTGGAAACGACCTGGAAGGCCCGAAAATCAGCTGGCCGGTGCGCACGTGCGCACTGGAGCTGAGCTAGGGCAACACTCGTGTGCCCACAGACATGGCTCCACATGCCACTTGTGGCATGCATGGCATCGCCATCACGGTCCTAGTCTCTTGGTAGGATCTGTGCAGCAGTGTCCGTGCGCCACAGCGGCAGAGAGGACAAGAACCGAGGCGAATGGGGAGACGGACTCAGCCTTTCTGCCTTAATTGTGCTCCTGGCAGTGATCCCTGTGATCCCCTCCCTTCAAACAGGCAGCGCTCAGCATGGCTGCTGCTGCTGCTGCTCAGAGCAGCACCCCACCTCCTCCTCCAGAAAAAGGTGGCCCAGCCCAAAGAAGGGGAGCAGCCCAGCTCCTCCAACAGAAAGGCAGCGGCCCTTATGCTGGGGCGTCATCTTGGCATGGAGGAGCAGAAGCCGCGCCTGCCAGCGTTGCTGCCCATGGAGCAACCTGGATGGTCCTACCTGCTCAGCCGGCCCGGCCCCACCCCCTGGCCTGCAGCCAACGGGAAGCTGCTCCACCCTCCATTCGGCGTCTCGGTTGTCACAAGTTGAGAGAGGATCCCAGCTGTTGCCAGCCTTCCTGTTGGCAACCATTTGGGTCAGGCCACTCAGCCGCAGAGCAGAGGGCCGTGGAGCACGCGAGGCAGCAGCCCTTCCCGGGCAGGAGTTTCACGCTAGGCGAGATGGAAGCCTGCCATGCCTCACGGGCAACTTTGGACCCAAGAAGCAGAAGGCAGCAGCTGCTGAGCCACTTCTGGACTGCCTTACCTTGAAGCTGGGAGCAAGACGGGGATGGGGACAATCCCCTCAGATTCGGCCCTTGTGGGGACAGAACCGGTCGTTCTGGTTCACCCCGAGAAGGAGGTCTCTGAGTTCAGGGCTGCACCCTCCTTGGGCAACTTTCGGCAAGGCCTGCTGCAAGAAGAGTTTATAGAGGATGGCAGTGAGGGCAAAGGGCCCAGGGCTGGGCCAGCAGCAGATGACCCCTCTGGATCCAGGGAGGAGGAGGAGGAAGAGGAGGAGGAGAAGCTAAGCATCGCCTCCCCCGTTTGGCATCCAAAAGGAGGTCTGTATGAGCTGGGAGTGGATGCTGGAGGGTCTCCTGTGACTGAAGAGGCCTATGGCCCAGCTGGGCTTGCAACACTTGGGCAGGAGGAGGAGAAGAGCCGCCTGTCAGGAAATGTGCCCCAGCTGCCTTTGGGGGAAGAGGAGGAGGAGGAAATGGAAGAGGTTTGCCTGCTGGGGAGCAAAGCGCTGGGCCCGGGCAGGGGTGCCCAGGGGGCCCTGGTGCAATCCTGCTGCATCGAAGCCGAGGGCCCTGTCGGGGGGGACGAGCAGGAGTGCCCCATCTGCACAGAGCTCTACGACCAAGACCAGCGCAAGCCAGCCTTGCTCAACTGCAGCCACGTGCTCTGCAGGCAGTGCCTGCAGGCCATCCTTCAGGCGGGCAGCGCGGCCGACATTGGCCGCGTGCGATGCCCCATCTGCCGCCAGAAGACGCCCATGATGGAGTGGGAGATCTGCAAGCTGCAAGAGGAGCTGCTCCTGCTGAGTGCTGCCCAGGGTCCGGCACCCCCCGCCTTCAGTCCCCTTCCACCCCGGCAGCCCGGGTTCTGGGGGGGCCTGGAGCACCACTTCCACGTCCGCTTCCACACCAGCCGCGTGATGGGCTTCTTCCCCTGCCTCCGCTATCCCGCCTGCCTGGTGGGCGGCCTGGCGGAGCTGGAGCGCCGATGCCCCTGGTGCTACCGGACGGCTCTCTTGGCTCTGGCTGTGGCGGAGATGCTGAGCCTCTTGCTGGTCTTCCTGCCCATCCTTCTGCTGCTGCTGCTCTTCCTCATCCTGGACAAGTAGGGCTCCCGGGGGCTGTGAGCGAGGGAGGGAGGGAGGGAGGGTGGGGTCCTCCAGCACAGCCTGCAAACAAGGAAGGGCCTGAACTCCGGGCAGCTCTCTGCATGGCCTCCCTGGGAACTGAGCTTGCCATGGCACGCTGCCCGCTCCTCCGACCAGACAAGAAACGAGCTCCTTTGGAAAGGAAGCTTTGGAAAGCAGAGGACGGTGGCATTTGCAGGGGGCAAAGCTGAATTGGAGATGGCACTGAGTGCCTGGGGAAATGGGCCTCCTTGTCTGTGCCTCATGCTGGGCAGGGGTTCTCACGGCTGTGGGGGTGCAGCAGAGGGAGGGGCTGTCCCTGGCGCCCAACCAGGTGAGCTCTTGGCAGCCTGGCGTCCTGTGCTTTCTAAGGAAACTGGCCTTGTTTGGCCCATGCCAGCCCTCTTGCCCAGGCGTTCCCCGCAAAGCCTCGGATCCTTGCTCCCTCCGGGGGCTTCTCTTTGTCCTCGGCCCAGCCAGCAAAGCCAGGAGGCTGGCCAGGAGCATCTGACCTGGGTGTGGCAGGGAACGGTTGTTGCTGCCGACAACATCATCGCCATTGTCCAGATGTAACAGGGCCGAGGGAAGAGAGGGAGCTGCCAGGCCATCTGGGCAAGCAAACGCACAGGGTTTCTGGCTTGGCATGACTCAGCAGGTGCCAAGTGCCCTCTGCTTGCTCGGTGGAGGAGGACAGAGGCGGGACCGGCTGGCACGGCCTGGCCCAAGCGGAGGGGGGAGAGCAGGTCAGCAGCTGCCCAGAAGCCCGTTGGCTGTTCTGTTCTGCTCTGCTCCAGCAGCCTCTGGATTGTGTCTTTGCAAGGAGGTTTTGCAGCAGCTGCTTCTCCAGTCTGCCCACCTGGAAGACCACCGTGCCCCTCCCTCCTGGCCCCCTGAGGGGCAAAATGCCAGCTCTCTGGGGCAGACCCACATAAAGGCTTTCTGAGAACGGCTGTCTCGCTTTCAATCCTTTTCTAGCAAGGTGTGTGACTTTCTTTCTGGTCAGGCGTCCTAAAACCGACTCTGCTTAGTGAGCAGATGTGGGTCCCTTCAGGGTGGCCACCTTGGGGGGCTCACAAGCGTCTTTCCCCCCTCCCCCAGGATGGCAGGGAGAGCTGGGCAGGAAAGGGGAGGGCCTGGCTGGGGGAGCTTGTTGCTCAGCCACACACCTGGACTTTGTGGCCTCTCAGGAAGGGTGGGTGGAAGGAGGAGGGGCGGAGGGGCAGGGGGGGGCAAGGTTAGGCCAGCTGGGGCTTTGACACTGACCCCAGAGCCTGCTCTCACCCAGAGTTGTGCAGCAGTGAACACTGATCTGTTGTGTGCGGAAGTATTATAGTGTGGTTTCTTACAACACAAATAGAGTGCACACCTGGTGACCCTGGGAGTTCTGTTTTGTATGCGTGTGTCTGTGAACCTGTTTCCAGTGGCTCTTTTGCCCTGCCCTGCCCTGCCCCCCAACTGCCACACCTCTTCTAGCCCGTCTCCCCTTTTCAAGCGTTTCTCACTTCATTGCAAAGCTTCAGCAAAAGAACCACTTCCTCTTTCCACCTTGTGGCAAGAACTACGTGGAGGAACAGATTAGAGAAACGGCGGGGGAGGCAAAGCAAACACTCCCCTCCCAGGTTTACTTGAAGCTGCAGGTTGAAGGTCAGGGTTTAGCAGGGTACCTGGAAGGAGGCAGGAAGCTGGTGCAGAAGAGGAAGAGCTGGCAATGCCCAAGCTTGCTCGGCCTCTTTGCCAGAAGTCAGGATAAGAGTAGGGGAGCTGCTTCCCCATGAAAGGGGGCCAGGGTGTCAGAAACCATATTGCTGCTCTCCTTCCAGCTGGTTGCATCTCTACAAACTGGTCCAGAGAAGCTGGTTTGCCCCCCGCCCCCACCTGCCTGGTCCTCCTTGCTCGGGGTCCCCGTGGCTCTTGAGTGACGGGTGACTGCCTCCCCAAGGAGAGGGCAGTTTGACCCCTTGGAGACCCACTAGAGGAGCTCAGGTTTCAGAGCTTTTCCTTCAGTTGGTTGTTCAAAACGGTTCCGGATGAGGGGATGAACTTGCCTTGCCTTTGGGTCCTCCTGTTTTGCTGGTTGATTAGGGCAAGGAAGGCGCTTGGCTGTCTGCTGGGCTCTCTGGCTGCAGGCAGAGCGAGGGGTCAGCTGAGGAAGGCCCCCCTCCTCTGCGGCCCAGAGCCCAGTTGTTCCAGCGCCCCAGTCCACTGCGAGGGCTCTCTGTGGGTTGACCTCTCTCCCCCACCTCCTCACACACACACACAGACAGTTGCCTCCTTTCCCCCTCTCTGCACACGCATGAATGGAAGGCACATATCTGTTTTGGTTCAGGAGCATCCTTTATTTAGATTTGGCTGAGGGTTAACGAGACCACCAGGTATAAAACAGGATCTTCTTCATCAGCCATCTTGTTTTCTGGATTGATGGTTGCAGCTCCCCCTTTCCCTCTCCTGTCCATCTGGGCTTTGGGCAAAGCTCGACAACCTACCTGAGGGACAAGCGGCTCTGGGCCTTCGGCCAAACCAATCCCAGACCTTTCCTGAGCCAAGGTGTCCCTGGGAGGTTGGACGGGAAATGCCCAGGCCGCCACCGAGGAACTTTGCCTTCCTCAACTCATCCCTCGAGATGGGCCCAGGGGTCTTGGCTCCCCGTCCTCTGCACCCTTCTGCAGAAGTGAAGCTGAGAAAAGCCTGGCTAAGGCAGCTCTGCCCTTTGGCCGATGTGGGCATCCCTGGCTGGCAAGAGTCAACGTCCCTCTTTGGAGGATTTGTTGGGCTCCCACCCGGCCTTGCTCCCAGCCCTCCTTGTGCTGCGGGTTCTCCAGATTTTGAACCCGGCTTGACCGAGGGATGCCCCTTTGTGACCTACTGCCAGTCATGGCCGGCCTTCCTGGTTTACTTCTAGAAAGACCCACAGGGCAGCTGAACGTGATTGTAAATCTCAGCTCTCCTGGACCCAGAGGCATGTGGGGCTGAACCTCAAGAGATGGGTCACCAAGAAATGCCCTTTTCTCTGAGCCTGGCCTCTGGTGCGGGTTGGACTCAGATCAAGGTATGGCTTTTTTTTTTTTTTTTTTTCTAGCTTGGCACAGAACGTTTTGCAAGACTGGCACTTCCTCCCAGACCAGCCTCTGTCATGGCATTCCAGGGATCAAACTGCATCGGCCGCCCTCTCTTTGCCCCTTCAGTCGGGAAGGTCTTTTTCATGGACTGAGGGGTCTTTAGACACAAAGGCTGTTAGCAGGGCCCGCCTACAGCTGGGGAGTGACCCACACCCTGTCCGCTTCTGAAATCGCCCTAGACGGAAAAGAGCACCTTCCTTTTCCTAGAGGAGGTTCAGTGTCACAGGTGGGAGGGCGCTGCTTCTTGCCAAGCCTCGAGCTTCCATTGCCAGGGGCACACCTTTCCCTTTGCCCCAGGAGACGCAACCCAAAGATCACTGCGTTCTCAGTCCGTTTTATTCAGCAGCAAGCCCCCAAATAAGATGCATTTCTGAAACAGTGCTGAGGAACGCATCCTCCAAAACGAGGATTAAAACTGTACATTTGTTTTCCACTTCCCTTAAGAATTTGCATCAGGAAAACGGGACGATTCTTTAGGAATTCCTGTTTGCAACTGGACTTCAATTGGCAGCACGGAGTGAATTTACAACGCTTGGCCGCAGAATCAGAAGCTTTGGCAAATAACTTAAAACTGGCGTCTGCCTTGTTTTCCAGCACAGGCCCCGCCTGGCATCGTTTCTGTATTGTTCCAGGGTCCTGCCTTGGCTTGTCTTCTCCCAACAACTGCCCTATTCTCCCCCGCCGGGACTAAGCCATGAGCTGAAAGGAAAGAGATCACATCCAACCCTTGAAGAGCCAAGCCGAGCCAAGCATGGCTTGGGGTCTCTCGGGATGCACAAAGGAAGGGGAGGCGAATGGAAGGGGACGGCAGTGGGCGGTCAGATGTCCACAACGTTTCCTGGTGGCTCTTCCAACATCCACACCCGGGAGCAGGCCCTCCCAACCAGGAGTGACCCCCAAGATTACTTCCTTTCCCTAAAGCAGCAGCCATCCCAACTCAAGGGGTGTCTGCAGCCAGGTGGTTTTTGATCCCAGAGGGCCAGTCTGGTCGTCCTGGGCATCTCCCAGGACCTGCGGAAGCCACCCTTTTCTCCCTCACGCAATCCCACTGCCGAGGCCGGTGAAAGACTATGGGCAGAACGGGGCAGGGATGGACACACAGCTTACATGATGGCGCACGAAGAGAGCGGGTTCCGGACGTGGCAGGTGCACGCCGCCCCACAGTACTGGCGGAAAGTCTGATAGCAGCTGCGGTCGGTCTCGCTGCTCCACTGCGCCTGGTTGGCCGAGAGCGCTTCGGCCGGCAGCCTGTTGAGGATGCTGGTGTTGACCGCCAGGGCAGCCAATCCGTAGTCGGTGAAGAGCACCGTCTCCCTCTTGCATGTGGGGCAGGAGATGAACTTGTACTTGGGGCAGGACTCGTAGAGGATCTGCAGGCATTCCTCGCACACCGAGTGCAGGCAGGAGAGGATGCGCGGACGCTTGTTGGTGAAGTTGTAGGTGTGGCCGCAGGTGGGGCACTCCAGGGGCTCGGACGGAGTGGAGGGGTGCAGCACGTACTGGTTGACGATCACCTCGTCGGAGGCCGGGGCTTGGCGGTGGTAGCAGATATCAGAGCTGCCCTTGCGCTGCCCTGGATATAGCCGCTCCCGCCGGGGCAGGGGCGGGGTCCGGGACAGCCCCAGAGACCCCGGGTTGTGGTCTAAGGCTGGGATGTCACCGCAAGCCTGGTTAACGATGATCTCGGATTCCGAGGGCCAGGCCCGCTTGGCGACCAGGGGAGGGTCCCGGCGGGGGGCCGGGACGTAGCGTGACTGGGAGCTCTGCAGCTCAGAGAACTTTTCAGGGTGGATGATCTTCATGGCCTCCATTTTGATGATGACCTGCTGCCCTTTCAGACATGACATGAGGAGGCTCTTCACCTTCCTGTCCGCGGCTCTGTGTCCTCCGAAGGCCTCCTGCATGAGGCTAGATGGGGCTTGGGGCAAGCCAGGCTTTAAACCGGGCACGGACCATGAAGGGGCAGCGCTGGAGGGGGACAGCAGGGCAGAGACGCATCCTGCAGCAGGGCTGCCAAAATGGCTGCGGCCTGGGCCTTCCACGCTTTCTGGGCAAGAGCAAGGCCAGGGGCGATATTCACACCCGTCTTTTTTAATGCCCACGGATCCAGTTCTTTTGGGCAGCAGGGCGTTGGGCCTAGTTCCCAGGGAGGGTGCTTGGCTGGCTGAACAGCAAGGGAAGGAGGCTGGGGAGAGAGTCGGCTGGTGTGGCTGAGCCCACTCGGGTGAAGAGGAGTGGATGGAATGCGGTTGGAGTGTCTGGGGGAGGCCTGAGCGCTCCTCCCCTTGCGCCTTGGTTCCTGTTTATATGTGGGGAGATCCTAACAACGCTCAAGAATGTGTTTTGCAAATTCCTGAGCTCTGACGTGCACCTTTCTCGACGCTCTTTCCTGAAGATCAGGTCCCAGGAAAAGGCCCCCAGGTGAGGCAGATCCTGCTCAGGTGCCAGGCAGAGGGTTTGCTCTGGGAGAGCTGCCCCTTCTTCACTTGGAACCGGCTTGGCCCTTCAGACCCCTGGAAAACAAAGCAGAGCAGTGCATGTCACCAGAGGGCAGCGTTTGTGGGTGCCTTTGCTCCCCCCCCCCCCAAGCAGCAGATTGGTGCAATAAAACCACTCGTCAGCTCTAAAAGGCATTCAGAAACTGGGTCTCCTTTTGAAATACCAGCAATCCCCCCCCCCCTCATCCGGTGCTCTGCTGCTCAACTCCCCACTGGCGATTGTCTTTTCTCTCTCTCTCTCTCTCTCTCTCTCTCTCTCTCTCTCTCTCTCTCTCTCTCTGTTTTCCCTGACTGATTCAGTGCCTCTTTCATTTTGTGTATTTACTCTCTGTGGGCTAGGAGCATTTTTATTCTCCTCTGCCTGCTGCTCTGAAGCAGCCATGCCAGGTGGGGCTGTGGGCCCTCTTCGCTCAGCACCGATTGTCCCTGCCCTTCCTACCCAGAGATAGCAGGGACCAAATTGGCACCTTCTCTGTGCCAAGCATCTTATCTGGGCTTCAGCTACCACCCGTCCCTGCAGAGAGGTCTAAGAGGCCTGGAGCTCTTGGCTAGATCTGGTGCTCTGCAAGACATTTTTGAAACTCAAGGGCGGGGGGCAATACACAGGGCCCTGGCATCTATGTGAAAAGATAACCCCGCAAAAAATCATCCAGGCCCCAACGCACTCCAGACATGGATGGGGTGCAAGACTGCCTTGGGGGCCACATGGAAATGTTTCAACATGAGCACTGGACTCTGAAGGCAGGTCTCCCTCATCTCTCTCTCACACACACACGGTTTAGACTGGGGAAAGGATGGGGCGAGGGCTGTGCCAGTCTCTGTCCACAGCTGCCAGGAACAATCTGCTCAAGCAGCACCAGCCAAGTTTCCCAACTGCCCTAAGAGTTGCTGGTCCTTCTGCATTTGAGAGGCTCGGCCCCTGTTCCACGTCACGGCTCCCTCGCTTTCAAGCCACAACTTGGCCACGGAAGCCGATTGCAACTGCAGCTGCTTCCTCTTCTGGGGGAATCTGGGAACTCCCAAGAGGCCAAAGTTAGCCTGAATATTGTCTTTCCCGGTGGGGGCCAGGAGCTGGGGGTTGTTGCTGAAGAAAGCAGCCAGCACTGAAAGGCTGGGATGTGGACTTCTGAATCCCTGTTCAAATCTCACATGACTTCATCCAAATACAAATCTAAGTGACACAGCTAGTTAAGGTTCACCCAGGGCAAGCCAGGAGGCATTGATGTGGACTAACATTTTAGGATGGAAGCTTGTGAGGCAGAATAACTTAAAAGTTGGAATACAATTGTGCCAATTTTGAAGTAATGGTCCTTTAAGAGCAAAGAGGAGGAGATGAAGGAGCCATGAGGTGCGAGCACCCACCCTGCGTTTGTTCCAAGCCTGGCCAGGAAGCCTGTTTTGCAAAGAAGGAGCGAAGGCTCACGGCCAGGAGTGACCCAGAGTTCTCTGCCCACCACTCAGTTGGCAGATGCCTTTGGGCTACAGATAAGCTGTGCTGGCAGAGCAGGAGGAGAAGAGGACCGATTGGCATCTCCGCTCTGCCACAAAGCTCACGTATCTGTTCAGCTGCTGCTGTTGCCTGAGCAGCTTCTGGGGGCTCACAAGGTCCTGCATCCCTCTGGAGCAGAAATCGAGGCCACCCTGGTTGATGGGAAGCCCAAAAGAGATGCTCCTGCTGGCCCATCCCTTCTGGGTTGAAGAGACCTCCTTGCTGAGAGTGATGGAGGAAGGACACTAATGGAGGAGGAGGAGGAGGAGTTGTGGTGGCGTCTTTTGAGGGAAAGTGCCTGGCGAATTCAGGCCAAGGTAGCTCTGTGCACCACCCTTGCAGAGGCCCAGAAGTCCACGAGCTGCTTCGTCTCAGGCAAGGCCATCTAGGCTGCTGGTGGGGCCTGGTTATTCCGGGGCCCATGTTGTTTGGCCCGAGGAAGATGCTCCACCCGTCGTTCGTGGCCATCCCTCCTTCCCACCCCCCACCCCATCGCGCTCCCAGATCCTCACCTCCGATGGTTTCCTCCCGGCTATCCGGGAGCCCCACTCATCCTCCGCGGCTGGCTCCCCAGCAAGCTGGCGCCGCTCCAGCGGTTCGGCCGAGGAGCAGGTGCGCGGGGAGCGGACGCCGCGTCCTCCGGCTTAGCCGATGCGTCCCGTAGCCGGGAAGGCACGGAGGGGGAGCGCCCGGCCGGTTTCCTAGCGGCCCCGAGGCGGAGCGGGATGCTAAGCTGCGCCCGGGCGCGACTGGTACCCAAGAGAGGCCGCGGCGGCGGCGGCGGCTTTGCCTCCTCTCCTGCGGCGGGCGGAAGGCCGGAGATGTGCGGGCTCACGGGGTTGCCTCGGCCCGAAAGCGGCGCGGCCGTTTGCTTCTGGTCGATCGGGAAGCCTGCCTGCCTGCCTGCCCTCCCGCTGCCGGGTACCCGCGGCCGCCGCCTCGCTCCGTCCCCCGCTCTTTCCGCAGTGAGAGCACTGCAGTGATGCAGGCAGCCCCGCTCGCTCGGCTCACGTTTCCCTCAATCAGCAGCCGCCGCCGCCGCCGGCCCGACCTCGCGGGCTGCGCTGCCTTAGCGCCCGCCCGCCCGCCCGCCCGCCCGCTCCTGCCAGCCGCGCTGCGGAGAAGCTTCTGTCTGCAGGTCGCGCAGGAAGAAGAGGCTCGCTGGCCCTGCTCCGCCTTCCTCGCCCAGCCGGCCGGCCGGCCGTTGCGAAGTTTCCCTTTGAGGCGGCGGCGGCAGTTGCAGCAGCTTCCTTCCGGCTGCCGGGGGGGCCACCCCTTGCAGCCTGGAACCAGAGCCCTGCGGGGTAGGTCGCTCTGGAGCCCAAAGGACAAAGCAGAGGCCAAGGGACCGCCAACCCGGGCAGAGATGCTGAGGAGCCCAAAGGAGAGGAAGGTGCCCTGCAGCAGCGGCAGCAGCAGCCTCCAGGCAGCCCTGGATGCTTCCATCTGCTGTTGCTCGGCTGGAGCAGAGGTCATCGCACTCCCCTTCTTCCCCAGCCAGCCATCCCTCCCAAACTTGCTGAGCCTGCTCTCCCAGCCCCCACCCAGTGGAAATAAAAAGAAACACCTGGCCCCCTCCCTGGTGGGGGGGGCAGCCTCCTTTCTAGCACCCCAGGCGCCCATCATGCTCTTTCCACTCCCCAATTTCAGGATCCACCTTGCAGAGTTTCCATCTTGACCTCGATAAGAAGAAGCTCACTGAATCCCTTTTAATCCCCACCTTTTTTCCAAGTTCGTAAACTGCTTGGAAAATAACATAAGCCGTAAGGCTACAATAAAAGTGGAAGGGGTTTTGGTCCAGGGTGCTCTCATGCCGCTGAGCAGATTCCTCCTCTGCAGCCATGCTGGGCCTTGCTAAAAGTTATTGAGGGCAGGGGGGGATCCTTTTGTTCCCTGTGGGTCTGTACCCCACATGGGTCAGGGGACACCCATAGAACAGGTAGGAAATCTGCCTTCACTGAGGACTGTCAGTAGAAATGATGGAGGTTATTTTTTTTCAAAAAAGTGGGAAAAATCACAATTGTGGGATAGGAAAAGCCACCAAGCCACACCCACAGAACCGGTAGTAACAAATTTTAGATTTCACCTCTGGTTTAAGCTCAGCCCTATCCTGACCAGGTCCCTTCCTGAGGTGATGCTCGTCCAATGTTCTGAACAGGGCATGAAAATTGCACCAAATGCTCTCTTGGAGGTTGCTTTTGTGGGTCCCTTTTGTTAAGCATTTGTGAATCCTGTTCTGAAATGAAAAGCCTGAGCTTAATGTAGCTTTCAACTGCTTTCTCAGACAACCTGAAAACAACCTGTGGAATCTCCTGTTTCTAAAGTTGGCCTGAGCTGGCTGGCAAAGTAGTGGGTGAAGGAGAAAGAGGAGGACAATTGGTGCTTGAAATCTCCCCGGCTTCAGTTCCCGAGTCAGCAGACGGTGAGTACCCCTGTCTTGGGAACCGTGCTGTCTCTCGGTCCCACCTGGAGAGTCCTTGGCCCCAGCCGAGGACGATACAGGGAATTCGGCTTGCTCCCTATGGAAGGCTGCCTGGCTCACCATCCGCCCCCTTTGCCTCCCCCACCCCCAGCTGTGTTTGCGATCTTTCCTTTGCACAAAACTGCCTTGTTTCTCCAGCCCTTCAATCTCCATTGGCGGCCCCCTGCCCTGCCCCACTGGACTTTTGAGAGGGGAGACGTGGGGGCTGTGGCAAGCAGGTGCTCGCAGGGGTGGGCCTGGCTGACGCCATCTTTGAAGAGGGACTTTGAGACAGGGCAGCCTGTTTCCGCCAAGGCCCCATTCCATAAATGAGGTGTTATTTTTTCCTTCAAGTAGCACTCCACTCAAGTAGCACAGTGTTATTGATGGGTTGCGGTTCCCTTCAAATCTAGTAGCCTTACTCATATGAAAATATGCATGCATTTAATTGAAAATGGTTGGACTAACCAAGTGAGGGCAGGAAACGATGCCCATGTAACTGAAGGATGCTGCATAGGCTTAATTGGGGCTGAGGGCTGCAAAGGGCAGAGGGCACCGTCATTTCAGCCAAAATCTTCCCTGGGGAAGCCAAGCCAGCCATTTGCACGCTGAGGAAACTTGCTCAGAGTGATATTCTGACTTGGTATGATAATAGTAATAATGAAAATAATATTGCTGCTCCCAATCGTGACTTGTTGGGCTGGGAAATTTGCTAAGTATGACTAAGAGGCAACATGGGGCAGGACTAGGGTGGAACTCTCACCACTGGGGGGGGGGTTGATAACCACAGGGAGGGGCCCAGGAGGCGGAAGTGCTGGTTCCGGGACAGGAAATCCTTGGTTTCTCCTCCAGCCGGAGACTCGGTGGGCGGTCACAATGGCTGGCTTTCCTCCGCCCCTGGAGGGGGGCCGTGGGGAATCAGGCCAGCTAGGCCACTGTTGACAAGAGGCAGCTGGATTGGGCCCGAGAGAAGAGCGCATTGACAAGGGCCCAGGGAAACTTTCACAATACTGGACAAGTTGGGCTGAAGTGCTGGGCCTGAGCAGGCCAGTCGAACTGTCTCTTTGCCCTGAGCTCCGGCGCTTGCCGGTGGTGGTGGTTGTAGCATGGCCTAGTGTTGCACGGTGACCCACTTTGGGAAGGAGGAGTAAGGGGAAAGTTGCATTTTCTTTTCATTTTATTTACATATGCATATCCTGTTTCCTTGTTTCAAAAAGTTATGCCTCATATGTAGTACTTCTCTTAATATGTCATACAGCAGTAAGATAGTCATATCATACACAGTTTATCCATGAGATTAGTTAACCTGCTGCCCTTTAGATAACATCCTCCCCCCCCCATACTCCTCAACTCTCAAGCATTGGGTGGGAGGGAGGGGAAGCAGGCCAGGGCTAGGGGAGGGCTGACCCCTAGCGTTGGCTCTAGGGAGCAGCACTTGCCCTGCCTGCCTGCCTGCCTGTCCCTTGGGGAGAAGGGCTGCTTTTGACCTTTCTGTCCCCCGCAATCCAGCCTCAGGGTGGGAAGAGCCGCTCTCTGTGGGGAGGGGGAGCCAGGCGCCCTGCGGGAGCAGCCAAAACCAGGGTTTGTTGGCTCCCCCCCCCCCCACACACAAGCCTCTTAGAAAAAAAGGCCGCCGGTCGGGGGAGGGGAATTTTGGAGGGGGCATCCTTAGCCCCCCGCCCGGTGGGCCCTGGGAGCTTCTGCCGCTGCCGGAGCCCTGCCATCGGTGGCCAGGCGCAGGCGGAAGGAGAGGGCCTTTTCCCCGGGGGCTCTTCTCCCCACCCCCGAGGACGAACCGCTGCCGGCCTCCGGTGTCAAGGAGCGGGGCGCGGAGGAGGCTTTCGCGGCGGAGCTGCTGCCGCTGCGCGTGGAGCCCCGAAGCGGAGGAGGGCGGGCGGGGCTCGGCGCGTCGGCCGAACTTTGCTGGGCGGTGCCGCTGCCGGCTCCTGCGGGAGAAGGTCGCCGGGTCCCTCCCTGGCTGGAGGCGGAGCAGAGGGCTGGCAAAGAGCGGGCAGCGCAGGCCGGGAGATTGAGGGCACGTCTTCCTCCCGACAGTCCTGCGAGGTAGGTCGGGGTCGCGTTGAAGCCGGCTCTCTTGCCCGGGCAGCCACGGCGAGGCTGGGGTCCGCGGGGGAGAGGGGGGTACCGGGGCGTCCACCTGTCTGTCAACCCAGGGAGGTGCCGGCCTGGCAACCTGGGCAACCCAGCGCTTCCGCCGCTGGGCGCGCTTAGTTTAGAGGTAGCCTCTGCTCGTCCCAAGGGCAGGAGCCCCTTGCCTTTGGTAGAAAGAAGTTCCACTGGTGCAGCTGTCCCCCCCCCCCGCCCCCACCAGAAGCTTGGAAAGGACTTTCCAGATCCAAGCATGGGATTTCCAAAGAGAGCCGTGTTGCTGGAGACCCTTCACTTGGGCGAAGGTCACTGGGCTGCCCACCCAGAGAAAACAAGGTCCACCGGTTGAAATTCAGCCTGTTGAAAGTTGTTGACCAAATGCTGGAGACCAGTGACAGCCCGCTGCCCCCCCCCCCCACTTCCTCATTTTTTACTTTTTTTTTTTTTTTTTTTAATTTGATTTATATGCCGCCCTTCTCCGGAGACTCAGGGCGGCTTACAATGCTTTAAGCAATAGCCTTCATTCTTTTGTCTATTTTATACAAAGTCAGCTTATTGCCCCCACAAACTGGGTCCTCATTTCACCTACCTTAGAAAGGATGGAAGGCTGAGTCAACCCTGAGCCTTGGAGAGATTCGAACCAGCAGAAATTGCAGGCAGCTGTGTTAATAACAGGGTGCACTAAACCCCTGTACTATCAAGGCTCCTTTCTCAGTGTCCTTGTCCTTTTGCGCTGCTGTCACCACAAAGTAGCCAGGTAAAGTTGGGAAGACCAGTGGTCTTGGTTTGGGCAGCTGCCCAGGCAACAGGAGGAGCCCCAGGCCACAAGGCAGTTAGTGCTTTGGAAACAGGGCTGTAATCTAGCCTCCCCCCACCCCCATCCACAATGCCCCTTTCTGTAGGCTGCCAGTCTTCCTCTTATTTATTTATTTATTTATTTATTTATTTATTTATTTATTTATTTGTTCGATTTATATGCCACCCTTTTCCGGATACTCAGGGCGGCTTACAATGCGTTAAGCAATAGCCTTCATACTTTTGTATATACCTGCTTAGTAGGGCTTTCGCCGCCCCCCCCCCCCAGCGGTGTTCTTCCAGAAGAAGGGCAGGTGGCTCGTTTCTGACCAGCCATAATTTTACCAAAGTTAGTTTCAATGATTCTTTTAATGCCTCCTTCCTTGCTCTGCAACATGGGGAAATTGCTGACAATAAAATCTCCTTTTTGTCTTCAAGCGTCGGTTCTTTCCTTTGGCGACTAGACAAGAGAAGCAGCAGCTGGGCAGGCCCAGTGCCCCCCAGTGCCCCAGGAGCGTCAGCAGGCAGAGCAGGCAGCCATGGACCGGGGGTTCACCATAGAAAACCCCTATGCCAGTGTCACCATTCCGCGGGCTCAACTGAAGGATGACTTCCTGAGATACTACCTGGGAGAGGACTTCAGCCCCGGCGTCTTGCCCCCCTGCTCGGCAACCCCACAGAAAGAGGCAGACCCAAAATCTCCCTCTCCGGCTTGGAATGGTCAAGCCCAGGCAGAATCGCAAGCCAGACCCACCAACCCCTATGCCAGCCTCAAGGTGCCCAAGGTGGATGCTCCAGAGCCTTTCCGCTGGAAGGGCCACGAAGAGGCAGCTCTGGATCCCGGCTGCTGTGGCTGCTGTTGCTCGCCTTGCTGCAGGAAGTGCTGCTGCGTCATCTCCTAATCGAAGAGCAGTTGAGGCTGATTGGGCGTGGCTGCACTCACCTGTCCCACTCCTGGGCACTGCCCTTCCTCTACCAGAGCAGTTGTGCCCTGATGTCCGGGAGGCCTAAAGGAGCAGTCAACTTTTCTTTCCCCATTTCCCTTGAGGCAACATGGGCAGCAGAGGAGGGCCAGCATTCGATGAAGGACAGGGAAAAGGTTCCCCTGGCAAAGGACGATGAAGAGTGGACATGGCACTAACCCTGATCTGGAGATGGGAGCCGGATTTGCTCCCTGCCTGCGAGGACCAGCCAGAGCCTGCAGTGCCTTCCCTTCCCTTAGACACCTGGCCTCGCCCCCTGCCCTTTCTCTGGAGGGGAGTGGGTAGAAGACAAATGGAGGCGGAACGGGCACTGGACTCCGGCAGGCTTGTGTGGCTGCCAGTGGCGCCGTGTGGAAGGCCAACCTTGCTTGCTCAGGGTGCGGCCCTTGGCCTCTGCCCTTTAAAGGGAGGTGTGGTGAAAGTTCTCTGTCAATAACCAGGGTCATAAAACTTTCCTTGCCCAGCCAGCATGTCTTCCTGGTGTTCATGCTCCCCGCACCCCCTCTGCTCCTCCTTTGCCCGGTCTTCCTGCATCCTGTGGAGGCCTTTCCATTTTCCTTCTCTTCGGCCAAGGCAGCCTGGCTTGGGACCTGCTTTGTGAGCCTCCCAAGGACACACACTCGGAAGGTCGCCCATGGGCGTTCCTTGGCACAGCCCCAACAGGGTGAGATTCCACGTCTCCCTTGCCAACCTTGCCTCGCCACTCTGCATGTGACAGCCCCGCCTGGCCTCCCTTTCAGATTCACTGGCAATGGAAGCCTCTGCCGGACGGAGCCTGCGGTTGGGGAACAGGTGCCTGGGGGCTTTGGGGCTGCTTCTCCAAAGCTGCAAGTGGGGGAGCTGCTTCCTGGGGCCTGGAAAGCAGAGCCCAGCTCTGAGCCAAGGAAGAGAAACAGTTTTGTTTTCGTTGCTGAGGGTGATGGGACAGCAGCGCATGTAAGTAAGCGCCATTCACAGTAAGAAGAATGGCGTTGCTTTCGGTTTCTGCACTGGGCAACCCCACGGACCGTCGGCTCATCCACTGGGAGGTTTTTCCTGAGCGGATTTTTCAGTTCCTCCCATAGTGGTGGAGCGTCTCTTGTCCGGCCTTCTTCAGTGGGAGACATTTGGAGACATTTCTACCTTGAAAACGGCCCATATTGAACTGTACTACGTAGCCAAGCATCAGCACAGGAAATATTTTTTGACATTTTGTATTACGATAATTTTACGTCACAAAAAGTTTCATAAAATTTGCCAAATTTCAATTCCACTGGAGTCATGAGTCCTGGATTTCGGGCACATTCTGTAAATTAGTCCATTTGAAGTCCTTGGTCCAAAACGTTTTCGCCCTTCGGTCAGTTTCACCCAGTTACGGGAAAGGAATCAGAGACGTCGTATGAGGAGGTTGACCTGTGTGTGCCAGAGGGGGGACTCTGGGCTTCCTTCGTGCCTGCCTGCTTGTGACCAGCTAAGGGGAGGGTGTTCAGACGGAGCCAGAAATTGGTCAGCACACAAGCAAGCAGCAGGAGGCAGGCTGGCCTTTACCACCTAACTGCTTCCCATCCCCACCCCAGGAGAAGGGCTGACTCCCCCCTTCCCCCCCTCCCCCCTCCACGGTCTCAGGGTACTGTGCCTCCCTCCACTGAGCCCATTTAAATGAAACACCCCACCCCCCCACCCCCGTTCTGTGAAGATTTTGAGGAATGTGGCCAGGCGGGTGCCTGCCCCACTGCTGGCTGTTTGTTCAGGAGGAAACCAGGCAAGAGCGGGCTTGCTCTGGGTCTGGCACACACAGCGGCCTTTCCTTCCTCTGCCCCATTGCTTGTCTTGCAATGAGGCTGCTTCATGAAGTGAGGCATCGTAGAATGTCTTATACACCCCGTGTGGGCAAGGCTTTGCAGGGTTGGCACACAGCCTGTTCTGCCCTCTGATCTTAGTTATTGCAGCCAGAATGCAGGGCAACGTCTGTCAGCAGCAGCCCTTCCAGGAAGACTTTGGACGAGCAGCCTCTGCTCGGCCCCGGCCCTTCCATTGCCCTCCTTGGTGGGGCCTGACTTCTGGGGAGGGGGAGGGGGCAGTGACCCTGTCTGGACTTTCTGACAGCCAAATATCCGGATTTGTCTGTAGGAAGAGGGTAATCTGAAGGATGAGCAAAGCATCTCTTGGTCTGAAGCAGTCCCATTCTCTTCCTGCTTCCTTTTATTGTTCAGCCCATTTGGAAATTATGGGGACTTTATGAAAAACAGGCGCCCCAAGATGGAACAGTGGACCAACTCTGAACTTTTCAGAAATGTGGGATTGTTATTTCACTTTCTTATCTTTCTTTCAGAAGGCAAGTTTACAACAAATGCTTAATGCGGCATATCTGGAAAGCTAGTAGATTGCCATTTCAAACAGCAGGGACTAAACTCTGAGCCTTAAAGCGACCAATAAGAGGCTGAGTGGGATTTAAGATTTGCCCACAGAGGAGTATCCTTCCTGCAGAGAAAGGAGTCCCAGGTAGGGAGCTGCTGGTGAAAAGTCCCCTTCTAGACCATTGGCCAAGGTTGTGGTTTCAGGCCGGAGAACGGTATCCCTGAGGCTAATCCGAATCTGCAGAAGGAACAACTCTACCAGCAGCCTCACATCCCATGTCCCCCCCACACACACATCTCTTGTTGCAAGCAGTGTGGCCCCAGGCTGTTCTCCACATTGCCCAGGGGGCAGGGGTGAAATCCAGCAGGTTCTGACAGGTTCTGGAGAACCAGTAGTGGAAATTTTGAGCAGTTTGGAGAACTGGCAAATACCACCTCTGGCTGGCCCCAGAGTGGGGTGGGAATGGAGATTTTGCAGTATCCTTCCCCTGGAGTGGCGTGGGAATGGAGATTTTGCAGTATCCTTCCCCTGCCACGCCCACCAAGCCACGCCCACCAAGCTACACCACACCCATCAAGCCATGCCCACAGAACTGTAAAAAAAAATTGGGATTTCACCACTGCCAGGGGGGTTCTCTGACAGACTCACCTGAGGCTCCTCCAGCCAACAGCCCCTCTCTTCCACGTATTCTTTTCCCAGCCTGTTGGACAGTCCTGGACTTAGGAAAGAACAGTCTCTCTCCCTCTGCTTCTGCTTCTCCCTCTCCCTCCCTCCCTCCCTCTCTCTTTTTTAAAATTGTTTTTATTCAACGTTTACATCTTTTAAATCTTAGTTACACTTTTACAGCTTTCCAATACCGGCATTTGTAGTAATATCCAATTTATCTTTCAGCCAACTATATACATACACCTTTTGTTTGTTACATACTTATTCATATAATCAATACATTTTATACAGTATACATACCTACTACACATTAAATATAACATTCCATTATAATATCTTCTCTTTTGCTATACACTATCCATTAATTTTAGATTCCTTTTCCAGCCAATCATACCGTCTGTTCCATGTTTCATAATAAATCATTTCCTCTTTGTCCTTAAGTTCCATCATTAACGTATCTGATTCTGCACACTCCAGCACCTTTTTTATAATCATCGCGTTTGTTGGAGCATGTTGTTGTTTCCAGTTTTGGACAAATTAGATTCTATACCTCATATTCCACATAATTACGGCCGCTAGAATCTCTCTCTCTCTTTCTCTCTCTTTCAATCCTAGGGGTCGTTTCTCCTGTGGGTGGGAGGTGAGCACTTCAGGCATTTGTGCAAAAATTTCATGGTTTCATGACTGACATCCAGGGCGGTGCTGGGGAGATGAGTTGGAGGAGGCAGGCAAGGAAGGAGCATATAATTGTGTTTCTGTGGCTATTGTTGGCCAGGACACCAGTAACTCTATCTCGTGAAGTTGGCCTCCTCCTGTATCTCCCCTGGTAGATACAGTACCAGCAACTGTGCCTGAAATGTGAACCTCTCGTATAATTTAACAGCGTGAGAGGCTGCGGCCAGAAGCTGTCAGCCTCCCTTTCTTTCTCTGGAGGAGGGTGAAGATGCAGCAGGAGCAGGAAATGTAAGTTTCTCCCACAGAAACCGGCCTGCCGATTGTGTAGCCACAGAGCCCCATCGGCCTCCGCTCTTTGGCTTTGGGTAAGGTGAGCTCTCGCAGGGGATCGTGGCCTGCTGACCACAGCCTGGAGGCCATTTGTGGAGGTCACCCCTTTTGGGGTGCTGCATTTGGGAGGGGTTTCCATCTAATTTTCTCACTTTTCACTTGAATTAAGGCTCTTAAGTGACTGGCTTGGTCAGCTGGTTGTCCCCTGCTTTCAAGGGATTGGTTTTGCTGGACACCTTTGCATTAAAAATTGCAGACGGTGCCTCCAAGGGAATAAGGCATCACCTGAAACCTGAAATTCCTTTGCCAGCAACCTGGCTGTCCAGATCACAATGTGACTGGGAAGTTGTGCCCTCCCCGCCCCCACCCTTTATTTTTATTTTTTTACTCTAGTTCTGAGCTTCAGAAACAGAATCGGGAGTAGATTTAGGAGTTTCAGATTGATGGGCATTCAGAGGCAGCCCCTGAGCTGACGGCCTTCTGCAGCAGGCAGACTTGAAACAGTGGCGACTGAGACCAACTGGAGCTGCTGCCCAAAGTCTGGTCCACGTCTGGCCCTGAACGGCTCTTCTCTTTGGTTCCTCCCTGCAGGACTGCTCTGCCTTCTGGGCCTGAGGACGATGAGGCTGCCAAGCCCAGCCTGGAGGCCGCTGTCCCCAGTCCCAGCAGCCTCAAACTCGAGTGTGTCATCTGTTACTGCTGCTATGACCTCTCTGCCCGCCTCCCTCGCCGCCTCTACTGCGGCCATGCGTTTTGCCAGGCCTGTATCCGGCGCCTCAATGTGGTGGCCAATGAGCAGTGGTGGATCCCGTGTCCCCAGTGCCGCCAAAACACCCCCACCCCACGCGGAGGGGTGGCAATGCTTGATTTGGACCTTGCGGCCTTCCTCGCCATCAAGTCCGAGAAGGTGCTTCCCCGGCAGGGAGGCCGGCTGCAGCTGGAGCGGTTCTCCAAGGAGAAGCCGGTCATCATGGAGCAGCCGAGCGGCTCGTGCCAGGAAGTTCTGCCTGAGCCCCAGCCCTGCCTTCCCCGGAATGGCTGCTGCTGCCCCTGCGACCCCACACTCTGCTGTGGAACCGCTGCAGCTTTTCAGAGCTGAATTAGCTTCCTGCCTGCCTGAGGGACTGACTGGGAAGGAAGGAGAAGCCTTTGCTGCTCATTGCTGGACTTCAGATTCCAGGATTTTCTGAAAATCTTTTTGCTGCATCTTGCAGGACTTCCCTGCTCTAGTGGTTTTCTAGCACAATCTTCTAACCAGCCCTCCAGCCCCAAATCTTGCACCAGCTCCTCAATGCTTGCCTGGTGATGGCAAGCTGGGCATTGCTACAGAGGGTAGCCAGCTGGTTCTAATCTTCAGGTTGCGTTCTTAGCAAAGTGTTTTATTTTTTTCTTAGTGGCAAGTGCCTGTCCGAATACATCCGATGGCCTGGACTCTGCCTCTAGTCTCTTTTTAGTTAGTCACAGGCTGCTTCCAGAGAAGCACTAGGTCTGGAATGGCTGCTGTTTTTACAGAGGAGGGCAGTTCCTACGTGGAGAGCCATTTGTCTGAAATGGTATAGGGTCTCCTGCTTAAGCAAGGGGGTCCTACTAGAAGACTTCCAAGGTCCCTCCAACTCTCCAGTTCTGTCATTCTGCTCTTCTCCCCTCTTTTATCCTCCCCTGATTCCTTTTTGTCTTTTTGCTGGACTGGGCACCAGGCGTCCTTGGAGCAAACACCCTCAGTCCTCCTCTGTTTTCCATTTTGGAGAACATGCTTGGGTGTGATTCTATTGGGGGCTGAACCTCAGCAGCGTAACACTCTTTGACTCTATAAGTTTTGTAAAAGATATATTTTCTTAATTTTTTAAAGTTTAGTCTCTTCAAAAACTGGAATGTCTTTCTGACAGTCCACAAGTGAAAGAATATCATACTGTAGGTGCTGCAATAGTAATATTAAAATATTTTCTGATATGAAATACGTCATAAATAGAAGAAAATAGTTAACATCGATGATTTACAGAGCTGCTAATTTCACAAGGAGTCAGTACTGGACAGTAAATTTTGATTTTCAAATGTGCGATACCCAAGTGCTTCTCAGACACTTGGTAAAAACATTGTTTAACCGGGTGTTTCTCAGTTCCATCCTCTTAATTTCACTTGTCGAATTCGGCACAAGTGAAAATACTGAATTTAGCCCATCTTGGATGTTTCAAGGACAAGTAGCCAGAGCCGTATCAAATCATGAAAGGATCCAAAAGGTTTGGCTGCTTTTGCTTTCCTGACACACCATTACTTGATCTGTCAAGTCCTATTTTAGCTTGAGATACTTTGATTGTTTTTAATGTACCTGCTCATGATTTTTCCGTGCCTTGGTATTTGTTGATATTTTTTATAAGTGGCTGTTATTATAAAAAAAAAAAAAAGGCAGGTTCTTACTCATGAGTGTGCTTTTAAAAGGCAGCCACGAAAGCTTACAGCCTGAACCTGGAGGTGCAGAGGAACGGTAGGTAGCCCCAGACCAAGGGGAAACTAGCGGGGGACACACTTCAGGAAAGCCTCTCTGGAAAGCCTCTCTGGAAAGGGGAGCCCATTTATGGGTCGCGCCTCCCTTTCGGAGTTGTGGAGGGTCTCCACAAACGGTGGGTCTGGGGAGGCTCAGGGGGAGACCTGGGCAGAGCCCTAGGCGCCTGGGCCCGCTGCTCTTGCTTGTGGCTAGGTGAGAAGGAGGAAGCCCAGGTAGGAAGCATTCGGGTAGGTAGGTATGTCTGTCGCAAGAGGCTTCAGTCTCTTGTTGCTCTGGCCCTCGGAGGCCCCGGAGGGTCAGGTTCCTAGGGAGGTTTTTGGACACTGCATCACTCATTCCCCCCTTCCCCTGCCCTCCCCCCCCCCAGCACTGGCCCCCATCCTTTCCCTCCCTCTTCTTGCTCCAGTTCCTGCCTGGGTGAGGCCCGTTGAGGCCTAGTGGCAGCAGCCTCACCAGAGAAGCCTGCCTCGAGTTAGCAGGGCCAGGTAGGGCCCAGAGGGTCTCTGAGAGGTCTTGGCCCCATCACGAAGAGAGGGAGGAGAGGTGATGCTCTGGCTGCCTGACCCATGGGGCGGAGGAGGGAGGGGCCCAGCTCCCTGGCAGGACCCCACGTCCCATGTTGCACAGTGTGGTAGGAGGGGGAGTTTCCAGTCCTATTCAAACAATGGTCCTCCTTTTACTGACGGGTGTTCCAGATGGACTGTGTTACCGAATAATCGGGCAGTTCTCAAGTGAGAGAGCCCAGCTTGGCTTGATCGATGGTGGAAAGGGGGTCCACCTAAAGGGGTTTCCACATCCCGGAGGCTGCCGAAGAAGAAGGATGGTTTTCCTCTGATTTTAGGACCCGTTGAGATGGGTGGAGCAGAATCGCCCTGGAAGGTAGTCTGGGGGCCATTGGCATTGCTCTTCGTAAGTTCTGGTGAGAGGATACTTCATTTAACCTTTTATCTATGCGAACTGAGATCCTTTTTGTTATCACCCAGGTCAGAAAGACGTGCTGGTCTGACCTGTTATCACATTCTCCAAGTCCTCATTTTAAAATATTTCCTTTTAATGCCCTCTCATTTCTTCCACTACTGGGTCGGCCTAGTCTCATTTTATGATTTGGATTGAAAGATTTTTAGCCTGTGGATTCCAACAGGCCGTGTGAGTCTGGCTGTGTAAATGAGGACAGAGAGTGACACAGAACCTGTTGGAAGGTTGCCTGCAGAATCAGGGCCAAGTTGCTGCTAGTCCAAGGAAGAAAGCTGGCCTGTAGTTCAAAGAACAGATCATCCATGATAAGTGGCCGTTCTTGGGAAGGTTGAACCTTGGCCTGATGTGGTCTGAAACTCAGGAGCTGTTGTAGGACTGAGTGGAACTAAACACCGTAGGACTAAAGCTTAGCCCTTTTCTGTTTAGCAACAAAAATTCTGATCCAAGATGCATTTGTACCACTTATGCATGCAGGACTGGGGTGGTGCCCCCCAAAGTGGATCCCGTACAGAGATGAGTTTTGCCTCTATCTCCCGACTGCTCCTGCTCTCTCCTGGAAGGAGGCCAGAGCCTTCTGTCAGGACCAAAAGGCAGATCTGGTGGTCATCAAGGATTATAGCAAGCAAGTAAGAGGTGGTCTTTGCAATCCGCACTCTCTTGGGGAATAAAAAGAGGATTGGGGGGAAAACTGCCCATGCAGGTGGTTGGCTTGGGTCCAGCTGCCATGAAGACAGCTCTGTTGCTGCACTGGCCATACATAAGCTTTAGCCTGCCCCCTTTCTGTAGGAGCAGAGTAAATGCTGCTGTGGCCTCAACCTTGCTTTTGGAACTTGCCTTGGCACAGATGTTCCTGAGGGACCATACCGAAGGTGCCAGGGGTCATGCGTCATACTTCTGGATTGGACTGGCGTGGCGAGAGGCTCAGCTCACCTGGGTGGATGGCACTCCAATATCACAGAGTTGGTACAGGTGAGGGAAGAAAGAGTCTGGTGTTTGGTTGGTGGGTGTCCCAAGAGAAGGGAGGATTCAGCCCACGTACACAAAGCTGCAGAGGTGGCCTAGTCAGCCTTTCCTCTCCCATCGCCTCCTGACTGGAGAAGATCTTCCAAGGGGGACTCCAGGTCAAGGAACATCTAGCGAAAAACATTCTTTTTGCATGGAGTCTCCTCCAACTCATGCCTTGGTTTTGGGTTCTTCAATTTCTCCAGCCACTGGCTCCAGGGCCACCCTGGGAAGAAGCACTGCACCCAGCTTGTGGGCATCTATGCTGCGCAGTGGAGAGACTGGGACTGCGAGGCCAGCACCTCATTTATCTGTGAGAAGCCGATGAAAGGTATGGCAAGAAAAACATCTGACTCACTTTCTCCCTCCCAACCCCAAACCAGGAGGAGGAATAACATACGACAGATACTGTGGAAAATGGAATTAAATTAGGGGCGTGTGCACCCTGGCAATGCAGAGAAAGGCATCCTGTGTCTCATCCTGATCAAACCTGACTTAATCCACATCTGTTACACACACTAGTCAGCTCACCCTCGAGACATGAAAGCAAAAGGTGCTTTCTTACTGTTACTTAGTAGTAGAGTGGCTCCGAACAGGGAGAATTTATCTGCCCTCTCCAGAGAAGTAGAAAGCGTTGCTAGATTCCTTCTCCTTGGTGTGAAACCAGTTTCTCTTTGAAACCACGGCCTGGATGTTTGAGAATCTCCACAGACATTTTTGAAACTCGCACCTTTTTCTCTCTCGTCCAGATGCTTTTTCCAGCAGCACCAGAAAAGTGCGATTCCGCTCTCACTGCTACGTCTTCCATTTTCCATCGTTGCGGGAACAGAGGTCGTGGGGAGAGGCCCAGTCTTTCTGCCAGGAGCTCGGAGGGAACTTGGCCGTTATCCACGATGAAGAGGAGAATACTTTTCTCTCAAGTAAGATGTCTGCCAATTCCCCGGGGCCTTCGTGGAGATTCCTGATCCGTTTTCAAAGTTGCACAGGCTGATCAAAAGTAACCCAATTGGAACGGTCAGGCTCAGCCACCTCCTCCCCTTCGGTTTTCTGCTTTTGCTCCTC
Organism: Pituophis catenifer annectens; assembly: GCF_029215685.1. NCBI lineage: Eukaryota > Metazoa > Chordata > Lepidosauria > Squamata > Colubridae > Pituophis > Pituophis catenifer. The sequence continues at coordinate 189,255 of NW_027256897.1, read as the reverse complement.
GGAGAATGCCTGTGTCCAGGGGGCCAGTGCTCTTCAGGTGTCTTATCCCTGCTGGTTCTGCCCCTCCCCTCCAGGTGCTTTTCCTGAGGATGGCTGGTACCTATGGATCGGTCTGCACCTGGAGGCCATGTGGAAGTGGAGCGATGCCTCAGCCCCCACCTACCTCCGGTGGGACGCAGGTACTTTTCTGGGCCCTTGGGTTATGTGCCTGAAATCTATTATTTGTCTTGACATTTCCTTTTTTTTAAAGAGCATTTTGGGTTATAATTAAAATGAAATCATAAATGGCAGAACAAAAAAATCCCTATCCTGTTACAGCACAACATTTCTAGAACATTATTGTGCTACTTTAATGAAAATGGTGTTGGAGCTTTACTGTACAGAGCGACGGCTTTACAACCCATTCACGGATTTTAAAACTTTCCTGTCACACCATCTCAGAGAAAGTTGTAACCTACACTCCTTGTGAGAATAGGCTGCAGAGTGTCTTGGAGGCTGACGGAGCCCAGCATTCCCCCCTCCTCTCCTTTCAGCCCCATCCGCAGGGCAGGACCGGTGCGTGGTGCTCAGTCTTCGGCCTCTGGATGACGGGCAGCATGGGACATGGAAGGCCAGGCCTTGCCAGGTGCGCCCCGCAGCCGAATACGTAGGTTTCATCTGCCAACTCCAATACGGTGAGTGCAATGGATTGAGGTCAGAATTGCCAGGCAGATCCGCACCCAGGCTGCCTTTTCTAATAGTCCTCAAGCCAACGGCTTCTAAATAACGGAGGAAGTGTGGAAGCCTGTAGAATAACCTCTTACACTTGTGTTGTTGTGGAACACAGTGGTGACTCCCACAATGGGAAGCATGATTTGGGAATCCCTTTGTGTGCCAAGCCCAGAAGACTAGGCCTCTGGTCTGTTGAACTCACTTTCATCTAAAGCTCTAGAAAAGTCAGATCCTTTCATGGCTGGGAACCTCACATCCCTTCAAGAGATGATCTGAACACTACTTCAGAACCCAGCTGCAAATTTCCTTCACAGGTTGCTCTTCCTGGATTTCCTTGAAGGAGGCCTAATTCATTCTGCTCTTTGCTGGCAGATTCCTGTGGCCCTCCGGAGCCTGTTCGGTTTCTCCTCCCAGGCGGGATGGGTCCTTATGCCACAGCTGATGTCACCTTCTCTTTGACTGCCCATGCCACCTTCTCTCTGGTTTTGACCTGCTTCCATCCAAATGGCACCCTCTTCTTGATCATCTTTGAGTACAATGCCACTCATATCCATGGCAGCATCTTTAGTGAGCAGGGCAGATTTTTGGTGCACAAGAACTACCCTCGTGCCCCTTTCTCCCCCGGCCTCAACACCTGGAGCTTCATCAGCTACCCAGATGGCTTTGCCTGCTTCTTCAACCACCAGGAGCACTTCCGGCTGTCGGACAGCCAAAATGCCTTCCTTGCGAACATCAGCTCCTTGCAGATAAGTGGAGCCACCGTAGCCAACGCTTCCCTGGGTAGGTTGATCCAGCCAGCCCCAAGCAGGCACAGCAAGGGACATAAGCAGCCCCCTCAGGGGGAGGGAGACAGGCCTGTCCTGGCTGGTGCATCCTGACCCCACTTAGTTGGTAGAAGGGCCTGAGCATGGGCTGCTGCTTCTCCGGTGGCCATTCTGCTCTCTTCCTCATGGAGGGAGCCCTTCTGGGAGAGGCAATCTCATAGCCATGCACTGGAACTAAGGAGGCAAGAGGTCCCCTGCAACTCTGGTCAAAGATAGCCCTCCAGATCAGAGGGAAAAGCAGAATTCAGAGCTTTCTGATTGGGGCTCTCCTGAGTGTTTTGAGGGGTCACGGAGTCTCTGTTGTCCCACTGGGATGCCCTCAACCCTTTGGCATCTTCTTCCAGAGTATCCGCTTTCCTCTGACTTGCGCTTCCCCCACGGGAACAGCCTGCAGCTGGAGGATGCTGTCCACTACTACCTGGGCAACTTCACTGTTGGGCTGTGGATCCGAAGCGCCTTCCTGGACTCTCCTCGGATGTGTGCAGTCAGCTACTCCTTGAAGTGGCAGCAGCAGGCAGAGTTTGCGCTCTTCCTTCTCTCCCCTTCTGGACTGGAATTCCACGCCAAGGGGTGAGGCGGGCAGGGGCTGTGCCATCGACCCACCCTTCCTGGGACCACTGCAAATCCACATCCTCTGGCATCCCTCTGGCATCCCTCTCTACCCACCGGCCACACAGCCTTGCCTGGGAATGAGCAGCGCGAGAGGGCCACAGAGCCTTTATCCCAGGTCCTGCTCTGGTTCTTCTTGCAGAGCCCTGCTGTTCAGTGGCACCCGAGTCCTCCTTTTGGATGGATCCTGGCATCACCTGGCTGTCTCGGTCACCAACACTCCCGGCGTTGCTCCCTTCAAAGTCTTTGTGGATGGAGAGACCTGGCAGCCAGACGTGTCCGAAAGCGGTGGTTTTCTGTGGAAGGGGCTATCCCTGGGAGGAAGGCTGAGCCTAGGGCAGCTGGAAGGCGGCCACGGGGGTGAGTCTGGCTGAGTCACTTGGGGGATGATTTGCACCGTGGTATCCGTGGCAGGTCTGCACCGGTGCCAGAAGTGACGGCCATTATCATCTCAAGTGCCTTTCTTTTTCTCTGTAAGGCCTGTATCTAAGCGAGAGAAGCATCCTGCCTATAGTTACTCATTTATCTGTAGGTGTGTGTATGGCATAAGGCAGGGGTCTTGCTGACCAGGGTCACCTTGCAGGGGCCAGCTTCTACGTGGGCGATCTGAGTGAGGTGAACCTGTGGGACCGAGCCCTTTCTGAGTTCTCAGTGAAGCAACTGTCAGCCTTGAGAAACAGGTGGAAGTTCCCCGGGAACGTGGTGAGCTGGAGTCAGCTGGTTGCAAAGAAGCCTCCAGGTGTGCAGTTCAGCCCCACCAGTGAAGAGCCAGGTAAAGTCTTAGGGGTGTGTGTGATATTTTGATGGGTTGGGCGGGCACCAAGTATGGCTGCCCTGATGGAGGAGTTTCTGGTGGGGCATCGAGACGGGCCAAGTTGGGGGTGATGCAGCTGCCGGTCTGTGGGTGCTCCATTCACCTTGCACGTCCCAGTTGGCCTTTTTGTTCACATCCCTTTGTTGGTGGTTGAGTTGCTGCCTCTCTCCACAAGAGGAATGGGGATCCCTTCCCAACTGCTGGTGTCACCTTCCTTCCCGGCTTCCTCCTTTTCTGCATTTGCCTCCAGCTGCTGCCCAAAGCCTAGTTGGGCCCACTGTCCTGCAGGAACCCACGGTCTGCGGATGATGAGCCCCCCAAGGTGATTAAGCAGGAATTTCTTCCTTACTCAAAAACACTCCAGCTCATCCTCCTCCTTCAGAGCTCCCAGAGACAAGGGTTAAGTTCGCTTCGGTGCTTTGGAAATAAATGGTGAACCACAGTGTTTTGCTTCTCCTTTCCCACTCCCCCCACCTTCCCCCCCAGATCGTCCTTTTGTGTGGTTTGGCCTCCTCCGGCTCAGAGGGAAGGCTTTGGTTCTCTGCACAGACCCAGAGCGGTCCATCCTCCACATCCAGCCCCTGCTTGGCCCATGTGCCACACGGGCTCTCTGGGGATTGCAGCTGAACGGTCGTCTCCGCAACGTTGCAGACCCTCCTGCTTGTCTTCTGGTCAGTCATGACTTGTTTGCATTTTTAACTCTATATTTTGCTTGTTTGTCTTTTTTGTCCCTGCAAACCCCGGATAAGTCTGAAGACTGTAATTTTGTGAGGGTGCGGGCATTCCTGAGTTCTTCAGAAAAGTACTGCTTGATTTATGAGCCAAACGTGTTAAAGTAATTTAGAAACCAATTCAAAGTTATAGTCAGGTGAGCCACTCTGGGTCCACTCTGTGCAGGTGGCCTCAGGTGGCTCCTCTGTCCTGAGCAGCTGGGACTGCTCTCCCGACGCTCGGAGCAGCTTCCGCCTCTTGCAGGACATGCGTCTGCAGAATCTGCACTCGGGGCTCTGCTTGTTTCAAGAAGTTGGCAATGCCACACTGTATCTGGGGAAATGCACTCTTCAGGCCTTGTTCTTTTTTCTGGATTGGGGTATGTTCTCCCTTCTTTCCATCACAATGTTCTCTCTCCTCCCTCTGCCTCAGGGGATGCTCCAAAAAGTCCTCTGGGGAAGGGAAAGAGCCGGGATGGATGCATCCAGGGGCGAAATGCTACTGGTTCGCTCTGGTTCGGGAGAACCGTAGTTAAAAAAAGCTACTGGTTCTTCCAAACCGATATTTCCGACGATCAGCTGTGCAGCGGGGTTTAGCTTTCTAGCGAAGCTAAATCACACGGCACAGCTGATTTCCTCCCCCCCTCGCTGTTCTACCTACCTTCCCAAGCCTCCTTTTGGTCCACAGCGCGCATGGGCATGCAGCACACGTTTGGGGCACAGCGCACATGCGTGGTCAGCGAACCGGTAGCAAATCGGTTTGGATTTCACTACTGGATACATCTCAGTCCATCTGCCCCCCCCCCCCCAGCACCGCCAGGATCGGGGCTCCTTGCTTAGGAGGCCACGGAGCCTTCCCCTCACTCTGAGGCAGGAGGAAGCCAGCTGCGTTCTCAGGCTGCCCTCCGCCTGCTCTTTTCTCCCCAGATGTGCACTGTCTCCATTCCAGGGGCTGGAGGCCTTGGAAGGACAGATGCCTCTTCTTCGTGCTGGACGCAGCTCTCGAGTGGAGCCAGGCGCAGAGGTTCTGCCAGAGGTTCCACGGGGGGAGCCTGCTCTCCCTGAACAGCCCACAGGATCTGGTGAGCAGTTGAGCTTTGGGCCGGGAGCTTCTGGCAGGCCCAGCCGCTCTGCATCTTACTGGGAAGATCCAAGCACAGCCAGCAGACAAGGGCCTTGCCTCCTCTGGGGCCGGTCTGCTGCAGAGTTGTGGCCAGAGATTTGGGTGGGTGGCGAGCAGCAATGGGCAGTTCTGTGGGTTTGGCCTCTGGATGGCCGGGAATCCCACCCGGCGGAATCCGCCGCCCCTGTGTGTGCATTGCAGATGTGGCTGCAGGGGCAAGTGCCAGGGAGCCTCTGGACAGGGTTGCACAGCAGTGGCAGAGATCTGTGGAGCTGGCTGGATGGGACCCGGTTCAACCAAGCGCTGAAGCGGTAAGATGCCTCCCCACCCCTGAGGCTCCCCTCCAAGAAGCTCTGGGTTGATCTACTCCACCCAGAAAAATGGCCAAGGCTAAACTCCATCCAAGCCTAGCAGGTTGGCATGTAGAGCTACTGGGATCTTCGCTGACTGGGCCAAATGTGTTGCGGAGCTAACTGGTTTTTTTCACATCTTCTCCTCTTTCTCTAATTCTTTTCCACGTAGCTTCATGTTCTTTTTGGAGCCTTCCAGCATGGCAGTGTGCGTGCTTGCTCTGACCTCTGGCTTCCTGAAGGCCGAGCCGTGCCACAGGCCTCACCGGTGGATCTGCCAGGCTCCGCGCCAAAGCGGTAAGAGCTGGTGGGGAAGAGCACAACTCCTTGCCCCTCGTCCCACAGCTCTGCTGTCTGGCGAAGAACTTTTCCACACAAATGATACTTAAGAGGAACCCAGCCCCCTTGTGGCAAGATGAAAGCTGCAGACAGTTGTGTTTTGTGGCTGATGGTAGTAGGGTAGGGTAGGCTAAGGTAGAGAAAAAAGGAAGAAGGCAACAGGGGTGCCCAAACACGGCCAGGAAGGAGACAGAGCTACATGGAATAGGAGGTCGAATTGCCCACTTTAGAGCCGTGCTCTAAAGGTGGCGTAACCAAAACCTCAGCCTTTAGCAATGGACAGTGCCTTCTGGTCAGCTCCTGCATTGTCTGAATCCCCTCCCTTTCTTGCCTCTGTTCCTCCGATTGCTGCACTTTTAAGGATTACTTTTTTACTGACTAAGCAAGCCAGCTGAAGCACCGGCTGACCTGGTCTCTTGACCAGAGGAAAAGCTTGCGGGGGGTGGGGGGTGGGGGGGGGGTGAGGCTGTGAAAAGAGCAGGAGGGATGAGGCTGGCTTGCCTGCCGGAACCGTCGCCCGGGACCCTCCCTGCAAGAGATGATGCGTTCTTGCCTTTCACCTGGCCTCTTCTATTTCCTCCAGATTTATACATGACCTTCCCTGGGAAATCCTTTGTGGGCACCAAGATTGCAGACCTGAGCTTTCCTTCGCTGCAGGCCGCCAAGCAGCAGTGCAGCGCATTGGGCGAGGGCTGTGATGTTGTGGTCAGCACCATGACAGGCCACCACCTTATGATGGGGAAACGCTTTGTCACCCTGGAGGATCCTGGAGCAGCAGCAGCAGCAGCCGTGCATGTCAAAACAAGATGTTCCCCCGGCTACTCTGGGCAGGACTGCCAATCGATGTGTCCTCGATGTGAGCCCAGCTTGAGCTGCAACCCACTGACGGGCCTCTGCGATGGCTTCCTCTATTACCGAGAGGCTCCCGGTAGGAGAACTGGATTGGTCTGCCCAGCCTAGGGCCCCCTCTGGCTCCAGCTTTTCCACTCCCACAGCTCAGGGTTGGGAACCGGGCTCTGGCAAAGATGTGCTGTCTTGGGCTTGTCAAGAGCCTCTACCTTGAGCCCAGAAGAACAGGCCAGGGACCCTGGCCCTGAGGGGTCCCGAGAAAGGGGAAGAGCTTGGGGTGTAAAGGGTGGGATCTTCCAGACAGAAAGGGCGTGTCTGCCTCAGCTTCTTGCCCCGGGGGCTTCCCTCTGGGATGACTGCACAGCCACCTATCTTGTCCGTCAAGGTGAACCCTCTTCTCACAGCCCTCATTGCCTCACTGAAGTGCCTTCCGCTTGAGGTTTGGATATTTGAGCGAGGAAGTTGCTGGTCTTACGAGCGCTACAGTAGTCAGGTTGAAGCCAAGGCCGTGTGCAAGAGGTATCTGGGTAGCACAGTCAGGAAGGTTCCACCCCTGAGCAAGGTGAGCGGCGTGGTGGCGCTTCTTCACACACGGTGGCGTCTCCCCACCATAAGGTGGTGCCCTGCCTTGGAGTTGACCCCTCCTCTCTGGCGCGCAAAACCCCTCCTGTGAATTGCGATACTATAGTTGCTCCATCTAGAGAGTTTTTGCGAGGATGGCTTGGATACCTGGAGCCTTTGGAATCTGACCTGCATAGTCCTTCTGGCCCTCACCTCTCCCTGCCCCTCCAGGTCCCAGCTGGCCCCTCTGCAGATGGAAGAAGAGGCTTCCAGCAGCCAGGAGGCTCACTTTGGGCTTGCCAGCGAGGTGAAGGTATGGCTTTGCTCCACACAAACCAAGCCAAGGACAAACCTGGGGGATGAAAAGGGGAGAAGGACACAAGTTTTCACCCACAAATACTTTGCTCTAAAATCACCAAGAGGTGAGCTGCTTCCTCTGGGATTTGGCAAGGACAGAACCTGTTACAGGTCCCACTTTTATCCAGGTCTCTTCAGACACTTTTATTCAGGAAAACTTGAGCTGAATTCAGACTCAACAGGCCATGGAGCCCAGAATCTGCTTCCTGCAGTGACTAACCTGATATCCCAGTGGGAACCCTCGGCCAAGGCAGGAAGCTGTTCTACGCTCCCAAGTGGCTGATAATTAGTCAGGCCAAGAGCCAGCCACACCGGAGGCAGGAGAGCATCTCACGGCTACCGATGGGCTTGGCCTTCTTCCACTCCCCACTGTTAATTCGCACCCAGTTGTTATGGATGTAGTAAAAAGAGGTGGGGGGGGGAGACCTTGGAGATGTGCCGGTCTGCAAGTGCTAGAGCTCATCCTGTTGTGCAGAGGCTGTGTCCAAAACGAGGGGCTCTGAGCTTTCTTCTAGCTGCAGACGCCATTCGCCCTCATCCCCCGCAGATGTGAAGCTGCCTTCATTCAGGGAGAAGCTGCTGCTGCCCCACCAGGAGGCTGCTCCCGAGCAGAGGCATGCCTCGTGGCAGGAAGCCGAAGATGCTTGCTACCTGCAGAAGGAACGCTGTACGGGGCTCCTGAGCCTGAAAGGAGCTCATTACACAGTGGCCGGGACGGTGCTGGTCGACAGCCCTGGCTCAGGGGCTCTCCTCTCTGTGAAGGCAGGTCAGTGCCTTCCTGTCTTGAAAGGCTGGGCGAGGGGCTTCAGGATTGTCCTGGGCTTTCCGGCCCCCCTGGACTCACCTCCTATGCTGCAGAGAAGGCCACTGGCTGGCCTGGAAGGGTATTCTTTGCTAGAGCGAGGACCATCCCTGTATGACCTTCCTTGGGCAGTTTTTTGTGTCTTAATTTGAGTGGTGAGCGAGTGTGATCTGCCTGAAAACCCATAGAACAAATCAGAGTCCTTCAGGAGCCGGTAGCAAGGGTGGTTCTTTGGAAGAAGGCCTGGTCTTCTTCGGGAGGGAAGGGATGGCCTTTCCAACGCCTTCTCCCCTTTGCAGCTTGCTCCCCTGGGTTCTGTGGCAAGCACTGCCAGAGGCGCTCTTCTCCTTGCCTGAGCACGCACACCTACAACCCTCTGACCGGCCAGTGTGATGGCAGCCTGAGCTGTGTGCGTCGCTTCAGCCCGTCATGTCTTCATGGTAAAGTGTGCAGTTTCGTTTTGTGGCTGCATTCATTAAAAGTTCACAAACACACCCGTCCCTCGGGTCTCGGGTCTAAATATCTACTCAGGCACCGTACAGCTAAATTTTTAACACAGTTAACATTTCTCTTAGGTCTGGTACATTCCAGGTGTCCAAGGGGTCCCGGCTGGTGGTTCTGGGGCGGACACTGCTATTACGTGGAGGAGCAGGGCAGCAAGAGCTGGCAGGAGGCCAAGGCTGCCTGTCAGGCCTATGGCGAAAACGTGACCCTCCTGGTTCTGAGCAGTGCCAAGGAAAAGGCCAGGACTTTTGGATGTCTCTTTAATGGGGAGCGGGGGGAGGGGGCCATGGCCAGGCAAGGCAGAATTTCCCCTGTGCCTAGCGGTAAAACAGAAAGAGGTGCTTTCCCAGCGCTGCTGAGCATTCTCACTTCAAGCTGCATCCTCCTTATTATACAGCTCTTAATTAATAACAGTGTAAATACACCCAAGATATTTAAACACAAGCAAGCAGAGAAGGCATAAAACATGCCAGGAGATTGCTTTTAACAAGACGACGGTTTGCTGTCTTGGCCCTTGAGAGTCAAGCTCGGGCCTGCTTTTCCTCCCCCTCGTGCCAGCCCCTGGCACAGGCAGCCTGAGCTGCCAGCCTTCCTGTGGGGCTCTGAGGGAAGAGCACAGGTCCCTTCCTGGGCAAGACCGACCTCCTTTCCCCAGGATGGCCGAAGGGTTGACAGTGAGGGGCCCCTTTTCCCTCACAGGCCTGGGTGGCAGCCATGGTGCAGAGGGGCAGCTGGACAGGGCTGAGTGATGCAGGCGGAGTATGGAGATGGGAAGAAGGCCGAGCGGATAGCCTTTCTCCGCCTTGGTGAGCACCTTGGGGTAGGAAGCTGCTTTGGGAAACGTTGGTCACCGTTTTAGCCTCCTGAAGCTGGGGCTTCTCCCTGGGGCTCTGCTTCTCACTCCAGATCTTTTCCCTGCCTCTCCCGTCCCCCAGGACCTGAAGCATCCATCTTTCCTTCCACCTGCTGAAAAGCAGAGAGAGAAGCCACACGGGGCGTCTTTACCACTTCTTGTCAGCTCCAATCCCCAGCCGTTCCCCCCACCCCCACCCCCACTCCCTGGAATGGCACCTGCCCTCCTGTTGGATCTCCAGGCGATGCTCAGCCGGGTGCAATCCTGCTTGCTTCCCCTATCAGGTTACCCGATGTGCCTCTGGTGTCCGGAGGCTGCTTGGAGATTCGTCCCAGGGGAGACCCGGATTTGGCCGCCTCCCCATGCTCCCACCTTAGGCCCTGGGTGTGCGAGGGGCTCTGGGGTGAGTGGCTCGCTGGGCCGTGGTGAGGTCAAAACAGCCAGGGTCTCCCTACAGCCCAGGCGGAGAGGTCCTGCGGTGACCGCAACACAGCCCATCTCCCCATCAGCATGCCGGGGTGGGGGTGGGGACCTGGATCGGCTGCTTTTCCTTTGGGGAGGAGGAGGAAGATGGCCCCTCAGTTGGTGCTTGGGAAATAAGAGCTATGGGCCGAAAGATGGGCTTGGCGGGCACCTTTTGGGCACCGTGGGTCTTTACTTGTGCCCCTCGGGGATGGCTTCTCTCCTCTCTGGCTCAGCACCCCTGAGTTCCTGTCCAGCAGAGCCCGGATGGAGCCACTGGAATGGCAGCTGCTACCTCTGGGACTCTTCCTCTGCTGGTGCCTGGCCAGAGGCCCTGGAGGCCTGCCGGAGGTTCAGAAAAACAGAGCTGCTGTACTTGACCACACTTCAGGAGATGGTACCGTTTCTGTTCTAAGCCTCCTTCCCATGCCCAGCACACTGAGGTCTCCTAAGGGCTGCTGTGACTTCTGCAGGGGGCTGGCAAGCAGGGACCGTCTCCCTCTCCCTGTGCAACCACGACCTCTGCCCCTTGGCCCTCTGGTGCTTCCTTTCCCCCCTGTGAGCCAGTCAGGAAGGGGTAGCAACTGGCACCTCAGGTTCCTACCAGGGAGACTTTGGCTCAACTCATTTTGGGCCAGGGGCTTCTGGGCGGGACCGTGGGAGGGGGGAGTGGAGAAAATAGCTTCTTCTCTTGGAGGATCTGGAGACTGGATCCCTTTTCCTTCCATCCAGGACTGGGTGCGTTCCCACTTCCGAGGCACTTTCTGGACAGGCTTGAATGACCGGAAGGAGGAGTCGGTCTTTCGCTGGTCAGCCTTAGAGCCCCTCAGCAAGCAAGTGGCTCAGTAAGTGGCCATAGGACCAGTCTGCTTGGAGTAATCTCCTTCCATAAAGCAAGTATTATTTGGCTGTTCACCGCCCTGAGTCCTTCGGGAGTAGGGCGGTATACAAATTCAATAAATAATAATAAATAAATAATTATAAAGTGTCCTGCAGCTGGACAAGGGTCCCTAGCCTCAGATTGCCCCTGTTGTTTTAACCTAGGCCCAAGTAGTTATTACCAGACACAATCGGTCCTAAACAAACATATTTTATTAGAACCCCTGAGAATTACTTCATTCTCAGCTTAGTCCAAATTAATTCCAAAACAAGTCCTTCAGAAAAAGTCCTTCGGCCTTACCCCCTACCTTTGTCTTCTTTGGCACCCTGCCAAAGGTTTTTCTTGGCAAAGCCCTGTTGCTGCTCTTTTAAGCCTTATGGGAGGGGCCAATCATCTGGCTTTACTCCTGAGTCGCCCTTTTTGCTTTAGCTGCTCTTGCCTTCTGGCAGTTCTTCTCATGCGTACACTAGGAACAGGCTCCTCCTGTTCCTTTGCCTCTCTGCTGTCTGCCTCTGGAGGCTTCGGAGTCTGCGCATCACTGCCAGATGGCCCTGGCCCCATCTCTGCCTCCGACGCAGAGCCCTTGTCCGTGCCTTCCCCAGACTCCAGGACTGGCCCATTGTCCTCCCCAGCCTCCTCACTGTCCGACTCTGCTGCCAGCTCCGCAGGCTGCTGGTGGATCACAACACCTGTGGCTTAATGAGAGGGATCCCTAAGGTTCCAGCAACCCATTGCATCCTGCCCAGCCCCTCCCCGTCTGCTGGAGCCCCTGAAGCCTCTCTACTAGGAGGCCTCCTGCCACATGTTGCCAGCTTGTGCTCCCTCTGTCAGGGGGCATTACAGGCTGGGTGTCAACGCTTGTGACGCTTTGACTCTTCTGCATGGAGCAGGTATTTGCGAGATGACATGGCAAATGGAGGGCGGAAGGACTGTGTGTGGTTTGACTCAGCAACAGGACTTCTGAGTGATGCCAGCTGTGGGGAAGAGAGGCCTTTCTTGTGCAAATGCCCTGAAGGTGAGAGACATTGGCTGTGGAAAGCAGAGGCCCTCCACGGGGTGGGTGGGACAGGACGTTTGGCAGTCCTTCCTCTGCTTACCTTCTCCTCTCCCTCTTAGCTTTCCTGTATTTGCATGGTTTGGGGAGCAACAGCGGGCATGCTTGTTATGACACAGAAGGGCTGCCTGGGAGGGCTGCTCAGCGGAGGCTCCAAAGTGGGCCCTTCCCAGGGCCCTTTTGACTCGCTGGGCTGCTGTTGTGAAACCTTTCCAAACTTCAGAACTTCTGCTAAGCTCATGTTTATCTCTGCATTGTGAACCACTTCAGTGGTTTCTTCTTAGTTTTGAAAAGCAGCTTTATAGCTTTTTTTTTTTTATGGATAGCAAATAATTTTTCAGTGTTCTACGAGTTGGCTGATCCGATTTCTTGTCTTCCCTTCCTTTCCTTCCCAGCCACAGAGTGGTTTGATCAGTGGACTGGCTACGGCATGGTGGGAGAGCCATCACTGCTCTATCCCTCTGCAGAAACCCTGGAAGGGGCCAAGCGGGAGTGCCTGCTGGAGCGCCCCGTCTGTGTGGCTGTCCTGGAGACAAGGTCCGGCTTCTACCTGCTCAGCAGCAAGGATGATGCCTGTCCCAAAGCAGACTCGGTGCTTCATGTGTGGACCAGTAAGTGTCTGATTGGGCCCCAGGGGGGGCAAGCAGAGGGAGGGGCTCCTTCAAAGAGGAACCTCTGTGTGCAAAAGGCACAGTGGCTCCTCTTTCAGTGGGGAAAGGAGGCGTCCCGTTTATGAGCTTCTTTCTGAGGTCAGGGTTGAACCAGTTTTTGATTCCCAGGCCCCACAATTGACTGTGAGCTGTACATGCCCGGGGGGGCCATGGGGGAGTGGGGGCTGCGACACATGGACGGATTTGCCATCTGATGGGGGACAATTTACCCCAGAAAGCCCCAGAATTTTGGCTAAGGAGGATTCTTCTTCCCTGGTGTGCTCCCAAGTCTCTGAGATCAGCAGAAGACGCCCTGCTGCTTAACCAGGTTGTAATATTTCCTGGTATACTAATATTGATGTTAACAGCTTCACCAACTGAACTTGGCGCATCAGACGCCTAGCAAAGGCCTAAGAGCTGTTTTAAAAGATGGAGGGACTGACCTCCTTGCCCTTCCTCTGCCATTTTGCAGTTCTCCTCTGGCCCTCAGCTTCAGAAGTTTCTGACTTCTTGAGAGTCATCTGAAAAGAAAAATAATGATCTCATCCGAAGTCGGGTTCTGAAATTGCCACAGTCATCCCTGTGTTTTCCAGAAATGGGTCTGGGGTCTCGGTGCACTTGCCCTTCATGCCTGGCTCTGCTTTCTTTCAGTTTGCGCAGAAGGGTTTAGTGGCCTAGCCTGCCGTAAGACCTCAGCAGGCGCAGCCCGGCCAGCCTGCGACTGCAGTGGCACGTTGAAGACCACGGCAGAGAAAGGTGAGGGTCCAAGGGGGGCATGAAGCTCCTTAGAGGCCAGCAGAGGCCCGGGGAACTCTCCAGCAAAGGCAGCTGCTCTAGGATTTTCTGCCCTGACAGGTCTTACTGTGTATCTGGAAATCAGACAGAGTGGTAAACATTGGTGTTTATTTCAAAAAGGACTAAATGTTCCACTCTTCTTCGCACCCAGTCCATGCACTGAAGGCCTGGCTCTGTGTTCCTTGCATAGTAATGGGCAAGGGCTTCTCCTGAGGAAGCTGAGGTCCTATGGGAAAAGGGAGTTGGGACACAGCTTCTGCCTTTGGCTCTTAGATGCCACCGGCTCTGCCGTGTTATCTTTCCAGAACATCTTTTCTTCCATCGAGTAAAAACTGTTCCTAATGACTTGATAGAGCTAGGTCCCACCATTCAGAAAGATGGGCAGATCTTGTTTATTTCACTCAATTTATCTGGAGAAAATAGAAGCTGCCAGCTCCAGTTTCCAGATCTCTTTTAGCCTGCTTGAATATGAGAATGGCCGGGAATGTGCCCATCCCTAAGGTGGCCGTGTGGCTCATCTTGCTGCAGTTTGTGGCGTCCCTGTACAGACCTGTGTGGAAGATTGCCAGCAAATGACTCCCAGGACTAACTGCTCGTTTTGCATCCCTGTCTGCACTGGTACGTTAGCTTAGAAGCATAGGGGAACACCCCACAGTTGTGGGATCCATTCTATTCTGAGGTTCCTTCAGCTAAAACATGTCGCACTGATGCTTCCCCTCAGTTGACTGGGTCCATTGGCACTGGGGCATCTTGCCAGCCGGGCTCAATGGACTTCATCTGGGCAAAACTAGCCGCTCTCTTGCTCGGTGCCTCCTTCTAGAAGCAGCTGCCATGGCTCTCCTGAGGTCCCTTTTGCCTTCTGGGAAGGGCTGCAACCCCAGGTCAGATTCCCCCACCCGCCATTAGCCAGGATCTTTTGTTCTTTGCCCATGTAGAGGCCAGCCTGAGCTTTCTGGACCCTGAAGAGTTTGCTCTCGTCACCATGATCCAGTTCAAGGTGTCCCATTCCCTCAATCTCACGACAGAGGACGAAAGAGACCGGACGGTCTCCTCCAAGGTCGTATATGATGACACCAAGTACCCATGACAAAAAAGGAAAGGAGAGGCCAATAAAGGCTCTGGAGGTGCCGAGGACTCTGTTTCCGTGGTTCTTCTGTTTTGTGAGGCAGGGGTCACTTTGTCAAGCATGGGATTGTCTCTACAGTATAGGGACAAGTAGTTCAGTAGTTTCTACAAAAGGTTTTTAAATTTGAAGCCCAGGCCCTGGGTGGCTTGTGGGCTGGGGATTCTTTGTGGACTGTCCCACATACCCCAACCCAGGGATCCCTTTGGAATTTTGTGTTTTCCTTTGTTTTCATTAATAAGACAAATACCTTAATAAGGCAAATGCATGGCTATTCTCAGCCTCCTCTGAAAAGGGGAGCGGGGGTGGGGAATAAGATTGACAGCTGGGCCAGCATTGGGATCCACTCACCTGCCCACCGGAGAGAGGGAAGACAGGCTGCCAGGCGCTCCTGTGCTTCTCCCTGGGAAGACGGTCAAAATCCCAGAGGGGCTATTTTTAGAACGCCCTTATCCAGGGGTGAAATGCTCCCGGTTCGGACCGGATCGCCCAATCCGGTAGCGATGACGGCGGGTGGTTCGGAGAACCGGCAGCAAAAATCAGAGGCTTTTAAAAGCAAAAAAAAAAAAAAAAAAAGTTGGCCACGCGCACCCAGTCACATTATCCCCACTACCACCAAGCCACACCCACAGAACTGGTAGTAACAAATTTTACATTTCATCACTGGTTTAAGCCCACCGCTGCTTTGGGAGGATCCGGCCACAGTAGAGGCAGCGGGCTCAGTAGGTTCCCCACACAGAAACGAGCAAGCAGGCAGTTCCCTCTTCTGATCAGTGGACACAGAGGGCGACTGGCTGAGTTTCTCTGCGAGGCAGCCCAGTTCCTTCGTCACGCCTTCTCTCCATCTCTTCCCCATTTACTTTATGGCCCTCCTTCCATCCCCACCACAGCAAGCTCCACGCCTTCATCTGGGACTCGGCCCTCCACCAGCTTTTAACAATGGATTCCTTGTTAGATGTCACCAATAATCTCCAGTTGCGTCATCCTGGCTGCTTCAGAGAGATTTCCCCTCAGGCCAACCCCAGTGGCTTTTACTAGTCACCTCTCAGAATGGCCGATCCTGTGAGCTTGTGGAACTTTGGGTGAGGAGCTTTTCTTGAGCTCAGCACTGCCTGCTTCAGTTGGGCCTGCCTTGCAGATTTTGCATCTCAGAGATGCTCCTTGGCGGGAGACGGAGAAGTGGAAACCCACCGGTAAGTAACTTTCCTGGCACATGTCAAGACCGTCTGTGTACAGAAGGTAGCCAGACTAGGAGGGGCAGACATCAGGTGATTCCTTAGGCCAAGACAGCTGGGCCCAGGAGGAAGTGGCCGCTTTGCCCCTTGGCACGGCTGCCTGTCAAAATATTTGCTAAGGAAGTGCAGAAGCTTGACTCAGAATTAACTCCACACCCAAGAAGTTGTGCTCAGAGTTGCTCCGAACAGAGGAAGCTCGACTGCAGACCCTCACCAGTTCCTGAGCCTCCCATTGCTCGAAGCGGTGGAACTGAGGAACAAATGTGGAGCCTCTCCAAGGGTGGGCCTGAGAGATCCATGGCTTCAAGCACCTGGACCTTGCTCTTGCCAGCCACCGATCATCGCAGCTGCCCTGGTGGCCGAAGGCAAAGAGCCTTCACAGTCCTCACCTTCTTCCTCTTCTTGCCACGCTTTCCTGCTTCCGGCTGTCCAGATGTTTGCAGCTGCTCCTTGGGGAAAGTAAACTGTGTGGACCGTAGGCTGCGTTTTGTACCTCTCCAGTTGCCCACAAACGCCACCGCCCTCCTGCTGGACTACAACCGCATTGCCATTCTCAGGAACGACACCTTTGTGGCCCAGAAAGTCTTGCGCCGCTTGAGCCTTGGCAACAATGTCCTGGCCAGCATTCACCGCCTGGCCCTGGTGGGCCTCCATGAGCTGCTGGACCTGGACCTGAGCGACAACTCCCTGAGCCTCCTGCACCCAGAGACTTTCCTCCCTGTGCCAACCCTGAGGACGCTAAAACTGGGGAACAACAGGCTCCTGAGGCTGGAACCAGAACTCCCCGGGGCCCTCCCCCATCTCAGGGCCCTCTTTGTCCACAGCAATGCACTGACCTCCCTCCCGGCCGGCTTCTTTGAAAATCTGCCTTCCTTGTCTCACCTGACCCTTGAAGACAACCCCTGGACCTGCTCCTGTGGCATCCGGCCCCTCTTCCTGTGGCTGGTGAAGAACAGGGACAAAGTTCCAGGTAAGCAGCCGGCTGGCACTCCAGGGTAGAGCAGCCACCTTCGATGTCTGAGCCCCTCTAGACCTCCGTGGGCCCCCAGTGTACAGCTGAGCACATCATGGTGGAGGCGACATGGCCGTGTACTGCTGCCCCTCAGCTGAGCGTTTTCATGCCAGTGCATTTGGGCTGTTACCCCAGAGGCTGCTCGGCTCGGCTTAGTGGTGAAAGAAGCAGCCCGCTCTGGGCTGTTTGCTTGAGTGGTTCCCCCACTCCCCTTTCTGGCTTCTTACAGCTTCTGCCCTCATTTGGTGGGCAACATTAAGCTGCTGCTCTTTCTTCCAGAGGTGAATTCAGTGACTTGCAAACGCCGAGCGTCTCTTGCCCAGTATCCTGTCTCGACCCTTGGAAATGAATCCTTTGCACGTTGTCAGGAGCCCTGGATGCATCTCCCCGGCTACGCCTTCTTCCTCCTGATCGGCCCATCGACTTTCCTGGCCAGCATTTGTGTCGGCATCCTATTGGGCTCGCTGGCAGTGGCCCACCTGAAACTGAGGAGGACGGGCTCGTGCATTTGGCCACGGGCTCCGGTGAGGCGCGCAGGGACCCCCCTGCACTAAGCGGGTTTCGCTCCCAAAGAATCGTCCTTTGGAACTCTCCCCGTGTCTCTGCCAGCAGAACGGCAGCATAATAGCTCTAGAAATCGTTTCTGTTTCCAATGCTTTGTGCATAAAATCCCAATTCCTCTCTCAGCCACTGAGTGGGTCCTTGATTTGGGCTTGTACGTACCTGTGCCTATGCAAAGAGCCATTCTAGGAACCCTGGGGTAAGAGCGGTCCGTACTTGTAGAAGAGGGAGTGCCTGCGCCTCTTTTCCCACCGAGGTGGGCATGAGGATCAGGCAGATGCTGGAGCACCCTTTCTCTGTGACCCGGCCGCAAACTGCGTTTGCGTTTCCTGAAAAGAATGCCACCCTCCTCCCGTTTCTTGGAGCAAATTGCCGTGCAACAATAGTCCCTTCTGTTCCCTGCTCGGTGACTTCACAGGTCTTCCTCAGAAAGAGAGATAAGATAAACCGTGGCATCTCAGTGCCCCTGGAAGCTCCTCCACTGGGCTCTGTGCCCCTCACTCTTTATACAGCTTCCCAGGCTGGCAACAGCCAGAGGTCCCTGTTTTCTGATTTAGTGAGTGGCAGCCAGGAGGCAGCTGAGACGCAGGCTGTGCGGAGGACAGGGCCTGTGTTTGACTTTCTCTTTGAGAAATTCTGCCCAATGGGGAGAGCAGTGCTGGCCTCCTTGTCCTCAACCAGGAAATATCTGAATACCAAGGTGGGCTCCCCCCACCATACCCATGATGTGCAGCCCCGGGAGCTTCCCCTTATTCTTCTTGGAAAGGAAAAGGCAAGAGGTGAGCCAGTCCTAGTCTGAGCTGGGGGTGAGCTTGTGGGGGAAAGGGATACACAGTTTCCAGATCTAAGATGGAGCAGAGAGGCTGGCCGGGCCGTGTGAAGCCTAGCTTGTCAAGGGAACGGGAGGGGCATCCGTGCCTGCCCTCCTTGCTGGAGCTTGGCCCAACAGGTACTGACTGCCCTGGAGAGATGGCACGGCCGGGCATTGGCTTGCCAACCTCAGAGTGGCTCAGCCAGGCAGTCGGGGAATGTCTCCCTGTGGATGGGGCTACATGGCAGATGTTTTCTGAAGTCAAAAAGTGATGCTGCTTATTGGAAACAACAAAGCCACAGCTAGGCCATGTCTTGGGATCAGCCTTTCCAGCCATGATATAGCTGCTAAAATCCAGTGCTTTCCTGACAGCCAGAGTCATGTGATCTGGGAGATCCAATCCCATCTCCTGCTTTGTCTCACCATCATTTCTTCAGGTGCGAAGAATTATGGAGGTCCCCTTCCTGTTTCCTTCCTTCCTTCCTTCCTTCTTCTCCAACCTACCCTTCTGCTCCTGCTGGGCCTTCTGTGTGGTGTCTTTTCCAGCCTCTGCAGGTGACTTCCAGCTCCACCTCAGATGGCATCTTCTGCTTCGAGCTACTGCAACTTGTCAGCTATTTTCAGTATTTGTTTTTGCTGAACCATCCAAGATTTCAAGAGTTGCCGTGGTTGGGCAGCTGACTTCTAAAACCGGGCTGCGTCTGGGGAATCGGGAGCACATCTACCAGCCAGCCTTTCTAGTCTTTGTCAGCGCCTGTAAGGAGCAGAGACTTTTGTGGCGAGTCTTTGAGGAATTTTTATTTAAGTTCAGAGTGAGGAAAGGAAATATAGGCTGCTGCCTCTTATTTTTCCTCTTCGCTGTGAATTTAAGTAAAGAAGTGTCCTTGCAAAATGTTTGTGGAGATTCTCAGTCATCCAGGTCTCGGTTATCCCAAAGGTGCTTTTTCAAGAGGCAACTGGACCTTTAAGAAGAAGCTTCTTGGATGAGAAGCGAAACATCTTCAAAGAAAAACCAGAAAGCCCAGTTGCCTCTTGGAAAAAAAAGCACCTTTGGCATAAGAGTCCTTGCAGGTACACATGCACACACACACACAGGCAAGAATATGTCATTTTAAAGTAATGGATTTAAATTCACTATTACAAAAACCCACAGCAGAACTATACATATGTACGATAACTCTTAATTATTGAACACTGCTTCTTCAGTGCGGCTCTGGGCACCTGTCCAAAGTCTTATGCTTTATTTCAAAAACCCTAGTTAGAATTACAGTTCCATCTCTACTTACCTAGGAGAAGGTCCCAGGGAATGCAATGGGCCCTACTTCTGAGTAAGCATGTACAGAATGCGTGTGGGTGCACACAGGCCAGCTTGGTAAATTAGGATCCAGGTTGAAGGGTACAATGGGGGGGGGGTGTAGGAGAAGGTGGTGGTCATGTGTTGAGGTGCCTCCTCCAAGTTGGGAGTTCTTGAGAGGCACCCCAAGTTGGCACTACTTTGCTAATCATACTCGGGTCCCCTGGGCAGCTGCAATGTGAACTGTGCGGAATCAGGTTTGCCGACTCTCACAAGCAGCGTCAGAGCGACACCCTGGCCTCGCTCGCTCAGAGCTCCCCAGGCCTCCGGGCTTGCCCCTCCTGCCTGCAGCCTGCCCTGGGCTCTGACCCTGTGGCATGGAGGGGAGCAGATTAAGGGTGCTTCTGCTTCTCGACAGAGCATATAATCTTTGGGCAAAGTGGGATTATTTTAAATCTTGAGATTCTGCATCCACAATTGCAAAAACGGATTTGGGGTTCCAGTTTAACACCAGAAGAATATTTTTATAGGGTTACCTCAGTCAAACTCATAACCATCCTAGAAGACAGGCCAGTGTTACGTGGCAGAGAGCTGCTGGAGTAGTGATAAGGCTGGTACTTTGGTCCTCCTGAGTGGGAGAATGAAAAATATTGTGAGGATCAATCAGGGTCAGAGATGGAAGCTCTGGAACCAACACAACTCTCAGCTGGAGAGCCAGGAGGCCTGGCTTTCTTTCCAGTAGGCAGTGGCACAGGTTGGACCACAGGATATTCGGTTGGGGGCATGGTGTTCTGAGGCCAGGGGAGGAAAAAATCAGGACCCTCTCGGTCTAAAAGGCTAGCAGATCTTGGCAGGGGCTTGTTGGCCAGAGAGATTTGTTACAAATCTCCATGCATGTAGCCATAAAACGTGAGAAGAGAGGAACAACTCCAAGGCTCCCCCTGATCCCAGCCTAGGAGAGGAGCAAAGGGGTCAGCGCTGGCTGTCCGTCCGGGGCAGAGACTGGAAAGCACTTCTGCAGAAGAGGAGCAGAGCTGGAGATTTGGATCAACAGACAGCAAAGAGTCGCAGAGAAGCTGGGAACTTCCCGTCCTGCTGGAAATGTTGCTTTACCAGGTGTGAGGCGTGGAAGGGGTTGGCTAAAATTCTCTTTCACAAACGAGCTAAGAAGTAGTCAAAACAGAGAGAGATGGGGAGAGTCCCCCCTCCCATCAGAGAAAACCTTGGGTGTCCTGAGGGAACACTGGCACCTTCACGGTAGCAGCCTAAAAAAAAAGGCCACAGGGCTCTCTGGGTGGGAGGTGGTGGACCAACAGGTCTTTTTTACAGAATGCTATATATAAACAAAGAGAACCATGAGCTGGGGGGCTGGGGGGCCTCTTCACAGACCCCTGATACAGTCTGGAAACAGTCATGTGAAGTAAGGCGGGCTTGAGTTCTGTGCATGCATGGAATGATGACGAGACTCTTCCCCCTCGGCAAGAGACCCGGTCCGCTTCGCTGAATGTGCCATCCATCCTCTCCTGGGTGGGCGTCTCCCTCAGAACTACCTTCTCTGCGTGTCTTGGAGGAGAAGTAAATGGAGGCCACACTCTAGGAAAAACGGAGGTGCTCCCAGGCCTCCTGGTGTTCAGTAGTTCATTCCAAGGCCACAAGTGAGATTGGTCACCCTTGGAGGAAGCAGGGATCTATTGGGGCCGGAGGGAAGAAAGCAATGCAGGCGCCGTGGGTGGATGTCAAAGGCTTCCCTTTGGTGTCTCCAGAAGGGCCCTCGGAGTCTCCATTGGTCCGTCCCTAGATCTCACACCACGGTGCTGACCGAGGGGTCAGAGAGATTGAGTTGCCCAGTGATGTCTGTGGGGTGATACTGCTGCAAGAGACAAACAGACAGACAGACGGGCCAGATGTTAGGTGGGGCGGGGTTGGCTGCGAGCAGCTGATGCAATTGAGACGCAGGTCCTGGTGGGAGATCGCTGAGGGATGATGCACGGGCCATCTCTGCCCCTCGCTTTGGGCCACAGCCTGCGCATGCCGAGTGCCAGTGGAAGGTCCCCTGCACAGGGTGCAGCCCACAAGGGAAGCCTGGCCAGGGCGGGGCCCAAGGTCTCTCCCCAGAACCACCGGGAGTTGGTGGCACTTTCCTCCCCCTCTTAGTTTTAGCACCCTGGGACGTGGCTTCAGTGGCCAGGGAGTAAAGAACGATGCAGCTCAGTGAGCTTGGTTTATGATAAATTGGGAAGATAATTGCTAAGGGTGGATGTAGAGACAAGGCCTCTGAAAGCGTCTCTGCTGTCCCTGCTGGAGGAGGGTGGGCCGGTGCCTAGGAAGGGCCACTCTGCTTGTTTGGTCTCTCTGAGGAAAACCTTTTGGGGAACCCTAGCAGATCCCCTCAATTTATTAGAGTACAAAGCTACTTGTTTTGCCCGGTAGCAATAGCTTGTGGCAAAAATAAACTTCAAATTGCCCCAGAGATTTAAATAAGTGCTATTGTAGCCATGTTTTTTAAAACAACAATGATTGGCACACACGAGCGGAATGTGAAGGGAATGCCCAGTGGGAAGCCCATGGCCTCCTTTGCCACTCCCTTGCCTGGCGGCAGAGCTACAATTGTTGGTGACCCCAAGCTGGACTGCTGCTCTTCCCTCCCGGCCCTGCTTGCGCCTCCCCCACCTGCCTGCCAGGACAACAGAGACCTGCATCATCTCTCAGGGATCCCCGCCTGGGACAGGGTGGTGGGGTGGGTGGACGTGTTACATGACAGCCTCGGCGGCCCTCTGGTTCAACTGCCTGGAGAGCAACTAATCCCCTCCTGGCACATTTCAGCCATGACAGCCCTGGAGTTCCGCCAACTTCCGGCCAGTCAGCGTCTCTTCTCTGTAGACGGGACATTTCAAAGAATGTTCGTGCCACCACCACCCCTTCCCCTTCTGCCCCCCCTCCTCCTGGCACCCTCCACCCGGGATCTCTGGGGCCTGCCCTTCACCCCTGCCTGGGCCCTCACGCTCCTTGCCCATTACAGACCCCCGTAATACAGGACGTGGGTACAGGACAAAAGTCAATCAACATTCAGGACAAGAGCCCACCCTGTGCTGAGCAGCTCCTGAAGCCGGGAGTCTCTACAGGGCTATCTGCACTGCAGCTCACGGATGCTGGGCGTGGTGACATCGCGGGGCTGTCTGTAGGGAGCAGGCGCATGAATGGCACATTGTCTATTACAGAGGCATTGGCTGCAGTTCCAGAGTTAAAGGCAAAATCCAGCTGTGCAAAGAGCATCGACCCTCACCACGGTGCCCCTCAGAATGCCACCTTGCCCGCCCAACAAACCTGCAGCATTTGCCCTTCGAGAAGCCTGAGCAATCCATCAAGAATGTCCCTTCCCCTCATCGCATGTAAACCTGTCTGTCTTCTTCACTCAAGACTGGAGTCTAAGAGGAAAGGTTTTTCACCTGCCTGGCCTTCCATGATCCCCAAATGGAGCCACATATCTGCCCACTCGGCTAGCTGCTGTGCCTGTTTCTTGATGCAGAGGCTGCTTGATGCTGATTTTGTCCCTAAAAAAAGCCCTGAAGGCTCACTGGATTAAATCCTGCCCGGCCTCTGGTTCCTATCATGGCTGGACAGAAACCTTGGGGGAATTCATGAGCATCGCAGAAATCCTGGTGGAGTCGATGCCCTCAGCATAATTGCCACTAGGAGGGCTCTGCTTTGTGGCCTCTCTGGGCCTTTGGGCTGGAAGGCCCACTAGAGGTGGCCATGGGACATCATGGCAGGGAAAGCTACAAGCTAGTTTTGTGGTGTTTTTCCCCAGCCCAGAACTGCCTCGTGGATCGGTATGATCCACTGATCCTGCACTCAAGTAGGATGGAAAAGGGAATCCTATTTATAAAGATTTTACAGGTATAACCAATGGCTGTCAGCTCTTCCATCTTCTTTGAGAGCATCTCCAGCCCATTTCCTCTGGGAAGCCTGGAAGTGGAAATGCCCTTTGATCCCATGGGATAAAATCCGGGTCTCCAAAGGTGGATCCTGGGATGTCAGAGCTGCTGTCACTGGGACTCCAGAAGGGAGGAACCGTTTCTTCCACAGAGGCTTCCTGGCTCCGGCCAACAGATTGCTGGTGGCAGTCTCACCCAGAGGTTAGCACTGGATGCAGCTCGGCCTACCTTAAAAACACTAGGCTGGGCTCCATTTTAAACTTGGAAGGCCTGGATAGACTGGAATTGAATAGAAGGCTTGGCTGCAAAGGGTAAGATTTTCCCCTGCTTTTATTTCTTTGTTATGAGCAGAATCGGCATGGCTAGCTTTGGCAAGGCAAGGCCTAGATAGGTGGCGCCCTGCAGATGCCAGGCTCCCTTCCGGGAGAGGCCCTTGGCAAACAAGGCTATCCCCAGGGGCCTGCCAGCATGGCACATTCCTGAGCTTCGGGGAGTGGAGTTGGACAACCCCCCCACAGGGCCTATTTGCAAGAGGCCAGTGGAGGGTCTGCAAGGAAGCCCAGTTGGAGAGTGCAAGCGCCAGAGAGCACCTACTGCCAGCCAAGCGCCCTTCAAAAGAGGCCAGGAGTGGCTTCCCTTGCCCCTCAGAGACACCCTGTGGGCTGCTGTGCCCCCCCCCCCCAATTTTACTCGGGTGGTCTCCGCTGCGGGCCAGATGCCCTTCCCTGCAGGGCTCCTCGTATGCAGTTGTAATCTGGGCCCCCAGGGGCTGCTTGGGGCGGGGCTTCCCCTCAGCCCAGACCCTTCCACATTGCCAGCCTTAGGGGCGGTGAGGGAGGGAAGCCACTGCCTGACCTCTCTACTCCCTGCGCCACAGTGGCAGAGTCAAGTGGGCACCCTTCCCTCAGAGAGAAGGGCGCTGGGCCTTCCCCCAGAGATGCCTGGGTGGAGAAATGGCTCCCCTGGGCCCACGAGTGGGTCATGGGGAGGAAGGGGGGTTCCTGCCTTCGGCCTCCTGGGGGGGGCATTGTTTAGGCAGAGCCACCATCTTAAAGATGGAAGGGCCCCTTTGGTTGGGCTTTATCTCCCTGGGAGGTTTGCCCCCCCCCCCGACAAAACCGCTTCAGTCCTCATCATAAAGACCTGTCAGGGGAAGGGGGGCAACCAGGAAAGGGCGTGGCTGTGGGCCGTCTCAGTGGAAGGGAGAAGGTTTCAGGGGGGTCTTCCCAGCACCCAAAGCCCCCAGGCCTGCCTGAGGGGAAGGCCACCCCTTGAAGCCTGTGCCTGGCCTGGAGGGGGGGGCGCTCTCAGGAAATCTTCAGCTGGCACCACCTTTCCTGATCTGCCCTGGCAGCTGGAGGCTCCCTGACAAGGTGATTGGGAGTCCGCCTGCCCATGTCAGCTGCTTCCACTGGAGAAGCTGCGGGCGCGAGACTTGGTTGTCAGTGGAGCAATTTGGTCAGTTTGTGCCCTCTGGGCATTGGAGACTTCATGCTGGAGGGTGCCCAGAAAGCTTTTCTCCAGGGCTGAGCCGGCTGGAATTTTAACCACAGATTGGGAGGGATATCCAGCCTCAGCCCCTCAAATGCCAATTTTCTAAGGTGCTGATAGGAGGGGGGCTGCGTGCGGTGGGGAGACCACCCTGTTAAACCATGGGCGTCCCACGTAGGACAGAAAGGGCTTTAGGGCTGTCTGTAAGAAGGCCGTGGATGCCTTGTGGGCCAGCAGAGGGTTCAGCCTAGCCGCTCAATCCCCCAGAGCTGCAGGAACAGTGACTTCCAGGGAAGCTGCTTTTGAGGCTGGCTTTGGTTTGGGAGAAAAATGGCTCCTTGCCCGGAGAACCATTTTGGCTTATTTCCTGGGACGTACCTGTCCATCGATCGGGACGGAGGAGGGAGAAGTGGCCAGGAGACCTTCTGCCCCAAAGTGCTGAAGGCTGCCCTGAGAACTTTGTGGGGCCTGTGGAAGGAGGCATTTGAAAGGAGCCCGAGCTAGGGATTGCTCTGAGGGGCAGGGTTGGAGCTGAACCTCATAGGAAACAGGGCCAGCATCTTGGCCTCACTCATCCAGGGGGAGCACCGACAGTACCCTGGCCCTACACTGTGCTCCTTTGTCCTTAGCAAAGGACGGGCGGCACCCGTGAAGGAAAGCAATTTCTTCAAAACTTTACTTCAGGCTGCATTTGACAGAGGTAGTTTTGGGATAAAAGTCTGTAGGGATTCTCAGTCATCCAGGTTATGGTTGTTCCAAAGGTGCTTTTTCAATAGGCAACTGGACTTAACAGGAAAGTCAAGAAAGTCCAGTTTCCTCCTGAAAAAGCACATTTGGGGTAGTTTTGGGGCCCGAATATCCTTCCTCCTTTGCAGGGTTTTTTTCTTCTTCTATCGGTTCAGGTTTTTGTTTTCCACAACTGAGCCCAGCCCCGAACCTGCCAGTTTGCAGGCAGCAGGGAAAGCTTTCTCACTTCTCCTGCCTTATCATGTGGGGGGGAGGTACTGGGACTCCCTGCTTTCCTGGTAGCTTCTTGCAGTTCAAAAAACACTCTTACGAGCTATACCCTCCCTTAAAAGGAAATCTTAAATAAAAATAAATATTTAAAAGTTTTATTTAAGCTCACTGCAAGAAATAGTTTTGTGAGCCAATTCCTGGTGTTGTGCTGCAGAGCAGAAAAGAGAAATTCCATTTCCTCCTTCCCAAATATTTCAACATGCAGTAGTACATGGGATCCAGTCCAGGTCATGCAGATGGGAGATGCCCTCCCTTGCTCCATTTCTACATGCAACCCTGTGCCCCTGCCCCGCTGGGGGCATGTTGAAAAGCAGAAAGCTGAGAGCAAGCGTTTCCATGAGCCTCTCCTTTGGCAGGGAGTTTGGGTTTAAAACAGAGGAGCATTTTTCTCATTGGGCTGGATTGCTACACACCAACACACAGCAACAACTTTTGCTTTCTAGAGCTCTACCACTCCAAAGAATGATTGATTGATTGCCAGCCTTCACAGCTCAGTCCGGAGTGTTATAAGCAGAGACTATTGTTGCCACTTATTCACATAAAAAGTAAAGTAAAACAAATTTTTTTAAAAATGTCCTCTTTCTTTTGAAAAACACAAACAAAAGTTACAAGTAAAGAATACAATGAACATGTGGCTCGGCGTGAGGTGAGACATTGCCCAGATTTAGAAGGGAAGAATTTAGAGGGAGGGGGACTGTGAGTGCAGGAGGGGTCGGTAACCGCTTTTAAGCATATAGGGACAAACAGGTACAGGAACACTCAGAAAACAGTGGGGGGAGGGGGAGCTGATTTTTGTTGGTATCAGTAAAGTGAGCAAAACTTAAACCACAATTCTAAACAGAATGAAAGAAAAGAATTCAAAATAAATAAATAAGTAAACTAGAACAAGAAACTCATTGCAGTTATCTCTAAACTCTTCACAGAACACTACAAAGCATTCAAAACCTCCTTTGCCCTCTTCGGCTTTGAAATTTGCCAAGGGACACGGGACTGACTGACTGACTGACTGACTGACTGACTGACCGACTGACCGACCGACCAACTGACTCTTGACGGACATGAGGCTATGGTAGGTCACACGGGCAGCTTCGGGATGGGTGTGTGGTAGTTGATGGGATGGTAGAAGAAGAAAGAGAGAGAGAGTGAGAAAAAAGAAAGAGGGCACAATTGTTTTTCTTCCTCTTACCGTGTCTTTGGATGACCTACGTCTCTTGAAGCTGGAGGCCAGGGTAGAGGTGATGGACCTAAAAGTGGCTTTCTTTTTAGGGTCTGGTTCTGCTCTACCACTTTTTCTATCCTAAAATGAATATGTATATAAGCGATTAGATCTCCATTGGGTGGCTTGGATCTCTACACCTAGATGAACACAGCCCCATGTGACGATCCTGGATACGTCTCTTGTCTGTCTTCTATGGCCAAGACAATGCCTACCATCTCCTGATGGCTCTCAGTCCCAGACACACACGTGGCCCTGACACTTGGCTCGGGAATTACACGAGGGCCGATTGGTCGGAAGGACTCTTTCGGAACTAAGTTGAGATGTGGTGGAAAGGATCCCCTTAAGATGGGCATGGGGGGGAGGGGGGGCAGAGCCAGCAGCTGGATTTCTGCTGCATTTTATACACTCCAGAGGCCTTGGCTGCTCCAATGGCCTCCCCAGGAGAAACACGGACACAGCATCATGGGGCCCTAGGGGAAGATCTCACTCCCTGCCCCTTCCTTCTTGTCTGTCACAGCTGGTCTAACTAGAGAGAGAGGTGAGACACTTTCACCTACCACTAAATAAAAATGCTCAGGGCCTTTTCTGAAGGTGAATCCTACGGCCACAAGAGAGAGAGAGGACTGCATTGGAAGAGAAGGTCATTGTATGTTAAAAAAAAGTATTCCAAAAATTTCAGTGATGCTTGGCGTAAAACTTGAACTGTTTTTCAACATAAAATAAAATATAAAAAAATAAAACAACAAAAATCTCTTGAAATTAAAACTTAAAACAAGGAAAAGAAAGGGAATAAGCAAAGCATTACAATTCTGAATGATAGTTAAGGATGCCAGGAACTCAAAGAAACAGAATGAAGAGGGGCAAAAAAGACAGCTGTTGGGTGGTAGGCAGTCAAACCTGGTCAGCACCGTGGGGAACTTGCTTTTCTTGTGGGGCAGGGTGAGTGGGGGAGCCCAGCCGATCCGAATTCTTCCCATTCTTTTTCTCTTTAACCCCTTTGGGAGAGGAAAAGGTGAAACCAGGTGTGGTTCTACCAGCCCGTGACGGGGTGACCAAAAATGTATCCCACAGGTGCATGGAGCATGCGCGGGGGATACATTTCCTCCTCCTTTCCAGTTATTCTCCATGACTCCGACGCGCATGCACAGAAAAAGAAAAGCTAGCAAGAGGATGGGAAGGGAGGGGAGGGGTTTCATTTTGGGTTTTCTTTTCTTTTCTTTTTTTTTCTTTTTTTTTTTTTTTTTTGCCTTCCCATGGCATTGCCAAAAATAGCCATGGCAAAACTGTGATTTCCCCAGGTAGCAAAATAAAACCAAACAAAAAAAGTTATAGATATATTTGCTTTTTGTATTTTTTTTTCTTGAAGAAAGAAATCTTTCCACTTGCCTACCTTCTAGCAATGTACCAGATACTAGTGGTCTGAGGAATCCTCCTGTGAAAAAGTCTTACATTGTCAAACGGATCTCTTAGCATCGTTCTCTGTTTATTTATCACCCCTGGGGTGGCATGCTTGACCGCCCCACAGATTCTTTTTCCCCCCCATGGCCCAGGGCAGGACTTTTTCTAGAAAGTTGGCAAGTGAAAAATGGCAGTGACTAATGTGCTCTTGTTCTGGATTAACCCCTTCTGCATGGCTGTGGGGCGGGGCAGGTAAGCGGGGGAGGTAATTGGCTCATTGGCTCATTGATGGTTGTGTTGGTGGGTGGCTTCCCATTGGATGGCTTGCCTTCTTCTGGTATCCGAGCCTCGAATGTGCTTCAGCAGCACTAGGCGCATCTGCAGGTGGGAATGGGCCTGCCAGACTCTCTTGGCTTTTCCTTCTCTGTACAGGGGGCTTCTTTTGGCGTTACTCTGACACCACTTCCCTTGCGCTTCTCTGTGAAATGAGAGGAGGGCGGCCTGTGGGCACACCGTGTATAAGGAAGGGTGCGGCAAACCAGCGGCTGGGTGCCCTAGTCTGTGATACTGAAGGTGGTAGCAGGCATTCCGATTTGATGGCCAAAACCTGGTTGGTTTTATGGGTGGCATTGGCATGAAGAAGCGGGGTCTGGCAGATTCTGGCTTAAGTCCAGTGCAGACCGTGGGGAAAAATACCAGTAACATGAGCCACTGATCGGATCCAGTTTGCTGGCACGTGAAAGGATGGGCAAGAGGTGAGCGTGTTTCTTCGAAAAGTTGTCTCTGGGGCCTCAATGGTGGGAATGGGGGGCCAGGAGAGATTTCCATCACTTCTACTCTCCTCTTCTGGCAACGGGGGATGCTAAAGGGACCTTGGATGGAACTAGGGCCACGGGTTGTGTGAATATCTTTAGCCATGTAATTGTGCGCTGGATCGCCTAAGGCCTCCTTCCTGGAAGTGCTCCCCCGATCAGTACCGCCATCTTTCCTAGCATTGGACTCCTGGATGGCCAGAAGAGAAACGGGGGAGAAGGGGGAGGGCCCCGCTGGTAAGCGCAGCAGTTGGGCCACACCCAGGGAAGAGAAGCCTGGCTGAGGGCCCCTGGCCTGTCCAATCTCTGGATTTGCAGAGTGCCCCACTGGCCTCCCCAGAAAGCAGGATATGGGCTTGGGGCATGTGTGTAACACCCCCCTCCCTTCCCCTCCCCCACCCCCCCGTGGAACTGCTGCCTCTGTTAGTGGCAAGCGGGAAGGGAGGCCTCTGGGCATCCCACATAGCACGGTAGTCACTGATTGGGTGAAGTAATGGGAAACAAAAAAAACCGCACCTGTTTTGGAGGTGTTGCTCTAAAAACGGTCTGTCCTACCTGCAGATTTTTCCGCCACACATTAACTGCCGCGAACGCCAGTTGCATCTGTTTCCTCCGGGCGTCTTTATGCCTTTTGTATGCTATTTCTATGAATATTAAAAATATCCCGGCCACAATACCTCCAGCCACCAGC
This sequence comes from Pituophis catenifer annectens, assembly GCF_029215685.1. Classification (NCBI taxonomy): domain Eukaryota; kingdom Metazoa; phylum Chordata; class Lepidosauria; order Squamata; family Colubridae; genus Pituophis; species Pituophis catenifer. The sequence goes on along the minus strand of NW_027256897.1, from coordinate 159,409 downwards.
ATGAATACACCTGAAACAAGCAGGAAGGTTAACCCAAAGGAGACATCTGGACGGAGACTGCAGTGCTTTCTCCAGCTCCCTTTCATCATGAAAATACCCCTCTCGGGCACAGAAGCCTCCGTGCCATCTGCTTTGTCGGAGGCTTCCTGGTGAGGAAGTCTGGTATTTCCCAGGTTTCCAGAACTGTGATGCCAACCAAGGACTCCTGCCATTGCTTTTCTGAGTGGCAGGAGGATAGGAGGGGAGCATCCCTGGCAACATTTCCCAGGTCAATAAGCGATTGGGCCTTCAGAGGTTTTCTTTCCTGGCTGAGGCATTTGAGCATGCCCATCTCCTCACTGACATAGAGGCAAACTGTGTCATATAATATATGTGGATGTATGCTTATTTATTTGTTTGTTTGTTTGTTTGTTTGTTTGTTTATTTATTTATTTCTGTCATGTTCATGTAGTATATACTGGAGGAGGTGACCCTTTGAGAGCTGTATGCAATGAAATTCCATTTTGATGTGTGCCGACTAGTGTACATTTAAAGTGACAATAAAGCTATTCTAAATTCAAGAAACCATTTGCTCTGTGATGAGCAGCATTAGAGCAAAGCCCCATTTTATCCTATCGTCCCATGGCTCAGCTAGGGATATTATAGCCGCCTCTTGGCTCCCGTGATGGCTACAGCTTCCAGGCTGCCGAGAGCTGCAGATGCTTTCAGTCAGGCAATCTTGGTAGCTGAGCATGCTCCCACTGTGGCCATGGCCCTCAGCCAGATTGAACCTTCCGTACTGCTTTTCCACATGGCAGACGGCACGGCCAGCCTGGTGTCTGAGTCTGGCTCCTCTTGGATCTAAAGGACAACTTGAGGGAAGGGACCAAACTCGGCCCAGTTCCACTAGTGGGCCTTTGGGTGCACCCCCAGGGTTCTGCCTCACCCCCCCCTACTACAGTGTACCCTGCCAGTCAAAAACCTTGTGATTACAGCCACTCATTTGTTAAGACTACTCAGCTTTTGAACTGATAGGACTTCAATTGCGTCAATTGGTTTCAGTCTATTATGCTGATCCAGAAAAAGGTTAATTCATTGCAACCATAGTCAGGATCTTCTGTGATAACAGCTTACATGTCACTGAAGTCAAACATGCATTGAATTGGAAGAAATTAAGAAGAACATTTTTGAAAAATTTGGGGAAATCCAAAGAAAAATTAGGGGATTGCGAAGCAGGTAGGAAGCAGCCATCTTACCTGCCATGTTTTCGAAGGTGAGTGTTGCCGGAGCATTGCTGCGGGAATCACACTCCTGATATCTCACCCAAGTCTTGTCAAGTTCTTCCATGAAGCCATTCTCGTGGAGGCTGGAAGCAAAAGAAGGGGGCACGGATGATTCGCCGGGGGAAGGAAGCAACTCCTGCTGCTGCACAGGGAGGAGAACCGTAGGGCCTTCTTCTCCGTCCCGGTATAACCTGAGCTAAGCTTTCCAATGGGAAGAGATTTAAACTGCGCCCCGTACTCTTCTCCCTTACCTCCCAGTAAGGATTTATCCCCCCCGCCACACACACACACACACACACACACACACACACACACACACACAAACCCAAAGAGCTCTCCCACGGATTACTAACAACTCTTCCATGTTTCTGGTATCAGGATGGATTGACTTATCCAGCCAGTGGCCACAGAGTCAACAGAAGCTGGCCGGAATGAGGCAGCGGCAGAGGATTGCAGTGAGTGAACAAGGAAATACAGAAACACTACTCCCTACTGCCATCTCGCCATTGCCTGGATGTTTGCAGCCATCTGAGTGAGTACCCTTCGTGAATAGCCCAGAGTGGCGTGTGCTTGGGGCTCTGACACAATAATTTGTCAATTACTGGACTCTAGGAAGCGTATCTTTGAAATCTAGTGTTTTGAGAGGCCTGTTGTCTTTCTACTGTAATAATAATAATAATAATAATAATTTTATTTCTATACCGCCCTTCTCCCGAAGGACTCAGGGCGGTGTACAGCCTATTTAAAAAACACAGACTGTCATGCTCAAAGAAGCATACTGGCCTTTGATCCCACCCGCCCCCTTCCCAAAGCTCTCCGCTCTCCCACCTCCCCTCTCCCCCACAGACAGAGTACAGACTTGAGGATGGCCAGAGAGACGTTCTGTTTCCAGGGACTGTCTTTGCGCATTCCAATGCCGAAGCCGGAGCGGAAGAAAAGCTCCCCTGTAGTCACCAGGTCACACTTCTGCGAGGCTTCAAATTCTAGTACAGCCGAGTCCCAGATGAAGGCGTGGAGCTTGCTGTGGTGGAGATGGAAGGAGGGCCATAAAGTAAATGGGGAAGAGATGGAGAGAAGGCGTGAGGAAGGAACTGGGCTGCCTCGCAGAGAAACTCAGCCAGTCGCCCTCTGTGTCCACTGATCAGAAGAGGGAACTGCCTGCTTGCTCGTTTCTGTGTGGGGAACCTACTGAGCCCGCTGCCTCTACTGTGGCCGGATCCTCCCAAAGCAGCGGTGGGCTTAAACCAGTGATGAAATGTAAAATTCGTTACTACCAGTTCTGTGGGTGTGGCTTGGTGGTAGTGGGGATAATGTGACTGGGTGCGCGTGGCCAACTTTTTTTTTTTTTTTTTGCTTTTAAAAGCCTCTGACGATCCCAGCTGAGCCGCGCAATCATCAGAGGCTTTTTTTTATTTTTAAAAGCATTGTTTCGGCTGAAGAGGTTGTAGAAAAAGTGCTTTTAAAATTTTTTAAAAAGCCTCTGATGATTGCGTGGCTCAGCTGGGCATGAGGGGGGGCAGGGATTTTTGCTACCGGTTCTCCGAACCACCCGCCGTCATCGCTACCGGATTGGGCGATCCGGTCTGAAGCGGGAGCATTTCACCCCTGACTTAAACTGGCTGCAGAGAGCATCTGTGCCTGGGCTGCTTCCTTGAGCCAGGGAGGAGCTCATTTCTTACTCTAAAGGCAGCTGGGCTGGAAGAGTCAGACGGCTCTGAGCTTTATGCTGATCCATCCTTTGCTCCAGGAAGGAGACCTGGGAGGAGAAGCCGTGAGGGGAGACAGGAGCGCTGCAGACGAACACTTACTTGTCCCGAACAGCCTGAATGGCTTCAGCAGCACTTTCGTAATTGTGTTTCTCCATGTGCCGGTACATGGTGCTTAGCTCCACCTGCCTCCGGAAATAAATGTCTACCGAGCTCTGCTTCACGGTGGCATAGATGAACTTATCCGAAGGGTTTCGCAACTGGGAAACAAGAACAAGAAGATTTTGCCCTCTTGGCTCCCCCACCACCACCCCCCCTTTGCCCTCCATCAAATCTGAACCAGGGCTCTATTGGATGGCCAGGGCGGTGGAGCCTTCCCTCACTGACAATTCTTGCTTTTTGTTTCTCTTATGGTGATCATAAGAGACATACCCTCTTTTTCTGGGCCCTCTTTTTGGTTCTATACACTGAAATATTTGAGTGGCACCTCCTGAGTCACAGGCCACCTGCTGAGCAGAATGTCTGTTTGGAGGCAGTTTGCCGTTCTCATTACCCGAGGATCGTTGATGCCGGTGATCCGTTCCTCTGGCCTGTCTAACACCAGGAAAGCAGCCAGGTTGGCAGTGTAGGAGGCCACGATAATCATGGCAAAACCAGCCCAGACCATGCCAAGGATCCGAGCTGAGAAACTTCTTGGGGCACCTGATAGAGTCAAGAGAGTAAAGAAAAAAGGAATCTCTTGACGTTGGAGAGGGAGGGACAGAAAGTTTTTCCTCTGCTTGACATGGAACTTAATGACCCAAAAGGAAAACAAAAACAAAAAACGGGACAGGCCTCAAGATCAAGGGAGGCATTTCTAGGGAGATCCTTCTACCGACTCCTCATCTCTCCTCTCTGGTGAATGCGTTCTGCCCTCTGATGGCACAAAGCAACAGCGATTTCCCTCCCCAGGGGTTCTGAGGCTCACCTTCTCCGATGCCAGAATTCAGAAGGACCCCCCAGGAAAACCACATGGCCGATGAAAGCGTCAGGGCGTCCTCTTCCTCTTCTTCACTGTTCACTTTGAATCGGCCAAAGGGACTGCAAAAGAGACAAGCAACACCACTTGATTGAGTTCTGCCCCATCTAGGAAGTGCCGCTATTGGCACCAATACGGCTGTCCATACAAGAGCAGGCTTCCGGTTCATTCCACTGCCTGAAAGTCTGAGGATTACCAAATAGAAACAGGTATTCAGACCTTCCGGCTGGGAAGAAAACTCGGAGGGTTTGAGCAGAACGTAAGCTTCAGGATTTCCCTGCCCTTCCCTCCAACTGGATGGGGCATAAATCATGCAAAGGAAGCATACCCTGAGATGGTTAAGTGGCTGCTTAGTGAACTGATGGCGATGGCCTTTGGATTTTCCATCTTGAGCAACATCGTTGTCAACTTTCTGGATCCCAGCATCTCCAATTGCAGAGGCTTTTCATGACCAGTCCCCACCCACCACAGCCACACAGACACACACACACACCGTGTCTCCCTCCCCATTCTGAGGATTCAGGTACCTGAAACGGTCCAGCAGATATAACATCACGGCCACCACGTGCACCGACAGCCCCACCAGGAGCCATAATGTGCTCTGGAACGGTTGCATGAATGAATCCAGGGTGCTGCGGGGAATTTCCTGCAACACAGAAGGAAATCACGGCTGGAAAAAGCCTGCAATGAGTGGGCCATTTCCAGCCAGAATCCGGAGATCTGCTGAAAACAGGGTGGATCAGGCCAACGCGGCCTAGACCGGTTTCCCATCACTGCCACTCCAGTGCTGCTGGGAAATCCTCAGGCAGGGCAGGAAAGCGGAAACTCTTACCCTGCCACTCTTGTCCCTTCACAGAGCAAGAGGAATTCAGGGATTGGCTGCCCCCAAACATGGAGGGTCTATTCAGGAGCCGTGGTGGCCACGCAGTGGTTAGCGTGCAGTACTGCAGGCTATTTTTGCTGCCTGCCGGCTGCCTGCAATTAAGCAGTTCAAGTCTCACCAGGCTCAAGGTTGACTCAGCCTTCCATCCTTCCGAGGTGGATAAAATGAGGACCCAGATTGTTAGGGGCAATATGCTGACTCTGTAAACCGCTTAGAGAGGGCTGTAAAAGCACTGAAGCGGTATATAAGTGTTAAGGGCTGTTGTTATGTTTGTCATAATTGGCTGGAAAGCAAAAGGACCTTCCACACCGAATCAGAGAGGTTGCTGTTAAATTTTATTTCTGCAGCTCCCCTTCACTTATTGTTAGGATTACAATTAATTTTGGCTGGGTATTACTGGACAAGGATTGCTTCATTCCAGAGGAGGCAGCCGCTGCTGCAGGACGGCCCAGGCCCTTTTACTCAAGGCTCTGTCTTTCCATCCTTAGCTGAAGGCCTGGGATTCGCTCCCACTGCTCTTCATATTCTTGGCTACCGTTTTGCCCTGTCGGTATTTGTGTGTTACCTTCTTGACGAGGATGGTCAGTCCTTGGTACTTAAAAGGCTTGGAAAACTCAATATACTGAGCCCGCTCATTGTTAATGGTTAGTGGTGCCACAATCATGTCAGCCTGGCCACTCAGCAGCTCCCCCATCATCCCGTTCCACTCCTTCTTGTTGCTGTTGTTCACCTGCAATTAGAGCCCCGGCCAGGGTCATTCCGTTGCACAGGTCTGTCCAAAAAGAGCCTCGTCTTCAGTGAGCGCATGAGCTCCTCCCTCTGAGCGAGGCGAGTCTGGCCATGAGCTGCTTAGGAAGTCCGAGCAGGGAAGGGAAGGGAAGGGAACGGAGGGGCATAACATGGACTGTGGCTACTAGGAAGCCTTAAGAGTGTTTGGAGCTCTCTGAGCTTGGTTGTTTCTTGCAGACATCCTGACCAGGGACCTCTCTAGTGAAACTTCTGCAAGCAAACATCCAAGCTCAGAGGTCACCCAAGACTCCACAGATCAACCCAGTGCTATAAATATTCTGCTAGTAATGCCTGATCTGGTAGAAATATTGGGTTCTCTTGGCCTTTGCTGAGTCAGGGGAGAACCAATGCAGCTGACAACCCCTCCTGCCCTTTCTTTTCTGAACTTCAGGCCAGCTGCTCAAGCCGCCAGCTGCAAGTTAAGTGGGATTTCAAGTCAAGACCTTCAGCTTCCTCTCTGTGGGGAGTGCCTGCTGCATTGCCTTTTCCAAGCCAGGTAGGTTAATACCTGCATGCCAGTCATCCCTTGCTAGTTCACTTATCTGCCGCCACATCCTATTTGGAGTCTACAGGGCTCTACAGCTCCTCACCTCCATGCCAGCTGCTTGATATAAACCCCTGTCTGCTTGCAGCACAGGCTCCCCTGCCTTGCTTTAGGTTCTTTATCCTCCTGTTCTGGAAGCTGGTCTTTCTTTGGGCTTAAACCACGTCATTAACCCCTGGCCCCCTCTGTAAACTGAAGCTAGTCCTGCGGCAGCTGTTTCTGAACTTGGTTGAATGCTGACAGGTTCCAACCTCCAGATGTTGACGCACGGTGGTTGGACATGATGGTAACATAGACTTACCACCCCCTTTTTTGAATGGGAAGAAAAATAAGCGTTATAAATTCAAAGCAAATTGAAAACTACTGCCAACTTTGACTGTTTTGGCTCAATTTCACTTAGACCGGGAGGAAGGCAGTATCCTTACCCGTTCTTGTGTGCCAAATTTACCGTCACCCACTAGATGAACTTCATAGGTAAAATTCATTGTCTTCGCAAGCTTGATGAGTAAGTCGATGCAGAAGCCATAACAACATAACATTACGCTGGGGCGCCCTGTGTTGCAATGAGGAAAGAGAGAAACGAAAAGATCAACCCTTCCCACTCCGAAGATCCGACTCCGGGTCCCCTGTGCACTAGGGAGCTTTCAGGATAGCTACTTCGGGTTTCCCTTTGTGATGCGGCTAAGAAAAAGGTGGGAATAAGGGCAGGGAAATGTTGGGCGGAACCAGGCTCCTCGAAGGATATTTGACAGCCGTGTAAATATTTTGCATGTTGATTTAAAGCAGTGCAATCGCCCGACTCTTAGTTCCGAAGAAAACGAAAATAGCTATCAAAAATTAGTGGAAGCAAATAAAGAAAATGCCTTGGAGGGATCCCTCACTATTTAACTTATTAAGTTGCTGGCAGCGAATTTTGCCAATGGAGAGAAAGTGGGAGCTGCAGTCCTTCACTTGGCAGTGGTGGGTCTTGGGTGGGTGGGTGGATTCAGTTGGGGCGTTAGATTCCGGGCCGAGGGGTTCACCTGGCAAGGTCTCGTTGGGCCCAGTACAGAGCACCTGCTGCACCAGTCCCCCCGTGCTGTTGAGCAGCGGCTTGCACTTCCCGTCGGCCAGGGTGGGCTTCACGTAGACAAATGGCTCCTGATGGATTGTGACTATCTGTGGAAAGAGAGGCCAGAAAGCCTTGTGGCCTTGGAGGAGCCCCTTGCTAAAGTCTGCTTGGGAGAAGAAAGGTTCAGCGGTCACAACGAGCCCCTCCTTCCCCCCCCCCCCGGGCTGACTCCCAGAGACAGCCCTCATTGGTGAACCCGGGAGGACAGCTCCTCTAGAACCCGGCTTTAATTCTCTCATTGGAAGTGAGCCAACAGGCCTTTCCCCACTGAAGCCGGCTGGGCATTGCCACCAGGCAGAGCCTACCTTTAGTTTTGTGGACATCTCGTAGCCCTGCGGAGTTTCTGTTTCCCCTCCCGGCCAGACGATCTTTCGGTCATTGGGCAGAAACTGTGAAGGTGCAATTCAGGCAGGACAGTTACAAACTGTTCCAGCAGGGCTGGGCAGAGGCTCCAGCCGCTAATGATGGCCAGGCAGGACATGTGGGACTGTCTGTGTTTTATGCTGCGTTTTATACTATGGAAATTCACAGGAGGCCCAAAATTCAGGGCCTTCCTTTCTAGAGCTGAAATGAAGGGATAGGAAGATTCAAGAAATGGGCTGTACGTACGTGGCTCCCGTTGTAGACTCCGACCTGCACCAGTTTGTTGTTCTGGAGATTCATGACACTATAGTTGGCATATTTCCTGTCCCCGTCTTCATTAAACTCTACCCTGCCAGTCACGCCTTCTGCATATTTGGTCTGCATCAGCACCCTAAGAGAAGTTGTCTCGTTTAGGCTTTGCAGGCTGTGTGGCCTCAAGGCAGCAGCGTTTCAGCCCCCTTCGCCTCTCGGGAGGGTCCGGGGGGAAGTACTCCGGGTGGTCTTGGGCAGTGGGACAGGCCCCGTGACTCAGCTGGCCCTCCCTCCTCCTGGAGTATTTGCTGGGCCCACGGCCTGAAGAGCAGGGGCAGGAGAACCGCTACCTTTTGAAGAGGGGCCCCGTCTTCCAGATGTTAGTGTTCCCCACACAGCCCCGGGGAGGGTCAGTGATGTTCTCCTTCTCAAACAAGTCATGTACAGCCTGTGCCACCACAGCGACTGCGTCTCTGATATGAGCAGATTCGTTCTTCCCGTTCATGAGCTGTAAACCAATCAGTCCTGAAACGGTCAAAGAGAAGAGACTGAGAAGACCCCCTCATGTGAGCTCCGTTTCCGCTAGCTGGGGCCTTTGGGGGCACCGAGGGCAGCGATCCTGAGCCATTTACTCCCAGAATCTGCTTGTCTGAGTGAGACTGCCTTTGGGCTTGGAGGCTCGCCTTGGAGGCTCTGAGCCTCGCCTTAGTCCCTGAGCGAGCTGGTTGTCCTTACCGCATGAAATAATTATAAGAAGTGGAAGATGAATCTTTCCATTCTGTCCACACTGAGCAGGACATTGCTTCAGTTTGCCACATTAGTGCTGACCCTCCCCATCTTGTAAATTCTCTCATCTGGCAACCCAGAACAGAAACGTCAGCAGAGCATGCTAGACAGCCAAGAGGAAGGCACTTGGGACCAGAAGCTGTGTGACTTGAGAGGATGGTAGGACCAGGATGGGTACCTTCTGGCGCATTGCGCAAGGCGTTGCCTGAGATCTCCCTTTCTCCCACCAGCCATACGTAACCCGGACCGGTCATGTTTTCTTTGGCTGCTGCCATATACACGGTGGTGGCATCGTCCTCGCTGGAAGAGAACAGAGATGGCACTGGCAAGGAATCTCTTGCCCTTCCTTAATAGCAATAGCAATAGCAATAGCACTTAGACTTATATATCACTTCATAGTGCTTTACAGCCCTCTCTAAGCGATTTACAAAGTCAGCATATTGCCCTCTGGGTCCTCATTTTACCCACCTCAGAAGGATGGAAGGCGGGGTCAACCTTGAGCCGGTGAGATTTGAACTGCTGAACTGCAGTCAGCCAGCAGTCAGCAGAAATAGCCTGCAATACTGCACTCTAACCAGTGAGCCACCTCAGCTCTTAAAGGGAGAGAGGGAAGCTCCCGAAGGCTTCTCCAGTGCAGAAGGCAGGAGTCCGAGGCTGGGGCCGTCTATTTGTCTGGCTTGGGCTTCAGGAGGGAGGCATTAGGGAAGAACGCTCTCACAAACTGAATGGGCAAATTATTGGATGGTCAGTGATCCCAGGGAGGCAGAACATCAGGACCAAATGGCAAGTAGTTTAGGGAAATTGTCCCTTTCAGGGAGTGGGCAGCCAAGATTCCTCAAGATCCTGATTTCTCTTGGAACATTTCTTGAGTTGGGGAAGGTGGGAGGCTCTCTCAAGGACCTTCCTCTTAACACTTCCTTTGTGTGGAAAGAAACAAAAGATAGGTGGGAAACCTAAGAAAATAACCCATGCAGAAGAACCACAGATGTTTGGCACCCTAGAAGTTTCTCTAAAGGTGAGCTGTCCAGCTGAACCTTTGGGGTCTCAGCTTCCAGTTCTCCGTTCAGCCAGTGCAAAGTTGCTGAATGAGTGAACACGCTGCATAAATTATGTCAATAACTGCAAAGTGTGGAATCGTATGTTTCATCTAGCAATTTATTTCTTTATGTAATAATCTCAGAGCTAATAGATAACTTGGCTCCTCAATTTAGAATTTTAGAGTTGGAGTTAACATGTTCAAGTAACTGGGACTATAATCCTACATTTTTAGGATGTAAGGCTATTAAATACACTGGTGCTTCATTCTGAGTAAATGTGCAGAGGATTGAAATACATTTCTTAGAAATAAGTTTGAACTTTAAACTTTAATTTTAGCTCCGGTAGAAATCCAGACTTTGGAACCATAGAATCATTGTCTACAGTTGGAAGGGCCCTCAGGGTCTTTTAGTCCAGCCCCCTTTCCAGGGCAGGAATCCTCAGGCCATCCCAGACCAATGGCTGCCCAACCGTGGCTTGAAATCCTCCAGTGATGGGCTCCAAGTGGCAGACTATTCCTCGGTCGGAAATTCCCCTTTATTCTGAGTTTGGTTCTCCCGCAGTAACGCTCCCCCCACTGGTTCTGGCCCTGTCCTCAGGCATTGTGGAGAATGCGTGCACCCCGCCTCTCTGGGACGGCCCTTCACATATCGGAAGCTTCCTCACCCAGTTCCCTTAACTGCTCTTCAGAGGGTTTGGATCCCTTCCGGAGGCCCTCCTTGTATGGTGATGACCAGCACTGGACAGGATATTGCAGGCATGGTCTGAGCAGTGAAGCATGGAAGGGGCTACCAGTTCCTGCAGTCTCGATACTGTCCCTGGTGATGCGGTGACCCTTTGGGCAGCTGCAACCGCTGCTGGCTGAGGACTCCTCTCCTCTCTGGTCTGCCTGAGGACTACTGCTGGCACCTATGCCTGGGCATCTGGCTGTTCCATGTCTCAGGGCAGAGAACATCATTGGGTCACATCAAGGCAGATCTGGATATTAGGCAGGGGGCGTCACCTGCTGGACTCTGCCCTCAGCCCCATCAATGGATGGTGTGTGGCTAACACCGAGGAGAAAGAGGGGAAGTAGAAGGCCTCCCCCTCCCACTCTGCAGTTTCCTGAGGGTGGGATGAGGGAGCCCAAAAGGAAGCCAAAGGGGTTAGCTTGCTGGAAGGAGTGCAGTGCTGGTACCGGTGGGACTGCTCCCATTCTACAGCTCCTCAGTTTGGACTCTAAGCTGTTGTCACCTGGCCAGGTGGGTGGCTTTTTCCTGTCCTGTCTGTAGCCCCGAGGTTTCCCTTGTGATTGTGCCAGGAACCCATCTGGCTTTGGCTGGATTCCCATCTGGTGCATCATTTACCTCTCTTCTACTGCTTCTCAGTGGTGCAGGACAGGAGGGCCCCCCAGGAATCAGGGGCCCGGACATCGTTGCACCCAGCGGCTGCAGCATCTGCGTGTGAGGCCTGAACGCTGAAAGGCAGGTGGTGGTTAGGTGCAGGGCTTACCTTGCGGAGAGGATAATCACCCGAGCCTCCAGTTCTTTGGCTTCCAGCAGCAGTGAAGTCACATTTTTTGTCCCTGGTTCGAACTGAAGCACCTTCTCGGCCTGCAATGGGTGTGAGCGAGAGGGATTAGTGCAAAGGCCGCAGAGCGGAGTCAGAACCATGCTTTCTAGGAAAGAGAATTCCATCCCTCTTTCAAAGCACTGCTAGGCATGGAAAGGAAGGGCAGAGGGAAGTTATTTTTTCTTTTCTTTTCTCTTTTTTTTTCTTTCTTTTCTTTTTTCTCTTAGGGCTTTTCCCCCTTTCTTTGATATTAATCGATACTGTTTTCTCTTTAATTTTTAAAAACTTTTGCACCGTGCATGCAGTCACTCAAGAGTCAAAGAGAGGCGTGCATTTGTAGAGAAAAGAGGAAAAAAGGCATATATAAGTATCATTGATACATATTTGTTTATTTGCAATGCAATTGAAAACTCAAACCAGTGTTGTTTTTCAGAAAAACAAAACCAAACAATAAACCAGGGGAACTCAAAATTTTTGAAAATGCACAAGGTTCATCTTGGGAACGTGGGGAATCAAAGTGAAAGTTTCACGCCAAGGAACCATTTCTTTTTGGCAGGAGGTGGGGGGAGAAGAGGAAAGGAAAGGACAGCAGGAAGGGATTGGTTCAATTTTTCAAGAAAGAAAGAAAAAAAATACTTGCAAGTTGATTATTGCTTTACATGCATGTCTCCAAAACAAATATTTCCAGGGCTGGCTTGCTACATTTCCATTCTCAGGGTCAAACCAAACTTATCCCAACATAAAATAACGTGCTACCAAAAACATGGAGTTTGCTCGCTTGCTTGGTACATATTTTTTTTGATTCTGATTCTGATTTTTAATTAATTTTTCCTTGTGCCTGTGGCCAAGTTCATCATTTTGCTAGTTAGGTTGGTGGGCGGCGTGCATTGTCCATGCAAATATACCTTGGGTCCTCGCTTGCTGTCATAGGATAGTTGTTCGAGGCTGTCATAGTTCCTTTTTTTACTCTGATGAATAATGTGCACAGAAAAAATATGTAGACACAGAAGAATATTATAAACAGTTGAAAAAAAATGACGTGTAGTAAAGCAATCCAATATCCAACTCTTTCTCCACTGTTTGTGAAAAGGGAACGCTATAACCCTGGAGCACGCAAAACCCAGGAGAGAGGGGGGCCCTCTGGCCCCTCCCCAGCTGAACCTGGCTCCATCTTGCCTCCCCTCTCGCTTGCTACGTCTTTCTCGCTGTCGAGCATTGGAGCCTACAGCAAGTATTATAAGTTTCCATAATAGGTATGTTCAACCCGATCTATTAGCCAACCATGATCACTTGTCCTGGACCGCATCCTTTTGGAAGCCAGGAAAGCCAGAGGAAAAGATAAGATTCTTTGGGTAGCTGATCTGGATAAGCAGCTTTCCAGATGGCTCTGCGGACATCCAATAAGACCTCAGGGGCTAAAAGGAGGCCAGATGCAGACAGATGCAAGAGAGGTGGATGCACAAAGATGGAATGGGACGTTCCTTCTCATCGCCTTCTCCAGCTTTCAGAGAGAGAGAGAGAGAGAGGGAAGCATGAGAAGAGCTTTGGTGGAATAAACTGAAGGGTTTCCCCCCATCAGGTACGTCTGAAACTCCTAAGGCCAAACCGCCCTCCTCCACAGCTGGTTCCAGGGTTCACAGGGACCCTGGCTCTGAAAATGCAGCACCTCCTGAACTGTGGTGACTGGCCAATCCACTCCGCCACCACCTCCTGCTGCGTAATCCCTCTTTCATGGAAAGTACATTAAAGCCATTAAAATGCCACGCCATGCCATGGATCATCGCCAGGGCTTCTTGTGAGATCTCTGAGCTGAGCCACATCCCCTTAGAGAAGAGTCAGCGTCCCAGAGCAATCATGAGGGTTGCAATCCTATTGGGACTGGCTAGACACCAGAGCACTGATGTTTTGGACAGTCCTGCCTAGGACTATGCAGTCAAAGCATCAAAAAAAGAAGGGATCCCCCAGTCATTGCAGGAGCCTCTGCTCTGGCCTTCTGCTCTGCCAGCTGAGCATCTGGTAGATGTTGGGAAGCTCTTTAGAAATACCCTCTCCGTTCTAATCTGGAAGAGCATTTTCTAAACTTGGGGCAACTATAGGTTTAGTTTAGAGCGGCTTTGGTTTGGTTATGTTGCTCTGATAGGGTGTGGAAAGAAAGTTTTAAATAAGACCCTTCCATATGGATGAAAGATTCTGTGTGCCATTCAAAGTGACTTCAAGACTGAGGCTCAACGAGCAACCTTTTCTGATCCAAGGCAGAGCCATATTCTGGACTCTGCCTGTCCACAGGGGGCCATTGCATCTGTCTTGTTCTGAGTTTTGCCTGAACAAAAAGTTAGCTGTTAGCAGGAATGGTGGGGATTTATTAAAGGGAAACCAACAAACTCATAGAAAAGCAGCAATTCTTAGCTCAACTTAGCTCGACTTGCTATACTAGTTGTCTGTGTGTGCAGAGAGATTTATTGAATGAGAGGAATATTCTGATGTGATTCTCCCTCTCCACCCGTATTTACAGCAACCTCTGTCCTGTCTGCATAGTTCTGTCTAGGCTGTGGGAACTGCAGAGGGAAAACTGCCCTGATTTCTCTGCCTGGTAACCATTAGCTGTGTAGTCCAGTGAAGGCCATGAAGCCAGTGCGTGTTAATAACAGCCAGTAGGAAAAGGCTACAGCACATCTGCACCATCATTTACTATTTTTTGAAATACGGAACAAACCTTTTGCCTTACAAGCCGTTGTATCAGCATAAAGGTGATTTTTTTATGCTTTGCAGGGTGGAAGAAGATGCTCTTTCTCTGACCTTGATTATGAAAGCGGGTATGTCAGTCTTACGATGCAAATTGATTAGCAGTATAAATTCCTGTAGAAAGGGATCAGAACTTAGAAGGAATGTGGAAGAGGCTTGTGGAGAACGGGAGTAGCAGAAAGGCATGTCAGCAAGCTGGGAAGCGAAAGTAACTGGAAGTATCCTAAAGAGAGCCAAGGATCCTGCTGCTGTCCAGGACCAAGCCTGACCCCAAAGTATTCTAGCAAGACCGAGCCAGTAGGAATCAGGGAGCCCATGGAAGGGACAAGCCGTGCTAGGATCTGAGATGCTCAGCTAACCATTTCCCCTCCCTTCCTTCCTTCCTTCCTTCCTTCCTTCCTTCCTTCCTTCCTTCCTTCCTTTCTCCTTCCTTCCTTCCTCTCTCTCTTTCTTTCTCTTCCTTCCTTCCTTCCTTTCTCTCTCTCTCATGCTCTCTTTCTCTCTCTCTGACCCCAGCTGGCCCACAAGAGACCAGGAGGCCTTGGGTAGCTTCCTTACTACTCTGGAGAACTTTCTCTTATCAGCACACTCGCCATTGAGAGATGGGGATTTGCAAAGCTCCAGGTTATGTTTCTCCTCATTTCACAGTTGTTGCCGGTTTTGTTTGCATGTTTTCTCTCTCTCTTTTTTTTTATGCAGAAGGTTTTCGACCATGGTAAAGCAAGTGAAATGAATAAGAGTACAAAGTTTCGTTAGGTACTACTCAAGAGACACCGTTGATGCTTAAAGCATGATGTTAGTCATGTTAACAATGGGAAGAAAGAAGGTGTTTTACATACACGGCTCTACATACATACAACAAGCCTGAGAGTTTTAAAGGTTCTGCTGTATCCAGAGAAGTTTAGGCAGTGGAGCATGGGGGATACTGACCTTGGATTCCTTCTCTTCCAAGAGAGTCTCCAGCTTCTTTTGGGCAGCTCGCCCTTCGTGGTCATCGCTGACAATGAGGATGATATGGTTCCACTTGTAAAAGCGCATCATCTCGAACCAAACGTTGGACTGGTGGGAGTAGGGGGGCACCGTTCGTAGGAAGGACAGGTGAATACTCTGCAAATGAAAGACAGGAGCAAACCAAAAGTCTGAAAGGAAAAAGGCAACATTGCTGGGCGGTTGAAAGGTTTTCCACATAAGGGGCTGTCTTTATAGGGAATCCAGAAAACAAACTCCAGGATTTTATTTTGTTCTCCAGGGACTGGTTTGTAAGCCTTGTACTTTACCCTGATAAATCTTTCTAAAGCTTAATTACTTTTGAAAAGATCTTGTTTCCGTGTGCTGACCAGCAAAGATCTATAGATTACCCTCAGATGGTAAGCAAGGACTCTTCTTCATTTGTCTTTTCAATGGCCTGCCTTGCCTATTCTGAGTTCTAGGAATAGGAAAGTCATCAGCATGTCTAGAAGACAGCAGCCAAGATGACAGAGAGCTTGGAAGGAAGAAATTTCTAAGAAAAAGTTGGTGGCACCGTCCATTATGTTTATGGTGGAGAAGGGAAGACTACAGGGAGACATGATGGTTGTCTCCAAGTATCTGAAGGAATGTTGTGTAAAAGAGAGCTCAGAATTGTTCCAGGGGACGGACAAAACAAGGAACTTAAATTACAAGGAACACAAGAAGTGAGAGAATATTCTACCTCTTACTATAATATATGCACGCTAGTATTAGCAGTAATAATAACAGTAGTATTAGTTATGATAATAATGAGTTTGTTACCTTATCTGAATATATGGACATGCGAGTGGTCAGCCCAAGGACAGGAATCCGATAGAACCCAGCTGTGTATGACACCGGTGTTGGTGTCAAGTGGTCATTTGGAGCTGGTGGGTGGCTCACTAAGATGGCATACACCTGTAGGATACAGCACATCGACACTGCTTCACACATGAGACCCTGTCTCTGCCCCAGAAACACACGCTGTTTCTAATAGTTTTTTTTAGTTTTTTTTAGTTTTTATTATATTTGTATACCGCCCTTCTCCCGAAGGACTCAGGGCGGTGAACAGCCATGCTAAAACAACATACAAGACAAAATTTAAAAAACATATTAAAACAATTCAATCTTTGGCCAAAATTAAAACTTCCAATTAAAACCATTTTAAACCACTTTTAAAACCCAATTTAAAATCACTTATCCCGTCAGACCGGCTTGCTGAAATAATAGGGTCTTTAGAGCTCGACGGAAGGTGTGGAGGTTGGGGATCCTTCGTATGTCCGGGGGCAATTCATTCCATAGGGCAGGAGCCCCCACAGAGAAGGCTCTCCCCCTGGGGGTCGCCAGTCGACATTGTTTGGCCAACGGCACCCTGAGGAGGTGCTAATACTAGTAGTTGGACTGGTGAAATGGACAGTGGCCTCCAGAATTGTGAATATGGTCCGGCAATTATATTCTTCAAGCATGCCTTTACCTGGCTTCTGTCTGACTTTGTTATTTCTCTATTACAAAATGAGCAAATGTTCTATAGAGATTTTTCTCTGTCACCCGAACTTAAAAAATGTACTTTCAAAATGCCACAAAAAGCATGATCCATTTGTTGGCTCTTGTTTAAAATAGAAAAAAAAACGCTTTTTTAAAGAGAGGAGATACTTTGTGAGACTGCACAGCCGTTTGCCAATCAGTTCTGTCTGGAACTGGAAAAACCAAAAGCTGGCATTAAGAACTAATTACGTGCATTGATAAGCAGAGAACCCCTGTCAGTGCAAGACCGGTGTGTGTTTAGAGGCCTTCACGTAGCCAATTTAGAGTTCCGGAGGTGGAGACTTAGTCTTGTCCTCTTGTTTTGAATCAGTTCGGCTTCTCCCCACCCCACCCCCCACCCCCCCAGTTTATACAGAATATAAGGTTAGTGTTGTGGCCCGTCAGTGGCCTGTGCAGTTAGTAGCTGATTCCGACAGCGAGGAGGCTGGTGTGGTGCTGTGCCAGCAGCCTGTGCAGCTGGCACTCGAGTCAGACAATGAGGAGGCTGGAGAAGATGTGGTGCCAGAGGCGGGGATTCAGCCAGGGCCTCCAGAAGCTCCCATAAGTGAAGAGGAAGAAGAGAGGAGCCTTTTCTCAATGCCCGGGGGCGCAGAGCTGTTAAAAGGCAGGAGTGGCTCCTCAGGAGGAGGTCTCCTCGAGAGTAAGGCTTGGGGCTAATTGGCCACTCCCCTAGCCTATTTAAGGAAGGATGACGACTGATGCAATTTGCAGGAAACAACTTCGTTTATATTCCTTCGCATCTTGATTCCAGAAACTCTTGTTTCTCTCTTGTCAGTTTTCCTGCAAATTGCTTCTGGCCATTCTGCCAACCACAGTAAGATTATGGTTATCTGAAATACTATGCCTCAGAATTGAGTTATTATTCTTTGGATTCTTGTCAGCTGCTAATGAAGTTAAATTAACAGCCCTTGTTCAGAAAAGACTGATTTAAACTGTACTTGTGTTCAAACAACTACTAAGAAAGCTCAGTAGTAGTCCTTAATTAGTAAACTAAGGTTTGTACGGACTTTGTGTGCCCTGCGTTCTTTGGGGTCCGTAGCTGGGGCAGAACATGAAGGGACTTGAGAAGGGTCAGCGTTTCTGAGATGATACAGGTAGTCCTTGACTTACAACAGTTCGTTTAATTTAATGTAATTTAATTAATTTAATTTATCGCATTTCTGAGTTTAGTGAACGTTCAAAGTTACAATGACACTGAAAAAAATGACTTATGACCATTTTTCACACTTATGACAGTTGCAGCATCCCCATGGTCACATGGTTTACATTCAGATATTTGACAACTGGTTCACATTTATGACTGTTGCACTCTCTTGGGGTCATGTGATCATATTTTGCGATCTTCTGACAAGGAAAGTCAACAGGGAAACCAGATTCACTTAACAACCATGTTACTAATTTAACAGCTGCAGTGATTCACTTAACAAATGTGGCAAGAAAAGTCGTAAAATGAGGCAAAACTAACAACACATTTCTCATTTAGCAACATAAATTCTGGGCTCAATTGTGGTCGTAGGTCGAGGATTACCTGTACTCTTCTTAGTTAGCCACTTATGAAAGAGTAACTCCTGAATGTCTCTTTTGGGCAGGACAGGTTGCATTTCTGAAATATTGTAATTTGCTTTTTGTTATGGAATTACAATTCCATTTAAAGCTTTTTTGCTTGATCATAGAGGTATTTGGGATTTTAAAATATTATTTCAAACACTTCTTTGGCTAGAAACAGCAGAAAGCTGTAGTTCGGTGTTTTATGCAAGTCAAGAAAACTGAACTAGTTCAGGGACCGTGTTAGGGGAACTCAGACAGAACTGGTATTACCTGTGAAATTCACTCTCACTAGCCTTCTGTTAGTAAAACAAACCAATATTTTATTAGCTCCTGGCATGATTTGGGAGATAAATCTTATCCTTGCGATAAAACAAGAGCCTTGGTAGTACAGGGGTTTAAGGCACCCTGTTATTAAGCTGGTTATTAAGACCAGCTGCCTGCAATTACTGTAGGGTTCAAATCTCGCCAAGGCTCAAGGTTGACTCAGCCTTCCATCCTTTCTAAGGTAGGTAAATTGAGGACCCAGTTGTGGGGGCAATAAGCTGACTTTATATAAATATACAAAAGGATGAAGGCTATTGCTGAGTACATTGTAAGCCGCCCTGAGTCTTCGGAGAAGGGCGGCATATAAATCAAATTAAAAAAAAAAAAATTCTGGTGGCTGGTGGTAAAATCAACTTCACCAACTGGCGCCCACTGGACGTTCTGGACAGTAACTCCCAGGGTAGGAGATTGGGGCCAGCTGGAGCAGATGTTTCCTAGCCACCCTGCGTGAGGAGTGTCAGCTTTCCTGAGGCTGTTTTGCTTCTGCTGAGTTACATGAATCTTTCCAAGGCATTTACAGGGTCAGGAGGAGTCCCCTTGGAACAGGCAGGCTAGATAATATGATTTATTTAACCACACATTTAGCATGGAAGTGTAATGTCTCCCCCAGGGCCGTTTCAGGTGAAAGAGTCGGTTGAGATTCTGAGAAAGAGAAAGAGGAGGAGGGGGAGGGGGCAGTTGCAAGGGGAGCAGGCAAGGCAAGAATGGGGTTGAGGGCTGGCTTGTCTTCTCTTCCACTCTGGGGAAAACCTGGCCCCAACCCAAAGGGAAGGGCTGTTCAAGTCCGTGGAGCCTGTGGGTAACGGCTAGCGTTTGCCTGACTACCAAACGGTCCCTTTGATTTGCAGTGGGCCGAATTAAACAAATGCATGCAGATTTTTTTCTTTCTGTGACGTACACCATCCAGCTGCCTTGGGGGAGCCAATTTTGAAAAGAGTCCCCAATTAGCATAGTACATAAATTAAGTTTAGAACCACCCGTGATGATCGAAATGACTGTCAATCAAGTTAAACCACTAGTTTATCCAGCCCCCTAGGCAGATTGCAGGGCTATAGGAAAGCCCTTGGTCTGAGTCTTCCGGGGGTGGAGGGAAGGGATGTCATGGAGCACAACGACTCTGCTCATTTTTCCGGTTCCCTGTAAAAAAGGCAAGTGGGCTTACTGCATGAGGCTAAACCAGATTGCGGGGGTGGTGGTGGCTGAGAGTGACGCTCAAGCCTTTGCCAAAGGCAGTGCCTGCTGTAGCCGTAAGTGGCTTGCAGAACATCCCGCTTCTTCCTGGTGCTGTGTGAAAGACCGAGCATCGCCTTCCCTGCCTGCTCCCGCCTCAGCCTTCCTGTTGCCTCCATCTGCTGCCCTGGTCGTCCTTCCTCCCTTCGCTCCAGGCCCATCGAATCAACTCTTCTGACTGGGTGCCTGTGAGGAGCAGAAGAGGGGAGGTCTCCTGCTCCCACTCGCGTTCCCTAGCAACTGGCCTTCACAGGCATCCTGCCCAGAACATGGGAAGGAAGGCAGAGGCAGCTCCACTGATGGCCTTTTCCTTCAGGAATTTCTCCTCATCTTCCCTTCAGGCCTCTCCAGGTTGAAAGCCTCCTCCATGGGCAAACTTTGCTCTGGTCCTTGTTTAGCCCTGCCTATATAGTTTGTCTCACAGCCTTCCTAAAAACATATGAAGAACGGCTGCTGAAATTGGGTATGTCTAGTCTGATGAAAAGCAGGACTAGAAGGGACATGATAGCAATCTTCCACTATCTCAGGGGCTGCCACAAAGAAGAGGGAGTCAAGCTATTCTCCAAAGCACCTGAGGGCAGGACAAGAAGCAATGGGTGGAAGCTAATCAAGAAGAGAAGCGACTTAGAACTACGGAGAAATTTCCTGACGCTTAGAACAATTAATTAGTGGAACAACTTGCCTTCAGAGGTTGTGAATATTTCAACATTGGAAGTTTTTAAGAAGATGTTGGATAACTATTTGTCTGAAGTGGTGCAGGGTTTCTTGCCTACACAGGGGGTTGGAGTAGAAGACCTCCAAGGTCCCTTCCCTTATTCTATTCTGTTCTGTTCTGTTCTGTTCTGTTCTGTTCTATTCTATTCTATTCTATTCTATTCTATTCTATTCTATTCTATTCTATTCTATTCTATTCTATTCTATTCTATTCTATTCTATTCTATATTCTATATTCTATATTCTATTCTATTCGTCTCTTTGCTGCTGCGTTTAGTTATTCAGTTGTGAGGCAAGGAACTTCATTTCACCAGAACTGCTCCTTCGAGCCTTTCTGGAGTATCTGGCTTGTCAGATTCTTGGTGGTGGCCTCTGAGCCCTCCTGGTCTTTCTGTTTCATGGCCTTGAGTTGGATCCTGGCTCCACTGTGCTAAGCCCCTTCTGAGCTCTCTGGGAGGGCCTTTCCTGGCCCGCTGACTGGATTTCTTGGCGGTTACCAGTGAGCTCAGGGCCCGTGGAAGCAAAGTGAAAAAGATGAGATGCAGAGTGGTTCCTGGGAGGCTGGCTGGGATGCCTTGGGATTCAAGGCAGGCAGGCAGTTGACTGTCCGGTTAATCTGGACTCTTCTGCTGTTTTCGGGGTGGGGGGGCTTCAAGAATTGCACTCAATTGCCTCCCCCCTCTTTTCCTATTGCCTGCCCCTTCCTTGGCTCTTGCGCAGAAAGGTGAACAAACAGCAAGATGGGAGGGGGGGCGGGCAAGCAAGCTTGTGGGGACAGTTGCCTGAGGACAGTTGCCTGGATTTAGGTCCCCATCTTTCTCTCTAAGAAGAAGGCTTATTGGCCTTGAGGGCGCATGTCGTGTACCCTTAATTTTTAATCCAGTGTTGAGTTTCTAGACTACATATTCTAAAAGAAAAGAACTGTCCACTTGTAAGCCTGCAAGGGGTGTGCAGGTGTGGTTTTGTGGTCCTTCCACCCTGTTTGTGAGAAAGCTTGTGTTTGTGCCCACAGAAGTCCAGCTGCTTTGCATTGGTTGTGCACACCAGGGTTCAAGCATACAGGGAAGCTTTTTGGTTGGGGGGAGTGCTTGCTCCCGAGTGATGCCACACAGCAACTGGGGTGAGTGGGTGGGCAGGCAATGCATTTCTCCCTTCCCATTCGATGATTTCCCTGCCATTTCAATCCCCCTCAGCCTTGCAAGAGCCGCCCCCAGATGCACGCACGTTCTCATGCCCGTGCCCGCCTTGGCGCATTATGTGAGCCAGATTGATTCCCTCCCCCTCAGTTTCCCCCTATTATGCTCACACAGCTCTCCCTGGGGTGGGGCAGAAGAGGAGGGAAAGGGGCTTTGGGATGCTTTCTGGAAAGGGTCCCACCGCTGCCACCCCCCACCCCCACCCCACTCCTTGGCTCCTGAGGCTCCCAGGCATGGGGAAGATGAGGGAGGGGCGGATTCCTGGGGGTGGGGGGGGGAGAAAGGGGCAGGCAAGAGCCCTGGGAGGGGGACTGGACCCGCGCCTACCTGACTGGAGATGAGGTCCTCGCAGACGGAGAGAGCCATCTGGATGGCGTTGGGCTTGTGGGTGACGGAGGTGGCGTTCAGCTGGATCTTCCAGGTGCCGTGCCGCTTGTTGGCCTGGCTGATGGCGTCGCGGAAGACCTGCTCGTGCTTCTTGGTGCTCAGCACGGCGCCGATGTTGATGATCTTGGGCTCGCAGCCCGCGCGGGCCACCGAGAACCAGACCAGCACGGCCAGCAGCAGCAGCCGCATGGCGCCCCGCGCCCCGGGCGAGCCGCTCTCCGCGGTGCTGAATTCCCCCCTGCGGTCGGTCGGGCGCGCGGGAGAGGCGCCCGGCGGCTCCGCCAACCTGCCACTGCGGCAGCCGCGGCACGTCGACTGGGGCGGGGGCGAGGGGGGCGAGCGAGCGAGGGAGGGAGGGGCCCCGGAAAGCCAGCCCCCGCCCGGCCAAACCCTCCCGCTCCTGAGGGAGCCCCCACCCCCACTTTCTGCGCCAGCGGCTTCTGGAAGATAGCCCCCCCCCCTCCGCGCCGCCCCCGAATCTGAATAGAAGAAAAAGGAAGTGGGGTGGGTGGGTGGGTGGGTGGTCACCTTGGGGCTTCAGTGAGGAAAGAGCCACCTAAGGCGGCCGACCTCTGCCTTCCCGAGGATGGGAGTGCATCCTCCCTTTCTGCAGCTTCCCTCTCCCCCCCAGCTCCGAGACGCCTCCCTGGTTTTCAGCTCTCGCCAGCCAACCGACCCAAAAGCAGGTGACCTGGTTTTAGGCGAGAAGGAGATGCTTCGGCTGGTTGGGGGTGCAGCCCAACTGAAGGAAGGAGGGATCTAGAGGGAGGAGGAAGGAAGGAGGAATGAACAGACTGGCTGTGGAGGAAGAAGAGGCAGAGGATCCAGTAAAGCCAAAGAAGATGGCAAGCAGGTGGACAGCTCACCAGTGGGAAGGGGGGAAGATTATTTTTCGAAGTACCGGACAGAAGAGCAGGGCAATTCGTGCACGTCTGCAGCTGGGAACGAAGTGGAAAATCCTTTCCCTTGAGAGGAGACAGTGAACCCCCTTGAGGCTCTAACCCTCCCCCCCCCGCTAAGGGTGGAAGGAGGCTTCCCTACAGTGATAAAGTGCTGGGCAGGAATGTCCTTGTCCCTGGTGGGCAGTACAGACCGGGCAGTGGTCCGAGTGTGGCTCTACCTGGCCACTCTCCTCCAGATTGAGCAACGGAACTTTCTTTCAAGAGCCGCTGCATAATTCCCCAAACAGCAGAGCTATTCCTCGGCTGGCTGCTTAGGAACCGTCCCGTGGCTGTCAGACGAATAGACACAGCCTCTCCCTCCTTAATGGAACCCCCTAAACTGGATGCTGTCTCGCTTCTGGTGGCAACAAATGCTGGTTCCTTATTTATTCTCGTTTTAAACGCCTTCGACAAATGCAGGGTGAGCCTTCCTGCACCATCTCTTAACAGCTTTTATTGCGACCAGCAAATTAAAGGTTTTGTAAAGAAGCAGAGAGGCAGGCAGGCATTCAGGATAGAAAATGGCAAATACCGCTAAAGTGACGGGTGGGAGTGAATTCCTATACGTGTATATATTTCTTCACTTTGGCAGCCACAGATCTCGGTAAAGATTAAGCCCTCCCCCCTTGTTCAGAACAAAAGAACTGAGATTTTTTTTTCCTCCAGCAGCCCCAGAATCCAGCAATCCAACCGGTCTTGGTGACGTCTTTAAAAAGTGCACGTTGCTATAGAAACACTTTACTATGTTGGTGTCCCACATCTTCCAAATGTGCTTTGAAAACAGGAATGAAAATAATAACACTAAAGCAAACATGAGGGGGGGGGGTCTGTGGCACAAGCAAAACTTCTTGTTGTTATTAAAGTGAGGCTACGAAAAATTAGAGTCGGGGGGCTTTGCAATTCTTTCAGCAAAGGAGGCAGCCTCTACCCAGGACCTTCCGCAGAAGAGAGAGATCCTCAGAGGCATGGGCTCCCTGGCTTTGCTTTTCCAAGCATTGCGGCCATTGCAAGACCCCCTCCGCTGCTAAAACCTGTGGGAACACCCCCCCCCCCCCGCTCAGCAGCAGGACCGAGATGGCCGCGGGTCCCTGGGAAGCCCTTCCTGTCATCAGGCGGTGTTTCAGCACCCCAGAGTACGGAAAACTTTCCGACCGGGCTACCCCACCTCCAAGGTGCTGAAATGCCAAGCGGAGTCGCTTCGCCGACCAGGAGGAGCTTGCTCAGAGGCTTCCTTGGTGGTCTGTGTTGAGAGCCCCTCTGAGACTCTATGCCCCAGGCAGCGTCGGTGGGAGACTCTCCCTCTTCTTCTAAACAGGAGAGCCGGGAGGCTTCCCGAGCAGGCATTTTCCCCTCCATCTCCCCATTGTCCCCCTCCCTCCTGTCGTGGGGGCGGCAACAGGGAATACATAGTTTACAGGTTAATCGTTGATTACTTGGAACCGCCCCCCACCCCGCCCCCGTGGCTGGAGAGGGGCGGCTCCAACTCAGCTGCTGAACCTTTCTCTGCAGAAATTAGGGGCGGTGAGGGGATCCCTTCGGTGACCGAGAGAAGGCAGGGCCACCTTTTCTAATAGCGCCAGCCCTTCCCTCGACCAGAGCCTCTTTGAGCTCAGCTCGAGCCGACAAGAGGGTTTGTCGCCGATAGCCACACCGTGTGTTCCTGGCTTCGTTTGGCTGGACTGGTCGACGGAGCCCCTGCCGCGAGAGAGCCTGTGCTGCGCTCTGCTAGAGCCGCCAGTGGCAGAGAGTTCCACCGGCGCGTTTAGCCGCCGACTCCTTACGGGTAGCAGGTTCGCGCTGGAGGGACAACCGAGGAGGCCGAGCCGGGGAGACGGGCCGCCCCCACCCCGGCCGGACCTATAAGAGGCGCGAGGACGCGCTGCAGTCGGGACACTTCAGGATGCGGCTCGTCGTGCTCCTAGTGGCCATTGTAGCCGCCGCCGCCGCCGCCCTCCTCCTGCCGCCGCCGCCGCCGCCCCTTTTGCTGCTGCTGCTGCTGCTGCCGCTCCTGCTGCTGGTGGCTGCGGCCGGCGGCAGCGTAACGTGGCTGCTGCTGCGACCCAAGCGACTGATTCGCTCGCTGGACCAGGTGGGCTTCCTGACTGAGCCCGGCTGGACCCGCGCGCAGAGCGCCGGCCGGATGCGCAAGAACCGACGTGCCGGCCAGCTGCTGCCCTCCTACCCCAATGGCTGGTTCCGGCTCTTGGGCTCAGCCGAGCTTGCCCGCGGGGAGGTGCGCAACGTGGCTGCCCTGGGTGAGTGGCTCTGCGCTCCGAAGGCGCTCCATGAAGAACGGCGGAGGGAGGGGGGCAGGCGAGGTCCGGAATGCGGTGGAACAAGCGCCCCTTGAGTAGGCCAAACGGCAGGGGAAACCCTTTCCCGCTCAGCTGAAACGTGGGAAGGAAGTCAGTGGGGGATAGCGGAGCAGATGCAGAACTCCCGATAGTCCGGCTAGGGTAGTTCCGAGGATTGGGGAGCTACACCCCTTAATGGGAAACTCATCCGCCGCCCCCCCTTTCTTTGCCCTGTCCCCCTTCCTGCCTTGGATCGGCTTGGCTTTTTAAACAAGAGGGGGACTCCAGAAACGCGGGTGGGTCTCTAGCGGAGAGTCCCTTTGGTGTTTGAATGCCGGTCTAGAGACCGGGAGCTGGGAAAGAAGTTGGCAGGGGATGGACTGGCCACTGGGCTCTCTCCGCCCAACTTGTCCCACGCAGTTATTGATGTTTTTTTGTGGAGGGGGGGATAGAAGGCAGGGAGATTCAGTATGCTTGCCACCTAATAATACTCTTGGGAAAGAGCCAATAGGTGACTAAATCCAGCCTAAACATCTGACTCTGTGTGCAACAAGCCAAAATAATAATAAATTGGGCATAGCTGATGAACTGAGAAACCTCACTTTTTCCTTCCTGCAAGTAGTGTCCTGTGGATTTGGAAAAATAAATCTGATTTTCTGCTTGAACTGTATTTTTCAGCCTCTTGGCGGCAGCTGTTGGACTCAGAGTGCATGGCTCCCTGGGCATCAATGCTTAGGTGGTTGCGCCATTGAATGAGTGACCTAGATGGACTTTTAAATAATAATAATACTTTATTGTCATTGTAGGTGTATACACATTATACCCATACAACGAAATTCACTTAACACCCAAAGAGTTTCTCGTCCCCATCCTGGTTCTTCATCATTTTAATTGAGGGTGGCCCCCTGGTGGGGACGGAATATGCCCAATTGGGATTGGCTTAGTACAAGGGATTATGCTGGAAGAGCTTCAGTTTACACAAGAAGGGATGCTTTCCCAAGGCCAAGTTAATAGTAACCACAGTTTGCATACATTCATTCAAGAAAGTTAGATCTTTTATCTAAGATCAAACTCTGGGTAGTTCCTTATCAGCGTGTTTTGTACATGCACTTACTTAACTGGGGCTGTGTCCACAAGTGCTCCCATAAATGTGACACAAACACACTTTTTTAAAGTGCTCTCCCTTTTTGGTTTCTGTAGTGCAGGGAGTCCAGTTATTTTGTATATTTCATAAAGGTGACCATGCCCTTCGCCTCAGACTACAAGCAGTCCTTGGTTTACAACAGTTCATTTAGTGACCGATCAAAGTTACAACAGCACTGAAAAAAGTGACATGATTGTTTTCCACAGTTACAACCTTTGAAGCATCCCTTGGGCGCATAATCAAAATTCAGATGCTTGGCAACTGGTTCATACTTATGATTGTTGCAGTGCCCCCGGGCCATGTGATCACCTTTTGCGATCTTCTGATAAGCAAAGTCAATGGGGAAGTGAGATTCACTTAACAATTGTAGCAAAGAAGGTCATAAAATGGGATAAAAACTGTCTTGCTTAACAAAAGAAATTTTGGGCTCAATTGTGGCCGTAAGGTCCAAGGACTATAAGTTATATGAGCTAAGAATTCCAAACACCCCAAATATATTTCCAAGGCTGAGGATATAGCATGAGACAGAGAAGAAGCTTCTAGATGAGGGGAGGTTGAGCCAGTTCAAGCCAGTTTAAATGTTTAATCACCTACTAATACGTCTTTAACTTGCTTTAACTTGCCCTTCCAAGAAAGGGAAAGTCTCTTTTGCCTGGGGCATGTACCTTGATGTACTTCTTCATAAAACACCTGGTTAATGCCATTCCTCTTGGCACCGGGCACTCTCAGAGATATGATAATATTTTAATTTACTTCCTTTAAATAACAGTTTATCCTACACGTTAGATGAATAAGAAAGGCTAGCTATTTAGTTGTTTGTTTATATCATGCCTTTGTAAATAATTCAAGGCAGCAAACATACCTAATACTCTTTCCTCCCACAGCAGCCACACCTTGAGATAGGCTGGCTGAGAGAGTGATGGGCTCATGGTCACCCAGCTGGCTTCCATGGCTAAGGCTGCAGGACTAGAACTCACGATCTCCTGGTTTCCAGCACTTGACCAAACTAGTCCTCCCTTCCCATGACACAATGCAAGCACATTTTGAAGTGTATTAAAAAAGATTCCATTCCTGCACCATGATGAATACCGTATTTTTCAGAATATAAGACGCACTGGAATATAAGACACACCTTAGTTTTTGGGGAGGAAAATAAAAGCTGATTGGCAGCTGTTCCCAGAGGTGAATTTTAGCAACAGGTTCCTTGGTTGTGAGCTCTGTGCCTTGTTTTTTTGTTTTTGCTTTTTTTTTCCTGCCTCTGACACTTCTGAAACTCCATTTCAGAAAAAACTTTCTTTCCTGCCTCTGAAAGCCTCTGAAACAGAGCTTCAGAAAAAAAGCCTCTGAAGCTCTGTTTGGGGCTTCTTTTCTGAAGTTTCATTTCTGAAGCTGTTTTCAGCCTCTGAAACCTCCGTTTGAGAAGCTGGGCGGGGCTACATTTGGAGTATAAGACGCACCCAGATTTTCACCCTTTTTTTGGGGGGGGGGGAAGATGCGTCTTATATTCCGAAAAATACGGTATCTCTGGAATAGCTCAAATTTGCCTGCAGGTTTTTTCTTTTACCACACCAAACTCATCCAGAAATCTGTTATGTTTTCTGATTAATGGCTTTATGTGCTATCAGATGTACCACACAAACTACAGTACAGTTTGTGGCAGAAACCAACATTGTTTTTCTGCTGGTGTACTAAAGATGCTTTAGAACTCAGACAAGGCCAGTTGGTAGAATTCATGTGATTCTGGAAATTAATCAGCCATATTTGCCAACAATACTTAGAATTTTTGATCCTTCACTCCCTCTGATTGGTAAAAAAGAAGAGAGAGGCGAGGGGACGGCTGACAGGTTCTCAGTGTGATTTTTCTACTCTGCCCTTGGTTCTTTTTCATATACAACTCAAGTTGGTGAATACACCAGTTCTTCTTACCCCTCCTGTGTTGCCCACAAGAACAGCCCTGTGAGCGGAGTTGGGCCAGGAGAGAGTGGCTGGCCCAAAGTCACCCAGCCAGCTCTCCTGCCTAAGGCAGGCCTCCCAGTGGCTTCACCAGGACACCAAACTGGCGTAGCAACCTCTTGTGTGTGTCTCTCTCTCTTCTTTCCCCCAAGGAGCAGAGCAAGAAAAGCCGGTTGGAAGCAGAAAAGAGCAAAGGGCCTCTCCACTTATTCCTGTTGTTGCATTTGGGCTGATAGAGGGCCCTAGAGTAGTACCTGTTTCCTTAGGTAGGGCAACCTGGGCTAAATGTCCTGGAACTGTTGTCCTCTTCCCACTTTGTATCGGTTTGCCAGCCTCACAGACTGCCTCCGCCGCTTACTTGCTCTTGCTCTTGAGTCTTCAGCCAGACTCTCTCTGAGAATCTTGCTCTTCGTCAAGAGCATGGCAACTCCCCAAGCGGACCCACTGCCAGAATTTCAGAGGCTTCTGGGACTCAAGTCCACACATCTAGAGGGCGATGGTTGCAGAAGAATTGCTCTGTGCGATACACCTGGCAGTCTCAACTCCTGTCTGGGCAGGGGGCATCACCAACCTTTTCTGCAGGAATTGGGACTCCCTTCTGATAAGGGAGTCATGCCATCTTATTTTTTATCTCCGTGAAGGAGTTGGGAGGTCTGTTCATGTTCCTAAACGAGTGTGAAAAGTCCATTTCTGGCCTTGCAAGACTCAGTTTCACACTCTGCAGTCGAAACTGGCCCTGGGTCAGGTGAAGAGATGGTTCCTCTCTCCCTCCAGTCCCCCTTGAGACTCTGGAGAGCCGCTGCTTGGCTGTCTAAAGTGCCCTTCCATGCACCAGCAGCAAATGCCTTTCCAATTTGCCTGTGAGCTTCTCAGAGGAAACAGCCTCCCACCCATGGACTACGGCACACAGGCACCTTGTAAAGGATGTGCAGGCCCATCTCAGTGGTTAGTAAAGCAGGCGTGATCCTGACTCGCCTTATGGAATAGATGCTGTGCTCTTCCTAGCAAAGAAAGAAAAGCTGACTTTTATCATTCTCTTCATATGCCCAGGGGAACAGTTTGCTGTGTTTCGAGGTTTGGATGGGGAAGTCTACGTTCTGGACGCTTACTGCCCACACCTCGGGGCCAACCTTGCAATCGGTGGCCATGTGGTGGGCAACTGCATCGAGTGTCCCTTCCACGGCTGGATTTTCTCTGGGAAGGACGGGAGCTGCGTCAAGATCCCATATGCCAAAAAAGGTGACAGGGTGGCCTTTCCTGTTTGGGCTAAGGGAAAGCCCCAGGGAGTTTAGGCCCGACTGGAGGTGACTGGCTTAGCGGCCATGGTGTTGTAACCAAGTTTCCCTGAGCATCACGGAGGGCCTTTGTCTGCTGCGGGAGGGGGGAAGGGGGGGCAGGCAGCAACCAGCTTCTCATTTTGACTCTCCAGGGGAAAAGTTGTCCAAGACCTCAGGTGAGCCCTGCCTAACAACAGGGGAACCAATGAATTTTTTTCCCTCCAAATTCCTTCCTAGAAATATAGCTTGTGACAGACCTCCAAATTTCTGGCACCCCCCACCCCCACCTCATTTGGCCTTTCTGAGTTCTCAGCAGCAGGACCGAGCTGGCCGCGGGTCCCTGGGAAGCCCTTCCTGTCATCAGGCGGTGTTCCAGCACCCCCGAGTACGGAAAACTTTCCGACCGGGCTACCCCACCTCCAAGGTGCTGAAATGCCAAGCGGAGTCGCTTCGCCGACCAGGAGGAGCTTGCTCAGAGGCTTCCTTGGTGGTCTGTGTTGAGAGCCCCTCTGAGACTCTATGCCCCAGGCAGCGTCGGTGGGAGACTCTCCCTCTTCTTCTAAACAGGAGAGCCGGGAGGCTTCCCGAGCAGGCATTTTCCCCTCCATCTCCCCATTGTCCCCCTCCCTCCTGTCGTGGGGGCGGCAACAGGGAATACATAGTTTACAGGTGGAACCGCCCCCCACCACGCCCCCGTGGCTGGAGAGGGGCGGCTCCAACTCAGCTGCTGAACCTTTCTCTGTAGAAATTAGGGGCGGTGAGGGGATCCCTTCGGTGACTGAGAGAAGGCAGGGCCACCTTTTCTAATAGCGCCAGCCCTTCCCTCGACCAGAGCCTCTTTGAGCTCAGCTCGAGCCGACAAGAGGGTTTGTTGCCGATAGCCACACCGTGTGTTCCTGGCTTCGTTTGGCTGGACTGGTCGACGGAGCCCCTGCCGCGAGAGAGCCTGTGCTGCGCTCTGCTAGAGCCGCCAGTGGCAGAGATAATGGGAAAACTGACAAGTCCATAAACTGGCCCTCCTTGTCTACTTACCTTCTCGTGCTCCATATCTTCCAGTGCCTGAATTTGCAACTACCAAAGTTTGGCCATCGTGTGAAATGAACAACATGATCATGGTGTGGTATCACTGTGATGGCACGAGCCCAGCATGGCAAGTCGCCGAGCAGGAAGAGGCATCATCGCCCAACTGGGTCTTCCGGGCTGGAACGGAGCACTTTGTCAGCGTGCACATTGAGGTAGTTTGCACCGCTGAGGGAAGGCCAGTGGCGGTGCCTTTTCAAACCGAACCCGGGTATTGGGGATTCAGGATGGGGCGGAATATGGGAGAAGTGGCGGAATGCAGAGAGGCAGTTCTGGGGCTTGAAAGTTAGCTGGACTTCCGCCTTTGATGGCCTTACATAGCAGCTGACTGGAAAGCACAGCTGGGTGCAAATGGGCCTTGTCACTTGATTCTCAGCTAGTAATGTCCGTTGCTTTGCAGTCTGAGTGCCTCTCTTGGTACTTGGGGAAAGGCGTGCTTCTGCTTTGAATGTTTCTTTTCTCTCCCGGGTAGGAAATTCCAGAGAATGCTGCCGATGTAGCCCACCTTTCCTTTCTCCATAGTCCCTCGGTCATAAGTGGAAATGACCTGCGCTTCACAGACAACCACCGCTGGGCATTTTTCAGGCACACCTGGGAGGTAAGGTAACCGGCAGGTGCTTCCAAATCCCTGTGGGCCAGTTTCCTCTGTGAAAGTCACGGAGGCTGCACTCCAATTTAAACGTGAAGCAACAAAGGGAGGATTGGGTAAAGCTGCATACGTCCATATGTTTGGAAGGCCAACATTAAACACATGCAAAAAGCCTCAGCTACTAAGCGAAGCAGGGCAGGCACGGAGAGCCCCCTTCCCTGTCCTACTGGAAGAGATTCTGCATTGCCTTCAGTTGTCAACAGAGGTCGCAGGAATGAAAAAGCTCCTCTTGGCAACCCCCCACCCTAGACTGCTTGCAACACGTGTGGGGAGGAGGAGTTTATCTTGGTCTCTTTCTGGCTCCAAAGTGTCCGTTTCCTCCTGCTGGAAAGAAAGGAGGGGAGGGAATGGCCATTTGGGCTGTTTCTAAGCAGGGCTGGCGGGGGCTTTGGTGCCAAAGCAGCAGGGGCATTTCCAGTCAGTGCAGTGCTTGCTTCCCAGGCAGAGTGGCAGCCTGAGCCGGAGCCCAACGGACACTGTTCAGTCATGCTTCTGACCCACCACGTGCTGCTCTTTGGCAAGCCCATCGCCTTCCTAGATCTGCATGTTTCGGCCAGGCAGGTACGAGATCCTCTCCGTCCAGCGAGAGGGCAGTGTTTGTCCCAAGCCAAGGACTGCATCGGTTAATGTGATGCTGAATTGGTTGCCTCTCCCAAAGAAAGTGAGAAAGGCAAGGCAAGCCGTACATAATAATCACTTTTGGTTTGTTGGGTTGTTTGCTTAATCCCTATCTGGTTTGGAGGGAAAAATGGTTTGGTTGTGTCTTCTCTGTTCAGATTGGTCCTGGGTTGGTTATGATGGCCCTGAGTCACGCGTTCCTGGGCAAGGGGCTGATCATTCAGACTGTCACCCCTCTAGAGCCACTTTTGCAGCACGTCGTCCACCAGATCTACTTCCCACGCAATGTACCCTCCTTCATTGCCAAGCTGATCCTATGGGCCGAGCGGGTCCAGGTGAGAGGAGGTGCAGGTGGTAGTCCTGGGGGCGAACTCAGTCTGTGGGACCTCCTGGCCCTTCAGGGCTGAGTGAGGGACAGGGGGGTGTATCTGTTTGTGTGGGAAGGGGTGCTGACAAGGGTCTAGGTAACTGCATCCCAGAAATTCTTGAGCTTCCAACCTCCCTTTGCAGAGCAGAGACCAAACACATCCATGTTTCTAGGGCTACATTTTAGAGTAGAAATGTAGACTGAATTGTTTGCAGAACGTGGGAGTGGGGGGCCCCCAAGTTGTTGCAGATACCTTGCGAGACTGAGGCACTGCCTGCTTAATTCAGTAAAAAAAATGGGAGAAATGGCTTAAAAAAGCAACAGCAAATTTGCAGCCTCTGTGGTGACACATTGAAGCCACCCACTCCTTGCCCGAGGATTGAACATAAACACAGCGGGTATCTTACTTTTTTGGGGGGGATTTTCTTATATTGTTTCATGCATTTAAGCTGAGGGTTTTGTTCTTTTGCTACCTCCTGATCATTTGTCTTCCACTATTCCTCCTGAACCAGTTTGAGCGGGACGTTATGATCTGGAATAACAAGAGGTTCCTCTCCAAGCCGCTGCTGGTGAAGGAAGATGCCGCCATCCTGCGGCACCGGCGCTGGTTCTCCCAGTTCTACAGCCAGAACAGCCAGAAACTCAGTGCCCAGAAGGGACAGCTGGATTGGTGATGGCCCCACTAGTCTTAGGGACACCCAATACTACTACTTCCACTGGCAGAGCCCACAAACTCTTGTGTGTGGGAGGGAGGGGTGAATCTTACTTTTGGGAGCCAAGGAGGTTCCTGGGCCAGAGGAGAGATGGATGTGAATTTGGCTCATGGAATTCTCCAGAATCAAATGGCGACGATCTGCAGAAGCATTTGGAATGGTGTCCCACCCCTACCCCCACCCCCAGCAGCTGTTTTTTGCTGGTTCTCAAGATGGCAATGGGCTCTTTTTGACTTTTTTGCCTCTTGACAACATTGTGGATATAAATTGTGCCTCAGGCCTTGCTTTTTAGCTGCAAGTGCATTTTCTAGCTTAAGGATATTTTGCTCCACAATTGGGAGTGGAGACTAGAAATGCAACCCCAGCAGGAAGGACAGACTGAAGAGATTTGCCGATGGGAGGAAACATCCAGAAGTCATCAAGGCAAGATTTTCTAACCTCTTGTCCTTTTTGTTGCACGAATGGAACAGGAGCAATCCAGAACAACTCTTCTTTCACTGCCCATTTTGTTACAGAACGAAATAGGCAGAAATAAAATTCCTCCTGCTCAGCAGAGCATAAATCAGTCAAGAGTGAAAAGTTTTGCAAATACGACTTTTAATTAAACTCCGTTCAATAAGCACTGAAGAAAACACATTGAGGGTGTGGAGAAAGTCTTTTTAAGCCAAAACCAAAGCATCCCCAGCACCACAAGGAAAGATAAGTGGTGCCCCTTTCAAGCAGCGTTCGCATGTCCAGAAAGAAGCCCCAGATGCCACGTAAGTCATTATTTCCAACTGGGGGGAGAAGGCAAGGAGGAGTTTCCCTGAGGTGCCCCCAGAACCCCCAGAGCCATTTTCAGCACAAAAGGAGACGGTTGTGTTTCCTTCCACTGGCTTTCTCCCCTCACTGCCCCCCCCACTACAACTCAGCTCTCCCCTTCTTCCTCTTCATTTGGCTGCTGCTCTTCCACCTCCTCCTCCTCATTTTGCTGCTGCGCTTCCTCCTCCTCCTCCTCCTCCTCCATCATCCTCTCTCCCTCCTCCTCATTTTCTTCTTCTTCCCGATTCTTGTCAGGGTCCTCAGCATCTTCCTTCTTCTCTCTGTCTTTTTTCTTGAGTTCTGACACTCCCCTTTTGCCCTTCTGCTCATTCCTGTAAGCTAGAAGATCAACACCAAGACACACAGCGTTAAACCAACTGTCCTATGCCAAAAGCAAGAGACTGACGGGTGCTGTGCCTGCTGCTCAGTATGCCACTGAGTCAAAGTGATGCAAAGAAGAGCACAGCATGAGAGCCATTCTTAGGGGATGGGGCAAAAATATTATGCCTTGCTGCAGCTTCTGTGGAAGTGTGGCTCTGCGGAGCTCACCACTATCCCTGAAGAACTATGAGTGGATCCCTTGTGGGGAAAATCAGTCTAAAGAGCAAGTCATTCAGTGCTGAATCTTTTATTTCTAACCCATTTCACAACAATCATTTTCTTAAGGGAAAATAGCGTATCTCAAAACGGTGGTGTCAGTATTCCAGCAATAAAGCTGCCGGGATGAGGCAGCAAACTTTCGAGTGGGATAATTGCGGCAGGAAAAGTTTAATCTGGTTCTTTGCTTTTGATACCAAGTCATATATTGGTATTACCTTTCTTAATTTTGTTTCAGTTGAATGAATTTTTAAAGAAAAAATAGCAAGTGTGTTTAGAATGTTGCACTGGCCTTTGGCAAACAACTAGTTTTAGTTTTAAAAGAAGCCAATGAAGGGAAGGGAGGAGAGGGCTGAAGGGGAGCACATCAAACGGCAACCAGGTGCATTTACCTTCCAAGGATTCCTTTAGGGGCCCAACGAATCGCTGGAATTCCATCTCTTCCATAGCAGAAATAACATCTCCGGCATTCAGTGTCTTTCTCTTCCCCTTCCTTGCAAAGTTATTGGCACTAATTTAAAAAGGTAAAAGCAAACGAACATCCCCCATTATACGTGAAAGTTTTCCACTTATGTTTTGGTAAACTAGATCGGGGTCTGCAACCTTAAGCACTCAGTCATTTGGACCGGTTTCCCACAGAAAACACCAGGAGCCACAAAATCCTTTTGACATACCTCTCTGTCTCCCCTCCCTCCTTCCCCCCCCTCTCTGTATCTCTGCCTCTGCCCTGGCCGCTTCTCCACCCCCCCCCCCACCCTTACCTTCTCAGGCCAGGAGAGGAGTGACTGGGAGGGGAGGGCGAGGGGCGGGGCCGGCCAGTGGTGGGATCACCCGGCAGGGAGCCACAGCAGAGGGCCCAAAGAGCCGCAGGTGGCTCCGGAGCCGCAGGTTGCTGACCCCTGAACTAGATGAAGGGAAATCAGACAAGCCGAGCTTGGCAGATCCCAAAGTTTGAGCCTATCCATTTCGATGATCGTCTCTGCACAAAACAGATAGGTGATCAACATCCACTTTTTGCGAAGAAGCGATCCCCTTAAAACTAAAGCGGCACTTTCCCCTCTCTCGCTGCACAACAAGCACGCGCGATGGTTCTCCCCCGGGAGGAGGGAGGGGAGCCCCAAGGACTCCGACTCACCACGAGGTGGCGTAGAGCACGAAGACGCTGGCCGCCCGGGAGATGGCACTCCGCGCTTCCTTCGAGACGTTCACTCCGTCGGGGAGCTGAGGGGCGAGAAGCGGGTCGGCTGAAAGGCGCTGCGCCGGGGGAAGCGCTTCGGCCCAGCCCGGAATCCCACCCACCGGCCTCAGGGCAGGGCAGGGCCGGGCAGAGGGAAGGAGCCCCGCGCGCTCACCGCCTCCTTGATGATCCGCGTGATGACCGCGTTGGGCAGGTTCAGGTCCTCCGGCCGCTCAGCCATCCTGGAGGGAGGGAGGGAGGGAGGGAGGGAAGCCTCCGCCCCGCTCCACCCCGCAGCGCCGGTGGCCTGGCTGCCCCCGCCCTGCCGCCCCAAAGGCAGCTCCGCCCGGGAAGAGGTCCGGGGGCCCGCCGGGCGATCACCGCCGGGGAGCTCGAAAGGCGCGCGGAGCCAGACCAGTGGCCGGCGCCCCCTCGCCCAGCATGCACCGCGCCCGCCGGACACGCCCCAAGGGAAGCCTTCCGGAGGGAGGAGCCATTTGCGGGGCTGGCTTGGCTTCCGCGGCCCCCACAATGGCTTTGCAGGAGGAAAGGAACCGGATGGGCGGGGCCATCGAAGCGCTCGGCGTCGCTCTCTCCGCCCATATCCGGTACCCGCCTTCCGGCGCGGTGCACCCAGGGAAGTGAGGGCAGCTTCTCGTTGCCTAGCGACGGCGCCTACTTTACCTCAGGCAGGTGGGATGGCGGAGCGCCCCTTCTCCGCGGGCGGGAGGGCGTCGCGGAAAGGGGCCCCTTCGCCAGCCCGACCCGGGCTTCTCGGCGGAGGGTCGGCGCGGAGGGCGGGCCGGCCTAGCCGAGGCCTCACGCCGGGAGAGGGGCCGCTTTGACTGTTTCGGAGGGTGTCCGGACGTGGCCTGGTTCAGGAGAAGCGCCGGAGCGGGCTAGGCGTTTCCCCCAGGCCTCCTCGAACTCCGTATTTTCTTCAGTCGAGTCCCGAGCTCGGAAACCTCCCTGCGGTTTCTTGGCCACGTTTTTCGGAATTAGTTGCCATTGCCGCCTTCCTGAGGCTGAGAGAGACTTGGCTGGCCCAAGATCCCCAGGCTGGCTTTGTCCCCGAGGCGAAAGAATAAGTCAGTCCTCCCGGTTTGTAGTCTGAAGCTTTCCCCACGACTGGTCCTCCACTGGGACCATGGGCATAACAGTAATAATTATGATAATTGGCATTTATAAAGGATGCTGCTTCCAAAAAGCTAAAGTGGAAGGGGATTTAACAAATTAACAGAGTTGGAAGGGACCTTGCAGGTCATCTACCCCAACCCCCTGCCCAAGCAGGAGACCCTACACCTGCCTCTACCTAGTTTTACACCCACAGACCTGTGAGGTCAGGCTCTGAGAAGCTTCCTCCTCTCTTTGTATCCTGGTGCTGCCCTTCCCATCACAGGTTAAAAAGGCAACTCACCACAAGAGTCACCCAAGAGGTCCGAACATAACCCCCCTTTTTGCTGCCTCGCAGAAAGAGATACTCCCTGAGCATCCCCAAAGCACAAAATGAACTTTGTGAGGAGTCGGCATCAACACTGGATTATATTCAGAAGGGAAGACCAACTATGGTGGTTTTCAGAAGGATGGGGGAATTTCTGAACACTAATCTCGTAATCCACCACTTTGGAGCAGTTGTTTCACTTTGTTTTCTTCCTTGCATCACCTTGCAGAAAGTTGCTGACAGCAATGGGTACAATCAATATCGGTGGTCAGTGGGATGAAACCATTTGCAATATGATCGCTTGTCAGCATCCACCCTGCTGGGAGTCTATGCGGAGAATTGAAAGTGGGCATCCTCACATTTTTCTGAAGAACGTAGTCATACCTGGAAGAGATATCCCAGCATTTGAAGGTAAGAAGCGCTCTGTAGAAATTAGATGCCAGGCCACTTAAACTGACTGGTAGGCAGTTGTTGTCAACTTGCAAAGCTTTCAAGTTGCCATGAGCAGGAAGGAGGGAGAACTGAAGTGAATTCCATACATTTTTTTTGATCGCAGTCAGAAGGAGGGTGTTAGGTTTCACAGCCAGCCAAAGTGGTTAATTGGAGAATGTGATTTATGACATGGCCAGGGGGGAGGGGAGAGACAGGGTCATAGGGGAACGTAAATCTACGTGGGGTCAGTCCTGACTGCATCCAGGTATTGCCGGAATGGTGCTCCAAATAAATCACTATATTTCCTTTGAAGTTTGGATCATGGCTCATGAATTAATTAGGGCATCTTTCAGAAACTTGACAGTTGTTTCCGTTCCTGGCCATGGAGTAAGAAAGAGCTATATAAAAGGAGGACTGGAGTAAGCAAAAATGTACCTGTGGGTGATGTGGCTGGCATTTTTTCCACAGGTCCAGCAATACACTTAGGCAAATTTGTTTGACTAACCTGCTTGGAACTTGCTGACAAGCTGTGGGATCATTGTTATTCTCGTAAATCTATCTCTGGCCATAGTAGCGAACTAGGTTTCATAGCCGGTGCTGACTAAAAACCATTCCAAAAAGTTTTAATTTAAGCAAGCAGGTTATTAACAGATATTAATTTTCATTTGGGCAGTGGTCAATCTGTATTTCAAACATTTTGGGCAGTTTTTTTTAAGATGGATACTCATAAGAGAAAATGTGTTCTTAACATCATCTTTTAATATACTTTAAGATATGTGACTGGAAAAAATTAAGAATGAAATGGAAATCTCTTTCCTCTAATATTATATCAATAAGCAAATATGGTGTTGGATTCATTATTGTTATGCTGACAATAGATGTGCATGAAAGAAAAAAACCATTTATATATATATATATATATATCTCAAAGTTTTCTTTGCTTTCTCCTTGTTTCAGACAAACTGCCAACCCTGAAGATTGTTGACCTTCCCCTCCATTATCCTCAGAGAGAACGGGTTAAATGTGTGGGAGGTTTTGATTCCAGCTCCAAGACAATTTCCAGGAGCAAAGGAGCTAGAAATTGCTTTTCAAATTGTATTCTGAATGATGATTGGATACCCCCCATATCAGTATTGAGGTCAGCAAATTTGGATTTCCTCTACATGTCTGTGTCTGTATCTGTGGGATGATAGGCATAGAGCAGCATTCTGTAAGAAAGCCTCCTCTTCCTCCCCCCCCCCCCCGGCCTATGCAAGATTTTCTTTCACAGCACCCATCTAGTCAATGGAACAGGACAGGCTGTTTCTGCACATGTCTGCAACTATGCAGAAGCAAGGCAGAATTCTTGTACAGGCTCTGTGCCTTCTGCATGGCCTCCATTGTGTGCCTCCCTCTGTGTGCATTTCAGTTCAGAAAGGAATCCTTTCCCAGGTCTGAATTCCAGAATGGAATCTCAGTCTCTCCACTTCCCACCAATAAGTTTCACCTCCTTGAAGCAACCTGAGAAGGTGAGTGAATTCAATGGATTGTTTGGAAGGGGGAAGCAAGGGGAGGAATATGTAGAAGTGTTTTCTTGGGCCTTGAAGGAGGCTCCACCCAGACTATATTCAATGCCCAACTGCTTCAAGTTTCTTGTATTCTGTGTTCAGTAATGTGGCTAAAGGCTCTATGTCCTGCAATGAAATTAGAGGAAACTCTGCCAATTGTGGCCCCTCAGTGAGTCCTGTTCATTGAGGTGAGGGTTGATATCAATAGAACCATCCCATAGTGCTTTATAGCACTCTCTGGGCAATTTACAATGTCAGCCTATTTCTCTCAACCACCTGGGTCCTCATTTTACTGACCTCAGAAGGATGGAAGGTGGATTCAACCTTGAGCCCCATCAGGATTAAACTCCAGGCTGTGTGCAGGGTTTGCCTGCATTATTGTGTTTTGATACACATTTTGCCCTTCTGCATTCTTGATTGGGGCTTCTGCAACTGTGCGGGATTCACTTAACAACAGCTGGAACTGCCATAACTGTTATTTTAGGTTGGCACAGCCATGTGATGATGTGCTTTACGACTACATCATTTAGAGGTGGAGTTGCCAGTCCCAGTTATTGTAATTGAGCAAGGAATACATGTTGCAAATAAAGATTTTCCTCATGAGTTTATAGCTGTGTGTAATGAAGAGCTTATTGTCTCAGAAATTTTCTAAATCATTAATGAAACAAAGTAGACGAGTAGTAAAACCTCATTTTCACTGTTGAGAAACAGTCTCTTGAGGCACTCAGCTAGCCAGTTAGCCCAGAGAGCAACCAAGGCAGAATATCCTGGATGCCTTCTGGAACTACAGCTGAACTTGAACTGTTAACCCTTGAACAATCCAGCATTTGTTCCTGTTGTGGTCTTCAGCGCTTCTTTTGCCAAGTAGTAAAGAGTTGTTCCTTTTCGCATGGACGTGTTAGATGCAGGCGACAGACCTCGCCAAATTTGGGGTGCAAAGACTGGGTTCCCAGGCAGCCTGTGGAAGCACGGTTATCCGGTGGGTTCCAGACATGCGACCCAGATTCCTACAGTCTGAGAATCCCAACAGGAGAGTGTAAGTGATGCCATAAATGTAATTTGGTAGTCTTGCATTTGGGGATGGATGTGAACAACGGCTTGGCTCGGCTCTGCAGGATTTCCCTCTGCTTGCTCGTCTTGGCCACTGCATATCTGATTCATTCCGTAATGTAAAACATTTTGTAATGTGATTTTGTATTTGGGGAGACCTATGTTCTTACGGGAAAGAGAGGTGCTTGCAAGTGAAGGGCCGAACCTTCACATGGGAGCTTTAATTAAGGCAGCCTAGTAACTTTTCTGCTCCTCTTTGCCTCCTCCTTCTCTCTAAGGAGGAAGAGAGGTTGTTTTTTGTTCAGTATTGCAATACTTCTCTTTTAAACTGGGGTAGAATCACTGTATAAGAAATCAAGTGGGTCTTCTTCTTTTTTTCTTTTTTTCTTAGAAAGGCGTCTCCACAAGGAATATGTGTGAAGGACCTTGCTTTGGAAAGTCTCCTCTCTCTCAAGGATCATCAAGGGACTGTGAGTTGCACCTGCGGGGTGTGTGTGTGTGTGTGTGTGTGTGCGCTTTTTGTTTGCTTGATTGACTGGTCCTCACCCATTATTTTACCCCTTGCCTG
The DNA here is from genome assembly GCF_029215685.1 of Pituophis catenifer annectens. NCBI lineage: Eukaryota > Metazoa > Chordata > Lepidosauria > Squamata > Colubridae > Pituophis > Pituophis catenifer. The sequence continues at coordinate 118,787 of NW_027256897.1, read as the reverse complement.
AAGGTGAGGAATCTAGCAGGTGAGGACTTTCCTGGTCTGGACTGAAGCTTGGAAGCTTTTTGGGACTGCTGGTAAAGGCAGAGATTGGGGCTTCCGGAGGTATAGGGAAGAGGTCCTCCTTCCAGAAGCGCCTTGACAAAGGAGATTTGAAAACCCTGAGTAGAATGGCAGAATCTCAGTTGATTCCTTGATACCAGGATCTTCTGACTCGAGGGCGATTGATTTGGGCTTTGGGGGAGGTACATGCAGAGCTCTGGATGGGATTCAGGTGTGCTTGGGATATTTTTTTTTTTTTTGCTTTTGTATTTGAGTGATCTCTTTTTGCAGAAAAGAAAAAAGTCAAATAGAGTTCCTACAGGGGGTCAGCCCTACTTTCGTCATCTAAGGCGGAATCAAAAGTCTAACAAATCAAGGTCAGTTCTAAAAAGCAACCTTTATTTTTTTAAAAAAACTATTTAATACCAGTGCAAAAGGTTTGGTGGTGTGATTCAGGTACTGGCATGAAACCAGGAGATGGTGAGGTCTAGTCCCTCCTTAGGCATGAAAGCTGGCTGGGTGGCTTTGGACCAGCCACTCTCTCTTAGTTACAGTACAGTACTACATCTCATTTTTAAACAACTAATTAAATTGTTATCACATGAAATCATGGTACAGTCTTTCCATTATGTTGATAACCAGTTTAAAGGAAGAAATGTATTACTTTAATAAAAATAGTATTAAAAATAAGAGTCATACTTATCTGAATATGAAAAAAAGCATATATAACAGGATAAAAAACTGAGTATAAAAACAAAGAGAGGAAGGTTTCCCTTTTGAAGGTTTAAATTAAACATTTTAAAATGCTACTTTTGACTGGACACCCAAGCGCTAATCCTCTTATCCAACAAGAATTCTAGTTAGATTGAGGAAGTGGCCTAAGGCGGCATCTCTTGTAGAAGATGGACTGTGCCCTTTCCATCTTGCTCCAAATTCTAAGAGAAAGTCAGGTGCATCTTTGGTCCATGGAGAAAAAAACGACCTGTGTTCCTGTTAACTGGGTTTTTCTGGGAACATTTGGGAAGGAGGGGAGCTGAGATTGTACTCGGCTGTAGTTCTTTAGGCCAACAAAGGAACACGGATGACAGCCTCCTCAGGACAAGGAAACACCCAGTGCCCGCTCTGCATCTGTTGCTACAAAATGAGGAAAGTGTGACTCAGGAGAGCAAAAGAGGAAGGGAGCTGCTGGAGACCAAGGAAAAATTGGCAGCCCCCTTTATTGTGCAGAAGGCGCCCAGTTTTGACCGATCTGAAGCTAAGGTGAGCAAGACCCAAGCCGTGCGGTAGCAATTGTGTACTTGCTTTGTTTGGGGGCTGCGAATCACTTAGAGTCAATTGGTGAAATACTGGAGAGGTAGAATTAAAGAGACAGGAGGCAAACCCTTCTGACTTGTTCTCCTGGGATTTTTCCCACTGGCCTTTGCTGCAGTCTCTCCCTCCTTCCCTTTCTACCCCCTCTTTTCTTTAGATCCCCATGAAAGACAAAGATTCAGGAAGAAGCCTAGGCCGCCAGCCCAAGATCGTCTCAGGAGGTTTGCCTGTTTCCATTCTAGCCTTAGAACTATCTGAATGTAACTAGAAGACTTCCCAGCCAGGACTGACTCGCTTCTTCTGACCGGCCACAGGCTCACTGGTCCTGAGACACCTGATGGTAGAGCAGCTGGGGGATGCTAGTAACCATCAAGACAAGAAAGGAGGGGGCCTCCTTGAGCACAGCCAGGTGTTCCCAGAATCTGTAAGTGCCTCTGACCCTCCAGTGCAGAATCACTAATTCCCCCCTCCTGCCCCTCGCATCCCCAGGTGTGGCTCCTGGATCCTTGACTGAGTGGGACGAGGAAGACCTAGGCAGAGGCTGAGGGTAGCATGGCTCTGGGGCTTTTGGAGGAGGATAGCGGAGGGAGAGGGTAGCATGGCTCTGGGGCTTTTGGAGGAGGATAGCAGAGGGAGAGGGTAGCATGGCTCTGGGGCTTTTGGAGGAGGATAGCAGAGGGAGAGGGTAGCATGGCTCTGGGGCTTTTGGAGGAGGATAGCGGAGGGAGAGGGTAGCATGGCTCTGGGGCTTTTGGAGGTGCTGGGAGCAGCAAGGGTTGGTTGCCTGAAGCCCCGTGAACAGGCGATGGGGTCTGCCATGGAGACGAGCGGTGATCTCCACCTCAGTGATGGCTGATTGTGCCAGGATTGAGCCCCACAGTGGCAGGGATGAAAGTGCTGCAATAAAGGGAAGCGGTGGGTGGGGGTGAAGGTGGAGGGCAGTCTGGAAGGAATCCCTCTCCCTCCCATTCTCTCAGCATGGGCATCTTCCCTGTGGAAGTAGCCAGTCCTGGCCCAGGGGGATTTAGGGGGTCTTGCCTGGCCAGAAAAAGATGGGCAGATCTTTCTCCTTCTCTTGCTTTCCACATGAAAAGAGGCAGGAAACTGGTTTGTTGAGCTGTTTCTCTTGATTTTTTTATTCTTTTTTGTTGTTTTTGGTGCCCCCCCCCCCCAAAAAAAAAAAAAAAAAAAAAAGCGCCTGTCTGTTTTTGTGGGTGTTTTTCCTCCAGGCTGCAGGGAATTTCAAGCTGCAGGCGTGTCCAAGAATGTTTGCTAGGAGAAAATCTTGTGTGAAATTTATGGAATATAAGAGCAATATGGCAAGGCTGGGCATGGAGGGTGAGTGCAGTGGACTTTTATTCTAGGGGTCTGCCTTATGATGTAGTTGAAGCCTAAGGAACTGAGGCGAGGGAAGGTTCAGCATTTACCTTTCTGTCAGCTCCCCCTTACTCGCCCCCAGCAGAAGCCCCGATGCTGCCCTCCTTGCCCATTCCCATCTGCCACCCCCACCCCCTTGGGCCAGCAAGCACTCCTGCCAGCTTGTTGGTGGGAGTGTCCCGCATGTTCTCCTCGACAAGGAAGGAGGTAAAGCACCCTGGAAGCAAGAGGGATGCTGTGCTGGTCTTGAGAGTAGCCAGAAAGGAATGGCAGAATGGTTGCAGGAGGTCATGTTCCCTTTGATTCGGGAGGAGAAGGGGAAGCCTTGGAGGCTGCAGGAGGAGGAAAGGCCTGTTCCTTTAGCGCCGTCATACTCTTCTCTGTTTCCCGTGGAACAGCAGTGGAGCCAAATAACTTACAAAATTTCTCTGTTTGGTGTATGAAGACTCGTTGCTGGGAAGGGCCTTCACTTGGTGTTTTCCATTTGACTTGGTGAAAAGGTAGCCCTGGAGCCGGCATGGAGACTGTTTCATATACTAAGTAACCACAGTAAAAATGGCCTGATAACTTCTAAATGGACAAAATAAATGCCCCAAATGGTGACCAGGTGCAGTAGAGAGAGGGAGCCATTGACACCAAGGGTTTAAAAGGCAGCGAGGCTTTTCTGTCCCTGAGTCGATTAGTCTCGGGGGGCCTTGAGATGCGCAGGGAGCTGTCCTTGTTTCAAGCTGCCCTTCTCTACCTTGAGTTGTCTGGCTTCACACCAGAGGTTTGCAGTAAGTTCTGGCCTGCAGAGGCTTCTTATTCAGGGAAAGGCTTACTTGACAATAGACTCTCAGAGGTAAGTTGGCTAGATTGGCTTCTTTATTGCAGACAAAAAGGAAGTCATACACAGCCAGTAGGGCAAAGAAGCAGAACCTTTATCTAGGTGATTTCCTCTCGCCTCTCTGAATGAAGATATTTTCTCAGGTGGCAGTAGTCATGGGGTCCCTTTGGTAAACCTCTGTCCTTAAATTGCCCAATTTTGGCTTGATTTTACTCAGGCTGCGATCCCTTTGCTTCCTGCCTACCGAAAGCCAAGTTCAGGTACAGGCAGTATTGCGAGCATCTGGCAAGCTGGAAGGAGGCCACCCCGGCTGAGAGGGATGCTTCAGACATCAGCAGGGAGGCTTGGCCCGAAGAAGACTCTCAAGAAGCACCCAAGACCTTTGCTCCGCTGCAGCCCCCGGGGCCCCCTCCCCCTCCTCCCTCCCCCTCCCTCTTTGAGAACAACCCTAATTCACCCCTTGGCTTCTCTTGAATCCAAAAGGGACAAGGAGGGAGGGAGGGAGTGACCAGGTGGGTAATCAGGAGCCAACTCCAAGGATGGTTACTTCTATTTTTAAAAAAGTGTGTGTGGGGGGCACACTCTTGAACTTACAACCATTAAAATTCCTGCTTCCCCACTTTGTGCCTCTCTGAGCCTTGTCTCCCAAAAACAACTTTTTGTAATAACCCAAAGGTGGGACACTGCACAGCCAGAAAGACAACACGAGCGGTCAGCGGGCCTAGGCAGCGCTTGAGTTAAGGTGGTCTCAAAGACAACTCAGGGTTATGTTTTAAAAAGGAAGATAATTCAAAGGCCAAGGCTGTTCTGTTTGTTAGAGGACAGCTAAAGGAGCAGATGGGGATGTGAAAAGGGAAAGGGCTTAGCGGTTCTGTGTAAACATGCGCTCCTGCAAGACTGGATATTCCCTCTCCACACCCCTCTTCCTGACCACAGAGGCCGCCTCACAAGCGAGTCTGGAAGGCGCTTTGTGGGTCTTCCCAGCCTGCTTCTAAGTCACACAAAAGTCCGGGAAGAAAGACTCAGCTGTGAAAATGAGCAGAACCCGGTGGCCTTCAGTTCCAGTGGGCCTTTCTGAAGCCAGTCAGAGGTGGCCCTCGTTCATTTCTTTCCCGTTCTGTGAGCAGCAAGGTACTTTTGCAAGGGAATTGGAAGAGGAAAGGTGGTTTCTGAAATAATTAGTTTATTTTGAAATGAATAAGTCTTGGAAACAAATATTCAGGGCTCCCTAAGTTTTGGATTCACAATCTAAATAATGTAGTGTCCTTTATAAATATGACCACCCCTAATAAATAGGATTTCTTGGGAGAAAATAAAGCATGGTGATTCTGCCTTTTGGCTCTCTTCCCCCAAATACATTGGCCTCGTGCGTAAAAGGCAGCACCCTGACTCTTGTCTGGGCTTCTCAACAACCTTGCTGAGTGAAAGAACCTTCAGATATGAATTCCTATTTCTCAATAGTTCTCTGCTTTGGGTTACCTATTGTAAATAAAACTCAGGTTGGTTCCTCTTTCTTCATTTTCTTTCTTGGTTCATTATTGTGGTTCAGAGGCCTAGATAAATTTAGACCATTCTATTTGTCATTGGTTATATCTAAAGAAGTCCTTGCAGTCAAGAAATTAAAAGACACTTGCTCCTGGCAAGGAAAGCTATGGCAAATCTAGACAGCATACTAAAAAGCAGAGACGTCACCCTGCCAACAAAAGTGTGTATAGTCAAGGCTATGGTTTTCCCAGTTGCAGTGTCTGGCTGTGAAAGTTGGACCGTAAGAAAGGCTGAGCACCAAAGAATTGAGACCTTTGAATTATGGTGCTGGAGAAGACTCCTACGAGTCCCTTGGACTGCAAGGCGGTCCAACCGGTCAGTCCCAGAGGAGATCAACCCTGACTGCTCTTTAGAAGGCCAGATCCTGAAGAGGAAACTCAAATACTTTGGCCACTTAATGAGAAGGAAGGACTCCCTGGAGAAGAGCCTAATGCTGGGAACGATGGAGGGGAAAAAGAAGAATGGGACGGCAGAGAACGAGGTGGCTGGATGGAATCCCTGAAGCAATCGGCGTGAGCTTAGATGGACTCCAGAGCATGGTAGAGGACAGGAAGGCCTGAAGGAACGTTGTCTATGGGGTCACGATGGGTCGGATACGACTTCACAACTAACAACAACAACAAAGAAGTCCTGGCTCTGGCTATGTGGAGACAAGATCCCCTGGCTTTAGTAGTTTCTTGCCTCTGTCCCAAAGGCGGCGTTTGTGCCCCGCCAGGGAGATCTTGTCCGAAGAGGTTTGCTGTACAGAAGAAGCTGGGAGGGTGAGAGACTGACAGTCCAGAATTGTCTGCCCAGGATAAGTAATTAACCACAGCAGAGTGGACTTCTGCTGCTACGATGGCTCTTTGGAGCAAAGTTTGTGTTGCTTATGGAGTTCTCTTGGCAACCCCTCTACTTTGAAAAAAAGGAGAGTGTGGCTCCTCCCCCTTGTGGTTAATCTTCCTTGTGTTCTCCCTGTGTGCAGCTTTCATTCACAGCAGCTCTGCCAGGCCTCCACAAGCAGCTTCCTCCAGACCTTTCTCAAGGTGGGTGCTTGGCTGTTCCTTCCTAAAATGTTTACCTTGTTCTGAAGTTACATTCTGGGGAGAATGATCAGTCAGTACTGAAAGCAACAATATGCCTACTTTTTAAAAAAAAAAATGGGGCCAAGAAAAGTTGTAAAGATATAACTGATGTTTTTTATATGGTAAAACAGTTAATTATGTCTGAAGTAGCCGAGTTTAGCTTTCCCCAACATTTTAAATAAAATATGCATAATTTCTCCCAAGTTTTTGGGCACAAAGTTGTTAGGAGAGCCCCCTCTTTTCCTTTGCAGTCCCAGCTTGTTGGCTTGCTTCTCCTGGGTCCATCTTCAGAGAGAGAAGGAATAGCTTGGGAATATGTAATTCTCTCTCTGGGTGTTATTCTGTGGTGTGAACCACCTATACGATGCTGGAAGATGAAAAGGATTCCAGGGTGCTCATTTAGGAGATACATAAGATCCATGGCAGGATTTGGGCAAAGATGTTCCATTTATCAGGATTCTGTTTTAACAACCGTTGCATTTTTCTTTTTGAGGGCTGTAACAATTTGAAGAAATTATTGTCTGGAGTTATAGATTCCCTCTCTTGCATTAATTAGATGGATAGTGCTGGGCTTTCTGCTGAGAAAATCAGGACTTCTATGCATAGGGAAGGAGTGAAGGACTGATCAAACTACAGGGCAGGGATGGGACAAGAAGGGAGTTTGGTGCTTTCGTGTGTCTGTCTCTTGACTCTTAAGAAGCTTGGTTTATTCACACTTACTCACTGAAAGCTGTATACTTTTTGCATCTGATATTCTAGACCAGTGAGGTTTTTCAGACCCTTGATGTGGCTTTCTCTATGACTTCTGAATGTGAAGAGTATTTCTTTTTCTTCTGTAAAACTATGCCTAAATGGGACAATAAATTTAGCCTTCTGTTCTTACATCTCCAGTGCTGCTGGCAGGTTGTTCAAGTTAGACAGAAAGGAGAGCTTTTTCAGCAGCTAGCCAAAGCTGGCAATGGCCACAGTTTCAGTGGATTTTGAAAGGGACGAGACCTGTGAGGAGTGGGAAATTACAGCTGAATGAGGGAGTTTGAGGCCTGTTGGTGTTCAGAGACCACATCTGGATATGTCACTTCCTGATTTTGGGGGCAGCAGAGAGAGAAAGAGAGAGAGAGATCGTGGCATTTGTGTTTGGAGGTGACCGGTTATCTATTTTCAGATGGACTGCGCTGGGCCAGGTGGGCTTTTGTTGGATCCACCACCATTGTTATACCCTTTCTCCCAGGTAGGAGAAAGTGGAAGGAGCAGGGTATCAAGTAGCATTTTCAGGGCAAATTGGTGGCAGTGGAGATATTGCCAACTTTTGAATGACATCCTGGTTGGAAGTGGGCCCTGGGAAGTAGGTGGTTCCACAAGGAGTCCTGCATGCAAAGGCAGCCGTGCCGCAGGGGCTCTAAGAGATTTTGCTCCAGTGGAAATAGGGATTGGAAAACAATACCGTGCCGCCAAATCTTTGCAGAGGAGAAGTTACTCGTTAAATTACGACAGGATCTTTTGCAAGATAAGCCTTGTGGCAACTGATTAACTTCAGTGGAGCCAGTGGGAGGTTTGGTTCTGTATCTTTTTGAAGTCTTTCTAGTGGCGTGGCCTCACTTTAGTTGTGCTTTTTGTGGGGTATGGTTGGAAAGAGCTTCCCTTTCACTTTATTTATCTGACATTTTGATTTATATAGCCAGCCGTCTCAGCCTATGACTGAGCAGCAAAAAGGAATTCAAAATAATATTAAAATGTGTTTTTAAAATTGTAGTTAATCTTCTGAATTGGTTGCCACAGTTACTCTTTTGCCCTGTACAAGGAATTGCTGCACCCTCATCTTTGAAGTACAGAATTAGGCCAGCCTGAGTTTTTCAGTCTGAATCAAACTTCAAACCTGCTTCAACATTTTTGCCTCTTCATTAGAAATGCTGCAAGTTCAAAAGGGGCTGGAGTGACATTCCTCCTTGGACCCGACCCCAGGCATCCATCTACTTCCAGCCAGCAGATTTCTTGGGATTTCCTTTTGGTTGCAGGAATGGAATTCGGGGTTGGTGTCAAAGGCTGCATACCTGAGCAATTTCTGGGTGAAAACCTATCCCAAGTACAGAGTTCTCCAAAAAGGCTGCCTGCATTCCTCCTAAAGCGACGCAGGAAGATCAGCCACGCTTGTGTTAAAGAGAAGGGTAAGTGCAGAGAATGAAGGCAAGGAAGGGGCTGGTGGGATGTTGCATCAAGCATTCTCTCTTGTTCAAAGACAAGGAGGTAAGGTAGCTAAGTCTCCAGGGGCTACAGAGCAAAATAGCATTTCCATTTCCAGAGTTTTCATTCCTTCCTTCTTTCCCTCCCTCCCTCCCTCCCTCCATGGTACAGCTCATCCACTGTCTAACAGATTGTTACAGTCCACAAAACAATAACATTCAGAACTATGAAAAACAGATTGCTAAAGTCCACAAAAAAGAAATACTAAGGAAAATGAAACCAACATCCTGTAATAGTCCTCACGCTGACACCGGCACAGAGGCATGTAGGGGAAAGAAGAACCCTGGTTAGACTGTGGATGCTGCACCTCAAATGCGAGGCAGGTAAAGTCAGGGCCAGGAGCCCTTCGGGGAAAGGGCCATGGCTGAAGAAGAGAACATTGTTAGAGTTTAGAGTTTGAGTTTATTGGATTTCTATACTTTCCCCGTGTGGGGAAGGGAAGATGGGAGCGTGACTGTGCAGGAACATGGGTATTTGAAAAGGAAAGGAAAAAAAATCTGGGCTCTTTCTTAAGAAGAGGAGCAACCCTACTTTCCCCTAGAAAGTAAACCAGCTTACCTGTAAATGAACGTTCATTAGGGCTTCCCTTCCCAGCGTTAAAGGTATTAAATAATGGATGCCTACATCCTTCACGCAAGGGATTGCCTTTAAGGGGAGAGCACCTGTTGGCCTTCGCTGTTTGATGAGAAACAATGGATAAAATGCATAATAAATTACCTGCAACATGAGGACAGTGCTTGTTGGTTAAGGAAGGCACTGCTAGCATACATGGAAAAACAATCTGATGTCAATTCTTCTGAGCCAGGCTGAACTTTGCATGTTTTGAATTATTAGTTTTAGCTTTAGCATTTGAGCAAATGAGCTTTAAAGTCAGATTATGTGCTTCGCCTAAGCTTACTTCTGCATGCAGTACATGGATGCCTGGAGGCAAATGTTCATAGGTGGCATCCAGGCAGAGAAAGACTTGTAGAAGGGCATTTTTCAGCCTGGGGAGAGCACTGCCAGGAGAGCCTCGGGAGTGGAGTGATTGAGGGAGGGCAGTTGGAGGCAACGAGGCGTGTCGGGTGTGGAGCCAAGAGTGTCATTGTGGTTGCCGTCAGGTGCAGATTGACTTTCAAATCCACCAATGGGCTTCCAGGGCCTCTAGTCCTATTCAAATAGTGGCGGTTAGAAGGCAAGGCCACCGCCTGGGAGAAAAATTGTGCTTGGAAGCTGCCTCCGTTGGGCAGTTGGAAAAATGGTCTCTGGTCTCCCTGCCAGTTAAGGAGCTGAGGGAACCATGGAGCCCAGGCATTCCCACCGAGGCTCTCTCTGTGCCAAGTCAGCTAACCGTTTGCAGTTTCCTTGCTGTCTGGCAACATTTGGTGAGTCCTCCACAGGGTGAGGTGGGCGAGGCAATGGTTGTAATTTAGCCCCTGTTTCATTGTGCAGTCTTGCAAGAGCACAAGAAACCACTTCTGTCGATCCCTCAATATTGTGTCCTCTCCCTCCACTCCTGGAGGCACAGACCTCTAGGATTCTTTGTATTGTCCCCGTGTGCAACAGAGCCATAGGCAATCATGATAATTGTTAGCCTTGTCCTCGTCAGCCTTTTGGGAAGCCCTGAAAATGTGGTTCTCCCAGCAGCCCGGTGGAGATCCAGTGGGGAGCCTGCACCGTTTGTACTGTTGGTTCTGTTGCAACTTTGAATGGTTGCTGAACGACTGTTTTCTAAGTGAGGACTATTTGTGTTTGTAAGTTGCTTAGGGCCACAAGTTGGCATAAGCAACGCAAGATATTTAACGTAAAGAAGCGTGGGGAGAGGGTTGTGGGGGAGAGAAAGAAACCCACCTCCGTTTCACAGATGGGATGGGGAGAAAGATGGAATATTGAGAGGCTGTGCGAAAGAGGGTCACAAAGCAACTTTGCAATCGCCTTTCTTGTCTGCTCCAGGACAGCTGAAGCTCTCCATCCACATGCAAGGCAGAAGGCTTAAACTTTATGGTAAGTCAGTGGGGGGTGTTCGGTACAGAAGTAATAAACCACCTTCCCAAGAAAAGAGGAAACCTGAAGCGTTTAGATATGACATTGACTACCTACAGCCTGCTGGGGATTTGTGGGGAGGGGCCTGTCCGGCCCACCGTTATGCTTTTGATTTGGCCCTTGAACTGCCCTTCATTAGCCAGGAGCTCGGGGTGCACCTTCCAAGGCTCTGTGGTGCTTCAGACACCATCTCTACATGGCAGCAGAGGCCATCGTGTCCCAAGTGGGAAAAGCAGGACTGCCGATGCGTTTTTCATGCAGAGGATTCCTCAGAGAAAACATTGAATGCCCTGGCAGAAGGACAGGACTTCTGGCTTTCCTTGAAAATACAATGTTTGCAGGGGAAGCCATGGCACCCTTCAGAACAAATCCACTTTGCCTCATGAACAGGCATACTTGTTATCTATTTTCTTCTTCCACCCTGGTGGCTATAAGGGCAGCTAAGGCCGGATTCTGTAATCCGGAATGGCAGATGTGGACCTAAACATTGTGCGTTAATTGCCTGGTTTTTGCCCAAGCTCTTGTCACTTGTTTTCATATATTGGGCAGCGAGAGTTGCATTATGATGCAGGAACTGAGCGGGTGAGACAGGCAGAAAGTAGTAATATGGAGGAAGTGTGTATAACGACCACTGTAGCCTTTGAGGAGAAGGTTCCTGTTGCTGTCCGTAAATAGAATTCTTTCCATTCATTCCTGTTAAAATGCCATTTCTTCTTCTTTTCTTTCTCCACCCACTCAGTCGTGGAAGCCAAAGGTCTAATGGGAAAACAGTATCGAATGTGTGACTCCTTTATCAAGGTATGGCCGTGGTCACCTACAAAGAAGACACTGCTGGGGAAGACTCTTAGGAGGAGGAGTCTAGTGTCATTAGTGTTCTCCATTAACTTTGCTTGTGGAAAGGTTGCAGATGGCCACCTGGTGACCATGGCCAGTTGCCAAGCAGCCAGGTAACGATCACGTGACTGGGGGGTGGGGGGAAAGTGCAAGGATTGGAACTGCAAGGCCTGGTCCCAAGGGATGTGCTTTTGGTGCCATCACAACTCTGAACAAGTGGTCAGTAAGTGAGGACTACCTGTAATGTTCTGTTGTCAGCAGGATTTTCTGCCCCTCCTCTGGTTAGCCTGTTTTCATCCAGCTTTGGGAAATGTGGGCATCTGGAGGGAAATGGAATGGAGGCTAGTTTGCTGCCTGGTCTTTCCCATGCCCACCCAAAAGTAGTGCAGAACTTGGGAAGGTCCCTGGGGTATTGTGTTGGGGGGAGAGGTATATTCCTTTCGTGCTTGAATTGCTTGCTGCAGCTCGGTTGGGGGTGGGGGTTGGGTTTGATGTCCAAAAGAAGACTGTCGGCATTTTTTTCTCCCTCTCCTAACAAAGGTGTCCATTGTGCCAGACACATCACGGAAATGCAGGCAAAAATCCAAGACCATTCTGGGCAGCAAAAACCCTGTCTTCCACGAGCAATTTATCTTGTGAGTACGGGGATTATCAAGACTTGCTGCCTTCCAAGTCCCACAGCTTTGGGCCCTCCGTGTGGAAGTTGATGGTGCATCTCCCAGGCAGGTGCTTGTAGCAGCTCCAGGCTTCCTTCCTCAATTGGTCACTTCTGAACAGAACTGTGTGCCCCTTCCCTCCTTATTTCCATGGGGCGGAATTGAGGGAGGTGAAGGTCTCCACTGGGGCTGTAGCAAGAGGATTCTTGTATGGTAGCATTCTTCAATAGCCAGAACGCCTCAGCTAGTGTTTAAATCCAGAGGTGGGGCAGCATTGTGGCTGAGCAGATGCACGGTCCCCTTTTTGAGCTCCACTTGAATCGCAACTCCTGGATCTGGCCTTCATTTAAGGACATCTCCCCTGGAGGTACATACATACCGGTGAAGGCTGCCTAAGGCAGAGAATCTCAGATTTTCAGTCAGTTGCAGGAGTGTGTGAAGGAGCCTGGGCCAAGTGATTGATTCCTGAGGGCTGAGGGTCACTTTCTCTCTGTTGCATTCCAGCTGTTTGCAGGAGGAAGATGAGCAAAAGCGCCTCCTTGTCACAGTCTGGAACCGACCACAGGATTCGAGGTAAAGAGGGCAGAGTAATCAAGGGGATTTATTTATTTATTTTATTTTATAAATTTATATACCGCCCTACTCCCGAAGGACTCAGGGCGGTGAACAGCCAAAAAATAAAACACATAGATTTCAAAATTTAAAAGACAGTATAAAACCATATTAGATAATTTGGCCTGGGACAAATTAAAACACCCCCAATACTTAAGACAAATTTAAAATTTACAATTTAAAAAGTTAAAAGGGAAAAAGTTAGGCCAGGCCGGCTTCACAGTGCTTTTACAGCCTTCTCTAAGCGGTTTACAAAGTCAGCCTCTTGCCCCCAATAATCTGGGTTCTCATTTTACCGACCTTGGAAGTCTGAGCCAACCTTGAGCCTGGTGAGATTCGAACTGCCAAATTGCTGGCAGCTGGCAGGCAGCAGAAGTAGCCTGCAGTACTGCGCTCTAACCAGTGCGCCACTGCAGGTTGAGCGTCAGCAAGGCAAGGGTGAGAGGGCAGAGCAGGGCAGCAGCAGGATGACAGAGAGAGGTGCTCCTGCTGGCAATCACAATAGCATTCCCTCACGCCCCCCCCCCCGGCCCCCCGCGTGGGTTCCTTTCTGGGCTGTCTCTTACCCTTTCCCTGTTTCCTGCCCAGGCAGAGCAGACTCCTTGGCTGCATGAGCTTTGGCGTGAAGACCCTGCTGGGTCCAGACAAGGTAGGAACGGTGCCTGGGGCTGAGAGTGGGGGGCACCCAGGCAGAAGGGTTGAAAGGGATGGCTGAGGGTTTATTAATAGCTGAACCAAGAATGGTGACTTTGCTCCCGATCGTCTTCAGAAGACACAGTTCCGTCTGCCAGAAATGCTCAGGAGTGACATACTTTTCAGAGGGCTTAGTATCGGGTAAGGGAGGCCTTGAGAGCAATATGGTGATCCCTGTATGATGAGTGAGAACATGGGTGGGGGGGCTCTCTACCTTCCTGGCAGGGCTGGATTCAAACTACGGTCCCTTGCAGCATCCAGAAGATGACACCCCTGTTGGTAAAAATGAAGCCAGTAACTTAACAGCAATTTACAAGTTGATACTCTAAGTTAAAGGATATCGTGTTCCCCTCTTAAAATTCTCAAGGCAGACACCAATCTTAATAGAGATAATTTTTTTTAAAAAAATTCTAGATCGAGATCTTCAGAGTAGCAAATGGGATTTTTTTTTGAGGCATTTTAATTATCTTTTTCACTTGCTTACAGTGTAATTACAGTATAATTTGGAGGAAATGAGGCTGGGAGGCAAACACTGCCCTCTGCTGCCTGTTTTGAAAGCCAAGCTGATAAGAGGTGTAAGCAAGATGTGTAGAATTTTAGTGGCCGAAGCCCTCTAGCCTTTATGCAGAGACTTTCATGGGGATTTCTTTTTTTAGTAGCACATTAGCACCAAACAGGAAAGAGTGTAAAATCTACAGCTGGTGTTTTTTCTCCCCCCTTCCTTCCTGCAGAAAATTTGTGGCTGGTATTACTTACTGGGAGAAGATCTGGGCAGAACAAAGCACCTGAAAGTGGGCACACGGCAGCTCAAGCGAAGCCAAGGTAGGTCTGTCCAGGGGAGAAGACTTGGAGAGCTTTCCTTCTCCAGAGAAGTTCTGAGGCTGTCAAGGCAGGCCAGACAAGATTCAGGCAGAGGAGTCTCACCTACCCTCTTAGGTGGGGTTGGACCTTTTAGGAACCCAAAGCACAGATGCCCCCTCCCTCCCCGTCTGGTAGATCACATCCAAAAAAAGGGCCCTTAAGAACATGCTTTCGTACACTTCTCCATTTTCATGAGATTAAAAAAAAACAGACAGAAGGGAGAGAACGTTTATTGGTGGCACAAACAACCTGCAATGCTGCCTTTGGCCTTTTCTCTGTTTCAAGACAGAAATCAGAAGACTTTGGGGGCGGGGGGGGGAAACTAGTAAAACATTTCTGTAGTGTAAACTATATGGGGATTAACTGATTTGCATAAAATGTAAATCTACCAATTTTAATAGTACGGTAGAACCATTTTAGTCTTGTTGCTTAATCCTTTTTAGTGTTTTACCTTTATTCCTCTGATTTCTGTTGTATTGGATGCTTTTAGATTGGTAAACTATTAACAGGCACATGATCCATGGGTAGCAGCAGGATGAAGAGGAGGCCCTCATGTACCCCTCCCCATTGGGAGGGCAGGACACAACGAGCCCCCCTGCTGCCAAAGGCCAGAAGGGCCTGTCCGGATTCCCTCTTTGTGCCCTTCCCTCTCTCTTTTTTACCAGAGATGATGTTAGCCAAGCCGGCTGCCTTATTGGGGAACCAGCAGCTGCAGCAGGACATGGAGCAGATCAAGGTGTGTGGAAGCCGGCTGGAGGAGCCGAGCCGAGCCGAGCCGAGCCCCATTCTAGCTCGTGGGCTCCAGTTTCTTTGGCCAAATTGCTTACTCCATTCACCCAGGAGGGCTGAGGAAGGAAGGAATCAAACGGGAAGGAGGCCCATTTTCTGGGGCAAGTGCTAGGAGCAAAGGAACTGCCCAACTGGAAACACGGATAAATTCAGTGTGTCTGAGGGATTTGGAGGGAGCGCTCAGCCTCTGGAGGTCACAGCTCACGACCTGCGACCCGAAAGAGGCTGCTGCTGCTTCAGGGGGAAAGACCTCCCCCGCTTCTCTTGGTTGAGGTGCCCTGACCTATCTTGGACCGGAGAAGGACCCAGCAGTGCTGGGAGTTCTAAACTGTTCTCGCCCCCAAAATCAGCCTGCATCAAACGGCAGGTTGTGACGCTTTTGTTTACAGATGAAGGTTTAAGCGGCCATGAAAAGTACGGGGAGAATGTGCGCCTTCATTATTTACAGTTCTTTCCCTTCCTCATGAATGTGAAAGTATGGCAAAAACCCACACCGCCCCCCCCCTTTTCCTGATGCTGGGAAAGGTCCGGTGGTGCTTCTCCAAGGGCTGATGTGTAGCTGGGACAGAACAAGGGCTGCTGGCAGGAATCTGACTCTGAACTCTTTCGCCTTCCTTCTCCCTCCAAGTTCTCAGGAAACCTCTGGGCTTATCACAAAGCTGCACATGGCCGCAGCCGCCTGGGAGGTGAGGGGTGGCTTCCTGCCATTCTTCTGTGAGCTCCTGAGTTCCCAGGGCAGCCGTGTGGGGCCACAGAGGCTGGGTCCTCCTCTCGCTGGTCAGGCAGAGTGGGAGATCTCTGTGCCTTGATGGGCTGGTCACAAGCCCTGAGGCATCGGACATGAGCCGTTTCCATGGACTGTGCAGAGGGTGCTCGGAGCGGCGCTACCAGCAGGTCGGTTACAGCGGGGCACCAGCCCCCCTTCTCTGGGCTCTGCTGAGGCTTCAGCCTTCTGGGGGGTATTTCTGAGGGAGCTAGATGGGGGAGAGGCAACTTGGCCTCCTGGACAGAAACCAGCGAACCTGATTTCTCTTGGGCCTGTTGCCTTTCAGTCAGCAGAGTTTCCACATACTTGTGAGGTAGGAGAAGCTTACTCTCCTTGCTCCAAAGAGCAGCTTGCCTGTGACTTGGAAGTAAAGAACCCACTTCTGATTTCCCCCCAGGACCAGGGCCAAGCGAGTGCTGAGACAGAGCGATGAGGTTAGGTCGGCTGTGCGGTGGTGCAAATATGCCCCTGTAACCCTCCCCATCCTCTGCCTGGCCTCCTCCCTTTGTCCCCAGGGGAAGCAGGCAGCTCTTTCATCTACTTCTAGCTGCTGACACTTTCCTGGAAATGCCGTCTCGTCCTCTGGCCCCATTATCTTCTCAAGAGTTAGCCTCAATGACGAGGCTTCTTGGATGTCCCTCTAGTGTTGCTAGGAAGACAGAAGAGATGCTCTTGTGTGTGTGGGCTCTCTATGTGGAAAGGGCCAGCCTTAGGCGGGGCCCGACCTGCTTGGTCTTCCTGATGCTGCCACTGTTGAGCAAGATTTCTGACTCTTTTCTATTTCCGTGGTCTTGGTGTGAGGGGCATTCGAGCCACCGGCTGTTCGGGGGCTGAAGAAGGAGCTTGATACCAGAGGTGGGCTACAGGCTTCATGCAGACAGCTCGTCCTCCTTAGCTGTGGAGATGGGGGGGATCTAAACCATCCAGAAAGAAAAAGACATACACACCTAAATAAAATCTGTTGTGTTTAATCCCGCTAAACCTAACAGATTTTACTTAGTAAATAAATAAGCAAGTGTTTAGTAAGTAAGTGCATAGGATTGCAGGATATATCCAGCTACAAACATCCAGTTGTTGTTCACAGCTGTATTTACAGAGGCTAATATCTTCTTCTTATGTGCATTAGTTGGTAATGAGCCCGTTGAATCTGTCACGCTTCTATCCTACCTTTAGTTGGTACATAAAAGATGCAGCTCAGAAGGTGGGAAGTGCCGTGCTGGTTTCTTCTTCAGGAAAGAGCTTCCTGGAAGCCCTACGGGGCTCCTCCCCCAGGCGGCCTTTCTCCGAAATCGGAAGGGCAGTTCTTTCCCTTTTGCTGGTCAAACAGGAAGCCCAATGGGTGTCTATGGAATCAGGAGGGTCTCCCATGGAATATACTCCTGAGGTTGTTCTGTGGGAAAAGAAAAACGTTTCGGGGTTTATTTGATGGAGAGTTAGCTGGAGTTTCTTCTGTTCCTGATGGCAATCTGAGCAAACACTCTGATTTCTTTATTGAATTAATTTTACTTTCCTTTTTTAAGTAAAAGATACCTAGTTACCAATAAAACATGAGTCTAATTCATGCAGCTTGATAATTTTACCATTAATAATGTTTTTGTACCAGTTTGCCCAGAACAAGTAAAGATATCTAGGCTCTAATTATTTCTTTGTCCGGTTCCTTTTTTAAAAAAAAATGCAGTTACCTTCACTGCCTATCATTGTTGTTTGGTAATGGTTTTGAAGAATGGGTTACGTATTTTTGTTAGAAGATCAATGATAGCATATTTAAGTCCCTTGGATGAACATCTTCTGGCCGTAGTATACTGTAGTTTTGTTGTTTTCAACTCTACCGTGAGATTCAGAAGTAATACATATTTTAATATATTAATATTGTTTTGAGTTTTAAAAAGTTACAATTAACATTCTTAATAGACACAACATATTGATATGTAATGGTTTATGTAAACTGGGCAAGCGTATATTATTTTTGTAGAAAAGATAATATACTTCAGAAAAAACCCACCCAACTAATAATATACAGTTTACTTAAAAACAGGGAAAAAAAATCATGTACTACACTAAAATAAAAAAGGGAGAACAAAATCCTAAAAAGGGATTTTAAATAGCATTAAAAATATAGCAATTGTATGTGCAATTGTAAACGGGGGGAAAAGGAAAAGAAAGATCATTAATAAAAATGTTAAGCTATTCAGATACTGAAATCATTACATTTTTTAATCTTCATTGTTATGATTCATTTTTAACCAGTTTTTAAAAGCGTGTAAAACTCTTATTTTGTTTCAGATTACAATCCCACGTGGGAAGAATGGGTTCGGTTTCACCATCTGTTGTGACTCCCCTGTTCGGGTCCAAGCGGTTGATTCTGGTAAGGATGGGTTGGCTTCATCTGCAGAGGGGGCTGCCTGGCTTCCTTGACTGGCATGTGTTCTTACAAGATGGCCATCCAGACAACCAACAGCTCCATCCACCTCACCCCGAGACCAGGTTTATAGGCCCTCCTGAATGCCGTTAAGGTGAAAATCATCCAGTTCTCAGGGGTGACCTCATTTTAGGTTAGCTCCCTCTCTTTTCTTTCCAGGTGGCCCAGCAGAGAAGGCTGGCTTGCAGCAACTGGACACGGTGCTTCGGCTCAATCAGCAGCCTGTCGAAGACTGGAAATGCGTAGAATTGGCCCATGAGATTCGGTGACTATGAATTGCGTGTGGAAAGGGATGGCAGGCGGGGATGAAGGGCCCGAGTCAGGCCGTGGGGTTAAGGTCAGCCTCTGGTTTGTTTTGTATTGCGGTCCGTGCACCTTTCCCTGCTGACTGCCTTCAGGGAGTCACTCCAGGAAGGAGCCGGGATCGTAGCTCAACCAATCAGTGACCACCTTGCCTTTGCTTCTAGGAACTGTCCCCAGGAGATCCTCCTCCTTGTTTGGCGCATTGTGCCGCAAGTCAAAGCCAGCCTGCAAGGGCTCCCCCGCCGCCCCTCTTGCAAATCCACCTACGATTTGCAGCCTCCATCCACCCGGCGGGAGAAGAGCAGCACCGGGCGATCGTGGCCCCCCGAGCATCGGCAAAGCTGTCACGTGTTGTACGATGGGAACCATGAGTTTGCGCTCAACGGTTGGGAGCGATACACTGAGCTTGGCAAGGCTCCCCAGCAGCACACCATGCCTCCACCTTCCCGACCTCCTTCCTCCAGTGGTACAGACAAGAACTACATCATCCTTACCCCACTTAATCCGGGGGGCCAGGTATGGAAAACGGGAGATTGATAGCCAGCTGGCCGCGGCAGTTTTTCTATATGTGGTAGACACATTTCTCTCACATGTTGGCACCTATGGAAAAGAGAGAGAGAGAAAGTTGGAGTTCAGCTGACTCCGAAGAGCTATGTTTATCCTTTGAACTGCCTGGCAGGTATCAAAATGAGAACCCTCTCCCACTAAGGAAAAGTTCAGCAATGTGGAAAACTATTTCTGGAAAGTTCAGACTGAACATTCTCCAGTGAGATAGCAGGCAGAAAACTAGAGGTGGGGGCAAAAATCCAACTCAGTCATCTCCCTGACCAGCTAGACATAGGAGGTAATCATTCTGTGTCATAAAAGCAGAGGGGATGAACTGGGCTGTGTGCTTGTGTCTTGCAGCTTCTGAGGCGAGTCTGCCAGGAGAACAAAGCTCCCGGAGGTAAGTGGCTTTCCATGTTCCCGCTTCGTCTTCGTGGACGAGCCAGAGGGTGGCAGAAAGGGCCTGGGGGAAGCTGGCAAAGTTTGCTCTGGTGTCTTTGTCACAATGGCTGTAGGATAGGAAACAGGGTTTTGCACTGAACGCCTGAGGCTTGCAGAATAATTGCAGCTGGCTTGTTTCTGTATGATGAATATGTTACGTTTTTAACCCGTCTTTCTTTTACAATACTGAGTTAGAGCTGCTTGGCTGTCTGTCCCCATTTTGTTCTGCGGGCATCTTGTGAGGCAGTCTAGGATGAGAGCAGGGAGGTACTTCATGAACCGGGATACTCCCAGGCAGGCTGAACATACCTGGGTTTATTAGGAAGGGGCCGTCCTGGAGAGGCAGGGCAGCAAGAGGGCATCTGAGGCCAAGGCTGGCACAGATTAAGACTTAATTATGGTTGAGGTGGGCATGTCCAGTTTGGATTTGGCCTTGTAGTTTACCGTGACTGTGGCCTTTGAGCCCCAGCAGCGGCAAGGAGGAAGAGTCCGGTGGGTGGCTCATAAGCATCATAAGTCTGTGTTGCTGCACGAACCTCGGTGGGAAAGTTCCTTTGAATCTTGAGCTGTTCTGCCCCTGGCCGAGGGAGCCTCAGGGGCAGACCCAGCGGTAGGCAGCTCTTCTTGACAGCTTCATGGAATTGGAGCCACCTTATCTCTTTTCCTCAGCCATGTTTTCGGCTTAGGACAGAAGTGCCCGGCTGCCTGCTCCAGTTCCAAGGCCAAAAGCTCCCCTGCTCCCCGGCACGTTCCATCCAGTGCCTCAACCTGAGTTTTCTCTGCTTTCATGAGATTCCCCAAACTCAGCCTTTGATCTCAGCTGTCAGCTCAGCAGATTGATTCAAGGGAAGGAGGTAGAAACATACAACATTATTCTAGAAGATCTGGAGCCACAACCTGTCTAGTCTGAGGTGCACAGGGTGAACTGGCATGGTCTTCCTTGTGTTCCTAGTAGATGGAGATACCGGAAGTGGCCACTGATTTTTGGTGGGCCAAACAGGCCGTCTCTTGTGGTCCCGTGTCCTGCCCGTAGCTGCCCGTGTCTTATGGCCAGGTTGGTCTATAGGCTGAGTATCGTCCAGTCTCCTGGGACGGAGCTTCTTGTCAGCCCCTGTTGCTCCCACTGAAAGGGGCAGAGGGACCAAAGTGGCAGTATTTGCACTCTTGTTCTGTCAAGGCGAGCACGAAAACAGGGAGTAGTGACAGCAGTGCCATCCATGCCATGTGGCTCTGTGGCTTCCCTGGAACGAGAATGTCTGTGTGGGGAATTCACCTAAGCAGGGCTTTTCCGTTAGGCATCACTTCCTCTACCGTAGACTCTTGGAAAAACCTTGTACTGCAGCCCTGCAAAGGGATAGATAAATCAGTGTCTCCTTGATAATTGTGCACAAAGCTACTATGAAATATTTCACAGTCTGTTTTGAGGATTTTCTCTCTGCTTTCTAGTGCAGCTCAAGGGCTCTAATGGGGTGAGCAATTCAAGGAACCGTTGCTTCTTTATCCTGGAAGCTTTGGTGCTCCTTGCCTCCTTTGCCTAGCAGGGCCTACTGAAAACAGATCCACGGCCGGCAGACCCGCTTCTGAGGAATGTTGTATGAGGACAGTTTTGCCCCTCCCTCTTGAGGCAGTTAGAGTGAGCCGAGGGCTGTCCTGATCCATCATTTCTACTCAGTGTTTTAAGTTTCTTAGTATCCAACCTGAAGAAGGAAGCTGGTGACTCTGTGATGCCTAGGGCCAAACTGAACTGATAGGGGTTGGACCTTCAGGTGTCTTTTATTTCATAAAATACCACATAGGATCTGCAGAACTTGTAATTCTGGCTGCATTCAGTGTCCTAACGAGACCGGTAGTCTTGAGAACAGAACTCCTCCCCCATTTTTGTTCCTAACATCCAGGCAATGTGTGCAAAGGAGAATCTTGTGGCAAGAAATCCCGGCTGATGAAGACGGTGCAGACCATCAAGAGCCATGGAAGCAGCCCCCAGAGCTGCCCTCTGATGGGTTCCCATATCCCATCCTCCAGTTACGGCACATATGTAACGCTTGCGCCCAAAGTGCTGGTTTTCCCCATCTTCGTGCAGGTGAGTCTCAGAAGATTCCATACCTGGGAAGTTACTTTTCTCTGAGCTGTGCATTTCTCTCTGACCCAGCTGTCCTCAGTCAGGGTTCGCTTGCCATCTGTCCCCTGTCACCCTTCTAGACGTCTGATTCAGAGTCCAGGTCCCCTACAAAATATGCTTGCTGGACGACTGCTGGATGGAAACAGCCACCTCCTCTTCTACTGCAAGGCTCTTTCGGGGAGCCCTAGGAGCAGCAAGGATTGTGGTACTTCATGTCCGTGGAAAGACAGGGCACAAAGCCTTACCAAGGAGGAGGGCCTAGGCAGGGCAGAGGAAGGCAAGAAGTCATAGCCCACCCAGCCAAGCCTTTTCTTTCCCCTAATGGCCCCCTGTGTGCTAGCGAGGCTCTGAAAGCAGGATTCTTAACTTGGTTTTTAACTTTCCTCCATTCTCCGGTGAGAACCATCACTTTGTTGTCGAGTAGTCTGTACGCACTGTTGTGCATGCAGCAAAAAAAAAAAAAAACAACAGCACCTAGACACGGCCTTGGTGCAGCCTCCAGCAGCTGGTGTTTAGTGGCATGCAGATTCTTGGCATATCATATAAGTACCGTGGTTAATGCCAGTTGATTGGGCCTCTGCCAAAGCAGCAGAGTTTGCACATGGGAATAGAAACAGCCAGGGAAGCCAGGTGAGAGTTAAACCCTGAACAGAAACACGGTGGGCAGAAGGTAGCTGGGAAAATTTGATACGCAGGGCAACCAGTATTGCCTCTATGAACGGCCACTGCTCCTGAGAAGAAGCCTCTCCTCTTTCAAAAACCGTTGGGAAGAGTCTGGACTATCTTCTGTGCCATGACAGTCCTGGTCAGCTCAGTCCCAGTGTAGCTGTCCCAGGCAGCTTCTTCCTCCAGCTAGGCACGGAGGGTGGAGGCACAGAGAAGGAAGGCTGCGTTGGGGTCTCTGGGCAGATGGAGTCCCCCTGCCTCAGACAGAGATGCCCATTTGGGCATGTAAGCTCTGTGCCTCCTTTCTCTTGCCGCCTTGCCAATGTTTTCTACTCAGCCACACACCAGGCTAGTTTCAACTGCTCCTTGCACTCAGTGTGTATTGAAGAGCAAAACGATGATCATCGCATCTCCCAAAAAATGAATTCTTTCTATAGTTATTATGTGACCTGCCGGCTCTCCCGCTTGTTTTGTTTTTTGATTTCCTGGATTCTGGACTTTCCATTGGTTATGAGGGGCTTGCAGCTGTCAAGGAAGAAATTGATGGAGCCCTCCAAAGAGTTCTCTCTGTCAGAGTCTCTGTGTGTGTTTCTCTTACTCCATTAGCCTCTGGATCTTTGCAGCCCAGCTCGGACGCTGCTTTTATCAGAAGAGCTGCTCCTTCACGAGACTCGAAACAAACCGACTGAGGTGAGTATCTGGCTGCCATCCCAGGAAATGATATTTATTAATACTGAACTCTGAAGAATCCAACAGGAGCTGTCCGAAGTGCCATAATCTCAGAGGGCACAAAGGGTATCTTGTGATATATTCGCAATTGATATTCACAACGTCTTTATTCAAAGTCTCAAGGTTGAGATGCGGGAAGGCGTAGAAATCTTTCAATTTAGCCAAATAATTTATTTAATTTACAGATAAACTTGTATTTAAATAAATACAGAAACGGAGGCCCTTCTCCATTCTGGTTTACCCCAGGGCTTCTCCTGAAAAGCAGAGGCCTTTCTGGGCCATAGAGACTCGGCTGCCCTGACCCTAACCCTCGAGAGGCCTAGTGCCAGGGCAGACCGTACCAGGCAGCAACCTGCTGCCCCTTTGGTCTTCCTGCTCCTGTGCTCTGCAGGCCTGGCCTTCCTTTGGAAGTGCTGCTGCTGCTGCGGCTTTCTCAAGTGGCCTGCTTGGGACAGTCGCCTTCTGGAGCTGCTCCACAAGCTCAGGGGCTCCTGCTTTTCTTTCCAAAGCCCCGCAGGTTCACCGTGAAATATTAGTGTGGTTAATATTTACGCTAATGTTTCCGGAGACCTTGCAATTTTAATACCCTTGCTTTTGAACCCTCGTGCATTGCTGCACCCATGGATGATTTCTGCTACCAGCCGATGGATGAGATTACTTGTTTGGAATGGGCAGTTTTCCTTTTGACTGGCTAATCAGTGTGCTGAGATGCTGTTTGTATTGCCTCACGCGCATTGCTGTGGCGAGGGGTGCACTATTGGGGCTTGCTTCCCGGTGGACATGAACCAGAGAAGCCCTGCCAACGTCTCTCGATCTGAAGTTGGCTCTTTTTTTAAAGCCACGTGTGGCCTTTGGAAGCATGAATGAATCTGGTCACCAGCTCACTTTGCTGCTGACCCATAGATTCTCGTGTGGCTTTTTCTTGGGGGGTGGGGAGATCCAAGCCTGTCTCTGCCCACAAACAGGATCAGTGCCAGAAGAGACTAGAGTGCAACGGATTTCAGCTCATAAACTCGATCCTGAGGCCTGGGATGCGGGAACCTCTTCACGGAGGTCCTCGTACAGGTACCCTTTGGCCACCTGAAGTAAACAATCTGACTTTAGGGTCTGAAATAGCAAAACTCCTTTCTTTTCTCCTCGTTTTTAAGAGCCAGCCTGGACACTTTTCTCCTTTTGCTTCCAATAACATTATTTTTTTTTTTTTGCCTCGGCTAGTATTTCTGAAACAAAAATGGCCATTCTTTTGCTGCTACTGTAATTCCTGAATTTGGCTGGAATGTGTCTGCGAGGTTGTCACGTCTGGTGGTCTTAGGGTGATTTCATTGTATGTATTTTGTAAGGAAGCTGCTTCCAGTATTTTGCTCAGAATTGTGATAACATCGTACTTTTTTTCCGCTAAAAATGAAGGGGCAGTTGGCTGTGCACTGTGTGGCTTTCTGCCAGAAATGTCCATTCCCTAAACCTTATGCTGGTTTCAGTCACATCCTGTCTAGACTTGATTTTTCTTCCCACAGTGATAATCTTTGAAATTCTGGGGAGTTTTTGGAGCTCTGTTGCACGTGGACTTCTAGGCCCATAAGCTCCGAAATGAGACGCCAAGGGGTGACTCCAGAAGCCCTTTTCAGGGAAACGCCGGCCCCAGTCAGGGCAAAGAGCAAAAGAGATTTGAAATGGGGGCTGATACACTAAACCAAATGTAATCAATTGCAGAAACAGTCCTTAGTTTGCTTCAGCGTTTGGCACTAGGTCCCTGTGAGACTTTTCCTTTTTCCTTCTGCCTTGTCCAGGTGACCCTCTTCGTTTATTCAGACTTACTGCTCTTCACCCAGGAAGAGGAGCCTGGGCAATGTAATGTCTTTCGCAACCCGCTTTACCTGAAGGACGTGCGGCTGCAAGAGGGTAAGTCCAGAACACGGGTGAAAGAATGACTCCTCCATGAAGCCCGTCCTTGGGCCAGCAGGAAGTGATGGGCCTCCCAGGGAAGATCCGGTCATGGTCTGCATTTACGGACTGCAACATACCTTCCCTCCCTTTGTCCCAGGAGCCGAAGGGCAGACCAGGCCTTCCCTTCTCGTATTGTTTCAGTACTCCTGAACCCTCAAAGAGGGAAGCCGTGACTGCATCGAAGGCCACGTGACCCTGGCTTGTCCTTTTTTGGACGGAGAGTCATTTAAGTGGCCATGGCAGATTCTCTGGTGATGGTTCTCATGGGTGAGGAGACCCCATGAGGGAGGGAATCTCACGGGATTCACTGCGGCTCCTCCTTGGACCTCACTTTTCTAAACCAGATGCATAAATTGCTTAAGGATTCAGGTGCTCCCTGGCAGCCTTCCTTTCCCTGAAGATGGCCATGCTCAACAGTAATTTTGGCATCATGTATTAATTCATCTTGTCATAAGAACTGACCGCTGCTGTCACCAAAAATCTCTGCTTGGCCCATGGGATTAATGAGTCCCAGCAGCACCAGGTCAAGAGAAGTGGAATAAGGGACCTTTTTTGTTTAAGACCACCTGGCTAGATTAGGCACTGTTGTCAAGTAGTTTTCTATGTTTTGTATGACCATCTGATCCATTGAGTGTGTCCTAGGTGTGTGTCTCCAGCAGAGAATGCTGGGCTGGGTAGCTCAGCGGACTCACCACTTGGCTAGGTCGGCTTCCAGGGCTCCTGTTTGGAGCTTCTTACGTTTAGAAATGCTGTGTTTTCCAGCTTTCCCTTTTCCATGGAAACAACTACAGCATACTGAGTGCTTGGCCAAAAAAGTATTTTTCATTTGTCAAGTCAAAGAAGGTTAAATGACCCCTTTAATCTACTTTTCTTGCAGATTCCTCTGAAGATTTGAAATTCTGCATTCTTTATCTAGCAGAGGTGAGCGTTACCTGCAAATTAGCTTCCAGCTATAATTACTGCTTCCATCAGCCTCTTTCTGTAGCTGGCAGAATAAATAGGACTAGAAGCTACTCTACCCAGAGGGTCACAGAGAGGTGGTGGCAGTCTGAATTCTACCTAGAAGAAAGCCTCACAAAATATTGCAACCTCGAGGACTAGCAGTAAATAAGGAAGAGAGTGTATTGGGCCTTTGTCCTTGTGGTGTTTATAGTTAGTGTCCATGATGCAGTAAGTTTCCTTCCTGTAAGACAGGGGTGTTGAACTGGCGGTCTGCGGGCCAGATGCGTCACCACACCCACCCAGCTCTGCGAATGCGGAAAAGGTCATGTGACAGCAATGTGACAGCGGGCTGTAAGACGTCATCTTAGGGCTCTGAATATGAATAATATGGTTCAAGTAAAAGGGGGGGGAGGGCAAGTACATTTTTGGGTTTAGCAAAAATCATCATGTTTCAAGCCCTGATTGAAGAACACACAACTCACAACTCGTTATTACTTCCCTTCTACTAGACCAGATGATCAGAGGGAACCTGCAGACCAGGTTTATCCTAGGCAGTCCTTCCAGAATATCTCCAGGATTGGTGGACGAACTTGTGGGCCTGCAGGGCTGATGGGCAAAATGGTTACCTTGAGCGGAGGTTTAAGCCACCATTTTATTCCTTCGAAACCTTCCCCCCCTCCTCCAAGGCTGAGCTGATTGTCTCGGTTTTGGAGCATGTTAAGGGGCTAAATAGGAATCTTGAGCCTACTGAGGTATTTGAATAAAAGGTATCACTGCCCCAGTTAAACTGAGCAAAAAATGGGTTTATGATACCAGGAGGACTTGGAGGAAGGGAAGACGGTGGTTTGGTTTTTCTTTCGCCCAGGGAAAAGGCGCCACTTGCAAAGAGCCTCCTCCGCTTTGCCAGCATTCGATCTGCAGAGCTTTGTTCTTGGCTGGCCTAATTGAATTGATGCAAGCCGTTAATTCCATTATCTGAGGCGGGTGTGTGTGTGTGTGTGTGTCCGGGACAGGCTTTTGGATTGCCTGTGATGGAGAGTGCATGGGAAGCTCCCCATCAGCTTCTCAGGGACAGTCTGCATTAAATGCTGTTTTATCTGCATCTATAGCTTTGTTGGGCTTACGTATAGCCTCTATAAATCTGAATCCATTTCTTTAAATCATCCCTTTTAATTGCTTCAAGCTAAGAAGATGCTGATGCTGCAGGCTACTAATAACACACATGTGCCCTTGAGAGTGTGCAGTGCCTGTTTTCCCAACTGGAGTCCTTTGGGAGGGGAGCCGCGACCCTTGCTCAGTGCTGCCCTCCACAGATACAGGAGAGGGGAGCTGCATTGGCAACTCTGCTGCCGCTTCCGGCAGGGCAAGGAGGACACTGACTCTGCAAAGGAAAAGCAAACCAGCAGACTTGAGTAAAAGCCCCCTGGGACTCTTTCCTGGCATTCAGCTTGGGAGGTTGTGCATGCAGCTAGTTTTGTTGTAAAGGGCTCCTGATCAGCTGGTATCCCAGAGAGAAAAGCCGCCGCCGAGGAAGGCAGCCCATGGATGTGGTAAAAGGTGGGCCTTGCTCTCCTCGACTTCTCCCGGCCTCTGTGTCCCTGTGTGCTAGGAGCTGGAGTGTGTGCTCAGCCTGCAGGCTCACTCCCACGAGCAGAAGACCAGGGTGTGCTGGTGTTTGATGGATAACATCTTGAAGCAGCAGCCAAGAACAACTCCGACAGCCCCTCCAGCGGAAAGCAAGGTAAGGGGCAGCAAGAGGAAGGGCTGGCAGGAAAAGGCCCATGACTGAGTGCAGTCAGTTAGCGCAGTTAGAGGGGTCATCACTCAACAGGGAGGGGGCAAAGCTGGTCAGGGAGGACCCTTCCTAGCGCATGAACTCTATGGTCCCAAGAAGAGCCCTGCTCTGGTCCAGGCCAAGTCAGAATCAGCAGCTTCCTTCCTCTCTGAAGGGGGTCCGCGGGGCCTACCGGCCGGCTTTGGCCCTTGTGCTGCCATATTCTTTCTTTTCTGAAGGCTCCCCTTTGTTCCCAGGAAGGGTGGGAGCGAGCAGTGCCTGCCTCTGTCCAGCTGATGTCAATCCTGCCTCTGGCGTTTTAGGAGAATAATCAGAATTGGCTGCTTTTTGGCAGAGTTCCTGGCTGCACTTAATCCAATGATGATCTGACTTAGGGAGGCCAATAAAATCCTCAGCAAGTATTGCTTTCTCACAGGCTCCCGCACAAAAGGGAAGGCAGCGCTGATGAGCAGCAGCCAGAGCCACCACTCTGGGGGCAGCCCCTATTTGGGGTAACCCTCCCCTCTGCCTGGACGCCGTCCTCGGCAGTTCCCCGCCTTTTAGACAGCGGCTGCCTCCTCTCCTGCTCACCCTGGATGAGACTAATCTGAGGCATCTTGGAAACGACCCCCCCAAAAG
Organism: Pituophis catenifer annectens; assembly: GCF_029215685.1. NCBI lineage: Eukaryota > Metazoa > Chordata > Lepidosauria > Squamata > Colubridae > Pituophis > Pituophis catenifer. Next base: position 90,635 of record NW_027256897.1, on the reverse strand, counting down.
GTTAGGCTTGGGGTGCCCCTTTCTTCCCTTCCCAGCCTTTCAGGGAAGGCCTTGGCAACTGCAGGGCACACGCTTCAAGGCCTGTGAATTGGAAGGGGCTCCAGGAATCTCTTGCAGAGGTAGGAGATAAAACACCCAGGAATCTTCTTAGATGTTTCAGGTTGTATTGATGTTGTACTGTGATTAGGGATTGTTTCTGTTTCTGACAGGTTTGTACTCTGCCTCCCCACCTGAAGAAATAGAACAGTGTGCAGATAGCCCCTCCCTACTAAGGTTAAAGTCGGGGTGGGGGGGGACTCTGTGTTTTGTACTTAGTTTGGGCAAGAATATTTAGTAGTTGTGACAAGAGAACAATGTCTGTGGTGGTCCTCTCTGAAGTCATGCTTTATTATTTATTTATTTTATTAGTTCGATTTATATGCCGCCCTTCTCCTGAGACTCAGGGCAGCTTACAATGCTTTTAAGCAATAGCCTTCATACTTTTGTATATACCTGCTTAGTAGGGCTTTTTGGGCCCCCCCAAGCAGTGTTCTATTTAATACAAAGTCAGCTTATTGCCCCCACAAACCGGGTCCTCATTTTACCTACCTCGAAAGGATGGAAGGCTGAATCAACCTTGAGCCTGGTGAGAATTGAACTCGCAGTAATTGCAGGCAGTTGGCAGCTAAGTGCTACTTTAACAGCAGTTTAGTCCGCTGCGCCACCAAGGCTCTTTGTGGAAGGAGTGATGTCACAAGGCTGAGGACAGGGGGCTTAGCCATGACACTAAATGAGGAGACTAGGTTTTCATGTGTTTCATCCTTCCTTCAGCAAGAATCTGCTTCTGGCACCAAAATAAATGAGAAGCAACTATTTCAGCTTGCCTGATCTACAGGCTAAGAAAGATAATTTCTCTGTGCAAACAGTGGCTGAAGGCAGAGGGAGAGGACTGGTGACCCAAAAACAGCCTCGGGGAATGTCAGAAGGACGGGGCATCTCAGAAAAGTGGTGGGGAGCAGGTGGCAAAGTGGCTGGTGGCAGCTGGAGGAGGAAGAGGAGGAGGATGGCTTAAGGGGGGTACAGAAACATAAAAAGATTTTGTGGAAACTGTTCCACCAGTAGGTTAACTGGGACAGGTGAGTTCAGCCCTGGTCCCCTCGCCACCCCCCTCTGTCCCTCCCCCACACACCATGAAGATGAGCTTCGACAGCTGAGGCAGAGATGGGGCTTGTGCTGTCCTTGTGTAACCTCCGGAGGAGGCAGGAATACATCCCTCCACACGCCAAATGCCCCCCTTCGTCATTACTTTAAGCGTTCTAAGGCCCAACCCAAGCAAGAGAACTCGGCTTTACCTGGCTTAGGCCTGTAGGGCCATTTTTTGTCTCTTAAAACGTTGAAACTGATCCAGTTGATCACCCCATTAAGCATCGCAAGTTCACTTCTCTATTTGCTAGAAATGCTGAAGAGGTTCCGTGTCACGGCTCTGCTGGACCAGAGTTGAGCCTTCTGGCCTTAAAGCCCCTGGATGCGAGAGTGCCAGGGCATATTTATATATTTACCACCAGCATTAGCCCTTGGTTGCCCATGGCTACATTTCTGGGGATATTGGAAGCAGAAATTTGGAATCTTGGATACGATTTTATTTTTTCCTCGTGTCTCCTATAAGTTGTTTTCCGGACGGAGAGCAAGCGGATTTTAACTGCATGTGTTCTGGTAAATTGGGGAGAATATGAAGTGTTTAAAATCTACCTCCTGTGGCATCTGCCTCCTCCAAAGGCCAACCCTATGAGTCAGCTCATCTCAGTGGAAAAACGGGATACGTTGTGTGTGTGATATGTCTCCATTCCGAGGGGAAGTCCCCAGGCCCCTTCCATGATGTGGCACAAAGGCTGCTTGAGCAACAGGGTGTTTACATCCCTCTTCTATGTCTCCTGCCCCCCATTCCCCCCCTCCCAAAGGAATATCTCTTGTAATTTGCTCCCACTGAGCAAAGGAGACAGGTTGGAACCTGACCAGCTCTGTTTGTTTCCTGAGCTAAAACCTTATTTACATCCGGACCTCAGTTGTCCAATTAAGCATTTCAGCTAGTGTGGGACACAGAGCCAAGACAGGGAACGCCGGCAGCAGAATGTCAGATCAGGTGTGCGTAAATATCGGCAGTAGATCTCAATTAGCTTTGGGCCCCTGAAAGTCAAAACCGTTCATTTGGACAAGGAGGAGGTGTGAGTCACATGGTTTGTAGAGAAATTGGTGGGGCCGTTCTCAGCTGATCACTGCCTCCCATGGCTCTACCTGCAAACCACTCGCCCAGAAATAGCAGGCAGAAGCACCTACAATCCATAAGTTCTCACAAGGTGGTCACTCACCACCCTGGAAGGTTGCAGAAGCCAAGCATCCCAGCGTCTGTGCTAGGAATTTAAAGACCGGCCCCTGACTCTTTTGGGGAGCTGCCTGCCATGCCCTATCCCAGCTTCTTTGCCAGCTCCTTGGTTTCTTATGGGGCAATCGATCAGGAAGGGGGAGCTTCTTCCTGATGGGCTTTTGATAGTGATTTTCAGAATATAATTTGGAAGTGGGAGGGGGGGGTCAGAAGATCATTGCTTGTGGTCAGAACAGATGCTAGTGACCTCACTTTGAGCAGCCTCCTATATGGAAAGTGTAATATATGCTGGCCTGTATGCTAGTTAATGTTAGTGCTCTGTGCCACACTTTTATGGTTCCAAAATATAGAATTGGTGGTGGTGGTGGGGGAGTTTTATGCAAGGACTGGGATGGGAGGCGAGCGCCCCTGAAGAAGCAGCCTTTGTGGTCTCAACCACCGTCCCCCTCATTGGAAGGAAGGGAGGAAATGCTCCCGGTGTATCGGAGGAAGGCCGTCCCCAGGTGCTTCAGCATCTGTGGTTGTTCAGCAACATCGGCCTCTGCCTGACCTTCCCAGGGTCACTGGGGACGCTGGAAACTTCTTATCCCATTTCCAACCATACAGTGGGCTCATTTCCCTTTTCCTTTGCTTCCCGCAGATGCTTGAGCCAGAAGCTGTGAAATTAGGGGCAGTGCCATCTGTGGGGCAGGACGACAGCAGCCGCCTTGCCTACCCTGTAAGAGACAACTCCATAGAGGGACTGACAGGGGAAACCGTGGCAGAAGTCCAGGGCATCGCGATGGAACAGGGGAAGCAGGCCCACCACCTCGAAGGGAAGGAACAGGAAGCGCCCTGCAGCGGCTCCACTGCCTTTGCAATCCCAAAGTTGCAGGTGGACGGTGCCTTTCATCAAGACCTGACCTGCCTCACCAGCCTCAAGCTCAGCGGTCCAGAGGAACTGGCTGAGGAGGAGGAGGAAGAGGAAGAGGAGGACAGTGGTGAGGCCTATCTGGCCAGGGGGGACAGAAAACGCTGCAGCTTGTTTGAAACGTCAGTGTGTCAGCCGGCCTGCAGCCTGAGTGTGCAGAACTCTCTGCGGCGTCGGACGCACAGCGAAGGCAGCCTGCTTCAGGAGCCCCGAGCGGGCCACTGCTTCACCTCCGACACCAGCCTGAATTACACCGAAATGCAAGGATCCACCCCCGGCTGGACGCTGCCATCTCCACAGAGCCTCAAGAAACATCTTATGAAGAACGGGGGCTCCATCCACCAACTCACTCTGCTCTTTGTTGGAAACCGGAAGGTAGGCAAGCCTCTGTGTGTAATAATGGGGGAGCGGGGGGGGGCACTTGAGAGTAGTTTTGGAGCAGTTGTGGCAGAAAAAGCCAGAGGAAGTTCAGAGTAGGAATGATCTTGAATGCGGATCATGTGCCACGGTCTCTGCCGGCTCTGCCAGGGCCTTGCACTAGGCATGCGGTTGCTTCCTGGCTTTCTTTCGGGGATCCAGGTCTCAAAGATGGGAAGGCTGGACGAGGCCTTTGGACGCCAGCCGACTTTCTCGGCATGCCAGAATTGTCAGTTTTCAAGTTTATTTAGAGAGCTAGTTCGAAAAATACATTTCTGGTCTTCTAAGTGGCGATGCCAGATTTACTGGCCCTTCTCAGAAGGAGATCCTTTCCACGCAGTCTTCTTTCCTTGCTTCTCTTGGACCTCAAAATTGAAAGGTACAGGATTTTAGATCCTCTTCATGCACATTTTCCAGATAATACAAATACGGCAGCTTTATCATCTTGGCTAAAGACCAAGCCAAGTGCTCTGTCTGGGATGTCAACACCAAATCGGTTCTTATAGGGTGGGGATGGCAGCAGTTGAGCTCTCTCCTTATGCAGTGGCTACATCTGCTGAAACCCAGCCTTGGCAGAACTCTCGGCCCCCAGCTTCTCTGTATTTAACTCAATTAACAACAGGAAGCTTCAAGAAATGGCCAAGGCCTGGAACTCAGATGAGCCTCTGACATCACCCAGGGAAATTCTGCCTCCCCCTCTAAAAAGGTTGGAGAAGGGGCCTCCAGGGCAGGCAGGAGGCTCGGCAGGAGCTTGGAGTGCAGGGAGACCAAATGTGGAGAAGAGCTTGGAAAGTTTGCCTGAGAATTCACTTCCTGTTCCTAGAGAACTTGTTAGCGGAGAGGCCGGACAGAATCTCCCCCCTCCCCCCCCCGAGATATCCACTACATTTTGACTTAATTTTCTTCCGCTCAGCCGTCCCTGTTGCTGAACTAGTTGTTTTGCTCAGCTCTTCATGCTATTCGTGTTTACTTAAAACATTTCAATGTATCAATTTAATTATAACATTTTATCCCATTTCTGTTTAAAAAAGCATAGAAATGTTAAAAATGACTCTGGGATGTAAGCTGTTTCCTGGATGTTGCATTGTCAATTGAAGACAGCTTTTTTTTCCTTGTTCACCTATTTAGAGCACAAATGGCCCTTGGGACCTCTGTTTATGCAGGCTTATTTTTTTGCCTTTGCCTTTGCTTTTCAGTGCCCTTATAGGACATTGCGGAGGGCACCATGGGAAGAGAAGCAGACATTTTGCAAGCCCCACCTGCTGGGCTGGGCTGGGCTGGGCTGGGCTGGGCAGCTAAGCAGAGCCGGGTCTGGTTACAGGATAGGCTCAGAAACAGCAGGACGTTCCTCGAAGCGACTCTTGTGGCATCTTCAGAAAGCAAGCTCCCATGGCCACCTCTCTAGCCAGTCTAGGTTGAGCTGCTCGGTGCTTGACTGGAACTGCCGGGGAAAACCCACGAGCAGCAGCCTGGAGATGCTGTTGGATTGGCCAGCTGCCCCAGGGGCGTCCGAGATGCTGACGGCTGAGCACTTTGAACTGCAAGATAAATGGGCAGCTTCCGTTTTCAACCTGGCAGCAGCCCCGTCAGTTACTTGTTGGTTGCTGTGAAAATAAGGGTAGGGGAGCAGCAGGACCTGAAGCTTGTGTGATGCAGCACATATGTGGGAGCTCTGGGGCAAAACTCCTGGCCTGCATGGCTGCTGGCTTTCCTCCTCTGAGTGAGGGAGGCCTTCCTTTGTGTCCATCACCCTCATCCCTGTTTGCACACACAGCATGTGCTGGCTGCCCCCTAGGGGATGTTCCCAAAATGACTGGCCATTCCAGAGAGATGCAGGAAAGAAAGATTGCTGGGCTTTTCATTTCTCCGGTAGAGTTTGCTCTGAAATGCCCAGAGCTGCTTGCTTGGCTTCTGGAGGGGGATTCAGCAGCTGTGTGTGGCTACTCCCTGCCAAGGCAGAAGAGAATGGGCCACCTTTTCCAAAGCAGGTCCCTCTAGTATCCGGGGAGAGGTGGAGAGGCAGGGACAGAGAGGAAGAGCACTTCCAGAGGCAAATTTGGGGTCTCTGCGCCTTTTTCTTAACTGGATTCATCAGGTGCTCCATACTGAAGAAGGACGGAAACTGCCTGATGCCTGTTATGAATTATGGACCAGGCCCGTCTTCACAAGAACGCCAGTCCTGCTAGGTTACATTCAGCAGGGAAGCAGAGTGAAAGTTCAGGGCCGGCCAGCCCCTTTCCCCAGAACTGAGGCCCACTTCCAGCCCTCTTCCTGTCACGCACTGTCAGGTGGGTTGTGAGCAGAACAATCCCACGTGCCAAGCAGAAGAGTCTGCCGTCTATGGCGGCTGCCTGCTGCCGGAAGAGGCCAGCCCTGGCCAGTTCCTGCTCTGGAGCGGAGAACCCCTCCCAACAATGAGAGGAAACGCGCTTGAGCCCCTCTGGCGCACCCAAAAGGCCCAGGAATGTCCTCGCCAGGCAGAGAGAGTGCTGGGCCTGATAAGACCCAGAAGCCTCACCTAGCAGCAAAGGAAGCCTCCGAGAGCTGGGTTGGTGGCGCTTGACCAAGACATGGTTTCCCACGGTTTGCCCGGTTCCGGGTCGGCGGGGGAGGCCCAGCAAGGAGATTCCCAAGCAAGTTCCTCTGCGTGCAGTTCGATCTGGCAAATAAGCCCTGCTCTTGAAAGGAGGGTCGGTTGGCTTGGCTTGCAGCGTTTGTAATTGTCTGCCCCGATCCCTTCAGATTCCTGGCGGAAGGAAGAATGAACCAAAGAGAGCAGTAGCAACATTATTGAAAATAGTTAACTCCCTCATGTCTCCCTCAGTTGAATTTACCTGGTTTCTGTTTCCCCATTGCGGTGATGGTGGCAACAGCAGCAGCAGGTGCTGGATCTTGAAGGAGTTTGTGACTCAGGAGCAGCCCACAAGATGAACAAGACAATGTAAGTGTGACTGTGCTTTGGCCAAGCTGCGGGTCCTTTTCCTTAAATGGACTGAGTGGGTGGAGGCCTCTCTTGACCATCATTTTTTGGGGCTCGGAACACAAGGCTGTGAATCATTTGTTCAGACTCCCGTTAATGCCCTTGGAGAGAGAGAGAGACTTTCTCCACCCCTGAAGGAAAAGCAATCTGTGGAGGTTCAGAAATCCACCTCTTTTACATATGACAGGGGCCCACACTGTCTTCTGTACCCTCTCTGGCCCCCTAGTCCATCGAGAGGGATGTAGGGTTCATCCCCCACGGCTAACCCTAACCCGGTCATACCTCCAAGATGCCTTGCTAACAAGTCCTCCTCATCGCCTGCCCGCAAGCAAGCGGCAGAATTTGGGGTTTATCTGAGCTGCTGTTAACCGAACTTGTTCTAGCACAAGCTCTGCTGGGTGCGTGATGGGTGGCAACGGGCAGTGCACCCAAATGGCTTGAGACACACTTTCTAGAGGCCACAGCTACCACAACTGGGAGCCTAAAACCCTAGAACCCATGCTCCCCCACCCCCCACCCCAGAAGAAAGCAGCTTGGAGTTTGACCCAGGGTGTTTCTTTCCTGTTCCTAAGCGTCTCTGGGAAAGAGGGTGGGATGGTTCCCCTTAGGAGCACTGTCTTGAGTGGGAGCTGAAGGTGGAGGACTGGCTCAGTGGTGAAATCCAATTTTTTTTTACTACTGGTTCTGTGGGTGTGGCTTGGTGGGCAGGGCAGGGGAAGGATATTGCAAAATCTCCATTCCCACCCCACTCTGGGCCCAGCCAGAGGTGGTATTTGCCGGTTCTCCAGAACCTGTCAGAACCTGCTGGACTGGCTGCTGGCCTCACAGATCTGGGGCCTCCCTCTTCCTGCTCTGGACGCTCCTTAATCAGGGTGGGGGGTGGGTTGTTTTGGGACGAGCCCCCAACGGCGCCCTCGACTCTTCCTCCTGCCGCCCTGAAGGGGGCAGCATTGCTGGACAGCCGGCTTTGGTCGCCCCGGGCCTTGGCTGCTTCCCCGCTCCTTGCCCGCCTGGGGCTGCAGCGGCGAGGGCCCCGCGCTTGTGGCACAGGGACATAGCGCGGCTTTGCGCGAGCGGTCGGCGCGGGCGCTACAGCTGAAGGGCGGGCAGCCTTTGGCAGAGGCGGCGCCGGGCACCCTGCCGGCTTTTGGGGCTGCTGTTGGCCGGATCCCGGCGGAGGGAAGGGCCGCGGCGGCCAGGAGCGGAGAGTCGGGAGGGGAAGGGAGCGGCTCCGGCATCAGAGGGGGCCTGAGATCGTAGCGGCTGCTGGCTGAAGCGGCTCCACCGGCGGAGGCCCTGGAGTGTCGGCCGAACAGCGCAGCCCGGGCGCTCTTCCCGGCTCGGCTAAAAATAGCCGCGGTTTGGTGCCTTCCCCAGCGGTGGCCAGAAATAGGCGGCGTTCCGGCGTGAGTCACACATGCGGCGGCCGCTGGGCGAGGGACGCCCGGCTCTTGGAGGCGGCTGGCCGGCTGAGCCCTCCGGTCCGGGCCATGCCTTTCTCCCGCGAGCTGAGCAAGGCGCCGCCCGCGGAGCTCTGGGCCGAGCTCTTCTGGGCCGCTCCCGGGCGAAGCGGTCGCTGGGGAGGCCTGCAGCGACGGCACACCACCAAGGAGTAGGTTACCCCCCACCCGCCTCTAGCCACGGAGGAATGCCGCCCCGATTCCGCCTGGGTTTCGTTCCTGGTTGGTCTCGGTGCTCCGGTCCGCGTGTGCCGAGCGCCTCTCGCTTCGTCCGCACAAAGTGCTGCTTGAAATTGCGGGTGTGTGTGTGTGTTTGCGTTAAGAGGAGCTGTAACGGCTGCGGCGTAGGGAGCGGACGAGAGGCGCTGCCTCGGCAGGTCTTCTCCAGGGCTCAAGGGCTGCCCTTCGATGCTCAGCCGCCCTCCTGCCTTGCAGGGCCAAGGACGTCAAGAACCGACTGGGGCTCTTTCGGAAGCGGCACGAAGCCCTGGGGAGCCAGCCTGAGAGCAAGGCCGACAAAGGGACGAAACCTTTGCGGTAAGCAAAACTGGGGAGGGTGGGGGGGCTTTGCCTAGTCTTAAATTCTCCCCCACCGCTTTCTTCCTAGGCAAGGTGTGTGTGTGTGTGTGTGTGTGTGTGTGTGTGTGTGAGAGAGAGAGAGAGAGAGAGAGAGAGAGAGACTTGGAAAATTGTGGTCATGAAGTAATCCCTGAAGACAGAAACCTCCTCTGTCTAGGAGTTAAGTTGCAAGAGGTGTGGATGAGCTTGCCAGCCTCAGTTGTGTCCATGTCACACTCAGCACTGGGTGCCAATGGAAAGGGGTGGGGCACTTTTTGACCCATAAGCCACAACCCCAGCCAAAGCCCTGTTTTGTCCCAGGCACCTTCGGCTGTTCTGGGATCCCTTGACTGGAGAGAACAAGCATTCAGGACACTGCATGAAGTGGTGGAAGCCATGGAGGCAGCAAGGACAGAAATGTACCTGGGGAGGGGGAGGGGGGAGAATGCGGTTGTGGCAAATTATATTTGGTTCTGACTCCAGTGTTTTTTCTTACCTTGTCCCTTTGGACTACTATTTCTTACCCCTTTGTTCTCTGCATAATGTAACTGAGCGGCAGAAAAGTATGACAGGCAGGTTAAATAAAGTTCCAAATTTCAAGTTAGTTTGGTCATTTTTGTTCTAGAATTGTTCCAGTTTTAAAGGAGAGACGGTCTAATAAATCCCTGTGGTGGGGAGTTATTTTTCTTCCCGCAGTGGTTCTGTCTTTTTGTGACATGTGATTAAAGTAATCTCTTCTCCCTCTCACCCATCCCTTGCCTCCCTTCAGGCCCCCTCCTGAAGAAGCTCTCAAGTGGGGAGACTCGCTGGAAAAGCTGCTGCAGCATAAATGTAAGGAGCCTTTTCTGGGGTTGAGTTTCAAAAGTCAGATTGCTGTAAGTGTTTGAATTAAAATTGCCAAAGATTGGGCAGCATTTTCTTTTCTTTCCCCCTTTTCCAGAGCTTTTGTTCTGGAAGTTCTCACCCATTCATTCCAAATTTGAATCTTAAACATTCAGGGATGGAAGTAGAACAAAGCTTTAGGGTAGCAGTAATTTTCCTTCCCTTCCCCTGCTCTCCTCTCCCGTTCCTGCCTTGGCTTATGGGGCCTTGGTACTTCTTTGTGCCAGAGGATAATTTTTTTAAGTAGATAGCTTTTGCTAACAATAATATCGCCAAGCTCCTGGATGGCTTGAAAGACAGAGAGTAGCCAGGTGTTGCGTGCTGTGACTAGCAGCAGGACTTCCAAAGCACATTTTCCCATCACTGTCCTTCTCCCTCCCCCCTCCCCCCCGGCCCCCAAAATACCCAGAGAGGTGCAGCAACTTGGCCTGGGGACTTTTGCATGCCAGGTGATTGTGCTGCAAGCTTTGTGCAGAGACAGTCCTCCAGAAAGACACATGTATAGTATCTGTACCATGTATCTCTATTGGAGAGACTCGATTTAAAGAAATTTGGGTGAGTTTTAGAATCATACCCTCAGAGATACTGAATCAAAGTCCCCTTAATCCAACTTCTCCTCTGGATACAAAGCCCTTAACGTTTTCTTTCGAGAGAATCTGCTTCTTGACCTAAAAATTGCCTAGCTGAGAGTGAAGAAACAGAAGTACCCTCTCCCCTTTTATTTATTTATTTATTGCATTTTTATGCCACCTGTTTCCCCTGTAAGGTGGCTGTGCCTGTGCCTCAGTGCCTTTGTAGCGTAAGGCCTTCTCACAAAAGCTACCCCATCCTCTCATCCCTGCTCAGATGGGGTGGCTGCCTTCCGTTCTTTCCTGTGCACTGAGTTCAGTGAGGAGAACTTGGAGTTCTGGCTGGCATGTGAGGAATACAAGAACATCAAGTCCCAGTCCAAGATGATTGCCAAAGCCAAGAAGATCTTCACCGAATACATTGCTGTCCAGTCCTGCAAAGAGGTAAGTAGCGGAAGGGACGTTGGGTTTTTGCTGGGGGGCCAGCCTGGTTGGGATGCAGACAATTTGTAGAAAGTTTACTCAGCTCAAGTGTGGAATAGAAAGAACTGCTGAAATTTAAGCATGTTTTCAAAACTTTCAAATGGAAACCGCTGCGCTACCTCCTGCCGTGATTTCATGAGAGAAACAAGGCCAAGGACCCTTTTGGAAAAGAGATGCTCTTAAATCGGTTCCAGGTGTGTAAGGTAACTTTATCCCATGAAATCTTGAATGATGCTGCTGAAGGCATTGGTTCTTCCCTCTTCTCTTCTTTTGCCTTCTGTGCACTGTAAGGTCAGAATAGGTTTGGCAGGTTTTTGAAGCATACTCCGTGACTAGATAAAATTCTAGCAGACATTATGCCACTCATCAAAAACTACATTGTCTGTTTTAGCGCAAGACACAATAAGCTGCAGTTATTTGTCCAAGTATTTGTTCATCTGTCCCTCTGTCACCCTTGAGTTTCCGAATAAGCTGCAGCCCGATAGTGACTAGTGTCTGCCTGTCCTGCTCTAGGTCAATTTGGACTCCTACACCCGGGAACACACCAAAGAGAACTTGCAAAACATCAGCTGGGGCTGCTTTGACCTTGCCCAGAGGCGGATCTATGGCTTGATGGAGAAGGACTCCTACCCCCGCTTCCTGCGCTCAGAGCTGTACTTGGACCTCATTAACCTGAGGAAACCTAGCCCTTCACTGTAGAAGATGCTAGGTCTCCCTCCAGGAAACTTCGGGGGAGCAGTATGTTTACAAATAATTAAATTTTTGGTTAAGGGATTGTCTGGATAAATAAATCTGTCTTCCCACCCAAAGGGGCCTCGGGGTTACAGAACTAAGCAGCTTTACTATTCCTTCTTCCCAAGAACCTGCTTTTTCCTCTGGTACGATGAAGTCAGAGCACCCAAAGCTGCAAAGGAGCAGATCTTCCATCGGATGACTGCGAAGTCCAGAGCTTTTCTTCCACCCTTCTGCTGTTTTGGAGGTGGCAGTGCGATGCACGCAGACCCGTCTCGGGATATCCGTGGCTTTCATGAATGAGCCACATCCTCAAAAGAGCAAGGTGGAGAGTCCCTTGCAGACTTTTCCTTTTGAATCTTGGCATGTCTTCTCTGGACAGAAAGCTCCCACTTAACTGTCCTTCCCATTAGTGCAACAGGCATGGGATTATCCTGCTTCTCCTCAACTGTCTGAAAGGCATAGTCCTTGCTAAGTTTATTTATTGAAGCCTTCTAGTGGGATACCGTGTCTGTGAGAATGTCTCCCTGTTGAGTTCGTTTTAAATTCTAAGTGCAATATTTTTTTACTACCCTATTGCTATTACTTGTCTCCTGGTTTTCTCTCTGACTCTTGGAGTGTGTGTGGCAGAATGAATGTAAGTCAGTTCTCAGTCACTCTTGTTCCTTATTCTTTGGCCTCTGACATCTGCCCCAGCAGATGTGTAAAAAGCTTACTGCATCTTGTTGCAACATCTTGTTGTAGAGACTGAGAAACATCTGTACGTTTCTGTGCTGTGTCATAAAAGGAGGTGTGAGGCAGCAGCATGTCTGGATTTGTATTCATATCCACGTGACTGTTTGGCTCCAGAAAGACGAAATCTCCTCCAATGAATCTTTTGACCAAGAGCCTGGTTTACTACTCAGGCCTATTTCTGCAGTTTAAAATATTTTTGTTGTTTTGTTTTTTACTATGTCATGTCTGTTTAGGATAAATAAAGAGACAATACAAGTTAAGCCGTCTTTCCTCTAAGGCCTCTTCCAACTCTATGCTTCCACCCCCTTTCTCTCCTTCCCAGGGATGAAGGAAGGACCTTCAGCAAGGCCTCTCTTTCAGACTTTCCCTTTTCCATAAAGGATGCTAGGGCCTCATCCCAGGCTTCCTGCTTCCCATCTGGCGGGCAAACGACTTGGGAATCACGGGGGGGCAGGAATAGGGGGGCAGAGTGGGCAGTGCAGTCCCACTACGCGCAGCTCTCCCTGCCGGACGCCCCTGCAAATGCGCTTGCCCGCCTCGCAGGAGGAGTGGGTCGGTCGAGGGCGCCGTTGTGGGCTCCGGTGAGCACCAAGGAAGCCCGTGTGGGGCAGGGAAGGTAGCTGGCAGGGGGGTCACGGCTTGTCTGGGGTTGCCCATCACTCAGGAGTGTCCCCGCCCGAGCACCAAAGGCCTCCGAGGGACCTTATCCCAAATGCTCAGGTTTGGGGCACTGAAGTTCCCTTTCACGTTGCCTTCTCCTCCCGGGAATCAGGCATCGGTTAGGAAGCCCCTCCAGCAGCGCTCAGAATGTGGGTCTCTGGGGGGGGGGGAGAAGCAGGAAGTCGCTCTTAGCATCAGGTAGACTGCCTTGAGCTGTATAAAATAAAGTTGAGGTACAAGTCATCCCCAGCATGGTGGCTGTTCACGATTCAGGAAAAGCAAAGAAATAGGAGGTCATGGAATTAGGTGGAGAATTTCACATGAAGTTAAAAATTAATATAACAAAGATACAAACGAAGTTTAGAGCTGCAAAGCATTTCATGGGAAGCCAGAGAGGTTGTTGACTCAAAGATGAATACTGCTTCTTTCTTACATTTCATTGTCTTTGGCTTGCTTACAGTCAGAACCTATAGCTAGACAGATGCTTTATTTATCTATTGTTGAATATAGTTGGAAAAAAAAAACTTGGATGTGCCATCATTTTTAAATCTTGTTGTATCAATGATTTTGTTGTCCCACTGCATGTTGTTACTGTCTGTCTGTCTGTGTCTGTCTGTCTGTCTATCTATTTTTCCTTCATTCCACATCGAAGCATCAATATATTTCTGTGATGTCCCCCTTACTTGCTCCAACTCAAGTGGGATCTAGAGCAACCTTTACACCTTTCGGTCTGCCAACATCATGTGAAACAGTGTTAGCCTCTTTGCAGTTCACCTACTTGCTTGGACGTGAAGCTCCCTTCTCATAGCTGTTGCTGAAATGGTAGGGAGGCACAGACAGGCTTAGCATTGCTTTCACTTCTTTTCAGAAGGCCAGGTGATATTTCAATGGTACCATTCAGTGGTGGGTTGTTACCAGTTTGCCCCGGTTCGGGCAAACTGGTAGTGGCGGTGGCGGGAGGCTCCGCCCACCTGCCATCAAAGGCTCTCTGTGCATGTGCAGAACCTTCTGCGCATGCACAGAAGCACCATGCGCTCCCAATAGCAAACTGGTAGCGCTGGGATTTGAAATCCACTACTGGTACCATTGGCCGCTTGCCAGCAAGTCCTCCCTGCTATGGGGCTTGCTTACTGGTATAGAAGGAAGTTAAACGACATCAAAGAAAAAGAGAGGTTATAAGGTGGATCAAATGTGTGGTTGCACCTATCCTACCAATGCTGCGACCCCAAATTTTTAAAGGGGTGGAAGATGAATGCCCCATGAATTTTCTGTGCATTTGCCATAAACAGGTCAGGCTGCAACAAATCTTCCTGCTTGCCCAAATTAGTGGACTGAATCAGTCACTTAAATATGTTTTTCGTATGGTGCTGTTTCATGGTTTAAAATTTTGAAATTGTTTCTGATTTTTCTGATTTGTTTTCTTGGTCTTGCCTTGAGGTTATTTTTGACAGAGAGTGGGCAGTAAACAGGTGTATCAGCCTGGCTAGGGGCCACCCGTTGGGCCACCCAGAATGGTGTGGCCCATCAGACTGCCCAGGTGAGCCTGGCCTTCCTGCTTGAAATTGCCTCTCCTCATCCAGCCTGCTCCACGCCTGAAGCTGGAAGGGCTTCACTTGCCATCTGTGGGTTAGAGCCCGCTTTGGGGCATGGCCCAGCCTTTCCAGTTGTTTTCTGCAAAGCTGCCCTGTCTGTCCTATTAGTTAATTAGTTAAACAGAGGAACTATTGAGTCTGTCATCTGCACCTCTATAACTGTCTGGTTTGGTTCTGTAACCCAACAAGACAGACAGAGACTTCAGAGGAGAATTAGAACTGCAGAAAAAACCATGGCTACCAACATGCCTTCCATGGAGGACCTGTCTACTGCACGAGTCAAAAAGAGGGCTGTGAAAATATCTGCAGAGCCCTCGCATCCTGGACATAAACTGTTTCAACTCCTACCCTCAAAACGATGCTATAGAGCACTGCACACCAGAACAACTAGACACAAGGACAGTTTTTCCCCCTGAACGCCATCACTCTGCTCAACAAATAATTCCCTCAACACTGTCAAACTATTCACTAAGTCTGCACTACTATTAATCTTCTCATCGTTCCCACCACCCATCTCCTCCCACTTATGACCGTATGACTAACTTTGTTGCTTGTATCCTTATGATTTATATTCTTATATATATATATATATCTAAATATATTTAGTTTCCCTATGACTATCATTAAGTGTTGTACCTTATGATTCTTGATGAATGTATCTTTTATGGACACTGAGAGCATATGCACCCAAAAAAAATTCCTTGGGTGTCCAATCACACTTGGCCAATAAAATATTCTCTTCTCTTCTTAATTCTAATTCTAATTCTATTGATAGTAACATGCTTTCCCAGCCATAGATATATTGTATCCATGAAGAGTTGCAGGCTGGTTCTCAAGTTCAGGCTGGGTTGGCTTGGCTGCTTTGGAACCTCCCTTTGGGGAGCGTGGCTGCTGGGATGCTTTCCAGGAGTGCCCCGAGGGTTGGTCCCGGCGAGCCTGCCCGGCTTCATCCGGTACCGAGAAAAGGGCCAGGTGCAGCAGGTGCGGTGAGGCGAGGCGAGGCGCCTGCTTCAAATCCAGCGTGAGGGAAGACAGGTGGAGGTGGAAGGAGGAAGACCCGGGGAGCCGAGCCAGCCTGGAGGGAAGCGAGGCCTTGGGGGCTCCTTCGGAGACCTTTGGCGGCAGGTGCACGGCGACGCCCGGATTCCCGGGAGGCGCCCTGCCCGGCCTTCCTTTGGCTGAGCTCGAGCGAGCCGGGCTGCCTGGCAGAGGCGCCTCGGTGCGCGCCGGAGGAGGAACCACAACAACCACGCGTGGCCAAAGCGGCGGCGCGCGAGAGGCGGCGCGCCCTGGGCGCAGCGCGGTGCGGCGTGCAGGCCGGCGGGCTCAGCCGAGTGCTCGCCGCCGCCGCCTCCCTCCGCCCTTCCGCCGGGGCCGCCTCCGCCTCCGCCTCCGCCTCCCCCTGCGATGGCGGCGCTCGTGGCTGCGCCGACTGCGGCGCGCTCTCCGCCCCGGCCGAGCTCGGCCCGGCAGCGCTGAAGCGGCCTGGGGAGCGGCTGGCGCGGCCCATGTCCTCCCAGGGGGCGGAGGAGCCCGAGCCGCCCACCCGTGCTGCTGCGGCGAGGGAGGCGGCTCCGGCGGCGGCCGCTCCGCATTGTGCGCCGCGCGGTAGCGGCGGGAGCAGCAGCTTGGCGAGCGAGAGCGGCGGCCCGGCCCGGCGGGAGCCCCCTTTGCCGCCCTTCGCCCGCCAGCCCAGCCCCATGAAGGAGCCGGGCGGCCCCGGGGCAGCGGGCGGCGGCGGGGAGGGAGCCGCCGCCGCCGCCGCTTCTCCGGAAGGCAAGGAGGGCACAGGAGGGGCCGTCGCCCCCGCCACGGGGGCGCAGGTAAGCGCGAACGCCCGGGTTGCAGCCCCGGCCGCGGGTGGTTGGCCGCCGCGCCGTCCCCTCTCTCCGTCTGGCTTCTCGGAGCAGCCATGTCTGCATCGACCTCCGGGACGTGTGGCCTCGGCCCACGGGCCTGGTGAGGGCCTCGGTGCCCCCGACCCCCCCTTCGCTCGTGGGCCGGCGGGCTTTCCGCTACCTCTTGCTTGTGTGTGTGTGTGTTGGGCTTTTTTTTCCTCTAATTTTCTCCAAACGAGTTTTCTTATTAAAACGACGCCACCTAGGGGAGACTATTCCAAAAAATAGGGGGGGGAAAAAGAAAAATTAAATTTGAGGGGAAAAAATATTTTTTTTTCTTTTTGTTGTTTTCGAAGGGAAAGTTTTAAATCGTTGGCTGTTTTTGAGATATCCTTTTGGTTCTGGAATTTTCTTTATCTGAGAAATGCTGGAAACAGCAGAGCATCGCTTGCTTCTCTTGGATGTCAGCAAATTTTTGTTTTAAACCGGAGTCTTTAATATGCAAATGAAGATGAATTTGGTGAAATCGACGTTCCTTTACCCATCTTTTTAAATGAGAAATAAGATCTTTTACAGGAGGTATCGGGAAACAAAATTAAGGAGAAAAAGAACAATTTGAAAGAAATCAGATTGAGAGAAGGTGGAAGAATTGTTGCAAAACAATTAAGAATTGTACTTGTAAATTCGAAAGGATTTCACGGTTAAGTACCTTAGTATTGAATTTATTTTCTCACGAAGTATAACTTAATCTTACAATTTTTAAAGAGTTGTGTGCATTATATGAAAATTTCTGAGGACACACCCCAATTTTTTTGTGGGGAATGACTTTTAAGTTTTTATTCAAATCTGATTTGAAAGAGCTTTGTTTTTAAACATGAGCCAATCCTGCAAGTCAAAGAAGCTCAAGTTAAGATTGTAGAAACGCCTTTTGTTCTGAACCAACATATATTTTCTGAAAGCTTCTGTTGTTGGCACAATTAAAATAATGATTCTAGCATTTAATTTATAATCCATGTAGAACTGGTGGGAGTGATTATGTTTTGCCTCCACCCTAAAATAACACAAGATAACATCTTTTGAGAGTTCAATGTAACACTTTATGTATAAAGGCATCATTAGACTAATAATAGGGTATGCAAAATACTATTGGTTGAGGAAACTGCAGATGTAAAGTTGCAGATTTAAAAAAAAAACAAAAATTTGCAAAATTAAATTATGCTTTCTTTAGAATTTTTTTTTTTAAATTTGCTCCATCATGAAGCTGAAAATCCTACTAACAACTACTGATTAGTTTGTAGTTAGCAATATACCTTTGAATTTCTCACATGGATTTGTGAATAGTAAAATTGCCTTTTGAGTTTTGGTCGTTGTGTCTGTATCTCCTTCCTTTTCTGTTTTGATTTGCATTTTATAAAGAATGAGTAACTAATTCACAGAATTTTCTACTTAAATCTCTGTAGAAAGTGATGTGCAGCTTCTGCATCTGAGGCAAAAGGGACAGAAAAACGGCAACATTAAATTTGAAGGGGGGGAAAAAGGAAAGAAAAGGGCAAATCCTGCAGAGTCTCCACTTTAAAATGGGAACAAAATATCAAGATGGCCGACTCCACAGCTGCAGCAGAGAACCTGAAAGGGGCATTTCTGTGCTGGAACAGAACGGATTTCTGCAGCTTAAAATCTTTTTCCACGTTCCATGAACCTCAGTGTAGAAAAAAAATGTTTTTGAAAATTTAAAAGTTTGTCTAAACTGAATTTTTTTTTAAAAAAATTAGAATTTCAAAAAAAAAAAAAATTCCTGAAGGGTGGAAGTTGGATTGTTAACTGTATTTACCGTAATTGTAATCTGAACTACAATTGAACATTGAATTGAAAATTCAGGGGATGTTATTCCTAAGGGATGGGGGAGGAGGGAGGGGGGAGGAGTGCAATTAGAGATTTCATCTCTAACCAATCCCATTTCCTTCCTCCCCCATCAAAAGGGGAGGAGATTGTTTGGATTTTTGGGAAGATTCTGGAACAATTAAAAAACAAGCAATTTTCCAAACAGCTCAGATAGTTTTAATTTTTGTAGCACTTAGGAATAATATTTTCTGCAGAATTTCTGTGCAAGAAAGGAGGCTGATAGTTTAAGAATGTTAATGGGGTTGCAATTAAATTTAACCAGTCACAGATTAACAGTTGATATGTTTACCCAAGCAAGCTTCGGCTGGCTGATTCTTATAGGAGATTTTCTGGATCGGCTACACTGTCAGAGTCATTTTATAATGATAAGAAAGCAGGTCTCAAATTTCCAACTATGTCCATTTAAAATAAAATGATATGTCACATGATCAGTTACTTTGTTAGTTTTGCTTGATTATCTTTTAAAATCCTTTGAAGGCAAGAATGTCCTTGCTTGGTTTGGAGAGGCGGCCTTGGTTATTCTGCTCTGGATTGGGTTGGCTGTTCTTAATGGCTGAAGCCAAGGAAATCCAATGAGGAGGAAATTGACCAGAAATACTGTACACAAAACTCATTAAGTCCTAGAGAAGGTCAGGTGAATAATTGGGGGAACTTTGAGGGGCTTTGTGTTTTTCAAGGCGGGGTGGTGGTGGTGGGGGGTTGGTTAGAATCCCTGGCTTATCATTGCCCTGTCCTTAATTTGTGCTCCATCTGATCTGCAGTCACATTTTTCTTCAGGCTCAATGTTCACAATTTACTCTAAAGGTTTGATCCAGGTCTGTGTGTTCATTTAAATCATTCTTGTAGTTTTAATTGAAGTATTAGAAAGTCACAGGGAAGGAGACCTCAACTCTGGCAGATAACTGGCCTACCTTACAGGTGCATTGTGCAGTTGTAGGATACCATCCCCGTAAAATATTTTGAGTATGTGTTGAGTATGTTTATGACTATGGCTACTAATATTGAAAAAAAAAAAGAATTGCCATTAACAATATTCATATTACAAATATTAACAATGTTTATATGCTAATACTATAGTCAAATATATTAAAAGGGCTATTGTTAATTTTTAATAGTGCAGAAGTAATTAACATTTTGAGTGGGATAACAATTTATTTCAGTTACATCAAGCAGAAGCAGAGAGCCCAATGCCTTACTCTCCCCATCACTCCTTTGAAAAAGAATTAAGTGGTTATTAATAACACATTGAAAATAAAACAGTGAAGCAGTGAGGAAAAAACTGCTTTTTGTAGGCCCACCAGAGTATGACCAGCCAAACCTAGTAGAGCAGAGATGAAGCCCTTGGCTGTTGGGATGGTCCCCCTCTCAAGTTGTCTGCTGGGCAGGGTTGTGGGGCTCCCGGTCTGGATTGCTGCTTCCTGAACCTTTGTTTTCATGGGTGGAAGGATGGACTTGTCTGTTCAGGTTAGGGTTACGACAGGAGAGTGAACTTCTGTGTGTTCCTGAACTCTCATGACGAGATTTTTGGATGGACTTTACTCTTCTTTCAAATCTAACATGTCTCTAAAGTGCTTAAGGCAACAGCTGTACTTCTTCATCCTCCTCTTCACAGTGATGCTGAGAGGGACAGATAGGGCTAAAAGCTGTCGCTTTCCAAGTCTTCACTTAGAACAAAATAATGCAAGGCAGTCCTTGGGTTACAATGGTAATTTGGACTGGAATTGCTGCCAGTAAGTGATGTGGTCATAAAGGGGGACCATCATGTGACCATCACTTAACAATGCCATTTCCAGCAGTCCCAGATGTGCCATTAAGTGAGGGCTGTACGTTAAGGACCTCAAGTGACTGACTTTGATTTCCTGCAGGCTTCTCCATTGATTTTGTAGGAAGCTGACAGGGAACATTGCGATCCCGTGACTGTGGGTAACTTCACAGTCATGTGGCGGCTGGAACTCTGAGGGCCCACTATAAGTCCTCCCTTGTTCAGCACTGCCACAAGTCATAGGCCATATTATAAGAGCAATAAATTCCAGTATGGCTTAAACTGGATAGCACTGGGACCCTTCCTCACTCTTCCCCCATTTTCCCTAACTTCTGAAACACGCATACGGGAGAGGAGAATAAAGACAGATCTTAGAGAAGACTTGTGTTTGTAGACCACTCTAGGACTTTGTTTGGGCAATAAGAAGAGACTGTGTATTGTGAGTGAGGCGCACAATCGATTTTAACTCTCTCGGTACACACCAGTAATATACTTAATCTATATGCTGACTTTTTTAAAAAAATTCTCCCGAGTCCTATTTTTAAAAATCCCCTTTTCTGGTGGGCTTGTGAAGAGCACAACTTTCTCCCAGATAGTTGGCTTTGATAGATGGAAAATGCCAAGAAATGGATGGGTTTTTTCCCCCCTGTCATTTTTCAGAATTGCTTAAATCTTGCAATGGGGTCTTCAGCTTCCTGATCTGGGGACTTGGAAAGTTAAGCAGGCTGCTACAGTAATGGTGGATTCCTGCAGTAGGGAGTGGTTGAACTAGATGACATTTGAAGTTCCTTCCAAACCTGACTTTCTGTGCATCCATGAGTGACTTGGTGATTGTGGTGTTGTGTTCCAGTTCCATTCGTCTGGGCTGTGAACATGGGGCAAAAAATATCTGTAATGGCGACTTTTCCCCCACAGGAAAATTTCTTCCTACAAATACATTGTGTTGTATATGTTTGCCTTTCTGTGCCTTGTTACGTAGGTGAAAAATATAAATCAATCAGGCAAATATGAGAGTAAAAATGTTTCATGGTTATCAAATGACTATCCTCAGTGAATATGCAAGAGAAATAAATACAGTATTGATCTGAACACTTTCCAGTGCAAACTGGAAATTTTCTATGTGAATTTGCATAGGAATTTCTTCCTGGAATTTTTTTCTATTTATAATTTCAAAATTGTTCTGTTCACTAAAAATCTGTAATTTTAACGAAAGAGTGAGAAAGAAAATCTTAATTTCTCCCCCGCCTCCATTATTCTGTGAGGGACATTTGGCCAAGAGAGTGTAAGTGGTTTCAGATTCCTTATAACCTGAACGGTCCTAGACTGACATTCTAACCACTGTATTATAGGTTGGAAATCGAAACATGTTACTTTTTTTTCAATAAATATTTGTGTTACACAGACACGTTTGATGTAGAGTGCTGAAAGATTTTCCCATTCATATGTATCTAAGTAGTTTGCAGCTGGCATGGACTGACTGCAAAATCCCACCCACACCCCTAATTCCTTCATAACATCTGTAGTATGAGAGGATGCTATAGCAAAAGAGTCAAGGGTATAGATTGCTCTGTGCCTTTAAGAGAGGACTGTGATTATTCAGGAACATCTGGAAGGCCACAGGTCCCTGACTTGATTTAATAGCTTTATATATGCCAATCAGGCTTTCGTGGGCAGAGATCATCTTCTAACATCTGTAAAGTTAAGTTGCTGCTACAGGGCAGGAGGAGAGGCAGGAGCAATTTTGGCAACCCTCTCTATTTGGGATCCTTTGTACAGCTGAACTCCAAATAAGGGAGCTGGTGTCTGTCTTGTTGTTGCAACTCTAGGGGGAAGAGTTGGCCATATAATGTAAAAACTGATACTGACATTGTAGAGATTTGACTTTCTTCACATTCATGTTTTGAATGTCAACTGAAAGCCACACTCTTAAATACATTTTTGATTATACAGATTTTGGAGTCCCTTATGATATCAGTTGAAACAAGACCTTTAAAAGTTTAAAAATCGTTTCTCTTTTGAAGATTTGAAACTATAACATTCATTCATTCATTCATTCATTCATTCATTCATTCACACATCAGGTTTCCTAGTGCTGTTTAATGGCTGAGTTTGCAAGATACATTTAACTGAGTTAAAGACTTAGTGGCTCTAATTGATATTAGCATACTTACTTTGGTTTACTTGAAACATTGGTTAATTTTAATGCATAGTATGAAGCAACATGTTATGTTCACTGTATTGTGCAAACTGAAAAAGTGGTTTAAATTAATAATTTAAGGCTTTGCTTTGCTTGGGAGAATGAAATAATAAATGGAGATGCATCACCTTTAGTTACATTTGCTTGACTTGGTACTTCCAGGAGAATACTGACCTTAAGTCAGTGATTTTTGATGGATCAGAACCAACTGTTTGGCTTTAGGAAGTGATTATAATAACCCAAAGAAAGCCTCCTATGGATCAGTTATTCATGTAGTAACATGTATGAAGGAAGAACGCTTGAGGTTGCACACCGATTCAGGGGAGGCCGCCCTTCAGGGATTGTTACTTCGAGGTGAGTGGGGATGTCTTTGCATTGTGAGAGTCCCAGTGCTCCTTGTTGGGATTCACCAATGCAGATGATGATGATGACAGTGATGATCATGATCTCATGCAGAGCCTTGTGAGGCTCTCTCGGCTGTTCTGCGCAGAGGTTCTGGGACCGAATCGGTTCCGTTTGTTTTCAGCCATGCAACAAGGAGTTTTGTTCTTGGAGCTTGATTGTCCTTTGAGAAATCTTCATTTTGTTTTATTTTACTTGTTTTATTTCTTTCACTTTTTGTCCATTAAATCATGAGGGATTGTAGGACACAGGAGTTCAACTCCACCCATTTGCGGACAGCCCAGTTCCACAAGCATCAGTATGGTGGCAAGAAACTTTTCTCACATGTGTCTGTTGTGCTTTGGGGAAGGTTTATCATTCAGCTCACGAGGACAGCCAGAATTTGTAAAACAGATCCAGTCCAAAAACGTCTCCTGCCTGTTAAATACGCTTTAGGAAAGGTGAAGATTCTGTGGTTATTATAGCCCCTTTATTTTAATTCAGCTGACCTCTCCTTCCCAGCTTTGAGATTTCTCCCTGCGGGTAATACAGTGGTACCTTGGTACTCAACTGCTTTGAAACTCATTGAATTTGATACTCAACGCATTTTGATGTGAAAGTTTTGTCCCACTATCCATCGTTTATTTGATGATCAATGCACAAACAAGAACTTGTCAATGACAGCTGCCTTGTGACTCACTATATTAATCCTTATGGGAAAAATTGTTTGGTACTCGTTGTGCCTCCAGGAACCGATTAATGGTTGGTACTAAGATATTACTGTCTACCATCTGTATCAGGAAAATCACCTGATCAATTGGCCAGAATCTACTAACTTAGAAAACTTAACAGCCGACCAGGTCAAAGGTGCCCCACTGCTAGATCTCTGTGGCTGCATAACCCGTCTCTGCGCTCCTGTCAAAGTCCCTTGAACTGAGGCCGTCTCTTCCATTCATCACCACGTGGAAAACTTCAGATCAGCTCTCTGGACAGGAGGAAGGTGCTGTTGGAGCCGATCTGTCTTCATCTCCCACAGGAAGAAAAGTGTCTTTCACCATGATAACCTTTTTCCTCCTGAAATCCATCTTCGTGATGCTCCTTATGCTGTCTCCTACACTTTCAGGCCATCCAGAGGTCCTGTATATGAATGTTTGTTTTCTACCTATAATAAGTCTTGTCTTTTTAATGGAATTGTCATCTGCTTCTGGGCTTCAAAGGCCCAGATTTCCCTCACCCTTTTTCCAAATGAGAGTTACAGACTTTTAATAGCAGCTCTACTTAGGTGCATTTAATTAAAGTAGTTTGAAAATTCTGACTTTTGCAAAAAAAACAAGAACCTGGAAGGCCACTTAAGTAGGTGTGTTTCTGATAGTTTGGATCATGCATTGTGCTTGCTTGCAAAAATTGAAGGATTTCGACTTGAACATTTCAAGCTTATATACACATTCTTGAGTATGAATGGGAGCCCTGTGTGCCCCTCTGAACCTGAAAGACATGACAGAACTCCTACATAGTGTGTGCACAGGCCACCTGGAGCCTGGAAGGTTACTTTTAGTAAGCAAATACCATACAGTAAACCAATATATGTGAGAAGCAAAAAAACCTCCAAACCTCAGTTTTTCCTATTTTATTCAGGGAGTACTGTATCTTGTGGGATGTGGTGGCTCAGTGGCTAAGATGCTGAGCTTGTCGATCGAAAGGTTGGCAGTTCAGCGGTTCGAATGCCTAGTGCTGCGTAATGGGGTGAGCTCCCGTTCCTTGTCCCACCTTCTGCCAATCTAGCAGTCCAAAAGGACTTAAAAAATGCAAGTAGAAAAATAGGGACCACCCTTGGTGGGAAGGTAACAGCGTTATATGCGCCTTTGGCGTTGAATCATGCTGGCCACATGGCCACGGAGATGTCTTAGGACAGCGCTGGCTCTTTGGGTTTGAAACAGAGATGAGCACCGCTCCCTAGAGTCAGGAACAATTAGCATATATGTGCGAGGGAAGCCTTTACCTTTATTGTGTCTTAGCATGAGTGTGTGTGTTGCAGGGAGGGGGGGATTGAATTCTAGATTTCTAGATGTCTTAGAAGCCCTGTAACCATCTTGGGATCCTTACTGTCTCTTCAGTGATAATTAAGTCACTGCATTTGTTAAAGTCAGGAGCATCAGCAGCAATGGGAAGGCCTGAGCTAACTGTGGATGTCAGGGTCTTCTATCTGGCACCACATAATAAAGTTGTTGGGTTTTTTGACGGGAAGTCGCATCCGACCCATCCTGACCCCATGGACAACGTTCCTCCAGGCCTTCCTGTCCTCTACCATCCTCTGGAGCCCATTTAAGCTCACACCTACTGCTTCAGTGACTCCATCCAGCCACCTCCTTCTCTGTCGTCCCATTCTTCTTTTGCCCTCAATCTTTCCCAGCATTAGGCTCTTCTCCAGGGAGTCCTAAATAATAAAGTTACCCTCCAGAAAAGAGGCATACAAGTGAAGGAAGGGCGGGAAGAGGCCTCTGTTTGACAACTCCTTTCTCATTTAGAGCTGATGGAAGTTGGAAACGAAGCCTTGACTTTCTCCGTCCCAATAATGTCCAGGATAGCTGCAGGGCTATCCATACCCAGGATGCTTAGGTGGAGAACTGGCCTTCGTGCTTATTTTCCTCATAAAACTCCTTTTATTCCTTCTGTACCTGAAAGTGTTACAAATGTTGGGCTTGCGAATGTGGACAGAAATCTGAGTGGATACAAAAATTGTGGCACCAGTTTCTCGGTATGGACATTATTGTTAGCAGATTAAGAATTGGTCTAGGCTGTGCCTAGAGATTTAGTCCTTTAGTAGATCATCTGGAGGGCGGAGGGCAGGCCCTCTGAAAAATGACCTCCTGGAGAGAGCTCAGCCTGGGCGTGCTGGAAAAAGTCAGTGGTGTCATGGATTTATAGCAATCAAGCTGGGAAGTGTGTCAAGTCTGGCCTCAGTCTCTGTCCTGCGATGTCCCCCTGTGATCCTTGGTCTTCACTTTGTTTTTTCTAGAGCTTGCCTTTGAACAAAGTCCTCTTAGCCCAGTGCAGCAAGAACAAATTTGCCATTTTTCCTCTTCATGGTTATAATAAATTGTATTTATTAGGAATGAAATGTACTTATTAGGAGAAAGCAATTCTGACAAAGGTTAATCCTCCCCCTCATTCTAATACATTTAAATTAGAGTCGCTGCAAGAGAAGGAGCAGGACTTCCACAAACTGGAAAATGGGATGGGGGGTGGGGAAGGGCTACTGTAGGCTCTAGAATGAGTTGCACACTTTCCCAGCCTTGAAAGTTTCGGTAGATTGCTTAGATTCCTGAAGGGCTAATCAGGTGTGGCGCTGAAGGATTTGTCTTTTCTTTCCAACTCCTGAAACCACAAAGTTCTGATTATTTTATCCAATTGAAAAGCAAGGGGATTTTTCATTAGGTTGAATCCTGCAGAATAAAGGTTTTTTAAAAAGCACATGTAAATAAAAGTACTTCAGTTTTCATATTTGCCTAACACATGTAGGATACCAGAGAGATGTCTACTGTTTCTTGATGTAAGAGAATTTTGATTTTTTCCCCCTTTTGGTAAACTTTACGTTTGTTTATTTTTATACTCGCTTGGGAAATTAATCTTGAGTATTTATAGTCTTTGTGGTCAGCTGAAGCGAGTTATTTTGCTTCAGAGATTTCTAAGATTTCCACATGAACTCTGCTCTTTTCTCCTGTTTCGTTTTTAAAGCTTGGTTCTTTTGCCTTATAATTATGCCATTTTGAGCTTTTTTGGGGGAAGTGTGTCCTATTTTATGGATTCATAATTGGGATTTGGGTTACTCCTCTTCCTGTTTTTTTTTTAAACCCACAGTTAATACACAATGAGAAAGTTCAAAAGCCGTGGTTGTGATATCTTTTAGATCCTGCAGCTGTTACAATATTTCCGTGTAGGCTCTTCTTTTCTGAGCTGATTCCATGTTGACTGCCTAAAGTCCAGAAGTCCACCAAGTCTAGCAACAGGCGGGCTCCCCTTGAGGGCTGATATTCTTTAAAGTGAATCACTTTATCTGGATGCTTAGCTCTCCTTCCCAGGGAAAGGCTACTTAAAGGGCAGAGTGGGGTCTTCCTCTTATTTCTAAGAGGAATAACTACATAAAAACCAATACAAACCAAAAATGAGATTGGGAATTGGGCACAACATACAAAAATATCAGACAACATCCAGCCGTCCGTCTCACCAAGGCTTTGCTGTTTTCAAATCATGACATCAGGAGTGCCACTTCAGTTTAAGCAGGATGCCAACTATCCCCTGCTACCAGTATGAGTTCATTGGCACCCTCCTAGAGACTTAAAGGTTTGAGAGCAAAGTAAGGACCCCTTCGGCTGAATTCCCTCTGTCTGATTCAGGCTACAATTAGAGTTCAGGGTTGAGTCCTACAGCTCTGGATTTTCTTCCGCCCGTCAGCTGAGCTCATGGCGATGCTTGCGACTCCCTGCATCTTTCTGAGGGAGGCATTAGAAACGCTGGGCTGTGGAAATTGGCATCCTTCCCGTCCTCGGGCAGCAAGGTTACTTTTGGTGATAAGTTACATATTTTAGTTAATAGTTGAGCAAACTTGCATTGGCCATATTTTAAGATCTCTCTGGGTGAATGCAACCTGGCCCAGGGGCCTATTATTTTTTAACTTACCATATCTAAAACATAATTCTTTGGTACTTATATTTTGGCAAAATTTGGTGGATGCATTCTCGGGAAAAAAATAAAACAGAAATGTGTTACTGTGGTATAAATTTTCTTCCATTTTGCCCCCCAAAAGCCACTTTGGCAAAGAAATAATTCTACTTTTCTGAAGCTTTCCAGTTTTCTTTAAAAAAAAAAAAAAAGATCCAGCACAATTAAGAGTGGAGGAGTCATTGCCCAAAAGATTTATTTGAGGATTCAGGTTTGAGAATAAGGCTTTATACCATTAAAAGTGTTACGCCTTGCTTGTTCTCCCTTACAGGCTCTTTTGGGTTGTGGAGTTATTGCTCTCTTGAATGCTACGTAACTGCCTAGTTGTCGACTGTCAAAGTCATACCCGCCTCCAAATCAGATCCAACAGCTAAGAACACATAAGTTGAGGCATTTACTATTCAGAAATAGAAAACTGAGAAGTTCCCAAATTCAGGCAACACATTTAAACCCAAACAGACAGGCTTTCTGTGGCCTCCCTTCAAATGCAAGTCAGACGCCTGCATGGATTTCTCTGCAATTCTCTGCTGCTGTTTTCTTGCACAGGGGAACAGTGCTTGCCATGCCAGCTAGCCGGTAGAACATTCATTACTTTCCTAATTATTGGGTGGCTGGGGGAAGGGTAGATTTCCTGCCTTTATTTTTATCCATTCACTATTTCACCATGTTGTTTTAGCCTTTAATTAGATACAGGTTTGATGTTATAGGATTTGAAGGAAGAATATTACAGCTTTTCTACATACATACATACCTACATACCCACTCGCGACGCTTTTCCTCTTTGGGGAAAGCAGCATTATCTAAAGCACAGAAATGAAGTAAGAAGCATTGCAGCCCGAGAAGGTCTGGTGGTAACATAGAGGCTAGACATCCCTGAAGAAGCAGGGTTGGTAATATGATGGAAAGTGGCAGCCGGAGGGTGTGTCCTAGCCAGTGAAACCTCTTTGGTGAAAGGAGAGATTGTGAGATCACACACATGTATTCCAGATAATTGCTCCTCCAAAGAAGAATGCAAAAACTGACTAAGCTAACAGTCATAATATAGCCTTCATGTACATAAATTCTGACCATATCTTAATTAATTTCATTTTCTTTTTTTCTTACTGTTTTTCAAATATTAAGATACTTCAGAATGGAATGGCAATTCTTATGACATTCACCGGGTGAGTTTTCTTCAATCCTTAATGGAAGGAGTTTCAAGTATGAGTTTCAGGACTTTGGACATTTTTTTAAATCAATGACAAAAGATTACAGTGCTGTTTTTTTGGAAAGTTATATGGTCCACATGATTTCCAAATAAAATTGAATTTAATTACAGGTAGTCCTCAACTTACGACCACAATTGAGCCCAAACTTTATGTTGCTAAGTGAAGCATTTGTTAAGTGCGTTTTGCCCCATTTTGCGACTTTCCTTGCCATAGTTGTTAAGTGAATCACTGTAGTTGTTAAGTTAGTAACACAGTTATTAAGTGAATCTGGTGTCATCATTGATTTTGCTTGTCAGACGGTTGCAAAAGGCAATCACAATCCCCCGGGACACTGTGACCATCATAACTATGAGCCAATTGCCAAGCATCCTAATTTTTATCACGTGACCACAGGATGCTACAACGGTCGTAAGCTTGAAAAATGGTCATAAGTCACTTTTTTCCATTCCACTAAATGAACTGTTATAAGTCGAGGACTACCTGTATAAGAATCCTTCCTGTGGGAAAGAGCTGTTTGAATTCTGAAGAAAAACATGATAGGATGGAACTTTAAGAATGTCTGCCCTCATAGATAGTCTGGGTGTAAATGAAAATTTTAGGTGCTGAAGTTTTCTACCTGCAGCGTATAAGGAATGGCTCAGCCATATGACTTGAGTCTAGGACTTCCTTATTCCGTGCTTTGTCTTTCGATGCTCAGGATGCCTTAATTGAAGAGTAACTGTTAGAATTTCTGGTCCATTCTTCAGATAGCTCAGTGATCCATAGTTTCCTTTTGGTGCTTTTTGGCTGATGCTTCTGTGTGCTGCTGTGGAGCCTTAATTCCTAACCAGGAGCAATATATTTCTTAGAAATGGCATTAAAGCTGTAGCGCTTGTTCTGCAGCATTTCCCGTCACCTTTTCCCTGACTTCAGATGGGTTGCAATATGAAATTCATAATTTTGTATTTTTCCCCCTACAGCTATTTTTCACCACAGCTGTGAGTCACATTTTTTAAAAAATTCACATTTAGATGCATATGCAGTTACCAGACTCTATAATTATTTTTAAGTAACCCGAAATGATGCCAGTGGTCTCTCAAGCATTGTAGTAATCCTGTCCATTTCTTGTGGAATGTATTCCTGCCTTAAACATAACCAGGCAAAATGCTGCATCTTGATTTAAGAAAGCTTTTATTATTGTTGTCCAGAGGAATGCTTTGGAATAATGAAAAATAAATGCCTATTATAAAGTACAGAACCTCTTGGTTTTTTCTTGTGCTGGATTAGGACATTGACAAAGTTTTGTAGGGAGGGGTTGAAATGCCATAGCTTGGGGTGGCATCTGGGAACACGGACATCACTTTTCTGGAAAATCGGAGACCAGGACTTGAAAATGTGGTTCTGCCCCCAATTAAGATCATTTTTATTTTCATAATTGATTTTCTAGGTCTTTTGCACTGCTATTAACCCAGGGGGAAGGGTTTTTTTTATTTAAGAGATTGGGCGAAGAGAGGATCAGAGCAGGTGGTCAGCTTGGGGGCTTTTTCCAGGATACCTTTAAGTCCTGTCAGGCTATGCTCAGCAGGTGAGCACCTGAGGGATTTGTATTCCCAGGACGGTCTATTTTTCACAAAAGATGCTGTTTTGTTGTGTGAATCTTTGCATCAGAACGTTTCCTGTGGTAATTTATCAATTTACTGTTGGACTGGAGTTAGATGTGAAATTTTTAAAAGAAAATTGCAACGGCTTTCCATTTTGCTGATTTGCATATTGCATGGGACAGGACTTAGTGGATCTGATAAATGCCACTTTCTGAGGCGCCCTTGAAGCCTGTGGCTTGGCAAATAGAGGTCTCTGCTAGGAAACCTCATTCCTAGCATTAGGACTGCTATTTGGTAAGTGTTGACAGTATTTTTACCTGTGTGTGAGCAGCTTTGCAGGAAGGTGGGAAGAATATACTGGGTGGGAGGCACAGCACTCAACCAGTCAGAGCCTTCTATGGCCGAGGATGCTCTGAGTGGATCAAAGCCTTTTGAGTCTGCTTTGAGGGGAAGGAGCTTCTGTGTAGGTCTAAAAACCAGATTAAGACAGGCCAGTCCTATCACCTGGGCCTCTCAGACAGGTAGCTCCCGGGTCTGTCGGCAGTATTTGCTCAGAACTGGGAAAGTTTGGTCTGTGGGTTTCTTGGTTGTGGCCGACTTTGCTTTTCCAGCAGTGGCTAAATGACAACACTGGGCAGAATCTTTGCAAGCTTTTAAATTTTGTTACTGCTCCATTATTCCCAAGATTTAGCAGAGAGAGAATCTGTTCGTCTGATGAAGATCAGTGAGGCCAAACTGGTTTGCAGCCTCTGAGGCTTCTTTCGTCCAAGTGGGAACCAGGGGGCTGCAAAAAACTCCAGGTTTTCTTAAGTAGCATGTTGGCAACACAATCAGCACATGGTTAAGGCAGCAGCATTTCTCTGCCAGACTCAGGGAGACCCTGCAAGAGATTTAGTCAAGTAACGTTCAACGACTAAAACGGAATCACCGCCGTTTGGGGGAGAAGGAGGGCCCCAGTCCCTTTCAGAAGGGTATGGTGGGAAAGGTAGTCAGGGCGGCGTTAGCCATTGGGATTGTATATCGCGGCCTTTGTCGCTTCCATCTCCCTTTTGTCAGGTTCCTGCTCGGCCTTTATTCACTGCATTCATCCAGGTTTCAGGTGGGATAGCCGGAAGAGCTTCTGGTCCAGGATCATGCTGGGCGTTTGCATAGAGGGTGAGCTTAAACCTCAGTGGATCTCAGTGGCCTCTGGACTCACCGGCTGGTACCTTTTCAGATGATAACGGCCTGATGATTTGGGCAAAAGCCCCTTTTTCTTTGAGAAAGCCCAAGACATCAGTAAGTTTTTGATGGATTGCCATGAAGCTTATAGGCCAAGAATTGGCAGGTTCAAGGGGAGTGGCTGCTATGCCTTGCAAGTTCCTTGATTTATCTTGACGAGAAACTTCTGTAAGGCAAACCTGTTTAATTGGGAGAACCTTTAAAATTATGAAAAAATAAAATCTTTGTAGGTTTTTACCACTTTCAGCCTTTGTTGCTCTGTAAAAGAGAAGTCTTCATAAAGGAATCAAAAGAAATATCTAGAATTTTCTCTCCCCACCCCCACCCCCCGCTATGTGTATTTCTGTAAGATTTCAGAATTGTGCTGATGCACTGAATATGACCTACATAACTTTCAATTTAAAAATTTATGCCAGGTGGAAATTTATGAAATATTTTAGCATGAAAGAGAACCTTTTTCCCCTTAGGAAAATTAAACAATAAATCACCCAGCTTTCAATTTATCGCCCTAAGGCTGGTCATAGATAGCGTCCGTTCCCCTACATTGTTCTGGAAAAAAATATAATTGTATAAGACAGCTTAGCTTCTATCCTCCTACTCTCTAGAATTTTTAATTTCAGCTGTTTCTGCTTGGATTTATTTCCAATATTCCTGCTTGGCTTTTCAATTTCCTCAGTTATTAAATTTTAATTCAGTGCATTAGCATTTAAATTAAAAAGGGGGTTATTTTATCGAACTCCCTCTCCCTGCAACCTCTGAAATGGCCTGTTTCTGCCATAGATGCCCCCCCTTCGAAATGCAGCCAATCTCTTCTAATGCACATTTGTGCAAATTCATAGGGGGAGGGGTGGGGTCCAAGGTCTGAAATAATGCTGTGTTTAAGGAAAGCCTTTTTCAGATTTTTTTTTTAAATGGGTAATCTCATAATTTTTATTATTAAAAAGGCAGGAGGAAATTTAAATTGCAAGTATTTGGAACTGCAGTTTTATTAGGATGGATTTATGGAAGAGTTTGGACCTTTTGAATTCCAGGGAATGTTCCCAATTTGGCTGAGTGGGGGTGGGGAGAATCGATGATTCTACCTATTATGTTGATGCATTCACAGATTTCTGCCTTTAATGGGATGTGTGCTTCTATATATAAATTATTCCACTCCAGAAACACTGAAATTTTTCTGCACAGAAATTTTCTTTGTGACATGGTTTTCTTCTGTTTTCCATTTTGTCCAGATGGTTTTGTGGCGATGGGGGTGGGGTGAGGTGGTGCTCTGGAAGATTCCAGAGACTACAAGGGAAGTTATGTGACTGTGCCTGTGGAGGTCATTGGGGATCCTCTCCTTGGCCCCCTGCCTTCTTGGCCTGACCTGCCTGCACAAGGCAGGCTGTGGAGTCTTGACACCAGGGCCGCTGGGTACCAACTTGCTACGCTCATCTCTTGCGGTGGCTGCTGTGGACAGGACGTTCCTGCACTTCCCTGGTCTCTTTGGGGACCCGGGGGGGGGAGGGAGAGTGAGCGCCTCCAAGCTTAAGCTCAGATGCGGGCGGGGTGGTAGTGGCTTAGCTCTGCAGCTTTTTTCTTGGCAGCAATGCAGAAGTGGTTATTTTTGAAATTTTCCCAAATTATTCTTCGTGTTCGCAGGTCTAGTGGTGACCCAGGTCTACCCTTGCCTACTGATCATAAAAGGTAAAGGTTCCCCTTGCACATATGCGCTAGTCGTTCCGGACTCTAGGGGGCGGTGCTTATCTCCGTTTCAAAGCCAAAGAGCCAGCGCTGTCCAAAGATGTCTCTGTGGTCATGTGGCTGGCATGATTCAACGCCAAAGGTGCATGGAACACTGTTGCCTTCCCACCAAAGGTGGTCCCTGTTTTTCTACTTGCATTTTTTACATGCTTTCAAACTCTTAGGTTGGCAGAAGCTGGGACAAAGAACGGGTGTTCACTCCGTTTACGCGGCACTAGGTATTCGAACTGCTGAACTACTGACCTTTCGACTGACAAGCTCAGCATCTTGGCCACTGAGCCACTGCATCCCTTATTATCATACTATATCATATTATTATTATTATCATCATATTATTATCATATTATTATCATACTTGGTGGTATATATGCCTGAATGCAGAAATCACATCAAAACTAGACAAGGGGCAGTTTTTGCTCTTCGGAAGTCAGCCAGTGGAGCGTGTGTGTGTGTGTGTGTGTGTGTGTGTGTGTGTGTGTGTGTTGTGAGGTCCCTGTATGTTTTCTCTCTTTCCGCAAGTGACATTCTATCCCTGGAGCTTGCCTCCTCCCTTTTAGGCAGCCCCAATTGGATCACCTCCCTCTGTTGTCCTAGTCCTAGAAGGGAGCTGGTTGCTTCTCCAGAGCTCTGACCTTCCTCTCTGGCTGCTTCCATTCTAGATTGAGGGCGGCAGCAACGGCAGCGGCGGCAGCAGCGTCAATGTTGGGACAAGAGCCTCTGTGGGCAGGTAGGTCCATCTTAGGAGCACCGGGCAACTTCAGTGCTCCGGCCCAGGCCTCAGCTGCCTCTGGAGAGGTTGGCATTGCCCTTCGCCATTTGCTGTGCTTTGATCTGGCTGGAGCTTGTGCCCTGCACCAAGCCGGTTGGGAACTTGGGCACCTCCCTGTCTCTCCATGGGGTAGGAGTCCGCTCCAAATCATGTGACCTTCTCTTGTCCCAAACATGAAAAAATAGGGGTTTCCTGTTCAGGAGAAAATGAACCTTAAAAGGTGATTGAAAGACTTAAAAGGTTGTTTCTGTCTCCCTGATGCTTCTCTCTGTCCCCCCCCTCTTTTTTTTGCTACTTGTTCCCTACTTTACAGTATCTTTTGTCTCTTTCAGCATCTGAAGTGAAGGGGGTTGGGTGGGAGGAGAGTTTGCCAATAGTTTGCTTTTAGAGATCCAAATAATATTTGTTGCTATTCTATGCCCAGTTTGATGTTTTTCAAAATGTTTGGGAATTGGGTTATTAGGCATTCAACAATATTGTGAGCTGCTTAAGAGGAGATTAGCACATGTTGTTTAATTAATTAAACACTCCTTACACTTTGCAGAAGAGGTAGGCTTCCTTTTCTCTTGGCCCATGGCTGTGAATCATGGAAGGTGTGGACGGTCCCAAGTGAGTCCATCTGAAGGACATTCAAAAGTTTTTAGTTAACCAAATACAGTGACAAGCCATTTGTTTAGCCTACAAGACTGTTTTTTTTTAAAAAAAGAAAACCCCCACATGCATAGAAGTATTCCATTTATCCATAAATTCAGGGGCATGTAGAGTCACCCAGCCCTAAGCCCCAGACTGCCTGAATAGACGATGTTCTCTTGGGTGGCTTCGGTAGACTCTCTGAGGCTTAGAGTTCTGTTTTTCCCCTCATCCAAGAGAGCGCTTGAAGAGGACCCAGAAGATTATGAAAGCAGAAGGTTGCGATTCAGCCATGCCTCAAGCATCGCCTAGTGAGGATGCGGCAGCAATGACCGAGGTGAAGGTGAAGACGGAAGTCCCGGATGACTACATTCAGGAGGTGGTCTGGCAGGATGACCCAAAAGAGCCGAAGAAGAAAGGTGGCGGGGTAGCCGAGGTGCCTGCAGAAATTTGTGTGGTGATTGGTGGGGTCCGCAACCAGCAGACTCTCGGTAAGCTAGGTCGGTGGTCCATTGGCTTAACCTTTTCTTGCCAGGGACGGGCTGGGGTCCATGGAGGGCAGAGGGGGCTTTTGAGTGATTGAGGAGGCTCTTGGGTGAGTGTAATTCAGGCAATAAGCATATAGAGCATGGGTCAGCAACCTATGGCTCTGGAGCCGCATGTGGCTCTTTCATCCCTCTGCTGCGGCTCCCTGTTGCTGGTCAGCTCCACAGTTGATAGGGCTTTCGATTAGGAAAGGTAGAGGAAAAAGGATGCTGCGCTAGGAGGAGACTCTATCGTGGGGGAGCTGGACATCCGGTCAGCTCCAGAATTGAACGGGGGCTTCCAGTTAGGACCTTTGTGGCTCTTTGAGTATTTAAGGTTGCTGACCCCTGATATAGAGAAAGAACAGGGCAGCCCCTGCATGCTGGATAATTGCTGTTTCCAGGTTGAGAAAAGAATCAGTCAGTTGAGATCTAATCTATTAATCAGTTAAATTGTATTGACTATGTTTGCCTTAGAATGGTAAGTGGTAAGGAGAAGAGTTTTTTGGGAAACCAATATGTAATCCTTCAATCTGAGGCGATGGGAACATGTTAGAGGCACATAAAACCTTACATGATGCAGAAAATAAAGTTTTTTCTTTTTTACCACTTTAAGAATCAAGGTAATCTATTAAACAGAGGGCAGTTCAGGAGCAACAAAGGAGATGACTCTTGTCTAATGACACCAGCATTGACACCAGCTACGTTGACTAGCAACTAATCTGGACACTTTTAAGAAGACATCAGATGAGCTGATAGCAGGCAGGGGTCCCTTGGTAGCGGCTGGTCTTAAGGGCCCTAGGCTACCTCATAGGAATGGATAGCTGGGAACAAGATTGGGCAGAGTTCTGGATTCCTACTGTGCTTCAGTTCGACCATCCTCCAGCATGGAGCCTTAGGTGGACTTGGGGGTCTTTGTAGTTCCAAGCGTGGGTTTGTATGGACAATATAATGCTACAGTTGAGATGTGTCCAGGAGACAGGCATGTCTTGGCATTTAAAATTAATAACTTTGGGAATTGGAAAACTCTAGCCCAGAAGAGTTTCCTTCTCTGCTATTTTAGCTGATTCTGGGTGCATCTGATTTAAAGCTATAATGCCTAATTAAAAGATACATTCCTGTCTTTTATTTTTTACTTGAAAGAAAAATAACGGAAGAAACAGTGGAATAAGATGGAACACAATATTCGGAGATTAGGGCAAACAGGCTGTGTAAAATTGAAGAATTTTTCAGGCAGTGATTTATTTTGGCTGTCACAACTTGAAGGGAGATTTTCTGTATCCTTTCTCCTGCACAAAAATCAGCATAATGAACTGTAGAGGTTTTTCCACCGGATTCTTTTGGTCGCCAAAAAGCCTGGGGTTTGCACTGGGGGAGGGAGAGGGGAAGATGGCAGGGGTCTGAGGTCCCCAGCTGAGCCTGGCTTTCCTTTAATTTATGCCATCCTAACCTGATCTGAGATGCTGCCTGGGACTTTCTCCCTTGGCATTTTCTGGGCGGGCTGGCTGGAGATGACGCCTTGCTTGGCAAACCCATCTCGCTTGGGCTGCATTGCTTTCAGCCCTGGTTGCCATCCTAGATTTCCCTTTTGGAGAGGAAGGAGCAGGTGTGTGTGTGTGTGTGTGTGTGTGTGTGTGTGTGTTGGTATGGAGGAAGATTCTCTTCGCTGCTTACTTGAGCGCTGTGCATGAGCACCCCCTCCTGCCACAGTGATCAATCAATCAACACAGCTGGAATAGGTCTACTAGTCCAACCTCCTGCTCAACCAGAGACCCTAAATCATTTCAGACAGGTGGCTGTCCAGTATCTTCCTAAAAAAAAGGGCGGGGGATGCTTCTCTTCTTGATTAGTTTCCATCCATTGTTTCTTGTCCTGCCTTCTGGTGCTTTGGAAAATATGTTGACCCCTTCTTCTGCTTATACCCGCCCTAATGTTTCACTGTGCTTTTTTTTTTTTCCTTTCAGGGTCATATGAATGCGGAATATGTGGAAAGAAATATAAGTACTACAATTGTTTCCAGACCCATGTTCGAGCGCACAGAGGTATTGATCTCTTCTGCACTGCAGAGGAATTCTGGGAGTAGTTAAGAAATGCGGGTGGGAAGAATTGTTTCTGAGATACTATTTGCATTCACAAATAGGGTTTTTCAGGATTTTGTCCAGTCACATTTGTGCTCGAATGCCACAGCCAGTTTGATATCTTTAGACAAATCAGAGAAATATGCCCCATATTATTAAATTTGGTATCGGTTTAGAATACTGAACAAAATAACGGGGGGGGGGGGAGTGGGGGGGGAGAGAAACTGCTGGCCATAGCAGAGAAGCCCCACCTAATTGATTGTGGGGCTGTCTTAAAATGGAATGCAGAAGACGTGAGGCAGCTTTAATTAAATTAGCCATACATGGTATGTTCACGGAGAGGTTTGAATTGTACCCAGTGCTGCAAAGAACAAGCTACCAGAATTGCTGTTGCTCCCCCTCCTCTGCCAGCATAAAGCCAGCAGTGGTTTAGATGAGCCTCCAGTCCTGAAGGAGATGCGTGTAACTCCTTTGATGGGTGAGGCCTTCACGCTTCAGGCCCTCTCATCTGCATGGCATCACTTCTCTTGGCTGTCTGCTTCACTGCAGAAGGTTAAATGCCACTGACGACAGAAAGACCCCCCACCCCAAATAGTACGTCCTAAAAGTTAAAATATTGCAACGAGACCCGAGGCGCTGCCACCTTCATGCGCCCAACCTCAAATCTATGACACAGATTTACCTGGCCTCTTTGGCATAATTCTACCTTTTCTTCTGGTTTTGCTTATCATGAAGGGAGGGGATTTGGATGGCAACCTGTACGCCCTCGGAACTGTATTGACAAGCGAGGGGCTCTGCCTGAGATGAAGATCTTCAGGCTATTTGGTCTCAAACAGACACGTTTCTTTGGCATCAGATCTGGGAAGGAGGCCTTTCGACCTCAAGCCTGTAAACAAAGACGAGGATGGGAGGGTGCTTATTCCTGGGAATGCATTCTCAATGCGGTTCTTCTCTTCGCTTAGACACAGAAGCGGCATCAGGCGAAGGAGCCTCCCCGGGGAGTAAGTATTGACACCCTTCTCAGATTGTGGAGTGATGCTTTGCGAGCAAAAGGTCCCCCCAGTTCCAGGTTCTGGGAGAGGAGAGGGAAGCCCCCTTTGTGCCCAAGACGCCAGAGAGCTGCTGCCAGTCACGGTCCAGAGGGGGGCGAGAGGGATCCAAAGGTGGCCTGAAGCCAACGGGTCGGCTGTCACCATTCTGTTGTGAAGAAGCCTGGTGGGGCCAGTGGGGAAACCCCCCCTCGCTTTCAGTTGGCCAGTGTGAAATGCAGCTGCCGTGCTGTGGTACCATGTGCTGGTGAAGAAGAGGCTCCATCGTTTGGCGACTTTGTCTTGTTTTGCCCCTGTGCTGATCTTCCCTTCCACCGCTTGCTCTCTTTGCTTTGTATTTTTTGCTAAATTGTTTTCCGCGTTGGAAAAATACTCTAACAAAGGAAGGAAACAACCTCATTAATAATTGGGATATCATGAAGCCGGTGGTTTAGCTTTCCTTATTTTGGATCCTCTGAATACTGTTAGGGATGGGTATCACCCAAGGATTGGGGTGGGGGGTGTTTTGTCTCTACCACTGCGTTTCCCCCCCTCCCCAAAGCATCAAAACAGAACAGGAAAAATGCTGCTTTCCTTGATTTGGAAATTTCCAAAATTCCTTGGTGTCAAAAGATTTTGAGTCCCCGAGACGGTTCCATCCTTTGCTCAAGATTAGAGACTTCAGGGCCTTTGTTGGGGTTGAGGTGTGCTAAGACCAGGGAGCAGCCGGAGGCGAGAGTGGTGGTGGAAAGCCAGGTGCCGGTAGAGGGTCTGCGCATGGGGACTCCTCGGGGAAGCCCTGGGTTCTCCTTGGAGTTTCTCGAACGTTGTGCTCTTTCCTCCCCACAGATAACTTTAGGTACACGTGTGACATTTGTGGGAAGAAGTACAAATACTACAGTTGCTTCCAAGAGCACAGAGACCTGCATGCGGTGGATGGTGAGTGTCAATGTCTGGATCGCTTGGCGAGAAGAGGAGGGTCCCTGTTCTCACAGAATGTTAAGTAGGAGCTCAGTCAGCCCTCATTCCCACCCTCCCAATGAAGCTGTAGGAGTTGGGAAATATTAATGGCTAAGCTCAAGCAGCAGCTTATCAGAACAAGCCAGGATTTCCATTTAACCCTTGTGTTTCCAGAAAATCTTGAATTTAAGCCAAACGTGGCTTGAATGTAAGAGTTGCTGAAAGAAAGGGATAGGCTAGATCAGTGATGGCTAAACTTTTTGCCGTCACAGGCCAAAAGCGGGGGCAGTGTGGGGGGGTGCGTGCACGTGTGCCTTCATCCATAAATCAGTGTGCCCCTCCCTCCCGCGCATGTGCATGCAACACCCCCCACACACACACTCCCCCCTGCATTTGGCACATGATGGCCCGGTGGGCCCGGTAGGCCCATTTTTGCCCTCCCCAGGCTCCAGAGGCTTTCTTGGAGCCTGGGAGGGCGA
Organism: Pituophis catenifer annectens; assembly: GCF_029215685.1. Lineage (NCBI taxonomy): Eukaryota > Metazoa > Chordata > Lepidosauria > Squamata > Colubridae > Pituophis > Pituophis catenifer. The sequence goes on along the minus strand of NW_027256897.1, from coordinate 51,282 downwards.
AAACAGCCTTCCCCACACATACCCCAGAGGCCCTCCGGAGGCCAGAAACATCTCGTTTCCTGACTTCCGGTGGGACCGGAATCAGTTGGCCAGCATGTGCATGCACGCTGGAGTTGAGCTAGGCAACACTCGCGTGCCCACCAATATGACTCCACATGCCACAGGTTCACCATCACGGGACTAGAGCTTCCCATCTCCTCCCAAGGCAAGGGAAAGGAGGCACGGGGCAGGCAAGCCTACAGGCTCTGGCACCCGTTCTCAGGACCTTTAGTTATTGCTTAGAGCTCTTCGCAGGTAACCCAGGCCTGCATTTTATGGAAAGAAGCTGGAGAGGGAAGCTGTTGTGCAGGGCTGTTGACACCATTGGGTGATGCAAAAAATCAAAATCCAAGGGAAACCATTAGAATGTTGTTGTTGTTGTGTGTGTGTGCTTATCTACATATACCCAGCTAGTTTAGAGACATAATACCATACAACTTTTGGCAATAAAGTTTCAGCCAATAGAAACTTCTGGCTCAATGATTCCAACACTTTAGGAAGTCTTTGACTGAGGAGCATTCGGGCGAATGCTCAATGGATGGAGAATGGAGCCGGAAGCCCTGCCGTGTTGCAGTTTGAAGCACCCGTGGGTGTGTGCAGAGATTAATCCACTCTGTTGGGAGAAAGAGTGCCTGTTTGGTGGATAGGAGAGTCTTGGGGCCTCTTGGTAGAGGTAGGCCGGTTGTGTTGCTTTTTGGAAGTAGTCTGACTCTTGTTAAGAAGGACTGCAGTTTTTTGCAATCAAGTTGTCACACTTTAAAAAGAAATAATAAGTGCAAATTTTATATCCTGAATTGGAAACACGCATCTTATGATTAGTTACTTTAATAGGGAGATTATAAATTAAAAATACTATACATGTGTGAAATGTATGTTAGTCTATTTAAGACTAGGGATGAGAGCAGGGCCCGAGGGATCAAGCCAGGGAGGCGTTTCCACACGCCCCGATCAGCTCTCTCCTCCTTCTCTCCTCTTGCAGACCCCTACGACCAAGCAATGATTGCCAAGGAGGAGGTGAAAGAAGAGGAGCCCGAGCCCTTTCAGAAGATTGGTCCAAGTACGATTGACCGAGTTTGCAACTTAAGTAATTAACTAGCTTTCAGTGTTTCAGAGCTGAGGTTTCAGGCCCAAGCCAGGGATGGAGCGGTTCTCGCAAAGGCAGGAAGCTCTCACTAGTCCAACAGAAAGAGCACATTCTTTGCCTGTGTGGGACCCGGACTCCATTCCTCTGGGCACGGCTGGTGACAAGTCGGAAAATCTTCCTTGGATGTATCTTTCATTGGGGTTTGTTTAAGGAGCACCGATAGCAACTGCTAGGTTTTCCAAGGCGTAGCAGGCAGAATAACTCCCAGGATGCCTGAAAGCTGCTCGGTATCAGGTCTGCTCGTTGGTCCATCTGTCCCACGACTATCAGCACTGACTGGCTGCAGGGCTCTGAACATCCGTTCAAGCAGAGGGGTTTTTCCCAGCCCTTCCCTGGAAACGCAGGGGTGAACCCGGACCTTTTGCACGCAAAGCAACAGCTCGAACTCGGACTGTGGCCATCCGTCAGGAGACAAGCAACCTGCTTGCAAATAGCACTCCTAAGTAAACCAAAAAATTAATCTTCCACGTTTGACATAGAGAAGAAACAAACACGGTTGAGTTGGGGAATTATAAAATTATTCTTGCTTAACGTTACATACTGTTATAAGCATCTGGTTAAAACAATCCAATTTGGCCAAAGTATTTAGATGTAAATACTTTATTGCAAAGAGAAGGAATTAAGCGCATGTTATTTATTTTAATAATTATATTCAGACATAGGAAAAGCATTCCACTTGCATTTCTCATGACTTAATTTTAGAATTCACAAAGAGCTCTTCATTAAAGGGGAAGATATTGTCTAAGTATTGTCCTCTGGGATAAAAAAAAGTCAATTACAATTTTGTAGTGTTTTAATTTGATTGCTGCTGCATTCCTTGTTATGTTACCATGTTTTCTTCGGGAATAGGGTGAAATTGAGGGTGGGGAGCGATATTAAAACTAGAAATTGATCATGATCTGAGATGATAACTACCCCTCGTAAGCGCTGATGAGAGAGCGACTTGGCCTTTGCTGTCTGCGACGGTTTATACAGCCCCCTCCCAAACGCTACTTCTGCAAAAGGAAGTCTAGCCTCTGTAGCAGCCGTGTGTTTTCAGCCTCTCTCCAGGAAAGAGAGCTGGGGCAAAACAGAGGAAACAGTTACCATGAAGGTGGGCGCCCAGGGCCCCCTCGGTCAAGAAAACTTGGAACTCATCTCACGAGGTCACGTGGGAAAAGTCTAGCCTGCTATGCTCTGAATTGAGATCCATGTTTGGGTCAAGGGTTTTTGGGAAAACCTTTTCTCCTTCTGAAAATTGTTTTCTTACTTTGTAGAAACAGGCAACTATACCTGTGAATTCTGTGGCAAGCAGTACAAGTACTACACGCCATACCAGGAACACGTGGCCCTTCATGCACCAATCAGTGAGTATCCAGCTGTGACACAGCAACCGGGGAGACCCTGAGATCCAGGATCTTTCAAGGCAGAGGCCAATCGCACCTCTAAAGCGATCACGAGGGACAGACCAGTACTGGCATATCTTCCTGATAGCTGTACTTTGGGGATATACCTTGAGAGAAGGAGTTGTTCATATTTCAGTGCAAATAGTCAGGCCAGATTGCCTATAATTGTTAATATTATATTAAACTAAATAAAATTATACCTGTATTTTGCAGTTTACACATTTTTGACAATGTAGATTTTTCAGCTGGACCCATCACCTGCTTATGGCTTATATAAGATACCGTAGCTGTTTCTTCTCAGTAAATTGAAATATTCAAAAGTGTGGGAACCCCATTTGCTTACTTTGTTGCAGCCATCCACTTTCAAGGACCGGCCCCTCGGTCCCATTCTCCTCCCTGCACCTGTCCCTAGTCAGAGGGACTGCCTCTGTCCTTCACCACCTCTTCAGCTAGGCCACCTCGGCTCCTTTGCCCTCTGAATCTCCAGTGGCAGTCTTGACACTCTTACTCAGTTAAAGCCTGCTCGGATTTTGCTTTCAATTGGACTGGTTGAAAGCCCAAGAAGTAGGACAGGAAAGCCTCCTTCAGCTCAAGCATCTATCCCTCATCGCCCCAGGCAGTATGGAGCCTCATGACAAACAGTCCCCTCCATTGTCCCCCCTTTCAGTCCATTGAGGTCGGTGGCCATCACCTCGTCCCCACGGAAGCAGATTCTGCATGTTAACGCTAATTTCTTGAGGAAAGACTTTCTTTGGCCTGTCCTGATCTGTTAGGACTGCTGTTTTGAGGGGGAGAACGGCATCCTCACCTTCATGTCTGCACCTCAGCATGTGGCTCTTTTTCTAAGATGAATAGCCCCAGTCTTGTAATCTGGGGGTTTTGTGGGCAAGTGCTATTGCAGAGGCTTCGTAGGGGAATCGGTGGTGTCAAATTCAAGGCATCCTTCTGTCTTCTTACGCTGCGGAGAAGATTGCCTGTAGCCTGCTACAGTCTCCCTGATAAGACAGTCGTCTTATCAGGGAGACGAACGGCATATACTGTAATTTTTGGAGTATAAGATGCTCTGGAGTATAAGATGCACCTACCTTTTTTGGTGAGGAAAACAAGAAAAAGAAATCTGCCTCTGTCTCCCAGCAATTTTGCCTCGTTACAGCAAAATAGCCTTCTTTACTTTCATTTTTATTTTCAGCATAGCTTGAGTAGCACAAAAAAAAAAAAAAAATGTTCCCAGCCATTTACCTCTTTGCAGCAAGCAGCAGAGGCCAGGGCAAAACAGCTGAGAGCAAAACACTCAGCTCTCAGTCGGGCGGCCGATCCAATCAACTTGTGCTAATTAGGCTGTGCTGAAGCTGAAATTGGCTGTTTCTTCTTGTTGCTTGCTGCAAGGAGGTAAATTGCTGGGAGGCAGAGGCCAAAGGGTGGGGGCCAGTGGGTGGGTGAGGCTACATTCGGTGTATAAGACGCACATAAATTTTCACCCCCTTTTAGGGGGGAAAAAGGTGCGTCTTATATGCCGAAAAATATGGTAAATATAATAAATAAATAGTCATTTGTCTTGATTGAGGCTGAGTTTATTGTGCCAATAAGTTACTCATCCCAAGCCCTTGGGAGTGGAATTTTGGAGGTCGACCACCTCCTGGCCTGGAGGTCTTCATTAGCTCTTGTGTGGCCAATGGCCGTTGACAGACCTGTTGAATTAGGCCTGTCCTTCCTCTTGACCTGCATCCTCTATCAGGCTCTCTGGGTTACCCTAATTTTTTGAGCAGAGGGAGAATAGCTTTGTGCTCTGTTCTCTGTGTAAGGTTTTTTTCTTCAACAGCCCCCCCTCCATTAGGTCCCCTTACCACAAAGTATAGTCCAGGTGTTGTCAGTGGTGCTTTAGGATTGTAGCAAGTGTCGTCCCCTTCCCCGAAATTCCCCTAATAGTTGCAATGTCAGATTGGTGCAAAGCCTTTGCTGGAGCCCTGTTGTTCAGCAGGAAGGGATGTGAGAGGCAGCAGTGATCGGGCTGGCCACCCACCTCACTCACACTGCTCTTCCGCCTGGCAAAGACATTCTAGGCAGTGTGCCAGAAAATTTGGGGAGGGGGGCAGTATTGTTGCATTTGTTTACAAACAAATACCATCTCAAGGCGAATTTGTATTTGTCTTTTATCTATGGTTTCTTTGGAGTGGGGTGGAAATCATGATGCAATGGGTAAGGGTCTGATTACAATCCAGATCACATTACAGAGTGGTTGTTTTGTGGGGAAAATTGGGTGAGACAGTACTGTTGATGTAGCCTTAAGATGCTGGCATAAATGTAAGATATAAATAACTGAATAGAATACTAAATAATGTTTTGAAGTATAGAATGTTACACATTTTATTTTTTTATTTTCATCATATGTGCGTGCTTTGATTGGAACAATAAAAGACAGAATAATGAAATGAAAATGTCCCTGTGCGATTGTCTTCCATGTTAACTCTTAATTAGATGTAGCAGTAAATGGAGACTTATTCTGTAAATTCCTAAATTATACACCCAGATATTTAACTTTCAGACAAACAGAATAAAAAATTTGGTTCAGAGAAATTGTAGGGAAGGAAGGAAGGAAGGAAGGAAGGAAGGAAGGAAGGAAGGAAGGAAGGAAGGAAGGAAGGAAGGAAGGAACGAACCCAGTTCACGTTTCTGATTGATGGGACCTCAAAGGAGGGAGTTGGCACATAAAATTGTTGTTTTCTAGATGGGGACAGAGAGAAGCCTGATTTTTTAGGATTTCTATTTGGCTAAAGAAATCTAATTCTTTGTGGTCAACTGTATATTGATGATGAATGTGCATAGATTTGAATAGGGTGGTTTTGGAGAAATTCTTACTGTGACTGTACATCGCAGCAAACCCATGTCTCAAGATAACGTTCTCTTTGTGAGAGAGGCCCTCTGGTGGGTGTCATGTCATGTCGTGTACATTTTTACTAAAAGCGGTGCCTTTGGGCAGCTGTTTCAGTGTAGTAAGAAAATGTTTAATTTCTTTACTTTACCAGTTCATTAACACTAAGGCTGGTATGGGAGGTTTTGAGCTTCTTGAAAAGCGGAAGGCGAGAGATGCCCCCCCCCCAAAGGGCGCTTGTCCCCTTTGCCAGAAGGTCTTGTGGGGATCGGGCAGGGGCTGTGCAGATGACACTAAAGCTGACCGAAATTGGAGAAGCCAGAAATTCAAAGCCCTTGTGTCATGCTTGAGAATTTACAGTGGGGGTGGGGGTGGGGGTGGGGGGCTGCAGCGGGGCCCAGTGTCCTAAAGGCTTTGGGTAGGGGGAGCATGGACATCTTGTAGAGAGGGGGAAGCGCCCTGGCAGAGGCAGGTTCTGGGCACTGACTTCTCTATCCCAGCACTAGTTCTGAGTGTTCATATCCAGAGTACTCTCGATCTCCACTCTTCGTGGCTGTGAAGACCCAGGCGAGCCAATCGGGCAAAAAAACGCCGACGGCGCCCATAATCCGGTGCTCCACCCTCCTCCACCGCACTCCCTCCGGTATCCCACCGGCGGCATCCCCGTCACAGACGTTCCGCGCTCCAAATTCTGGATCCCCAGGAAGCAAGGCCACCACAGGTACAAATCGTGCTTTCTACCATCCCAATTGATTAACCCCCCCCAACTGCCTGTGCACCCCCAGGCCCCAAAGGGGATGGCACCGGTGGTTCCCGGGGACGCGTGACCCTTTGCGTGGGGACCAGAGCCCCTGAGAAGCCCCCGAGGGTCCCGTGAGTCCACAGAGAGCCTTGCCGAAAACGTCTTTTAGGAATATGGGCAAAGGATGGAGGAGCAGACTGAAGAAAAAGTGTCCTTAAATTGAGTGAAGGTGGATCATTGAAGTTATTTTGATATCAACCAAGAAAAATATTTTCATTGGAAAAAAGGAACAGAATACTATTGGATTTCCTTTTAGTTTAGTGTTTTGTACTTTTTAAAAATAGAAACAACCTAAGGATTTGCTAAATCTTGAATGCCATTTTATGATGTTCAACTGGAGGCATTTATTGTGGATTATGGAATTTTTTTATATGTATATAATTTTTTTACTGGCCTTTTTGTCTACCTGTTTAGGAAAAGCAATATGTCCTTGTATTTAGTATTATTTTAAAAACCTTTTTGACCCTCCTTGTCCCACCGACATCTTCCCCACAGACCAGTCCAAAATTGGTGGCATTAAGACGCATGAGTGGAATGGTAGACGAAGGAAGAGAGGTCGGGCTTGGTGAGGATGGCTTGCTCTCTCCTCTCCTCTCCTCTCTGGATGTAAAAGAGTGGGGCCCCTTGCGACTTGGGTTGAGGGCTGGCCAGGAAAGGCCTTTTCCCTTGTTTAAGTTGCTCCTTCAGTGATTGAGCCGGGAGGAGCAGGCAGGCTGGCTTTGGGGGTCCCCATTGGCAGCAGAGCAGAGCAAGACAGAGGGAGTCCTTGTGGTACATGGAGAGGTCCCTGTGCCTGTGATTCAAAGCCTCTTCTCTTGCCTGGTAAGCGATTGAGACGGGTGAGAGCTGAGATGGAACGGATGTCAGCATTTCTGCCAGATCCAGGGACAGTTTGGGGTCTGGACTCTTCCCATACTTGCTGCTGCCGGCTGTTTCAAAGGCTCCTGCACTGGGCTGATGGGCTGAATCATGGCGGGCCTCTCAGCTGGCTGACCAGGTGTTTTCTGGAAGCCCCTGCCCTTCTGCAGGAATTGGGGTTGCTTCCGAGGGAGAAGGCCCTTGAAAAACCTAGGGAAGGAGCAGGCTTGGGGGGAGGATTTTGGCCACATTTCCCTGGGAACGAGAGATAAGAGGGCAACATTGGTGGCGGTGGAAATCGTACAGTGGAGGGGGTGATGAGTACACTAATTATACCAAAGAAGCCCCAAATATCTCCAAGCACCTGATGTCTTAAATGTGAAGGAACTTTCCTGACTGGAGCAATAAAGAGAGAGTTACCTGCCGCACCTTGTGACTGTAGCCTTCAGATGCCAAAAGCTGAGCCTTGGAGTGAGCCAGTATGTAATCATGCACCGCACAACATTGTGTATCATTGGGATGTAAGTGAGAGGCCTGTCTCCCTTGTCCCTGCGGACTCACATCTGTGCCAGGGAAGACTGGGGTGAGTGTTGCCTTGGCAAGTGGTTGTGAGAAGACACTTGGAGGCTCCTGCTTTGTCCTGTAGGGCACTGGCTTTTAAGAACACTCAGCTCTGTGGCAATTCCCTTCGCTTGCTAGATTTCATAATTGCCTTAAAAGAAAATAGTTTCTTTCTTTCTATCTATCATAGAGCCATCACTGATTTGGTCCTTTGAACAAATGACTTTAAAACCCTGCGAGACGCTTTGCTCTCAGTATAGCCCCTCCCCATCTGTGGCAAGTCACTATGCGAGGAAGACTCTTGTGTGACGCTGTCACAGCAATACGTGGGGTGTTTGTGGAGAGGCAGGTGATTTGGGTTGGTTGAGACCCTCAAATTATTTAAACTACCAGTATTTCTTTTTGTCTCGCTGAGTGAACCACATGTCTTCAGAAATGTGTACTTTGGGGGTGGGTGAAGGAGGACATAGATTTTGCCTGCTTTTGTGCCTAGACATGATTATGAATTGCATCAAACTGTGGTCCATTGTTTCTTCCTTAGGATTGAGAGAATCTTTAAACACATGTTTATTTTTTATTATACTTTTAATCCTCTCAATAATGAGAATCACCTGGATTTATGGCAAACTGAACAAATCGAGAGACATTACAAAAACAGAGCATAAGGTTGATTTGTGACGATGTCCAGGCGGCAGCGGGTTGGGATGGGAGGGTCTCACCAGAGCCAGCAGGGCTGCACTGCTCAGGCTGTGCATTTCCACACAGCACAATTGCACAAGCGGTCCAGGGTTGCTTGTGTGGGCTGTGCCGCTTGTGAAGGTAAAACAAGGTTAGGGTAATGATGGCTGCCATGTTGAACAGAGAATGGAAAAAAATGTAATTTTTAATCTGTTACTGTTTTATTTTCAGCAAAATTGCACAAATTGCACATTGTAAAATGATAGGCCTCTGCCGTTTGCCCCTGAAGTTGGTTCAGGCTACCCAAGCGGGCTTCTCCGGCTGGTTCTCGTGTTTGGCATCAGGTCTTTAGCAGAATCTTCAGCTGCTTCAAGCCTGGTGAAGACTCTGTTCCCATTTCCTGGGCTGTTTAAGCAGCCCGAGAGAGAACCTTCTCTGCGTCTCCTGCTGACGGGCCTGCTTGAGATCAACACTCACCAGCCCCTTTCTGTTTTTCCTTATTCTCCCACCCAGCAGAAAGTGCTTTCAGTCGAAGAGTGGAAAGCAAACTGCAAAACAACTTTGAAGAAACTAACAGCAGCTCCCAGAACTCCAGTGGTGAGTACTTGCCCTTCCCTGGACACCATTGTGCAATGTTGCAAATGTCCCTTTCCCCCACAGGATGAGCAAAGAGCAAAAACCTGGGTCTGGACTTAAAGGGGGCCCAGGGCAACAGGTGAGCAAAGAGGGACATGCCTGGTTCCTTGGTGTTTCTTTCAGCCACCCATGTCAGTCGGTGTCTGGGACTTTCTTTCTTGATCTGGCCAACTGCCAGCTCTGTGAATTTATTAAAGTTGGATGCTGCCGTCTCTCAATGACTCTGAGCAGCTCACTGTAATCAAGGAGATTCCAATAAAATCAACACAAAATAAAAAAATAAAGATAAAAGACAGCAAACTAGATGATGTGTGGGGTCTTAAGATTACCTTTGGTGAAAGCCTGGTTGAAGAGGCAGATCTTCAGAGCTCTTCTAAAAAAGAGCAGAGGGGGGGAGGGTTTGTCATCCAGAGTTTGGGGAGAATCTCATTGCAGGGGGCCCATGCATAGGAAAAAGCACAGTGGAAGGCTGTGTGTCTGTTGCAGGCAACAGAGGGGTCCCGTCCCCCCTTCGTGAGTCTGTCTCAGGTTGGAACGCTTTTGCTGGCTGAATCAGACTGTAATAACTCCCCGGCTATTCTGTCAAAAACATGATCATTGCAAAGAGAAAAGTTTCTTTAGAAACAGAAGCGTCTCCAGCCTCAACTTTCTTGGCAGAATCGGGATGTACTTGTGCATCTATCATGGCAGGAATCACAGGAAAGACTGGACTGTCCAGGGGTGAAGCCCCACCTGCATTTTGATTCCATTTCTGTCATCCTGGGAATCACCTGCACTGAAACCTCTACTCAATGGACGGTTAATGGCGGAAACAGCGGCTATGAAGCATGTGTGTGTGTAAGGGGGGGGGGAGAAAATATTTTAAATTGATTTATTAATTAAATGCTGCAACCCTAGATTTAAATTCCCTGGGAAATTAAAAACCATCCTTTTATATGGCTGTCTTTTTTGAGTTTCGAAGTGATTTCTGCAAAAGCAGCTATAATGTGAGCTAGAGGTGAAATACATTAAATGAACCTTTTTTTTTTGTTAAATCTACACAAATGTGATTGTGCACATTACACATGCCTGAGCAACATCTGCATTTTTTCTCTTGGTGCTCTACATTTGGATCATCTTTTTTTTATTATTATTCAAGCAATCATAAAGTAGGTGAGCAGTGACTCATGACCTGCAAAAGTGCAGATGGAGATGAGGAAGACTTTAAAGGATGGTTTCTCTGCCTGGTGTGGGTATTGTGCCCCCCCCAAAAGGATGCATCCCTATTTATAACATATGGGGAAGAAGGAAGAGATGGCAGCCAGAAGCTGCTTTGTCCCAGAGGGGGAGATTGTAGGGAAATGAAGAACAGGGAAAATACACCATGATTGTTGTGACTCCCCTGGAATGCTCCGAAGTTTTTGTCTTTGGTGGAAGCCCTGCCCAATTCCACGTGGGCGCTCCACACCGTTCCTCGGTTTCTTTTTATCCCCACCAGAGTTTCTCATTCCGTTCATTGCTTTTTGGCTTTGTCAATGGCTTTCAAAACTTCCGGCAGCATAGTGCTAAGTTTCCGCCTCTTTGTGGCTGGTACATTTGCTTCAAGGGCACAGAGTCGGCACCCCCATCCCCCGCTGTGAACCAGGGAGGCCTGATTACATTGGGATCCTTGATGCCATTGGTGTCTCAATGGGAGGAAGCTTTCGGTGCAGCAACTTCCATTACTAAATTGGCTCCGGAGACTTAAGTGTCCTCTTTGCATCTCATCTATGGAGAGTCAGGAAAGAGCAGCTGCAACAGATGAGACTGAGATGGGTGCATGCTGCTTTTCTAGCGGTCGCCTGCGATACATGCAGAGGGCCTTTGTTGCTAACAAAGGACAAATTGACCCTTCTAGAATGACATGGGGGACAGGAAGGTGACATCCAGACACTCCTTTCTGAAACGCAGATTCAAATGGGGACGCCATGGAACTTGATATACGCTATCCCTCTACTCTGTTCCGTTTTGAAGTCCTCTGCATTAGGAGAAGCCTCTTCAAATGCAGAATAGTCTCTTGGCTTGGCTACAGGAGATCTTCGGCCATGGGGGAGGCGTCTCAGCAGTTTTGTTGCCCTCCACAGTAGTAATGCCCATAGCATTAAGCAGAAGACAGTTGATGGCAGCTTGCATGACTTGGTAAGGAGTCTGTGTTTCTTCACAGTGAATGTGTGACACAGTTGTGCAATTTGCTAGCCCAAGAGGTGTGGTGTGGCTGTCGGTTTAGGGCCTTTGGCCCTAAGGTGGCCCAGTCGGGGCCTTTTGTACATATCTGTCAAAGATTCTTGGCAGAGTTATTTGAAAAAAGCCGCTCAGAGTCATCTGAAGCATGAGATAATGACAAATTTGATAAATAGATAAAATGAAACCAGTCACTTCCTAATGTTTACAGTTCTTGGTGGTTTGGGGGCCTTATTGCTCTTAGGTCTCCAGCGTAGTGCTTGCATTCCTCATGGGGGGGTCTCTTCAATGTCTGCATCTCTTTCTTTTTTGCAGAAACCGCCAGTCCTCTGGTTTCAAATCCTTTACCGCTTTTGCAAAGTAAGTGCGAGGGACGGCCGTGTCCAGGGGTGTGCGAGCACCCGGCTCTTCTTAAATCGCCCCTTCCCCGCCCAGTACAGATCTTTAATTAGTAATATTTCTGGTTTTGATTTGCACTTCTGTCATCCTGAATTTGGCCGGCTGCTGTTCAGTTCACCAGAGCCAAGTCCACTAATGCGCTTTCTTGGTCTCCCTCTTTTAGAGCCATACACCTGTGGGGCCTGTGGCATCCAGTTCCAGTTCTACAACAATCTCCTTGAGCACATGCAGTCTCACGCAGGTGAGTCTCTTGGTTGCTCCAAACGTCTCTAGCGCCCAGGTCCGCAGGAAATCTGCAGTTTGGTGGAATGGTCTGTGCCAATGTTGGTCTTTCTCTCTCTTCTCTGAAAAAGTGTGTTTCCTCTTTCTATAACCAAGGACAACATATCTAAGCAGTAATCCCCTCATCCAGGAGTGTGAATGTTGCCAACAGGCATGGATGGACATTTGATAAAAGAGATGATCCTGACTGTTTTTGGAAATGTGCAAGCAATACAGGTGGTTGGTGGGAGGGAAGTTTGGGACTGAATGGTTACTAACTGGCTTCTGGGTGCGCTTCAAGGTGTTGGTTACCACCTTTAAAGCGCTCCATGGCTTAGGGCCTGGGTACTTACGGGACCGCCTTCTGCCACCGATAGCCTCTCACCGGTCAGTACGCTCCCACAGAGAGGGACTCGTCAGGGTGCCGTTGGCCAGACAATGTCGGCTGGCGACCCCCAGGGGAAGGGCCTTCTCTGTGGCAGCACCTGCCCTCTGGAACGACCTGCCCCCGGAGATACGTAGGATACCAGATCTCCGTGGTTTTCAATGTGCCCTTAAAACTTTTTTATTTCATCAAGATGGGCTGGCGTAATCCCCCCTTAGATATTTTTAACTGTAAATTGATTTTAGTTGGGGTGTTTTAAATTTATTGGGCCAATTTGTTTAATTCTTTTAAAAATTTTAAATTTTTTATGTGATGTTTTTATTTTTGGCTGTTCACCGCCCTGAGTCCAGCAGGAGAAGGGCGGTATAAAAATTTAATAAATAAATAAATAAATAAATAAATAAATAAATAAATAATAAATAAAAAATAAATAAATAAATAAATAAATAATAAATAAATAAATAAAAAATAAATAAATAAATAAATAAATAATAAATAAATAAATAATAAATAATAAATAAATAAATAAATAAATAAATAAATAATAAATAATAAATAAATAAATAAATAAATAAATAAAAAATAAATAAAAAATAAATAAATAAATAAATAAATAATAAATAAATAAAAAATAAATAAATAAATAAATAATAAATAAATAAATAATAAATAATAAATAAATAAATAAATAAATAATAAATAAATAAATAAATAAATAAATAAATAAATAAATAAATAAATAAATAAATAAATAAATAAATAAATAATAAATAAATAAATAAATAAATAAATAAATGGCAGAGAAGCTCCTATTGGGAAAAGTGCCACGTCAAAGACAGGGCAAACCTCAAAAATGTCAGGATGTCATTAGCAGCATATTGGAATGTGGGGTGGGAATTGAAACTTGCAGTTGCCCCATGGCACACTTTTCCCCCTTTGACTTCAAGCCAGTATAGGAAAGTATGAATTTAGATATTGCTATGAACCAAAAGATCATGATGGGGAACAAGGATGAGCAACCTGGGGGTGGGGGGGGGGGAGGGCGGACTTTAGCAAGGCTACTTCCAAAGCAAGCAAATTTGGGTCATCAAGATAAGCTTCTGTGCTCTGTTCCTGTGTGGCACTAAAGTAAAACTAAAACCTGCATGTGATTGTGGAGGGTGCGGTGTCAGGATTTTGGTCTCTCCCTTCAATGCATCTGCATCTCCATCTCTCAGGATAATTGTGTGATTTTCACCAGCATGACACTATGTGGTTCAAGTGCAGTTTAGCGTGCGTTACCACTATGGAAAACTCACATTTGAAGGAAAGGCAGCAAAAATGATAAGCCTGTCCATACTGGGATACGTGGCACATGGTGGTGCCAAGAGCCACTTTTCCTCCCTGGAGCCCCACCCTGCACCTCCTCCTCTGCAAGGGAGTAATGGGCAAATCTGCCTCTGCCAAGGCATCGGAAGGGCCTGTGGTCAAAGGCAGCTTCCAGCCTTGCATTGTGGAAGCTGCCCAGGGAAGCAGCTTCCACAATGGCTGCTGCTGAGTTTTGTGACTCAGGGAGGTGTTTGCAGCTGTGTGACTTGTGAAGCCTGCGTTGAATTGCTGCTCCCTGAGGCAGAATTAGTGCAGTCACTCCCTGTCCTCTCTGCCTCTTTGCCCTTCAGCTGACAATGAAAACAACATTGCCTCAAACCAGCCCAGGTCACCTCCAGCTGTGGTGGAAGAGAAGTGGAAGCCGCAGCCACAGAGGAACAACTCCAACAACAGTATGTGACCTATGGGAGAACCAGTCGGGGAGGGGGAGGAGGAGGAGGAAATGGGCCAGCTGGTTTCTGTGGTGCCCGCCCTCCCTCCCTCCCGAGTAGCATCATGCTGCACCCCAAGGAATCTTGATTCTCTTGGATGGGTCTCTTCTTGGCCTCCAAGACAAAGCTCCTTGCGTCCCTTCTTCTCCATGTAGGCCAACTGGAGCTACAGCATGCAGGCACCCCATTTCTCTCTGAAAGTCTAAAGGGAGCACAAGACCCCCCTCTTTATGCAAATGATTTCCTTCTGTGCAGCCGAGGCGTTTTGGTCTCACATTGTAAAGCTCAGAGGTTTACAATGTGAGACCAAAAGGCCTCGGCTGCTGCCAGGACTGAGAAGAGTTTTATTTCTGGTCATTCCCCCCTTTGCCCAGGTTGGCCAGTTGGTGCCCTTGTGGGTGGATATTGTTTCTTAGCGTCTTGCGACCGGAGTGAGTGTGTAATAATGACACAGTCTGGGAAGCGTCTTAATGTTCTAGAAGAAGGAAGAAGGCCGTAAAATTTAAAAATCAGGACTGCGGTATTTGCTCTTCCTTGCCTGATAAAAAATCCAAATCAAGGCAGAATACTTTTAGTAGGCATGGGGGTTTATTGGAAAAACAACTACATCCTCTCCCATGGAATATTTCCTTTTTTCATGCCAGAGGCAAGGGAGGAATCTTTGCTACATTAGTCACAAGTGCATGTCACTGCTTTTTTTTTAATCTTAGCTTTTCTTAGCTAATAACTGTTACTGATTTGCAATCTTCAAACCTCGTTGCCCATTGCAAACCTTTCGTCTTCCTTGTCTGCAGCATCAGCTGGCAGCTCCCTCCTGAACAGCCCCATCCCGGAGAAGGAGCGGCAGAACATAGCAGAGCGGCTGCTGAGGGTGATGTGCGCTGATCTGGGGACGCTGAGTGTGGTGAGCGGCAAAGAATTTGTTAAACTGGCGCAAAGTCTTGTTGACAACGGTGCTCGCTATGGCGCCTTCTCCGTTACGGAGATCCTTGGCAACTTCAACACGCTAGCCCTCAAGCACTTGCCCCGGATGTACAACCAGGTGAAAGTGAAGGTCACCTGCGCTCTTGGCAGCAATGCCTGCTTGGGCATTGGCGTCACCTGTCACTCGCAGAGCATTGGCCCCGATTCCTGCTACATTCTGACGGCATACCAGGCGGAAGGCAGCTGCATCAAGAGTTACGTCCTTGGGATCAAAGGGGTGGACCTTCGTGATAATGGGGATTTGGTCCACCACTGGGTGCAAAACGTGCTTTCCGAGTTTGTTATGTCTGAGATCCGGACCGTGTACGTCACAGACTGCAAGGTGAACTCCTCTGCGTTTTCCAAGGCGGGCATGTGTTTGCGTTGTTCTGCGTGTGCCTTGACCTCCGTAGTGCAGAGCGTGCTTAACAAGCGCACCCTCCAAGCACGCAACATGCACGAGGTCATTGAGCTGCTGAATGTCTGTGAGGACCTGGCGGGCTCTGCAGGGATCTCCAAGGAGACCTTTGGCTCCCTGGAGGAGACCTCCCCTCCCCCCTGCTGGAACTCCATCACGGACTCTCTGCTGCTTGTCCACGAACGCTATGAGCAGATCTGCGAGTTTTATAGCCGGGCCAAGAAGCTAAACCTTATCCAGAACCTCAACAAGCACCTGCTGAGCAACCTAGCGGCCATCCTGGCTCCGGTGAAACAAGCCGTCATTGAACTGAGCAACGAGAGCCGGCCAACGTTGCAGCTGGTGCTGCCTACCTACGTGAAACTGGAGAAACTCTTCACCTCAAAGGCCAACGACGCGGGCATTGTCAGCAAGTTGTGCCACCTTTTCCTGGAAGCCCTGAAGGAGAACTTTAAGGTGCACTCGGCTCACAAGGTGGCCATGATTCTGGACCCTCAGCAGAAACTGCGCCCAGTCCCCCCTTATCAGCACGAAGAGATCATTGGCAAGGTGTGTGAGCTGATCCACGAGGTGAAGGAATCTTGGGCCGAGGAGCCCGATTTCGAGCCCGCCTCCAAAAAATCTCGGACCTCGAGTGAGAGTTCTCCGACTCGGGAGGAAGACCGGTCGGGCAAAAGCGAGGTCTATGATTACTTGCAAGAGCCCCTTTTTCAGGCGGCCCCTGACCTCTTCCAGTACTGGTCCTGCGTGACGCAGAAGCATACCAAGCTGGCCAGACTGGCCTTCTGGCTCCTGGCAGTGCCCGCTGTGGGGGCCAGAAGCAACTGCGTCAACATGTGCGAACAAGCCCTCCTGATTAAGAGGCGGAGACTGCTGAGCCCTGAGGATATGAACAAGCTCATGTTCTTGAAGTCCAACATGCTTTAAAACGAGGGGGGGGGGTGCGGGAGGGAGCAGTGCCCTTCCAGAACACGTCCCCGCCACACGCAAACACTGTTCCAAATCCAGAATCCACTGTGGACCTCATTCGGAACGCCCTGGGAAATAAAAAGTGCTTTTGATATACATATTGATACCTCTATATTAATATGTATATAAAAAGCTCAATGGAAAGGAATGCGGGTGAGAAGAACACATATGCTAGAAACACACTCCTTCCTTTAGATTTCTGTGTGAACTTGATAAAACCTCATGTTTTGAAGAGGGCAGGCCAGTTAGTCTGGGGTCTTTAGGCAGCTGAGTTTCTAAATTAACTTGAATGGTTGTTTCATTATTACTCTTTTCAGAAATAACACCCCCCACCCCCCAACAGCCAACCTTCTGTTTTCCTTTCCCTCTTTGGAGCCCTGATGCCAGGGACAGCCAGCCTTGTTGATCTCTGCCAGTTTTTGGGCCCACTGGATGGCTCCTCCTATGAGCCGGTGTCCCCTCAGGGGTACTCAAGGTTTCCTCTTGGCAACATAAAACATGACCTGTTTGCAGGCAGCTGTCCTTCAGAAACAGGAATGGAGACTTGAAGAATTAAAAAGAAAAAATTCCAGGAGAAAAAAGATACCTGACTTCGATACCAGTGACTTGACTACTCTTAAGGAAAAAAAAAAAGGGGTGGTGGTGGTGGTGGTGATTAAAACCTGAAAGAATATTTTGCAGAAAAGAATGTTCAATCCTGCTGTTAAAGTCCCCACTAGCCACTCTGCCTAAACTGGGTGGCATTTAGGTTTCTGTCCGTTGGCTTGGGAAGAGGCGCAGGGAGGCTTTTTGTGTCCCCTCAAAATGCTGGCCATAAAGCATCAGTAGGAAGCTCTTCCCTGCCAGGCGGCCTGCTCCACACCTGTCCATCTCCCAGCCTTCAGAGACATTTTGCTATGTAAGAACTTCTTTTGATACTCTTGCCCAGTTCCCACGTTCAGAGCAATAGTTGACTTGAGGCAGTTGTCCTTTGAGCATCACATTTCTGGCTTCACTTCTGGCGAGGAGGCGGAAGGTAAGAGCACAGCCGAGGTGCTGGGGTTCTGCCTGGGCTGCTGGCACACCTCTTCTGGGGCCTGGTGGTTTCTCTTGGGTTGCACCTGGTGGTGGCGGTGGTGGTGTTTTGGTTAGGCAGACCCAAACTGCAGCATCTAGTGGAGGCAGAGTGAAGTAGTAGTTGTTCTTCTTCTTCTTCCTTTTCCTCTTCCTCTTCCTCTTCCTCTTCTTCTTCCTCTTCCTCCTCCTAAGTATTGTTGGCAAGAGGAACGGAAGGGATTTCCCAGTTTCTTCTTCTTCTTCTTCTTCTTCTTCTTCTTCTTCTTCTTCTTCTTCTTCTTCTTCTTCTTCTTCTTCTTCTTCTTCTTCTTCTTCTTCTTCTTCTTCTTCTTCTTCTTCTTCTTCTTCTTCTTCTTCTTCTTCTTCTTCTTCTTCTTCTTCTTCCTCCTCTTCGCCTTCGTCTCCTCCTCCTCCTCCTCCTCCTCCTCCTCCTCCTCCTCCTCCTAAGTATTGTTGGCAAGAGGAACGGAAGGGATTTCCCAGTTTTGCCTGCTGCCCGTGGAGGTGCTCCTCATCCTGCCAGCAGCAGAAGGGATGATGCTCCTTGTGGGGTGGGGCACACACCGCCTGGCCCTCAGTTGAGCCATCCCAGTATGGCTTAGGAGAGACCCGTCCCATTTCTCTTCCCTTTCATGCCGGCTGCCAGCCAGACAACTGTTGGAGACCCCTGAAAGGGGCTTAGACTGTGACTCTGCCTGAACTCCAGCCCTGCTGCCCACTGGAGTGGATCTCCCTCCCTCTATTAGAGCCCAGGGTGATCCACTGCTGCATTTGCTGCCCCCCCTTCAACACTGAGGGGAGGAGGATGGTGTGGGTCATTTCCCTCTGAAGGCAGTTTGGGGGCTGCCCCATTCCATGTTGCACATCTAAGCTTTAAAGTCTGCATCGGCCAGGCAGCGTCTCCACCAGGAGGTCACTGTGATCTTTGGTGAGATTTAGATTATTGTAACTCTGGTCTAACTAAGCTGTGTTGGTCACGCAGATACCTGGACGGGGTTTTTGAATACCTTTCTCCTGCTGGTCTCTTCTTCATGTTCCTTCCCTTCCTCCCCTGGACACTGGGGTTCTTGTGAGCATAGGTTAACTCTTCGAATGCTATGAAATTTAAACAGAAATTTAATCTCCAAGAACAATTGTTCACTCTTTTAAATCTGCCTTAGGTGTTCTCATAGATCTGGTTATTACAAATTTTCATAAGAAATGCACGCCTAGCACAATAAATACGAAGACGAGGAATTCCATTCTGAATTTTTGGAATTATTTTAAAATCCCTCAATTCTGACATTGTTTTTAATTTTTTTTTAAAAAACCACACGGCAGGAGAATGAAATGCATGGCAATTGCTCACAGGCATCACTGTGTTTAGGGGTGGACAGGCATGGCCTCCTCCGTCATGAATGCAGTTGGAGAGAAGAGAACGGGAGCAGGGAGCAAGTCAGATGTACAAGAAAGCCCCTAAGTGGAACTCTCAAGCTAATGACGTTTTTGTGCTAGAACAGCAATGGTGGGGATGCGACAACTTCACAAGCAACAGGAATGTCAGGGTAGGAGAATATCCAGACAAATCTTGTGCATATTGAGGAAGAAGGTGGGACAAAGCCAGAAGCTGGGGCAATGATGTGGGAAACTCTTAAGGTTGTCGACAAATTAGCTCTGCTGTTGCCTTTGTGAAGCTGGTTTGGGAGTGGGGGTGGGGAGTTGTTTCCGTTCCATTGCCAGCTTCTCTGACTGGTGAGGAAACCGGGGGCCCACATCCTAAGGGGTGGCCCCACTTTCAGCAGTCACGGTTGCAGGGCTTGGTTGGGGTCCGAAGCGGAGGAGCTGAATGCCCAGAGAAGTGGCTTCAGAAGGCCCCTTGCGCTCCATCTGCAGGCCCGCTCGCAGCCACCAAAGCGGGCGCTCTGTAGGGCTGGCTGGCCACATCTAGGTCTCTCCTGCTGTGGCTTAGGCTCCTGTGTACCACACATGGCTGTGCACCACACACGGCTGCCTCAACAGTGCCCTGAACAGCCAGCGGAGGGTATCCATCTCTGCTTCTCAAAATAGGTGAGTCCGTGTTACCTTGAAGGACTTGGGAGAGGTGGCAGGCGATCCCTGAGAAGCCATGTTCTCATTCTTCTTGCCCTCAGGCAGACAATTTCCAGGGTGATGAGTTTTTTAAAGTACACACATTTTCTAAGGCGGAAAATGATCGCTCCTAAGAGAACGATCAAGGAGCTGAAGAGCAATCGCCCACTCTAGGGCTGAAGCTGCTGGGAGAGGGGAGAACCTCAGTGGGGCCATAGGGTAGGAGGGTGGAGAACTTCCTTGGGTTCTGGAAAAGGCTTGAAGCAGTTCTTGTGGGCACGGGTTCAAAGGATTAGTGGAGGCCTCCTGACCAATCAGCAGATGGGTCCAATGCCAGCTTGGATAAATGACCTCTCTCCACATTTTCTACCTCTTTGGTGTTTCTTGAGAGCTTCCTCTGTCTGCCAACTACCAACTGCTGTCACAAGGAGGGGGTTTGGTCTTTGGCCACTTGGATAGAGTCAACCCATGGTTGATCAATTCCATGGTGTAGAGGTTAAAACTGCGGCGAATGTCAGCAGGAGCCAAAGCCAGCTGTAGTCGGGCTGCCTGTCGGACCCCTTCCCACTCGTGAATTGGGATGGTGGTGCGGAAAGGCCCGACGAAGCCTGGCATGGGGGAAAAGCAAGCGTGTTGCCCCTGTCTCGGGTAGCTTGGTGTTCCTGGCAATACGAGATGCTTCCGAGACTGCATCTTGCTACCTTGGAGAGTTGCATAAATCTAAATGTCATCTTAAAGAAGAGATAACAGAAAAAAATTAAAAAAAGTATATAAAAAAATATTTTTAGGCCAGAGTTTTCTACAGGTATTAATGAATATTTTTCTTAATCCTCATAAGTTTTACTGTGTTTAATATTTCTTAATACCGGTAGCATTAATTTATACTTTTGTAGCAACACACTATTTTTATAAAACGCCACCACTTGGCTTGTCTTCGTGAGGGGAGGGGGGGGATTGTGTGAGGGCAACGTGCTGACCCATGTACTGTATTTAAAAAGAGAAAAGTTATCTACTGTCACGCTTGCTGTGTGTTAATAAACAAAAAGGAAACTTGTGCAGTGTTGCATCTTCTGTAACGTTGTGACAAAGGCAGGCCAGAGATGTGCGGGGAGTGGGGGGGGGCACCCGGTAGAGCCCTGAAGACAGAACGGGGGGTAAAGTGCTCCTGGCCTGCGCCGTTTGTGGACGAGGCTGCGTGATTAGCTGTGTCCAAACGCCGTTCGGTAGCGGAGCCTCGACCCTGACAAAAGCGGAGCCCGTGCTTTAAGGCCAAGCAAGGGCGTCTTTAGGGCCTAAAAGTTGGAGGGAAAGTGCCGCATTGATTGTAACCGCCGGGACGTTTCTCCATAGCCGCGACCGTCCTCCCTAAGCGACCGGGTGCGCTGCGGGAGCCGTGGGCCACGGAGGTAGCGACCGAGGCGCATCTTGGCCGGTTTAGCTCGAGGGGCGGGGAGGCTGCGCGTTCGGAGCGCCTGGAGACGGGCGGCCGAAGGGGAGGGAGCGCGGGCGGGCTTGGGAAAGCGCCGCTGGATCTTTAAACGGGGCGGGCCCTCGGCGAGGAGGCCGCTCCACCCGCCAAGGACAGCCTCGGGGCGGGTCCGGCGTCCAGCGACCGCCAAAGGCTGGCACTCGGGAAGCTGTGCCAGCCCCGGTCAGCCGCGCGATGCAGCCTCAGCCGCCCCTGCACAGCGGGTACTTCCACCCGGTGCTTCGTTCGTGGCAGGCGACGGCCGCCGCCCTCACCGCCCGGCATCTCGTCTACCCGATCTTCGTCTCGTAAGTGCCTCGGTGGCTCCGGCCGGGTCGGGGAGGGCGGAGGGGGGGACGCCTTCAGCCTTCCCGTGGCGGCCCCGAGATCCGTCTCGTTCCCCGGGGGCCCGCGGAGACCTCGCCCTTAGAAGCGACTCCTTCGTGGGCCCCGCGGCGAGGAAGCGGGCGCGGCGCCTTCCCCCTCACGGTGCCTCCCTCCCTTGACCCTTCCAGGGACAGCCCGGATGCCGTGGAGCAGATCGCCAGCCTGCCCGGCCAAGCTCGGTAAGTCGGCCTCGCGCTTCCAGCAGAGCCAGCCGAGGGGCGGAAGGCCGGAGCTCCAGAGCCGGCCCTTGCTTGCTCTTGAAGAGGCTCCCCTCGTGGGTATCGGCGCGCCCTGCCTGCCTGCCGAGCTCTTCCTCCCAGGCTCCCTGGCAGGAGCGCCCCCTTCTGCGGCCTGCGAGGTCTTCAGCTGAATTGAGGGTAGGGGGAGAGGGTCCTGGGGAAGGGAGGAGAGGAGGGGAGTGGGGCTACTTCCTTTATCTCCTCCTTTGAGTTTTCCTCCCTCAGAATCGCCTCTTAAAGCTGCTTGTTTGGGTGGGGGGAGAAGGAAAAAAAATCATATTTTAAAGTCACTCTAGGCTGGTAGGTGTGCCCCCTTTGCCTGGTCCTGTGGGTGAGCTGGGAGATACAAGCTGGGCTTTCCCCTGAGAAAAACTTCCAATCGGCTGCCCGCTGGAGATAACAGCGTGTGGAAACCCCAGCCCAGCCCTTGGGGAGATGGCAGGGTGTACCCGTTACTCCCTCAGCCTGCTTGTGCAAGAAACACGTGCGTGCATGTAAGTCGTCCACTTTGTCTCTTGCCACACACATTGCTGCTTTGAACCCCATTGTTACAGGAGATTAAGGCTGAGGTCATGCTGGACCCATGTGAAAAACCAAATTTCACCTTGAATTTCGATCTCTAGGTTCGATCTCTAGGGAGCCAGAGTGGGATGGATCACATTCTATATAGCTCTATAGATAGTGATATCGATTTTTTTTAATTTGGGGAGACTCTATGCGGAGAGCTGGAATTGGGCGGCCGAGCCTGCAGTGCCCCCCCTCCCCCCGCCAGATCTTCATGGGCACCATCATGTTCTACATGATCTCTGGGTTCAAACCTCTTGGCTTGACCCACTTGGCTGTTTGGGGTCTGCCTCCCATTCTGTGAGTCGCCCTGCTGAGCTGACAAGTGACTCCTTCCCCCCTCCCCAGGCACGGGGTCAACAAGCTGGAGGAGCTGCTGGGGCCCCTGGTGGCTGATGGGCTGACGTGCGTGCTGATCTTCGGCGTCCCAAGCCGGGCCATGAAGGTGCACTTCTGAGCTGCGCTTGAGCCACGGCTCCTGGGCAGAGGGCCTTGCTTCTAGATGGGTAGGTGGGCAGCTGCCTCTCCCTCTGCTCCGCAGGATGAGCGCGGCTCTGCAGCCGATGCCAAAGACACCCCTGTCATCCAGGCCATACAGACGATCCGCTCTTTGTTCCCTGAGCTGCTGGTTGCGTGTGATGTCTGCTTGTGCCCTTATACTTCACATGGGCACTGCGGTGAGTGCTGCTGGGCTTGGAAAGGACTAGAAGCTTGATATTCAGATGCCAAAATGGCTTAACATTTACAGCCGTAGGCAATAAGCCCCTGTGTCGCCTTCTCCCTTTTGATCTGGGGCCAATGGCGCAGAATGCCTGGGAAAGCAGGGAGAGTAGCGCTTTCTTTGCCTTGCAGGTCTCCTTCGGCAGGACGGCACCCTTCAGAATGAGGCCAGCTGCCGGAGACTTGCTGAGGTGGCCCTGGCCTACGCCAAGGCAGGTAAGGCGCTTACTATGTGGGTTGCAATGCACTTCTGGGGCAGCTGCTGGGAGTAGGCAGAACCGCACAGGTGGCTCCTTAGCTGAGGTGGGGCTGGACCTCCACCAACAGTCAGGCCCCTGCCCCGGGACCCCCTTAGCCTTGCTTCTCCCTTGAGGAACCCCGGTCAGGGAAGCTGCCACCATTGCCAGTTCCACATCTCCTGTTACCTTTCCTCAGGTTGCCACATTGTGGCCCCCTCGGATATGATGGACGGGCGCATCCATGCAATCAAGGAAGCCTTGGTTGCCAATGACCTGGGCAATAAGGTGGGTGTGAGGGACTAGTAGGCTCCAAAGAGATGTGGCCAGGAGCTTCTTTCATAGGTTGCTGAAACAGGTGAATTCAGTCCCGAGGCCAGGTGCAGGGCTGCTTTCAGAGGCTCCCAGAGTCCAGCTTTCCAGGTTCTGAACAGCTCAGTGGGGGAAGGGGCTGAAGGGCTCGGGGGGGGGGAGGTGCTCAAGGTCTGGGGAGACGGGGTGCATGACTGCCACACTGTCGTCCCTGCAGGTTTCAGTCTTGAGCTACAGTGCCAAATTTGCTTCCTGCTTCTATGGCCCTTTCAGGTGAGGGTTGCTGGGGCTGTTTTTGGTCAGAGAGAAGGATCCCCATGACCGAAGGCGCAGGCAGCCAAGCAGCCGTCAGAGAATTTGATGGGGCCCCTTTGGTGTCTGGGGAGCGAAAGGAGGTCATTCGGTTTCTTCTGGTTTGTGTAGAGACGCGGCCTTATCTAAGCCCGCCTTTGGGGACCGGCGGTGTTACCAGCTTCCTCCAGGATCTCGAGGATTGGCTCTGCGGGCAGTGGTGAGTGGCCTTGGGAGGTAACCAGCTGGGTTTGTGGAGCAATGGGCCCTGAGGGCACTATTGGATGTTTACCAAGGGCATTCCCCTTTCGGGACATACTTAGCAGTGGGGTGGAGGAGGAGGGCTGTGTATCTTGAAGGCCTGGGAACTTGTGCGAAAAAAGGCAGAAGCGCCCAGAGGAATTACTGCTGGAGCCAGCCCAACTTGGACTGCCTTCTTGCTACCCCTCGGTCTGCTGGCTGTGCCAAGGGCAGCGATGCCCTCCAGCCTCTCAGCCAGATCTTCTCAGCTTTAGCCTGGCCGCTTCAGGGAGGAAGGAGAACATTTGTTTTCTAACACGTTCTCTGCTCTGGAGTGGTTTTATGCTACTGCTTTTAGTTTAACGGCCCCTGTAAATTGTAATTTTCAAACCATTTGTAATTTATCTCTGACATGCCCTATTTTGAGAAGGCAAAAGTAAGAGTCCAGGGGGAGAAGGAATCTGCGGCCAAATGCCTGTTGTGGCACAGATGGCGGTTGTCTTTCCCTAGCCCATTCTCGTGGACTCCCTGGCCCAGAAAGGGAGGCTGGCCGGTTGACCCCATTGGTGAGCTTCCACGGGGGGCGTTAGTCAGGGCAGACTGTTTTCCACAAGGGATCAGGTGACTTCTCTGATCTGTGTGCAGATCAGAGAAGTCAGCACGTCAGGTGATTCATCTTTTGCCCTATCTGAGAAAGTGCTTTCAAGGGCCAATGGGCTTTTGCTGTTGGGGAGCAGACAACACCCACCACCACTACAGACAAGGGAATGTGTATTGTTGTGTGTTGCCTAGAGGAGAGGAGAGGGCAGAAAAGGCAAGGCTTGGCACCTGCAGGCTTTAGCCCAGAAAACAAGCTCTGCGTGTGTATTTGAGTGTGCGTGCACATATGCTCCGGCAGAGCCAGTTCGGCCGTTCCACCTGATCACTTGACTGCCCATTGAGCGAAGCGTCGGGTTCAGCTCCTGCCTGTCTCTGATACACTTCCCCCCCACCATGACCTCCCTCTGCTGTATTCCCCTCCCCCCCACCAGGACCGGGATGTGCAAGAGGGGGCAGACATGCTGATGGTAAAGCCTGGGATGCCCTACCTTGACCTCGTGCGGGAAGTGAAGGACAAAGTAAGCCCCTCCCCCCACCCCGAGAGCGGGCAGCAGTGGTGGGTGCCTGGCCCCGGTCCCCCTGCTGAGAAATATGGTGTGTATTTCCCCAGCATCCCAGCCACCCCCTGGCCGTCTACCATGTCTCGGGAGAATTTGCCATGCTGTGGCATGGGGCGCAGGCCGGGGCCTTTGACCTGAAGGCAGCAGTGATGGAGGCCATGGCCGGGTTCAGGCGAGCAGGTGAGCGAGGGAGGGAGGAAGGTTAGCCAATGCTGCTCCTCTGCAAAGAGAAGCCCAAAGCCAATGACCAGCGTAAGGTGGGAGGGGAGAGAGGACACTGGAGGCCCAGTTGGATTCCTGGGAGAATAACACCAACAGGCCACCTTGGCTGTGGAGGATGGTCCTTCACTGTAGGAGCAAACTGAGCGGGCTGGTTTCCCGCTCAGGCTGAATTGGCTGCGAGCCAGCTTTTGCAAAAAAAAAAAAAAAAAAAAAGGCTTTGAGCAACGGGCGTGTTTGTGCCGGTTCATTTTGGAAACGCTTCTCTTGCAGGAGCCGATGTCATCATCACCTACTACGTGCCTCAACTTCTGCGGTGGTTGAAAGAAGGGCAGGCGTGAAGGGGGTCCCTGGCCTGGCTGCCAGGAGGGAAACAGGAAACATGCTGGAAAGTAGTGGGCGGCCGAAGGCGGGAAAGTTTTTTTTTCTTTTACAGCTTTTGGAAGATCTTGCCTCAAACTTGGCGTTTTATAAAGTAAATCAATTCGGTTGCTCCAAGCAATGTTGTAACATGATTTCCAGTCCCCTGCTGATACACTTTCTTTAAAAACAAACACGCCACAATGTTGTTATTATTCCTCTTTGGATTTTGTTTGCCCTGGTTAGTAGCAAAATATCCAGAGACACGTATGGACTGAAAAGCAAAGTCCTCCCTTTGGGGAACAGTTAGCCTGAGGGCTGCTCTGTATTCGCCATAACAAAGCCCATCCTCTACCAAAAGGAAGAAAGAGGAAAGAATTTTTTCTAAAACACAAACAAACAAACAAACAAAAACTTGTAAGCTTTAAGCAGCTCGGTATCCTCTCTCAAGGGAATTTTTTTCCTGGTATGCAGGTGTTTGGCATGTTGAAATTTACCTGCAGTTTCAATTTGAGGCTTTGGGTATGTCAGTTTGCCTTTCAGATTCACTTAAACAAAACCTTGTTAAGGAAACAATCTCATAATTCACTTCTATAACCGGACAGGAGTAGAGGAGGAGTTGCTCCACCCACACGACCTAGAGAGGAAGAAAGGAGCTACTGCCCGATCCTGTCCTTGCCAACTTGGTTGACATTCAGGACGGTTCATTCAACTTGGCTTTGACAGACCATCAACGGAAGACTTTAGGAGCTTCCTAGACCACGTTAGACCCGCCATTCGGTTTTGGTTTAAGATGAGGCGTACACCCAGCCATTGTGGCTGATTCAATAAACCATGAATTCCCACTTGGCTCCATGCGTGAACCCTGTCCCCCTTTCACGCAAGCGGCTGCTAGGCCGCCCTCCGAGCGGGGCGCCTCTTCCCTTCTTGCGTGTGCGCTGGAAGCCAGGTACCTTCCGCCTTCTGGGATGCAGACTTAATGCTCTGTGCCTTTCTGTCTCCTAGCAGGTGGGTTCTTTCGCTTCCCTTCCCTTTGCTCTGCTTTCTTCCAGCCATTTTTTGCTGCTTTTGTCTCCTGCCTTCTCTAAATCTACGTGAAAGCTGGCGAGAAGTAAACCTAGTATTCACAGAGAGAAAAAAACCAATTATTATACGCATAGATATTCATCTGCTGCTGCTATAGATGGAGAAGTCAGTCTGTGGAGCCGGTATGAGAGGTTGGGGTTTGGGCTGTGTGGAAATGGGGGTGCTGTGTTGGAAGGATCTGAAGAGAGATGGGATCTGCTCTTTTCAGGGGAGAAAGAAGCGGTGGCCGCATCATACGTCCTCCTGTCGCTGATTCCCCAGGTCCTGGTGAAAGGCTAAGCCCGTGGAAAGGTTGACTCTCAAGGGGCTGCTGAAGGCAGTCCTTCAAGCGGAACTTCTGGTGCCGCCGTAGATTGCACAGTGCAGCCTGATGCATGGAAACATACCAGCCACGCACAAAGGGCCCAGGGACGTGCGTGCGATCTTGTGGAAAAAGGTGGAAGAGGAAACCCAATCGGTTTTGTAGCCCTGGGCTGCTCCTGCTGAAGCCCTGCCTTCCCTTCAGTCTGCATCCGTTCGCCCAACCGGTTTGGCTGCCTATCGAATTCAGGAATGAAACTGATGAGATTAAGGGATCTGCGGGCTCAGATAGAGAAATATTAAAGAAAGTGGCTGGATTTTGGCAATTGCTTCTAGGGGAAGAAACCGCAGTTTTAACAACTCTTAACCCAAAGTAAATTCAATTAAATGTATATCCCTGATCGTAAGAGGTTGCAGCATCAGCAGCCCAGGTTTCCTGTCTTTAGGTTGGGGTAACGGGCCTGCAAATGTAGCCAATACGGAATTGTAACTACAGCCAGATAAAAAACTACTTTGGGGAACCGACGAGATTCCGACAGGCACACAACATTTCCACACGATTCCTGCCATCAGGACAAGAAACTTCCAACAGCCACAATGTAGCGGAAGAGCTTCATCGCTTTGGAGCATTCCAGAGCAGTTTGCCTATTCCAGGTGAGTTTACAGGCTTAATATACAGTTGCGATTCGGGAAGGAGCCCTCGATGTTCCTTTACACGCAATCTTTCTGTCCCAGCTCTTCTCCAAGCAACCCAACATGTTCTCCTTTGCTAGCGATATAGGAAGGGAGGCCCCCTTTTTTGGTAGGCAGTCTTACAGCGAGAGTCTGAGTTCTGCGGTCAAAGAAGGAACAGCAGCCACAAAAAGAAATAAACCCTTTTAGTGGGATTGTAAGGTGAGCCGAGGTGGCGCAGCGGTTAGAGTGCAGTACTGCAGCTACTTCAGCTGACTGCTAGTTCAGCCTATCAGCGGATCAAATCTCACCGGCTCAAGGTTGACTCAGCCTTCCATCCTTCGGAGGTGGGTAAAATGAGGACTGAGATTGTTGGAGGCAATATGCTATTTAGTCTACTGTCTTTGGTGTAAGCCGCCCAGATTCCTCGGAGAGTGGGCGGCATAGAAATGTGACTAATAAAATAAATAAATAAATGTCTTTTTATCGCTTCAAATGCAGCGGATTCAGCGCGACCGCAGATCCAGGAAGCCTTTTTTCCTAGCAGCCAGTGCAAAGGTTCCTCCACAGTTGCCTTCTGTGTCAGGAACATGCTATAAAAGTTAAGCAATCCCAGGAACGATTGGAATTCTTTTCTATTTTTGGGAGTATATAGTTTGCTCAACAGAAGTTCTGGGGGGAAAAGATAAAAACAATTTCAGGCACAATTACGTTTTATTATTTAGGAAAAAATAAAACAGGGAGGGCAACGTGCCGACAACGGCTCCTCCTCCGCTTTTGCCCAGGATCGTGGCAACCGAGAAACAAAGCTCCAAAGTGCAGAGCCACACCAAAAACACCGCTATTCTATGCTCCTCTGGAAGGGACGAGCCGCTTCCGTTGGCCTTTTTCGCACGGCCGCCGGCTTCCTCTTCAGACCTCTCTGAAAGGGTTTCCTGGCATGACGGATTTCCTGTCCGTTCATCGCGACCTTCCCCCAGTGCCTTTGAAAAGGACTTTCCTGCCATGGCCGACATCCGGTCCATCTTTCTTAGTCATCCCTCCAACTTCCTCGTGCGGCAACCTTCTCGGCACGGCGGACTTCCTGTCCAACTTTCATAGTCATCCCCGTACTTCCTACTACCACGATAAAGTAATATCTCGATAGCTTCAACGCTATCGCTAAAGGACAGAAAACAGTGCCCTCCCGTGGTCCAAGCAGATATAGCAGCCACAATAAGAAATAAACTTTTAACTGCGTTTCAAGGTTATCCTCCTGCATCTTTATTATTAACGTCTGATTAATAGGGCGACAGGAAGCCACTTTGCTGCAAGAGAGGAAAAGAAATCCTGCTTCCAAACCCTTAAACAGAGTTGAGAAGACCTATGATGGCCTATTAATATTAATGTTTTTGTAATTATTTTATAATTTATAATTTAATAACTATTAAATTAAATAAATTTAATATTTATTTAATATTAAATTTTTAATATTAATATTTAATAAAAAGGTTTATTTCTTTTTGTGGCAGCAATACCTGCTTTGGCCACAGGACGGCAGAGTTTTCTGTCCCATAGCATTAACATTGAGGCCATCCTAGTTAAGGGACAGAAAACCGTGTGCCACCCGGTGGTGAAAGCAGGTACTGCAGCCACAAAAAGAAATAAACCTTTTAGATGGCATTTTAAGACTATTATTCTGTAACTATTGAAGCCTTTGAATTCGGTTGAAGGCTTTTGAAACACGATTCTTTCCTCTGTGCCTGTTCTGCAGCCCGAGGAATAGAAAATTGTGCCATCCAGCGGTCCAAGTAGGAATAGCAGCCACAAAAGGCAATGCTGCCGAATTCTGTGCCAGCGCTTCTCTGAGCGACCTTCCTAGTATAGCCGACTCCTTTCTGCCCTTTGCCAGCGTCCCCTTCCAATTTCTTTTCGCAGCAGCCTTCCCAGCACGGCCGAGTTTCCGTCCGTTCTCCGCGGCCATCCCCCCCAACTTCCTTGCGCAGCGACCTTCTCGGCACGGTGGGATTTTAATGGAATTTTGCATTAAATTTTGCATTTATTTTTATTCTGCATTTTTATGATTAAACGTCTTATTAATATTAATAGGGCAACAGGAGGCCCAGGGGCTGCAACACAGAAATAGAAGAAGGAATCCTGCTTCAAAAGACTTAAACCGACTAAAAATGGCCTACGATAGCTTCAATGCTATTGCTAAGGAACAGTGCCATCCTGTGGTCCAAGTAGGTATAGCAGCCACAAAAAAAAAAACACTTTAATGGCCTTTAAAAATTATTTATCATTATTATTAATGCCTTATTACGGCATTAATATTAATAGAATACATCTCAACTCATAAGCGAAAGAAAGAAAAAACCCTAACCAAATAGATCATACTAACAGACACACAATCCTATATACATATATACGCATAACATAACATAACATTACGTTACGTTACGTTATGTTACGTTACAGCACGGAAACGGCATCGGTCGCCCTAGTAAATGATCTCTGGCGGGCCAGGGATGGGGATTGTTCGTCCATCCTGGTCCTTCTTGACCTCTCAGCGGCTTTCGATACCATCGACCACGGTATCCTGCTGCAGCGGCTCAGGGGGATAGGGATAGGAGACACTGTTTTACAGCAGTTCTCCTCCTACCTCTCTGGTCGCTTGCAGGCTGTTTGGGCGGGGGGTTAGGGATCTTCCCAGAGGCCCCTCACTTGTGGGGCGCCTCAGGGATCGGTTCCCTCCCCTCTGCTCTTTAACATCTACATGAAACCGCTGGGTGAGATCATTCGTGGTTTTGGGGTGAGGTATCAATATGCTGACGATACCCAGCTTTACATCTCCACCCCCGACCACCCTAGGGATGCCCTTTCCGTGACGTCCCACTGCCCGGAAGCGGTGCCGGTTTGGATGGGGAGGAACAGACTCAGACTCAACCCTTCCAAGAACGAGCGGCTGCGGATGCCGGCATCCCGGGATCTGGAGGTTCCATCTTTAGCGATCGGGGGAGAGACCCTTACTCCCTCCGATAGGGTCCACAACTTGGGGGTCCTGCTGGATTCTCAGCTGTCCTTGGATGATCCTCTGACGGCCGTAACCAGGGGGGCCTTCGCACAGGTGCGTCTCGTGCGCCAGTCGCACCCTTTTCTAGACCGGGATGCCCTCGCCACGGTCACTCACGCCCTCGTTACCTCTAGGTTGGACTACTGTAACACCCTCTACATGGTGCTGCCCTTGGGATGCGTCCGGAGGCTCCAGCTAATCCAGAACGCAGCCGCACGGGTAATTACGGGGGCTTCTCGATACTCCCGTGTAACACCTCTCCTGCGTGAGCCGCACCGGCTGCCGGTGGCGTTCCCGATTCGTTTCAAGGTGCTGGCGCTTACCTATAAAGCCCTTCACGGCTTAGGCCCGGGGTACTTGCAGGACCATCTCCTGCCTCTCTCCCATCGTCCCGTGCGCTCTCACACAGCGGGCCTCCTCAGGGTGCCGTCGGTCAAACAGTGTCGGCTGACGGCCCCCAGGATTAGAGCGTTCTCTGTGGGAGCCCTGACCCTCTGGAACGGATTGCCCACCGAGCTCAGGACAGTCCCCGATCTCCTTTCCTTCCATCGCGAGCCGAAGACGTGGCTCTTCCGTCAACTCAACCGATCCATTTGGGTGTACACCGTTATAATTTTAAACCGTTTTAATTGGGGTGTTGATTTTAATTTTATTTTGTTGTGATTTGTATCTGAAATTGTCATTTTGTAAGCCGCCTTGAGTCCCTCGGGAGAAAGGCGGCATATAAATCGCAATAATAAATAAATAAAATAAATTATATTACAGCAGCGTTGCGCTGGCCCTGCAAGTCTACAGTACTAAATAGTTACGGTGTTCTATCGTAGACCGGTAGAAGGAGGTCATCCGTCATCGTTCCACCTTGTTTTTCCGCAAGATCCTGAGGAAACGGAGTCTCCGTTGAGCCTTCTCGACTACCCGGAGCATATTATTTTTCCAGGCGAGATCATCACTAAGATGGAGTCCCAGGAATTTGAAAGAGGAGACCCTCTTCTCCACACAGCCTACCACCACGATAAAGTAATATCTCTATAGCTTCAAAGCTATTGCTAAAGGACAGAAAACAGTGCCCTCCTGTGGCCCAAGCAGATATAGCAGCCACAAAAAAAAGAAAAAAAAAGAAAAAAAACCTTTTTAATAACATTTAAAGATTTTTATTCTGTATCTTTATTATTAAAAGCCTTAACCTGAGGTCAAAAGGTCTACAACGGCCTCCACGCTAAGGTTGACAGAAAACAGCGCCATCATGTGGTCCAAGCAGGGATCGCAGCAACCAAAAAAGAAACTTTTTAAATGGAATTTTAGGGTTGTTATTCTTTATTATTAAAACTTTATTAATATCAATAGGCCATCACAGGCCTCCTTAACTCCGGTTAAGGCTTTTGAAGGGGATTTCTTTTCCAGTTCCTGTGTTGCAGCAAACGGGCCTCCGGTTGCTTTAATAAATATTAATAAGACGTTAAGAATAAAGATACAGGATAATAACCTTAAAATCCCATGAAAAGGGTTTCTTTTTGCAGCCGCAGTACCTGTTTTGGCCACACGAGGGCACAGTTTTCCGTCCCATGAGTTCCAAGTTATCGCTAAGGTGCAGAAAATTGTGCCCTCCTGTGGTCCAAGCAGGTATCGCAGCCAGAAAAAGAAAGAAACCTTTTCGATGGCATTTTAAGATTCTTCTGTGCCAGCTCCGCAACCCTGGAGAAAACAGTGCCCTCCTGTGGTCCAAGAAGGAATAGCAGGCAGAAAAAGCACGGTCGCCGATTTTTTCTGTAGCAGCGCTTCTCGGAGCGACCTTCCCAGCGTCAGCGCAACTTTCCGTCCGTCTCCTGTCCAAGCCCCATCGCCGTTGGTAAAAAACGACCTTTTAACTTTCATTTTTCATTTTTACTTTTTCAGGGCTGCTCTGGGTAAACCTTTACCTTTACTCCAACCTTTCTTCTCCCCTTCTGTTCCTTCCTCTCCCTCCTCCTCCTTCCTTTGTTCTTCCTAAGGGTCCAAGCAGGGATCGCAGCGACCAAAAGAAAGAAACTTTCTAAATGGAGTTTTAGGGTTGTTATTGTTTATTATTAAAACTTTATTAATATCAATAGGCCATCACAGGCCTTCTTAACTGCGGTTAAGGCTTTTGAAGCGGGATTTCTTTTCCAGTTCCTGTGTTGCAGCAAACGGGCCTCCCGTTGGTTTAATAAATATTAATAAGACGTTAAGAATAAAGATACAGGATAATAACCTTAAAATCCCATGAAAAGGGTTTCTTTTTGCAGCCGTAGTACCTGTTTTGGCCACACGAGGGCACAGTTTTCCGTCCCATGAGTTCCAAGTTATCGCTAAGGTGCAGAAAATTGTGCCCTCCTGTGGTCAAAGCAGGTATCGCAGCCACAAAAAGAAAGAAACCTTTTCGATGGCATTTTAAGATTCTTCTGTGCCAGTTCCGCAACCCTGGAGAAAACAGTGCCCT
The DNA here is from genome assembly GCF_029215685.1 of Pituophis catenifer annectens. Taxonomy (NCBI): domain Eukaryota; kingdom Metazoa; phylum Chordata; class Lepidosauria; order Squamata; family Colubridae; genus Pituophis; species Pituophis catenifer. The sequence goes on along the minus strand of NW_027256897.1, from coordinate 18,033 downwards.
CCTGTGGCCCAAGGAGATATAGCAGTCACAAAAAAAAAAGAAAAAAAGAAAAAAAAAACCCTTTTTAATAGCATTTAAAGATTATTATTTTGTATCTTTACTATTAAAAGCCTTATTAATATTAATAGAGCAACGGGAGGCCCAGGAGCTACATAACAGGCAAAAAGAAAGAAACTTGCTTCAAAAGCCTTAACCTGTGGTCAAAAGGTCTACAACGGCCTCCACGCTAAGGTTGACAGAAAACAGCGGCATCGTGCGGTCCAAGCAGGGATCGCAGCAACCAAAAGAAAGAAACTTTTTAAATGGAGTTTTAAGGTTGTTATGCTATTCATTCTTCGACCACAGGAGGGCACTGTTTTATCTAGGGTTGCGGAACCGGCACAGAAGAATCTTAAAATGCCATGGAAAAGGTTTATTTCTTTTTGCGGCCGCGATACCTGTTTTGGTCACACGAGGGCACAGTTTTCCGTGCCATGAGTTCCAAGTTATCGCTAAGGTGCAGAAAATTGTGCCCTCCTGTGGTCGAAGCAGGTATCGCAGCCACAAAAAGAAAGAAACCTTTTTGATGACATTTTAAGATTGTTATCTGTACGTATTGAAGTTATTCTTCCGTGCCAGTTCCGCAACCCTGGAGAAAACAGTGCCATCCAGTGGTCCAAGAGGGAATAGCAGGTTTTCAGGGCTGCTCTTTTACCCTTTACCTTTATTCCAACTTTTCTTCTCCCCTTCTTTTCCTTCCTCTCCTCCTACTTCCTTCGTTCTTCCTTCATTCTTCCTCTCCTTCTCTTTCCTACTTCCCCTTCCCTTCCCCCACTCCTCTACTCCTCTTTCCCCTCCCTTATCTTCCTCTCCTTTCCCCTTTCTTGTTTCTCCTGTTCTCTCCTGTCCTCTGTTCTCCCTTCCCCTCTCTCCTGTCGTTTCCCTTTCCAGTTCAATCCTTTAGGGTTTAGGGTTTAGGGTTTAGGGTTTAGGGTTAGGGTTTCGTCTCATTTCCTGACTTCCGGTGGACTGGAATCAGTTGGCCAGCATGTGCATGCACGCTGGAGTTGAGCTAGGGCAACACTCGCATGCCCACCAATATGGCTCCGCATGCCACAGGTTCACCATCACGGGACTAGAGCTTCCCATCTCCTCCCAAGGGAAGGGAAAGGAGGCACAGGGCAGGCAAGCCTGCAGGCTCCGGCACCCGTTCTCAGGACCTTTAGTTATCGCTTAGAGCTCTTCGCAGGTAACCCCGGCCTGCATTTTATGGAAAGAAGCTGGGGAGGGGAGCTTTTGTGCAGGGCCGTTGGCACCACTGGGTGATGCGAAACATCAAAATCCAAGGGAAACCATTAGAATGTTGTTGTTGTTGTGTGTGTGCTTATCTACATATACCCAGCTAGTTTAGAGACATAATACCATACCACTTTTGACAATAACGTTTCAGCCAATAGAAACTCCTGGCTCAATGATTCCAACAGTTTAGGAAGTCTTTGACCGAGGAGCATTCGGGCTAACGCTCCATGGATGGAGAATGGAGCCGGAAGCCCTGCCGTGTTGCAGTTTGAAGCACCCGTGGGTGTGTGCAGAGATTAATCCACTCTGTTGGCAGAAAGAGTGCCTGTTTGGTGGATAGGAGAGTCTTGGGGCCTCTTGGTAGAGGTAGGCCGGTTGTGTTGCTTTTTGGAAGTAGTCTGACTCTTGTTAAGAAGGACTGCTGTTTTTCGCAATCAAGTTGTCACACTTTAAAAAGAAATCATAAGTGCAAATTTTATATCCTGAATTGGAAACACGCATCTTATGATTAGTCACTTTAATAGGGAGATTATCAAGAAAAATATAATCCGTAAAAATACTATACACGTGTGAAATGTATGTTAGTCTATTTAAGACTAAGGATGAGAGCAGGGCCCGAGGGATCAAGCCAGGGAGGCGTTTCCACACGCCCCCATCAGCTCTCTCCTCCTTCTCTCCTCTCGCAGACCCCTACGACCAAGCAACGATCGCCAAGGAGGAGGTGAAAGAAGAGGAGCCCGAGCCCTTTCAGAAGATTGGTCCAAGTACGATTGACCGAGTTTGCAACTTAAGTCATTCACCAGCTTTCAGTGTTTCAGAGCTGAGGTTTCAGGCCCAAGCCAGGGATGGAGCGGTTCTCGCAAAGGCAGGAAGCTCTCACTAATCCAACAGAAAGAGCACATTCTTTGCCTGTGCGGGACCCGGATTCCATTCCTCTGGGCACAGCCGGTAACAAGTCGGAAAATCTTCCTCGGATGTATCTTTCATTGGGGTTTGTTTAAGGAACACCGCTAGCAACCGCTAGGTTTTCCAAGGCGTAGCAGGCAGAATAACTCCCAGGATGCCCGAAAGGTGCTCGGTATCAGGTCTGCTCGTCGGTCCATCCGTCCCACGACTATCGGCACCGACCGGCTGCAGGGCTCTGAACATCCGTTCAAGCAGAGGGGTTTTTCCCAGCCCTTTCCTGGAAACGCAGGGGTGAACCCGGAGCTTTTGCACGCAAAGCAACAGCTCGAACTCGGACCGTGGCCATCCGTCAGGAGACAAGCCACCCGCTTGCAAATAGCACTCCTAAGTAAACCCAAAAATTAATCTTCCACGTTTGACATAGAGAAGAAACAAACACGGTCGAGTCGGGGAATTATAAAATTATTCTTGCTTCACGTTACATACTGTTATAAGCATCTGGTTAAAACAATCCAATTTGGCCAAAGTATTTAGATGTAAATACTTTATTGCAAAGAGAAGGAATTAAGCGCACGTTATTTATAATTTATAATTTATAATTATATTCAGACTTAGGAAAAACATTCCACTTGCATGTCTCGTGACTTAATTTTAGAATTCACAAAGAGCTGTTCATTAAAGGGGAAGATATTGTCTAAGTATTGTCCTCTGGGATAAAAAAAAGGACGTTACCATGTTTTCTTCGGGAATAGGGTGAAACTGAGGGTGGGGAGCGATATTAAAACTAGAAATTGATCACGATCTGAGAGGATAACTACCCCTCGTAAGCGGTGATGAGAGCGCGACTTGGCCTTTGCTGTCCGCGACGGTTTATACAGCCCCCTCCCAAACGCTACTTCCGCAAAAGGAAGTCTAGCCTCTGTAGCAGCCGTGTGTTTTAAGCCTCTCTCCAGGAAAGAGAGCTGGGGCAAAACAGAGGAAACAGTTACCATGAAGGTGGGCGCCCAGGGCCCCCTCGGTCAAGAAAACTTGGAACTCATCTGACGAGGTCACGTGGGAAACGTCTAGCCTGCTATGCTCTGAATTGAGATCCACGTTTGGGTCAAGGGTTTTTGGGAAAACCTTTTCTCCTTCTGAAAATTGTTTTCTTACTTTGTAGAAACAGGTAGTCCACGCCATCCCAGGAACATGTGGCCCTTCATGCACCAATCCACGAGTATCCAGCTGTGACACAGCAACCGGGGAGACCCCGGGATCCAGGATCTTTCAAGGCAGAGGCCCATCGCACCTCTAAAGTGATCACGAGGGAGAGACCAGTACCGGCATATCTCCCTGATAGCTGTCCTTTGGGGATATATTTTGAGAGAAGGAGTTGTTCATATTTCAGTGCCAATAGTCAGGCCAGATTGCCTATAATTGTTAATACTATCTTAAACTGTAAATAAAATTATAGCTGTATTTTGCAGTTTACACCTTTTTGACAATGTAGATTTTTCAGCTGGACCCATCACCTGCTTACGGCTTCTATAAGATACCGTAGCTGTTTCTTCTCCGTAAATTGAAATATTCAAAAGCGCGGGAACCCCATTCGCTTACCGGTTGCAGCCATCCCCTTCCAAGGACCGGCCCCTCGGTCCCATTCTCCTCCCCGCACCCGTCCCTAGTCCGAGGGACCGCCTCTGTCCTCCACCACCTCTTCCGCCAGGCCACCCGGGCTCCTTTGCCCTCCGAATCTCCAGCGGCAGTCTTACTCAGTTAAAGCCTGCTCGGATTTTGCTTTCCATTGGACCGGTTGAAAGGCCAAGACGTAGGACAGGAAAGCCTCCTTCAGCTCAAGCATCTATCCCTCATCGCCCAAGGCAGCACGTAGCCTCATGACAAACAGTCCCCTCCATCGTCCCCCCTTTCAGTCCATTGAGGTCGATGGCCATCCCCTCGTCCCCACGGAAGCCGATTCTGCACGTTAACGGTAATTTCTTGAGGTAAGACTTTCTTTGTCCTGTCCTGATCCGTTAGGACTGCTGTTTTGAGGGGGAGAACGGCATCCTCCCCTTCACGTCTGCACCTCAGCATGTGGCTCTTTTTGTAAGACGAATAGCCCCAGTCTTGTAATCTGGGGGTTTTGCGGGCAAGTGCTGTTGCAGAGGCTTCGTAGGGGAATCGGCGGTGTCAAATTCAACGCATCCTTCTGTCTTCTTACGCTGCGGAGAAGATTGCCCGTAGCCTGCTGATAAGACGACTGTCTTAGGGAGATGAACGGCATATACTGTAATTTTTGGAGTATAAGATGCTCTGGACCATAAGATGCACCTACCTTTTTTGGTGAGGAAAACAAGCAAAAGAAATCTGCCTCTGGCTCCCAGCAATTTTGCCTCGTTACAGCAAAATAGCCTTCTTTACTTTCATTTTTATTTTCAGCATAGCTTGAGTAGCACAAAAAAAAAAAAAAAAAAATTGTTCCCAGCCATTTACCTCTTTGCAGCAAGCAGCAGAGGCCAGGCCAAACAGCTGAGAGTTGGGCTGCCGATCCAATCAACTCGTGCTAATTAGGCTGTGCTGAAGCTGAAATGGGCTGTTTCTTCTTGTTGCTTGCTGCAAGGAGGTAAATCACTGGGAGGCAGAGGTCAAAGGTTAAAGGTCAGGGGTGTCAAAGGTCGGGGTCAAAGGTTGGGGTTAGGGTTTAGGGTTTAGGGTTAGGGTTAGGGTTCTCCACACAGCCTACCACCACAATAAAGTAATATCTCTATATCTTCAAAGCTATTGCTAAGGGACAGAAAACAGTGCCCTCCTGTGGCCCAAGCAGATATAGCAGCCAGAAAAAAAAAACCCTTTTTATTAGCATTTAAAGATTATTATTCTGTCTCTTTATTATTAAAACTTTATTAATATCCATAGGGCATCACAGGCCTCCTTAACTCCGGTTAAGGCTTTTGAAGCGAGATTTCTTTTCCAGTTCCTGTGTTGCAGCAAAGGGGCCTCCCGTTGGTTTAATAAATATTAATAAGACGTTAAGAATAAAGGTACAGGATAATAACCTTAAAATCCCATGAAAAGGGTTTCTTTTTGCAGCCGCAGTACCCGTTTTGGCCACAGGAGGGCACAGTTTTCCGTGCCATGAGTTCCAAGTTATCGGTAAGGTGCAGAAAATTGTGCCCTCCTGTGGTCAAAGCCGGTATGGCAGCCACAAAAAGAAAGAAACCTTTTCGATGGCGTTTTAAGATTCTTGTGTGCCAGCTCCGCAACCCTGTTGAAAACAGTGCCCTCCTGTGGTCCAAGAAGGAATAGCAGGCAGAAAAAGCACGGTCGCCGATTTTTTCTGTAGCAGCGCTTTTCGGAGTGACCTTCCCAGCGTCAGCGCAAGTTCCCGTCCGTCTCCTGTCCAAGCCCCATCGCCGTTGGTAAAAAACGACCTTTCAACTTTCATTTTTCATTTTTACTTTTTCAGGGCTGCTCTGGGTAAACCTTTACCTTTACTCCAACCTTTCTTCTCCCCTTCTGTTCCTTCCTCTCCCTCCTCCTCCTTCCTTTGTTCTTCCTAAGGGTCCAAGCAGGGATCGCAGCAAGCAAAAGAAAGAAACTTTCTAAATGGAGTTTTAGGGTTGTTATTGTTTATTATTAAAACTTTATTAATATCAATAGGCCATCACAGGCCTTCTTAACTGCGGTTAAGGCTTTTGAAGCGAGATTTCTTTTCCAGTTCCTGTGTGGCAGCAAACGGGCCTCCCGTTGGTTTAATAAATATTAATAAGACGTTAAGAATAAAGATACAGGATAATAACCTTAAAATCCCATGAAAAGGGTTTCTTTTTGCAGCCGCAGTACCCGTTTTGGCCACAGGAGGGCACAGTTTTCCGTGCCATGAGTTCCAAGTTATCGGTAAGGTGCAGAAAATTGTGCCCTCCTGTGGTGAAAGCAGGTATCGCAGCCACAAAAAGAAAGAAACTTTTTAAATTGAGTTTTAAGGTTCTTATGCTATTCCTTGTTGGACCACAGGAGGGCACTGTTTTATTCAGGGTTGCGGAGCTGGGCACAGAAGAATCTTAAAATGCCATGAAAAAGGTTTCTTTCTTTTTGCGGCCGCGATACCTATTTTGGCCACAGGAGGGCACAGTTTTCCGTCCCGTGACTTCAAAGTTATGGCTAAGGTGCTGAAAATTGTGCCCTCCTGTGGTGAAAGCAGGTATCGCAGCCACAAAAAGAAAGAAACGTTTTCGATGGCGTTTTAAGATTCTTCTGTGGCTGTTCCGCAACGCTGGAGAAAGCAGTGCCCTCCTGTGGTCCAAGAAGGAATAGCAGGGAGAAAAAAAAATCCCTTTTTAATAGGAGGTTAGGGTTAGGGTTAGGGTTAGGGTTAGGGTTAGGGTTAGGGTTAGGGTTAGGGTTAGGGTTAGGGTTAGGGTTAGGGTTAGGGTTAGGGTTAGGGTTAGGGTTAGGGTTAGGGTTAGGGTTAGGGTTAGGGTTAGGGTTAGGGTTAGGGTTAGGGTTAGGGTTAGGGTTAGGGTTAGGGTTAGGGTTAGGGTTAGGGTTAGGGTTAGGGTTAGGGTTAGGGTTAGGGTTAGGGTTAGGGTTAGGGTTAGGGTTAGGGTTAGGGTTAGGGTTAGGGTTAGGGTTAGGGTTAGGGTTAGGGTTAGGGTTAGGGTTAGGGTTAGGGTTAGGGTTAGGGTTAGGGTTAGGGTTAGGGTTAGGGTTAGGGTTAGGGTTAGGGTTAGGGTTAGGGTTAGGGTTAGGGTTAGGGTTAGGGTTAGGGTTAGGGTTAGGGTTAGGGTTAGGGTTAGGGTTAGGGTTAGGGTTAGGGTTAGGGTTAGGGTTAGGGTTAGGGTTAGGGTTAGGGTTAGGGTTAGGGTTAGGGTTAGGGTTAGGGTTAGGGTTAGGGTTAGGGTTAGGGTTAGGGTTAGGGTTAGGGTTAGGGTTAGGGTTAGGGTTAGGGTTAGGGTTAGGGTTAGGGTTAGGGTTAGGGTTAGGGTTAGGGTTAGGGTTAGGGTTAGGGTTAGGGTTAGGGTTAGGGTTAGGGTTAGGGTTAGGGTTAGGGTTAGGGTTAGGGTTAGGGTTAGGGTTAGGGTTAGGGTTAGGGTTAGGGTTAGGGTTAGGGTTAGGGTTAGGGTTAGGGTTAGGGTTAGGGTTAGGGTTAGGGTTAGGGTTAGGGTTAGGGTTAGGGTTAGGGTTAGGGTTAGGGTTAGGGTTAGGGTTAGGGTTAGGGTTAGGGTTAGGGTTAGGGTTAGGGTTAGGGTTAGGGTTAGGGTTAGGGTTAGGGTTAGGGTTAGGGTTAGGGTTAGGGTTAGGGTTAGGGTTAGGGTTAGGGTTAGGGTTAGGGTTAGGGTTAGGGTTAGGGTTAGGGTTAGGGTTAGGGTTAGGGTTAGGGTTAGGGTTAGGGTTAGGGTTAGGGTTAGGGTTAGGGTTAGGGTTAGGGTTAGGGTTAGGGTTAGGGTTAGGGTTAGGGTTAGGGTTAGGGTTAGGGTTAGGGTTAGGGTTAGGGTTAGGGTTAGGGTTAGGGTTAGGGTTAGGGTTAGGGTTAGGGTTAGGGTTAGGGTTAGGGTTAGGGTTAGGGTTAGGGTTAGGGTTAGGGTTAGGGTTAGGGTTAGGGTTAGGGTTAGGGTTAGGGTTAGGGTTAGGGTTAGGGTTAGGGTTAGGGTTAGGGTTAGGGTTAGGGTTAGGGTTAGGGTTAGGGTTAGGGTTAGGGTTAGGGTTAGGGTTAGGGTTAGGGTTAGGGTTAGGGTTAGGGTTAGGGTTAGGGTTAGGGTTAGGGTTAGGGGTTAGGGTTAGGGTTAGGGTTAGGGTTAGGGTTAGGGTTAGGGTTAGGGTTAGGGTTAGGGTTAGGGTTAGGGTTAGGGTTAGGGTTAGGGTTAGGGTTAGGGTTAGGGTTAGGGTTAGGGTTAGGGTTAGGGTTAGGGTTAGGGTTAGGGTTAGGGTTAGGGTTAGGGTTAGGGTTAGGGTTAGGGTTAGGGTTAGGGTTAGGGTTAGGGTTAGGGTTAGGGTTAGGGTTAGGGTTAGGGTTAGGGTTAGGGTTAGGGTTAGGGTTAGGGTTAGGGTTAGGGTTAGGGTTAGGGTTAGGGTTAGGGTTAGGGTTAGGGTTAGGGTTAGGGTTAGGGTTAGGGTTAGGGTTAGGGTTAGGGTTAGGGTTAGGGTTAGGGTTAGGGTTAGGGTTAGGGTTAGGGTTAGGGTTAGGGTTAGGGTTAGGGTTAGGGTTAGGGTTAGGGTTAGGGTTAGGGTTAGGGTTAGGGTTAGGGTTAGGGTTAGGGTTAGGGTTAGGGTTAGGGTTAGGGTTAGGGTTAGGGTTAGGGTTAGGGTTAGGGTTAGGGTTAGGGTTAGGGTTAGGGTTAGGGTTAGGGTTAGGGTTAGGGTAGGGTTAGGGTTAGGGTTAGGGTTAGGGTTAGGGTTAGGGTTAGGGTTAGGGTTAGGGTTAGGGTTAGGGTTAGGGTTAGGGTTAGGGTTAGGGTTAGGGTTAGGGTTAGGGTTAGGGTTAGGGTTAGGGTTAGGGTTAGGGTTAGGGTTAGGGTTAGGGTTAGGGTTAGGGTTAGGGTTAGGGTTAGGGTTAGGGTTAGGGTTAGGGTTAGGGTTAGGGTTAGGGTTAGGGTTAGGGTTAGGGTTAGGGTTAGGGTTAGGGTTAGGGTTAGGGTTAGGGTTAGGGTTAGGGTTAGGGTTAGGGTTAGGGTTAGGGTTAGGGTTAGGGTTAGGGTTAGGGTTAGGGTTAGGGTTAGGGTTAGGGTTAGGGTTAGGGTTAGGGTTAGGGTTAGGGTTAGGGTTAGGGTTAGGGTTAGGGTTAGGGTTAGGGTTAGGGTTAGGGTTAGGGTTAGGGTTAGGGTTAGGGTTAGGGTTAGGGTTAGGGTTAGGGTTAGGGTTAGGGTTAGGGTTAGGGTTAGGGTTAGGGTTAGGGTTAGGGTTAGGGTTAGGGTTAGGGTTAGGGTTAGGGTTAGGGTTAGGGTTAGGGTTAGGGTTAGGGTTAGGGTTAGGGTTAGGGTTAGGGTTAGGGTTAGGGTTAGGGTTAGGGTTAGGGTTAGGGTTAGGGTTAGGGTTAGGGTTAGGGTTAGGGTTAGGGTTAGGGTTAGGGTTAGGGTTAGGGTTAGGGTTAGGGTTAGGGTTAGGGTTAGGGTTAGGGTTAGGGTTAGGGTTAGGGTTAGGGTTAGGGTTAGGGTTAGGGTTAGGGTTAGGGTTAGGGTTAGGGTTAGGGTTAGGGTTAGGGTTAGGGTTAGGGTTAGGGTTAGGGTTAGGGTTAGGGTTAGGGTTAGGGTTAGGGTTAGGGTTAGGGTTAGGGTTAGGGTTAGGGTTAGGGTTAGGGTTAGGGTTAGGGTTAGGGTTAGGGTTAGGGTTAGGGTTAGGGTTAGGGTTAGGGTTAGGGTTAGGGTTAGGGTTAGGGTTAGGGTTAGGGTTAGGGTTAGGGTTAGGGTTAGGGTTAGGGTTAGGGTTAGGGTTAGGGTTAGGGTTAGGGTTAGGGTTAGGGTTAGGGTTAGGGTTAGGGTTAGGGTTAGGGTTAGGGTTAGGGTTAGGGTTAGGGTTAGGGTTAGGGTTAGGGTTAGGGTTAGGGTTAGGGTTAGGGTTAGGGTTAGGGTTAGGGTTAGGGTTAGGGTTAGGGTTAGGGTTAGGGTTAGGGTTAGGGTTAGGGTTAGGGTTAGGGTTAGGGTTAGGGTTAGGGTTAGGGTTAGGGTTAGGGTTAGGGTTAGGGTTAGGGTTAGGGTTAGGGTTAGGGTTAGGGTTAGGGTTAGGGTTAGGGTTAGGGTTAGGGTTAGGGTTAGGGTTAGGGTTAGGGTTAGGGTTAGGGTTAGGGTTAGGGTTAGGGTTAGGGTTAGGGTTAGGGTTAGGGTTAGGGTTAGGGTTAGGGTTAGGGTTAGGGTTAGGGTTAGGGTTAGGGTTAGGGTTAGGGTTAGGGTTAGGGTTAGGGTTAGGGTTAGGGTTAGGGTTAGGGTTAGGGTTAGGGTTAGGGTTAGGGTTAGGGTTAGGGTTAGGGTTAGGGTTAGGGTTAGGGTTAGGGTTAGGGTTAGGGTTAGGGTTAGGGTTAGGGTTAGGGTTAGGGTTAGGGTTAGGGTTAGGGTTAGGGTTAGGGTTAGGGTTAGGGTTAGGGTTAGGGTTAGGGTTAGGGTTAGGGTTAGGGTTAGGGTTAGGGTTAGGGTTAGGGTTAGGGTTAGGGTTAGGGTTAGGGTTAGGGTTAGGGTTAGGGTTAGGGTTAGGGTTAGGGTTAGGGTTAGGGTTAGGGTTAGGGTTAGGGTTAGGGTTAGGGTTAGGGTTAGGGTTAGGGTTAGGGTTAGGGTTAGGGTTAGGGTTAGGGTTAGGGTTAGGGTTAGGGTTAGGGTTAGGGTTAGGGTTAGGGTTAGGGTTAGGGTTAGGGTTAGGGTTAGGGTTAGGGTTAGGGTTAGGGTTAGGGTTAGGGTTAGGGTTAGGGTTAGGGTTAGGGTTAGGGTTAGGGTTAGGGTTAGGGTTAGGGTTAGGGTTAGGGTTAGGGTTAGGGTTAGGGTTAGGGTTAGGGTTAGGGTTAGGGTTAGGGTTAGGGTTAGGGTTAGGGTTAGGGTTAGGGTTAGGGTTAGGGTTAGGGTTAGGGTTAGGGTTAGGGTTAGGGTTAGGGTTAGGGTTAGGGTTAGGGTTAGGGTTAGGGTTAGGGTTAGGGTTAGGGTTAGGGTTAGGGTTAGGGTTAGGGTTAGGGTTAGGGTTAGGGTTAGGGTTAGGGTTAGGGTTAGGGTTAGGGTTAGGGTTAGGGTTAGGGTTAGGGTTAGGGTTAGGGTTAGGGTTAGGGTTAGGGTTAGGGTTAGGGTTAGGGTTAGGGTTAGGGTTAGGGTTAGGGTTAGGGTTAGGGTTAGGGTTAGGGTTAGGGTTAGGGTTAGGGTTAGGGTTAGGGTTAGGGTTAGGGTTAGGGTTAGGGTTAGGGTTAGGGTTAGGGTTAGGGTTAGGGTTAGGGTTAGGGTTAGGGTTAGGGTTAGGGTTAGGGTTAGGGTTAGGGTTAGGGTTAGGGTTAGGGTTAGGGTTAGGGTTAGGGTTAGGGTTAGGGTTAGGGTTAGGGTTAGGGTTAGGGTTAGGGTTAGGGTTAGGGTTAGGGTTAGGGTTAGGGTTAGGGTTAGGGTTAGGGTTAGGGTTAGGGTTAGGGTTAGGGTTAGGGTTAGGGTTAGGGTTAGGGTTAGGGTTAGGGTTAGGGTTAGGGTTAGGGTTAGGGTTAGGGTTAGGGTTAGGGTTAGGGTTAGGGTTAGGGTTAGGGTTAGGGTTAGGGTTAGGGTTAGGGTTAGGGTTAGGGTTAGGGTTAGGGTTAGGGTTAGGGTTAGGGTTAGGGTTAGGGTTAGGGTTAGGGTTAGGGTTAGGGTTAGGGTTAGGGTTAGGGTTAGGGTTAGGGTTAGGGTTAGGGTTAGGGTTAGGGTTAGGGTTAGGGTTAGGGTTAGGGTTAGGGTTAGGGTTAGGGTTAGGGTTAGGGTTAGGGTTAGGGTTAGGGTTAGGGTTAGGGTTAGGGTTAGGGTTAGGGTTAGGGTTAGGGTTAGGGTTAGGGTTAGGGTTAGGGTTAGGGTTAGGGTTAGGGTTAGGGTTAGGGTTAGGGTTAGGGTTAGGGTTAGGGTTAGGGTTAGGGTTAGGGTTAGGGTTAGGGTTAGGGTTAGGGTTAGGGTTAGGGTTAGGGTTAGGGTTAGGGTTAGGGTTAGGGTTAGGGTTAGGGTTAGGGTTAGGGTTAGGGTTAGGGTTAGGGTTAGGGTTAGGGTTAGGGTTAGGGTTAGGGTTAGGGTTAGGGTTAGGGTTAGGGTTAGGGTTAGGGTTAGGGTTAGGGTTAGGGTTAGGGTTAGGGTTAGGGTTAGGGTTAGGGTTAGGGTTAGGGTTAGGGTTAGGGTTAGGGTTAGGGTTAGGGTTAGGGTTAGGGTTAGGGTTAGGGTTAGGGTTAGGGTTAGGGTTAGGGTTAGGGTTAGGGTTAGGGTTAGGGTTAGGGTTAGGGTTAGGGTTAGGGTTAGGGTTAGGGTTAGGGTTAGGGTTAGGGTTAGGGTTAGGGTTAGGGTTAGGGTTAGGGTTAGGGTTAGGGTTAGGGTTAGGGTTAGGGTTAGGGTTAGGGTTAGGGTTAGGGTTAGGGTTAGGGTTAGGGTTAGGGTTAGGGTTAGGGTTAGGGTTAGGGTTAGGGTTAGGGTTAGGGTTAGGGTTAGGGTTAGGGTTAGGGTTAGGGTTAGGGTTAGGGTTAGGGTTAGGGTTAGGGTTAGGGTTAGGGTTAGGGTTAGGGTTAGGGTTAGGGTTAGGGTTAGGGTTAGGGTTAGGGTTAGGGTTAGGGTTAGGGTTAGGGTTAGGGTTAGGGTTAGGGTTAGGGTTAGGGTTAGGGTTAGGGTTAGGGTTAGGGTTAGGGTTAGGGTTAGGGTTAGGGTTAGGGTTAGGGTTAGGGTTAGGGTTAGGGTTAGGGTTAGGGTTAGGGTTAGGGTTAGGGTTAGGGTTAGGGTTAGGGTTAGGGTTAGGGTTAGGGTTAGGGTTAGGGTTAGGGTTAGGGTTAGGGTTAGGGTTAGGGTTAGGGTTAGGGTTAGGGTTAGGGTTAGGGTTAGGGTTAGGGTTAGGGTTAGGGTTAGGGTTAGGGTTAGGGTTAGGGTTAGGGTTAGGGTTAGGGTTAGGGTTAGGGTTAGGGTTAGGGTTAGGGTTAGGGTTAGGGTTAGGGTTAGGGTTAGGGTTAGGGTTAGGGTTAGGGTTAGGGTTAGGGTTAGGGTTAGGGTTAGGGTTAGGGTTAGGGTTAGGGTTAGGGTTAGGGTTAGGGTTAGGGTTAGGGTTAGGGTTAGGGTTAGGGTTAGGGTTAGGGTTAGGGTTAGGGTTAGGGTTAGGGTTAGGGTTAGGGTTAGGGTTAGGGTTAGGGTTAGGGTTAGGGTTAGGGTTAGGGTTAGGGTTAGGGTTAGGGTTAGGGTTAGGGTTAGGGTTAGGGTTAGGGTTAGGGTTAGGGTTAGGGTTAGGGTTAGGGTTAGGGTTAGGGTTAGGGTTAGGGTTAGGGTTAGGGTTAGGGTTAGGGTTAGGGTTAGGGTTAGGGTTAGGGTTAGGGTTAGGGTTAGGGTTAGGGTTAGGGTTAGGGTTAGGGTTAGGGTTAGGGTTAGGGTTAGGGTTAGGGTTAGGGTTAGGGTTAGGGTTAGGGTTAGGGTTAGGGTTAGGGTTAGGGTTAGGGTTAGGGTTAGGGTTAGGGTTAGGGTTAGGGTTAGGGTTAGGGTTAGGGTTAGGGTTAGGGTTAGGGTTAGGGTTAGGGTTAGGGTTAGGGTTAGGGTTAGGGTTAGGGTTAGTTAGGGTTAGGGTTAGGGTTAGGGTTAGGGTTAGGGTTAGGGTTAGGGTTAGGGTTAGGGTTAGGGTTAGGGTTAGGGTTAGGGTTAGGGTTAGGGTTAGGGTTAGGGTTAGGGTTAGGGTTAGGGTTAGGGTTAGGGTTAGGGTTAGGGTTAGGGTTAGGGTTAGGGTTAGGGTTAGGGTTAGGGTTAGGGTTAGGGTTAGGGTTAGGGTTAGGGTTAGGGTTAGGGTTAGGGTTAGGGTTAGGGTTAGGGTTAGGGTTAGGGTTAGGGTTAGGGTTAGGGTTAGGGTTAGGGTTAGGGTTAGGGTTAGGGTTAGGGTTAGGGTTAGGGTTAGGGTTAGGGTTAGGGTTAGGGTTAGGGTTAGGGTTAGGGTTAGGGTTAGGGTTAGGGTTAGGGTTAGGGTTAGGGTTAGGGTTAGGGTTAGGGTTAGGGTTAGGGTTAGGGTTAGGGTTAGGGTTAGGGTTAGGGTTAGGGTTAGGGTTAGGGTTAGGGTTAGGGTTAGGGTTAGGGTTAGGGTTAGGGTTAGGGTTAGGGTTAGGGTTAGGGTTAGGGTTAGGGTTAGGGTTAGGGTTAGGGTTAGGGTTAGGGTTAGGGTTAGGGTTAGGGTTAGGGTTAGGGTTAGGGTTAGGGTTAGGGTTAGGGTTAGGGTTAGGGTTAGGGTTAGGGTTAGGGTTAGGGTTAGGGTTAGGGTTAGGGTTAGGGTTAGGGTTAGGGTTAGGGTTAGGGTTAGGGTTAGGGTTAGGGTTAGGGTTAGGGTTAGGGTTAGGGTTAGGGTTAGGGTTAGGGTTAGGGTTAGGGTTAGGGTTAGGGTTAGGGTTAGGGTTAGGGTTAGGGTTAGGGTTAGGGTTAGGGTTAGGGTTAGGGTTAGGGTTAGGGTTAGGGTTAGGGTTAGGGTTAGGGTTAGGGTTAGGGTTAGGGTTAGGGTTAGGGTTAGGGTTAGGGTTAGGGTTAGGGTTAGGGTTAGGGTTAGGGTTAGGGTTAGGGTTAGGGTTAGGGTTAGGGTTAGGGTTAGGGTTAGGGTTAGGGTTAGGGTTAGGGTTAGGGTTAGGGTTAGGGTTAGGGTTAGGGTTAGGGTTAGGGTTAGGGTTAGGGTTAGGGTTAGGGTTAGGGTTAGGGTTAGGGTTAGGGTTAGGGTTAGGGTTAGGGTTAGGGTTAGGGTTAGGGTTAGGGTTAGGGTTAGGGTTAGGGTTAGGGTTAGGGTTAGGGTTAGGGTTAGGGTTAGGGTTAGGGTTAGGGTTAGGGTTAGGGTTAGGGTTAGGGTTAGGGTTAGGGTTAGGGTTAGGGTTAGGGTTAGGGTTAGGGTTAGGGTTAGGGTTAGGGTTAGGGTTAGGGTTAGGGTTAGGGTTAGGGTTAGGGTTAGGGTTAGGGTTAGGGTTAGGGTTAGGGTTAGGGTTAGGGTTAGGGTTAGGGTTAGGGTTAGGGTTAGGGTTAGGGTTAGGGTTAGGGTTAGGGTTAGGGTTAGGGTTAGGGTTAGGGTTAGGGTTAGGGTTAGGGTTAGGGTTAGGGTTAGGGTTAGGGTTAGGGTTAGGGTTAGGGTTAGGGTTAGGGTTAGGGTTAGGGTTAGGGTTAGGGTTAGGGTTAGGGTTAGGGTTAGGGTTAGGGTTAGGGTTAGGGTTAGGGTTAGGGTTAGGGTTAGGGTTAGGGTTAGGGTTAGGGTTAGGGTTAGGGTTAGGGTTAGGGTTAGGGTTAGGGTTAGGGTTAGGGTTAGGGTTAGGGTTAGGGTTAGGGTTAGGGTTAGGGTTAGGGTTAGGGTTAGGGTTAGGGTTAGGGTTAGGGTTAGGGTTAGGGTTAGGGTTAGGGTTAGGGTTAGGGTTAGGGTTAGGGTTAGGGTTAGGGTTAGGGTTAGGGTTAGGGTTAGGGTTAGGGTTAGGGTTAGGGTTAGGGTTAGGGTTAGGGTTAGGGTTAGGGTTAGGGTTAGGGTTAGGGTTAGGGTTAGGGTTAGGGTTAGGGTTAGGGTTAGGGTTAGGGTTAGGGTTAGGGTTAGGGTTAGGGTTAGGGTTAGGGTTAGGGTTAGGGTTAGGGTTAGGGTTAGGGTTAGGGTTAGGGTTAGGGTTAGGGTTAGGGTTAGGGTTAGGGTTAGGGTTAGGGTTAGGGTTAGGGTTAGGGTTAGGGTTAGGGTTAGGGTTAGGGTTAGGGTTAGGGTTAGGGTTAGGGTTAGGGTTAGGGTTAGGGTTAGGGTTAGGGTTAGGGTTAGGGTTAGGGTTAGGGTTAGGGTTAGGGTTAGGGTTAGGGTTAGGGTTAGGGTTAGGGTTAGGGTTAGGGTTAGGGTTAGGGTTAGGGTTAGGGTTAGGGTTAGGGTTAGGGTTAGGGTTAGGGTTAGGGTTAGGGTTAGGGTTAGGGTTAGGGTTAGGGTTAGGGTTAGGGTTAGGGTTAGGGTTAGGGTTAGGGTTAGGGTTAGGGTTAGGGTTAGGGTTAGGGTTAGGGTTAGGGTTAGGGTTAGGGTTAGGGTTAGGGTTAGGGTTAGGGTTAGGGTTAGGGTTAGGGTTAGGGTTAGGGTTAGGGTTAGGGTTAGGGTTAGGGTTAGGGTTAGGGTTAGGGTTAGGGTTAGGGTTAGGGTTAGGGTTAGGGTTAGGGTTAGGGTTAGGGTTAGGGTTAGGGTTAGGGTTAGGGTTAGGGTTAGGGTTAGGGTTAGGGTTAGGGTTAGGGTTAGGGTTAGGGTTAGGGTTAGGGTTAGGGTTAGGGTTAGGGTTAGGGTTAGGGTTAGGGTTAGGGTTAGGGTTAGGGTTAGGGTTAGGGTTAGGGTTAGGGTTAGGGTTAGGGTTAGGGTTAGGGTTAGGGTTAGGGTTAGGGTTAGGGTTAGGGTTAGGGTTAGGGTTAGGGTTAGGGTTAGGGTTAGGGTTAGGGTTAGGGTTAGGGTTAGGGTTAGGGTTAGGGTTAGGGTTAGGGTTAGGGTTAGGGTTAGGGTTAGGGTTAGGGTTAGGGTTAGGGTTAGGGTTAGGGTTAGGGTTAGGGTTAGGGTTAGGGTTAGGGTTAGGGTTAGGGTTAGGGTTAGGGTTAGGGTTAGGGTTAGGGTTAGGGTTAGGGTTAGGGTTAGGGTTAGGGTTAGGGTTAGGGTTAGGGTTAGGGTTAGGGTTAGGGTTAGGGTTAGGGTTAGGGTTAGGGTTAGGGTTAGGGTTAGGGTTAGGGTTAGGGTTAGGGTTAGGGTTAGGGTTAGGGTTAGGGTTAGGGTTAGGGTTAGGGTTAGGGTTAGGGTTAGGGTTAGGGTTAGGGTTAGGGTTAGGGTTAGGGTTAGGGTTAGGGTTAGGGTTAGGGTTAGGGTTAGGGTTAGGGTTAGGGTTAGGGTTAGGGTTAGGGTTAGGGTTAGGGTTAGGGTTAGGGTTAGGGTTAGGGTTAGGGTTAGGGTTAGGGTTAGGGTTAGGGTTAGGGTTAGGGTTAGGGTTAGGGTTAGGGTTAGGGTTAGGGTTAGGGTTAGGGTTAGGGTTAGGGTTAGGGTTAGGGTTAGGGTTAGGGTTAGGGTTAGGGTTAGGGTTAGGGTTAGGGTTAGGGTTAGGGTTAGGGTTAGGGTTAGGGTTAGGGTTAGGGTTAGGGTTAGGGTTAGGGTTAGGGTTAGGGTTAGGGTTAGGGTTAGGGTTAGGGTTAGGGTTAGGGTTAGGGTTAGGGTTAGGGTTAGGGTTAGGGTTAGGGTTAGGGTTAGGGTTAGGGTTAGGGTTAGGGTTAGGGTTAGGGTTAGGGTTAGGGTTAGGGTTAGGGTTAGGGTTAGGGTTAGGGTTAGGGTTAGGGTTAGGGTTAGGGTTAGGGTTAGGGTTAGGGTTAGGGTTAGGGTTAGGGTTAGGGTTAGGGTTAGGGTTAGGGTTAGGGTTAGGGTTAGGGTTAGGGTTAGGGTTAGGGTTAGGGTTAGGGTTAGGGTTAGGGTTAGGGTTAGGGTTAGGGTTAGGGTTAGGGTTAGGGTTAGGGTTAGGGTTAGGGTTAGGGTTAGGGTTAGGGTTAGGGTTAGGGTTAGGGTTAGGGTTAGGGTTAGGGTTAGGGTTAGGGTTAGGGTTAGGGTTAGGGTTAGGGTTAGGGTTAGGGTTAGGGTTAGGGTTAGGGTTAGGGTTAGGGTTAGGGTTAGGGTTAGGGTTAGGGTTAGGGTTAGGGTTAGGGTTAGGGTTAGGGTTAGGGTTAGGGTTAGGGTTAGGGTTAGGGTTAGGGTTAGGGTTAGGGTTAGGGTTAGGGTTAGGGTTAGGGTTAGGGTTAGGGTTAGGGTTAGGGTTAGGGTTAGGGTTAGGGTTAGGGTTAGGGTTAGGGTTAGGGTTAGGGTTAGGGTTAGGGTTAGGGTTAGGGTTAGGGTTAGGGTTAGGGTTAGGGTTAGGGTTAGGGTTAGGGTTAGGGTTAGGGTTAGGGTTAGGGTTAGGGTTAGGGTTAGGGTTAGGGTTAGGGTTAGGGTTAGGGTTAGGGTTAGGGTTAGGGTTAGGGTTAGGGTTAGGGTTAGGGTTAGGGTTAGGGTTAGGGTTAGGGTTAGGGTTAGGGTTAGGGTTAGGGTTAGGGTTAGGGTTAGGGTTAGGGTTAGGGTTAGGGTTAGGGTTAGGGTTAGGGTTAGGGTTAGGGTTAGGGTTAGGGTTAGGGTTAGGGTTAGGGTTAGGGTTAGGGTTAGGGTTAGGGTTAGGGTTAGGGTTAGGGTTAGGGTTAGGGTTAGGGTTAGGGTTAGGGTTAGGGTTAGGGTTAGGGTTAGGGTTAGGGTTAG